>NC_086330.1:170541473-171812098 GCF_032445375.1 Bacillus rossius redtenbacheri
AAGCAGCGCCTCCGAGACTTGGCTTCCTTGTTCTACTTCACTGCGGAGGGGAGAACGGGGAGGACTTCAAACGCAGTGCGGCACAATGGATCTTAAAAGTGATATTTAGTATAAATTTATATTCAGCGGTAAACCTAAAAAACATTCATTTCTGTAAATGTAATGGACCTGCCAACCTGGGCACACACACGCTGTGCAGAGCTTTAGAAGAAACCACGCAATTTTAAAACTGCTCAAGTTACGTGAATGGGGTCTGTTTAGGAAAAGCATTTAAGAATGTGCTGAGCCTAATGGGTAGTTCTGTTTGCGAATTTAGTTTTTAAAATGAATTGTTAGAAGAGTGAAAAGATTCAAAACGCGTGTTTTCAGAATAATTTTCAGACATGAAACGCCGGGGAAAGATTCTTGATTGCTGCCAAGGACTTTGCATTGCACTTTTATCTTTTGTTCTCAGCTATCTAACGTTATGGTTACCGCTCAAATATCACATTTTTCCTATGCACGACGAGAAGACTGCGTGCCAGTTCAGAGGCGACACCGCGCTACAAGCACCAGCGAGCGTTGCACTTATCATCCCGCCTCACTAACACAGATACATCCATGACTATGCGGGCCTCTCAATATATATACAATTTAGACAATGTTTCGTGAAGTGAGTGCTCGATTAGGAATAAATCGTTAACAGCAGAATTTTAACAAGTTTCTTTTTGTTATATTCTAGAATAGATGCTCTTCTGAAAGAAATTTAAAAAAAAAATATGATTTTTATGTAGATACTAAGTATTTTAATGTGGCTAACTTAACCAAACCAAACATTTGCACCAAGTTAAACTATTTTTTTGTAACTAACTTAACCATCCATTCACACGATTTTTACAATTTTTTCAATGCACCTAATTGAAACGTGACCAACAATTCATACGATTTTACAGTGTTTAAAGTCAATAGCAAATCTAACCTGATAAACTATTTAAAACTGTAAAATACCGGGAAACTTTTTGAAACATCGCAATTCTGTTTCGAACAATCATAAAATAGAATGAATAGAACCCAAATGATATTTTGGTTAATTAATTTATTTTAATTTATCGAGAAGAAAAACTTCTTTAGAAAATTACCAAGAAACATTATTTCATAATGTGCTTGTTACGAAATTCATTCAATAGTGCTAAGTGCATGACTAAGTTCGAGCTTAATTTACTCTTTGGTGAAGAATATGAGTTTTTGCTATGAATTATTTTTGGCAATTTTTCTTGTAGATTTAAATTTGTTGTTTGATTCTTGTTATGACACTTTTGCTTGTCATAATTCTATAAACTTACCCCAACTACAATGTGCTTACCATCAGTGAATAATAAAAATATTTAGTAATTATATCACTGTTATTTTATTGACCTCTGTATTTTGTATAGTCGCAACAAGAATGATTAATTTTAAAATATATATTTTCAATTGTACTGTATGTTTGAAATAATTAAACTTTATTGTAACACGAATTATTTAAATTTGCTAAATTTTAAAAATATTATTACAGCTATTTAGTTTGATGTATTAGGTATATTATGTAAAAAATATATTTACATGAATTGATGGCCTTCAAAACGGTTCAACACAGCGGCAGCGTGCCGAAATGTTGGAAATATATTCTCAGGCAGACATGGTCTGAACTTAAATCCCAAGAGTTGTTAAGATTAAATACTTAACACAGAACTATGTTTTTTATGTCTCAGTACCTGTAACCTTTCACTAAAACTACTGTGTTTAAAGCGATTATGAACGGAATCATTTCGGCTTCTTTATTCACTAAGGCACTATACGCTATAAATAAGAATCTGTTAAAACTTCTGCGAATCAGTATCATTGTAACTGGTTCATTTTGAATAAGTTTGGAGCAATTACAAGTTATGCAATGGAAACTTCATTTGCAGTTGCTTTAACAATTTCTTATTCATACTGCACTTCACATTCCGAATGCCAGAAAATTCAGACTTGTTTTTATTAATTTTTTAATAATGTGAGGCTTTAGGAGTCAGGAATAGGATGCACAGACGGGAATTTTTAAGCATATTGAGGCGCAAAACTGCTATCCGCGTTGCTTCAAATGTGAAGGGGAGGAATTAACACTTGTATGATGTTCAAAGCGTCTCCAAGGGACCTCCGCAGAGCTGCATCGGAAGTTTCTACTTTGTTGGTTTACGGTTAACGAAGTAACGCGAAGTTCCCGAAAGTCGTAAATCCTGAAAAAAACGTAAACCTCGTTGAGCAACCAGTTCAGAGTGGGTATGTTCGCGTGGGAGATTACCTTCCTTCGCCCTTGAAGAACAACTTAGTTTTAAGGATCGCTCTTGGATGCAGGAACACTGTAATGGGGTGCAGCACGATGTGTGCTCCTACAGTTTTAAAAATTCTGATCAGGAATTTACACAGAAACACTGGTTATACATTATCCAGTGATCACCGTAAATTTACCAGCAATGAGTTTCGCATGTTAAACGTGAACTAATAAGTTTCGCCTTAACTAAAAGAATCTTCAAAAAAGTGTCAAGTCTTCAGCAAAAGAACAGTGTTCCAACTTCTACAAGCCTACTTGCCTTGTTTACAACAGAACTAGGTAGCCCTGCTTATTTGACATAATCTAATGTATTTTGTATGAATATCCGGTTGTATAGAATTAGGAAGTGTTTATTTTTGGTAAATTCTTCGTTGAATCGACCGTTTTTTCATGAAGGTGAGGAACTAGGGAGTGGGATTGTGCAATCATTTTCATGTTAAGGTGACCGTCTAATCGGGGTGCATCTGTGTTAGTGAGGATGATAAGCGCAACGCTCGCTGGTGCTTCTAGCGCAAGGCTGTGAAATGGCGCTTAGTTTTTAAGTTGTCCATAGAACAACTATGAAATTTGAGCGGTGGCCGTAACATAATATGACAGAAATTAAGATAAAGGTGTATTGTAAGTCCCTTAAATGCTTTCAACAATCTGTACCTTTTTTTTTTACGCCTAAAACTTACTCTGAAAACACTCCTTTTATCCATTTTAACTCTTTCAAAAATACAGTTTATTACTTGATCCGAAATCAAATCATCGGTGAACTCTTAAATGCCTTTCGTAAACAGACCGCATTCAGATATCTTGAGTAGTTTTGACATCGCGTTGTTTTTCCTGAAGCTCAGCCCACCGCGTGTGCCTGGGTAGACGGCGGCCTTATTAAATACAGTCGAATGAAGAACTCTGGATAGCAAAACATTTTAAGTCTGTGGCGGTACATAGCGAGGACATCTACCGTGCTACGCCCACCATGCGGCTATCAGCACCGGCTGTCCCGTCGGCCCTGGGCCAGAGGGCAGCGCGCACCCTCCAGGAGTCCCATTTGCCCTGATGCCAAGGGGATTATCACCCCTCCTCCACGCGGGCTAGCATGCTGGCGAGGAGGAAAGGAGAGACAGTTCAAGTCTGCCTCTTAGCATGAGTAGGCTGTTGTGCACTATGTAGACACTTGTAAATTTCTTAGCGCACTCGACGGCGCAAATAAATAGTGTGCAACAGTAAACCTATACTTTATTCTAGCATGGCCCACCTGCCCCTCCCGAATAGTCAGTAGCCTCCCGGCTACAGTGGTGACCCCAACGTGATTGGGGCAAGGCTAGTATGCGTTCCGAAATACGTGTCACGCGATATTCATGTTTTGCGTAATATAAGCGACCTGTCGCACCGCATGTTACGCGCGTTGCACGTCGCCCGCAAGGCACATCGCTCGCGCCGTACGTCATCCGCATGGCACATCATCCGCGACGCACGTCATCCGCATCGCACATCACGCGCGCCGCAAGTCGTCCGCGCCGCGTGTCATCCGCGCCGCGTGTCATCCGCGCCGCGTGTCATCCGCGTTGCACATCAACCGCGCCGCTCGTCACCCGCACTGCCGCAGAAGAAGAGGAAATGAACGAGTTCTGTGACACTTCCAGCACATACTTCGGACTTCCGAGACTCGTTGTGAAACGCAAGTAGGAGTTAGATTGATGTTCGGCAACACAGTCCAGGCAGTTGCATCGTGCTCCAGCACATAATCGCACCTCGTTTTTTTAATTGAGTCATTATCACTCTAAAACACTTCCGCAGTTATGGCTGAACCCCCATCATCAACCGTCTCCATCGAGCGTGTTGCGGTACGTGTTCCACCATTCTGGGCTCCGGACCCGGAAATGTGGTTCGTTCAAGTGGAAAACCAGTTTGCCCTAGCAGGTGTCAAATCCGACGAAACCAAGTTCAACTATGTGGCAGGTAATTTGGACTGTAAATACGCGACCGAATTGCGCGATATACTTGTCCATCCCCCGACTGAGGACAAGTATGGCCGACTGAAATCAGAACTTATAAAGAGGTTAAGTGCTTCACAGGAACGGAAGACGAAACAACTACCGGAACACGAGGAAGTCGGTGATCGACGGCCTTCGCAGTTTCTACTGCACCTCCGCAGTTTGGCAGGAACAGTCGTTCCAGATGACCTTCTCAAGTCATTGTGGCTGGGTCGTTTACCACCACCAACACAAGCGATCTTGGCGACACAGACAAATTCTTCGATGGACTCGTTAGCCGAGCCTGCAGACGCCATCGCGGATACACACCCGAGACCACAGATGGCAGAAGCAGCCTCATTGGAATCCATGTTCGAGAAAATGTCAATCCTCATGACTGCCAAAATAGGAGAGATGGCCACAACACTGCGACAGGAGATCTCAGCGGTAGCCTCACCTACTCGTCTTGGGCCAGCACGACAGTCGCCGCGACCGCTCCCCATCTACATCACGCCAGCAACGCTCCTGCAGCAGGAGTTTGCAGGGGATCTGCTGGTACCATCGTTGCTTTGTCAATGGGGCGCGAAAGTGTGTTCAGCCCTGCGAATACAGCTCGGGAAACATGCTGGGGACTCACTGATGGTGGCCAGTGATCCAACCCCAACTTCAGGCAGCCACCTCTTCATCTCGGACAAGGGCACAAAGGTACAGTTTTTGGTTGACACGGGTGCTGACATTTGTGTGTTTCCTTGTGCTAGACTGCTTGGAAGGCGGCCCAAGTCTAATTATGTCTTGTTCGCAGCCAATGGCTAAAATATTTCGACTTATGGCTTCCTTACCCTAACTTTAAACTTAGGACTCAGGCGTGATTTTGTCTGGCGTTTTGTGGTGGCCAATGTTACCAAACCAATCATCGGTGCGGATTTCCTCCACCATTATGGCCTGTTGGTAGACATTCGGAATCAGTGCCTAGTAGACAGTACCACATATCTTGCCTCTGTTTGCCACAAGGCTACAAGTGACATCAGTAGTGTCAGGACTCTGCCTCAATCATCTCACTACCTTGAACTCCTCCAGAAGTATATGTGTCTTACCCGCCCATCTGGTACCCCACATCTTGTCCAACATTCTGCAGTACACCATATACACACTACAGCTGGGCAGCCTGTGTTCAGCAGTAGTATATATTGGCCGGTCCGAGGACAGGCCTCAGGCGGTGGATTGAGATTGTCGGTCCGCCATCTTGGATTGTGACGTCACGGCGGCCATCTTGGATTGTGACGTCACGGCGGCCATATTGGATAAGTGTAACGGGACACCGCGTAACGGGACACAGTGTAACGGGAAATAACATAACGGGACAAGTAGATCACGGCGGCCATTTTGGATCCGCCATCTTGGATCCGCCATTTTGGATGACGTAATTGTGTGTTCTAGAAAATTCCGGTGATGTGTTTTCCGCCATTTTGAATGATGATGTCAACATTGCAATTTTTGTTACGGCCGCCATCTTTAACTTTTTTATTTATTATCCGATTTTAACGAATTTTTTTTCTGTTCCACTGGAGGCCGCCATCTTGGATACCGTCGATTTTGTTTCTGTTTTTTGTTCCTAGATAGCGCCAGCATCGCTCTGTCTCATCACATAAGGTCGATGTTCCATTACCTACCATAGCTATTATGAACCTTATCGACATTTTAAATTTTATTTTTTATGAAAAATATATTGGAAACGCTGTGATTCGAACCATCGCAGCTCAGATCTCTAGGTTGGAAAACATACGCCTTTAACCGCTCGGCCATCGAGAGATTTACCAGACCGAAGATTAAATAAGGTATATATAAAAATAACATGCATATTTGGACTTGTAATTTTTTTTAAATTTAAAGTAATAATAGCACCACTTGTTCGAGACAGACCTACCATCTTGTCATTTGGCCGCCATCTTGAAAATCCATAATTTTTATGCTAGAGATGCGGGAAAAAGTTAAAAATGCATTAAATAAATTGACAATAAATATAATGATTGATTATATCGATTCCCGTTCTTAGTTCGAAACCGGTGAGGGTAAAAAATAAAAAAAACATCAGATCCTTCCTCCACAGAAGCCACCTACAGACCGATCTACCGTCACCAATACCAAGGTTCATATATCGTCAGCTGATATAACGTCATGTCCGTCATCTTGTCTTCATACGCTGGAGACTACCATCTTGATTTCGTCGGCTAGAGTGTGCCGATACCATGTTAGTATAATTATCTGGTCACCACACCTTTGACCTTGACCTTGAACTTTGACCTTGACCTTGAAATTTGACCTTGACCTTGAACTTTGACCTTGAAATTTGACCTTGACCTTGAACCTTGACCTTGAACTTTGACCTTGACCTTGAACTTTGACCTTGACCTTGAACTTTGACCTTGACCTTGATATTTGACCTTGACCTTGAAATTTGACCTTGACCTAGAAATTTGACTTTGACCTTGAAATTTTACTTTGTCCTTGAAATTTGACTTTGTCCTTGATGTCCATCACGGATCCATCATTTTATGTTCAGTACATGCTACCAGGAGCGACCACCTGCTGGAGTACACCATCTTGTGCGTGTACTCGTATTACCATCATGCTAGTTTTATTCTAACATGCTACAGTGCAGTAATCATTTATTATTACTGAGGTACCCACCATCATAAAATTTGACCGCCATCTTGAAATCATGTAATTATTTAGCTAGAAATGCGGGAAAAATTCCAATAGTCTCCGAAAAAATCATTTATTAATTTACAAATCGAATCGATGGATCCCTGTCCACGGTTCGATTCTTGACCAGAGACAGTTGTAACTAATTATTAAATAAATGTTAGGTTCTGTTTTACATTACCTTTCGCGGAGTTTATTAATCATTCACTCTACGAAAATCAACTCAAGTCAATATACCGGACCAACGAATTAAATCAGTGCCGATTAGCCTATTATGAAAGTCTAATTTTTCAATAATCTGAATAACATATAAGCCGTTCATGTACAAAACCACACATATAGATCAATTGCCTTCAGTCCATGAGACCGAGTCATGTCATTATCAGACGTATAGGCTAGTCATTTCAGGACCACATGACCTTCGTAATCCATCGTGACATTTTTATACATTCTAAAGGACCAAGTAATCTTGTAAAATAATTTAGTAACACCAAGAGGTGATAAACTAATAAATATTCAATCACTACATTTTGTACTACGCGCAATCAACAAAAAAGGAAGCACCAACAACGAAAAGACAGCACCACCAACGAAAAGGCAGCACATTTGGAAGCACCGACTACGAAAAGGCAGCACATTTGGAAGCACCGACAACGAAAAGGCAGCACATTTGGAAGCACCGACAACGAAAAGGCAGCACATTTGGAAGCACCGACAACGAAAAGGCAGCACATTTGGAAGCACCGACAACGAAAAGGCAGCACATTTGGAAGCACCGACAACGAAAAGGCAGCACATTTGGAAGCACCGACAACGAAAAGGCAGCACATTTGGAAGCACCGACTACGAAAAGACAGCACATTTGGAAGCACCGACAACGAAAAGGCAGCACATTTGGAAGCACCGACAACGAAAAGGCAGCACATTTGGAAGCACCGACTACGAAAAGGCAGCACATTTGGAAGCACCGACAACGAAAAGGCAGCACATTTGGAAGCACCGACAACGAAAAGGCAGCACATTAGGAAGCACCGACAACGAAAAGGCAGCACATTTGGAAGCACCGACTACGAAAAGACAGCACATTTGGAAGCACCGACAACGAAAAGGCAGCACATTTGGAAGCACCGACAACGAAAAGGCAGCACATTTGGAAGCACCGACAACGAAAAGGCAGCACATTTGGAAGCACCGACAACGAAAAGGCAGCACATTTGGAAGCACCGACTACGAAAAGACAGCACATTTGGAAGCACCGACAACGAAAAGGCAGCACATTTGGAAGCACCGACAACGAAAAGGCAGCACATTTGGAAGCACCGACAACTAAAAGGCAGCACATTTGGAAGCACCGACAACGAAAAGGCAGCACATTTGGAAGCACCGACAACGAAAAGGCAGCACATTGGAAGCACCGACAACGAAAAGGCAGCACATTTGGAAGCACCGACAACGAAAAGGCAGCACATTTGGAAGCACCGACAACGAAAAGGCAGCACATTTGGAAGCACCGACTACGAAAAGGCAGCACATTTGGAAGCACCGTCATCGAAAAGGCAGCACATTTGGAAGCACCGACAACGAAAAGGCAGCACATTTGGAAGCACCGACAACGTAAAGGCAGCACATTTGGAAGCACCGACCACGAAAAGGCAGCACATTTGGAAGCACCGACAACGAAAAGGCAGCACATTTGGAAGCACCGACTACGAAAAGGCAGAACATTTGGAAGCACCGTCATCGAAAAGGCAGCACATTTGGAAGCACCGACAACGAAAAGGCAGCACATTTGGAAGCACCGACAACGTAAAGGCAGCACATTTGGAAGCACCGACAACGAAAAGGCAGCACATTTGGAAGCACCGACAACGAAAAGGCAGCACATTTGGAAGCACCGACAACAAAAAGGCAGCACATTTGGAAGCACCGACAACGAAAAGGCAGCACATTTGGAAGCACCGACAACGAAAAGGCAGCACATTTGGAAGCACCGACTACGAAAAGGCACCACATTTGGAAGCACCGACTACGAAAAGACAGCACATTTGGAAGCACCGACAACGAAAAGGCAGCACATTTGGAAGCACCGACAACGAAAAGGCAGCACATTTGGAAGCACCGACTACGAAAAGACAGCACATTTGGAAGCACCGACAACGAAAAGGCAGCACATTTGGAAGCACCGACAACGAAAAGGCAGCACATTTGGAAGCACCGACTACGAAAAGGCAGCACATTTGGAAGCACCGACAACGAAAAGGCAGCACATTTGGAAGCACCGACAACGAAAAGGCAGCACATTTGGAAGCACCGACTACGAAAAGGCAGAACATTTGGAAGCACCGTCATCGAAAAGGCAGCACATTTGGAAGCACCGACAACGAAAAGGCAGCACATTTGGAAGCACCGACAACGTAAAGGCAGCACATTTGGAAGCACCGACAACGAAAAGGCAGCACATTTGGAAGCACCGACAACGAAAAGGCAGCACATTTGGAAGCACCGACAACGAAAAGGCAGCACATATGGAAGCACCGACAACGAAAAGGCAGCACATTTGGAAGCACCGACTACGAAAAGGCAGCACATTTGGAAGCACCGTCATCGAAAAGGCAGCACATTTGGAAGCACCGACAACGAAAAGGCAGCACATTTGGAAGCACCGACAACGTAAAGGCAGCACATTTGGAAGCACCGACAACGAAAAGGCAGCACATTTGGAAGCACCGACAACGAAAAGGCAGCACATTGGAAGCACCGACAACGAAAAGGCAGCACATTTGGAAGCACCGACAACGAAAAGGCAGCACATTTGGAAGCACCGACAACGAAAAGGCAGCACATTTGGAAGCACCGACTACGAAAAGGCAGCACATTTGGAAGCACCGTCATCGAAAAGGCAGCACATTTGGAAGCACCGACAACGAAAAGGCAGCACATTTGGAAGCACCGACAACGTAAAGGCAGCACATTTGGAAGCACCGACCACGAAAAGGCAGCACATTTGGAAGCACCGACAACGAAAAGGCAGCACATTTGGAAGCACCGACTACGAAAAGGCAGAACATTTGGAAGCACCGTCATCGAAAAGGCAGCACATTTGGAAGCACCGACAACGAAAAGGCAGCACATTTGGAAGCACCGACAACGTAAAGGCAGCACATTTGGAAGCACCGACAACGAAAAGGCAGCACATTTGGAAGCACCGACAACGAAAAGGCAGCACATTTGGAAGCACCGACAACAAAAAGGCAGCACATTTGGAAGCACCGACAACGAAAAGGCAGCACATTTGGAAGCACCGACAACGAAAAGGCAGCACATTTGGAAGCACCGACTACGAAAAGGCACCACATTTGGAAGCACCGACTACGAAAAGACAGCACATTTGGAAGCACCGACAACGAAAAGGCAGCACATTTGGAAGCACCGACAACGAAAAGGCAGCACATTTGGAAGCACCGACTACGAAAAGACAGCACATTTGGAAGCACCGACAACGAAAAGGCAGCACATTTGGAAGCACCGACAACGAAAAGGCAGCACATTTGGAAGCACCGACTACGAAAAGGCAGCACATTTGGAAGCACCGACAACGAAAAGGCAGCACATTTGGAAGCACCGACAACCAAAAGGCAGCACATTTGGAAGCACCGACAACGAAAAGGCAGCACATTTGGAAGCACCGACTACGAAAAGGCAGCACATTTGGAAGCACCCTCAACGAAAAGGCAGCACATTTAGAAGCATCGACAACGAAAAGGCAGCACATTTGGAAGCACCGACAACGAAAAGGCAGCACATTGGAAGCACTGAAAACGATAAGGCAGCACATTTGGAAGCACCGACAACGAAAAGGCAGCACATTTGAAAGCACCGACTACGAAAAGGCAGCACATTTGGAAGCACCGTCATCGAAAAGGCAGCACATTTGGAAGCACCGACAACGAAAAGGCAGCACATTTGGAAGCACCGACAACGAAAAGGCAGCACATATGGAAGCACCGACAACGAAAAGGCAGCACATTTGGAAGCACCGACTACGAAAAGGCAGCACATTTGGAAGCACCGTCATCGAAAAGGCAGCACATTTGGAAGCACCGACAACGAAAAGGCAGCACATTTGGAAGCACCGACAACGTAAAGGCAGCACATTTGGAAGCACCGACAACGATAAGGCAGCACATTTGGAAGCACCGACAACGAAAAGGCAGCACATTTGGAAGCACCGACTACGAAAAGGCAGAACATTTGGAAGCACCGTCATCGAAAAGGCAGCACATTTGGAAGCACCGACAACGAAAAGGCAGCACATTTGGAAGCACCGACAACGTAAAGGCAGCACATTTGGAAGCACCGACAACGAAAAGGCAGCACATTTGGAAGCACCGACAACGAAAAGGCAGCACATTTGGAAGCACCGACAACAAAAAGGCAGCACATTTGGAAGCACCGACAACGAAAAGGCAGCACATTTGGAAGCACCGACAACGAAAAGGCAGCACATTTGGAAGCACCGACTACGAAAAGGCAGCACATTTGGAAGCACCGACTACGAAAAGACAGCACATTTGGAAGCACCGACAACGAAAAGGCAGCACATTTGGAAGCACCGACAACGAAAAGGCAGCACATTTGGAAGCACCGACAACGAAAAGGCAGCACATTTGGAAGCACCGACAACGAAAAGGCAGCACATTTGGAAGCACCGACAACGAAAAGGCAGCACATTTGGAAGCACCGACAACGAAAAGGCAGCACATTTGGAAGCACCGACAACGAAAAGGCAGCACATTTGGAAGCACCGACAACGAAAAGGCAGCACATTGGAAGCACCGACAACGAAAAGGCAGCACATTTGGAAGCACCGCCAACGAAAAGGCAAAAAGGAAGCACAAGTTACGAGATTCAAGTCTTAGTAAGAAATCATAATACAAGAAATAAAAACATTACATTCTTATAATTTAAATTATTTATTTTATTGCTTTACATTATACAAATGCAAGTAAAACAAGTCAATATTGTATGTAGCCAGCATTCCTCAGTTCCTTGAGTATGAAGTATATTTCTTTGATGCACGAATAGTTTCCTGCACAAAGCGAACCATGTAGAAGTCTTAGCCGGTCAACCAATATGTTTGGATCTTTCCATGATGTGTAATCATTCTCTTCTACCACCATCTTCCTTGCACCTTTATAATAAATATTATGATCTCTGGTGTCTTCCGTTTTACCACCAACCTCAGAGTAACTTTCATGTTTGAGACGGTGATCATCACAAGCTTGATCAGATTTATTTAATATATCACGTCGTTTCCATCGTTTCGGTCTCAGGACACCGCCACATTCTTCGATCTTGGCAGCTTTAGGTGCTTCATCATAGTCTATGTCTTTGTCAACAGCCTCAGAGTCACTGTAACAATCACCGTAGAAGGAATCGTCTTCACCCAATTTACCGTAATAATTCAATGTTGATGATGTTTAAGTGTCTTCATCGTCTTCGTGCTTCCTTTTTAGGAGTCCATCATTTTTACAAAGTAGGAAAGATCTACTTGAATTCGGCTGGAATATATTCTCACTTTTCACGTTAAGGATTCTTCCATTGTCTTCATTCTTCCGTAAATCATCAACCTTCTTCAATTTAAGTTCTTTGTCGAGATCGGAAGAGCCAAGAAAATTATTGTCGTAATGCAGATCACTCTTCCTTAGGCTAGTAGATTCATCGTTGTCCTCTAGCTTGTACGCCGGCTTGGCGCTACAAGTTCTGCCATGTCTTTTTAGGCTCTCTCTCCGCGTAAACGACTTGCTACATCGAACACAACTTATCATATTGCGCAGTGGATTTTTAACACAGTCATTCTTCTCGTGTTGTCTTTTATTCTTTCTCAAGATAAACTCTTTACTGCAAAACTTACACCTATGTTCTTTCGATACAGCGTCAGATCCCAAATCGGAATTCATATTAGTTACTGAGACTAATGCCAGATACCAATTGAGTGTTTTAAATTAGATTCACTTCCTAAATAGAAATTTTTTCATATTTCATCAGCGAGAATTAATATATCTCATGCAAAAGTACTTTATGCATGTAGTTCTGCTTTTCAACATCAGATGTCGCCACATGTTGCTTGCAGGTAAATAATATTTAGTTCTTTTATGCGGGATGCGGGATGCTCACTAACGATCGCAAAAGAAGGATGGCTTCGCTAGACTCCAAGGAAAAGGAAGTTCGTCTTGCATGTTGGTGCTCCACAGATGTCTCATGGCGTATTATTTATTTGACTGAGTAATGATATTTGTTAATTCCACCTGATAAAAATATTGCAAGTTTTGATTTAGTAGCAGAAATTATCGAATTAAATGTAACTCCAAATAAAATGACATGTCTCATTAGACCAAAAAAAATCCATGCAGAGAGCGGTTTCTCAGAATAGTCAGAAACACTTGAAGAAACCAAAGGAATGATTGCAAGAACACGGGAAAAACCATCAAAATATTGTCAAGAATAATCAGGAGCACACTGAGAAAACCACCATAATATTAACAATTATAATCGGAAGCACACGGAGAAAACCATCATAATATTGACCAGATTAATCGGAAGCACACAGAGAAAACCACCACATGTTTTCTTTGATATCATAAAATTACAAGAAAAAATATTTAAATATAAAAATAAATTAATAAAAAAATTAAAAAATTTAAAAAAATGCATAAATTTCTGGCTTGTAAACTTATCATTGTTGAGCAAAGATAGAGTTCTTGTACAAGCCAAAAATTTATGCATTTTTTTTTTAATTTTTTAATTTTTTTATTAATTTATTTTTATATTTAAATATTTTTTCTTGTAATTTTATGATATCAAAGAAAACATGTGGTGGTTTTCTCTGTGTGCTTCCGATTAATCTGGTCAATATTATGATGGTTTTCTCCGTGTGCTTCCGATTATAATTGTTAATATTATGGTGGTTTTCTCAGTGTGCTCCTGATTATTCTTGACAATATTTTGATGGTTTTTCCCGTGTTCTTGCAATCATTCCTTTGGTTTCTTCAAGTGTTTCTGACTATTCTGAGAAACCGCTCTCTGCATGGATTTTTTTTGGTCTAATGAGACATGTCATTTTATTTGGAGTTACATTTAATTCGATAATTTCTGCTACTAAATCAAAACTTGCAATATTTTTATCAGGTGGAATTAACAAATATCATTACTCAGTCAAATAAATAATACGCCATGAGACATCTGTGGAGCACCAACATGCAAGACGAACTTCCTTTTCCTTGGAGTCTAGCGAAGCCATCCTTCTTTTGCGATCGTTAGTGAGCATCCCGCATCCCGCATAAAAGAACTAAATATTATTTACCTGCAAGCAACATGTGGCGACATCTGATGTTGAAAAGCAGAACTACATGCATAAAGTACTTTTGCATGAGATATATTAATTCTCGCTGATGAAATATGAAAAAATTTCTATTTAGGAAGTGAATCTAATTTAAAACACTCAATTGGTATCTGGCATTAGTCTCAGTAACTAATATGAATTCCGATTTGGGATCTGACGCTGTATCGAAAGAACATAGGTGTAAGTTTTGCAGTAAAGAGTTTATCTTGAGAAAGAATAAAAGACAACACGAGAAGAATGACTGTGTTAAAAATCCACTGCGCAATATGATAAGTTGTGTTCGATGTAGCAAGTCGTTTACGCGGAGAGAGAGCCTAAAAAGACATGGCAGAACTTGTAGCGCCAAGCCGGCGTACAAGCTAGAGGACAACGATAAATCTACTAGCCTAAGTAAGAGTGATCTGCATTACGACAATAATTTTCTTGGTTCTTCCGATCTCGACAAAGAACATAAATTGAAGAAGGTTGATGATTTACGGAAGAATGAAGACAATGGAAGAATCCTTAACGTGAAAAGTGAGAATATATTCCAGCCGAATTCAAGTAGATCTTTCCTACTTTGTAAAAATGATGGACTCCTAAAAAGGAAGCACGAAGACGATGAAGACACTTCAACATCATCAACATTGAATTATTACGGTAAATTGGGTGAAGACGATTCCTTCTACGGTGATTGTTACAGTGACTCTAAGGCTGTTGACAAAGACATAGACTATGATGAAGCACCTAAAGCTGCCAAGATCGAAGAATGTGGCGGTGTCCTGAGACCGAAACGATGGAAACGACGTGATATATTAAATAAATCTGATCAATCTTGTGATGATCACCGTCTCAAACATGAAAGTTACTCTGAGGTTGGTGGTAAAACGGAAGACACCAGAGATCATAATATTTATTATAAAGGTGCAAGGAAGATGGTGGTAGAAGAGAATGATTACACATCATGGAAAGATCCAAACATATTGGTTGACCGGCTAAGACTTCTACATGGTTCGCTTTGTGCAGGAAACTATTCGTGCATCAAAGAAATATACTTCATACTCAAGGAACTGAGGAATGCTGGCTACATACAATATTGACTTGTTTTACTTGCATTTGTATAATGTAAAGCAATAAAATAAATAATTTAAATTATAAGAATGTAATGTTTTTATTTCTTGTATTATGATTTCTTACTAAGACTTAGATCTCGTAACTTGTGCTTCCTTTTTGCCTTTTCGTTGGCGGTGCTTCCAAATGTGCTGCCTTTTCGTTGTCGGTGCTTCCAATGTGCTGCCTTTTCGTTGTCGGTGCTTCCAAATGTGCTGCCTTTTCGTTGTCGGTGCTTCCAAATGTGCTGCCTTTTCGTTGTCGGTGCTTCCAAATGTGCTGCCTTTTCGTTGTCGGTGCTTCCAAATGTGCTGCCTTTTCGTAGTCGGTGCTTCCAAATGTGCTGCCTTTTCGTAGTCGGTGCTTCCAAATGTGCTGCCTTTTCGTAGTCGGTGCTTCCAAATGTGCTGCCTTTTCGTTGTCGGTGCTTCCAAATGTGCTGCCTTTTCGTTGTCGGTGCTTCCAAATGTGCTGCCTTTTCGTTGTCGGTGCTTCCAAATGTGCTGCCTTTTTGTTGTCGGTGCTTCCAAATGTGCTGCCTTTTCGTTGTCGGTGCTTCCAAATGTGCTGCCTTTTCGTTGTCGGTGCTTCCAAATGTGCTGCCTTTACGTTGTCGGTGCTTCCAAATGTGCTGCCTTTTCGTTGTCGGTGCTTCCAAATGTGCTGCCTTTTCGATGACGGTGCTTCCAAATGTGCTGCCTTTTCGTAGTCGGTGCTTCCAAATGTGCTGCCTTTTCGTTGTCGGTGCTTCCAAATGTGCTGCCTTTTCGTTGTCGGTGCTTCCAAATGTGCTGCCTTTACGTTGTCGGTGCTTCCAAATGTGCTGCCTTTTCGTTGTCGGTGCTTCCAAATGTGCTGCCTTTTCGATGACGGTGCTTCCAAATGTGCTGCCTTTTCGTAGTCGGTGCTTCCAAATGTGCTGCCTTTTCGTTGTCGGTGCTTCCAAATGTGCTGCCTTTTCGTTGTCGGTGCTTCCAAATGTGCTGCCTTTTCGTTGTCGGTGCTTCCAAATGTGCTGCCTTTTCGATGACGGTGCTTCCAAATGTGCTGCCTTTTCGTAGTCGGTGCTTTCAAATGTGCTGCCTTTTCGTTGTCGGTGCTTCCAAATGTGCTGCCTTTTCGTTTTCAGTGCTTCCAATGTGCTGCCTTTTCGTTGTCGGTGCTTCCAAATGTGCTGCCTTTTCGTTGTCGGTGCTTCCAAATGTGCTGCCTTTTCGTTGTCGGTGCTTCCAAATGTGCTGCCTTTTCGTTGTCGGTGCTTCCAAATGTGCTGCCTTTTCGTTGTCGGTGCTTCCAAATGTGCTGTCTTTTCGTAGTCGGTGCTTCCAAATGTGCTGCCTTTTCGTTGTCGGTGCTTCCAAATGTGCTGCCTTTTCGTTGTCGGTGCTTCCAAATGTGCTGCCTTTTCGTTGTCGGTGCTTCCAAATGTGCTGCCTTTTCGTTGTCGGTGCTTCCAAATGTGCTGCCTTTTCGTTGTCGGTGCTTCCAAATGTGCTGCCTTTTCGTTGTCGGTGCTTCCAAATGTGCTGTCTTTTCGTAGTCGGTGCTTCCAAATGTGCTGCCTTTTCGTTGTCGGTGCTTCCAAATGTGCTGCCTTTTCGTTGTCGGTGCTTCCAAATGTGCTGCCTTTTCGTTGTCGGTGCTTCCAAATGTGCTGCCTTTTCGTAGTCGGTGCTTCCAAATGTGCTGCCTTTTTGTAGTCGGTGCTTCCAAATGTGCTGCCTTTTCGCTGTCGGTGCTTCCAAATGTGCTGCCTTTTCGTTGTCGGTGCTTCCAAATGTGCTGCCTTTTCGTTGTCGGTGCTTCCAAATGTGCTGCCTTTTCGTAGTCGGTGCTTCCAAATGTGCTGCCTTTTCGTAGTCGGTGCTTCCAAATGTGCTGCCTTTTCGTTGTCGGTGCTTCCAAATGTGCTGCCTTTTCGTTGTCGGTGCTTCCAAATGTGCTGCCTTTTCGATGACGGTGCTTCCAAATGTGCTGCCTTTTCGTAGTCGGTGCTTCCAAATGTGCTGCCTTTTCGTTGGTGGTGCTGTCTTTTCGTTGTTGGTGCTTCCTTTTTTGTTGATTGCGCGTAATACAAAATGTAGTGATTGAATATTTACTAGTTTATCACCTCTTGGTGTTACTAAATTATTTTACAAGGTTACTTGGTCCTTTAGAATGTATAAAAATGTCACGATGGATTACGAAGGTCATGTGGTCCTGAAATGACTAGCCTATACGTCTGATAATGACATGACTCGGTCTCATGGACTGAAGGCAATTGATCTATATGTGTGGCTTTGTACATGAACGGCTTATATGTTATTCAGATTATTGAAAAATTAGACTTTCATAATAGGCTAATCGGCACTGATTTAATTCGTTGGTCCGGTATATTGACTTGAGTTGATTTTCGTAGAGTGAATGATTAATAAACTCCGCGAAAGGTAATGGAAAACAGAACCTTTACATTTATTTAATAGTTAGTTACAACTGTCTCTGGTCAAGAATCGAACCGTGGACAGGGATCCATCGATTCGATTTGTAAATTAATAAATGATTTTTTCGGAGACTATTGGAATTTTTCCCGCATTTCTAGCTAAATAATTACATGATTTCAAGATGGCGGTCAAATTTTATGATGGTGGGTACCTCAGTAATAATAAATGATTACTGCACTGTAGCATGTTAGAATAAAACTAGCATGATGGTAATACGAGTACACGCACAAGATGGTGTACTCCAGCAGGTGGTCGCTCCTGGTAGCATGTACTGAACATAAAATGATGGATCCGTGATGGACATCAAGGACAAAGTCAAAATTCAAGGACAAAGTAAAATTTCAAGGTCAAAGTCAAATTTCTAGGTCAAGGTCAAATTTCAAGGTCAAGGTCAAATATCAAGGTCAAGGTCAAAGTTCAAGGTCAAGGTCAAAGTTCAAGGTCAAGGTCAAAGTTTAAGGTCAAGGTCAAATTTCAAGGTCAAGGTCAAAGTTCATTGTCAAGGTCAAATTTCAAGGTCAAGGTCAAAGTTCAAGGTCAAGGTCAAAGGTGTGGTGACCAGATAATTATACTAACATGGTATCGGCACACTCTAGCCGACGAAAACAAGATGGTAGTCTCCAGCGTATGAAGACAAGATGACGGACATTACGTTATATCAGCTGACAATATATGAACCTTGGTATTGGTGACGGTAGATCGGTCTGTAGGTGGCTTCTGTGGAAGAAGGATCTGATGTTTTTTTTATTTTTTACCCTCACCGGTTTCGAACTAAGAACGGGAATCGATATAATCAATCATTATATTTATTGTCAATTTATTTAATGAATTTTTAACTTTTTCCCGCATCTCTAGCATAAAAATTATGGATTTTCAAGATGGCGGCCAAATGACAAGATGGTAGGTCTGTCTCGAACAGGTGGTGCTATTATTACTTTAAATTTAAAAAAAATTACAAGTCCAAATATGCATGTTATTTTTATATATACCTTATTTAATCTTCGGTCTGGTAAATCTCTCGATGGCCGAGCGGTTAAAGGCGTATGTTTTCCAACCTAGAGATCAGAGCTGCGATGGTTCGAATCACAGCGTTTCCAATATATTTTTAATAAAAAATAAAATTTAAAATGTCGATAAGGTTCATAATAGCTATGGTAGGTAATGGAACATCGACCTTATGTGATGAGACAGAGCGACGCTGGCGCTCTCTAGGAACAAACGACAGAAACAAAGTCGACGGTATCCAAGATGGCGGCCTGCGGCGGAACAAAAAAAATCAAGAGCGATGCTGGCGCTATCTAGGAACAAAAAACAGAAACAAAATCGACGGTATCCAAGATGGCGGCCTCCAGTGGAACAGAAAAAAAAATTCGTTAAAATCGGATAATAAATAAAAAAGTTAAAGATGGCGGCCGTAACAAAAATTGCAATGTTGACATCATCATTCAAAATGGCGGAAAACACATCACCGGAATTTTCTAGAACACACAATTACGTCATCCAAAATGGCGGATCCAAGATGGCGGATCCAAAATGGCCGCCGTGATCTACTTGTCCCGTTACGTTATGTCCCGTTACACTGTGTCCCGTTACACGGTGTCCCGTTACGCTTATCCAATATGGCCGCCGTGACATCACAATCCAAGATGGCCGCCGTGACGTCACAATCCAAGATGGCCGCCATGACGTCACAATCCAAGATGGCGGACCGACAATCTCAATCCACCGCCTGAGGCCTGTCCTCGGACCGGCCAATATATACTACTTTCAGCAAACCATGTCGTTTGGCACCGGACAAACTCACGATTGCAAAGAGGGAGTTTGAATCAATGCTCAAACTTGGCACTGCTCGCCCTTCTGACCGCTCCTGGTCTTCGCCTCTGCACATGGTACCCAAAAAAGGGGAGAAATGGATGCCATGTGGGGACTATCGGTTGCTCAATGCACGCACAATTGCAGACAGATATCCAATACACCACATACAAGACTTCTCTTACACTCTTTGCGGAAAAACAATCTTCTCAACTATTGACCTTGTGAGGGCCTACAGCCAAATCCCAGTTGCACCAGCTGATATTCCAAAAACTGCCATTAAAACTCCCTTTGGACTTTATGAATTCCCATTCATGTCTTTCGGCCTTTGTAATGCTGCTCAGACTTTTCAGAGGTTCATAGACGAAGTTCTCAGAAGACTTGAATTTGGTGTGTCTTACCTGGATGATATCTTGGTAGCTTCCATCAATGAGATAGAACATAGACAGCACCTCGAGGAACTCTTCCGATGCCTTGCTCAGTATGGGCTACTTATTAACCCATCCAAGTGCATATTTGGCCAACCACAAGTGACATTATTAGGACATAATATCTCAGCAGATGGTACCACACCCGTTCCAGAGAAGGTTGACGCTATACTTCACTACAAAAAACCAGTTACAGCGAAGCAGCTACGCCAATTTACAGGAATGCTAAACTTCTTCCGGCGCTTCATTCCCAAGGCTGCCCAGTTGCAGGCTCCCCTTCACGAACTTCTAAAGGGTGATGTGAAAGGCAAAACCCTGTTAACATGGACACCTGACAGTGACAGTGCCTTTGAGAAGTGCAAAACTAGCCTTGCTGAAGCCAACCTGCTCGCCCATCCAAGTTCGTCCACACCCTTGGCAATAATGGCAGATGCATCAGTTATTTCAATGGGAGCAGTTCTCCAACAGCTTGTGCAAGGATCCTGGCAGTCATTAGCATTCTTCTCCAAGAAATTCAACCCTGCTCAGCAAAAATATGGTGCCTATGATCGGGAGCTACTAGCCATTTATTTTGGGATCCATCAATTTCGCCATATGGTCGAAGGCAGACATTTCTCTGTTTTTACCGACCACAAGCCTCTCGTTTATGCCTTCCAGCAAAACCCCGACAAGTGCTCACCTCGGAGATCCCGACATCTTGATTTTATTAGCCAGTTCACCACAGACATTAGGCATATCACGGGGTTCCATAACATTGTGGCAGATGCCCTGTCTAGAGTGGATGATGTCGCTGCAAGCCTCGATTACCAAGCCCTTGCAGCCTCACAGGCTGAGGATGAAGAGCTACAAAGGTTTCTACAACTAGATTATGGCCTGCAGCTGCAGAAAATATGCTTGCCAGATTCCCCAACAGAGATCTACTGCGATGTCTCCACACCAACAGCACGACCCTTCATCACAGCCCCATTTCGCCAGGATGCATTCAACTTGGTACACCAGCTGGCTCACCCAGGCATTAATGCATCTGTATGGTTGGTCACCCAAAGATTTGTATGGCCCTCTGTCAAATCGGACTGTCGAAGATGGGCCCGTGCCTGTCTATGCTGCCAGCGCTCAAAAATTTCTCGCCATATTTCTTCCCCTGTTGGCTCCTTCATTCCACCATCCTCCCGCTTTGACCATGTCCACATCGACATTGTGGGACCCTTGCCTGTCTCACAAGGCTACCTTTATTGTGTGACGATCATAGACCGCTTCACCCGCTGGCCAGAGGTAGTTCCAGTGGAGAACATTGAAGCTAACACCATAGCCCGAGCATTTTATGCCAACTGGGTTGTACGCTTTGGAACTCCCCTACAAATCACTACCGACCAAGGGCGCCAGTTCGAGTCCTGTCTTTTCAGGGACCTCAGTAACCTGACGGGAATGACTGGTTTTCGGACCACTGCATTTCATCCTGCCTCCAATGGCATGGTGGAGCGAATGCACAGACAGCTCAAGGCCGCCATACGTTGCCATATGACAGAGCACTGGGTGGACATCTTACCCACCATACTCTGAGGCATCAGAGCAGCATGGCGCGAGGATCTCTGTGCTTCTGCAGCAGATTTGGTATATGGCCAACCACTACACCTACTTGGCGAGTTTATTGTCGCCCATCCTGATGCAGGACAACTGGAGGCCCCGGGCTTTATCTAAGAGCTTCGGCAGCACTTTCGTGAACCCCGACCAGTTGGTGGGACAAGACACAATAAGCCGAGAACATTCGTTTTCAAGGATCTTGCCACATCCTCTGATGTCTTTGTTCGCCGCGATGGTCCAAAAGAGTGCTTGCAACCTCTGTATGAGGGGCCTTTCCCTGTTGTTAATCGCTCAGAAAAAACTGCGACTATCCAAATCCATGGTAGGCAGGCTACTGTTTCCATAGATCGCCTCAAACCTGCATACACCATCCATGACATCGTTCCAGAGGACCACGACATACCACGTCCTGCTGCTGGGATGGCCGCTCCAACGAATCATCTGGATGTCAACATTGTGCCTCCCCAAACTGCAACACGTCGATCCGGCCGCCAAGTCCGCTTTCCTAACCGCCTCCAAGGTGGTTTATCGTAACTTGTGCGAAAGTCACTGGCACGGGGGTACTGTGGCGGTACATCGCGAAGACATCTACCATGCTACGCCCACCATTTGGCTATCAGCACCGGCTGTCCCGTCGGTGTTTGTACAGCCCTGGGCCAGAGGGCAGCGCGCACCCTCCAGGAGTCCTGTTAGCCCTGATGCCAAGGGGATTATCACCCCTCCTCCACGCGGGCTAGCATGCTGGCAAGGAGGAAAGGAGAGACAGTTCGAGTCTGCCTATTAGCATGAGTAGGCTGTTGTGCACTGTAGACACTTGTAAATTTCTTAGCGCACTCGACGGCGCAAATAAATAGTGTGCAACAGTAAACCTATTGTTTATTCTAGCATGGCCTACCTGCCCCTCCCGAATAATCAGTTGCCTCCCGTCTACAAAGTCATAAAAAACTTAATGTTAATTACTGTCTGATTTATCGTAATAGTGTTCTTTTTTACAACGAAGGCATTTTTACGATTCTTCCTGACGGGCATTTCAAGCTATCAAACATAGCCCATAGTGCAGCGGCGTCTTGTTTTGTTTACCACTTGCCAATCAGAGTGACGTAACTAACCATTGATATATATCAGATACTCACTCCATAGACGTATACCGTCTGTTATTTTTACCGTCGTTTATATCAGTGTCGGACTTGTGCCGCTTCCACACTGTAATTTTTTTAAAATGAAACCGAAATATTCAAATACGATTACAGATATTATTAAATTTTTAAATTTATATGAAAACTTGACTTGTCCCAGGCAGAGAGGAGGAGCGGGAGCGGTCCCCGGACAGGGGTCGCTGCCCAAGAGCAGGGGAAGATCGGGCAGAGGTGAGGAGCGGGAGCGGTCCCCAAGTTGGGGTCGCTGCCCAAGAGCAGGGAGAGATCAGGTAGAGGGGGGGGGGGGGGAGAGAGCGGGAGAGGTCCCCGAGATGGGGTCGCTGCCCAAGAGCAGGGGGAGGTAAGAAGGAGGAGCGGTCCTCTAGAGAGGTCGCTGCCTACCAGGGGAGTAGGGGTAGGAGCGGTCCTCCAGAGAGGTCGCTGCTTAAATAATACTGCTCAAGTATTCTTGCCACTTTTATTTATCCAGAATTACTGGGAAGAGCTTTCTCCCTGGCTTAGCTAAGCCAGAGTAAATATACAAGGTATGTACATATTCATCAAAGAGGGCACATCTGTACCCTTCCTGTGCATACATATTCGAATTACAATACTCTTTACATTCACTTGTATAATTAACAGGTTTCTTGTCACAACACTGGGTATTTACATAATTGGCCTGAATTAGGCTGGGCCGGTAGACAAAGTTACCTTAATTTACATTCCCCTTTGTCTGCCATCTAGGGGCGGGTGGCGAACTAACTTTCCTCCCCATAGATTGTGTAGGAGGGGTGGCGCACTTGGGGCTTGTGCTATCATACCAGCCGAGGCCAAAATGGTGGACATGACAAACTGTATCATTAAAAATAGTGTTTACTGTAATACTGGATTGGTATTTTTACCCAGGAATTTATATTTTTGTTGTCCCAGTACCTTCAATAGTTAAAGTTATTTCTAAATAGGTTTCCAGTATATTCTGTGAAAATTAATAAGCATAATAAAACAAAATAAATTCCAATGATTTAATATTAGATTATATATTCCAAAGTATAAAAAAAAATATCGTTGAATGAAACGTAAATAAAAATAAAAAATTGAACGCCATTTTTCGTAAGAAATACTCAGTATCATCTTGAAATACGTATTTCATAATGTAAAAATACCCATAGCAATGTTTTGTACAAAGTTAGAATATATTTCTTGCAGTATTACAAACTTTATCTTGGGAACCGGTTTTTAGAGGAATCTTTTGTAAAAGAACAGCATTTGTTTCTGTCCAGTAAACCAGAGCGTAGCCTGGAGTTTCTTGACAGCTGGTTTGCGAGCGCGCTTTCGACGCCGCTAGAAGCCAGAAGTCAAGAAGCGCCAGACAATGGCCGCGAAAGCATGTGATCCTTATCAGAGAGCAGAGTATTTGCTCTCGTCTTGTCTGCTGCTCGCGGCGATTCCACCACGTCGCTCATGCATACGATTAAATTTTTATATTTGGTTACATTTGTCAAGATGACGATAATTTTCTAAAACAATATAAATAATTTATTGGCGCTGCAAGTTTTTGTATCAGCTCTCAAATGAAAACTCAGAATGTTTAACAGAAGGTAGACCCCAACCAGTAACAGACGGAAATGTTCCGAACATTTAAAATTTTTAATTTTAAACCCCCGAAAAATTTAAAAACCATAAAAATTCTGCCAAGCTAGGCCATAGAGTACTGTCATAGAATAATCGTCATGGTAACATCATTGTTAGAGATAATGGAAAATTGTACAATCGATATAGCAACAAATAGTTGCTATAAACACGTGTTTTTACAACAAAGAGCTATACCTACCTTACTGGCGACAAAACGCTATAGTATCTTATTGACGACAAAACACTATATCACTAACAATCTAATTTTCGCGACACCATTTTTCACGCTTGTTCTATGTTTACGATGGGACCAAAGCTTTTGTTTGTTCGTAATCCATGGCCATAACTAGAAAAACACGTGGAACACGTGAACACAGATAAATGTTGCTCTCTTCTGCTTCTCGTATTAGCTGCGGAAAGTTATTGCAAAACATGACCTCTTAACGATTCCAGCTGAATGTTTTGTACGTGTGCAATGTCTGACAGATCTAACATGCGTTTTTCTATGATGTTTACGTTGCTACTGAAAGAGTGCATGGATTAAGAAGGTTAAAGTTTTAAGTTAGGGAATGTAAATGTTGGACGTTTAGCAGACTAAAATTTAAATAAATTCTCATAGTGCTGTATGTTTCACGTAAATGTGTAACCTAGCGTGATGTTTTAAGCCGTGTCAAAAAAGTAACACAATTTTTCGGTTGTTAATTACGCATCCAAGCTGATAGCAAACCATAAATATTCTCATCGGTAGTGGTTTATTGTTACAAATCATGCGAAACAAATAAACTACTTTTTTTTTCTGTTTTAATACATTACTATTATTATAGTGTTAATGCAGCATTTTGATAATTTATAAAATATATTACCTGCACTAAACATGAACGGTAGTTATTTTAGGTACGTTTAAAACACTGGAAAACATTTTTAAAGTTCGTTAGGATAAGTTTAACTAAATTTCGAATACTCTAAAAAAATTTTGAAAGGTTTGCTAGGTTATGTTTTGTGGACTAAAAAAAGAAATATATTAGTAAAACATTAAAATTTCAGATTATATTCCATGGAGAAATCTCTACTCTAGGAAATTACTTTTACGCCAGAATTCTCAAGGTTTTATAGGGACCCTGGCTTTATCTTTGTCACGCAATCGTTCAATTTAGACATTAAAATTGTGATTCCAAACATGTTAGTTAGCTTTTCAAGAATGAAGACCAGAACAATTAATTTTTGTTCAAGTTATTCTTATGTGTAAAAACCAAAAATAATGACAGCGCACCTGAAAGTTAACATTTTTATTGTCGCGCATAAACATAAAACAACAGCGCACCTAGAGATTAAAATGTCCCCTTTGCCGAAATTGTACATATCAACATCAATTTCATTTCTTACCTCTAGTAAGGATTTCAGGTTATTATTTTTAAATCTACATATAACGTAATTTGATAAACAAAATTAAGCTTACCTGTATTTAATATTTGCTATGCGCCACCTACAATCATCGAATTTAGCATATTTTAGGCAGTTGGAAGTGAGTATATTCCCGCCCAATATAACGACTCCATCTGTCCTATAAATACGTAAATAAATATTTTTTTATTTATTTTAATTAATATGTAAAACACAAAACATGTATTTTTCTACTAAATATACACCTAATTACACAATTTGGGGGTTTGGGGGCGAAGCCTCCAACGAGCGAGAGCGAGTCATTATTATACAAGTGTACGCTTTTAGGTTGGCAACATCTCAACAAAGAAGGTAACTGAACTCTATTTCTTTACTTCATGTACATTAGAATAATCTTAATCGGTCGTGAGGACATTGCAGGTTGGCTCGCCGATAATTTGTTGCGGAATCTGAATTCGCCGAAATTACGTTATGACACAACAGACTGTATTAAACGTCTGAAGAACAATATCATCAAAGCAAGCATTATAACTAGAAAATAAAAAGGGAAAACGGTATTCATAACCGTAAATACCTTAAATTGAAATGCACTTAATTTTTAAACGATTGCGATATACAGTAAGCTAAATTTTAAGCTAAATTTATATATTAACGCTGCCATGAACTCTGACCATATATTCGTATCGCACACAACTTTATGTTAACGAATTTTAGAACTATAATTTTATTGATTTTAAATGATTAACTATAAATATATTTTAATGAAAAATACTACATGAAAACGGTTTATTTAAAATTGACTACCACACGATTTGAATTTTTCCGTTCACGTCACAAGTAAAATAAGTTTATACTGTATCTTTATTTTCTCAAAACCATCAAATATGTTTTTAAATTGAAAAAAAAAAAATTATAAATTACTGAGTAAATTAAATTACTCGATGAAGGATATCTCCCATAAACGCTCTAAATTTCAAGTTATTTTTGCTTGATGGTTGTAAAACAGGCTTAGTTTCAAAAGCGTGGGTACCTTAAGGCGTCTGTATCTCAATGTCACTAAGGTTCTATATGCTTGCTATCTGTAATGATGGGAGGCCAGCGATACGTACAGAAAATACGAAAGCAAATAACGCATCAGGTGTGCACAGTAGAGACTCCACATATTTTTGTTATATGTCCGAGGCCACAGTTGTAAAACGTTCCGCAGGGAGATATTTGCTACCTTCGTCGTCTCCGTTTCGCAAGAAGAATGGCATGTTTTTTTTTTTCCTCAAGGGTCTCATGCTTGAGGATAACGGCGGGAGGAGGGACATATTTTCTGCCGGTGAAAGAATTGCGGTCGTCAGTATCAATAAGGAGGAGGGGGAGACGCCGTTGAATAGGCTTTGTGCTAGCCACGAACCCATTTCTCGCCGAACATTTTTTTTTTGCCTCTTGGAGGTCGCGTATCGCCGCCAAGGTGTGTACTTACGTGTATTAAGGTCTCGACCCCCCTATGGTCGATAGCGGAGTGTAAGTGTAATTTCGGGCTTCTTGAGAAGTGCCATTGTCAACGCCAGACAGTTACAAAGTTGCCATAGCAGGTTCCATTGTGATGAAATACATACACTGCGTGGTTCGGCTTTATTCCGTCACTGTTTATTTTTTGGGGCTATAAATTAATTTCTTCTCTCTCCTGTACCATCTAAAATGCAACACAACGACTTCTTTCTCGAAACTAAAGTAAAGCCCTTTTGAGATAGACCTACTGACCATAAATATGTTTATTTGTACACAGCGTAAAATTTTTTAAATTTTTATTTTTCATTTACATTCACCGTTTCTTAACATGCAAGGTTAATTCGGTAAATCTAAAATATATATACATAGGTACATTTATATATATTTTGTAGAGTAACACTTCGTAGGCATGCACGAAGCAATAATGCAATTAATAATGCTACCAGACTTGCAATCAAAATTTAAACTATGTTTTGAATTTTATTAAGTTATACTTGTTTAGGCACGTTATGATAAAATTATTAGAGTGATTTTTACGATGCGCGCACACCATGTAACGTGTATGAACATAATCATATATATATATATATAGTCACTTTCATAAAAAAATAGAGGACCTACCAAACTTTTGGTTTGCCAAATGAAACGTTATAATAGTGAAACTACCATTATGTTTGGTCAACTAAAATAGTGGTTTAAAACTCGGCAGTGGAAAATTTTTTTTAACTTTTTTTAAATTACATATTACTGGATTATACAAATTGTTCTTTAAGCAAATATATATGAATACATTTATTTGTTTATCGGACCTATTAATATAATATTATAAATACATAATTCAGTCCATTGGATTGATTATTTCACACTAGGTAGTCCTATATAATCTATTTTGCTTAAAGTAATATTAAATTAATTACGTTTGTTAGTAAATGTTTTCAATGAATTTAACTAGATAATCAAAAATAAAACTTTATAAAAGTACAACTATCTTTCAATATATGATAATTTATAGTCATCTTACGTGTACGGAAACTATATAGTATTAACTTTGAATAAATTTGAATAATGTGGTCAGTATTTTAATAAAATTATTTGTCAAACAGGTCCAAGCCGAGGTTTACAGTTTTTTCAGGTCTTTTTCGTTTTTATCGGTGACGTTTCATTTTATAGCTAGGCCTTTCGCTATGCAAATCGAATGATTCGATAGTTGACGTAGCTGCTGCGGTAGCGAATTCTAGTGGTGAGTACGGAACTACGTGTGGGTTGTGTTCAGAAATTTAGTAATTGATATTGAATACTGCGCCAAATAACTAAAAAATCTATTTATGGTGGATAATAGTGATATAAATTGTGTTTATAAAGTTTTCAAGTGCATTTTCAATTGAAATTGTATAAGTGAGGTTATGTTCCCGTATGTATAATTTATTTGCACTGTAAATTATTACATTATTAATTAATTCAAATTAATAAATTATAATAAACTTATAACATATATTTTTATTTTCCTATCAATTGAAATTTATCTCGGTTATTTTACTGATTTAAAGAATTAATTTTATACACATGCTTATGTTATATCAATTTGATTACTTAGTATTTATTTTATTTTGTTTTGCTTCAGTAAAATTCATAATAGTTTAGTGCCTTAGTTAAAAATAAGTATAAATTCTAACGCGAGTACACACACTTTTTGTTGTTGTTGTATGGTGGTATTTGGACTTACGACTTAGTTTCTTAATTAGAACATAGAAACAAGGGAAAATGTAAAAAAAGAGATCCACCTTGTTTCTGATAATTATATTTGTTGTAAAATATATAATATTATAGTTTCCAAAGAGTTTAAAGTTAACTATAAAAATATTTTGGTCACCAGCAAACCGGTTTGTGGTCATTATAAGTTTTTATAATAATGATTCACCCCGAATATTATGAAATATTTCTGTGTTAGCGTCAGAATCTTTGTTTCCAGTGTTCTTGTTCTCCCGCTTCTCCCTTCACATCATTTCTGCAGCTCTTATTTAGCTTAAAGCACACATCGGCACAGATATGTCATAAACATTTCCGAATGTATTTTTATTTGTGCGCCTATAAGCGAAGATGCTGTACAATTATTTCCTTTTTCTAATTTGAAAACAGATATCTGCGACGTTTGGTTAAAAATTTACTATCATGTGGTAAAGGTCGTGGGCATGACTACACGAATGTCCGTTCACGAAGTGGTTTGGAGCCCATTATAAGCGCGTGCTGTTAATTTATATATATAGCCTATATAAATTTAACATCACGCGGTTATATATATATATATATACACACACACACACACACCAAGAACATATTCCTTTTTTTTTTGTGTTTTGATGGGTGCAGAGAGAGAGAGCGCGCAATAAAGAGAGAGCAAGTGACAGCAAGAGACAGCAAGAGAGAGATCAAGAGTGAAAGAGAGAGCAAGAGAGTGCGAGTGATAGAAGAGCAAATTTGTGTATTCGTAATTTTCTCCCTTTACCCATTTCTTGAGTCATACGAGAGAGAGAGAGACAGAGAGAAGAGATGGAGAGAAAAGCAGGTTTGTTTATTCGTAATGTTCTTCTTTCATCCATTTGTTGGGCCACGCACCGCAAGTCCAGACGCATCTGCGCTCATCTAGATGACGGCAGTGAAATTGTTGGGGGAGGGGATTGAGGAGGGAAAGGGCGCCCAAGCCATTTGCTTACTCTTTATTAAAACGCACGGGACTTGATGATCCCCGCGGGTGGGACGTTGCGCGAGATAGAGAGAGCTTAATAATCGTACCGTTAATTTATTAGTTAATTAGTAGGTATCTCCGAGGCTCGGCGACCGAGCGCCGCGAGTCCCGCCCGGTCGAGGCGCAATGGCGCCCGCTCTGCCCTCGGCCGAGACGACCTCCCGCCCGCTGCTCGTGACCCGCCATCAATCAACGTCCCCGCCAGCCAGCGGCGCCCCTCGTTTGTCCCTTCCGCCTCTATCAAGTTATTCGCCCTTTCTTCTGTTGCCGCAGCCCGTTGTGCCTAGTCCGCGGCGGAGAACTCTACTCTTAAATCTGACGATTATTGAAAGTAGTACCAGTGGTGCACGTATCAGGGGCGTTGCCACGATTTTGAAAACGGAGACATTATAGGTAACCATTATATCTTGTTATGAGTAATTTTTGAAGTGAAACTTCTTTGGGCGCGAAGAGAGTAAATTTTCAAGGCCTAAGGCTCTCTCGTGAAATATTGTGAAACATTTCTGACGCGAAAAGGACAGAGATTAGATACTTGGCCATAGAGATATAAATAGAGCACTATCCTTACTTCCTTACTATCAATACTAATATTATAAATGTGAAAGTAACTCTGTATGTCTGTTTGTTTGTTACCTTTTCCCGGTTGAACGGAGGAACGGATCGTAATGAAAATTGGCAAAGCGATAGATTATATCCTGGGGATGGACATAGGCTTTATTTTGTCTAAAAAAATAATCTTTAAACGGGTTAAAAAATATATCTTTATTTTATGTAATGTGTGTCATAGATATACCAACTGTTACATTTTTGCTAGTGTAAGGAATTGAATAGAGAGTAAGAAAAATTAAAGCTCTGCATCGTAGTACCTCAATGTTTTTTTATTAATCGTTTTATAGTTTGCACATTCTAACTAATATTATAAAAGCGAGTGTTTGTTTGCTACGCAATGAAATTTTGCATAGAGATAATTTATGGGCTGGAGAGAGAGATAAGCTCATTTTTATGTACTGTTCCAGTGGAATTTTGTAAATACCTCTAAAAATACGTAATTTTCTATTGTTACATTTTGTTTTGTTGATCGCAAGGTAAATTTATTTATATATGTTTTTTTATTTAATTTCTTCTATATATATATTGTCTCCCTACCTAGGGCACCCATAATTCCTTTAAATTTTACGTGTATGTTTTCATTCGAGTAGTACAATTTTTTTTGTCAAATTGGTCTTATTTAAACTTTCTGTTTCATTTTTGGATACATACGTTTATTTAGGTATTATGACAAATAAAAAAATTATTTTCACTAACATTGTTTTTTTCTTTTCTTAATTCAAAGATTTGTACTGTTTACAGGGAGTGAAATCTCTATTTATTTCCATACTACTTTGGATAAGCGGAATATGGCCACCACAGATTTACATATAAACAAATCCTGCAAGTAGGTGTATTTGGTTCATATGGTGGCAGTGGAGGGGGGAGGGGGAGCCGGGGAGCCACGGCGGCCATCTTGGATTACGTAACTTCCGGCAGCCATCTTGGATTACGTCACTTCCGGCGGCCATCTTGGATTATGTCATATCCGGCGGCCATCTTGGATTTGACATTGACCTTTGGCCCCGGCGGCCATTTTGTTTTCTAGAACATCCCGACATTTCGAGTTTCATCCGCCATCTTGAAAATCTTTATTTATTATCCGATTTTAATGAAAAAAAATAATTAAAAAAAATAAATAATCTAAATTTTAAAATAAAATAAAAAATATATTATTTAATATAATTTTAATTAAAAACCTACGCATCGAACACCCCACACCTCTAAATTACGAATACACCATCTAGCACCCCACTCCTCTGTTACAATGACATCATCATCGAACACCCCACTCATTCCTGTTACAATTTTTCGTTACACCACATTCTTTAAAATAAATTTATTATCAAAATAAAAAATATATACCATCGTTGTCTGCGGAGGCAGCCATCCTATTTAGTGGAGACCGCCATCTTGATTTCATCTGATGGACGTCGTCATCAGGTGTAGGTTTATAAAGTATGTTAGTGTATATAAGGCCGAGTTTCAACTCTCTACCAACATTTTTATGAACCTTATAAGCCAAAATCCACAAAAATCCAGTAATTTTTGTTGTAACCATCATTTTTTCATAAAGTCTTATCATTTATAGGTTTTAACTAAAATATATGTTATCAATACTGTCGTTGTGGATGCGATAGTTAAAGTAATGATAATTTTAAAAACATTTATCACTCCATCTTAGCGGACCAGAAATTTTTCAGAGTCCTAACTCACAAGTAATATTCTCTTCTCATGTTTGCGTACTCGTGTTTTAAAAGCTGCATGGAAGCAGATATTTTAATGTTTGTGTATAATTGCATTTCACCATTCTGTAAGACATTTATAAGTATCAGTACCTCGTGGGATATTGGTTCTATATTAAAAATAATAAACAATATGTAGGTAAAATTGTATTTACTAAATTAAGAACATATTTTACACAACCAAAATGGAGCAAAAACAGAAAATACACATCAAAAAACTGAAACTTTACAACAAAAATGGAAACTATACATCAAAAACATAAACTGTACAACAAAAATGGAAAACTGTACAACAAAAATGGAAACTGTACAGCAAAAACATAAACTGTACAACAAAATGAAAACTATAAAACACAAAACAGAAAAACTATACAACAAATGGAAACAACTACCAAACTGCCAAACTATTTAAATCAAAAACTATTTTACAAAAAAAAATTATTCGTCGCCTCCAACATATCCGTGGGGGACTGTGTGGATACCATCTTCGCAGATCAGTCGTTTGTCGTCCTCCCACGTTATGGCCAGCTTATTACTGTACTCAGTATAGAGTATGTGCTGACGGGAGCGAATTGCTCTAACGCCTGCCCTCATTGTGCGGTGGTCTTGCAGAGCATCCAGGTAATCATCGAATGTTATGTGGTTTTTGACCACACATCGCTGGATGCCCTTGGCCTTTTTCTCGCTCTTACCACCACACCTGTAGGCGTACAGTTTGGCCCGTAGGCTTACAAACTCCTCCATCACTTCTCCCCCACATTCATCTTTGAATTTACCGACAACTTTCTCGTTGATGGGGGAGAAGCATGGGTGGCCGGAAGGGTAGCAGCTGGTGTCGAATTTAGCCATCAGTGTAGGGTCGGTTTTGAGGTCTGAGTAAAAGTCTGTTGTCTGGATCTCATACACAAAACTGTCTGTATCCATATACATCAGGTGAATATTGTCATGGTAACGGTGTTTCATGGTATTGTAGTGGAAGTCGTACATGAGAGTCTTTGAAAGATCTAGTACGGCCAGTCCGGCATAAATCGGCTTGTCGAAAATGATGGTCTCGTGATTAAGGTGGACTAGAGACAAATTCGGTTCGTACATTGTACGGTCCTTGAAGGACGGACGACACACCAACTTCTTGAACCTCTTCTGAGAGCACACCAACTCCATTTTGAGCCTACGCCTTTTATTTTCCATCAGTTTACCAAATGTAGAGTTCACAGCGAGCTTAAAGAACTCCTTCTCGAACTCGTTGGCTGCTGCTTTCCGCTTGTTGGTATTCAGCTGAATATAGGGCTCCAACCATGCCGACTGCTCAAACTGCAGGACTCGGTGTATCTTAGTCACTCTCAGCCCATGAGATACCGCTTGCTGTAGGTTTTTGTAGTGGACAATGTAGTGCTCTTTATTTTCAAGTGTTGTCATCAGCTTTGATTGATTTGAGCCGGGCGGACACTGATTTACGGGGAGAAATGGCAGGTCTTTATGACTTTCGTGGAGCTCGGGAGGGTACTCCACATCACACTCAATAATGTAGCCTGTAGGAGAATCATCTGGGACAGACACGACATCAATTGATGTGTCTACCCATTGGAAATGCCGAATGGGGAGCGGCAGAGACATCGCCCACCCGTACAAATTATTTGCATCAATGTACTCCAGGAATGTGGATGGCTTGGATGCATCATGTGTTTCTGGTACGTAGTAGTTATTGGCTACGCAATGACGTTTAATGCTTTGCGCTACTCCCCCCCTAATACCGGCCTCCACAAACATGTACATGTCATAATCGGTAAGAAGCTCTAGCTGTACACCTGGGGTTCGAAGCATCGCATCGAAAGCGAACCCTGGACAAGAAATATAGTGAGACGGATCTAGGCTGTATGTCTCCAAACATATGGAACGGAAATTCTCGAATACATCCGCCAAAATCAGAACATCCGTCTTTAGGTACAAGTCAGCGTACTCCCCCAAAGTAGCACACTGAAACTTGTCCCAGACTTTCACCGCATGTGCGTACTCCATCTCTGAAATCATAGAATCAGTCAGACTATTGTAGAAATCATCGATGGATGGAAGACTAGTATCATCTAGTCGAGCAAAAGAATCCACAAAATCATACGGGAAGACACCCTTGCGGGTAACCAACTCCAACTCATCAGGCGCGAAAAACTCAGTAGTACTGACAAACTTGTCTGCAGGCAAGAACTCAGCGAGCGAAGCAAGACCCCGACTCATAAAACGGAAGGTATCGACAAATTGAATGCTGAACTTATCATGTAACTTCTTGGAAAAAGTTATCAGCTTCTCTTCCGAATTCGGAATGATGAAGATGTCTTTACTATCATACCCCAACTTCCTGATAATGAAGTTCTGATCGTATGCCAGGTTGTGGAAGAACACAATCAACTTTTTCGGTCTGCGCCTGAGAAGGTTGCAGTCATTACATGCAGGTCCAATAAATTCGCCGGTGAAGTGATTGTGGTCACGAACTTTCTTTACAGCCCCTCCAAACTTTCCTCCACAGTAGCAACAACACCTTGCTTGCAGAAAAGCAATGTTCTGTGCATGTGTGAGCGGAGTCATAGGAACAGACGTAGAAAATATTTTCTGAACATCATGTCCAATCTTCACAATGCGGGATATGAATTTATCTTCTGCGTCACAACCGCGATACAATTCAGGCTGTGAAGGAAGTGAAGAAGTGAGGTGTGCAGGAATGATGGAGTTATCTGCTTTCACGTAAATGCAGTAGCTGTATGCCTTATGCTTTTGGTACTGCAGCGTGTATGCTTCATCAGGATTCGGGTGACACGTATGGATTTTCTCCAGAATAGCTTCAAAGTCGCAATATACCACGATGGGCATCTTGTCACTGTGATGAAAGTTTTTGAACTGAAGTACAGGTGGCTGGCCGTTTTCATCAAGCTGTGGCATCTCCATTCGAACAGCAGCATGTTGTTTGCAGAGCTCACTGTGTTTTTCCAAACACTGAAGACCGGTGAGCCCGCTAACCCTATCCCGATCATCATAATGCTTGAAGCATCTTTTACATACGTGGATAGCATCATGATGTGCAGTGAGTTGGGACCGAACCAGGGCAGAAAAATTATTAATGTAGGTGAAATGGGACGAATTGTCATTGACCAAGAGCAGCAGATCGAAATGATGTTCTTTCTCTTCAGGAGCGACTCGTGCAGGAACAACATTCAGATTTTTGTCGATACTGTAAATGTTGATGGAGACTCCGGGGTTCTGTTTTTCAAACAGCGGTATTTGCCTGATTGGAGTAGGAAACTCGATGTTGTTGAAGTTGAACTTCCCCTCCAAGTCATGGTAGCGCTGGTTGACACGTTCAGGATTCCATCCTTCCACATACTTGACAAGAATTGACCACTTAAAGCACATGTGGTCTTCAAGATTTTGCGGATTGATCACTGCGTATTTGTCTTTGATGGAAGTAGGTAGTTCGATGTAGGAGCTGGCACGGAGTGGATCGAGCTTGTTTATTCGTAGTTGAAGTCGCTTAACGGCCGACAAAGTCCATCCGGACCCCTTCCCCATGTAGTCTTCCTCCTCCTTGCAGATCTTGGAGATGGACTCGGCAACTGCTTCCTCCACCTCGTGAACTGCGTAGAGGGGGACATTCATGGTTTTGAAGGCCCTCTTGTCTTCACTGACATCTACTGGTTTTTCATAGTCGCACTCGAGCACGATATTAAACTTCAGTGGTCCGTTCTCTTCAATATCCTCCACAAGTTGGTTTATTATTTTGTTCTTGATGGAGTCCAGGTACGTACAGATGTCCTTGGAAGAACTTGACGTATTTACTGCGACGTATGTCTTCAAGTTACCCTTGAATCCCACTTCGGCGGTGATGAAGCCGTGGGTATTGGCCAAACCCGCGCCGGTCACCACCTTTGTTCGGCTGGTCGATGGTTTAGGCAGTACTGCTGGCTTAACTGATGACATTCTCTGCTTCTTTGTTGGATGTGGAGCAGGCCCCTTGCATACCTTGATGTGGGCTTTCAATTTGTCAGCCCTGGCGAACTCCTTAGCACAGTTGTCGCAGGTATGTGCTATGCGGTTTGGGTTGAGACCGCAAGCCGACTTCTCATGTCGTCTAGCAAAATCAGCACGGGCGAAGGCCTTATAGCAGAAGCTACACCGCATGCCTGATGTCGTAGCAACAGCTCCAGCACATGATGCAAGGTGCTGCTGCATCTTATCGCTGCGTGCGACCATCTTTCCACATAGGTGGCACTGCTGGTAGTCACGATGCTGGTTCTCGGCACACTGTCGCTCGTGCCGGTAGCAATTCTTAGATGCCGTGAAGGAGGCAGAGCAGAAACGGCATTTCTGAACAGTAGACGCCATCATCACGACAATCGGTAGACTGGTCTCAACGTACGGAACACGCAACGGTAGCTCGACGCACGGAGAACTATAACAAAAGAATTAAGAATACAATGTAGCTAGATGTCAACACGAAAAAGTTGCAAACATAACCTCAAAACTCTAGCCCTTAAGCCTACTAACCTAAACTGATAGCAATGTAACTAAATAAAAAAGTTGCAAAACATAACCTCAAAACTCTAGCCCTCAAGCTTACTAACCTAAACTGTTAGCAATGTTACTAAATAAAAAAGTTGCCTACATAACCTTAAAACTCTAGCCCTCAAGCTTACTAACCTAAACTACTTCCATTGTTACTAAATAAAAAAAGTTGCAAACATAACCTCAAGGCTACTCCTTCATGTACAATCCTAAAAATGGTAGAATACTTAAAGTACTGATAAAAGTTAAAGCTGAAAAATATTAAATGCTAACTAAAAATGATTGATTACCTAACCTCAAAGCTACTCTAATTCACACCCCAAAAATGCTAGAATATTTAAAGTAGATACTGATAAAAGTTTAAACTGAAGAAATTTCTGGTTACTTACATATAAGTGTACAGAGAAAAAAACTAGCTAGCTGATAACCTACAAAAAAGCTGAGAAACCTTCAATGTTAACGAAACATGTAACATACCTCAGAAAAATATGAAGTGGAGCTGTAGAACACGAAGTAGCGTTGGCGGTAGAAATGGTGGTAGCAGCGAAACTCACACACGAACTAGCTCACTCAAACTCTAAGAACACACTGAAGCTCCGACAGCTAATCCCGGCCTTTTATAGCCTCGGACCTGCATGTTCTTGGAAAAACCATTAGGAACAGAGTATTTTTGTTGTATCCGCCAATAGGAATGTAGTACATGGAAGTGCCATTGTCTTCGGAAAAACCCAGCATGACTCATGTGCATGTCGTAGCAGGTCTGTGAGGGGTGGTGTTAGAAATGTAACCTGACAGCCAAACATGGGAAACCACTCTCGCGTAAATCCACTAATGACCTAGGTGATTAGAGATTAGGGCGCGAGGCACTGCCTGCACCGTGACTCATCACTCAGGAATGTCGTCTCGCAGTGCTGAGGGCCCGAACAATATACTTGACCGTGCATGTCGTAGCAGGTACATTAGTCCGCGACTTTGTGGCGTCATGAGGTGCTCAGGAATGTCTGAGCCTGCCACAAACAGCTCGTCAAAGTATCATCACGAAGCACTCGAGCTGCAGTCATGACGCGCATGCTACAACAGGCCCGGTAGTCACCGACTTCGTGGCGCCAAGCTGACACTCGGGTAGACAGGTAGATAAATGATAATACTAGTAATGCAAGGAATTAAATAATCGGGTATGTTTAATACATTTATTTAAAAGTAAGAACACATTACAAAACTAAAACATTAAAAATTTATTCTACATTTATTATGACCAATATTCGTTTAAAAATTTTTAGCATTTCATTGCGAACAATCAGTTGAACATCCACAGTATGACACAATTTGCTGATGTTCCAGGAACAACCCTTTTCACAACCTTTTAAGGAGACATTCCTTAAGCTCTCTTTTCATTGGTCAAATAAAACATCTCACTCTCTTCCCTTTTTACAATGATACTGCTTCACCATCATGCTAAAATTCTGTAAGACAGAAAAAAAATTTTCTTCCCTTAAACCTTACGGTAGAAATTTCATCCTAGGTTGCTGTTACTACATCTAGAAATTAAAAATTATTTTATCTCATACAGGTTTTATTTACATGTTAAACTTAACCATCCTACCACACACACACACACACACACACCTATACGTGTTTAGGGCCCTATTCGAGGACCCCATTTGTTACCCTTAAATAGAGGACCTGAATACACAAACACTAACATAGCTTCCGAGGACAATTACTTTAGCAAGCATATCAGAGGACTTGTCAGACTGAGGACCTTTACACAAGGTGTGTCTGGTGCTTTATCCGAGGACTGTAAAGTTTTACAGTTAACTGCAGGACTAGCAAAATCAGTATACATGTTTCAACAAGACAGGGTTCCTGGTAGTCGTGTAGTCGAACCAGTGGTCCTTGCTTAGGTGATACGGAGTCGATTCTCGGGGTTCTTCCGTTCTCTTCCCTCGATAATCCCGCTGCTGCTCCATTTACATTTGACTTCGCTTCATCGTTACTAAATAACTTACCTATATTTTATAATTTCCGTAAAAGTTTTTTTGTTGATAAAAACAACTCATCCGAATTTGTGTAAACATACAAAAACACATATATATTATAACTGAATTACAACATATATTTCGTTCCAAAAACTTCATTTATTTAAATGATATTCACGAAAAAGTTGTTATGGTAATTAATTTTTCTATTAATTGATTTTTTTAACTATGTATTACAACTCAATATTTGTAAGAGAACCCGTAGAACACAGTTTTTCAGTTCTATATGTTCCAATTCCGATATTAAAAAAATGTTTTATTTGAAGACATCAATTCTGCTGGTATTTAACGAAGGTAAAACTAGTGATTTAAGAACAAAAAGTAAGACCTATATCCTACTTATCGTATTAAAGGAAAAATTTAATTTTCATACATATTAACATAGAAATCTCAACATAAATAAACTAATTTAAAAAAAAAATTCTCAACAGAATGTTTAAACAACAGTGATATCAATAATAAGAATGATACAATTAGAAAAATGTATTCAGTTACATTTTATTACAATTTATAAAATAAAAATATAATAAGTTTTTGGTAAGAGAATAAATACTTTCCGAAATTCTTGTCCATTACGATTGTTATTAGTTTCACGAAGAAACTGAATTACGAAATTAAATAAGAACTATATCATACGAAAAAAAAATGGACATTAAATTGTTTAGAATGATGTTTCATGTTTAATATGAGGACCGCATGGTTATATTTACACACCAGTTTAAATTCAATTCTTAACCGAAGACAGTGTATTGCACCAATCAATCTAAGGACTTTTACACAGTTTGATATATACTATTCCATATTTAATAAGAGGACCGCTTGGTCATTTACACATCAGTTTAAGCTCAATATTTAAACGATGACTGTGTATTGTACCACTCAATCTAAGGACTTTAACACAGTTGGATATATTGTTCCATGTTTAATAAGATGACCCCATGGTCATTTACACACCAGTTTAAAATCAATACTTAACCGAGGACTGTGTATTGTACCACTCAATCTAAGGACCTTTACACAGTTTTATATGTTTTCCATGTTAAATAAGAGGACATCATGGTTTTATTTACACGCCAGTTTAAACTAAATACTTAACTGAGGACTGTGTATTGTACCACTCAATCTAAGGACCTTTACACAGTTTCCAGGGTGGAGAATATACCACCCTGTTGTTTTTGTGTTTCTGGCGCCACTTCCCCCCACCCCCATCCACACCGCTATGCCCGCTCCCCAACATGCTCCATCGCAACTTGCAATTCGTGGAAACGTGCGACTCTACACAAAATCAGCTCAACACGTGTGTCTTCTCCAGTGCTGACAACTTCTTCGTCGCTCAGTGGCGGATCCAGCTTCAAGTTTAGGGAGGGACCGATGACCTAATACCTCCTACTTTAATTGTGCGTCCGAAAATTTCGAAAACTAACAGCTTCTCAAGAGGCTATTTGAACACATGTATGACGTCACGTAAACTAAACAAGTATCACAAAAAATTAAAAAGTATTAAATTAAAATATTGAACCAAATTCTAAAGGTAAGATGCGGCAGGGAGCCTTTTATATTTTTTCACACTTCAGTTTTTCCATAGTTTTTTTTTTCTTTCAATGTGAAGTAGAGGAAAATCATAAAACGTTACCTGGTCCTAATCATCACAGTGAACCGATATTTATTTCCAAACCTGGCCTTCCAACGTGCGCCAACGTACCACAAAAACTCATACAGTCCCCTAAACTTTGTATTTTGAAATACCTAGATTCCTAATCTACCAATTTCTAAAAGTACCAAATAAATATTAGAATAAAATGTACTTATAAACAAAGTCTTCATCATCAGCTTACATAAATTAATTTTTTACATGTCAGATTTTTATAATAATCACATACCAAATTGTATTTTTGTCGCCATTATTTTATTAGTTTAGAAATTTCTCTTGCTTCAAAAGGTTGAACCTTTGTTTTTTTTTTTTTTAAATTGAGAATGTTATGTTTTTTGTGCATTTTCCATTTGCATCTCCTAAATGAAAAAAAATTATAGTTTCCTTTTTTAAAATTTACTCCATTGTATAATCTATTCTCCTACAAAATACTAACAAATCACAGACAATACTTTAAAGGTTCTGTCATCATGTAGATGAAAAGAGACATAGATAGATACGTCAATTTCTTCAATACAAACTGGAGACTGTTCAGTCTTGAAAAGAAAGACGTATGCTCATATGTTTAAAGACAGAGAACACTTATGAAACTGATTATACGGTAGAAAATTTTTGTATTTATACATATTTAATGCACGTATGTATATCTGTACAGTAAGTTTAGGCTAAGGTTATTCTTCGAATAACTTTTGTTTCTGCTTTGATCGAAAACTTTTGAGGACGAGATACATTCCGGTAATGGTATTTATGTTTTTATAGTACTTCATGAAAGTTGTTTAATTCTATGTGAGTGAAATGTACAAATTAAATATACGAAACATATAAAGAATATCAACTTGAAAGTGTTAAAAATAATAATAAATTTTTATAAAAAAACTATGTGATTATCACCATTTGTGGCCTTATGTGTTCTTATTTTATTAGCATGCCACTGTTTTAAATAAGTAATGAAGATGGTGTCGGTGAACGTTAGTTTAAATGTTTTGCATAGCATATCAGGATATATGCAAGGAGGTTGGGCAAAGGGGCATTAGTTCAGGTGACTTGTCAAATTGTGTGGGTTGGGGAGAAGTGGGTGGAACTTTGTGTATAAATGTTGTTTATTTATTTATACACAAATAAAAAAAATATATTTTATATTGCATTACAACAAAAGATAGCGTACAAATCGGGTAAACTTTCGGCACCGGAATAGTTAAATAAAAAACACATGCCGATCCTAAATACCGAAATATGATGTAAATATTGGTAAATTACGTATTTTGTGATGTCATTTCTGTAATAATATTTACATGAAGCGCTCAGTTTATCAGTGAAAACCGCCTACTACAAACAAATTTTAAGTTCTTACTTCCAAGAACCGTTAATGAAAGTAGCATTTTTCGTGGCTAGTCAGGAAAAATGTATATCAGGTGAGAAATAATATACCTAGTTTCCTTGATACGTGTTTATGTCTACTCGAAGCGTTGAAACCGTAAACATTTCAAGCGTTGGAGTAGGACGAGGGAAGGAGGAAGGTGGGTGGGAGAGAGGGAGGGAGGGAGGGAGGGAGGGAGGGAGGGAGGGAGGGAGGAAGGAAGGAAGGCAGGAAGGCAGGCAGGGAGGTAATGAGGTAATCTCAACCCATTCTTAACCAAGTGCAACGTTGCCAAATTAGCGCAGTAGCTGTGTGTGGGATAGCTCACTTGAATTTTTCCAACGTTGCCTGAAACTGGTATCAATATACACGCCAACAAAATAAGAGATATATTGTATGTGAGCTTGGAAAGTAAGAGAAATTAGAAAGGGAAAAAAGATTAACTGTTACTAAAATACTATGTACTCGCAATGATAATTAACTTTTTTTCCCTTGTTTTAATACATCTATAATGATGAGGTGGAAAGAACATGACATACGACGTGTGAAAACATGATAGCGATAAATAAATAATATGTTTGTTCGTATTTATTTATTCATAAAGAAACACAAATCTACGCATTAAAATCAAAAATGTTTTTTTTCAAACACTTTTGTATTTATTTACTTACCCAGGTACCGAAATGGATGACTCTGAGTTAAGCTCAACAAATATAAAATAAACTACCTTGAAAACCCCAACTTGTAAAAGTGTTAATTCACAACTCAAATAGTTAGGGTTTCTATTTTCGCGACAGAATGGTCAGTTCTTAAAACCAGCATTTATTTATAGTCACAGAAAATGGCATCGAATAAAGAAAATCTGAAAGTAGAACTGGAATAGGATATTTTTCATAGTACAGGTAACTAGAGATGATATTTTATTATATTTTTGATATATGTTTACAGAAATGACTTAACAGCTGTCTGTAAAAGTGCATAAAATTTAATTGCGATACCCACCTTTTGTAATTATCGTTTTTTAAACAGCATGTTAAAGACTTAAGTAGATAATATAATGTACCAATGTAAGAACGCAATGAGAAATAGGTCACACAAAATTTATACCTACGCGTGAGATAAAAATGTATAAGGCCGTAGTTTCATTTTTGACTGAAGTCAATCGATAGTTAACTTAACAAAACTAGTTTTCCGTCTGCTTTAAAATAAATGTGTTGTTTTCTTATTATAAGCTTATCTCATTCCTATTTTTTATGACCTGAAGATTGAAAAACATTTGTTTAGATAAAAGTCAACTTGTTACTGGTTGTAAGGTTCACACGCTGTGAAAAATTCTGTTTGACGTTTTGACCAAGTCATGATTAAAAATAATCTACTAATAATCGTATCCAAAAAATTTCCAGTAACAATAACATAATAAGTATAAATAATAAATAAATTCTGATCAGATAGTTTACTTAGATTTGAAACTAGGACTAAATTATCATATAATAATAAAAATATTTTAGTTACAGCTGCGGAATAACACTACCATTGTAAAATGAAAAAAAAATATGCTAAGCAATGGAGCCTTTTAATAGAATACATGTTTCATAATTTTGTTAAGTATATTCTTAAACTTCAAATACTACGAAAGGTCTATTGCATGACTAATCATTTAGCTTTTTCCAACCGTGTGTACACATAACACTACATACATAACACACATACGCACACTTCGTCCACAGTAACATGAATGGTATTGGAATTATTTCAATTTATTGTAACAGATTTTGGAAGTAATTTATAACACCAATAATATTATGTTCATTTTAGTTCAACCATTTTAAACTGCACAGTATGGATAGTTTACAATTTTCATTTGTTTATTTATTTTATATTGTTACGTAAAATAAATCATAAATAATATTAATTTTATTTACAAATTTAACTAAATATCTACATATAACGCGTGTGCTACGTAGTTTTGGTGACGGTTACTTACGAAGTTCATAAAAATCAGAGTCGCTAAAATTTTTAAATAGTTAAAAGTTCTTAAAATGTAACTTATATTATATTTTTTATTTCAAAGACTTTTTAGATGACTTGCAAACTTTCACATATATTACACAAAGATAAGAGCGTTTTCACGTGACACTGTAACAGCCTGGAGGGGAACCAAACGTGGAAAGGAAAATGTGATTTGTCGCCTGCTGTCAGACATGGCGTGAGTAAATTTGCGAATTATGGTTAGCTGGTAAAATGTGCTCTATACAAAACACTGACTGGCGAATGCGATTAAAATTGAGTACATGCACAAAAACCTATGCGAATGACTTGCGCGTTTCACACTCTTAGTGTTTAATGTCGTGAAATTTATGTGAAAAAATTGAAAAAGAAAGTTTGATTTTTGTGCTTCAAAGATTACACACAATCCCTTACAAATTAATAGCTATAATTCATCCCAACCTATTTAAACAGAGGCATAATACAAAACCTCACTCTATTGACGAGGAATCCAACCCATGCCCAGGACGGATCTAGGGCTTTCCTTCAACGGGGTCAAAAATGTGTTTGCGCTTCCCACTCACAATGCATTACAGACCAACAGCAAAATTATTAATTTGCGTCCGTGTACATTATAGTCCTAGTATAAAATTAAAGTTAACATTCGTCTAACCCGTGTACTTGAATTTCATTTCACAGGTTTAAGTATAAAAAAATTTGGTTTGATGAAGCACGGACTGGATTAAAATTAGTAATTTTCCTAACTAACAAATGTGGTGAATGTAGCCGACGCTCGGTGGGTTTACTTGGGGCTCTCTCGTGTTTTATCACCCCTTGAGGAAAATATATTTTAAACAAATAATAACAATTTTGTCACTATTTATTACATACAGCAAGCACTACGCGGCTTTCACAAGGGACTTCCAGAAAAAAAAAATCTGTCGCTCTCATCCCCACCCTGCTTTTCCTCCCGCGGATCAAAACAACTGCATTCCATGGTGAACACACCACAGATTGCACAAGTCACTGGTGATGTTCTGGCTTGCGATGCTCGAGCCGATCCCCCAAGAGAGACTTCACTCCTCACAGCACCGAGTCGGCACACAAGTCACACAAGTGATTCAAAGCCCACTATAGCCAGGCTCAGGCTTACACGCTATATTAATTCTTCCCCATCCCCCCCCCCTTTGCTTATTTTTCATTTTCTCTCAATAAGTATTGGTCAATAGGTAGTACTGCTAATTGAATATTATATTTCTTTTGCGTGTGTTGTTCTGTCACAGATATGTCCAACTGATATTTATAAAGTGTAATATAACGGGCGTAAAATGTTGCGTAAATGTTAACTATTAGCAGTTTCGCAACTGTCTACACTCATTTTGTTGTAGCAGAACTACAAATGCAAAAGAGTTCTAAAGATAAAATCTACAGAAATAGCCCTTATAGTAGAGAAATGTCGTAAAAATGAAGTCATCAACATACGCAGGCCGGGCTCGGCTTGGCTTCAAGGTCACAGGTTGTGGAGTTAAGACGGGTCCTGTTGTTTTTCTGTAATATAAGTTTATTGTGTTGGTTGGGGGAGGGGAGTGGAGAGGTTTGTAAGCTGTCACCAGCTTCCTACCCAGTAGCAAGATAGGCACACATAGTCTAGCCGTGGTTTTACAACGCTCCCGACTGTGCGACCGGCCGAACCAACAGCAATTAGATACGGCACGCGGCAGAAGCACCACGAACTCTTCGGCTGTGCACTTGATTTGCGCTGTAGGACGCAGCAAGCCTTGATCTTTACATTTAATGACCAATCCCCAGGTGCTTAGTCGGAGGAATTAGATTAGTTTTTCTGAGAGTTCGCCGGGATTCTACTCTAAATTAAAAATGACAAAAATCTCTACAGAAATTTGTAACATAAATTAACCTGCCATCTGTAATAAGAGACCAGCATTTAGTTATGAAGATACCTTTATGAATACGTCCTGTTGACAGCGACGAGTTTTGTTATGACTGCAGAATTTTTGAAATTAAACTTTATGCAGACAATAAACGCATTTATCCTTAATACTTGTCCAATAATTTGCAATAAACGATTTGTTCATCTCCAACTTAAAGGCGTATATAATACTTGGAAAGCACTAATAACCATCAGTTGTATATTTTTGGGTTATATTTTCGTGATAAACCTTCAGCCGAAGTTTGTTGTTTGAATTCTTACTCATACTGGATAGCATCAGTTCTTCTTCATTGCACTAACGGCACAGATATCCATGAACTTAAATCCTCTCTCTATTAATAGACGTAATTTTGTCAATGAAGCAAAATTTCCTTGAATACACCAGCAATAGTCTCTAAAAAATAAAACACTTACATAGGTTGGTTACTAAATGAGATTTTCTCCATGGTATCTCGGCTTCCTACAGATAAAGAAGAATATTATAACAAAGTCATAAATTACAAATAAATAATAAAAATAATTAATATGGCTTAGGAAAATATTACCTATTATAGATAATATCAACACATGTAATAAATATTTTCTTTCGTTTCACAATCATAATCCTTGATTTATCTTCTCTTTGAAAATTTTATTTTTTACTTCCAAAATTTTCCTTGGCCCTGTATATGATTTTACTTATCTTTGTAAATGATCAAATCTATAGGGAACAGTCGGTTAAATTACTCGTTTCCTTCGTTTATGCGAAGTGGAAATGAGCAGAAATACCGGCCTTCCTAATTAAAATCACTGTGGTTAAGTAACAAAATGTACATTGTGTGTACCTATTTTAGTTAGAATCTGCTTTTTTAACAGTTTAACTATAAAAATGCGAATAATTAAAAGCACGTTTTTAAATATTACTCTTAAAGTAAATAATTTTATGATAAGTGGGGGTGAATATGTCAACAGCACTTAACAGATCAAAATAGTTGCCAAGTTATTTAAATGCACTGTATTTATTTCAGTAACATACTTATTTTCTAGTACACGTTTTAGTCCAATTACTTATAGCGTGAGTGTAATAAATACTATTCATTATTACATCATTTTTTAGGGGCTAGTGTTAGAAACCAAAAGGTTATGCAAGTTTTGTTTCCAACAGTTAACCGTATTAACACGTCCGTATACCACAACATTCTCTAGTGAGAAGTTAAAAACATAAATTTCAACAACAAATATGTTTATTGGTTTAAATTTTTTAATGGCTTTTAAGTAGATAAGTTTATTACATTCTTTACGATTGGTATATTTCGTGTCCATTTGCAGGCTATAAACAAGAGCGATTATAATAACAAATAAGTAATTTATAGACAATATTCCATTATGATTTTATAAATTATAATTTTTTTCTAAACAACTATTATTTATAAATTAATTTAAAGAGAGGTAAATAATAATTTTAAAATACATTCCTAAGAACTACAGCAGAAAATTTAAATGTGTAAGTGAAACACATTTCTCAAACATGCATGTTATTCGGAAAGTCTTAGTTTTGCACCACGCGCGCAACGCTTGAGAAGAAGACGTGAGAGGATGACCTTGCGAATGGGTTGGTTACCTTCCAGGAAGGAGTTAGCAACGCAGCCTGCCTACGCCTCCTCTCCTCCTGCTGAGATTGCGCCCAGACGCGTGCTGGAGCCTCTGGCCCTCTATGTCTCCATTAGAAATGTGCTTGCTGTGTTTATTCTGTGTTTTGACTGTTAAGTTGATTAAATGACTAGTCTGGAACCTATACTATTTTGAAATTCTTCATTTTTAAATATAAAATAAATATTTACGCCATTCCTCTACAAAGCTCTTGAAACTCTCAGTTTTTTTTAATCACAATGGTGATAACGGTGCGAAGATTTATTTTGCATATGGATACCTGTCCGGCAGCCGGTCTGGATTCGAATGATTCAACCATGCGACTTCGAAATCTTCTTAAGAGGATAGGAAAAGTAGCAACGTGCATTACTGACGAAAATATAAATACAAAAATAGAATTTGAGCGACCTCAAAGAATACAACGGGATTTGTTATGTCGTCTAAATATTTTCATTATGGTGACCTGAAGTACAGAGAAAGTAAAAAAAGACAATATTTAGTTTTAAAATTTTTAACTTTCTTCATAAAAAATGGGCTTTAAAATAAAATTACATGGAAAGAAAAAATTGATTGTAAAGTTATAAAAATCAGTTAAGTTAAACCTCTACAATAACCAAATAAAAGAAAGAAATTCATAACTATTTTCGTTTTCAATTTTTAAATTAATGTGAAAATAATTTAAAATTATTATTTTGTTAAAATGTTTAGTAATTATATTGCTTTTTCTTTTATGATTCCAATAATTTTACAGTTATGTTTATTTCATAGATTGTATTTTTTTTCTAGGGTTTCACAAGCCATTATTTTATTTTAAAAAAATTCGACTAAAAATAACAATACACTCCATTATTTCAGGAAATTCAGGTCTCCATAATGAAAAGATCTAGTCGGCCAGATTATATATATAGATAGATAGGTAGATAGATACGATAGATAGATAGATAGATAGATAGATATATAGATAGTTTCTCAAAGATGTTTTTGGTCAGTTCGCCATATCTTCCTTACAACTTCAAAATTAATGATTTAATAATGTAAATAGACAATTTACAAAAATTAATGTTTTGAATTAAATTATTATAAAAACATGTTTATAAAAGCCTTATTTTGGTCACAAGTCTACGCCATTTTTGAGATTGCCGTAGCTATATAAATAATCTTACATGCATGACAGCTGTTGAAGCAAATTAACCGAAGTAAGTTCCACATACTTTTATAACTTAATTTGTAACATAACTTATTTAATTTTTTCATTACTTATTTATATAGCGTTTGCAATGCTACTTTATATTTATCTAAACCCCAATAACACTGATATTCTGTCTGCTGTTAGGCTATATATTATTTCTCATAGGTGTTTCTTTGCCGTTACGGTAAATCTCCCATTGTACTTCATCAAAATGTATGATTTGCATTTACACAGCAACTTTGCTCATAGATTCCGCATTATACTCACAATTTATTATACAACTTTGTATTTCCAAATGATGAGGAATGTATTTCCAAATGATGAGGAAATAATTCCCAAGAAAAGTAGGCATAACAATGACCATTAATAAAACACAAGGTCAGACGCTTTAAAGGGCAGGTTTATATTTCCCAGAACCTCTTTACCACATGGTTTTTTCACGAGTTCTTATATTCAAAGGTAGGCCTATTTATGTTTGTATCAGGCACATACAGCCAAAAAGTAAACGATTATCACATTATAACTTCTAACATTGTTATTGAAGAAGATTTTAACTGTAAGAAGTGTAAAAATAAATATTCGATACGGCCAAAATCTGTTGGTACTATATTTTCAATACTTTGCATTAATAAATACTTGCATTTACATACTACCCCATTATTATATTACCATTCGATGTCTGATCAAGATAAAATGTTATATTCGCACGGGTAAGTTATTTGTTTTTATATTCTCGTCATTCATCCTTACAGCTCCCGCACACTAGGCGACTAATCACACAAATGACATGGTCTGCATCAACCTTCAAGTCGTAGCGACACGCCTGAGCCTGGCCGCCGCGGACAAGTGTGTGCTCTCTCAGTAGTTGCCACGCACTCTCAGGTCGCGGCGAACTGGCCACGGCAACTTGGCCGTCTAGTGCGGGAGCTGTTAAACATTATATTTTAGGATTGGCATCCATGTTTTCTGGACCCGGCCACAGGCTGAAAGCAGTGATGTTGTTATCCATGCGGTGTCATTATTGACAGTTGAAATAACCATAAAGCCATTAATTATTATCTCCTTTAAAGAGTTACTTTATGTGATTAAATACTACATATCTCAAAATAAATAAGCTACTTTAATACACGTGCTGTTCTGTTAAAACCAAAGTTAATACAATTGTTGATATCAATCACTTCACCACTTGATGCCGGGAACATAAAATGGGAACGTTTTAAAAACTGATCTCATCTAACTTACGTCAAGTACGTCACAAACCATCTCCCGAATGGTCTTTTGCTATAAAATACGTAAAGAGGCCGGCAAAAATGTGTTTAGTTCAAGTCGTACAAACGTTCATGGAAGTTACTTAGTTATATATTTGAGTTCATATTATGATACGCAAACACAAGTATCTATAGGTGTAATTTTGCAGAACTACACAGCGTTGTCTATGTCATTAACATTAAACTAGGTCAAAGTTATTCTGTTTATTTTACCAAAGCGTGAAAGTGAGAATTTCTCAAGAATATCTGAATAACTGTTTATTTATCCTTACATATACATTTATTATCTCAAAGGCGGCCATATTGTGTTTTCGCTACGTATGGCCACATGTGACACAACGCTAAGGCGGAAGAATACTTTGTGATCCTTACGGTGTTCCCGAGCCGTGATAAAACAGTCTGCGTTTGAACTTCACTGTGAGAAACGATAGCAACAATATTCACTGAAATATCATTTGCAAGTTTCATAAAAATTATAATTTGTCATCATTATAAAACTATTGCAAGTAGTGTTGTACGTTTTCTCGTAAAAATACATATTTATAATCAAATTCCCATGAACGCAATGAAACACGCAGTAAAATATTTTCGGGGCGGTAAATTAATCTTAAGAAATATGTTGTTCAATAATAAATTTTTTCCCAAAAAATATATTTGTTTAATGAAACAACGTAGGTTACGTAAATTATTTTTATTTATTATCTAGGGATGAGCAGTATGATGGAGGAGGGGGTGAGGAAGCAAATTGCCAGAAGTATTAAAAAACATTGGTTAAGTCAAAGCGTTCAGAAGCATAAAAAAAGACTTTATTTGATGCCCCTGACTTTTTACTTACTGACATCGCCGATAAAGTAAACGTGTATAGACGGTTGCAGTGAATGTCCGAAAATATTCGTGTATGGACTGCACTACACGAATCTGAAATAACAACTAAGAAGGCAAAATTCGTTTGTAAAACAGCGTTTTATACATTCCAGGAAAACGCAAATTTCAGCTCTTGTATTCAAATGGTTGCAACTTTTATGTTTAACCGCATCCAGTAGGCAAAATTGAACAAGCTTAAAACGTCCACACACCATTTGGGTGTATATATAGGTACATATATATATACATATGTATAACATATAAAATCACTGTTCGTACAACGTACAAGTCCTCGTTTACCACCAGAAAATGCAAGGCCCTCTGATAGCAGTGTAAATACCAACGTGTGTGTGAAGCTATAGGTCCGCACTTCATATGGGTATATTTATATAATATTAACACACTGTGCCTCCAAGTCCTCGTTTAACACCAGAATATGCAAGGTCCTCCGATTGCAGTGTAAATGCCAACGTGTGTTTGAAGCCATAGGTCCGCACTTCATATGGGTATATTTATATCATATTAACACACTGTGCCTACAAGTCCTCGTTTAACACCAGAATATGCAAGGTCTTCTGATTGCAGTTTAAATACCAACGTGTGTTTGAAGCCATAGGTCCTTTTTTCATATGGGTACGTTTATATCATCTAACACACTATACTTACAAGTCCTTCGTTTAACACCAGAAAATGCAAGGTCTTCTGATTACGGTGTAAATGCCTTTGTGTGTTTGAAGTTATAGGTCCGCATTTCACATGGGTATATATATATATATATGGTTTGGCACCGACTTTAAACCGATTAGTAGGTAGCACCTACCAATTATAATATTTTATTAAAATTATAGGTAATAATTATGTTTGGACAAGAACTGTCACATCGAAATTTATTGTATTGTTTATACAATTTTATTGTTTATACAATTACAATGTGAAAATTCGTATCCAAACATATTACCTATAATTTTAATAAAATATTATAATTGTAATTATTTATTTTTCGATTTCTAGTACCTATAGTATTTTGTTGTGTTTTTTTAGGTCCGTTTGGTTTTTTAAAAATATTATTTTTATGTTTTAATCTTCATGTTCGAAGGCTTAGGGTAATTATGACTTCCAAATAAAATTAAAAATACATATTTCTAATAATACATATTCCTACTAAGAAGTTTATGAATTGAATGTAAGATAAAGGCTGTAAAGTAACGCGTAATAAAGAATTAATTGTTCATGTAGCACAGCTTACATGTATACGCCTGAAATGGCACCCAGTTAAGGTCCTCGGATCATGCGTCTGTGGCTTCGTAATGTGTGAAATGAGAGACGTCCACCACGTCCTCGCAACCAGCGTTAGACATTACGGAGATGTGTATTAGATGTGTGTAAACTCGAGCGAAATGTCCTCGTTTGGAGCGTTGAGAAACATGGGATACACACAGTGTGTAAAGGAGTGTAAGTGACAACGATACTAGCGCGACGTGGTGGTAACACACACGCACTACATACTTGATTCTCTACGGTCTATCCGAGGACCTCAAAAAAAAATTTAAAAATCATGTTTTCACACACTAGGTTGACAGAACAGCGTGAATCCGAGGTCTTTTAATCCGAGGACCTGGGGGAGGTCCTCGGATTGCCAAAGGTCCTCGGATCCACGCTGAAATATCATGCGCAAGTCCTCGGATGATACCCTAAGTCCACACACACACACACACACACACATGCACACACTTACACACACATGCGTGCACTGAGATGAAATACATATTTGCCCACATAATGTACTTTTATTTACAAAGGCAACATATTAAAACACATAATATTTAAATTTTGTCTAGATTGGATGGTACCAGACACCATACGGCAAAACGAGTGGACAACACTCGAGTCTTTACTAGGATTGGGCTGACGGATTGCCTCTGGAACGCCCCTGTTACCTTCAACGACTCAGAATTAATACTTTTATCAAGGAAGCCCAACGTATGGAGAACTATAACAGAAGTCTTAAGAAAACAATGTAGCTAGCGATTACATGAAAATGTTTGCATACATAACTTCAAACCTACAAACTACAGTTTCAACAAACCAATCCTTAAGTCAGCACTACCTTTCCCGAAAATAATCTAAAAAATCACTAAAATGTTAAAGTACTGAAACTGACAAGTTACACAGAAGTAGTCAAAAAATATTCAAAGTCCTGCTAGGTAACTGGTAACTTTTACAAAATTTTAAGTACAGAGAAGCATTAAACTGAAAAATATTCAAAAGCCCTCACAGCTACATTTTCACACAAAAGTTTAAGTACACAGAAGAAGCTAGCAGAAAAAAAAAGTTCAAAGTACCGATAGCTAAGAAAATTATTTAAAAGATCATATAGATAGCTATTTACAAAAGGAAAAAAAAAATGAATACACAGCCTCAAATCCACTCATTTACACGAAATCCAAAAATTTCACCCACAAACTACAACTAATCATACTACCCCTCAATATAACAAAGAAGCCACTTGCTTGAAACCAACCAAACCTAAAAATTGTTACAATTTTAGCACAATACTTAGCTCATGTGCAGGTTTTCATAACAACTCCTGAGTTTCGGTAGGTCTGTGATGTGTGAAGTGGCATGGGGTAAAAAACATGTAGCAACCATGCAACAAGTATGATTAACCTCTATAGCTTGGACCAAGTACAACCACTATTGGTTTTACCAATTAGAGATGGGGTCGCAAGGTACTTTCACAATCATGATTCAATAATGTCTGAGAGCCTGAGCTATCCACAACAGTCTCAAGCAATTCACGACATCGTGGACCCAAGAGTCCCTCAGCACACAGACATTATCTACACATACAGTTATACTTCTACATGACAATACTTGACATGGTAAATGTTATAGTTATGAAAGGAAATAGTTAGAAAAATTGAAATCTAATACTTTTTGGATTCAGAACATACACACACATGTGTGAAACTAAGCATGAGACTTGAGCGAAAACATTAGTTGCTCACGAGACATCTTGTGTAAATAACTTCATACCTACAAACCCACATTAAATCCATAATTCATAGTGATAAATTAACAAACCAACCCACAACATCAAATTAATCCGCACAATAGCATATTGCAGCTACCCCCACCACCCTTTGAATTCAATCTAACATAAAAATCACTCAAATACCACCAATGTAAAAATTACAAGTCGAAAAATTATGCATGAGTTCAAGTATGGAGGTTTGAACTTTTTTAAAAAAATTGATAATATATTATGTTTATAAACGACATCTTTCCCTGATGGTTTTCTCTGAGTCCTCCTATTTTTTCACGTGAAATTTCGATGAATTTCTACTTTTGCTTCAACTTTACTGTGTCAGAATTTATTTTTGTGTTTTCTGCTTTTTTACCTGACAATAATTTGATGCTTTTCTCTTGAGACCTATCGAATCCTTACTTCTCTTGCGAACACTAAGTATACATCCTCCATAATGTTCACTCTTAGAACTGACGAATGTGACCTTATTTAGAAATAAAATTGATTCTCACATAGAATTTTTCAGTGAATTCTGGGGTAATAATCCACCATAGTCAGATTATTTCTACCTATACTGGCATGGATGAGATCACCTCCATACTTGAACTCATGCATAATTTTTCGACTTGTAATTTTTACATTGGTGGTATTTGAGTGATTTTTATGTTAGATTGAATTCAAAGGGTGGTGGGGGTAGCTGCAATATGCTATTGTGCGGATTAATTTGATGTTGTGGGTTGGTTTGTTAATTTATCACTATGAATTATGGATTTAATGTGGGTTTGTAGGTATGAAGTTATTTACACAAGATGTCTCGTGAGCAACTAATGTTTTCGCTCAAGTCTCATGCTTAGTTTCACACATGTATGTGTATGTTATGAATCCAAAAAGTATTAGATTTCAATTTTTCTAACTATTTCCTTTCATAACTATAACATTTACCATGTCAAGTATTGTCATGTAGAAGTATAACTGTATGTGTAGATAATGTCTGTGTGCTGAGGGACTCTTGGGTCCACGATGTCGTGAATTGCTTGAGACTGTTGTGGATAGCTCAGGCTCTCAGACATTATTGAATCATGATTGTGAAAGTACCTTGCGACCCCATCTCTAATTGGTAAAACCAATAGTGGTTGTACTTGGTCCAAGCTATAGAGGTTAATCATACTTGTTGCATGGTTGCTACATGTTTTTTACCCCATGCCACTTCACACATCACAGACCTACCGAAACTCAGGAGTTGTTATGAAAACCTGCACATGAGCTAAGTATTGTGCTAAAATTGTAACAATTTTTAGGTTTGGTTGGTTTCAAGCAAGTGGCTTCTTTGTTATATTGAGGGGTAGTATGATTAGTTGTAGTTTGTGGGTGAAATTTTTGGATTTCGTGTAAATGAGTGGATTTGAGGCTGTGTATTCATTTTTTTTTTCCTTTTGTAAATAGCTATCTATATGATCTTTTAAATAATTTTCTTAGCTATCGGTACTTTGAACTTTTTTTTTCTGCTAGCTTCTTCTGTGTACTTAAACTTTTGTGTGAAAATGTAGCTGTGAGGGCTTTTGAATATTTTTCAGTTTAATGCTTCTCTGTACTTAAACATTTGTTTGGAGAGGGGGTTGTGTGGACTTTGAATTTTTTTCAGCTAAATGCTTCTCTGTACTTAAAATTTTGTAAAAGTTACCAGTTACCTAGCAGGACTTTGAATATTTTTTGACTACTTCTGTGTAACTTGTCAGTTTCAGTACTTTAACATTTTAGTGATTTTTTAGATTATTTTCGGGAAAGGTAGTGCTGACTTAAGGATTGGTTTGTTGAAACTGTAGTTTGTAGGTTTGAAGTTATGTATGCAAACATTTTCATGTAATCGCTAGCTACATTGTTTTCTTAAGACTTCTGCTATAGTTCTCCATACGTTGGGCTTCCTTGATAAAAGTATTAATTCTGAGTCGTTGAAGGTAACAGGGGCGTTCCAGAGGCAATCCGTCAGCCCAATCCTAGTAAAGACTTGAGTGTTGTCCACTCGTTTTGCCGTATGGTGTCTGGTACCATCCAATCTAGACAAAATTTAAATATTATGTGTTTTAATATGTTGCCTTTGTAAATAAAAGTACATTATGTGGGCAAATATGTATTTCATCTCAGTGCACGCATGTGTGTGTAAGTGTGTGCATGTGTGTGTGTGTGTGTGTGTGTGTGTGTGTGTGTGGTAGGATGGTTAAGTTTAACATGTAAATAAAACCTGTATGAGATAAAATAATTTTTAATTTCTAGATGTAGTAACAGCAACCTAGGATGAAATTTCTACCGTAAGGTTTAAGGGAAGAAAATTTTTTTTCTGTCTTACAGAATTTTAGCATGATGGTGAAGCAGTATCATTGTAAAAAGGGAAGAGAGTGAGATGTTTTATTTGACCAATGAAAAGAGAGCTTAAGGAATGTCTCCTTAAATGGTTGTGAAAAGGGTTGTTCCTGGAACATCAGCAAATTGTGTCATACTGTGGATGTTCAACTGATTGTTCGCAATGAAATGCTAAAAATTTTTAAACGAATATTGGTCATAATAAATGTAGAATAAATTTTTAATGTTTTAGTTTTGTAATGTGTTCTTACTTTTAAATAAATGTATTAAACATACCCGATTATTTAATTCCTTGCATTACTAGTATTATCATTTATCTACCTGTCTACCCGAGTGTCAGCTTGGCGCCACGAAGTCGGTGACTACCGGGCCTGTTGTAGCATGCGCGTCATGACTGCAGCTCGAGTGCTTCGTGATGATACTTTGACGAGCTGTTTGTGGCAGGCTCAGACATTCCTGAGCACCTCATGACGCCACAAAGTCGCGGACTAATGTACCTGCTACGACATGCACGGTCAAGTATATTGTTCGGGCCCTCAGCACTGCGAGACGACATTCCTGAGTGATGAGTCACGGTGCAGGCAGTGCCTCGCGCCCTAATCTCTAATCACCTAGGTCATTAGTGGATTTACGCGAGAGTGGTTTCCCATGTTTGGCTGTCAGGTTACATTTCTAACACCACCCCTCACAGACCTGCTACGACATGCACATGAGTCATGCTGGGTTTTTCCGAAGACAATGGCACTTCCATGTACTACATTCCTATTGGCGGACACAACAAAAATACTCTGTTCCTAATGGTTTTTCCAAGAACATGCAGGTCCGAGGCTATAAAAGGCCGGGATTAGCTGTCGGAGCTTCAGTGTGTTCTTAGAGTTTGAGTGAGCTAGTTCGTGTGTGAGTTTCGCTGCTACCACCATTTCTACCACCAACGCTACTTCGTGTTCTACAGCTCCACTTCATATTTTTCTGAGGTATGTTACATGTTTCGTTAACATTGAATGTTTCTCAGCTTTTTTGTAGGTTATCAGCTAGCTAGTTTTTTTCTCTGTACACTTATATGTAAGTAACCAGAAATTTTTTCAGTTTAAACTTTTATCAGTATCTACTTTAAATATTCTAGCATTTTTGGGGTGTGAATTAGAGTAGCTTTGAGGTAAGGTAATCAATCATTTTTAGTTAGCATTTAATATTTTTCAGCTTTAACTTTTATCAGTACTTTAAGTATTCTACAATTTTTAGGATTGTACATGAAGGAGTAGCCTTGAGGTTATGTTTGCAACTTTTTTTATTTAGTAACAATGGAAGTAGTTTAGGTTAGTAAGCTTGAGGGCTAGAGTTTTAAGGTTATGTAGGCAACTTTTTTATTTAGTAACATTACTAACAGTTTAGGTTAGTAAGCTTGAGGGCTAGAGTTTTGAGGTTATGTTTTGCAACTTTTTTATTTAGTTACATTGCTATCAGTTTAGGTTAGTAGGCTTAAGGGCTAGAGTTTTGAGGTTATGTTTGCAACTTTTTCGTGTTGACATCTAGCTACATTGTATTCTTAATTCTTTTGTTATAGTTCTCCGTGCGTCGAGCTACCGTTGCGTGTTCCGTACGTTGAGACCAGTCTACCGATTGTCGTGATGATGGCGTCTACTGTTCAGAAATGCCGTTTCTGCTCTGCCTCCTTCACGGCATCTAAGAATTGCTACCGGCACGAGCGACAGTGTGCCGAGAACCAGCATCGTGACTACCAGCAGTGCCACCTATGTGGAAAGATGGTCGCACGCAGCGATAAGATGCAGCAGCACCTTGCATCATGTGCTGGAGCTGTTGCTACGACATCAGGCATGCGGTGTAGCTTCTGCTATAAGGCCTTCGCCCGTGCTGATTTTGCTAGACGACATGAGAAGTCGGCTTGCGGTCTCAACCCAAACCGCATAGCACATACCTGCGACAACTGTGCTAAGGAGTTCGCCAGGGCTGACAAATTGAAAGCCCACATCAAGGTATGCAAGGGGCCTGCTCCACATCCAACAAAGAAGCAGAGAATGTCAGCAGTTAAGCCAGCAGTACTGCCTAAACCATCGACCAGCCGAACAAAGGTGGTGACCGGCGCGGGTTTGGCCAATACCCACGGCTTCATCACCGCCGAAGTGGGATTCAAGGGTAACTTGAAGACATACGTCGCAGTAAATACGTCAAGTTCTTCCAAGGACATCTGTACGTACCTGGACTCCATCAAGAACAAAATAATAAACCAACTTGTGGAGGATATTGAAGAGAACGGACCACTGAAGTTTAATATCGTGCTCGAGTGCGACTATGAAAAACCAGTAGATGTCAGTGAAGACAAGAGGGCCTTCAAAACCATGAATGTCCCCCTCTACGCAGTTCACGAGGTGGAGGAAGCAGTTGCCGAGTCCATCTCCAAGATCTGCAAGGAGGAGGAAGACTACATGGGGAAGGGGTCCGGATGGACTTTGTCGGCCGTTAAGCGACTTCAACTACGAATAAACAAGCTCGATCCACTCCGTGCCAGCTCCTACATCGAACTACCTACTTCCATCAAAGACAAATACGCAGTGATCAATCCGCAAAATCTTGAAGACCACATGTGCTTTAAGTGGTCAATTCTTGTCAAGTATGTGGAAGGATGGAATCCTGAACGTGTCAACCAGCGCTACCATGACTTGGAGGGGAAGTTCAACTTCAACAACATCGAGTTTCCTACTCCAATCAGGCAAATACCGCTGTTTGAAAAACAGAACCCCGGAGTCTCCATCAACATTTACAGTATCGACAAAAATCTGAATGTTGTTCCTGCACGAGTCGCTCCTGAAGAGAAAGAACATCATTTCGATCTGCTGCTCTTGGTCAATGACAATTCGTCCCATTTCACCTACATTAATAATTTTTCTGCCCTGGTTCGGTCCCAACTCACTGCACATCATGACGCTATCCACGTATGTAAAAGATGCTTCAAGCATTATGATGATCGGGATAGGGTTAGCGGGCTCACCGGTCTTCAGTGTTTGGAAAAACACAGTGAGCTCTGCAAACAACATGCTGCTGTTCGAATGGAGATGCCACAGCTTGATGAAAACGGCCAGCCACCTGTACTTCAGTTCAAAAACTTTCATCACAGTGACAAGATGCCCATCGTGGTATATTGCGACTTTGAAGCTATTCTGGAGAAAATCCATACGTGTCACCCGAATCCTGATGAAGCATACACGCTGCAGTACCAAAAGCATAAGGCATACAGCTACTGCATTTACGTGAAAGCAGATAACTCCATCATTCCTGCACACCTCACTTCTTCACTTCCTTCACAGCCTGAATTGTATCGCGGTTGTGACGCAGAAGATAAATTCATATCCCGCATTGTGAAGATTGGACATGATGTTCAGAAAATATTTTCTACGTCTGTTCCTATGACTCCGCTCACACATGCACAGAACATTGCTTTTCTGCAAGCAAGGTGTTGTTGCTACTGTGGAGGAAAGTTTGGAGGGGCTGTAAAGAAAGTTCGTGACCACAATCACTTCACCGGCGAATTTATTGGACCTGCATGTAATGACTGCAACCTTCTCAGGCGCAGACCGAAAAAGTTGATTGTGTTCTTCCACAACCTGGCATACGATCAGAACTTCATTATCAGGAAGTTGGGGTATGATAGTAAAGACATCTTCATCATTCCGAATTCGGAAGAGAAGCTGATAACTTTTTCCAAGAAGTTACATGATAAGTTCAGCATTCAATTTGTCGATACCTTCCGTTTTATGAGTCGGGGTCTTGCTTCGCTCGCTGAGTTCTTGCCTGCAGACAAGTTTGTCAGTACTACTGAGTTTTTCGCGCCTGATGAGTTGGAGTTGGTTACCCGCAAGGGTGTCTTCCCGTATGATTTTGTGGATTCTTTTGCTCGACTAGATGATACTAGTCTTCCATCCATCGATGATTTCTACAATAGTCTGACTGATTCTATGATTTCAGAGATGGAGTACGCACATGCGGTGAAAGTCTGGGACAAGTTTCAGTGTGCTACTTTGGGGGAGTACGCTGACTTGTACCTAAAGACGGATGTTCTGATTTTGGCGGATGTATTCGAGAATTTCCGTTCCATATGTTTGGAGACATACAGCCTAGATCCGTCTCACTATATTTCTTGTCCAGGGTTCGCTTTCGATGCGATGCTTCGAACCCCAGGTGTACAGCTAGAGCTTCTTACCGATTATGACATGTACATGTTTGTGGAGGCCGGTATTAGGGGGGGAGTAGCGCAAAGCATTAAACGTCATTGCGTAGCCAATAACTACTACGTACCAGAAACACATGATGCATCCAAGCCATCCACATTCCTGGAGTACATTGATGCAAATAATTTGTACGGGTGGGCGATGTCTCTGCCGCTCCCCATTTGGCATTTCCAATGGGTAGACACATCAATTGATGTCGTGTCTGTCCCAGATGATTCTCCTACAGGCTACATTATTGAGTGTGATGTGGAGTACCCTCCCGAGCTCCACGAAAGTCATAAAGACCTGCCATTTCTCCCCGTAAATCAGTGTCCGCCCGGCTCAAATCAATCAAAGCTGATGACAACACTTGAAAATAAAGAGCACTACATTGTCCACTACAAAAACCTACAGCAAGCGGTATCTCATGGGCTGAGAGTGACTAAGATACACCGAGTCCTGCAGTTTGAGCAGTCGGCATGGTTGGAGCCCTATATTCAGCTGAATACCAACAAGCGGAAAGCAGCAGCCAACGAGTTCGAGAAGGAGTTCTTTAAGCTCGCTGTGAACTCTACATTTGGTAAACTGATGGAAAATAAAAGGCGTAGGCTCAAAATGGAGTTGGTGTGCTCTCAGAAGAGGTTCAAGAAGTTGGTGTGTCGTCCGTCCTTCAAGGACCGTACAATGTACGAACCGAATTTGTCTCTAGTCCACCTTAATCACGAGACCATCATTTTCGACAAGCCGATTTATGCCGGACTGGCCGTACTAGATCTTTCAAAGACTCTCATGTACGACTTCCACTACAATACCATGAAACCCCGTTACCATGACAATATTTACCTGATGTATATGGATACAGACAGTTTTGTGTATGAGATCCAGACAACAGACTTTTACTCAGACCTCAAAACCGACCCTACACTGATGGCTAAATTCGACACCAGCTGCTACCCTTCCGGCCACCCATGCTTCTCCCCCATCAACGAGAAAGTTGTCGGTAAATTCAAAGATGAATGTGGGGGAGAAGTGATGGAGGAGTTTGTAAGCCTACGGGCCAAACTGTACGCCTACAGGTGTGGTGGTAAGAGCGAGAAAAAGGCCAAGGGCATCCAGCGATGTGTGGTCAAAAACCACATAACATTCGATGATTACCTGGATGCTCTGCAAGACCACCGCACAATGAGGGCAGGCGTTAGAGCAATTCGCTCCCGTCAGCACATACTCTATACTGAGTACAGTAATAAGCTGGCCATAACGTGGGAGGACGACAAACGACTGATCTGCGAAGATGGTATCCACACAGTCCCCCACGGATATGTTGGAGGCGACGAATAATTTTTTTTTGTAAAATAGTTTTTGATTTAAATAGTTTGGCAGTTTGGTAGTTGTTTCCATATGTTGTATAGTTTTTCTGTTTTGTGTTTTATAGTTTTCATTTTGTTGTACAGTTTATGTTTTTGCTGTACAGTTTCCATTTTTGTTGTACAGTTTTCCATTTTTGTTGTACAGTTTATGTTTTTGATGTATAGTTTCCATTTTTGTTGTAAAGTTTCAGTTTTTTGATGTGTATTTTCTGTTTTTGCTCCATTTTGGTTGTGTAAAATATGTTCTTAATTTAGTAAATACAATTTTACCTACATATTGTTTATTATTTTTAATATAGAACCAATATCCCACGAGGTACTGATACTTATAAATGTCTTACAGAATGGTGAAATGCAATTATACACAAACATTAAAATATCTGCTTCCATGCAGCTTTTAAAACACGAGTACGCAAACATGAGAAGAGAATATTACTTGTGAGTTAGGACTCTGAAAAATTTCTGGTCCGCTAAGATGGAGTGATAAATGTTTTTAAAATTATCATTACTTTAACTATCGCATCCACAACGACAGTATTGATAACATATATTTTAGTTAAAACCTATAAATGATAAGACTTTATGAAAAAATGATGGTTACAACAAAAATTACTGGATTTTTGTGGATTTTGGCTTATAAGGTTCATAAAAATGTTGGTAGAGAGTTGAAACTCGGCCTTATATACACTAACATACTTTATAAACCTACACCTGATGACGACGTCCATCAGATGAAATCAAGATGGCGGTCTCCACTAAATAGGATGGCTGCCTCCGCAGACAACGATGGTATATATTTTTTATTTTGATAATAAATTTTGTTTTAAAGAATGTGGTGTAACGAAAAATTGTAACAGGAATGAGTGGGGTGTTCGATGATGATGTCATTGTAACAGAGGAGTGGGGTGATAGATGGTGTATTCGTAATTTAGAGGTGTGGGGTGTTCGATGCGTAGGTTTTTAATTAAAATTATATTAAATAATATATTTTTTATTTTATTTTAAAATTTAGATTATTTTTTTTTTTAATTATTTTTTTTCATTAAAATCGGATAATAAATAAAGATTTTCAAGATGGCGGATGAAACTCGAAATGTCGGGATGTTCTAGAAAACAAAATGGCCGCCGGGGCCAAAGGTCAATGTCAAATCCAAGATGGCCGCCGGATATGACATAATCCAAGATGGCCGCCGGATATGACATAATCCAAGATGGCCGCCGGAAGTGACGTAATCCAAGATGGCTGCCGGAAGTTACGTAATCCAAGATGGCCGCCGTGGCTCCCCGGCTCCCCCTCCCCCCTTCCCTGTCACCATATGAACCAAATACACCTACTCCTGCAAATGTTTTAAACATTATGACTTAAATAAAAAATAGTTTCACAAACATCCTTAGTTTTTTTGGTGTGTATAGTTTGAAGTTTAATATTATGTATGTACGTAAATTCTTAAACATAGTTATTTATTAATTTATAAATAACATAGTTATTTATTCATAAATTATTCATAGGTAGGTTATTAGTTTTTCTATTTGTCAATATTGAAATTATGGTAGATAGGAGTACAGTAAATGCCTACATTCTTATATTCCTTTATATCTCTTTCGATTTGTAGTGTTTCCGAGCCATTCGGGGTCCTCAACATCACCCGCCCCCCCTCAGAGGTCAAAGCTCTAAAATTTCGAAAGTTTAAAATTTTTTAAAAATCTTTCTCTTTCGATTTTAAGTGATTTCGAGCCATTCAGGGTCCTCGAACCCCCCACCCCCCACTGGGGACAAGCCACAAAATTTCAAAAATTTCAGGAATTTTAAATATCTATTCTTTCGAGATGGAGTGTTCTGAAATATTTGAGGTCCTGAACCTCCACCCCTTCCCCCCCCTTTTTTTCCAAAAAATTGAAAGCCCTAATATTTCGAAAAATTGGAGGAAATTGTATTAAAATTAAGTCATTACGAACTAAGGTGTCCGGGGCATGGTGGAACTTTTACCCAAAGTCGACTTCCCCATCAAATTTGAGGGAGGGTGAGGGGAATTGCAAAACCCCTAATTTCGAAAAATTTCACAAATTTCTTAAATTTAAGAATACTTTTTTACTATTTGGAGTGTTTCCGAGCCATTCGGGGTCCTCAAACTACCCTCCCCCCACAAGGGGTCAAAAACCCAATAATTCAAAATTTCCTTAAAAATTCGAAAATCTATTCTCTTTAGATTTGGAGTGTTTACGAGCCATTCGGGGTCCTCAACATCACCCACCCACCCCTTCAGCGGTCAAAGACCCAAAATTTAGAAAATTTCAAAAATAATTCTTTTCGATTTTTAGTGTTTCCCAGCCATTAAGGGTCCTCAAAATTACCCCTACCCCTGTGGGGACAAAGCCCCTAAATTCGAGAATTTCAGGAATTTCAAATATCTATTCTTTCGAGACGGAGTGTTCCGAACCATTCGAGGTCCTGACCACCCCCTCCCCCTTCCTTAAAAGTGACAGCCCCAAAATTTCGAAAAGTTGGAGGAAATTGTATTAAAATTAAGTCATTATGAAATAAAGTGTCCGGGGCATGGTGGAAAATTTACCCAAAGACGTCTACTCCGTCAAAATTTTGGGAGGGGGGGATGGGGTGGAGGAAATTTCAAAAACCAAAATTTCAAAAAATTTCACTTTTTTTAAAAATATATAAACTTATTTTTTTTCGATTTGGAGTGTGTCCTAGCCATTCGGGATCCTCAAATTAACCTCCCCCCCCCCACAAGGAGTCAAGCCCCAAAATATCGAAGGTTAAAAAATTTCAAAACTCTATTCTCTTTAGATTTTGAGTGTTTCCGAGCCATTCCGGGGCCTCAACATACCCCCTCCTCTAGGGACAAAGCCCCAAAATTTCAAATATCTGTTCTCTTTCGAGTGATAAATAGAGATAGAGAGATACAAATACATATATAGATGTAGATAGAGATAAATATATATATATATTTATAGAGATGGATAGATGATATGTATATGTGTAACTACTTCAAACATATTACAAAACAAAACTGAATGAGGCATTGCAGTGCATGCTGAGCATTAGCTAGATAATGAAATCTTTTCAATATTAGTAATCTCTTATTTTCAGCTTTTTTCTATAGTGCTTTATATAGTCTAGATTACATACAGACCACCAATTTTAAGATATATACTGGCAGAACGTCTGTCGGGATCTGAAAGTGATATAAATTATTTTGCACACTTGACATTCAAATTAAGAAGACACTTACTAACTACATCTGATTTCGAAAAAGGTCCCCCTCACCCTGTGTTCAGCCCGGGCAACGCCGGGTACTGTAGCTAGTCCTTACTAATATTATAAATGCGAAAATAACTCTGTCTGTTTGTTACGTTTTCCCGGCTGAACGGATCGTAATGAAATTTGGCAAGGAGATAGATTATATCCTGGTGATGGACATAGAAGTTATTTTGTCTAAAAAAATTAATTTTAAACAGGTTAAAAAATATATCTTAATTTTATGTCATGTGTGTCATATATATACAAACTGTTAGTGTCATTACTCTATGTCTGCCGAGTAATAGCGTTCAAGCCATTGCGTTACGTTTTGCTATTGTAAGGAATTGAGTAGAGAGTAAGAAAAATTAAAGCTCTGCATCGTAGTACCTCAATACACCAGTAGATGTCACTGTTAGTTTTTTTTATTAATCGTTAATGTTTTGTCTAATAAAATAATCTTTAAACGGGTTAAAAAAATATATCTTTATTTTATGTAATGTGTGTCATAGATATAAAAATTGTTAGTGTCATTACTCTATGCCGAGCAATAGCTTTCAAGCCATTGCGTTACGTTTTGCTATTGTAAGGAATTGAGTAGAGAGTAAGAAAAATTAAAGCTCTGCATCGTAGTACCTCAATACACCAGTAGATGTCACTGTTTGCTTTTTTATTAATCGTTTTATAGTTTGCACATTCTAACTAATATTATAAAAGCGAGTGTTTGTTTGTTACGCAATGAAATTTTGTATATAGATAATTTATGGGCTGGAGAGTGACATAGGCTCATTTTTATGTACGGTTCCAGTGGAATTTTGTAAATACCTCAAAAAATACGTATTTTTCTATTGTTACAATTTGTTTGATTGATCGCAAGGTAAATTTATTTATATGTTTTTTTTATTTAAATTCTGCTATATTTATTTTCTCCCTACCTAGGGCACCCATAATTCTTTTAAATTTCACGTGTATGTTTTCAATGTCATTCGAGTAGTAGGCCCTACAATTTTTTTTTTGTTTCATTTTGGAAACATACGTTTTTTTAGGTATTATGACAAATAAAAAAATTAAATTCATTAACATTCTTAGGTTTTTATTGTGTGGATAGTTTCAAGTTTAATGTTATGTAGGCACGTCAATTTTTAAACTTATAAATTTCTTCGAAATTTATTCATAGGTTGGCAGGGCCTACTAATTTTTTCTATTTGTCAATATTTTTATTTTTTTACAGTACCTACCTACTTATTTTCAATGAGTTTGGTTTAGTGTTTTTAATTTATCTGATGAGCGTCAAGAGTTTTAGGGCTGCCGAGACCGAAGACCAGAAATAATTGTCAATTAATTATGTAATACATTGTTGAAAATTTTGAATTTTACTATTTCAGGTAGGTTTATTTTTTTTATTAATTAGAGTAGTTACGTGTAACAGCCTTCTTCCTTTATTTCATATTAAACATTATGGTTGGTTGAGTGTGAGATAATTTTATTTATGTATGTTTTAATTTCATTTAATTTCTCATATATATATTCTTACTTCTATTAAATTTCAGGTGAATGTTAACATTGTCATTCGAGTAGTACAATTTATTTTTGTCAAATTGGTCGTTATTGATACTTTTTGTTTCCTTTAGGACTATGTTTTTTTTTAATTAATTCAATGATTTGTGGTGTGTGCATTATTAATTTCTATACTCCTTTGGATAAGCGGAATATGGCCACCACAGTTTTACATATAAACAAATCCCACACATATTTTAAACATTATGACTTAAATAAAAAATAGTTTCATAAACATCCATAGTTTTTTTTGTGTGTATAGTTTGAAGTTTAATATTATGTATGTACGTAAATTCTTAAACATAGAGTTATTTTATAATTTATTTAGAAAATTATTCATAGGACGTAATAAGTTTTTTCTATTTGTCAATATTGTTATTATGGTAGATAGGAGTACAGTAAATGCCTACATTCATATATTCCTTTATATCTCTTTCGATTTGTAGTGTTTCCGAGCCATTCGGGGTCCTCAAACCCCCCCCCCCTCCCCCTCAGAGGTCAAAGCACCAAAATTTCGAAAGTTTAAAAGTTTTTAAAAATCTTTCTCTTTCGATTTTAAGTGCTTTCGAGCCATTCAGGGTCCTCAAAATCCCCCGCCCCCCTCTACGGACAAAGCCCCAAAATTTCGAAAATTTCAGGAATTTTAAATATCTATTCTTTCAAGATGGAGTGTTCTGAAACATTCGAGGTCCTGAACCTCCACCCCCCCCCCCCCCCCTTTCTTAAAAGTGACAGCCCCAATATTTTGAAAAATTGGAGGAAATTGTATTCAAATTAAGTCATTATGAACTAAAGTGTCCGGGGCATGGTGGAAGATTTACCCAAAGACGTCTTCTACATCAAAATTTTGGGAAAGGAAGGGTGGGAAGGAAAATGCATAAACCCAAAATTTCGAAAAAAATTCAAATTTTTTTTTAATATATACTTTTTTTCGATTTAAAGTGTATCCTAGCCATTCTGGGTACTCAAACTAACATCCCCCTACAAGGAATCAATGCCCCAACATTTCGAAGTTTCAAACATTTCAAAAATCTATTCTCTTTAGATTTCGATTGTTTCCGAGCCATTCAGGGTCCTTAACATACCCCCTTCTCTAGGGACAAAGCCCCAAAATTTCGGAAATTTCGAATATATTTTTTCTTTTGAGAGATAAATAGAGATAGAGAGATAAATATGTATATATATATATGTAGATAGAGATAAATATATATATATTTAGAGAGATGAATAGATAATTTGTGTATGTGTAACTACTTCAAACATATTACAAAACAAAACTGAATGAGGCATTGCAATGCATGCCGAGCATTAGCTAGATAATGGAATCTTTTCAATATTAGTAATCTCTTATTTTAAGCTTTTTTCTATAGTGCTTTATATAGTCTAGATTACATACAGACCACCAATTTTAAGATATATACTGGCAGAACGTCTGTCGGGATCTGAAAGTGATATAAATTATTTTGCACACTTGACATTCAAATTAAGAAGACAATTATTACTAACTACATCTGATTTAGAAAAAGGTCCCTCTCACTCTGTGTTCAGCCTGGGCAACGCCGGGTACTGCAGCTAGTAATATTATAAATGTGAATGTGATTTTGTTTGTTTGTTTGTTACGCTTTCATGCGGAAACTACTCAACCATCATCATGAAATGTTGTGCGCATATTTTTAAGGGTATAGTAAAGGACATAGGACACTGTTTATATATATAAAAAAAATAATTCCGTAGGGCAAAAAAAAAATTATATTGGTAAGTATGATCGTCCGACTGAGAGTCTGAGTAATTTGAATGAAATTTATCGCCTTATGGCGTTTCAATAAGTAGATTAAATAATTCGCCAATCTAATATTGTAATACCGGCGGTCAATTCCACTTTAATTTTTATTTTCGATCACCGTTTAACAATACTTAAATCTTTTTAATTGTTGAGGTTAGGTGTCTGTTTATTTTCTTCGGTGATGGTTGTTCGGACGTTGATGCTGAAGGTTATATTTTACTTTCAAGAGAATTTTGTAATTTAGTATAAAATGATGTGAATCGTATTACTCAAGTTTTCCCAGACGCAACAAAATTTGAATAGTGATCAGTGGTTGTATGCAAGAGCAATATTGGCGTCAAAATATATCGTTAATAAAATCAACACATATTTTAAACGAGGTGCAAGGGAAAATGAAGGAGTATTTGTCAATAGATACAATCATTGATACAGAACAAAGCGCTTTATATCCTGCGGAGTTTTTTTATTCACTTGAACTTTCGGATGTACCCTTACATAAACATAAAATAAAACTAAATGTACACGTTATGTTTATGCAAAATCTAGATGCTCCTCGAATATGTAATGGAACGAGGTTTCGGATCACACAATTGGGGCAGAATATACTTGAAGCCACCATTTTAACAGGTGTCGGTAAAGGGGAAAGAGTTATCATACCTTGAATTCCAATTATCCCCACTGCTCTACTGTTTAAATTCAAAAGAGTTCAATTTCCCGTCAGGCTTAGTTTTACTGTTACCATCAACAAAGCGCAAGCGCAAACATTGCAGGTAGCAGGGGTGCATTTGGAAAAGCCATGCTTTTTCCATGGCCAACTATATGTAGCCTGTTCGCGTGTGTCCAATGCCCAAATTCTACACGTATTTGAACCGGACAGAAAAACATATAACATAGTATACAGGAGCATCCTAGAATAATACTCTGATTTAAACTCTTTTAAAGAAAAATTAATTTTTATACGTTAATACTTTGAGCTTTTTAAAATGTTAGTATTTAAAATTATTTAATATTTGTAAAATTAAAATATATATTACTAAAACATGGTTTCATTTTTTTAAGCTAAATTGTATGTTAAAATTTTTAAATACTGATTATCCCATTCACGCAATAAAAAAACCAATTACCATATTTTATTTTCTTTGCAATGATCTTTGAGCGAATCCGTGGGTAAAATCTCGTTAATATTATAAATGCGAATGAAAGTTTGTTTGTTTGTTACGCTTTCACGCGGAAACTACTCAACCGATCGTTATGAAATTATATGCTCATATTTTCAAGGGTATAGTAAAGGACATAGGACAGTTTCATGAAAAAAAAATTTTTTCCGAAGGGCAAAAAAAATGCCTCGTAAACGTAAATCCAACCTGTCTAAGAATTCATCTCGGGCCCAGGTGGCAAAAATTGCTCGAAAACAAGAATCTTCCGTTCATGCAGAATAAAGAAGACAAGAACACGCGAGGCGGCACTCTGCTTTGAGAGCTGGTGAAACAACTTCTCAGAGACAAGAAAGGTTAGAGAGCCAAGCCGACATTCAAGCTTCTTTGAGAGCAGCTGAGACGCCTCTTCAAACGCGGATTCGTTTAGATGAGCAAGCTGAACGCCAAGCTACTTTACGGGCTTCTGAAACGAAACTTCAAACGCAACTTCGTGTAGAAAGACAAGCTGAATAGCAGGCAGCTATTTGAGTGAGGAAACTCCAGAACAATTGCAGGCGAGAAGAATCGTTCATGCAGAAATGCAAACCGCACGCCGTCGAAATTTTATGCGTAACAATTGGTACGTATTAAATAATTCTGGATTTCAATATGATATTTCACATGAATACCATAATCATTCTTTATTGGTTATTGGCTCTATGAATAGAAAATGCCAGTTTTGCGATGCTTTCAAATGGAAAGATGAAACTGCTGGAATGTGCTGTTCCAATGGTAAAGTTTCGCTTCCTTTACTTGATGAACCAGAGTATATAAAATGATAACTCCAGAACAATTGCAGGCGAGAAGAATCGTTCATGCAAAAATGCAAACCGCACGCCGTCGAAATGTTATGCGTAACAATTGGTCCGTATTAAATAATTCTGGATTTCAATATGATATTTCACATGAATACCATAATCATTCTTTATTGGTTATTGGCTCTATGAATAGAAAATGCCAGTTTTGCGATGCTTTCAAATGGAAAGATGAAACTGCTGGAATGTGCTGTTCCAATGGTAAAGTTTCGCATTCTTTACTTGATGAACCAGAGCATATAAAATGATATCGTTAATAAAATCAACACTTATATTCTAAAAGAGGTGCAAGAGGAAATAGTGTATTTATCAATAGATACAATCATGGATACAGAACAAAGCACTTCATATCCTGCGGAGATTTTAAATTCACTTGAACTTTCGGGTGTACCCTTACATAAACTTCAAATGAAACTAAATGTACAAGTTATGTTTATGCAAGATCTAGATGCTCCTCGAATATGTAATGGAACGAGGCTTCGGATCACACAATTGGGGCAGAATAGGTATACTTGGTGCCACCATTTTAACAGGTGTCGGTAAAGGGGAAAGTGTTATCATACCTCGAATTCCATTTATCCCCACTGATCTACAGTTTGAATTCAAAAGAGTTCAATTTCCCGTTAGGCTTAGTTTTACTGTTCATCAACAAAGCGCAAGGGCAAAAACTGCAGGTAGCAGGGTGCATTTGGAAAAGCTCCTATGGCCAACTATATGTAGCCTGTCCGCGTGTGTCCAATGCCCGAAATCTATAAGTAGTATACAATAGCCGGACCGAGGACAGGCCTCAGGCGGTGGTGCCGGTGCCGATGTCCGCCATCTTGGATTTGTGACGTCACGACGGCAAAAATTCCTCAAAATTCCTCAAAAATGACTCAAAATGACTCAAAAATTCCCGTTTTAAGAAAAAATTTACCGTTTTCGAGGGAAAAATTCCCGTTTCGAGGGAAAATTTCCCTTTTTATTCCTTAAAAATCCCAGCGTCTAGTAATGTCCTGATAGAGGCTTAAGCATCCTTAACTCAAGCCTCAGTTAAGCCTCTATCAGGATGTGACCTTGACCTTTGACCTTGACCCTGTCGGCCATCTTGGATCCACCATCTTGGATGACGTCATTTCGTTTTCTCGAACATTTCGGCATTGTGTTATCTGCCATTTTGAATTATGACGTCACCGTTGCAATTTCCGTTATGGCTGCCATCTTTAAATTTATTATCCGATTTTAATGAAAAAATTTAAAAATTGTAAAAAAATTAAATAATAAAATTTTTAATAAAATATTTAAAAAACAAACATTTACAACACGGAGCTCAGAGTCCTCGGTTCAAACCCGACGAGTGCAAAAAAAATAAAAATGGCGACCGATCCTTCGACCCCGCGGTGGCTGCAGGCATACTGACTCCCTCCACTTTTTTTTCAAAGCATATATATATCGTCAGGTAGTATGACGTCATGTCCGCCATCTTGTCCTCGTCTGCTGGAAGCCATCATCAGTGTATCGTCGGCGAGAGTGCGCTGACGTCATGTTAGTTTAATTCTTATCCGCTAGAGTGCAGTCATCATTTATTATTGATGTGACACCCGACATCTTGTCATTTGGCCGCCATCTTGTAAATCCATAATTATTTAGCTAGAAATTCGGGAAAAATTCCAAAATTCATTAAATAAATTGACAATAAATGTACAGATCGATTAGATCGACTAAGGTCCTTGGTACGATCTAGGACGATGCAAAAAAATTAAATATAACATCAATTTAACATAATAGTAACAGGTTAGAGGAATTAAACGCCACAAGTTCTTTTACAAACATAATATTTATTACATAATTTCTATTCTACTACAGGATTATTTGCGAAAGCCAGCAATCTTATAATCATTTAGTTCCGCAGCGGTGTGAAATGACTAATTCTTAGCTCCAATCGGTTTATACTAGACAGAGTCCAGCCAGAACCTTTACAGACATAGTCCACCTCTTCTTGACAGAGTTTCTGGATACCGTTTTTAACAGTTTGCTTCACATCGTTAGAACTGTAAATTACTGCAGCCGATGTCTTGAATGCACACTTCTTCACTTTGTCATCGAACGGATATGGCTTTCCATATATACAGTCCAACCACAAGTTATATTTCAAAGGTCCGTTTGTTGCTACATCATCAGTAAGCTGATTGATTATGTCCTCTCTGATATCATCAAGAAAATTACAAATGTCTTTCGACTCACCTAACGTATTTAAATAATAGTAGTCCTTCAATGTTCCACGAAATGCAGACTGCACCAAGTAGAAGCCATTATCGTTCACTTGTAATGCGCCGAACACAGTCTTAGGTTTATTTTCCTGTTCAGAAGTCATACCAATCGGTTGCTGCACATCGGTTTTCTTGCTTGTACGCTCACGAGCCTTCAACCTAAACCGAGGAGTCGAAATTTCTGCAGGTAGTTCAGCAGTAGGCACACGGACTTCACCTTTACAGTTTTTCGCATGTCGTCGCAAATTATCAATTCTAGTAAACCATTCATGACACTCATCACATCGAAACTTCATGCGAGATGGATTCTTCGTGCGTTTGCTCCGCTCATGTCTTCATGCATCATGAGCAAATGCGAACGACGTATCACAGTAGCTGCAAGGATACCGTGGTGATGAAGACGAACCTTTCAGACCCGATCCAGATACTGACATTGCCGCAGTTGCACCATCTCCAGGCATACTCTTATGAACATCAATGCATCGTTGTTGCGCCAAAACCTTTACTTTCTGCCGAACAGCAGGACCTTTGCATGCCTTCATGTGCGTTTTCATATTATCTTTTCTGGCAAAACTGCTTATGACATTTCTCACAAACAAACATTTTACGATATAGGTTCTTGGCACATTCTCTATTCTCATGTCGTCGAGCATTGCTGTTGTTTGAGAAAATATTGTCGCAGTAACAGCACCGATGTTCGTTAGTTCTTGTCGATTCGGCATCCATTGAAGTCTCCATTGATGGCGAACCAGCGTTCGCCGAGTTTCCCTGTGCAGCCAGCACTAGCGGCATTAAAGTCTCTTCTGCTGGCGGTACCACGTCTGTTGAAGTCTCCTCCAGTGTTGACATCGACGTTGCCAACGGGATCTGCTCCACCATCGTCGACGCTGACGTCAAGGTTCCCGCAGTCGACGGTACAACCTCCATCGAGTTCGTCGTTAAAGTCGGTAAAGATGCCATCGAGTTCGCAAGAACAGGTAATTACGCGACTTATGCACCAGAAGAAACAAACTAGGCGATCCTTACAACACCGACGTCAGTAACAAACCGAGCGTCCTGCTGTCTAGAACTCGCTTATATACATGCACCGTATGGAATAATACGATAGTCAAATCAAGATCAATTTACTAAAATACTAGAGTCAAAACAACATTAAAAAATAGAAGCACCATCAACAAAAAAAGGAAGCACCGACAACGAAAAGGAAGCACCTTCAAAAAAGGAAAAACAAAAGGAAGCACCGACAACGAAAAGGAAGCACCATCAACGAAAAGGAAGCACATTTGGAAGCACCGACAACGAAAAGGCAGCACCGGCATCGAAAAGGAAGCACATTTGGAAGCACCGACAACGAAAAGGCAGCACCGGCATCGAAAAGGAAGCACATTTGGAAGCACCGACAACGAAAAGACAGCACCGGCATCGAAAAGGCAGCACATTTAGAAGCACCGACAACGAAAAGGCAGCACATTTGGAAGCACCGACAAAGAAAAGGCAGCACCGCCAACGAAAAGGCAGCACATTTGGAAGCACCGACAAAGAAAAGGCAGCACCGCCAACGAAAAGGAAGCACATTCGGAAGCACCGACAAAGAAAAGGCAGCACCGGCATCGAAAAGGAAGCACATTTGGAAGCACCGACAACGAAAAGGCAGCACATTTGGAAGCACCGACAACGAAAAGGCAGCACATTTGGAAGCACCGACAACGAAAAGGCAGCACCGGCATCGAAAAGGAAGCACATTTGGAAGCACCGACAACGAAAAGGCAGCAACGACAACGAAAAGGAAGCACATTTGGAAGCACCGACAACGAAAAGGCAGCACATTTGGAAGCACCGACAACGAAAAGGCAGCACATTTGGAAGTACCGACAACGAAAAGGCAGCACATTTGGAAGCACCGACAACGTAAAGGCAGCACATTTGGAAGCACCGACAACGTAAAGGCAGCACATTTGGAAGCACCGACAACGTAAAGGCAGCACATTTGGAAGCACCGACAACGAAAAGGCAGCACATTTGGAAGCACCGACAACGAAAAGGCAGCACATTTGGAAGCACCGACAACGAAAAGGCAGCACATTTGGAAGCACCGTCAACGTAAAGGCAACACATTTGGAAGCACCGACAACGAAAAGGCAGCACATTTGGAAGCACCGACAACGAAAAGGCAGCACATTTGGAAGCACCGACAACGAAAAGGCAGCACATTTGGAAGCACCGCCAACGAAAAGGCAGCACATTTTGGATGCATCATCGAATAAGGAAGCACATTTGGAAGCTCCATCAACTAAAAAAGGCAAAAAGGAAGCACAAGTTACGAGATCTAAGTCTTAGTAAGAAATCATAATACAAGAAATAAAAACATTACATTCTTATAATTTAAATTATTTATTTTATTGCTTTACATTATACAAATGCAAGTAAAACAAGTCATTATTGTATGTAGCCAGCATTCCTCAGTTCCTTGAGTATGAAGGATATTTCTTTGATGCACGAATAGTTTCCTGCACAAAGCGAACCATGTAGAAGTCTTAGCCGGTCAACCAATATGTTTGGATCTTTCCATGATGTGTAATCATTCTCTTCTACAACCATCTTCCTTGCACCTTTATAATAAATATTATGATCTCTGGTGTCTTCCGTTTTACCACCAACCGCAGGGTAACTTTCATGTTTGAGACGGTGATCATCACAAGCTTGATCAGATTTATTTAATATATCACGTCGTTTCCATCGTTTCGGTCTCAGGACACCGCCACATTCTTCGATCTTGGCAGCTTTAGGTGCTTCATCATAGTCTATGTCTTTGTCAACAGCCTCAGAGTCACTGTTACAATCACCGTAGAAGGAATCGTCTTCACCCAATTTACCGTAATAATTCGATGTTGATGATGTTGAAGTGTCTTCATCGTCTTCATGCTTCCTTTTTAGGAGTCCATCATTTTTACAAAGTAGGAAAGATCTACTTGAATTCGGCTGGAATATATTCTCACTTTTCACGTTAAGGATTCTTCCATTGTCTTCATTCTTCCGTAAATCATCAACCTTCTTCAATTTAAGTTCTTTGTCGAGATCGGAAGAACCAAGAAAATTATTGTCGTAATGCAGATCACTCTTCCTTAGGCTAGTAGATTCATCGTTGTCCTCTAGCTTGTACGCAGGCTTGGCGCTACAAGTTCTGCCATGTCTTTTTAGGCTCTCTCTCCGCGTAAACGACTTGCTACATCGAACACAACTTATCATATTGCGCAGGGGATTTTTAACACAGTCATTCTTCTCGTGTTGTCTTTTATTCTTTCTCAAGATAAACTCTTTACTGCAAAACTTACACCTATGTTCTTTCGATACAGCGTCAGATCCCAAATCGGAATTCATATTAGTTACTGAGACTAATACCAGATACCAATTGAGTGTTTTAAATTAGATTCAATACTTAGATAGAAATTTTTTCATATTTCATCAGCGAGAATTAATATATCTCATGCAAAAGTACTTTATGCATGTAGTTCTGCTTTTCAACAACAGATGTCGCCACATGTTGCTTGCAGGTAAATAATATTTAGTTCTTTTATGCGGGATGCGGGATGCTCACAAACGATCGCAAAAGAAGGATGGCTTCGCTAGACTCCAAGGAAAAGGAAGTTCGTCTTGCATGTTGGTGCTCCACAGATGTCTCATGGCGTAATATTAATTTGACTGAGTAATTATATTTGTTAATTCCACCTGATAAAAATATTGCAAGTTTTAATTTAGTAGCAGAAATTATTGAATTAAATGTAACTCCAAATAAAATGACATGTCTCATTAGACCAAAAAAAATCCATGCAGAGAGCGGTTTCTCAGAATAGTCAGAAACACTTGAAGAAACCACAGGAATGATTGCAAGAACACGGGAAAAACCATCAAAATATTGTCAAGAATAATCAGGAGCACACTGAGAAAACCACCATAATATTAACAATAATAATCGGAAGCACACGGAGAAAACCATCATAATATTGACCAGATTAATCGGAAGCACACAGAGAAAACCACCACATGTTTTCTTTGATATCATAAAATTACAAGAAAAAATATTTAAATATAAAAATAAATTAATAAAAAAATAAAAAAATAAAATAAAATAATGCATAAACAGTTTCTGCTAGCTTGTAAACTTATCATTGTTGAGCAAAGATAGAGTTCTTGTACAAGCCAGAAATTTATGCATTTTTTTATTTTATTTTTTATTTTTTTATTAATTTATTTTTATTTTTAAATATATTTTCTTGTAATTTTATAATATCAAAGAAAACATGTGGTGGTTTTCTCTGTGTGCTTCCGATTAATCTGGTCAATATTATGATGGTTTTCTCCGTGTGCTTCCGATTATTATTGTTAATATTATGGTGGTTTTCTCAGTGTGCTCCTGATTATTCTTGACAATATTTTGATGGTTTTTCCCGTGTTTGCAATCATTCCTGTGGTTTCTTCAAGTGTTTCTGACTATTCTGAGAAACCGCTCTCTGCATGGATTTTTTTTGGTCTAATGAGACATGTCATTTTATTTGGAGTTACATTTAATTCGATAATTTCTGCTACTAAATCAAAACTTGCAATATTTTTATCAGGTGGAATTAACAAATATCATTACTCAGTCAAATTAATATTACACCATGAGACATCTGTGGAGCACCAACATGCAAGACGAACTTCCTTTTCCTTGGAGTCTAGCGAAGCCATCCTTCTTTTGCGATCGTTAGTGAGCATCCCGCATCCCGCATAAAAGAACTAAATATTATTTACCTGCAAGCAACATGTGGCGACATTTGTTGTTGAAAAGCAGAACTACATGCATAAAGTACTTTTGCATGAGATATATTAATTCTCGCTGATGAAATATGAAAAAATTTCTATTTAAGTATTGAATCTCATTTAAAACACTCAATTGGTATCTGGTATTAGTCTCAGTAACTAATATGAATTCCGATTTGGGATCTGACGCTGTATCGAAAGAACATAGGTGTAAGTTTTGCAGTAAAGAGTTTATCTTGAGAAAGAATAAAAGACAACACGAGAAGAATGACTGTGTTAAAAATCCCCTGCGCAATATGATAAGTTGTGTTCGATGTAGCAAGTCGTTTACGTGGAGAGAGAGCCTAAAAAGACATGGCAGAACTTGTAGCGCCAAGCCTGCGTACAAGCTAGAGGACAACGATGAATCTACTAGCCTAAGGAAGAGTGATCTGCATTACGACAATAATTTTCTTGGTTCTTCCGATCTCGACAAAGAACTTAAATTGAAGAAGGTTGATGATTTACGGAAGAATGAAGACAATGGAAGAATCCTTAACGTGAAAAGTGAGAATATATTCCAGCCGAATTCAAGTAGATCTTTCCTACTTTGTAAAAATGATGGACTCCTAAAAAGGAAGCATGAAGACGATGAAGACACTTCAACATCATCAACATCGAATTATTACGGTAAATTGGGTGAAGACGATTCCTTCTACGGTGATTGTAACAGTGACTCTGAGGCTGTTGACAAAGACATAGACTATGATGAAGCACCTAAAGCTGCCTAGATCGAAGAATGTGGCGGTGTCCTGAGACCGAAACGATGGAAACGACGTGATGTATTAAATAAATCTGATCAAGCTTGTGATGATCACCGTCTCAAACATGAATGTTACCCTGCGGTTGGTGGTAAAACGGAAGACACCAGAGATCATAATATTTATTATAATGGTGCAAGGAAGATGGTTGTAGAAGAGAATGATTACACATCATGGAAAGATCCAAACATATTGGTTGACCGGCTAAGACTTCTACATGGTTCGCTTTGTGCAGGAAACTATTCGTGCATCAAAGAAATATCCTTCATACTCAAGGAACTGAGGAATGCTGGCTACATACAATAATGACTTGTTTTACTTGCATTTGTATAATGTAAAGCAATAAAATAAATAATTTAAATTATAAGAATGTAATGTTTTTATTTCTTGTATTATGATTTCTTACTAAGACTTAGATCTCGTAACTTGTGCTTCCTTTTTGCCTTTTTTAGTTGATGGAGCTTCCAAATGTGCTTCCTTATTCGATGATGCATCCAAAATGTGCTGCCTTTTCGTTGGCGGTGCTTCCAAATGTGCTGCCTTTTCGTTGTCGGTGCTTCCAAATGTGCTGCCTTTTCGTTGTCGGTGCTTCCAAATGTGCTGCCTTTTCGTTGTCGGTGCTTCCAAATGTGTTGCCTTTACGTTGACGGTGCTTCCAAATGTGCTGCCTTTTCGTTGTCGGTGCTTCCAAATGTGCTGCCTTTTCGTTGTCGGTGCTTCCAAATGTGCTGCCTTTTCGTTGTCGGTGCTTCCAAATGTGCTGCCTTTACGTTGTCGGTGCTTCCAAATGTGCTGCCTTTACGTTGTCGGTGCTTCCAAATGTGCTGCCTTTACGTTGTCGGTGCTTCCAAATGTGCTGCCTTTTCGTTGTCGGTACTTCCAAATGTGCTGCCTTTTCGTTGTCGGTGCTTCCAAATGTGCTGCCTTTTCGTTGTCGGTGCTTCCAAATGTGCTTCCTTTTCGTTGTCGTTGCTGCCTTTTCGTTGTCGGTGCTTCCAAATGTGCTTCCTTTTCGATGCCGGTGCTGCCTTTTCGTTGTCGGTGCTTCCAAATGTGCTGCCTTTTCGTTGTCGGTGCTTCCAAATGTGCTGCCTTTTCGTTGTCGGTGCTTCCAAATGTGCTTCCTTTTCGATGCCGGTGTTGCCTTTTCTTTGTCGGTGCTTCCAAATGTGCTTCCTTTTCGATGCCGGTGCTGCCTTTTCTTTGTCGGTGCTTCCGAATGTGCTTCCTTTTCGTTGGCGGTGCTGCCTTTTCTTTGTCGGTGCTTCCAAATGTGCTGCCTTTTCGTTGGCGGTGCTGCCTTTTCTTTGTCGGTGCTTCCAAATGTGCTGCCTTTTCGTTGTCGGTGCTTCTAAATGTGCTGCCTTTTCGATGCCGGTGCTGTCTTTTCGTTGTCGGTGCTTCCAAATGTGCTTCCTTTTCGATGCCGGTGCTGCCTTTTCGTTGTCGGTGCTTCCAAATGTGCTTCCTTTTCGATGCCGGTGCTGCCTTTTCGTTGTCGGTGCTTCCAAATGTGCTTCCTTTTCGTTGATGGTGCTTCCTTTTCGTTGTCGGTGCTTCCTTTTGTTTTTCCTTTTTTGAAGGTGCTTCCTTTTCGTTGTCGGTGTTTCATTTTTTTGTTGATGGTGCTTCAATTTTTTAATGTTGTTTTGACTCTAGTATTTTAGTAAATTGATCTTGATTTGACTATCGTATTATTTCATACGGTGCATGTATATAAGCGAGTCCTAGACAGCAGGACTCTCGGTTTGTTACTGACGTCGGTGTTGTAAGGATCGCCTAGTTTGTTTCTTCTGGTGCATAAGTCGCGTAATTACCTGTTCTTGCGAACTCGATGGCATCTTTACCGACTTTAACGACGAACTCGATGGAGGTTGTACCGTCGACTGCGGGAACCTTGAAGTCAGCGTCGACGATGGTGGAGCAGATCCCGTTGGCAACGTCGATGTCAACACTGGAGGAGACTTCAACAGACGTGGTACCGCCAGCAGAAGAGACTTTAATGCCGCTAGTGCTGGCTGCACAGGGAAACTCGGCGAACGCTGGTTCGCCATCAATGGAGACTTCAATGGATGCCGAATCGACAACAACTAACGAACATCGGTGCTGTTACTGCGACAAGATTTTCTCAAACAACAGCAATGCTCGACGACATGAGAATAGAGAATGTGCCAAGAACCTATATCGTAAAATGTTTGTTTGTGAGAAATGTCATAAGCAGTTTTGCCAGAAAAGATAATATGAAAACGCACATGAAGGCATGCAAAGGTCCTGCTGTTCGGCAGAAAGTAAAGGTTTTGGCGCAACAACGATGCATTGATGTTCATAAGAGTATGCCTGGAGATGGTGCAACTGCGGCAATGTCAGTATCTGGATCGGGTCTGAAAGGTTCGTCTTCATCACCACGGTATCCTTGCAGCTACTGTGATACGTCGTTCGCATTTGCTCATGATGCATGAAAACATGAGCGGAGCAAATGCACGAAGAATCCATCTCGCATGAAGTTTCGATGTGATGAGTGTCATGAATGGTTTACTAGAATTGATAATTTGCGACGACATGCGAAAAACTGTAAAGGTGAAGTCCGTGTGCCTACTGCTGAACTACCTGCAGAAATTTCGACTCCTCGGTTTAGGTTGAAGGCTCGTGAGCGTACAAGCAAGAAAACCGATGTGCAGCAACCGATTGGTATGACTTCTGAACAGGAAAATAAACCTAAGACTGTGTTCGGCGCATTACAAGTGAACGATAATGGCTTCTACTTGGCGCAGTCTGCATTTCGTGGAACATTGAAGGACTACTATTATTTAAATACGTTAGGTGAGTCGAAAGACATTTGTAATTTTCTTGATGATATCAGAGAGGACATAATCAATCAGCTTACTGATGATGTAGCAACAAACGGACCTTTGAAATATAACTTGTGGTTGGACTGTATATATGGAAAGCCATATCCGTTCGATGACAAAGTGAAGAAGTGTGCATTCAAGACATCGGCTGCAGTAATTTACAGTTCTAACTATGTGAAGCAAACTGTTAAAAACGGTATCCAGAAACTCTGTCAAAAAGAGGTGGACTATGTCTGTAAAGGTTCTGGCTGGACTCTGTCTAGTATAAACCGATTGGAGCTAAGAATTAGTCATTTCACACCGCTGCGGAACTAAATGATTATAAGATTGCTGGCTTTCGCAAATAATCCTGTAGTAGAATAGAAATTATGTAATAAATATTATGTTTGTAAAAGAACTTGTGGCGTTTAATTCCTCGAACCTGTTACTATTATGTTAAATTGATGTTATATTTAATTTTTTTGCATCGTCCTAGATCGTACCAAGGACCTCAGTCGATCTAATCGATCTGTACATTTATTGTCAATTTATTTAATGAATTTTGGAATTTTTCCCGAATTTCTAGCTAAATAATTATGGATTTACAAGATGGCGGCCAAATGACAAGATGTCGGGTGTCACAGCAATAATAAATGATGACTGCACTCTAGCGGATAAGAATTAAACTAACATGACGTCAGCGCACTCTCGCCGACGATACACTGATGATGGCTTCCAGCAGACGAGGACAAGATGGCGGACATGACGTCATACTACCTGACGATATATATATGCTTTGAAAAAAAAGTGGAGGGAGTCAGTATGCCTGCAGCCACCGCGGGGCGGAAGGATCGGTCGCCATTTTTATTTTTTTTTGCACTCGTCGGGTTTGAACCGAGGACTCTGAGCTCCGTGTTGTAAATGTTTGTTTTTTAAATATTTTATTAAAAATTTTATTATTTAATTTTTTTATAATTTTTAAAGTTTTTCATTAAAATCGGATAATAAATTTAAAGATGGCGGCCGTAACGGAAATTGCAACGGTGACGTCATAATTCAAAATGGCAGATAACACAATGCCGAAATGTTCGAGAAAACGAAATGACGTCATCCAAGATGGTGGATCCAAGATGGCCGACAGGGTCAAGGTCAAAGGTCAAGGTCACATCCTGATAGAGGCTTAACTGAGGCTTGAGTTAAGGATGCTTAAGCCTCTATCAGGACATTACTAGCCGCTGGGATTTTTAAGGAATAAAAAGGGAAATTTTCCCTCGAAACGGGAATTTTTCCCTCGAAAACGGGAAATTTTTTCTTAAAACGGGAATTTTTGAGTCATTTTGAGTCATTTTTGAGGAATTTTGAGGAATTTTTGCCGTCGTGACGTACAAATCCAAGATGGCGGACATCGGCACCGGCACCACCGCCTGAGGCCTGTCCTCGGTCCGGCTATTGTATACTACTTCTATACATATTTGAACCGGACAGAAAGACATATAATATAGTACAGGAGCATCCTAGAATGATACTCTGATTTGAACTCTTTTAAAGAAATATTAATTTACTAGCTGTACCCTGCAACGCTTCGCTGTGGCACATTGTGATTGAATAGTTGAGAAATGAGAAACAAAACAAAGAATACATTTCATATAAGTTTAATTTTGCAATACTTTTGGATATACAATATTTTTTGTTTTTCACTGTATGCGTAGATATAAAGACTATCTGGTTTTCCGACTCGGGAACACGCAACATACAGTTGTCCATGTGAAAAGCAATCCGCATCTAAATCTAAACCACACAATTCTAAAGATTGGCCTTGAGCTTTATTGATTGTGATTGCAAATGCCAATCGAATTGGGAATTGTAATCTTTTAAATTGAAATTGTGTATCGGTCGGGATCATAGGTATTCGAGGAATGAGGTTATCTTCACCTTTGAAAGGCCCCGTTAAAATCGTTGCTTCCACTACGTTATTCGTTAATTTCTTAACCGAAAGTCGCGTGCCGTTGCAGAGTTTTGGCTGATTAATATTCCGCAAGAGGATAATTGGCACACCTATTTTCAATTTAAGTATGTGTGGTGGTATCCCTGGCAGATAAAGAGTGTTTAAAAATTCCGTAGAACATATTAATTAAATTAAAAATTAAAAAAAAGTATAGGGTCTAAGGAGTTCAAAAAATGAATAGCTTAGAACCATCTACATGCAATCCCACATCAAGTGGTGATAGACCCATACAAAACATAACCTCTACTTACGATTTGGATAACGGCGCAGCACAATCGAGACACGATCACATTAAAGTACCTCATTCATATTGTATAATTAGTCCCATACCGGTACGCTTAGTCATTTTTTAATTATTTCACCTCACAATAAAAGCATTCTCATAGTATATAGCCATTTCCCGCTCGCTTTACTTGACGTAGTTTTTTCCATTGCTAAGAGAAATCCTTTGGCATGGAGAAACGTTTCCATGACAGAAAATGCGTGTTTTTTGTTTTTATTGGTGAGAAAACACATTAATAAAATGGTGTAGTTACTTTTTCGCGGTCGCGTGTATGTTGCTGACGTGAAAAGTAGATAATAACAATCCTTGATGCAGGTTGTATATAATGGTAAAATTTCAGCTCGATCGGTGCAGAACTATTTGAGTTTTTGAAGCGTACACAAACCAACATAACATTTTTATATATATATATAGATTATATGTTATACTTTGAACTTTTTACTATGCTAGTATTTAAAAATATTTATTTTTTGTAATAGTGAAACATATTTCAATGTAGCATGTTTTCAGTTTTTTAAGCTAAATTGTATGTTAGAATTTTTAAATAAGTACTGATAATCCCAGTCACGCAAAAAAAACCAATTACCGTATTATTTTATTTTCTTTGAAATGATCTTTTATACTTGTTTAAGGACATCAACGCGAGCTAAGTAGCAGGTAAAAGCTAGTGATATATACATTGCTGGGCTCATTTCCGTTCTCCTTTTTGTGTGATGATTCTTCCCCCGCCAGAAAAAAAAAGCACCAAGAGAGATGGATAAACGAAAGAAAAAGACAAAGAGTGTGCACACGCGCTTGCTTCAGAATATATATATATAGGTATTCTATACAGTCAGCTGTCGATGCCTTGAATTTTATATTTGCTACCAGCGCGCTCGCGTTCCGCCTTGTTCAACCAGCAGCGCAGAGAGTGCTGTTGAGACTGTTTATTTATTTCCTACATACTTAATGCTATTTATTATGATTTTCATATTTTGTTCAGAGATTTGGCGTGTTCCAAATAACAGGAATTGATTGAAGTACAGTAACACGCACAGTTTTTATATATGGTGTATTTAAACAGTGGGTAATATTTCTTAATTAATAATTATTAGAAAATGGTCTTCTTTCTCTATTTCTCTCTCGGCCGTTTTACTCCTTACGTTATACTTAAGAGTCGAGGTTTGAATTACCAAAAAGGTTTCACTTCTATCACGTGTACTGAGTTACTTGCGCTCTTTCTTTTTCTAATTAAATTTTAAAATAAAATTTACTGTCACCCTAAAATACCAGGGAATAGTGGTCATCAGTTTTTTGATTTTCTCAATTCAAAAAGTAAATAATTGTAACATATTTATATTTTTAAATAAAATAAAAACACATGCCAAGTTTGTTTGAAAAAATTCTTACAAAAACACTTGTGCGAACCGGCTTTATATATAGTCTACGTAGAAACACAATTTCTGCCGTTTCTGTATATGAGTCAGGTAGGGATATATTGGGGAAGAAATCTATAATTGTAGCCTTCTTAGGATTACAATAATCCGTCTATAAAATCTCTCCGTAAACTTATGTAGTTGTGTGGCTATATTTTAATATTGTCTTCACTTTTCTACTTTAAAATGATGAAAGGGAGGGTTCCGGACACACAGACCTCCCCCAGGCCACGTCTTTGTACGTATCCTTCCACTGTTGTTCTGTCAACTTTCGAGATCTGTAAAATTTAAGACATATTACACGTGACAGATTTTATCTCTGATGTTCGGGAAGGGTCTTTTTTAGGTACAAAGGTGACAATTTTCCTGCGTCTCATATTTTAAAGCGCCTCCATACCCTCCAAAAATAAAAGATAATAAAAATTACAATTAACTTTAGTTAATTTTATCGTCAAAATTTTACATCTTACGTTTGAGTAACCCTTTCACGTACAAGTTATACGAGCAATATATCTTCGCTTTCTTTGTAACAACATGGTTGGCTCTATTATAATAAAAACTTCTATTTGTAATGCTGGCAGTTTTGCACACGATAAAGATATAAGCTAGGCAAACCTTTGATGGAAAAATTTTGTGTCATCATAAAAATTAGTTTTTATTGTCTTAAGAAAATGAATACAGTGTATTTATTTTCACGAGAAGAATAATCGTCCACATAATGTAGAAAAAGTTTAAATTTATTTGCATTTAAATGCTGTGCAGAAACCATTATTTCCAGTAGTGCATTTTAATTGAAAGATCCGGAAATATTTAGCTTATTCTACTTGAAGTGAACTTACAAAACAAAACGATTGCTTTCCAAAAACTATTTCTTAATTTATTTTTTATCTGAGAAGAGCGCTTTTCTGTAGAAAACTTTTATTCTCCATTATCCAGTTTTCGTTGTTCACTTTTTCCCATTTCGTTTCCTTTCCTCTTCTACCACCATCTCTTCCCTCCTTCCTCCTCCTCACACCCCTCTCACCACTCGTGTACCTGCACCAAGCTGGAACCACCGCCCACTTCGAACTGAGGTGGTTTCTTTCCGCTGGATGTATCTTCGGTGTTTCCCACTTACCCGTTCAAATTGGCGGACGGATGGGCTAGTCTTAGGGGTAGTCTTCTGTTGAAAACCAGGGTTCGGTGGTAACGACAGTAAATGTTTCACTGTTGCCAGCATAATACAGGCATATTTATAATTATTATTTTAATCTGCATTCACACAAACGTTTATTTATTTCAGGTAGACTCCGACAGGGAGAGTCTTTCTTTGCACAAAAAAGTTAGGAATAGATTAAGTTTGCACGGCTTTGCACAATGTTATGCTATAAAGTGTTGTAACCAGTCCAACTGTTTACAGTTATATTATTATTATTTTGATTATTATTGTAACATTAATTGTATATTTCATAAGCCGATCTTATGTATTTTATTATTTTATTGTAAAGAGGACAACCAAAGTTTAACATATATAACACATCTAATTGCCAGAGACAACACACCTTTTAACTTCAGGGTCTTCTAAGCATTATTCTTTGGAAACTTTATTCATTTGCCTTAGTTCAGCACTCTTACACGCTAATATCCAAGTTTAATCTCACTATGCAGTTAATTTGGTTTGCTGATTTTTCTATAGTTCCTTGGTTGCTAGGGACGGAAAATAAATAGTTAGAAGGAAGAAGAAAGGGGAGACGCCATCGCCATCTTGCAGCGGGAAGACGTTTCTCGGGGCTAGGGCGAACCAAAGCCTTGGTTGCCGCTTAGGAATTGAAGATTCGCGTCATCCGCGGTGCTATCTAGAATTCTCCACACTATTATTTGTGAGAATAGTTCTGGACTGAATAAGTCTAAGATAGGGAGTATCGGCGACATCTAGTGCCAACTTCCGCGTCGGTCCCGTTCGTCCCGTAGTGGTTCCGGACGACTGGTGTCAGCGCCAGCTACGATCGGCCACGACGTTTGGTGAGACCGGTCCAAATTAAAACAGACTTTTTAGGACGAGAGGGAAGTCGAGTCTTCAGCCAGACACCCGGCTACTTCAGATCTTCTGTAGTTCGCCAATTACAGCTTCCAGCGTCCAGTGTTCCAGCGTCGCAGCAGACCACCTGGAGGTCCTAAGAAGAGAGCCTCAAGCCTCCGACAGATTATAGCTAGACCCGGCATGGTAGTCGATGTGTTCCTGTGACGTCATTTACATATACTTACCGACACCTAGGTCTGAAAAAAATGATAACATACACAGTAAATTATTTTGGTTGTTCCTCTCGCTGAATTACATGTTAACAGTAACTTAACGTCAATATCAAAGAACTCATTAAAACCGTATGTTTTCCAGTTATTACTATTTCCTTTATCGTAAATGGCAGTTACGTATAAGACAGACTTGGTCATAGGTGATGCAAATTTACACTAGTAACACAACACTACCAAATTTCCTTTTAATAATTATTCTCTTGACAGTAGTACAATGCAGTGACGTGCTAGCTGAATTAGCAGTCTGGGTAATCCATACAGCAGCAGCGTTCCCGAGATCTACTGCGGAGAGAATGGGCGCCAAAACCCCGCAAGAACAATAATTATTTACAGTTGTCCACCAATTTAACCAGAGTGTTGACTCTTAAATGAGATCGGATGGCCAAGGCTCATATTTATATTTAGTTAACAAGAAATTAACTAAGAGCCAATATAAGTTTTGGGGGCTCATCACCTTTTGTTTTTTTGTGTGTGTTCTGAAGTAGCTCGAAACCTTGCGGTTTTACTAATTTTATCTATGTTAATACCCTCATAAATACCTCGTATTAGACTGTATTAAATAAACTGGCACACACATGGTTATGTGTAACATTTATTAAATGATATTCTTAGTCATACCCTACCTAGCAGTAACTAACGAACAACATTTTTTTTAGTTCTTTTGGATAGTAAGTCGTACAGTAATAAACTAAAAAATGTTTACACTGCGCAGTTTGCACACACAGGTTTTAATACAGAGTGGGTCTGAATTCGACCGACAAACGCAGACCGCAGGTTCTTCACGAAAAAAAAAAAAGTTGAAAACATATTCGCGACTTATGGTCTTAAGTGCTTCTCAAGGCTGGAACATTTCTTTGAAGTTGCAGCTGAACAACATTTTTAATGTAAATAATGGAGAATGTAGTTAAGAATGAACATCGAGCATCTAGATAATTTTAACATTAATAAAATATACAAGCACTGCAAAACTGTTCACTGTCGTAAAGTGGTGTCATTAAAATAATATTTGGGTGTGAAAACTTTTGAAATATTCGTTCAAAATAATTGCGTTACCACGTAATTTCCATATCACGTAGCTATCCAAGTTCATCCCTTGATCCTAATAATATGATACTGTATTCAGTGATCCTGTGGTACATGTTGCTTGATGTTTTAATTTGGAACGTTTAAAGATCGTAACTAAATAAAAACTCGAACATCACAATACAATCAAATTATGTCAGGTTTAGAGGAAAATTTTTCTTTCTTATACAACTTACGATAGTAATTTATTGTTACATCACTAGCTTTTGTTATGTCTAGAATATTTACAAGTTCTAAACTAAAAAATAACATGCATCATGTACCACAGGATCAATGTATACAAGATCATGTCAACAGGATCACGGGATAAACTTGGATTCGTGATACGAAACAGTTACCAAATAAGTGTAAAACGGTCCTGATGATCCGGCAGCCCATGTTTGTTGGTGGAATCTAGTCCCACTCTGCGTACAAGGTGGATGTACGGCCTCTTGGAGCCTAATATCTTCACCGGGGAAGCCTAAGGTTCACACCAGTCCATTCCGTGGCCCGAACAGTTCCGAAGTTCGTCACTTGCTCGTACAACTTCGGTAGCATCTGTTATAAGATAGAAACGAGTGGGAAAGATGTTGAGGGCGTCTTTCATAGGCTTTAGTGGCGGAGAAATTAGAGAATTATTGTTAAGCTACATTAAAATTATATTTAGTGTAAACTGTTGTTTAGGATAGGTTAGTTACAGTAAAAATACTATATCACATGAACGGTTATTAGGTTAGTTTGGATTAGCTAATTAGTATTACTATGAAATAATAAGGTTAATTACTTTTATTAATTAAGTTACATTTTTAAATGGTAATTCTTTACGACCGTTAAAATTATGTTACATTATGTTTAATTTAGCTAACCTAACCTAACCAAACATACACTCTTTTAGAGTATTTTAAATGTAGCTAACCAACCGTCCACATTAATAAAAGTATTTTAATGTAACTTACGTAACGATATCATATCTTTTATATTTACACCCAACCTAAAAACTCGTTGAAATAGTAAATAACTAAAATTTTGGATTTGAAAATTTTTATTTTTGTAAAGTGGCTTTCTTCAAAATTACCATTGATTTAACCAATCATCATAAAACTTCTAAACAATTGCAGCGCATATGATATAAATGGATATTTAAAATTAAAATCCTCGATGTGTTTATTTTAGGTAAAAAAAAAAAAAAAGAGAGAGAAAAAAACCCGAGGAAATTAAAAAAACGAACATGCATGAACGCGGCCTCGGGATGGTTAAGGTTCCACACGCGATCAGTCCAAACTGTCAGTTCGGACTTATCAGTTGGAACTTAACAGTCGGAACTGCCGTGTGTGAGCAAAGACAGGGGACTGATCAGTCGGAACTGATGGCTTCTCATAAAATCAAATTGCCATGTGTGGAAACAGCGTCTCGCCAGTCAAAACTGTCAGTCCAAACAATCTGTCCATCAGCTGAATGTCGTGAAAGACAGATTTGTTTATACTCTTAGGTTGTTTTGCTATTTTGTTTTCCTTTTCTAAATAAAAGTAAAATGCAATTGCGAAATCCCAAGTTTTTTCCATATTGTACTATAAAACGATATATCCAACAGCTACCACGAGATGATCGTTGTGGGGAGGACCTGTTCGGTCCTAACTGGGAGCTGGACTAATCGTGTGTGGGGGCCGCCGAGGGTCAGTGCTCGCTGCGCCGTGTTGCAGGCTACGAGTGGGTCGGCTGGAGGAACGACACGGCGGGCATGGTCGGGCGGCCCGTCGAGGTCCTGTTCGAGTTCCAGAAGGTGCGCAACTTCTCGGCCATGTACCTGCACACCAACAACTTCTTCTCCAAGGACGTGCAGGTGAGGGCGCGTCTCGGACCTGCACTTGCAGTTTCCCCCGAGCTCACACCTCGCGATGTTCCTCTAAAGTTAGTACTTGCTTACGTATTGTTAAAACAAACCTTGGGAACCATTACAAGTAAAATACTACTAACCTAGTAATTGATGTCTTCCAATTAAATCATATAACAATTCCTAGGAAAAAAATATAAATGTAGATATGTTGGTGTTAGTCCTTTAAAAATTTCACATATAGATAAAAAGAAACCAATTAATAAACAAAGGAAATACAGTTTGAATTAAAATAGTACCAACCAAATAACTAATATTTTTAATGTAACCGCCATCTTAACAACAAGAGAATACGAAACTTTAGATATAAGTGCAATTTTTTTTAATAGTTAACACAACGAATACATTTTTACAGAAGTATTAAATAGGTTTATTTCAGTTACATTCAATTACTTGTTATTTTTGTTAGTTCACGTTAAGGAATGTGTTATAACGATATCGCTAGATTATATTTTGTTGGGATTCCAAGCATAAAATTAAATTAATGCTTTGGATTTGAAAGATACGTTATTTAAAACATATATAGGTATCGTAAATCCTTCCACAGTTTTTGCTCACGCTCGAATTAAAAAATTCACTGGTCATACCTTCCTACTAACAACTTTTATAAAAATCCAATAAACTGTCCGAAATTTATCGTTGGACAAATTGACATTCAAACATACAAACGCCGACCGCTCTAGTTGTTAAGGAGACCAAGCTTCGCTCGGTCAAGTAGAGGATTAAACCAGACCCCTGCTGGGTTGTTTCGTGTTCCACTTTCCATCAGGATGGGAACACGAAGATTATCAGGTTCAACACTGAACCGCGACTCATCCGTGAACAGAACGGATCTCCAATAGGCGTGCCCACATCAACGATGTTCCTTCGCCTAGTTACTACGGGCTGTGCGGTGCTCGCTTGTTAATGGAACACACATCTTGGGCCTACGTGCAAACACTCTGCGTCTTATTGCTGTTTGCAAGGCGCGTTGCAGCAACGTGGTATTCTGCAACCTGTTCCGACGGGCTGTCAATATTAGCTGCATGTAGCTTATGCTGCTGCTGAAACACATATTTTATCATCCCCAAATTGTTTTGTCTGATTTTCTAAATATGTTTGTCGGATCCCCTAATAACATTTGCCTTGTCTCATTTTTTTAACCAGTGTAGTTCTCTTAAGCTTCTCTATGTGGCGTCTGATTGGTTGAGTTGTGGCTGATGTGAGTTAGGCGTGCGAAGTAATTAAACAGTCTCTCTTTAAAACACATGTATGGACATGTCTGTATTTACTGTTCTTGTTGCAACTCTCTAGTCGTGGTCAGCCCTCTGTGGTACACTGTGTTTTAATGATTCTGTGACTAAATTCCTTCTACAGAATTATCCGTGCCGTCTAGACATTTAACTTATGACATCATCTGATTTTGGTTGTTCTGTGACTCGCACTGTAAGCCAGCAATAGCGCATGCCTATAGAATTGTTTTAAAACAATATTCCTTATTTCAGTAATCATGCTTGAAATGTAAGTGAACAATTATGTAATGTTTTTAGCAACTTTTTCTCCCCTCCGCCCCGCGAAGTTTTTGTTAAAGTTAGGCAAGCCATTGAACTATGCCTTGGTCACTTAAATGGAGCTGTATTCTTGAGATGCTTGGCTCAACCATACTATAGGTAGGTGCGCATTCTAGTATGTGCCATGCCACTTGTCTCAAATTTGACGGGTTTCAAAAATAGTACCAAAGGAACCCCGTTTTCCAAAGGTGACTTTCAAAGCAATACATGATGCTTCGTTTAAAATAACACCGGCAACAACCACGGTGCTTACAAACACATTTGAAAGAACAACCGCGGCAGAAAATGCGAAGAACATTGGTACTACTTTGGAGAGCTGTCGACGTTACACAGACTGTAGTTACGTTAGACAGACTGTATATGGCAGGCATGCTGTGGTGAATGAGTGGTCAGGCCACTTCCTTTCCACCAGTGTGGTCCCGGGTTCACTTCCTGGCGGGATCGAGCCGCGGGGGTTTTCCGGGAGTGTAACAGGTGGCGGACGTTGCCGTGAGCCGGTGTGGGGTGACCACTGCTGCGTTCATAACACTTCACACCTCGTCGTTCTTATGAGCTCTAGTTCGAAGCGACGTTAAACCACAGTTCATTCATTCCTCATCAAATCTATGCTCACTCTAACTTAAAGGAACCATTTCGAAAATACATTGCAACTTAAGGGTTATGTTAATTACTACTTTATATAATATGCCATTAAGTATATAGTGTTACCGCTGTATATTCTTTGGGGTATATGTTTTAATAATATTTTTATTCTCAAAACAGTGTGTAATTTATTTTTTGCTGAAATAACTAATGTAAATTTTATCGCTTGTCGTACGAAGCATACGATTTTCTTGAAATTCATCTTACAGTTAAATTAGCGAGACGCAGGGGTGATGCAAATGATACAGAACTGTACTTTCATTTCGGTTTAGCCATCTTAGTTAAAGTTCCGTATTTTCTTAAATCTCTCCATTCAAGTGCTGTAACATCTAACGCCGATTTATAATAAAAATTATTTGATGGAAGTATTGTATAACTATTTCTAATGATATCGTTGTCGATGGGACATTGATAAGTAGCCTACATTTGGTTCTTAACCAACACATTTTGAGCTTGTATGATTATTAATTTATTACTGGAATTATTTAAATACAATTATTAAACATTCAATGGAAATATAATTTGTACGAGCATGTATGCTTTGGGAATTTTTCTTGTCAGTTAGTGCAGTTGTTTTCTTTTGTACCTATATGATGGGTAATAAAACATCGCTTTTGATAATTTAACCATTGCAAACTTTATTCAGGTATACTAACTCTGCTAATTAAAAAAAAATTGAGCGAGTCTTTCATTAATCGCCACTGACGGTAACGAGCAAATTAATGTGTTCTCATAATGTTCATTTTGCAAAGAAACTTATAATACTAAACTTGGACACAGTATTGTAATTACAATACCTTAAAATAATGTTGAGCTTGATAAACATTTTGATCAATAAAATATTCACTTTTCAAGTACATAACAAAGTTTCTGGACGCGAATCACAAACTTTCTGCACCCGCCGCTATAATTCGTCGCCTGAATCGTAAACGTGGCGTGCCACCATCACGCACAGATAGCAGCACGAAAAAACGAAAATTTTAAACTATTTGAAACGGCTCGGATAAAAACGAAAAATACTTGAAAAAGTCCTAAATCCCGGTTGAACCTGATTTACGACTAGGAATGTTATGAAAATACTGCCCATCTTGTTAAAATTCGCTAGACCGTTAATACTATAAAACTTTACGCACACATAATTTGTACTTCTATGACATTACTAAAATATTAACTTGAAACATTTTGTAACACATACTATAACAATAAGTAAATATTAGTATTATTGTTTTTGCTTAAGCGACTGATATCAGTCTGTAAAGTCTTCCTACAAACCTTCTTGAGCTGATTAAAAATTACTATAAAAATGGGGCGTGGCTGTGTTATGGACACGGCCGTGTGTTGTACGTGAATACGTGTACGTAACAGGTAATATTTTCTACACAAAATATAAAATACGATATTTTTTATTTTATCAACATATATATTCACTGTAACTCTTTTACACTAATGTTTTATATGTGCAATCGATAGATTTGGACGAGAGCAGGCGATTGAAACTCAAACGAACGTTGTAGCTTCTCCGAATCAAAAGTTATACTAAATGGAAATCTCGACACGCAGCATAATGACCTCAAAATGGCTGCGCTTCCCCCTCCACCGCGTGTGATGCGTCACAGTCCTCACTTAGTGTAACGAATTCTTTGATTCTTTAGCTATCCAGTGGTGTAATTAAATTTTGGATGGAGATGATAAATATGTAGCTGCGACACAAAACTGTATCCCCCAATTTTGTTATCGTTCGTTTTCTGAATTGCCTCCCGCTATGGAAGCAATTTTAAAGACGTATTCATGTCAACAAGGAAAAAAAAAGGTTCGAGTGACCAGATTTTAACTACGTCCCGTAAGGTTAACAAGAGCGGACTCTACCACTGTGCTACTAAGACTATTGGGAATTCAGAAGGAGAATATATATTATAATTATTGTAATGCCAGTTTTCTTACATATTTTAACACTTGAGATTACTTTTTACTACGACTATTTTTGTTTACCAGCTATATTCCGGGGTAGTTTTAGCATCATAATTTTTCATTTGGAACACCAATACGTTTGGTATTTCCCATAATGTTCACAAAAGTGACTATATACGAGTTTTTGCTTCTACACGTCGGTACACCATTTTGGTTACACATTTACGTTCATCGACATTCTTTCCATTTTCACGAAATTTCTCCTACTAAATGCCTTAAACGGAGAGCTAAGATCAAAAAAGAACCATGTTTTATTTTTAAAGTCCCTGAGTTGATATGAAATGAACAATTTAAATCTTAGTTAACAAAAGTGTTGGGTTGTACTCATACAATTGCAGTACGCAGGAGTGATGAGTTTAAGTAAATTTAAATGTTTCATGCGAAAATGCTGTTTCGTTAGAACATAATAGTGGATTTCTTTTTTTGTTTTGCATTAGTTTGTTTTTCGTGAACTATTCCTTCATGTTTTTTTTCTTGTATTAATTTTTGTAAATTATTTAAACTTTATATGTATCTATTCATGATTTTTAATCTAAAATAATCACTCATTCCTGTGCACATTTAAGTGAATATATTAGTGTTTTTTACCCTATTGCCAAGCAACCATGATTTGTCAATTATTTGAATTACAAAAAAGTTATTGAAAAACATTTTGACGAAATAATATATATATATTTTTTAACTTTTCTGAAAGTTTCTGGAAAAATGGTTTTTTCGCCATTACAGTGCACCACTAGATATCCCGGAGCAGTATATAATGGGAAATTCGATTCATGCAGCTTGCGGAATAAATGTCTACAGGAAAGAAAGCCGTGAATACTGAATTCTTAGGTCGGTATTCCAAGGCACAAAAATAAGGGTTTAGGTGTTGAATATGTTACACTTGTACTGTAACCGTATTCCTAGTTCACGATAGGACACGGAAACTCCCTTATTTTTAGGGAACGTATCTTGGTGTTCTATCCGTGACATGTATGTTGCCCAAATTCCGCGCATGCGCAGAGCTCATTTTTTTCGTTGGTTTCGTTCAGAGGGCGAACCTGCGTCTGGCGCCATGATCTCGTATGTAGTAATTTTTGTGATCGTTAGGGGACGCACCAAGCGTGTTTGTGTGCCAAATGCAAATTCATGATAGAGAAATTATCCTTGAATACATCTTGTACACTTTAATGGTCGTAACAAGAAATTATTGCAACTTAAAACGTACTTCTATTTTTGTGCTGCTATCTCTAGTATTTTTTCCGTAACAAATGTATCGATCGTTGCGAAAGTCCGCTAGGGCGCGTTGAAATCAGTTTATAGCCTCGCGCAGGGCATTGTTTATTGAAACTGTTGCCGATTTTTTTCCTTACTGGGATTCCCTTTAAACTGGTGCTGGAATACGGCCCGTGAGTTATGTTTCTGTTGTTGAACTCCAACAGGGCAGTGCTTATCCACTACGTTACCCAAATGTCTTGGAATACCGTCCTAATTCCGGTAATATAGTTCACATTCTACTGTTAAGTTTTCCTTCTTGCACGGCCGCGTGCACGCGTTTGGGGTAAGTCGATGAAAGTTTCGACCGTTTTAGTGACTATAGGCAGTTTCTCTTGCAATTTTTTGTTTTGTGGTGGAAAGTGGCATGCAACGCAATTATAGCTGAGTTTAAAAATAAATAAACGTAAAGTTTTTTGAATTTTTTTACCGTAATTACATTGAAGATAAAGTAGTCCAAGTTGCAGGACATAGAAACTAATGACAACTTTGATTTATTCGTTCATCTGGACATTTATATTCAAAAAATTCCAAAGAAAACATTAATTTTTTATGTAATAATCTGAAAATAATTTCTGGCAAACCGTTTTTGAAGGAAGTATTTATAGGCCGGCTTGTATAGTAAGCTTTGGAAAATAAAAGTAAAAACTTGACAATTTAATCATATGGACTAATCCTTTCCTTTGTCTGAAGTCACGGTACAGTGCATGTGGCCCTTAGTATTTTTGCTGTTCAAGTACAAACTGTTTCGTATTACAAAGATAATTATCAATAATATAATTGCGTTGTTTTTATTAAAGCCACAGATATTGCTACCGTAAACGACTCCTCACGCCGTTATTCCTATGAATTCATCTACATTTATTTAAAGCAACAGTCTTATTTTAAATGAAAAGTTCTTTCAACTATAGGCCACCCCATGTTACGATGCGAAAAATTCTACTTGTTATTTTACAATACGCATGGAGTCCAACACATTAAAAAAATCAGCGTATGGTCATAGCTGAGAAACTATTTTTTCGCGTCTTACCTTGCCTCGTATAAGAGATAAAATTCTACATCCAGACAGACAAAACACAGAAAGTTGGCTCACTTGGTTGGGTTCGTAAGACCCTCCCCACACCCTTCTTACTCACAAAATAAAAATGATCATAATGACCACGTGCTGTAGATTCCTTTTAGAGAATCGCAAAGTTCGGTACTAAAAAAAAAACTTACCTATCCGTAACGTAGTTCATTTGCGTAGTTTCAAGGTACCTTTTTAACAGATTGCCAATTTTGAAGTTTTCTATCTGCTCCGTTTTAAGTGTTATTTGTTACAATTTTAAGTTTAAACATTTAGACCACATTATACAAATTTTCTCGCCCTCCATACATACAGATAGCCATGAAGACAATAGTTTATTTTTCCGCTCGTGTTGGTATATTGGCCATAAAAACTATCGTAATAGTTTATAAACCTTCTTCTCTAATTAAATAACCTGAATATGTTTGTAAAAACACTTCTCCTGTTAATTTAATATCATCTTGTGTTTTGCAATCCTACACAATTTGCTCGTGTTATTGCCCTTATAAACTGAAAAATTTAGCAAATTCCGTAATTTTACTAATATTTAGTATGTTTTTCAAATACAAAATTCACACTAGCAGATTTTTTTATTATTACAACTTACTATACTCTCGACTGGCAAACAGCCTGATAGGACTGTGTTACTGTAGTTAGTTATAACGAATTGCCTGTCATTAGGTTTAGGCCTAATACAAAACTTGCCTAAGTGGCATTATACATCCATAATTCTCAGTATAACTGCCATTTATTTCTGTATTGATGCAGTCACTGCTTTCGCAAAAATAACTAACCGCCACAAACGTATTTTACATTTTTTGTGTGAAACGTAATCATAGCCTGTTTTTGGCGCATTGCACACGAAAATGGAAGATGAATTCACTTCAACCGTATTGTATATATTTTTCTTGGTGGAATGTCATGAAGACCACACTGTCGAGACATCGAAGTCACATTTTGTAGTCTTGTGGTTTATTCGCTGTTGTTTGTTACTTGTCCAATAGGAAAATAAAGTTTGGCTCCTTCAACGTTGACGTGTGCTTTATTTATAGATATTTTAGAAGTAAAATATCTTTACATTCGGTGGGGTGGTTTCAGATTAGAGCTCCGAGAGTGAAGAAAACATTAATTGCAACACGTTTTGAATTGGGGCGCTCGAAAGTGGGAAGAGAAGAAAAGAGAAAGAGAAGTTAAGTGAAAGAGAAGAGAGGGTTACGAATAAATTACTTAGTCAAACAACTGGAAGACTCTTTGCAGGTTCTTCGTGGCCATGTTTGTTACAATAAATTGTAAACTTCTATTGTGTACTTGATTGAAGGTGTATTTATTTTTAATTTTTTAGCAATGAGTTTATGCCGAACACAAAGATGGCAGCAGTGGCGTTCGAAGGCATTTTTTCATAATAACAGACTTGCATACTTGCGCACTTGCATACTTACTCAGTTTGATACTTGCTCATACGCATAATATCGCACTTGAATAATTGAACTCATTCTTATACACTAGCATACATGCGCACTCGCAAACTTGCTCAGTTTCATACTTGCTTACTCGCATACTATCGTACTTGGATACTTGTTCACATTCTTACACACTCGCATAAATGTGCACTCGACACATACGTGTGTATGCTTGTATGCAGAGATTTGGTATTCTTTTTCACAATTCTCGTCACTGAAGTAGTCATCATATACGGACATAAAGCACAGACGTCATAGAAACTAGAGAAGGAATCAGCGATGGTTCGGAGTGAGATACAGTCCTAGCATTTGCCTGCAGTTACATCGAGAAACCACGGAAAACTTAAATCAGAATGGATGGACCGAGGCTTAAACTAAGCTTCGTCCGAAAGAAATTACCAACGTTTGATAGTGATTTTTGAGCGATACGAAAATTCCGAACGCATGATAGGCAAAGGCTTTTGTAAATGTGGGGGGAGGGGGGGGGGGAGACCGGGTGTGAAGGAGAATAGTTAGGTACGTGGTGGGGGAATCGGCATAGGGCGAGACGGCATGGCACACACACTTGCGCACACATGCATATACTTTTCCACACACTTAAACACACTTGAACTCATTTGAACACACCTGAACACACTTTTGTAAACCTTTGGAAATTTTCGCACTCTTGGGCACACTTTTGCACAACCGCACACACCGCATACACTTTTGCACACGCTATTGCACACTATTTTGCACATCCTTTTGCACACACTTGCATGCACACATGTGCAAACTTGTGCACACTTACTATCTGTGAAAAATTTGGCACACTTTTGGACACTTGCACACTTGTGCTCTTGTCATCTTGCGCACTTACGCACTCGCGCTCTTTCTCACCTGCCCACTCGCACATTCGAGCATAAGTGTCTACGTACTCTTGACATTTTGTGCTCTTGCGTACTCGAGCACTTGCATATGCGCGTTGTTTCTTGGGGGAGACGCATCGAGCTATCCCCACTCCGGGGCCGTTGGCGCGGGCGGTCATCGCTGCAGCAGCCTTGAGCGGGCTGCACGTGGCGGCGTGCAGCTCAGGTTGAACCCTGCCATGCTGCAAGTATAGGCGGGTCGCGACGGTAGGGACCCACCTTCGCTTGACGCCACCATGACTTACGGGAGTATTTGGGCAGAGGCAACACAATGGGGTTTGACCTTATTGTTGTGCACCGCGCCACGGGTCAACTTCGCATGAAAATATTGTTCTTTCATGTAGGTATTATTATTGAAGTGAAACTTTTTCTGCTGAGGGGGCAACAATTTTCGAACGTTACTTAAATTCCGATTGCATGAGGGGAATAGTTAGGTATAAAACGGTAGAAGAGGAGAGTGCGTCAGCGTCGACGCCACTCCAACGTCTGCACTAGCGGTTGAATGGGAAGACGGTATAGAAACTTAGCGGAGCATGCTGTATGCAAGTTGAAACGGTGAGAAGGGGTGACGGCATGAGAGAGGTAGAAATGACGCACCAGTGATGCTACGGAATTCTCGTAAAGCTGCTGGTGTTCGTCTACTCCTCAGTTTTTGTAACGGCTGACGATTAACGCTAGCATACTATTTTTTAGTTTACTTAAAGAATCTACAGTTCATTCTCGTAGAAAAGAGCTATTGATTGGTGCGATTGAGTTTACAATTGTTGGATAGTTTGATCGGCAATGAAAATAAATTATCTATATTTAATATAGAAAAAAGTTTCACTTCTGTCGTGGACTCCACGCACATAATTTTTTTTTAAATTATTGCTCTTGGCAATGTTTATTTGAAACTTGTCAACCCTATTTATGACATTTTACAAACATCAATTAGTTTAATTGAACAGTTTTATTGACTTGACATATTTTTATGACGATCCTGAAAGATATATATTTATAATCTTGCCGTACTCGGGCCTTGTAAGCCGGCACTGAAAGCCAGCGCGCATCCAACTGCGCCACCACCACTCGGTGTTAGTGTGGTTAGCGTGCCAGGGAGGAACGGTCAGCATGGACGGTGAACACTTATGGCCGGCTCAGGTCTCGCGCACGGCAGTGCTTTGAATAATGGAAGAAAAATGAACAGAAAAAATGTGAAGTAGGGGAGAGGTTCAGTAACTGAGGGACACGCCCTGCTGGGACCTGGCCCTCAACCAATAAACACTGGTTTTAATTCAAACCTCCCGCGAGGGCAGGCGTATCCCCGCATTAGACATTCAAGGGAGAAGAGGGGGGAAAAAGAATCAACCTGAATCGCACGCGACAAAGCATAGCTACCCTTTATCGGCTCTTCGTTCTCCTTGCTCTTGCTTTCAAACGTGCTGAAAAAAATTATTTATGTCCGTAAGAACCTGAATTCCATACGGCACTATACTGTCCAAGGCTGGTATGTACTATACCAATAAAAAATTGGGTCGTAATGCTATTGAGAATTTATCTACAATAGGTACATTTGGAAACTGTAGGCAGATATCCAGGACTTGCAGAGAAGGCAGAAATGTCTATATGTCTATACACTGGATCCCTGTTGTGTGGAATGCCATATCGTCAATCATGTGCTCGGAACACAACACTATTCGTACGATTAGTTGCGCGAAACTATTTTTATACTTGTAAAACAGAAATAAACAAAACTCAAATTTATCTACAAGTTACAAAAATTGTTAAGTGAAACGGATTTTTATTGCAATGATAGTTTTGTATTTGAATATCACGTATTAGTATTTGCTTCGCCTGAGCACGTAACTTGTCAAGTATAGAGTTCTTAAAATGATCTGTCGTATTTTTCAGGAAACCGGGGGCATACATTTAACGTATAAAACAGGTATGCAAAATTTAAAAATGCTAAAATTTAACTTATTGCTACCGAAAAATAAACAATAAGAAAAGTAGGTGGTTCAGTAAAATATTGTTGAAATTATGTTGAATAAAAAAGCGTTGTTTACTTTTTAGAATAATTGTTAAGTAAATTAAACCTGATTTATCACTTACATGTATATTTCTGGCCTACAAAATATTGATTTAAAACGATTACTTACCGTGGTTAATAAAATAATCCGTGTTATAGCAAGAGATTAAGTTTAAATAACACTTAGTTTGATGTGTAGGTGTTTGGCTTTACGTTTTGCCGAGAGCAAAGTCATTAGAAGTGGACGTATTCATCACAAGTAAGGGAAATTGTGGAAATAATCGGCCGCACTCAACTGTAAGGTATCATCCCAGCATATGACTTCGGGAAACTGTGAAAAATCCAAAACAGGCAGAATGCCTTCCAAATGCGAGCCCAATGTTTGCCGATTCGCCAAATTTCGCGGTGCTTACTTTATCTGTTCGGAAACTGTAGGGCAACAATTTGGTGTTTGTTCAGAAATGATGAAACCAGCAATTGCAAATTTGAATTTTGCGCGCAAAAGCTGCTAGTCCATTGTCTGAGAGCACACGCGATCGCAGCACCGTGTCGTTCAAATGTTCCACGGTAAGCAGGAAACAAGCCTGGCCAGACACACGCACTACCAACCAGCTATTTGGTGTGTGGCATCACACTTCGTAGTATGAAACTCCTATCTTGGACAGAAGCTGTTCAAGCCATATGAATATCTTCCTATCCGTTACAGTTGTGTTGTGAAAGCGGCCGTGGCGAATGCGCACAGCTCCTGCTGCAATTCCTCTCGCCTTCCCGCACACTGTGTGCATATCAGCCCATCTTTGCGAATATTAGGTCTACCATGCTGTGGTTGTTAATAACTTCTGCTATCGCAACACCATTCTCACTAACCCATCTCCACTTGCGCTAATCGCCCAAAGACAAACGTGGGAACGTACTGAAACAATCCATCTACTGTGCTGTACACCAGATTGCTGGTTTCTAGTGCGTTAGGCTAGACATAAAAGTCTGCGCCAGGCTTATTGCCTGATTTCCGCGAAACATTTGAAAGTTACGGTCCCGATGTAGTGCGTTCTCTCAGCCAGTGGATTCGCGCCTACTGCGCGCGAAATTCAAATTTGCGTACTAAAGTCCGCAACGGAAATTTTGCAGTTTGCGTTTCCGGACATTTGTTCCTATACAAATTTTGGATATATATTTTTTTGGCATTCCCTGCCACCAATTAAATTTCTGCTCCGCAATTTCCGAACACGCTTTATATAAAACCAGTGCCTGATACGAGAGATACCAAGCGAGTTTCTGGTGTATATACAGTTTAACAGCGTATCCTCTTGTGTGTTAATATCTTCTCGTCGCTTGTCTTGCCATAATGCTCATTACGGGCACTCTAATGGTAGCATGACGACGTCGGGGGGCGACCTCACGTGGGTCATGGGAGGCCCTGATTAGGGTCGCGCAGGGTTACTGAATTATTAATGACACGTGAGGCCCTAGAGGGCGGCTGGAACTTTTTACTTGATGAGCAGCTGGGACCATAATTCACTGGGAATGATGGGGTGGTAGCCGACACCCTACGCTTATTGTGTGCTCTGCTAGTTTATTATTTTTTTTTACAGGACAACTACAAGTAAAGGTGTACGAATGCTTTGCTTGAAAATTAAAATACTCATCCTAAGTGAAACTATTGTTTGCAAGTTTAGTGTTCATTAAACTGCAAAGGATTGTTTAAAAACCTAGAAAAACACAAAGTTAAATGCGGACTTTCACGGCTATTGTCTTGTAAACTATCTTGACTTTTCAGGCTGGGCTAGGTCGAAGTGGAAGATTGTACCTGACGTTTCGCTCTGTATTACAGTAGGCATCTTCAGGAATGAGATTCACCTTGAAAAATAGGAGGTGGTAAGGCTCTACATACGATGCGTGTCCACAAAGTAAGTTTCCCACTCGTCCCACATCCATACAGTATGTCCATAAAAGAATGTTACAGTTTCAATGGTATATTATAACGGTTTAATTTAGATTATTTACAACAAATCATACATCAAGTTGAAGGTAACCTAACCTATTTTTTTTACAAATTTTTATTTGTGCACCTTTAGTTATACGGCACACATCCAACCTGAAGTCCAATTCATCTCACACTTGGGGTATTAAGTCCAGAGCAAAGGTCTCTTCAATTCTGTATTTCAACTATGGAAAATCATTAGGTAGCGTCGGAACGTAGACACGATATTTAATGAAACCGCAAAGAAAAAAATTCTCATGGCGTTATGTCAGGTGAACGTGGGGCCAGCGATAAAGATCTCTGTCGCTTCGAATTACCTATAACATCGGCGCATTGTTTTGCCACATGGGGGATGACAATTAGACTTTAAACGAAACGCACCTTAAACTGAAATTACAGATTCACTCTTAGCAAACTGCAAAACACAAAAGGCTTTAAGCTCAGGAGTCGCCATTTGGCGTAGGTGGCGCTGCAAGCAAGAAAACAACAAAGCAGTAGTTGCTCACGCTTATCTAAAACTGTTTGAGTTATTCTTTAATTGTGACCTTTAACTAACACTCTACAACGCCTACAGTTGATACTATTACAATTAATAACTGGAACCTTCTTTAATAGAAATTCTGTATTGCGTCAAGTGACTGCGCGTGCGTGATAAAGCAATGACGTAGAATGGGTTCTGCACTAACGGTACTTCCCGCGTCCTACAGTAGCAGCGTCTCAGCTGTTGAGGAAGGAGACTCTTGTTCCAGCTCCCGCAGCCTGTGAAGTACGGTCAGTGTTAAAGTTTTTGAACGATCAGAGCACAGCCAAATTCTTCGAAAATCCATCGTCACCCGTGCTTTGCCAATGGGCCTGTCGTCACGAGCAAGCAAATGGTGCATTGCTGGTGCAGACAATTTCCAGCAGTTCGACGAAGTGTGCCGGGAAAACAGCGCAGTGGGAGGCCGTCATGTAGTGATCCTAATAATATTCATATTTTCCTACACCTCAAGACATTCCTGTAGGTGAGCGTGTACGTTTTGAGAATGACAGAGAGGCGGAGTGGTTCCAGTCCCAGGCGACAGATTTCTACGATTTTGAAAAGTTGTTCCCACGATATGAAATTATTTTTTTTTTTTTTAATTATGGAGGTGAATTTGTTGAACAATAACTTAACACGTACTATATATTTTTGCAATAAATGTTTCGATGAAATTGTATTTTGTTTTTGTAAATGACCCTGGGGAAAATACTTTGTGGACGCGCCTTCTTCAGATAACAAATTGACTGGATTTAGAGCCAATTAGAGGAGATTACTTATGGTTGGCTACCTGAAGATGACATCTCGTAAGTACACATACAGTCACCCAACCACCTTCTAAGTCTAAGTTGATTCTCAACCCTGAAAATTCTTGATGCAATGCAGACTGAAACGTTGGTACGTACTACCACTCCGATGTGACTCGGCTCGAAAACCAAGCGAATACACTAGGTTGTGTTATTCATCATTATCGATGCTTCTGTTGTAAGTATGCAAGTATTAAATAGTTCTAATTCAAATTTTACAGCATTTTAAAGCATGGGGGTATGTTACATAGGATGTTGCTAAGTGATTTTCCGCCAGAACACGTACAAGTTTATTCACTGTAGCTGTAAAACGCAGTGACTTTTTTTCCTAGCCAAGTTTCAAAAGAAAGTGTTCAGTGTAGTGGTTATGCAGATACTTTAGCAAGTTCGTACAAAGTTTTCAAAAAAATGTGAATTTATTTCAGTTAAGCCTACGGAAACATACTGGCTGCACCAATGCGTGTTCGCCAATTTTGATAAAAAAACCTTTTTTTGTAATTTTTTATTCTTCGTAAAAAGTTTCAAAATAATTAAGCGATGGCTTCATATTTATAAAAAATCGGAGAAAGAGTAAAAAAAATACGTCATTAATGTATTGTCAAATTAAATAATTTTGTATATTTATATAATATAGAATTTTTGCACTTTGTTTTGTTAACTCTATATATATATATATATATATATATATATATATATATATATATATATATATATATATAATTGCAGCTATGCAGAAATATGTATTTACCACATCGTAATTTGATTGTTCTGCATTGTAAGTACACCATTTTTTAATCCATAAAAAACCTTCTTTTGCAAAGCGCACACTGTAAAATAGTTTATGAAAATATATTAAATCTACAAAAAAATTATTTTTTTAAGAATATTTATTATTTATTTAAGATATTTTGTATGTGTAATTTTCGCAAAACATTGTGATAAAAAATTGAATTTTAAAACTGTGAAATTTATTTTTGTTCTAGGCAATAACCGATAAGATACAAAGATTTAAATTGTCATTTTCAGACTTATTCAAAGAAATTTTGGAAAAAGTTATTTAATGAAATAAAAATTAATGTTGCAAAAGATACAAAATAAATATCAGCTAAACGAATTACACTGATAACGATACCAGTTTTCTTTGAAGTTTAAATTTTAATTAAGTTAAGCCTCATGTCAGAATCATGCATTTCGGGTGTGCTATTTAAGCAAAGAAAAATTTTAACGTTTTATAATTATACAATGTCTGAGATCGCCCGCTTAACTACACATTTCCGTTTAATTTATAATGGATATTCAGTAATAAATTAGCTTTTGTGCAGGAACATTCCAGAAAATATTAACTCCTGAAAACGAACTGTTATATTATTATTCTATGTACTTATCAATGTGTTACAAGATGTAAACATAAATCTTTTGAAGTACAATATGAATTGATGCCCTATATGTTTTCGTATTTTAAGTCTATTAGAAATTAAAACATTTTGTGTAGAAGAAATTAAAAAAAAGAAATTTAAACAATTAAGTTTTAATGAACCTTCTACACAAACACTAGTTAAAAATCTCAGCAGAAGCTAAACCAATATTTAAGAAAAAATAATACATTTCTTGTTAAAAATATTATGTGTTATATAATTGTAGATGAATATTATTGTGTAGAACTTTAAAAAAACAGGTGAGCGAGTCTTTTAGTAGGTACTCACCAGTGATGTGTAAACATCTAATCTCGATAACGACCAAATTCTTGTGTTCTCGTGTTGTAAATACATTTATAATAAGATACTAGGACACGGAATTTAACGTAGAATGCTTTAAAGTAATTCCGAACATAATAAAAATCCACAAATTGTGTTTTCAAATACATTTCTGAACGCAAATCACACGTAGTTTCCACACCCGCTGCTAGAATTTGCTGCGGAGCAGCTACGTTGACTATCGAATCATTCGATTTGCAGACCAAAATTTTAAAGTATGTAATGAAACTGCTCCAGTTAATGCGAAAAAGACTTGAAACAAATGCTAAACCCTGGCTTTTGACTTGATTTTCCGCAAGAAATTTTATTTTAATACAGCCTGTCTTGTTAAAATCATTGAACAGTTAATACTATGAAGTTTTATTTTGTCTTTGTGAACTTTGGTCCGTGCCATCCGCCACAGTTAGCAGAACCGTCTGTTACACATTTGTTTCTTGACTTCCGTCACATTCACGGAATTACTCCAACCAAATGCCGCGAGTCGAGAGATAAGATGTTACACACCAAAAATACGTCATCTCAGAGATGCCTTCTGCACGAACGCACTGCAGAGGAGATATATGATTGGCAGCGCTCCAACGAGACGTGACCGGGCGAGTGGATTGGACGAGAAGAACTGATTGCACGACCGCCCGGGTATTTGTTTTTGTTTTCGTCCTTGCGGGAGCACCCGGAGGCGCGGGCTGTCCCTCTCAGGATTATTGGAGCGCCGCTTCTCGCAGCTGCGGCGATGCCTGGACGTGTGTTCTCAGTTCTCTCCGAGAGAGTGCCAGGGACAGATCTCTAGGATCAAGCGCCAGTGGGGCCCCTCACTGAGGGATCTACGCCCATAGTTCATACCGATGAATGGACTATCAAATGCTTCCCAGGTGTTACCAGCCTGTTACCATGCAGTTGTCTAGCCGCAAATGTTTCTTGGATCCGAAGCTCACGATATTCCCCTATAGCATTAACTACTTCGCAGGTGCCCCACCAAGGAAGTATCTTAAGCATTAAAATTTTTTAAGTTTTGTAAAAAATTACCTATACTTCTCCTTTAATAATTTACAATATTTCATTCAAGCTCCTACATTTGCTCTGACGATATTCCATGGTAATTCTTAAAGTTAATTCCGCTGCAATATTAGGTTATTTTGTTTTAAGGTTTTCAAGTGTGCAGGATAATTTTTCTGAACTAAGGTGTGATCTTGTGATTTTTCACAGATTATCCCCTAAATAATTAAAAAAATGTATAAATATATAAATGTTTAACATTTACTGAAGTAAAATTGTACAAATGGTCCTTACATTGTTCCCAAGCATGTCTCGGACCTCGCTGGCGTCCGGGAGCTGGAGTGGCGGCAGGCGTCATCGCTCGCCTCTTGTCAGTCAACCCCGTCCCTCCGCCCGGCGCGGCGTGAAGGCCCTCGCACTCGATCAGTCCGAACTGTCAGTCGGAACTGTCGTGTGTGAGCAAGGACTGTGGTCTGATCAGTTTCGGAACTGATGGACTGACGAACTGATGGCTTCCTGAAAAAATCGGACTGTGCTGGGATTGAAAGTACTCAGTCCGAACTGCCATGTGTGAGAAAAGTGTCTCGCCAGTCCAAACTGTCTGTCCAAGCAATCAGTCCATCAGCTCACTGCCGTTGTAGACATCTTTGTTTATAATCTTTGGTAACTCTATTTTATCTTTTTTTTTAACTAAAATTGCATCCAACATTTTTTTTTCCATGTTCTACGATAAAACGATACATACAACTGCAGAATCAGTTAGTCCAAACTGTCAGTTCGGGCTGAGGCTGAGTAGTCCGAACTGGGAGCTGGACGGATCGTGTGTGGGGTCTCAAGAAGTGCAGTCACGCGCGCACAACTGGTGACGCCCGACAGCTCAGGAGATATTCCCGTGGGCTTTCGCAGAGGCCATACCAGGCCCTGGCCGGAGAGTTCCGAACGGAGGAGAGATTGGAAGCGACACCAGCGGGACTGCGATACTGGCGAGTAGAGGCTGAGCTCGCTGGCAGTGACACAAACGAGCTATGTGGTTGGCGATCACCACGACCAGACGAGTGACTTCGGAGTAATGGCGGACAGTGGAGAGCGGACACGAATCGACGCGAGGCGAGCGTACTCATTGTCAGTAGATTAATTACATTTCAATTATTTTGCAGCTGAACATCGGATTCTTGCAAATTAAGAGATACATTGCAAGTTTGAATGTATTAAATGAATAAACATTAAAATAATTAATCGGGCTATCCTTTAGAACCCTATCACCATTCCCCACAAAAAAAAATGTCTGAAACAATATATTTGATGTAAATACACTGTTTTATCGAGGGAAATTTTTAGTTGAAAGAGCAAACCGAGGTCTCTTTAACAACTAGAGCGATCGGCGTTTGTAAACTTCTCCAACTAGAACTTTGGGAGTTTGTGAGGGGTGTCGATATATTTAATTAATACACATGTAGCTTTCAAAATCAAACGCATTACTATAATTTCTGGCTTGGAATCCAAACAGTCCATATAGAGTTTCATACCGAATACCTTACAGTGAACTAAAGAAACTAACAGTAATAAAGTATTTGAATTATATCTACTACTTCTGTAAGAATGCATTCGTTACATTAGATTTTAAATAGTGGCACTTTATAATCGACGTTTCGTAATATTTTATAGTTAAGTTTTATATTAAATTACAGATAATATTTATGTTGGAATTATTTTATTTCAAACTAGTTGCTTTGTTTGTTTATTGGTTTCGTTTATCTATATGTAAATTTGTAAGGACTAATGTCAACTTTATCTACATTTATAGTTTTCCTAGTATTTGTTTTCTGATTTAATTATAAATATTTGCTAGTAGTTTGGTAGTATTTTAGTTCATACTGTTTGCTTGGTTTTTTTTGATAATATGATACTAACTTTGGTCAGTTTTTACTTACACTTAAAAGGGAACATTGCGAGGTCTCAGTTCGGGTAGAACTACTAGTTATTTCTAAGGGCAATTTTTACAGTCGTGACATAAAGAAAATGAAATCAAGAATCTCTCTTATTAACATATAGATTATACCTAGGTTGTCCATGCCTGAAGATAACACTTTCGAACGCTGCCAGTGTGACGCTAGTGATTTACCGTGTCTGATGTGCCCAGGTGTTCTCCCACGCCAAGGCCTACTTCAGCATCGGAGGCCACCAGTTCTCCGGCGAGCCGGTCATCTTCTCGTACATGCCCGACGTGGTGATCGAGCAGGCGCGCAACGTCACCATCAAGCTGCACCACCGCGTGGGCCGCTTCATCCGCCTGCACCTCTACTTCGCCGCCAAGTGGATCATGATCAGCGAGCTGTCCTTCGACTCGGGTGAGTCACATTCGGCGTCGCCTTCTTACTGCTGTCCCTTAAAAATAATCAGGATCTCTAATGTCCTTCGATTTAGGTAAGTCAGCATCGTCTTTTTGCTGCGGTTATTTTGAGATAATCCGGATGTCCGATCTTTCCTTCGACTCAGCTGAGTCAGCATCGTCTTTTTGCCGCTGTTCTTCCCGATAATAAGGATGTCCGATCTCAGATATTCAGGATGTCCGATCTTTCCTTTGACTCAGGTGAGTGAGCGTCGTCTTTTTGCTGCTGTACTTACGAAATAAAAATAATTATGATATTCGATCTCCTTCATCTCATGTGAGTCTGAATTGTCTTTCTTCTGATGTACTTCTGAGAATCAGGTTTTCCGAGCTCTCCTTTGATTCAGAGGAGTAAGTCGTTGCCAATTTGCTGGTTTTTCATGCAGGTTACTATAAATTTAAAACTTTAATTCTACCAAAATGACTCATGTATGTTAAATCGCATTAATTATAACTAATATTGTATTATTTTTGATGGAAAATATTCATTTTCCAACATCAGTAATAGCAGACAAATTAAGTGTTCCAGAACTATTTTCTTTACAATCTCAGTCTTGTAAAATGTGATTATTTATGTTTCAAAATTTTCATCTATTTACTGTAGGATGAAATTTTTATCGAAAATACAAAATATCGTTACATTTAATGCGTGGGTGTCGTCATTTATTCCAGAAACATTTCCACCAGAAAAGTGAAAAAGGTTTTATGACTGGTGCATATATAGGCTATATACATATTTTTTGGGCGACTCTTGTAATATTATAACAGTTTTTACATACCACACATGTTTTTCTTTGATTACTATGGGTTGGTTATTTTTAATGATTCACTTCGTTTTCAACCGAATTGAATAAAAGAAGGTACTCAATTCGTCTGTATATATGTTTTTTATGTATATTCCGGCATAACTTCTTTGTTTGTGAACCGATTTTAATGATTCTTTTGCGTTGGAATCAATATAGCTCCAATGTAGTCCCATTTTAATTTCATTGTTATTGGACGTAGTACTGCGAAGATACACCTGGGAACTCCTAAAAGTCAAATATGAAATGTATAGTGATTGAGGTATTCTTAGGTTTATGACAGTCCCAAAACATGGTGGGTACCTAAAAATGGAAGAAAACAGCACGGATGTGTAGATTAAGTTATTATGAATATTATTTCAATAATATAGTAGGTACTTTACTATAGTACTAAGCAGAAACATATCGGAACTCTTTAGCAAAATGTAACACCATAAACACGGTGAACTTATTTATTGTATGTGAATTATAAAATTTTTATATAGATGTTATAATTAAAGATAATTTGTTAACATGTAATTTCAATTAAAGGACGAAGGTAGACTTCGTAGTCATATTATTTCTGAAAATGCTCTTTCGTCGTGTGGACTACTTATAATTTATTTGGTTATAAATAAGACAATGCTATTTCTTCCAAGGTTTTCACACGACTGAGAGCTACATGTACCTGGCCTTTAGCGAAATTTTGGTTTCCTACATCTATAGCAGATTTATCAAGTGTATTTCCCTGTAACTTGTACACCCTGACTTCCCAGCTTAGAATCAATGGTAACATTCGGCGCTCGACGTCTCTGTATCCTTTAGTCGCCTGAAATGTTGCAACAACAATATTTATCGCTTTCAACCCATCTTCATCTTTCAGTCTGCTTACAATCGTATCATTATCAATTTCATTAATATACATGCAGGTAATTCGCCTTCTTCGATTTGTTCTCTCCGGAGAGCAGGACACTTTAATTACTTGACTATTACTTTACAATCCTGAGATCGATATATTTCAACGTACTATGACCCGAAATACTTCAGCTAACTTCAGCGATGGTAATAAACCTCCGCAGTTACTGACATCTTTTGGAACGACAATTTTTGGTTAGTTTTTCAATAAGTGACTATTTTACGAGACTCATCTACAGCTTTTATGGTGTAAAGTCTACGTGTTTTCTCATTTTCTGCTGTCATAGTATCGTTGTAAGCATCCACTTATTTCACAGTGGAATGTATTCCAACTGCAACTCCGTCAGAAAATTCCCATTTTAAAGATATTCTGTGACGTTCACATAGCAATGGCATCTGATTGGTAGTTAATTTACCAACTCGCAAATTAATTATCAGATCAACGAGTTCACTATCGTTTTGTTGGCGCATATTTATTGTCAACTCGCAAAATGAAAACCAATGCCGCAAATTAATTTCTGTTGAAAAACAATATGGTTGTAAAAAAATCCCTTTCGGCATAGCTTATCCAGCTTACAGGCATATTTAGATTTCGAAGTACCTATTTTTCTTCTGGAAATTATTGGAAACTTTTATAAACTCCTGGAACATTTAAAGTAATTAATGAACATACCAAACTATATGTTCACCAATGTTCAAACAACGATAGATTAAACATTTTCTCATATTAAATGCTGCGAAAATATTTTGAATATTTTTAAATTAATGCATCCTGCATTGGCTATCTTAACGAATTTCATATTATGTCTACTAAGGTAGTTCTGTAATTATTTTTGTCATCCAAACACTGTTTTTCATCCCTTGAACTAATACATGGTCGTATAACATTATTCTGGATACAGTTTTAAGGTAATATTAAGATGGTTATTAATAAATTCTGAAGTATTTTATACTAAGGACATTATATATATATTTTTTAATTTCATCCCCTGTTTTTATTGTAATAGTTCGTTTCATCAAAAATTGTTGAGCCAAAAGATTCAAATAAAATTTAGGAGTTTTATAATAAATTTTAATGGTTTTTATAATACATATATTAAAAAATAATAACTCTTTTGGTCTTTCTACCCTTGTTTTTTCAACCCCTTGCAGAAATGGTTATTATTATCAAAATATGTTTCAGGCAAAAAATTCGATAAAAATTATAAGATTTACGAACAATTTGAACGGATTTGATAGTGTACCTATTAAGGGAGTTAACGTTTTTTTTTTTAAATTTTAACCCCTCATTTTTCTAATCCCTTGCAGCAATGGTTAGTCAAATGAAAAAAATTGTTTGAGACAAACGTTTTATATATTTACAAACAATCTGAATGAATTTGATGGTGCGCCTACGAAGGTATATTATGAATATTTTTGTGTTTCAAACCCTGGTTATTCCACCCTTTGCAGTAATGATTGTAGTATAAAACGTTATTTAAGACGAATATTTTAAATAATAATGTAATGTTTTACAATAAAACATAACGGATTTATTAGTGTACATGGAACGGAATATATTAATTTTTTTTAATTTTAACCTTTGTTTTTTAACCCCCTATAAAATGACTCGTATTATCAAAAATTCTTTAGACAAACGTTTTAGATAAAAATTATAATATTTAAAAATATCCGAACGAATTAAATGTGCCTACGAAGGGAGTTATGATTTCTTTTTTGTCCTCCAACCCTTGTTTATTCCAACCCTTGCAGTTATATTTCGTTGTAAAAAACCTTTTTCAGACACAAGATTTTGGTATTACTCCTACGAGTTATAATACATTCAAACGGATGTGATTTTTTTCCCATATAATGGGTGTTACGGCAATTTTTTTTTTTGCAAGAAACCTTCCCCATTTTTACCCCTTTAATCGGATATTGCTCATAAACGAACTCGACTGAGATTTTCCACTACTAGATTTTATGTATCAGTTTGGAAGTTATTTGTGAAATATTGTGACAGTTATCGTGTCCACAAAATTGTGATATATATATATGTGTGTGTGTGTGTGTGTGAACTTTTGAGTTGACTTTGGTTTGAGGTCTATAGTCCATGAAACGAAAAACTAAATAAAATTTTTCTGAAAGTTCACCATGGTAACGGCTACAATAGGTAGTATATTTGGTAAAACTTCCGTATCACGATGGCATGATCCTGTACATTTTGATTGTGATTTAACTATAATTATGATCTTAAGTTGAATAAAAAGGAAAAAAAAAATATTTTTATTCAACTCACGATCATTCATTATTTTACCACAAGTTTTTTGTCGGGCCAGGATATTTCGACGTACTAAATTAAAACAGCAAGCATAATGTACCAGAAGATCAATGCATGCAGGATCATGCCATCGTGATCAAGAGTTTAACTTGGATAGTAAATAAGGAAATTTTACGGTATATTTTTAATCTACCTAAATAACCAGTGGCATTTGACAGGAGGCAGTTGCATAATGTCACCAAAGAGAAAGATGTTAACTCCGTCAAATAATTTCTCGTTTTGAAATTCCTGTAGACGTAAATGGATAATTCTCGGATTCTCGTAGGACACATCTGATATTTAGTCAATGACTAGCCAATTTATATGACGCCACTTTCGTCTCTCTTGTTGAAGTTTCTGTCCGGTCAAACGTTTAAATGTCATGGTGTTGTCTTTTTTGATAGGAAGTAAAACTATGTAATTAAGAGTCGAGCAGCTACTTCAGTAAGGATGTAACTTCCACAAATTTTGGTTTGGGAAATTCATGTGGTACAGTAGCAACTCCCATCTTATTCAAATAAGCTTTGGGCGAAACTTAACGTATTGATTAGTATTGAGCATCGAGAACACGTCACTATCCTAATAACTAATATAATTATGGAGGAAAATTAACACTCTATTGCAGATTAAGTAATTTTTTGCATACAACACTAGGAACATCTGCAAAAACCTTAATGGCTGTTATAAATTGTACAACTCTTAATATTGCCGATTTATTGAACGGTGTGCTGCTTGTCTTAAATTATTTAATCGATTGTCTCTTTCTTCTGAAGTTTCATTAAGCACCTTCTGTGAAGAATAATTACGTAATGCGCTTAACTGTTGTGATCGCTGTTCATCAGAACTATTGGCTAGCCGCTCATGAATCAAATTAAAATGATGGGCACGTTCTTTCTCAGATTCTTTAGAAAATCGCTAGCGAATTTAACTAAGCCGATGAGCATACCTCTTTTTCGCTGGCCAGTCACCTGCGAATTAAACTAAGTCAACGAGCACGCTGTTCAACATCTTCATGTATTAAATTATCAAGAATAATGGTAAAGCGATGGTTTCAATCTTCTTCTTGACTTTCGTTTCTTAATTTATTTGACACACAAACTCTGACAATATATTTTCTATCTTCTGTGTACTTTCATTCTTATATCTTTAACATTTTCTGTTTCTATTCTTTTCTAAGGGTTTACGTCTTTTATATTCAGTTTCAACTAGCCGTCGTTTACTCATTATATAAGTATGTTTACAAGGCCTACCCATCACAAAAAAAAATTGGAAAATAAACAACGTTTAAAAAAACCGACTTCAAAATACACAAAAGTAACATAAGTTCACTAAAAAGAAAAAAGAAAATTATACACCAAATTATTACTTAATTATTTTTTTTCTTTCGTTTATTGCAATTAAAAACTTATTTTTTTACTATGTTAGTATTAATTGTTTAATATTTTTGAAGTCGGTGCCTAGTATAACATAAAAATTGTATACCTTGTTTGTATAATTTTTTATATATATGTAGCATACATTATTAGTAGCGAACACATACAACCAACATAAATAAAAACTTAATGAATACGGAGCTAAATACCAGACACTTAAAAAATCATGGCAACCACTGCACCCGCGCTCCAAGCAACAGTTGTTTCCTATCCAGCATTAAAGCTGTCAACAACAGTCGTTGAAATTGAGTGACTATCAAAAACAAATAGAGCGTACTTTTTAATTGAAACTTGTTTGGGCGCGATGAGATAAAAATTTCAATGCCGATATTTAATGCAACATTTTCGTGAAAACATTTTTGTGAAATATTTCTAACGTGAACAGCGCAGATAATAGGTATTTGGCCAAAGAAATATGAAGATAGCACTAGTATACATAATTAGTTGAGGTTTAAAATGCCAGGAAGTTAAACTTCTATCACGTGTACATAGTAACACGCGTTCTGTTATTTGACTTGGCTCCTACTTCAAAATTATAAAAAATTATTATAACAATAATAAAGAATACGTTCCTAATTACAATAAAAACAATTAGTAATTGAGTTTATAAAACATTTTAATTTTCAGTGAACTTATGTTACTTTCGTGTATTTTGAAGTTGGTTTATTTAAAACTTTAATGGTTTACATTTTTTTATTTTCTTTCTCTTTGGAAATTGAATTTTTTTGGCCTTTTCAATTGTTTAAAATTAAAAGTATCAAAAGACTTACTGAAGTGCATTGTTTTCAAAAAAAAAAATAATTTCAGCGAATTATTGTCCAGGCTGTTGTACAATTTGTATTATCTTCAAAATTAAATAATGAATATCATATTGGTCATTCTTATAACGAAAATGGCAGTGTGTCTGTTGTCAAAGGACATAATTCATTTCTGAGATTTTTGTTCAATGTGATAATACCATTTCAAAGCTGTTTACAAGTCTAGTCCCTATATATTACAGTATTGTAATGTCTCAGAATTTTGTGCTGGAAATAGGCTAAACCTTAGAACTTTATGAGGTAAAACAAAGTAGAGAGCAAAAATTAAAATTATATAGTAATTGTTAAGAGTCATGTTTCAAATGTATTTTAGTGGGTAATATTACATTAAATAAGCTATTTGTAGTCATGGGTACCTGACAAACTACTTTATAGCATTAACGATGTTGTTTAATGAGTGCTTGATTTATGTACTCTGGAAATTTTGAAAGAGTTTTGTAATAAACGAACAGGCTGTAATTATGTTTTAGAAAGTTCATCAAAACCAGTTACGTAAACACACACGACCGTTCAAAGCAAACGTGTTAAGCTAGGACCTTAAGTTATAACAATATAAAAGAAGAATTAAGTGGTTAACTGTCCACAGATGAAGGCAACGAGGTTTCGAACCAACAGACTCTATCCCATAAATTAATATAAAATCTGCTACAAATTTTTTTCAGAGTTGGGTTTGCTCCTTTAGAGGGAGGATTGTTATTGGGAAATACTTCTCCTTCTCCTTGTAAGCTATCGTAGTTTGTGTAGCACCAGTTCATTAAAATATGCTATATGTATAACACGAAGTTCATAAATAAACGTTTGGTGGTAGTGTTTATTCTCGTAAACGCAATTAATCACTCAGCCTTCTGTGAAAATTTTCTGCTGAATTCATTCATAGCTATTTTATTATTAAAATTTGCCCGAGAATCTTCGGGAAGTGATTATTCAAGAATATATTAAAAACAATTTTTGTGACACGTGATGTAAGCCAATAACCGAAAAAAACGAAATGAAAATGACGAAAAGGTTGAAATAAAATACATATTGAAAACTATTTGATGTTAAAATTTGATTTGGATTTTATTACTAAACATGTAAATGAGAGCTTTCATAGACCTCCATTATTAAAAAATAAATTAAAATTCTATTCTTATGTTTGGGGTAAATTTTCTTTTAAAATATTATTAGTCATCGTGTGATTTTATTAGTATCCGTAACACAGTTACAACATGTCACGTTGGCCGAACATACTAGCTACTCTGTTTGCAAGCGAATTGCTAAAGGATGCGTAGAAAGTTAGGAATATAACCCCCACCCCCCCCTCAACCCTTGGGCTACATCACCATTAATTTAGTACAAGCTCATTGAAACGTTTTCTGTTGGGGATCCCGACCCGGGCTAAACTTTCGACAGCGTTCTTGACACTTGTGCAATGAAAAATAGATTTGTAACACTTGGTTTTGAAAGGATTAATGTTTGGTTTCGCGTAGCGATAAATAATTTGGAACTACATAACTAATTACCTTTTTGTTATCTCGACTAATTTTTGTTGTAGCCCGGAATGTTTGTGTGCCTCGGGTTACAACTGCTATAAAACTATAATCACTCTAACCGAAACTGTATTAAACATTTTACTTTATTAATAAGAAAACAATTTATAATACTTTGTCAATGACGAGAACTCAAATAGGTACATATTGTACTGATTAAAAAAATTGGGTGCGTGTATTTATGTACGCGCGTTAAAAGTTATATTTAATTCGCACAATAAAAAAAATCATTTTAATTTTACACTAAAAATTAATATAAATATAATAATAAAAGTACTTTAGTGATATTATAAATATGGTTTGTAAAGTGTAGGTACATTGTCAAATAAAATATTTAAATGACTACTAAGTATTCACTATTAATATAAACACACGTATAAAATTTATTATTTAACATAGTAAAATAATACAGATAATTTTTAATTAGTTATAAAATTCTATATATATACTGATTTTTTATTCTAATTTATTAATTTTAATTATTTCTGAAATAATTTAATGATCTATAATGCAAATAAACAGTAGGCCCTATACAACCTCACAAACTCTCTCATGAAGACAGCCCGGAAACTATTAAACCTTCCAAAGACACTTCCTGTCAGCGTCAATGCCAGCTTTCAAGCAAATTGACATCGTTATACATAAGGGAATATAAACTCATTTATATAAATAAACTTTATAATGTTTATTTACACAATTTGTGCTACTAATATTCACAATAAATAGGTAAAGTTTTTTAAGGATATTGACCTATTCAATATCAATCACTAGAGTATAATATTAAAAATCTCATCTATAATTTTTATTTGTATGTAGCCATTTTTTGTACGTACCTACCCTTTTTTTGAATATTGCCTTTTTTCATCCCGTGAAAATTGCGTTGCATTGTGCGCGCGCATCGTAAAATCGATTCTTCATTTTTTATAATGCATTTAAGTGAGTCTTCCAACTTTTCTAACCTCGGTAACGAGCCAATTCATGTGTTCTGTGGCAAATACACATATAATATGAAACTCGGGACACAAAATACTAACGTAGAATTCTTTAAAATAATGACGAGTAAGATAAATATAAGCAAATTGTGTTTTCAACTACATTTCATGACGCTAGTCTCACGTAGATTTCACACCCGCCGATAAAATTTGTTGTCAAAGCAGCTAAATCGACTATCGAATCATTCCTTTCGCAGACCGAAATTTGAAACTGTATAATGAAACGGCTCCGATAAAAGCTAAAAAGATTTGATAAAGTACAAAACCTTGTTTTAGACATGATTTTCGACAAGACATTTTATTAAAATATTGCCCATCGTGTTAAAATTCTTTAAACAGGCAATTCTATAAACATTCCCATTAACTTTGTGAATTTTGGTTAGCGCCCTCCACCATACATTTCCATTTCATGCGAATTCCGTTCTATTAACTTATTTACTCCTACCAAACGCCGTATGTCGAGAGCTAATATTTAGACATCAAAAAGTCTAGTACATGTAAAGAGAGTGCACGTAGAATGAGCGAAATGTGGGTTGATATAAATTGAACGCAAACGAATATTCAGAATACGTGTCGGTGCTACCAACTGAAGAAGAAAGCTGAGCAGAGAACGCCATGCGGAGTGCGAGGTGGCACAATAGTCGATGAACAGCACAGAGATTTAGGCGCGTCGACTTCGGCGGAACCTAGCGTTGTGTGAGTGTGCGGGAGGCCAGGGATTGTGGTTATTCGAACTGAGTTATATAATTAGGCCATCAGTCGTGTGTCTACATTAATGTTAGTAAATAAAAACAATAATTTTGTTGGTTTTTACTGGCCAAAAGTTCCGCCTACTTGGTCCTGTCTCTAGCTGGTAGGCCAAGGGGCCCAATGTTCTATTCCTAGTCGGGGAGTGGGATTTTTGAAACCTCCCTCGGTTCAGGTCTGGGTGTTTGTGATTTCTCTTTCACCTTCACCCCGCGGAACCAACGGAGAATAATCCTGCTCTGGCAAGCACAGGGACGTCACACCTGTCATTACCGTGAAGTTGCCTGGGCTCACGACACCTAAGTAATACGTACAACGACTCATCATCATCACTGGCCAAAAATATACGTTTTCACGAAAACATTCAATTTTAAATCTTGATTGAATCCTACACTTTTTGATGTGTAACATCTTAACTCTCGGTGTAAGTCATTTGGAAGGAATAATTTCGTTAATGGAACGGAAGTCGATTGGACCGGAAATGTGTAAACACGGTGCTGCCATCTGTGGAAGTTTCAGAAATCTCAAAAAGATGGACCCGCGTGATTCATCCGTATATATTGGTTTTGTGAACATCATTTAATTGACACCGCACATAAGTATTAAAAAATAAATCTTTATAATAGTTCAACTATATGTTTGTGGAAGCATTTACAGGGCGGTTGATTTCAGTCGTTCAAGCATAAACACAAATACAAACATTAACTTATTGTCATAACATGTGTTTTAAAATGTTTCAGGTTAATATTTTAGTAATAGGCCAGCCAACAAGAGGCAAAGTAAGCACTTTTTACCAGCAGACCTGAAAACTTAATATTAGGGTAATTCGAGGACGCTGAATCGAATGGTGCTAATTTTTTTTGAAATCGGACGTAAAGTTTTTGGAGGAAAGGGTTAAAAAAATTTTGACTCAGTTTTTCTCAGAATATAGGCGTTTAAGCGAAAAAGGTTTCAAACAAAAGTTGTGGAGAATTAAAAAATACATAAAAAAGGTTCCCAGGTCCATCTGCGTATTTGCAAACATGAGCGAGAAATATTGGAAAGAAAGTATTAAAGCTGTTAATTATAAAAGTGAGGCTAGTGTACGTGCGAGTGTACGTGTGAACTGAACACAAACGAAGGGTCTTCGGCTATTCTCGGGCCTCTCCGTCATGACTAGGGAGTGCGAGTGAGACGGAACCATATGACCTCACTTTTTATTATTTCACGCGTTAGCGAGTATTTTTCGTCTTTGGCCATCGAGTGTCGAGCGTTATATATATATATATATATATATATATATATATATATATATATATATATATATATATATATATATATATCGGCGTATAAGAGCGCCGTTTTTAAATCGAATCGTGATGCTTATAGCACGTCGTTTTCTTATTTACAGTCAAAAATCGTCACCACAAATAAATAAAAATAAAACAATATCTCATTTTAACAGAAACTAATAGTTTCCGAAACCATTTTTCTTCAGTCAAGAGTAAAAATAATGAAATATTTTTGTGTCTGGACATAAAATTAATTGATATAATTAATTGATACAAATTTTTTGCCTCACAAAAATTTATTTGATCTTCAAATTGAATACGTAATATTTTTAAGATAAAATTAAAAATTTAAAAAATATTCCTAGTAAATACTGCATTTTGTAATATTTTATCTATAGAATTTTTGCTGCATAAAATATTAATTTGTATATCAAATTGAATACATATTTTCCCAATTATAATATTATGTCTATACATAAAATTAACTTTAAATATACAGGAAAGGATACTAAAAACCTAGAATTGATTTTTTGTCTAGATATAATTTTTGTTAATTTTTATTATGGTACTAGCTGCAGTACCCGGCTTTGCCCGGGCTGAACACCGGGTGATATATTGTCCGCGAGTTACAGCAAAATGGATAGCGATATGTCCAGTGTGGTGGACATTAAGAAATGACACATAATTACTGTTTGTGTATCTGTGATCTATGGTTTTCTGTTTACCCATGGCGATCGGTTGAAAGGTTTAGAAGTTGATGCGCTACAGCGCCATCTAGCGGTGAGTTACAAAAAAAATTGTTAGCATAAAAACCTTCTCCATGATAAAAACACTTCGATGTGCCAACTTTCATGGCGATCGGTCAAACGGTGTAAGAGTTTATCGACGACATACATGCCAACATCCAATTTATATATATTCTTATATTTCGAAATTTTGGGGCTTTCTCTTTTGCGGAAAGTGGATGTTCAGGACCTCGAATGGTTTGGAACACTCCATCTCGAAAGAATAGATATTTGAAATTCCTGAAATTGTCGAAATTTTGGGGCTTTGTTCCCAGAGGGGGGCGGGGGGTTCGAGGAACCTGAATGGCTCGAAATCACTTAAAATCGAAAGAGAAAGATTTTTAAAAAAATTTTAACTTTTGAAATTTTGGGGCTTTAACCACCTGGCGGGGGGGGGGGGGGGGGTGTCCATGTTGAGTACCCCGAATGGCTCGGAAACACTCCAAATCGAAAGAGATATAAGGGAATATAAGAATGTAGGCATTTACTGTACTCTTATCTACCATAATAACAATATTGACAAATAGAAAGCTTATTACCTACCTATGAATAATTATCTAAATAAATTATTAAATAACTCTATGTTTAAGAATTTACGTACATACATAATATTAAACTTCAAACTATACACCCCCAAAAAAAAAAAACTTAGGATGTTTGTGAAACTATATTTATTTGTCATAATGTTTAAAACATTTGTAGGATTTATTTATATGTAAAACTGTGGTGGCAATATTCCGCTTATCCAAAGGTGTATAGAAATTAATAGAGACATCACTCCCTGTACACACCACAAATCTTTGAATTAAGTATAAAAAAAACATAGTCCAAAATGAAACAAAAAGAATAAATAACAACTAATTTGACAAAAAAATTATACAACTGGAATGACAATGTTAACATCCGCCTGAAATTTAATAGAAGTAGGTAGGTAAGAATATATATATAAGAAATTAAATGAAATTAAAACATACATAAATAAAATTATCTCACACTCAACCAAACATATTGTTTAATATGAAATAAAGGAAGATGGCAATTACACGTAACTATTCTAATAAATAAAAAAAATCAACTTTCCTGAAATAGTTAAATTCAAATTTTTCAACAATATATTACATAATTGATAAATATTTATGGTCTTCGGTCTCAGCAGCCCTAAGACTCTTGACGCTCAGCAGATAAATTATAAACACTAAACCAAACTCCTTGCAAATAAGTAGGTAATGTAAAAAAAAATAACAATATTGACAAATAGAAAATATTAGTTGACCCTACCTACCTATGAATAAATTTCGAAGAAATTTATAAGTTTAAGAATTAATGTACCTACATAATATTAAACTTGAAACTATCCACACAATAAAAACCTAAGAATGTTAGTGAAACTAATTTTTTTTATTTGTCATAATACCTAAAATACGTATGTTTCCAAAATGAAACCAAGTATAAATAATGACCAATTTGACAAAAAAAAATTTGTACATTTCGAATGACATTGAAAACATACACGTGAAATTTAAAAGAATTATGAGTGCCCTAGGTAGGAAGGAAAAATATATATAGAAGAAATTAAATTTAAAAAATGGGTGCGTGTACTTAGGTACGCGCATGTGAAGTTATACTTCTTTGGCATCATTAAAAAATAGTTTTTAATTGCATGCAAAAATATTGCGTGGAGTCCCTCCGCGCGGAAGAAGTGAAACTTCGTAATGTGGAAATGAAAATAGGAAGGGGTAGAAATTGATTTTTAGTGAAATCATATTGTATCAAATCAAACTAAAAAAATAAAGGAAATAAATTTGTAACGATTCATAGATTGATCTTCAGAGAGAGAGAGAGAGAGAGAGAGAGGACACATATTCAAAGTCTATAAAACTAACTTTTTTATGAGAGCAGATTTTCATGAAATATATCATGAAATCATTCAAAATAAAACCTGTTTATTTAATGAAGCGGACGGGTTCGCCCCAAGGAGAAAATAACGCGGCGAGACCTCGTGGATATAGAGAAATGACACACTCACTATTTATGTGTCTACTAGCAGACCCGACAGACGTTGTCCTGTACACACGTCGTTAATTCGAAAATTTCAAACATTCTTCAATAAGCTGTAACAATCTGGACTGTTTTGATGAAAATTATTATTCAAGAGTTATTTTAATATCTAACTTCATTACATGTACACTTATTCAAATTCGACCGATCGGTAGCATGTGAGTATATAGTGTGTGTGTACGTATGCATATACAGTATGAGTGAAGTGAAATGTAGAAGCTGTGTTAACTAAAAAGATGCATCTATTACCACACTCAACGGATGAAATTTGTAGACTGGATAATAGCAGCCACTGTCTATGATTATTGACACGGATATTTCTAGGCGTCACCGAAAATTTTAAGTGAATGAAATGACTGATTACAGGTTGGGATATTATCCGTGGAGTGTGGCAATAACAGCATCGTAAATACAAACTTTAACTTGTTTTAAGTAAAGATAAACAATCTTATAATGAAACTTTTATAACATTTATTTATTAATTTACAAAAACTTAATTTATCTTAATGCTATTGGATGTACAATATTTTTAGTTAATCCTTGAGGTGTATAAACAAACAAATTCGATGGTTTTCCAACTCTGGAACACGCAACATATAATTGACCGTGGGAAAAACACGGATTTTCTAAATCGAAGCCACAAATTGTCATGGTTTGGCCTTGTGACTTATTTATAGTCATAGCATATGCCAAGCGGATTGGAAATTGTAAACGTTTGAATGGTATAAGCGAATCTGAAGGAATCATTGGGATCCGTGGTAGAAGTACAAACTCACCTTGAAATTTTCCACTCAAAATAGTAGCTTCAAGAATGTTGCCCATGATTTTTTTTATAACTAATCGCGTCCCATTACATAATTTTGGAGCATTCAAATTTCGAAGCAAAATTATAGGTAAACCAACCTTCAGTCGCAAATTATGTGGTGGCATTCCAAGTAAATCTAATGAATTTAAAAATTCTACTGGATAGTTAACAACTTCATCAGGATCAACAACAGTTTCGATCGATTTAAATGTAGTTTCATTACCAGGCAGTAATTGCTGTATTTTGAAATTGATGGCATCAACATCTAAATTTTTCGCAGCTAAAATTGCTTGCTCTCGTAGCCATCCATGATTAGTACAATTATTTCTCAAATCTGGAAAGATACTGTTTATTAACTAATCTTTGGTAGCCACCATGTTGCAAAATTTCTCTGGAAGTCGAATATATTGTGTATCTTCATACAATTCAATTTTACCATTGCCAATATCCAACAATTGTTCAGAGAATCTTGACGTTAATGGATCATTTTGAAGTTGAACGCGCATATTAATAGTAAGGCATAATTTCCTGACACTTCGCCATAGATAAGATTCTTTTAAACATGCGTTTATTTCGTCTGCATATGTCGCGCGTGGAATGACTGGTAATGTTTGTCTGAAATCACCAGACAGCAACAATAGAGCACCACCGAAAAGCCTAGTATTATCCTTGATATCTTTCAGGGACCTGTCGAGAGCTTCATGCGAATGCTTGTGGGCCATGGTACATTCATCCCAGATAATAATTTTGCATTTTCTCAAAACTTGAACCATGCCTGAATGCTTCTTTATGTTACACATTGCTTCGGGATTTGTGTGAACACTCAAAGGTAATTTAAGCGCTGAATGCGCCGTCCACCCACCATCAAGTAACGTTGCTGCGATTCCTGATGAAGCAATAGCTAATGCAATATTATTTTGTGATCGGATGCGTGCAAGTATCAATGAAATGAGGAATGTTTTACCAGTACCACCTGGTGCATCCAAAAAAAAAGAATCCACTTTGTTGCGCTGCAATTGATACATTAATTTTATCATATACATTTCGTTGCTCAGCAGTGAGCAATTGTTCATTATTAGCAACAAAAGTAGCCAAAGAAGTTCTATCGAAGTGGTGTTCCCGTTAACATCGCTGTTGATGGTATCTACTGCTGGGCGGTTCGGCGCTGGCATGCCGAAATGGATGAGCGGCATATTCGAAATAAGAATACAAATATGCTCAATAATTATTAATGACTCATTATATATTTCTGCGGAGAATTCGATATTTTGATTTTGATTAGTAATTTCTAATCCGATGTAAAATATCCTCACTCATTGAGTCTTTATATTTGTCCCACAAAGCAGATGCTTCAGACGGAAAACACATTGTCAATCTTATTGAAAATAATTGACGAATTTGTTGTGGAGATGAGCTCAGTGCTGCATCTGCAAGTGTGAGATCCCAATGGTTATCATCCTCCAATAAATGTAACTCACGACACGCATCAAAGAAAGTGTCGTATAAAGTACCATTGACTTTTCGCAAATATCGGAAAGATGTTGGTCCAGGAACGTTAACCAATAACAAACGCAAAAAAAAAACATTCGCGTTGCTTAGGATGAACTGTATATATTCGACCTAAAGTATTTGTCATAAATATGTCGGTGAATCCTGGGACTGGAATGCCTCGTTTCCGTGGTTCCCAATTTTTTGATTGTTTATTCCACGCAAAAAATTTAGGAACATCAGTATACATTAATGTCCTTGCGAATTGACCAACAACATCTTGTCGGCAACAAAGGTTGAAAAATTCAGTAAGAGTTGTTTTTGGAGCCGTTAAAGCTTGTTGTAGTGCAGTCTGTTTTGTAAAGTAAACACGCTGTCCGTTTTCAAGATGCACAGCCAAATGTATAACAGCAGGATCCCTTTCATGTATAGGAAACGTAAAAATGCGCCAAATAGCTTCGTTACTGCTTATGTATCGACCCATTTGATAACATGTAATTTCGTCATTGTCATTTACATTTTGAACAGCGAATACAGCTTTATCACTGCCCTTGTGAACATACTTACAAATATATTTTATAGATTTCACTGAACTGCATAGTTCAACGTTTATGTGCGCTTTATAGGTTTTGCACAGCAATGGTGAATATGGAACTACCCAGCGATTATCAATATCTACTATCACACCGTTTGATAGACGCAATTCATATGATTGACCGCCATTGTCTACGTCTCTACGCCGGTAAGATGGATAACCGTCAATATTGGTGATAGTATCAGATTGGCATGGTTTTGGAAAACGTTTCGTACATTTTCCATTGTCCATACATGGTGACATCATGTTTAGAGTACCACATGGACCATGGATCATATTAGTAGTTACAATGTCAAACAATTCTTGATCAACATTCGGATCTGGAATTTCGGCTGAAATAATTTTGTCGATTTCTTCTCGGCGTACTTTATCCACCAACCAAATCAAAATATGCGCATGAAGTAAACCTCGTTTTTGCCATTCAACAGAGTAAAGCCAACAATGTGTTTCACCAAATACCGAGTGATGTGTAATCAAATTCATCAAAGATTTTAATTTTTGTTTAAAAACACGTGCAGTGATATCATGGCGATGCATCGATGTTTGACCTGGCAACAACAAACTTTGAATTTCATCCCAGTTTGGATTACACGTAAATGTGATAAAAAGATCTGGTCGGCCATATGCACGTATGTAAGTCATGGCGTCTTGAATATACTCTTGCATATGACGCGGACTACCAATGTATGATGATGGGAGAATATATGCGCAACCGATGTTGTTGATGTCATTAGATGCATCTACGTTACCAATAACGGCGTCACGCAAATGAATGTACTCCTCAGCACGAAGTTTTGTTTGATTAAATTTTATATATCGTAATCTCTCACTTTCGATTTTTACGTACATATCGACAATATACTGATGAAATAGCTGTCTGCATCGGAGAATGGTATTGTCTTCATTAGCACGAATCATCAATCGATATGCGTAGAAGTTCATAGCACTAACTTTCTTGATCAGTTCTTCACCTGCAAATAAATATATATATGAGAGATACAGAAATTATTTAAAAAAAATAAAATCTGTAAGATAGTCTATAAGTTGTACCTGTAGTTGGATTCCTTTGTTTAATACTTAAATGGTGTCCATCTTCTCCTTCCCAAAATATCAATGGATACTGCAATGCATCGTAAGAACGATGATTGTCTTGAATTATTTGCATCGTATTATCTCTGCGTTGAATGCAAATGTCCCGACGTTCACATGGGTCACCAGCTATAACAACTGCAACTTCATTAAAAGTTGGAACATTATATGTGCCTGCGTGCTCTCCGTAGGGCACTTTGTCTGCTTTAATAATAATGGCGTAGTTGTCGTTTTGCAGTCTGCTAGAAAAAGTCTTGAACAATTGCAACAACTGGTTATGGTTTTGCAAAAACGTTTCCAAAATGTCCACAATTTCTCGTTCCTCCATCTGCTCTATATAGTTGTAAGCGCAGCGTGTGTGTGATTGTTACTCCTCATTGCCCATAAAATAAATTTGTAAAAATTTTGGATCGGCATCAGGCATTGGGAGCAATGAACCAATTTGGTGGTACACTTGACCTTGAATTTTGAATGTAGATTCGAAATTACGACCATCTTCATTATGAACAATTTTTGTTGCTCCAAATGATGTCATTTGGAAGCATGAATTGAATTTACGAATTTTTCGCAAAAACAATTTCGATTGAGATGTGGTGCCAGCTAAAAGTATTTTTAAAGGTTCCGGCGGTGGATTTAGCGATGGCAGTGAAATTTTTCCAGATGCGTAACATAAACCAGCTGATTCATCTTTGTACTTGAAAGCATGACAATGTTGACACTTTTTGTCCATACTAACAAATCGAGATTAATGCATGTGACGAATAGTTGATTTCAGGATCATATTCAAACGCAAGGCGATTCAGTGATGCTCTTGTCAATGCTCGATCATTTTGCATCCGGCGTTGGTTACGTTCTCTATGTGCATCCGTCGCTTGTTGACGTGCCTCTCGTTGTCTTACTGCATTAGCACGAAGACGTCGAGTGCGTTGTACTGAATTTTCATTCGCACGTGTAGATGCAACTTGATCTCTCAGATTTGCATTATCCGCCGAGTGTTCTTCATCTGTTCTATTTATTCGACGATCATGGACCAATTGCGCGTTCGGAGTACGTCGACCAATATTTCTGGCTCTTCCTCGAAGACGTGGCATTTTTCTGAAAAAAAAAAAAAAAAACTGTAAAATAATACGAAACGAATGTGAGTTTTTTTTTATTGAGAATGAAATTTTAATTAATTAACAAAAAAAATTTATTGTAACAAATTTAAGATAAAAAACGTTATTTTTTTGCTTGATAACTTTTAAAATGAATAATTTTTTCCAAAGCAAATAATTTTTAATAAAAATTTTTTCAATTTTTTTTATAGTTTTTTTAAATAGTTTTTTTATTTAAAAAATTAATAATTTTTATTAAAAATGATTGAAAAAATTCGTTATGGAATCAATAAACTACACAAATAATTTTAATATTAGGGTGGTTGTTAACAAATTTATACGAAATAAACTCAAGTAATCCACAACGAATATGAGTTATTTATTGAAAATTAAATTTATAATTATTACCGAAAACGATTTAAAGTATGTTATTTTTAATATAATTTTTTTCTAATTTTTTAATACTTATTTTTATTTAAAACACGAATAAAAAAACAATTTAAAAAAATTATTATGAAATTATAGAGCTACACAAATAAATTTTTAGGTTAGGTTGGTTGTTATAAAACTTACGTTATAAAATTCTAATTTTTATTAAAAACAATTGAAAAAATATGTTATGAAGTCAATAAACTACACAAATAATTTTTAGGTTAGGTTTGTTGTTAACAAATGTATACGAAATAAACTCAAGTAATCCACAACGAATATGAGTTATTTATTGAAAATAAAATTTTTAATTATCACCGAAAACGATTTAAAGTATGTAATTTTTAATAGAATTTTTTTATAATTTTTTAATAATTATTTTTATTTAAAACACGAATAAAAAAAACAATTTAAAAAATTTATTATGAAATTAATGAGCTACACAAATAAATTTTTAGGTTAGGTTGGTTGTTATAAAACTCACGTTATAAAATTCTAATTTTTATTAAAAACAATTGAAAAATATGTTATGAAGTCAATAAGCTACCAAATAATTATTAGGTTATGTTGGTTGTTATAAAACTCACGTTATAAAATTCTTATTTTTATTAAAAACAATTGAAAAATATGTTATGAAGTCAATAAGCTACCAAATAATTTTTAGGTTAGGTTGGTTATTATAAATCTCACGTGTTAATTTGACAAAAAATTTATACAAAATATATACTTACTTCAATTCCACCCTAAATTCGCAAAAAGTATCGTTTTTTAGGAACACTTCAAAACTCTTCAAACATCAATTTATATTCATAGTTAATATTTTAATTAGCACACGACTTTAAGCGAACACAATAATAACACAAAATTTCAAATATTTTTCTCAATTTGATCGCAGCACCAACTGTCGGGACAAACTGAAATTAAAATAGAATAATATTTAATATTTGATGCTGGGATGGTAGCGCAGTCTACCGGATCAATTGTAAAACATTCCAAAATTAACAACTACTTATAAATGAAAAATTAGTTAAATAAACATTTTCTAATTTTTATTGAAAACAATTGAAAAATGGTTGGTTGTTATAAAACTCACGTTATAAAATTCTAATTTTTATTAAAAACAATTGAAAAATATGTTATGAAGTCAATAAGCTACCAAATAATTTTTAGGTTAGGTTGGTTGTTATAAAACTCACGTGTAAATTTGATAAAAAATTATTTTTTTGCTTGATAACTTTTAAAATGAATAATTTTTTCCAAAGTAAATAATATTTAATAGAATTTTTTTTCAAATATTTTTATAGTTTTATTTTAAATAGTTTTTTAATTTAAAAAATGAATAATTTTTATTAAAAATGATTGAAAAAATTCGTTATGGAATCAATAAACTACACAAATAATTTTATAGAGAAATGACACACACTCACTATTTGTGTGGCTATGAAACATGATTTTTTTCTGCAATTGAAATTGTAATATACAAAAACGGTATTGAAAATAGAAACAAATATGGCGACACTATAAACTGTCAGGATCTTTATTTTTTTCTTACTCTCTACTTAGTTCCTTACAATAGCAAAACTTAATGGCTTCTAATAATGCTTTGCAATTTTTGCTTTTAAAGCGTGTTTTTTTAGTTTTTCTTAACTCAGAATCGAGATAAAATATCCAATTGTGAATCTAAACCATCCTCACTATTTGTGTGGCTATGAAACATGATTTTTTTTCTGCAATTTAAATTGCAATATACAAAAAGGGTATTGAAAATTGAAACAAATATGGCGACACTATAAACTGTCAGGATCTTTATTTTTTTCGTACTCTCTACTTAGTTCCTTACAATAGCAAAACTTAATGGCTTCTAATAATGCGTTGCAATTTTTGCTTTTAAAGCGTGTTTTTTTAGTTTTTCTTAACTCAGAATCGAGATAAAATATCCAATTGTGAATCTAAACCATCCTCGAATCCCCGTGAACTCACACACAAAATTTCATCAAAATCGGTCCAGCCGTCTATGAGGAGTTCAGTGACATACACACGCACACAAGAAATATATATATAAAGATGAAACATGATTTTTTTCTGCAATTTAAATTGTAATATACAAAAACGGTATTGAAAATTGAAACAAATATGGCGACACTACAAACTGTCAAGAGCTTTTTTTTTCTTACTCTCTACTTAGTTCCTTACAATAGCAAAACGTAACGTAATGGCTTGAAAGCTATTGTTCGGCAGACATAGAGGAATGACACTAACAGTTTGTATATCTATGACACACATTACATTTTTTAGTTTTTTCTTAACTCAGAATCGAGATAAAATATCCAATTGTGAATCTAAACAATCCTCGAATCCCCGTGAACTCACACAAAAAATTTCATCAAAATCGGTCCAGCCGTCTAGGAGGAGTTCAGTGACATACACACGCACACAAGAAATATATATATAAAGATAAGAAAACATTAATGCATTTTTTCAGCTTCAAAGTCATTAAAATTGCCGGAAAATTTTTAATGGGCCACAAAATAAATTAAATTAAAATTATACTACGACTGCGTGCTAATTCAAACTAAAAATTTAAATACCACAATTATAAAAATTAAATTAATTGAAATAAATTTTATATCGTACGGAATTTGTATTTGGCCCACACAAAATAGTCATTGCCAATTTTCACGATGTGAATAAAGCAAATATTTAAAATCAAATTAAGTGCATTATTTTAATTCCATGAAATTTTATTCAGAATTTAAAATTATATACAGAATTATAACTCTAATAAAATTATATATATAATTTAAATTCTCACATTAAAATTTGGGACATTCAGTTATGTACATAATTTTAATTCTCAAATTAAAATTATTGAAAATATTATGAATAAAAAACGTGATAGTTCTATGAACAAGGTGACTGATCAAAAAATTGGTTGTCTGTAAAGTCGGTTTACGGACGATAGTTTAACGTGACGTCATAACAAAACATTGATGAAATAATTGCATACTTTTATGAATAAAATTGAATCATTTTTATTGAATTATCACTATTTTGTATGGACACAAAGACGTTTAATTAAAGTTTAAATACTTTAATATAGTTAAAGTACTAAATTTAAATCTACTTTTGAAAATCCCACCTTAACCTATTTAATAATATAGTAGGTTCATAGGCCAATCGAGTGGAAGATAGATGTGGCGCAAGGGTACAATTATATATATATATATATATATATATATATATATATATATATCGGTGTATAAGCGCGCTTTCTTAAATCGATTCGTGATGCTTATGGCACGTCGTTTTATTATTTATTTTAAAAAATAGTGAACCATAAATAAATAAAAGTAAAACAATATTTCATTTTAACAGAAACCAATAGTTTCCGAAACCATTTTAATAATTGTTTAATAATTTATAATTATTAATTTATAATTTTAAATATCCCATCTTTTATCAGTCATCACCTGTTACTAAAATTTTGTTAATCATAACTCATTATAGTTCGTTTATAGTTATCTTAGCGTTCAAATAATTAATGTTATACTTTTATTTTCGTTGAAAGCGTTTACTAATTTGGGCAAGTCTTTCTTTAATATATTTTTAATTATTATTTTTAGTGTGTTTTCTATTACTATATACATAGTATAGAATAAAGACGTAATTTTTTAAGAGTTTCAAACTATACTCGCTTAGATAAGCGCAACTGTGTCTAAATGTCTGCTTAATAAGTTTGCTTATACATTAAATATATTTACCCAAACATTTCAACATATCTTTAGAAGTTTTTTTTGTAGAATTGTGTATTGAGACGTAGGACGATTCAGAGCAGAAAATTTGTTTAAACTTTATATATCTCGGTTTGCAAACGTTTTGTGCTGTGCGAGTTTGGTATGCTGCATCTACGCACTTCGAACTTTTTTTATTAACTTTAGGTATCTAGGTAAGTTCAATATTCGCATATGTTATTTTCATATACAATTATAATTGTAATCGAAAGAACTCGGACATATTAGATTCACTTAGAATTTCTATAAATTTTCGGTTATTGTATAATTATTTTTTTAATAATATATTATTATTCTTTATTAAAAATTCTGTTTCATTTAGCATTTATTTATTATTGGTTAATAAATTTATGAAATTTATTATTTATCATTTAATCATTGTTTATCAATTAACTATTGATTTATAATTATTGATTGATGATGTGTTGTCAGTTTATTAAAATAAAGAAATATAAATTAATATTTACTAATTGTTAATCAATTTACTATTGATTAATATATTATTTTTAATTATTTAAAATTTTCTGTTGTAAGGAATGAATTTTTCATTACAAAATTTGCACGAAGTTGAATGTTCTATGAGCTATTTTTTTGTTAATATTTTGGGAACATGGATACATTTTGCTCCGCTTCTATTTTACACGTGGTGGTCACGTGGTTCTCAAAACAATTGCTGTACGCACATGTTTTTATATTGTAGGCGGGACCTTTGTATATTCTGTTATGTCTACAATATTCTGGCGTAGACATTTTATTATTCCTATGGCCAAAGACGAAAAATACTCGCTAACGCGTGAAATAATAAAAAGTGAGGTCATATGGTTCCGTCTCACTCGCACTCCCTAGTCATGACGGAGAGGCCCGAGAATAGCCGAAGACCCTTCGTTTGTGTTCAGTTCACACGTACGCTCCCACGTACACTAGCCCCACTTTACAATTAACAGCTTTACTACTTTCTTTCCAATATTTCTTGCTCATGTTTGCAAATACGCAGATGGACCTGAGAACCTTTTTTATGTATTTTTTAATTCTCCACAACTTTTGTTTGAAACCTTTTTCGCTTAAACGCCTATATTCTGAGAAAAACTAAGTCAAAATTTTTTTAACCCTTTCCTCCAAAAACTTCACGTCCGATTTCAAAAAAATTAGCACCATTCGATTCAGCGTCCTCGAATTACCCTAATATTAAGTTTTCAGGTCTGCTGGTAAAAACTGCTTACTTTGCCTCTTGTTGACTGGCCTATAATGCCATTGAAGTAGGCCTATAACTTATAACGTGTCCTTTTTTTTCCATTGAGGTTCGCGACAGCCTAAAAAGAAGGGCAATCCCTCTCAGAGTTGAGGTTACGGAACGCAGGCAGAGTTGGTAAACCCTGGCTCCGCCCGTCGCCGCGGGACCTGACGTGCTGAAGAAGTGAAGTTCCCCCGCGGCTGTCGGCTTCCGCGCCTCCTCGCCGCCGCCCCGCGTCCTGCGGCGACGAGACGTGACGTCAAACTGCTGAGTGCGTAATCCCGGGCCGACGGCAGGACCCGCCTCGCAGGACGCGCTCTGTGACGCGCCCGTCACGCGTACACGCGTACAGGACGCCCCCGCACATCGCCGACAACATGCTCGCAGCTTGTATGTCAACTGCACCAACTTAAAAAAAAATAAACTTTACACGTCTGTAAATATTGTAATTTAATTCATCCGTAACCATTGAATATTATTTTACGTAAAGGTTACGAAATCAGAACGCTTACACGTAAATTGTTTTAAAATATGTAGGCAATGCTATTTTAGGATTAACAGGTAAACAAATTTAATTTCTTAATCAGTAAAAATTCCAAGGAGATATTGAAAAATACAAACAACACGAGTTATTTGTATATAAAATTGTATATTCACATAATAATAAACCATCAATTGTGAAATGAATTGCTTTCTCGAGAAATCGATGTTTTGACGGAATCTATTATGAATGTAGCTACGCGATTCACAGCGGCAGGTTTTCGATACACTGGAGAAGGAAAGTTCCCATGTTGACAGGAGTGTCGGCGCGAGAGTGTAACTTGTCTAGCGGGGGCGACAAGATTTGAACGGCGCGTGTAAACAAATTGTCCGTAAACTTCACAGAGAAGCCTCGAGTGAGCCCAAGCATATGGAAGTGTTTATTGCCAGGTGCTGCAGGAAGAGTTTGTTTATTTGTCGCCCAGTTCGTACCCCCTCCCCCGCCACAGTCTCTTTTCTTTTTCGGCAGACGTCTGTAAGATACGCGACTTTAGTTACTGCTCCTTCCTTCGTCGTACAGGAAAGGTTCTGGGAAAGAGAATACGTGAGATTGAATACGAAGTTTCATTAAAATAAAAACTTATTTTACACGAGGGAAATTCGAAAAAAAAAATTCCTAGTGACTGACGATTTTTGAACCACGTTCCTTGAGATAAATAAGTGCGCTTTTTACCGCTGTGCCATTATGCCATTTGTGAATACTAGGAAGAGAATATGTAATATAAATAGTGCAATAACAGTTTGGTTAGGTATTTTAAAACTTAAGATTACTTTTTCCCACGATTATTTTAGTTTACCAAATCTATTAAAGGGTAGTTAAACTATCATAAAGTTTCATTTTGCATGCCAGTACGTTTGGTATGTACCCTAATGTTTACAAAAGTGACTATGTACGGTTTTATATTGTTACATGCGAGTCCGACATCTTTGTGTCATATTTCCGTTCATCGACTTACGTTCCATTTTCCCGAAATTACTCCTTCTAAATGCCGTATACCAAGAGCTCCAAAAATCCCCTGTATAAACATATACGAGAAATGGGTAGAGATAGTATCGTTTTTGTGGCACTGTGAGCAGCTGTTCAGTAGGTATTGAGTTATGTAATAACTATATTGTGATGCACTTGACTCGTCCGCTTATCAGTACGCTGTCATATAAAATCCTACCAAATGTAGAAACCGAAACAAGCCATTTAGATCGAGCGCCGGGGTACAAGCTGACGTCCGGTATCGTGTCGGTTTACTATACCACACGGCCACACAGCGCTAGACGCACTAAGAACTCTTGCAGCAGATCCTTCAGAATGTTTTTGGTCATTTCTGACAGCTCAGACTTGACACCGAGGGACCACCACCTCTTCGGGCCCACGAAACAGTTATTGCGTCGCGCCGCTTCGACACGATCCAGTCGCAGATTGGTTCCATTCCTTGGGGGTAGAATTTTTCGACGAAGGTGTACTAAGAAACGTCTTAAATTTTATCACAAGTGCCTCAGTGTATATGGCGATTATGTCAAAAGTAAATACAGTCGAAATTAAAAATTTCACTCTCATCTTTTTTTTCATAACGCGTCTAAAGAAGTATAATTTCAATTATTATTTATACTGACTAACCGAGTATTCAGATGATGCTGTCAGTGACTCTCAGTAATATTAACTGACTCAGCATTCGTCAGACTACCATTAATTTTACCATTTCAGGGTGCCATTTTAATGATATATTGTTTTCATGATTTATTTTTCTTTTACATTATAATGTTTCACTACATGCCAAAATTTTAGCATTGCATAAAATACAACTACAACATATTTTACCATGTACAGATAATGTTTTGACTGAGCAATGTTAGAATTATTTTTTATGCCAAATCCAAAGTAGGCTTTTTAATATTTATGGTGGCTGCCTCTTTAAAGGTAACTTATATAGGCAAACTTTTTTTTAACTGTTTGTGCATATGTGATATGCCGGTCGAGTGTATATGTAGACATGTTATGTTAAAAAGGGTCATTCTCAATTATAATTAGCAAAAAATGAATTATAAGTGTTAATGTTATGGTAAAATTGGCGAAAATGTTTCTACTGAAACATTGTTTTTATTGTGGCAACGAGTTTGAAGACGAGGTTTTTACGCAAGGGTATGCGGTTTTTTTTTTTTTTCTTCAAAACCGAGATGTTGAATTGCACCGCTAGTCAGCATGGCCCCTGGTACGGCGCTCCCTCCCCTTGATCCCCCCCTCTTCCCTCTCCAGGTCATCCCCTCCTTTTCCCCTTCCTTCCCCGCCGCCGCGATGTTAGCGCCCCTAGCGGCCTAGTGTTTTGAGTAGTATATAAGGGTGTCCTCTGCGTGGCCTCCTCGCATCCCGTAGCCAACCTGCTTGCTATTAATGCATGAAATTTGCATCCCGCATGTGAGTGTCCAGGGTTTTCCCTCTGTCTATGGAGGTTTTACCTGGGCCCAACTTATCTCTAGTGTTAGTCTATAATAGTCAAGTGAGGGGAGTTAGTCATGGCGCCAATCGCAGCCATGGTTGGCCAATCCCCTCCTTAGCACAATATGCATGCTCCCTTGTCTGCATGGTACTCCCTGCATGAGTAGAGCATATAGGCTTCGGCCTGAGACGCACTTAAGTCCCTCCTAACCCGGACCCCTCCCAAACACACTTAGTTTTTAGTAAGGTTAGGGGAAAAAAATAAAAAATCGCCTCCTCGCAGTTCATTCTCATTAGGGGAATGGCTGTCCGTCGAGGCGAGCAAATGTTAGCATGGTTGACCACTCGGCACGGTTACTATTGTCGATAGGCTGTAGATATGGTCTCTACTCACCCTGGGTGGTTGCTAAACCTTTGGTCTTAGTCTCGCGTCGCATGAATATGTCAGTGAACGATCATAGTCTTGCTCATGCTCATTCTTACGTTATGTTCACGTAGATTTGCCCGCAGCCGAGTGGTAATAGTCAGTGTAACTACTTCCTCAGTCTTGGTGCTATAAGTTCAGGGCGATTCATGAGTCGCTTGTGGTGGTTCTTGTGCGGCGCTGTTACACTGGGCGCATGTTACTTGATTCATTTAATATTCCGTGTTAGCATAGGTGACATTTGCGCGTGTTCGACGTACGGCTTACACTACTACACATTTTAATCCGTATGATGAAAGTTAACTTACTGGTAGAGCTGCCCTATTACTCGCGAGTAAACATATTTTATGTACTATTGATCCTGCTTGGAGGCGGTTGGCTTTATTGTGGGCGTAAATATATTTATATATATATTCTTGTTAAGAGCTGGTGGTCTTAGAACACTTTTTGAGAGCTCTAGTTTAAATATATGTGTTTGTCCCTGTTTATATACTTATGCATGATTATCGTGAAGCCTTTAATAAGCAGTCGTGAATTTGGTATAGCCTTACGTTATTTCAGGAGGCACATTTATTAGACATTTAGTGTACACGTAATTTCTTACGTATATTGAAGCGTTACGGTTATGTATATACGTGGGATATATCACTAGGAAAAATTGTGATGATAGTCTCTTGCCTTCATTTGTTAAGCATTGAATATATAGTAAAAGATGGCAGTTAATCTTTTATAAAGATACCTTTCTGATGTCGTATGTTCGTTCTTTATTGTACTTCAGCTGTGATGATTGTAAATTTCATATAAAGAAAATATATTACGCTATCGTTACCTAGCCTCATGTTTTTTTTTGTAGCCAGTTACACTTCTCATAGTAACACTTCTGACTGTTGCCTTAATATCTTAGATATTTCGTGTTTTCTCCTGCTACGCAACACGTGTAGTCAATCCTTTCAGTAGAGGATTGGTTACAGTATCATCCGTGCGAAATAGCACGTTCATCCTTAACTGCGTTCTTACACTGTTTCTAATAAAAAAAATGTACAGACTTTTGAGCTAAGAACTTACCTCAGATAAAGAGAAGGCTCATTCGTAATTTCGGATGACTGTGTCTGCGAAGATCCTACTTCAGATTCCGAATCACGAGTTCTGTGTTGCGTTGTAAAAAAAGGTTAAACATAGAAAGAACTGAATTTTTTATGCAAACTCATATAATTATTTTAATTTAAGTCAGTACTCAAGGTAAATAAAATCACTATCCATTAATTGACGAAAATACTAGTAAATTTACGAAGAATATCATGATAATTTGTAACGATGTTCTTTATTCATTCACGGTGGATATTTTTTAAACAGTGTAATGCGTCTCCTAACTAAGTTTTTCTCACTTCGTTTCGGAATAGAACATTCGTGACTTTAACGCAAAGAATGACCGTATCGAACACGTGCGGAGAGCATTAATCAAACTTTTCTCGTGAGTTTCCCTACATTGTGCAGAATGTTGACTGGCAATCTACCACGAAATCGGACCTGGTGTTACAATTTCGCTCGAGAGGGGAAAATAAAGAAGCAAGTAAAATGTTTCATGTTACATCTTATATCCTTCTAACATGCACAACTGAGAATACATAAATCACCAAGGACCGATATAGGATACAAAATATCATAAGCTCTATCCCAAATTCCTTTTACATCACATGACACGCGAAACATATGTTCAAAATTTAATCTTGGAAAACTGAATGCAATAAAAATATCTTAAAATAATAACATTTATATGAACGTACAAATTTCATCACAGAAACGATTTAAATTGGTACTCCGAATGCCTTCACACTCTATTCCAATGGAAAAGATGGACAGTTATTGGTTACTAATATGTACTTTAAACTACATTAAAGTTAACCTGCAAACTTAAATTTTGGTTATACGTTCAGAAGTAAGCACACCAATTTTAGTAAGATCACTAACTCGAAATCATGTTATTTATAAGTGATCATTCACCTACTTAGGTACTCCCAAGTTGACAACCCTAAACTAATTTTCAATACAACTTAAAACGTATTGCAAAACCATATAAAAATTAATAATCTCTCAAGCTATTCGCGTGAGATTTATTTATAAAACTTTTAATGAATAATAATTTTTTTATTTTGCTCGTAATTTATTTATAAATTTACAAATCGTTTATCATTTGTTTTGTTTTCAATTTAAATCAAAATAGGGTTTATTATACTTGCTCTCATGGCCGCCTACAGGGACCAATCACATTTCGTCTTTGAATGTCTTAATTTTAATATACTTTACAAGAACACTGGGCTTTCAGTCGTCAGTCGCTCTCAAAGAAGGCTGTTGCAAACCACGCTGAAACGTCGTGCAAATCATCAACTAAACACACGTGGCCTTAAACAATCAGCTAAGAAGCGGTTGCTAGAACTAAGCTATGTTTTTTTACAAAACACCAGATTTAAAAGATTACACGAACAAACATTTTTTTCCAATAACACCACGCTTTTTGTCAAATTCCTTAAACTGACATTTATAAAACGACGCTGTGATTGCAACTACCGAGGTTCAACGAACAACGAACAACTTCCTGCCACGCAAGCGCACAAAACCTATTCCCTCCCCCCTCCGCCATTCATCAAACACACACGGTAGTTTGAAAACGCAAAATTTTATTCTTCGCGTCCGAAAGCCAGGTAATCGCTGCCACATTGACGCGCGTGCCTCCTGTCCCGATGTCGTTATCGTCATTTTCGCGCCGACGAGCTCTGGCGTTCATTACGGTTAAGCATGCACGCGACCTCGCTTCCTCCCCTGCCCCGACCCCTTGGGGCTTTTCAGCGCGCGCGGGCCTACCTTTGTGCCCTGTAATTGAGATTCCAGCTGGCTGCCATGCGATCTATCCCCCCCTCACTCTCTTCCACCTTCAACAGGGGCATACCCCTTCCCGCTCGTCTGCTGAAATCTCGTCGTTCCCGTCGCCCCTGCTGCTAATTAACGGCCGAGCCATGCGCGAGGGCTTGACGGTTTACCTGGCCGGGAGGGAGGGGAGGATACGGGGATTGGCATTCCTCTGCTGGCTGCGCGAGCGGACGTCGACATTCCTCCCTGGTCTCCTGGTCTGCGCCGGCTCGTAACGTTAACTTCTTTATCATTTTCTTTGACGCGTACACATCTTAGCTCTCGGTATACGTCTTTTTGTAGTAATAATAGGCCAGTCAACAAGAGGCAAAGTAAGCACTTTTTACCAGCAGACCTGAAAAATATATAAGGGTAATTCGAGGACGCTGAATAGAATGGTGCTATTTTTTTTGAAATCGGACGTGAAGTTTTTGGAGAAAAGGGTTAAAATTAGGTTTTCACTCAGATTTTCTCTGAATCTAGGCGTTTAAGCGAAAAACGTTTCACAAAGGTTGTGGATAATGAAAAAATACATAAAAAATGTTTCCAGGTCCTTCTTCGTATTTGTAAACATAGGCGAAAAATATTGGAGAGAAAGTAGTGAAGCGTACCTAATTGTAAAGGTGGGGCTAGTGTGCGGGCGAGCGTACGTGTGAACTAAACACAAACAAAGGGTCTTCGGCAATTCTCGGGCCTCTTCGTCATGACTAGATAGTGCGAGTGAGAGACGGAATCAAATGACCTCTCTTTTTTACTATCCCACGCGTTAGCGAGTATTTTTCGTCTTTGGCCGTCAGGTGTCGAGCGTTCTATATCCTTATCCTTACTAATTATTATTATTATTATTATTATTATTATTATTATTATAAATGCGAATTGAGTTTGTTTGTTTGGTTGTTACCCTTTCACACAGAAACTACTCAACCGATCATCATGAAATTTTGTGCGCATTTTTTCAAGGATATAGTAAAGGACATAAGACACTTTTTATATATAAAAAAAAATATTTTTTTCCGAAGGACAAAAAGTTGATATTTGTATGTATGATCATCCGACTGCAAGTTTGATTAATTTGAATGAATTTTAACGCTATCTGGCGTTTCAATAATTAATTATATAATTCGCCAATATAATAATATAATACCTGCGGTCAATTTACTATTAAATTTTATTTTTCTGTCACCTCCAAGCAATACTTAAACATTTTAAATTTTACAGGTTAGGTGTCTATTTCCTTCGGTGATTGTTTTTTGGACATTGATGCTGAAGGTTATATTTTACTTTCAAGAGAATTTGAAGCTAGGTGAAAGTGGGATGTAACTTCAACAGGTTAAGTGGGAACCAATGGTGTACCATTCCAGTATGATACAACAGCAGTTGTGAAAATGTTGTTATATTAGAAAAAACATGAAAGTAGAAAAAAAATATATTTTATTCATTAAACAAAATGATAATATATTAAGGTACAAATAGATATAACAAATGTGCAGGCATCACCCATTAATCGTTGTGGTTTTTTACAAACATGAGTATAAAACACATGCTTGAAAAGAGAGCATCATGAACAATTTACGCAATGAAATATGCGCCTGACGTAACATGTATTTAAGTACTGCGCATAAGGAAAATTCTTTTAATTAATGTACATTTAAAAGACCTTAGCAGGCAGACAAAAATCATATAAAAGTCTCACGCTATCAAACGTTATCAAACAATTAAGTATAAATATTAAGGCTTTAAATTATGCATTAAGTTTACTTGCAACATAAGCTTTCATGGCAAATTTAAATGGGAATCGCGAACCCCAGCTAAAAGACATTAAATCAAAAAATATTACGACAGGGAGGAAGCCCAATGCGCAAAACAAATAATCAAGCAAACACTCATGTAAATTAGGGTCGGTGATAAATGAAACATCCAACAAAATTAGGTACAAGACCCATCTAGACCACTCAATCAAGAGCAGAAGGCTCGTAAGAAAGAAGTTAAACTTGAGCAAATGCACGCGGAAATTACAAGGCAGAGATCCATAGTGGATTTAAAGCGAAGCTTCTAACATAACTAATCAACCATGAGCATGAGTAGCGCGGCCTCCTCCCAGCGGACTGCCTACGAGCGAGAGTGACTGAAGACAGTGCCGGCCTAAGCAAACTCGCGGCCTTAAATACAGGCGAACTGTCTTTCGAGAACAATAGAGAAAAGCGGCGGAGGGGAAGGTTCGAGAAACGAGGAGAAGGGAAGATGGGAAGCCTCGGGAAAGGAGGGGAAGTGCGGAGGGGAAGGCTAGGGCAAGGTGGAGAAAGGGAAAGGATGGAGGGGAAGGGAGCGCTCTGCTAGCCCGGGAGGCGGCAACTGCTGCCACCCCCCCCCCTTAAGTGGCCCTACCCTGAGAGCATAAGATCACGAAGTCGAAGAATAATGCGAAGCCACGCAAGCTGCAAAAACATGGATGCTGGAACACCAGCATGAAGAAATCTTTAGCGGCTCGCAGCTCGAGCCGAAACGTTGACGAGTCCAGAAGCGGGGCAGAAGACGCCATCAGTGTCGCTTGATGCAGGGAATCCGCGAGTCTCAACCACCCAGGCCTAGGTGGGACTCTAGCGGAACCCGCCGTAGACCGAAGTGCCGAGGCAGGCAATCCAGAGCGGCAATCATCGTAGATGAGTGATCACCTCTGATGGGCTCTGGAGCATCCGAGCGCTCACAGGAGCGCGAAGGCGTTCAAACTGGAGACTGCCAGCGCTCAACAGGGCACCTCAACAGGGGGCCTGCATCCGGGCGCCGCGAAGGAGCCATGCCATCAGGCAAGAAGTCGAATCGAAGATTGCTCTCAGGGGGACACGTCCCGGCGGGGGGAGGCGAAGACGACGACGACGACCCGAAGAGACGTCTCTCCTCGAGGCGAAGAAGCAGGCTGGTGAAGATCGTAGAGATGCGGGGCCAGCGGAGAGAGGGTAGGGGAGAAGAGGATGGCGCGCCAAACTAAAAAGGAAGAGAAAAAAAAAGGGAGAGCCGCAACAGCAAACACAACGAACAAACAACACTAAAACTTAATAATAAAACAGTTATCTAAACGCAAGCTTAATAAACACTCTCAAGTAATAATAGCAAAATACTTTAACTCACAAAGGCCTTAACTTGACTCACATGAGCCTTCTTAAACTTATGTTTAAACTTACATGACTTAAGTAACAAGGTATTAGCGGCCAAAATTCTATGCACACTATAAGGTCCTTCATAGGGAGGCAAGAGTTTCACATTTAATTTACTGGCCAAAGAAGGGAGGGTGAAGCTGCGACAGAGAACAAGGTCTCCGACTTTGTAACCATGAGGGGATCTGATTTTTGTTATAAGATTCAGCGACAGCCTGACGGGCCTTACGTAAATTGCAAGCTACCGAGTCGAGCACACTGTCAAGGCCCGAGGCATCGAGGGCGGAGTCGAGAGGGGGAAGGCCCCACTGTTTAAGTAAGGGATGAGTGAGCTCACGCCCAAGGAAGGGAAGAGAGGGAGGAAATCCAGAGGAGGAATGAGTAGCAGAGTTCAAACCCACGTTAATATAATCCAAATCGGAATCCCAAAGAGTTTGGTCAGAACGATAGAAGGATATAAGGATGCTCTTCAAAACCTTATTTACTCGTTCGACCATGTTACCCTGAGGAAAGTAAGCAGAGCTATAGATGGGTTTCACAGCCCACTCAAAAAGAAAATCACTGTAAACAGAAGATCTGAAATAAGGAGCATTGTCAGAAACCATGATACAAGGGGGACCAAATAATTTAAACACCTGTTCTCTAAGAACCCTAACGATCGTAGCAGCCTTCATGTTTTTGAGAGGAAGGAGAATGACAAATTTCTAAAAAATGTCCAGAACCACTAGTAAACAGATATTTCCCTTTTTGGACCGGGTAAGAGGCCCAAATATGTCGATATGTAAAGCGTGCCAAGGAGCAACAGGAGGATCGGCGGCATAGAGCCCTACCTTGGAGTTGTTAGGGGGCTTTGATACTTGACAGTCTACACAAGAGCGAACATAGCTACGAACATCGCTCAGTAACTCGGGCCAGAATAAATGCGCGGAAATCCTGCGCTGAGTTTTCTCGATACCTAAATGGCCACCGAGAAGTGAAGAATGAAAATAAGCCAATACCATGGCCCTTAAGGCGGCTGGAACGACTGCCTTGCGAGCTCTACCTGAAGTTCCAGTAAAGTAAAGTAAACCCTGTTCTTCAATGTAAGGCACAGGCCTTTTGTGATGAAGATCTCTACGAATCTCCTGGCAAAAAGGGTCATTGCTCTGACATTCTCTAATATTTAAGTATGACTCTGGAAAAATTTTACAAACAGAGAGGAATTCAGTTCTCTCAGAATAGTCCTCATCAACAGGCTCAAACTCATCAGTACAAAACATACGGGAAAGAGAATCAGCAATAATGTTTTCTCTACCTGGTATGTGATGATTGGAAAATCGGAACTGCGACAACCGAAGGATCCAGCGACCCAACTTACCCAGCTGGTGTGGGTGGTTAAATAGCCAACTAAGAGCTTGGTTGTCGGTAAATAGGTCAAACTCGTTAGCATCCAAATAATTTTCGAATTTTTCAAGAGCAAAGAGGCACCCAAGGGCCTCCTTCTCGTACACACCCAGGCGCTGCTCGGATTCCGAAAGAGAACGGCTTGCAAAGGCGATGGGTCTGATCTTACCCTCTTCCAAATGACCTAAAACTGCTCCAAGGGCGATAGAAGAGGCGTCAACCTGAACTGCGAAGCGTCTACTGAAATCGGGTAAAATAAGAACTGGGGGAGAGGCCATACAAGTCTTCAAGGCCTGAAAAGATTTTTCTTGTTCAGGACCCCACTCAAAAGCTACATTCTTTTTTCGAAGGTGATTTAAAGGAGCACTTAGAGAAGCAAAATTATGAATAAATCTGGAAAAGTAACCCAGCATGCCTAAAAAACGCTGAACTCCCTTAATGTTGATAGGCTTAGGAAACTGTACAATGGGTGCAATTTTATCTGGATCCATGAGGAGGGTTCCCTGAGAAATGACATAGCCAAGGAATTTTACCGACGTCTTTGCCAAAATGACCTTATTAGGGTTAACAGTCAGATGAGCAGCTCGTAAACGAGTAAGAACTTCTGTTAAGTGGGCAATGTGATCGTCAAGAGTATCGCTATACACAATAATATCATCGACATAATTAAACACAAATTTATACTTAAGGTCCTTTAGTACATGGTCCAAAACACGACTCATGGCCTGACTGCCAAAATTAACCCCCATGGGTATGCGATTAAATTCAAAATGGCCAAACGGGGTGGAAAAGGCGGTATATTTACGACAAGAAGGATCCAGGAGGCATTGATGGAAGCTTTGATTTAAATAAATAATTGAAAACACCTTGGCCTTGCCTAAGTGCTGCAAGGCACTTACTACAGTAGGGAGGGGATAAACATCCTCCATGGCTATTTTACGATTCAAGGGAATGTAGTTGTGAACCATTCGCCAATTAACCCCATCCTTCTTACGCACTAGGAAGGTGGGAGTGCTAAAATCAGAAGTGGAAGGAGAAATAACGCCAGCAGACAAGAGCTTATCTACGATATCATGCATGGCCTGAAGTTTAGGAGGGGAAACCTTGTGATATTTACTGCGAACCGGAGTTTCATCCTTCAAGTAAAACTTGTAGGGCAAAATGTCGCAACGTCCGATTTTAGGAGAAATGACATCGGAAAATCTATGCACAAGGTTGGCAACGGCTTGCTTCTGTAGAGAGTCGTTGCTATCACGACATTCAAAAATGACAGGCTTAGAAGAGTCGAAAATTAAAGGGATTTTGACAGTAGGTGCGAATCCAAAAGAAAGCTCATGAAGACCAAAATTTAAAACTGCTTTAGTCTTGCCCAAAAAATCTAAACCCAAAATAAATTCAGGGTGTAAATCAGAAATGACAGCGAATTTCCAGTTCCAGGAAAAATGTTTAATCTTTAAATGTAAAGTGACTGACTTGTTAGATCGAATGCATTCACCATTTGCAACACAAATATTAACTGGATCATTGCAATACACATGTGAAGCAATAGTAGGAAATATTTTAATTAAATTCTGCAAAAAACCTTCGCTAATAACCGAATGGGTGGCGCCAGTGTCAACTAGGGCCGGAAAAGAATGCTCCTGAATATGAATTGGAAGAAAATGCAAATAGACTGGCACAGAGGATTTTTTAATAAACCGACAGAAACGACCTCTCTTACGTCCCGTCAGACGGAGTTTTCCCGGACACTTAGCCCGGTAATGCCCTGTTCCCTTACAGGAAAAACATTTCCGGTCATTGTGCGGTATGAATGGCTGACCGCAGTCTTTAGAAATATGTCCAAAAATGCAACAGTTTGCACAGCGAGTGCGTACATTTCTTTGATCGCACTGTACATGACCTGTGGCTTTAAGAGCGGAGGCGGCAGCAAGGTGGGCGGGAGCACTTACACGAGGCGAAGAGAATGCGCCCGCTGCCGGCGCGCTAATGCGTTCAGTGTTGTGTGACTGAGTGTGTTGCCGGAATGCACCCCGACTAGGATTTGAGGGGCGATAAGAATGACATGCCTTATCATTTGCCTCTGAGCGAAATGTGGGTAACGAGCGAACCTCGCACTTACAGTCGCGAGGTTGCCACTTACTATCAGTGTCACGACGTGATGGAAATTCCGTCTCGTATTTAGAGACGGCTAACAAACGGGCCTCTATTTCACTGCCCCAGGCTCGTAAAGAATCAAAGGTGGAAGGAGGAGTTAACATACTAGCAAGACTGAGAACACGAGGGGCAAAGTTACCTAAGACAAGCTGAACTAATTCCGCCTCGGGGGTATCAAGTTCCAACACATCCGCGTACGAAAGTACCGAATCAATGTACTGAGTCACCGACTCATCAGGGCGCTGAAAGCGAAAGACTAAGTCTCTCTTGCAGGCGTCCAACACCCGGGGGGGGGGGGGGGGGGCAAACTACCCTCAGCACGGATAACTTAAATGTGTGAAAATCCGACTTTTGCACAATAGCCTCAGTTAGCCTATTCACAAATATACCAGAACACTTAGTTAAGAGCGCCTTCATAAACGCCTCAGAAGGAACCAGGTTCAGCTTAATGAGGCGCTCAGCCTCATGAAAAAATTCAAGAACACGCTTAGGCTCACTGCTGTCAAGAGCGGGCATACACTTCAAAGAGGAAAAGAACAACTTTTGAGAAAAGGAATGAGTGGGAGCAGGACTTACTTCCAGTGAGGCTTCCACCTCGCCCCTTACAGGTGTGACGTCACTGCTGTCACGCATAAACCGAACGAGTCGGGCACGCAAGGTCGTGACAGTGTCGCCCGACTCGGCAGGCAGTTGATTTTCTTCACAGTACCGGACAAGTTCATCCCGGTGCAGCTGATAGATCCATGTGACTCCAGGGCGGCTCATGGTAACAGAGAACAAACAACAAAGTAACAACTGCCGAAGCAGAGTTGCGCAGACGTTGAAGCTAGGTGGAAGTGGGATGTAACTTCAACAGGTTAAGTGGGAACCAATGGTGTACCATTCCAGTATGATACAACAGCAGTTGTGAAAATGTTGTTATATTAGAAAAAACATGAAAGTAGAAAAAAAATATATTTTATTCATTAAACAAAATGATAATATATTAAGGTACAAATAGATATAACAAATGTGCAGGCAACACCCATTGATCGTTGTGGTTTTTTACAAACATGAGTATAAAACAGATGCTTGAAAAGAGAGCATCATGAACAATTTACGCAATGAAATATGCGCCTGACGTAACATGTATTTAAGTACTGCGCATAAGGAAAATTCTTTTAATTAATGTACATTTAAAAGACCTTAGCAGGCAGACAAAAATCATATAAAAGTCTCACGCTATCAAACGTTATCAAACAATTAAGTATAAATATTAAGGCTTTAAATTATGCATTAAGTTTACTTGCAACATAAGCTTTCATGGCAAATTTAAATGGGAATCGCGAACCCCAGCTAAAAGACATTAAATCAAAAAATATTACGACAGGGAGGAAGCCCAATGCGCAAAACAAATAATCAAGCAAACACTCATGTAAATTAGGGTCGGTGATAAATGAAACATCCAACAAAATTAGGTACAAGACCCATCTAGACCACTCAATCAAGAGCAGAAGGCTCGTAAGAAAGAAGTTAAACTTGAGCAAATGCACGCGGAAATTACAAGGCAGAGATCCATAGTGGATTTAAAGCGAAGCTTCTAACAAAACTAATCAACCATGAGCATGAGTAGCGCGGCCTCCTCCCAGCGGACTGCCGACGAGCGAGAGTGACTGAAGACAGTGCCGGCCTAAGCAAACTCGCGGCCTTAAATACAGGCGAACTGTCTTTCGAGAACAATAGAGAAAAGCGGCGGAGGGGAAGGTTCGAGAAACGAGGAGAAGGGAAGACGGGAAGCCTCGGGAAAGGAGGGGAAGTGCGGAGGGGAAGGCTGGGGCAAGGTGGAGAAGGGGAAAGGATGGAGGGGAAGGGAGCGCTCTGCTAGCCCGGGAGGCGGCAACTGCTGCAAATTTTGTAATTTAGTGAACATTATGTGTATCTAATTACTCAAGTTTTCCCGGACTTGCAGTAAAATTTGAATTGTGATCGGAGGTTGTACGCAACAGCAATATTGGCGCCAAAAATTTATATCATTAATAGAATATACACTTATATTTTCAAAAAGGTGCAAGGGAAAATGAAGGAGTATTTTTCAATAGATACAATCATGGATACAGAACAAAGCACTTCATATCCTTCGGAGTTTTTAAATTCACTTGAACTTTCGGGTGTACCCCCACATAAACTTCAAATGAAAATACGAAATCTAGATGTTCCTCGACTATGTAATGGAACGAGGTTCGGATCACACAATTGGGGTAGAATATTTATTTATTTTTTATTCTGCGTTACTACTTTGAACTTTTTAAAATGTTAGAATTATTTTTTTTATAATAGTGAAAAATATTTCAGTAAAGGATGTTTTCAGTTATTTAAGCTAAATTTGATGTTAGAATTTTTAAATACTGATGATTCCAGTCACGCAATGAAAAAAACAATTACCATATTATTTTATTTTATTTGCAATGACCTTTGATACTCAAGGACATACCGCGAGCGAAGCCGCGGGTAAAAGCTAGTATGTAAATATATATGCATATATATGTGTATATATACATATATTATATATATACAGTATATCGGCGTATAAGCGCGCCGTTTTTAAATAGAATCGTGCTGCTTATGGCACGTCGTTTTATTATTTACTAGCTGCCCGACGCGGCTTTTCACGGCTATACTAATGGAAAAAAATTAAGCCACATCTCCCATTTACAGTAATGGTAAATAAAAAAAATTCTGTGAAAATTTATTACAATGCTGTATAATGTACCGGAGAGAAAATGAATAGCACCGATGGTTTCCCGACTCGTGCACGCAACGTACAACTGATGTACCCGTACTTCGCTACGGCAGTCTACAGACAGATCACTCTTGCGACGCTCATTATACATGCCCCTCCTTGTGGGTACGCCACTGCCGCGCGATGCCCGTTGCCATGGAGATGCAGAAGGCACGAACAATGCAAAATCCTGTTTTCATGCAGACAAAGTACCCACTGTGGCCTGGTTTTAACCACCCATGGGATCTAATTTTCGGAAAATGTCATCCTGCGTTACATAAGGAACATTACTGTGAAGTTTCAAGTATGTAAAATATATATACTTGAAAAAAAGGGAAATAAAAAAACAAATTAAACACAGAGAGAGAGAAAAAAACATTAGTTTAGGTTTGCGATTTAAAGTGATAAAAAGTATTAAAATACTTATAATTGAACTCTTCTGAGGGTACTGATTGCTTCGTTGTTAATATCACACGGGTGTTTTTTACTTGTATGGGAAAATTAAGAATGATAAGGCATCTAGTGCGTGGCAAAAATGTAAATAGGCAATAGGAAATAAACTTCTAACGCCTGCGTCATTGTCAACACACACTTCGTACGTGTACTGCATGTTGTATATAACCCCCTCCAACGCATTTGATTTTAAATTGGACTTTTATGAAGGATCCCTAATGTTATTGATTATATAATAAAGCCTATAGCCTTCCTCGATAAATGTACTATCCAACACTGAAAGCATTTTTCAAATCGGACCAGTGGTTCCTGAGATTAGCGCGTTCAAACAAACAAACAAACAAACTCTTCAGCTTTATAATATTAGTATAGATTTATTAAAAAATAGGGAACCATAAATAAAACCAATATTACATTTTAATAGAAAATATTAGTTTCCGAAACCATTTTAGTAATTGCTTAATAATTATAATTATTAATTAATAATTTTAAATATCTCATCTTTTATTATTTAAAAATTTGTAGTCAGTTATCAAATGTTACTAAAATTTTGTTAATTATAACTCATTAGAGTTCGTTTATACTTAACATTCAAACAATTAACGTTGTATTTTTGTTTTTGTTGAAAGTGTTTACTAATTTTGGGCAAGTCTTTCCTTAATATATTTTTAATTATTATTTTTAATGTTTTTTCTATTACTTTTTACATAGAATAGAATTAATACGTAATATTTTAAAAGTTTATCTATACTCGCTTAGATAAGCGCAACTGTATCTTAATGTCCGCTTAATAAGTTTGCTTATACATTAAAAAAAGATTTACCCAAACATTTCAACATATCTTTAAAAGGTTTTTTTTGAAAACTTTAAGATTTCTAAAATAAAAGAAATAGGAATAATAAAATGTCCAGGCTAGAATATTGTAGACATAATAGAATGACAAAGGTCCCGCCTACAATATAAAAACATGTGCGTACAGTAATTGTTTTGAGAACCACGTGTCAACCACGCGCAAAATAGAAGCGGAGCAACATGTATCAACGTTCCCAAAATATTAACAAAAAATAACTCATAGAACGTTCAACTTCGTGCAAATTTTGTAATGAAAATTTCATTCCTTACAACAAAAAATTTTAATATTATTTATTATAATTATATTAAAATAATATATTTTTAAACAGTAATATATTAATCAATTATAAATTGATAAACAATTATTAAATAATAATTTTTAGTACTTAAATTTATTAAACTTACTGTGCCGGAAATTAGGCATTTCGTCACCTTTTTTTAATTTTTCTATAATTTTAATTTTTTTTGGGAAATATTATTTTTTAATTTATCTGGTTGTTAAGGGGGTGATTTAATCTTTGTTAGTCCGGTGTACACCACGTGTTTAAACTTTGTGCCAGTGGACCGAAGCCCCTTTTCTCAGGGGGCCTATCTGATATTTTGCTGTCTAATGTAGACGTGGGCAGCCCGGTTGAAATTTCTCTCGCCTGCAGTCACGTCCCGAGTTTGTAATATTATTTCTCTTCATTACCAAAATTGCATAGAGCAGCTTGTGGGCTGCAAGCTGCTACTTCTTACAGGCTTGCTGAGAATAGCAAGTCTCGTCACGAATGGGTCTCCAGTGGACCTGCGTTCCCACCTTAGTGGCTATTTCTGTCCCCCCTTCCTCTCTCTCCACCTCACCTTAGTTCTGAGAAATCAAGCCAGGAGCAGTGACCTGACGTGAACTTAGCCAAGACCATGGCCGACTTCAAGGACCTTCTCCCTGATCCGACAGAGACGTCCACGACATCTAGTGGCAGAAAAAGTAACCGCGGGCCTGGTCACCAGCGTGCAGAGCTCACCCTCATGACACCTGGTGGCAAGTCAGCTCACCGCCTCAGTTAGTTCCCCTTTACGCCGCTATAAAGCAGCGCCGCGGTGCCATAAGGCACTATGCTTTCTTCTCGCGGCCTGTAGAAGTCGATTGTTTGTTGCCTTCTGTTCTGGCCGGTAGAAAGCGCGCATGTCGTGTTCTTGTCACGCCCGCCTCGGACTTCTTCGGAAATTTTCGGCTTAGAACCGATCTTTTTCCGTCCTCCCTAGGGCTTTAGCGCCCGTTTTAATTAGGAGACTTGTCCGCCATCGCCGCACTCAGTACTCTGGCCTTGGCTACTGATCACGTCTTCTCGGCGTCCTCTGCGCTAAGAGGCTTTTCGCGGGAACTGCGATTTCGGTTGCATAAAAGATGTAGTCAGTTGCTTAAGTGATGTGATCCCATTTGTACAGTAGCCAGGCAGATGTAGTTTTTAGAAAATGTCATGTGAAGTTAATTTTTTTTTCCTAAATATTTAGTTTCTCCCGCGCATCCGCGAATTCTCGGTACGCGCCATCCTCATGTCGGCGCGAAACACCTCGCGAGCCCTGATTCCACACCCTGTTTGGTGAGTAATCCGGTTTTTTCCCCCCATATTCCCGTTTGTTGGCCTTTCGCGCCGACTGTGTATGACTGTCTGGAAGCAGGTCTAATTCGTTTTGAATTTGGCTTGTGTTTCAGACAGGGTCAAAGTTTCTGGGGAGAAAAATTGCTCCCCGCATGATCTTCGGGACCTCCAGCTGATTTCCCCCTTTAGAAGAGTTTTCCTCTCGGTCCGACGTCATCCTGGGAAGACCCGGGTGATATGAGCTATATATATATATATTCCACTTGCTTAGAAGAAACTACATTCATTAATAAGATACCAGCGAGCAGTGCTTTTAGAATGTAATCCTCAGGAACATGTAAAATCAAGGAAACTCTTGGGAGAATCAAATTTTGGTGCTATACTTGAAATTTTGTTAGTGTAATCATTTGTTTGTTAAGGTGTAATATGTATTGTTTTAAATAATGTAGGGGTGCCCTCTTAACTTTGTTAATTACTAAGATTTTTATTATCATGTCGAAATAATGCTAAAACAAAACCTCTTAAAAATAATAAACCAGGAAAACCTATAGACCAAATTATTTATATAAGGTATTTATTTATCATATACCTTCTTCTACATAACGATCCACGAACTCCCAAGTTACTAGTGTGCAGGGAGTGTAAATTTTGTCTTGTTCACCGCCTCGTGTCCCCTCTGGTAATTAACTTGAATTTTCTTAATATTTTGCCCAGCAGTTTCCAAGGTGTTTTTAATTAATTTAAAATAATATAACTTTGGGCACGAGGGGCGTTACATTACAACAGATTATTAAACAATAATTGATAATAAAGTTTTTTGATTAAAAATTAGTAAGTGATAAAATATTAATTTCTTGAATGTATTAACCAATAATAAAGAAATACTAATTGTAACAGAATTATTAATAAGGAATAATATATTATTAAACAATAATTAATTAATAACCGAAAATTTATAGAAATTCTAAGCGTATCTAATATCCGAGTTCTTTCGATTACAATGATAATTGTATATGAAAATAATATATGTGAATATTGAACTTACCTAGATATAGTTTAAAAAAAAAAAAGTTCGAAGTGTGTATGTGCAGCATACAAAACTCACACAGCACAAGACGTTTGCAAACCGGGATATATAACGTTGAAACAAAATTTGTGCTCCGAATCGTCCTACCGCTCAATACACATTTCTACAAAAAAAATTGTAATAATTACAACAGTAATATTAATTTATACACGAAACGAACACAATACGATATACGAATCCGGAGTGCCCCGTTTTTGATCGGTCACATTGTTCATAGGACTATCACGTTTTTTTTATTTATAATATTTTCAATAATTTTTATTCTCAAATTAAAATTATAAACACAACTGAAGGCCCCGAATCGTAATGTGAGAATTAATTTTATGTATATAATTTTATAAGAATTATAATTCTGTACATAATTTTAATTTCTGGACAGAATTTCGTAAATTAAAAGAATGCACTTAATTTGATTTTAAATATTTTAATGATGCACATAGTGAAATTTGGCAATGAATATTTTGTGTGGGCCCAATACAAATTCCGTTCGATATAAAATTTATTTCAATTAATTGATTTATTATAATTGTGGTATTTAAATTTTAATTTAAAATAGCACGCACTCGTAGTATAATTGGAATTCATCTAATTTAAATTACAATTATTTTGCGGCCCATTAAATTTTTTTCCTGCAATTATAACGACTTTGAAGCTGAAAAAATGCATTAATGTTTTCTTATACCATAATAAAAATGAACTAAAATTATATCTAGACAAAAAATCAATTCCAGGATTTAGTATCTTTACTTTATGTTTTGAATTAATTTTATGTATAGACATAAAATTCTTCTTTTGCAAATATGTATTCAATTTGATTGACAAATAAATATTGTATAAGGCAAAACATCTATAAGGAAAATTTTATAAAAAGCATAATTTAATTGAAATAATGATTAAATTTTATTTTTCATCTTAAAAATAATACGCATTCATTTGATGAACAAATAAATGTTTGTAAGGCATAAATTTATATCAATTAATTTATTGTCCAGGCACAAAATTATTTCATTATTTTTACTCTTGACTGAAGAAAAATGGTTTCGTAAGATATTAGTTTCTGTTAAAATGAAAAATTGTTGTATTTTTATTTATTTGTGGTTTTCTATTTTTGACAATAAATAAGAAAACGACGTGCCATAAGTATCACGATTCGATTTAAAAACGGCGCGCTCTAGTCATAACGGAGAGACCCGAGAATTGCCGAACACCCTTCGTTTGTGTTTAGTTCACACTTACGCTCGCCCGCACACTAGCCCCACCTTTACAATTATTGCGCTTCACTACTTTCTCTCCCATATTTCTCGCTTATGTTTACAAATACGAAGATGGACCTGAGAACATTTTTATGTATATTATGTTTCTCCACAACCTTTGTTTGAAACGTTTTTCGCTTAAATGCCTAGATTCAGAGAAAAACTGGGTGAAAACCAAATTTTAACCCTTTTCTCCAAAAATTTCACGTCTGATTTCAAAAAAATTAACACCATTCTATTCAGCGTTCTCGAATTACCCTTATATCAAGTTTTCAAGTCTACTGGTAAAAAAGTGCTTACTTTGCCTCTTATTGACTGGCCTATAATACAGTGAAAATGGAACGGAAGCCGATGAGTGAAAATGCGACACAAAGATCGCGGACCCACATGTAGCAACATAAACACGTAATTAGTCACTTTCTTGAACATTAGGGTACAAACTAAACGTATTGGTGTGTGTCTGTACCACATGAAACTTTATGATAGTTAAACTACTAAGAAATATAATTGCTAAACTAAAATAGTCATGGTAAAAGTTATCACAAGTTTTAAAATACCTAATAAAACTGGCAGTACAATGATTATATTAGACTTTCTCCTCCTAAATTCCCACTTGGCTTAATAGCACAGTGGTAGAGCGTACACTTGTTAGGCTGAAGGGACGTGATTCATATTTCGTCACCCGAAATTTTTTTAAACTTTTTAAAGACATTGTAAGGTAATATTATTTTATTATAATGCTGAATTAGCTCAATAATGTTAAATTTGATTGTATGAAGTATTTACAGACTCTTTTAAGTCGTTTAAGCATACGAAAATCTAGAAAACATATACTTATTGTCATAATATGTATTGTTACGAACGTGAGCAAGGCCGGGACACTTGCAGGTGCAGAGCAGGCTGGCGGCTACCGCAACATGATATGCGCCGCGCGCGCCTCGAAGATAACAAGGATTGACGCTTTCTCCCCTCCTTCCCACCAGTCCCCGCGCGGCGCCCTGCCTTTGACACGTAACTGAAACCTGACAACTGCGGAGTTACGCGAGCCGCCGACACGTGTTTCGAGAGATTTCTGCCGCTGTGTCGGCGCCGAATGACGCGATTGGCCCCGGCCGCGCTCGTGAGTTCCAGAAATGGCGGCTGATATATAAAAAAAAGGAAGTCGGCCTCAGCAGGGGAGTTCAGAGAGAGAGAGAATTCAGGCGGGAGCCTTCCCGCGGCGGAGCTTCCGGGGCGATAGTGCCGCGGGTGCGGTAGAGTGGCGAAGTCCTTGGACGAAGGTTCCAGGGCGAAGAGTTCAGTCCGGGCTATAGTGTCGCGGGCGCGGCGGAGTCCCGAGCGAAGTTCCGAGCGAGGCGTCGAGTGGGATCTCGGCGAAGGAGAAGTGCGACAGCGGCGACGGAGTGTGGCGACGGAGTCCTGCGACGGAGGACCACGAGAGGTGCTGTGGCGAGAGTTGAGCCAGGGGTTTGGCCCAGCGAGGCGTGTGGATTGTAAGAAACGAGTGACTGGAGTAAGCAACATTTTTTAAGTACAATTGATTATTTGGCAATTTTATAAGATTCATTGTAAGTGACATAAGTAGTGGCCATCAATAAAACTGTTTGTGTAATAAAATCTTTAATTGGGCTATCCTTTACGAACCCGCGGTAAATCGTAACAGTATTTTAAACGTTTTCAGGTTAATATTTTACTATTTTAGTAATGCCATCGAAGCATAAGTTCTTATGTGTGCGTAAATGTTATAGTATTACCTGTTTGGTGAACTAACATGCTGGGAAGTATTTTAATAAAGATTCCTTTTCGAAAATCAGGTACAAAGAATTTTTTTTTGTCTTTTTCGCTTTTAACGGAGCCGTTTTTAATAGTTAAAATTTCCGTTTGCTTCATGCTTCCATCTGCGGTTTATGATGGCAATTCAAGTTTACGATTCTGACAGCGAATTCAAGGGGCGGGTGCAGAAAGTAAATGCGTGATCGCTTATAGACATTTTTGTGTGTATTTGAAAAGCGAATTTTTTTTCATCAGTATATTTATCACGCTTGGTATTATTTTCAAGAGATCTTTTTTAAATTTCGTGTTCGAATTTCGTATTATAGGTTTATTTGCAACACAGCATAAGAACACATGAATTTTCTTGTTGCCGAGGTTATATGTTTACACATCACTGATGAGTATTGAAAGACTCCCTCTTTTTTTTTTTGGCTTGGGGGGTTCGGGGGGTGATCATCCCTTAAAACTACCAGCAATTGCTATTAAAAATCCACTGGCGTAAAATGAAATCCCAAAATCAAGAAGGAGTTGCTAGATAAACGACATTCGGGAGGCGTGTTTGCACAATCATGTGAAACATGAGGCATATTTACATTTGCGTGCAAGTTGACGAAGAGTGGTGCCAGTATCGCCACTACGAACTTGCAAAGCAGGTTTTCTTTAAATGCGCCCTATACACATCGTATGCATTAGTCATCGTCCGGTGTTGACGTTGTGAGGAATGTGTGAGTCGAACATTCTTTTAAGGAGACGAAGGAGACTGTATCAGCAGCTTAATGTTTGAACGAGGCCATGTATTAGGGCTACAAGAATGTGGATTTTCTTACCGCGATATTGCAGAAATTCTTGTTAGGGATGTAATTGATTGTTCTCATAAACATATTTGTGATATATTGTAAAGAAATAAATTGCACATTATATTGATACTGTTCTAGTTGAAGAAAAGGAAGAAAATATTTTTTGCGACTAGTTTGTTAAAGAAACTCTTTGTAAAGCTACAAAACAAGAATACAGTGTACTAAGCTGTGCCACGAATCGCGCAACTGAAATGCAGGCGTTGTACATAACAGTGTGACGTAACTCCCCACGCATCTCCCATTCTGCAAGAGAGGCTGGAGTTACATTTCCAATATACTTTACGTCGCCCACGCTAGTGAGTGTTATGCACTAGAAATTCCTATTCCGAGCTGGAGAGTTAAGGTGTTTTGAGTAACAACCATTACGTGGCTTGTGTCAATGGGCAACTCTCTCCAGCATAATATTTGGTTGTCATTCAGACGTGGAACAGCATTGCAATGCAGTGACGGAATAATAAGGTACGCATAATAAAACCCGTAAGATGGTGCATTTATTGAGTAGCAGCTTTATAGTTACTCAATCATGTTCGTAAAGTATAACATTAAAAAAGGAAACCTGCTTTACAGAAGGATAGATAAAAAAAATGTTTATGGGCACATTATGAAAAAATATCACCCGGTTCCTTCATACAAACATTTTACTCACGTATGAACCCTTAAACAAGTAAAAATAAAAAATAAATAAAAAAATAAGATGGAAAAACACAACAGCGACACTAACACTATTTTTTCTTTTATTTGCTACATACAACAGCCACTCTCAATGAAATGCCTATTATTCCTTCTAGCTTATCTCAGGACCTATATAACTGCTTCTTTGCTAAGGGGGTGGTAAACAAATCTACTATTTGATCCTCCCTCTTGACGTATACTAATAAACAACATTTTCAGATAAAGCATCCATGTTAGAGTGATATTTTAAGGATATATCTTGAAGACATATTATGTTAATAGCAATTTTCATTGCTAATCTCTTTTTGCTCACAAATACCAATGTTTGTCGTATAAAAATATGTAAGTCGTATAAAATATTTTTTTAGTCTGAAAGATTCACTAACTGCTTTGCAAAGTAATACACATATTATGCTTCTGTAGAGGAAATTTCTACACAATATTGTTTCTTTGAACGCAAAGTAATGATATAAAAAATTCCGCAGTAAACATTCTGTTATTGCATCCTCTCATTAATCTGCACCAACATAATCTGTTAGAGTATCACCTACATTTATAAATGTGGTCTAAAGTACCTTTACAGTATCGTATTGCCCCTCTTTATAGCTTTTAGGACATACACACTCCCACCACTTTGGTATTTATCTACTTAATAATGTCACTGAAGTGTACATATCTCGCCTTGAACTGCTACTGAAATAAGCAAACTACTACCTCTAAAATGTTTGTAGATGTATTCCACAATTTCATTATTTAACATCTTGACCGCGGAATTCTGATCCATTGGTTTGTTAACTGGTTTGCATTTAGTTATGCCATTATTATCACGAAACCCTCTCAAAAATGTTCCTGTCTTATTTCAGTAAAAACCTTCTTTATATTTCGTTTTACGTTGATGCCTCAAAAGTCTGAAACTAATCCCAGATAGTTCACATCAGTGTTTTTTTTTTTACCTCAAGCCCTGTTTCACACAAAAAATGAGGGACTTTAGTAGATATTGGAGTAAGTCAAGGAATATACAGTTCTGAGTTTTCCATACAAAATAAATATGGGTAGCCTACATTTCATAGGTGAAATATGTAACTAACTCAAAAATAAAAAAAAAATTACTCTCACAACTAAAATTTCGGCCTCAGTTGTGCCAATCAACAAAAGGTCATCAACAAACATTAGTTCATAAAATAGTATATTACGCTTGCACCCAGGCCAAATCAAACAAATAAATTAATAATTGAAAACTGTCTCTGAAGCCTCCAAGCCACTTTCCTACTAAACTTCATCCTCAAGTCTCAAAGAACGTAGAATTTGTCGTACGATGGTAGTGAAATAGTGTGAGAACTAAAACATTTAAATAACTTTTAATGAAATCTGGTCATTGTTACTATAAAATGACTCTGCCTTTAACCGGAAGTTATTGATAAGAGTTCAACGAATTAACATATAGATTTAAAGTAATTAAAAATAATTTAATACTAAATTCTTAAAATAAAAATATATTATTAACTTAGGACCTAAACTTACGATAAATCAGTCTTTATATTACAACTTAAAAACATTTATTATCCATTTGCCAGTTAATCACCTAAGATATTAGTGATTTAAATCTTAAAAATTCCCAATTGTTAACTCTAGGGGTGTAAAATAAAAATTATCTCACAAATATCCATTTACAATTTTAGTTCATCATACTAAAGGGAGCTAGTCACGCTTGAGGGACTGACAACTTACATTTACATTCTACCAACGACTTACACTTCTGGAACCATGTACCTACATGTTATCATGGTTCTCCCTACCCGAAAGAGCCTTACTCGAAACTTTACTATACTGGACTTTACGACGACATATTTTCATGCCTCGCAAACTACAATTCGTAAACAGGATCCCTCCCAACACAAGTGAGCCTAAAATACCTAAAAGTTCACATCTTCAAGAACCTTTATTCGCTAACTCGTTTTACCAAGGGAGCCCCTCATAAGTGAACATACATGACTTCACTTGCCTTAAACTTAACTTCATAATCAATGAAACCCGAACTAACCACTCGTTCCCACCGGAGGGAGACGAGCCCCGAGCAAAGGCAAACACCTCCGCTTAAACACAATAACACGTGGCCTATATGTAGAACAATAGTGCTAACGCGAGCAAATACAGATTGTCCATAAACAAATGTCCCAGTTTCAATGGTATGTTATATCCGTTTGATTTATATTATTTACAACAAGTCATACATAAAAGTGAAAGTCAACTAATCTAGTTTTTCTCACAAATATTAAATATATGTGCACCTTTAGTTACACGGCACACATCAAACCTAAAGTATTATTCTTCCCAACACATTGGTTAAAAATTTCAGAGTAATGGAAGCAATACACTCTTCAATTATGTGTCTCAACTCTGGTAAATCATTAAGTAGCGGTGGAACTTTTACACAATCTTTTATAAAAAGCCCTAAAGGTAAAATGTCTCAAAGCAAATGGTGAAAACAAAACATAGAATCTGTTGTACGATGGTAGTGAAATATGTGAGATAAAACATAAAAATAACGTTTAATGAAATCTGCTCATTTTTACTAGAAAATGACTTCGCCTTTAACCGTACGTTTTTGATAATAGTTCAACAAATTAACATATAGATTTAAATTAATTAAAAATAATTTTAATACTAAATTCTTAAAATATTTTCTTTCCTTTGGGGTTTTTATGTTGGAGCAGCTACGTTGACTATTAAATGATAAGATGGGCAGAGCGAAAAGTTAAACTATAAAATCAATCTTATCCGGTAAAAGCTAAAAAGACTTGACAAAAAAACCTGGTTTGGAACTAATTTTAGACAAGGTAATTCTTTTTATCTTTTGACCGTCTTGTTAACATTCATTACACGGTTAATCTTTACCATTTTTCCTTTGGCTTTGTGAACTTCGGCTTGCGCCATCTGACACAGATGGCAACACCGTGGTTACGGCATTAACGTTCCATGCGACTTCCGTTCCATTCACGAAATTACTCCTACTAAATGCCATATACCATTTGTTTTTTTTATAGAGTGACGTACATCTTGACATGGTTCTCAATAGCCCAAATGGGCTGAAAAGTTTTATTTATTTAGGCAAGATCATAATTCAACTCTAGGCTGGTTCACAATATGTTGGGTTTAAATAGATTAGTACCCACGCTGAAAGTTATACAGTTTTCTACCGAACACTTTTACAGCGAGAGATATTATGAAATACGAAGTATACAAAAACCTTATGTAATGAAAATCATGTGAAAACTATGTCAGAGTAGTTACTATGATTAATTACTTCAGGCAAGTTTATTTAATACGATATATCTTATCGTACGAAATATAAAAGATGATAATCGGCTGACACAGTTAATGCGACAGGGTACCTGTTAACTGATTTTTGTAAGCATTGCATGAGGTCAAAGGTTTGAATGCTGCGTTAGACGCGCACTGTGGAGTGAGTCTGGTACATCTTTAAGCTGGGTGCACAGTTAAAAAAAATAACAATAAATGTAACAGTAGGTCGTGCGATCAAGATTTGACAGTCATGTTTTCGAACCTACTGATTCACAATAGCGTATAGGAGGGTCGTGTGCATGGAAGACAGGTCGTGCGCATAGAAGAGAATTGAATATATTTTACTTCTGTTACGTACTCATGGCGCAACAACCAACGAGAGTAGAGTAGATAAGGAAGCCATTTTGGCGGAACTAGAGAACTGTTTATTTTTATCAATCATATAGTGACAAGAAATTGTCGAGATATTTCAATGCTGGGGTGTAATTCCTGCTACAAAATTAATAATAAGTCACTAGCAAAAATTGTAATTAGACAAATGTGCCGTTGTAAGAATGGTTAACTAATAATTTTTTATAACCCTTATTTATTTGTTGAAAAAATTGAGCTCACAAATTGCCGGTAAGATGACACGGGATAATCATTTTGTTGTAATATAGTTACTTACTTACTAACACTGCCAAAATAGGACAGGTTTATCACGAAATTTCATTGGCTGAAATTAACAGTGAGATTTAAATAGTGAGCCGACTTCGCGCAGGTCGTGTGCTCGTCGTGCGCATGGCCTCGCTTATGCTTATTAATCGTGAACCCAGTCTTGTTCAGTCTGCGGCTGTGACGGCCGCTCGGCTACCATCGACCCGCGACCCGCGCGCGGTCATGACCTTGTCACTGGCCCGAGTCGCGGCCAGCCAAGAGTCGACTCCTTCAGCCGCGGTCGATACCAATCGTTTCTGAGGCGACCTTGCTAGCGCTCGGCGGGAAATCGATACAGCCGGCGGCCAGTATCTCCAACTCCGCCGACTTACATGAAACGTGTTAAATAGTTTTATGTCTTTCGCAGAAGTCCACTCCGTTTAACCTAAAAACTACTAACCACGTTGTTATCAGTTGTGCCTTTGTTTGTTTTGTTCACCTTAGTTTGAAATTACCAACGTTAAATATGCCAAATCTATGTTCTCAAATACATTTTTTTAAACATTGCTTTTTTTTAAATTCAAAACACAATAATGCAGGTATCGAAAATAACACCAACCGTAAACGTTAATTGTGATCACCAGTTCAATTCTGTTATTTACTCTGACGGAATCAGTCTGTTTGTGCCGGATGACGGGAACAGGTGCCAATTCCCAAAACGTCGCAACTGTTTTGTCGTAGGAAACCTACTATGTTGTTGTTGTTGTTATCGTCGTTGTGGTCGTCGTTGGGCTGTCCATAATATCGCTGTGTACGTATATTTGCTGCGTTGTCCAGTTTTTGTTGTCTATTACATTATTGTTTTTGTTGAAGCTGTCTCGTCGTTGTTAGCCCACTGTGTTCGTCTGTGCTGTTTTTATTTACTCATGATTAACTTCCTTCCACGGAATTCTTGTGTTGTCTGATATTTAAGTTTGGATGTGTTCTTTTGTGCTGTCGTCGTTATATTGTCCATATACTTGTTTAGATAAATCGTTGGATTCATCTGTTTGACAAAGCTAATTTAGGCTGGTTCTCTGTGAGTTTATATTTTCATTTTTGTTTATTAATTTGCGTTCTTGAATTTTTTCCAAAACAAACAGTGCAAAACTGCAATGGCTCATTTAAAGAACGGAAAAATATAACTACAAACTTTTAGTAATATAAATACATAGTGTTTGTTTGTAATGCCGTCGAATATGTGGAATCGCGTTTTCGTTTTCAAACATGCCTCGGCCTAGACTCCAAGCACGCAAGCGTCTTTATACGCCACGACATACAATCGACTACAACAAATGACATCAACTCAGCCACGCCTGCTGAACCAAGTTCTTGCGTGAACAGTCTGTAATAAAGAATGACACCGACATTCGAAGGCATGATAACGATCTTGTAGATCGGAGTGATTTTAACCACACAAAGGAATATCTCGGCGTCGACCAATCCTGACGCCGTGTCGGTAATGAAGCCAACTTCTCATGGATCTTGTATGTCGGCTTTAGGAGGCCTTCCCGCGAACCGAACTAATTTAATAAGGAGCGTTTCGCAGCCTTTTTTTACCTTTGCGTGCTCGCATCTAAACCCCCGTAGCATGAACCTTACGCGGGAGAAGAAAAAAAGAGGATGGTTGGAAGGAGAGGAGGGGATCTCTTTTCATCACGTGATCATAACCCCCGCATGTGGCATGTGCTTTTTTTCCTTTCTCCCTCGTCGTTCTTTACGAAAAGACTTGCAACCCTTTTCGTACTCCCTCCCCCCCTCTCTTCTTGTTTCTGGGCGTATGTCGCATGCGGGTGCTGGCGGGAATACTTTATTTGAAGCACGTTTTTCACGAGAAGTTAAAAGCCGAAGCGGGGAAGGCTGCTTCAGGGGGAGGAGGAGGGTGGTGCGGATAAGGGTGCCTATAGCTACACCACTGGAGACCAGCGGAGCGCCAGATAGTCAGCGGGTAGGAATGTCGGTGGCCTTGCTCTCTGAGGCGTCGCGTCGCTGTCGCTTGTTGTTGATGGCTCGCTCTAGTGCTTCGATACAAAACCATATTATTTTTCCTTAAACATTTAACAAGCACAAATATATGTGCCTACAAATAATACTTTTATGAAAAACAAATCGCTATTCGTATTCCTTTCATCTCAAGACGATATATAAAAATGTAGAAGGAAATAGGCATTGTTTCACTATAAACCACCGTTGAATTAAAAACATATGTCACTTTAAATTTAAAAAAAACTGACAATGTTAGACACACGGTTATTTCTTTTATACTTTTATTATTATTTTTATTTATTATTAATTTTCATAAAATAAATAAGATAAAGTAAAAATCAAATAAAAAGTACCCGATGTGTATAAAACTTACAATCGCTTTAAGTCACTAGCCATGATTTGTTAATATGTGATTTACGGTGATTCTGCCGGTTAATGTCGGGTGACGTCATGCAAGAACACACACAGGCACTACTTGTTAAAATTTGGTACACGGGGGAAAACTGCGTCAGTATTCCAATACATTCTGTTTCAAAAATTAATTCCTCAAGGTGAAATTATTTAAAAATTAGAGAATCTATACAACTTAGTTACAACAATTTAAATAAAAAGAGCCAAAAACTCTACACGCACATTATGAATGCTGCATTTATATTTCAGCCTTATAAAAGTCTATCTTTCATTATTTTGTATATAATATAAATACAAATTCTTTTTAAACCGAACAAAAAATTGAAAAATGTGCCTTGAGTGTGATAGTTATTTATAAGCAACTTTCGTTTCCTAAAGCTTCCCCTTGGACGTGAGTTGCACGGGCATGTAACTCAGTTGTACTGGCTGCATTCTCAACAGGCGCTACTACACGCCTCACATGCTCCATGAAAATATCTGACCTTGTTTGTGTTACACCAAGAGAAACTTTGTTATTTATCTATATGTGATTATTATAATAAATTATATAAGTAATTAAATCTTCGTATAGCTAGCTGTAAGCGATAATGGACTGACAAACCCTATATTTGCACTGAAGATGGCTGAGATTGCCAAATTTTCTTCATTTCTTTACGACCTTCCTTAAACAAGCCACTTTTAGGGAATGTTTTGTTATTATATCACGTACTTGTAATTTTTTATAAATGTATATTTTGAAATTTTTGTTAAACATTTTATCTTTATCTTGTAAGAGGAAACAGTTAGTACTATCAATTAAGATTTATCAGTTAAAATGCTCTAAGTATGTGTACAAATTTCAGTTTGCCACGTGCATGAATTTTGCTGTTCCATTACGTTGTTATCTGATTAGTGGTTATGTTAGAAATTTGGTTTTAGTGTAACATTATCAAACCCGTATTTTTGTGGCTATCAGTTACAATGTTTTTTTTTTTGTTTTTTTTTAATATGATAAGCCTTCAAGACAGGGATTGGCCTAATATCTGCTATCCTCAAATTTTACCAGATGCAAACTGGTTTATTATATTATTTTATTTATTAGTGGCTACGAGTTTTGGCACTTTTTAAAACTGTTACTTGAGAAATGTCTAAAAGGTTGCTGATCCAACATGCACCTGTAAATTAACAAGAAAAGTAATTTTTGTTTATCTTTGGCTATGTATCCTGCCTGTGTGCAATGTTTACGTTTTCTGAAATTGCGAACTGATATCATATGAATATTTTAATTCGAAAACGTCATTCATCTCGTGCCCAAAGTGACCTTTGTAAGCTACTGTTTCTTTGAATTATTTTAGAGCATAACTGCTTTATTGGGTCGAGCAGGTTTGAACACTTCCTGTTGGTGGACGAATAACTGAAGCAAGCAGGTCGTAGTGAACTTGTCAGGAACCAAATTTGAATTGCCAATGTAAGACAGAGAAACGTAAGGATTTTTTTTTAAATGTTACTGACTACAGCCGTTCTGAAATTTATTTTAATGAATATTTACTATTAATAACCAAATGTAATGGAACTTCTGTTTGACTGTTATCTTAAAGCATGTAACGTTAGCATGTTATGGATATTTTATGCATGGAAACTTGTTAAAGATACATTAGTGTATTATACTTTATTAAGTCTATTAAGTTCGTAATATTTTAAGGATATCAATATTAAATAGGTAGGAGGTAATACAGTCTAGAAATAAATAAACTGTAGGTACTTGCGTTGCGTTGATACTGGTTACACCTGTTTTCATGTGAGAATGGATTGAGTGAGAGTACTCTGGGCTGCAGTCCACAACAAGATAATGCATGCCTGCTCACAGCTGCAGTCCCCAGAGTCACATGCGATGCGATCAGATAATTTAACGGCCAGGAGTCCCCGGCGGTCTCTCATTCGTCAATCATGAAGCCCTTGTTACTGGAAACTTCTTATTAACCGGTCCTATGAGAGTAACGCAAGGAAACTATGATAACATATTACCGCGGAATGGTGCAAGATCCTCTAGGTTGAAATCCCACGTTCATGCTGCTATATACAGCAACTGTTTCACACCTTTACTTTTACTTGCAGATTTCGATAGTAACGTCAATCGTCACAATTTATAATATTCTGCGAATTTTTAAGCGATGCCTTTTATTTACGCTAATTTAATGTGGCTTGAAAAATATTGTAATTTTGGGCGGAGAAATATTGTGTGAAGCTGATAATTCGTTCAGTGTTTAGTTAAGGCAAACATATGAAGGGCATGAGAAATAAAGATAGGGTGCAAACACTCCAATTTTCTATGTCAATAAACTAATTTTCTAATAATTAACTAATACTGTTAAAGTTTTTTTTTTTCGGCCGAGCTGTTTTTGTGTTTATACTTTTAGATTTAACGGGTGGATTTATCAAAACTCGTGCATTTCTTAGATGTCATGCTCTTAGATTATTTTTGCTAACAAAGGTTTGGTTATAATTTGTGTTCTTTTATTATGAGTTCTTCAACTAACTGAAATACTTATCGGTTGTATTTTAAATCAAAATCATAATTTTTTTTAGAATTTTTCATAAACTTGCGAATTGTTTTTAAATTTAGACAAATTGTATTTTTTTAAGTACGATGCTTGGGACAATGCAAACGCAAAGGTTTTCACTCATTTTTTTTTATTGGTGAAAATACAACAAAGCTTCTAAACTGGGTTTTGTACCAGATGTTTTCGACAATTTATACACTATCTTGGGTGTTTAACTATAGGGAGGAATAGTACTTGGAATGATATCAAGATGAAAGATCCATAATAACGTTAAAACAAGCGCAGTTATGAAAATTACATTGATTGTTGAAATCTGAATGTAAAAGTAGTACATAAAAAAACACAAGAAATACATTTATTGTCCATTAATTTACTTCGGGCATTTGGTTTATATATTTTGTTCGGTTCGTATCCAGAGTAATGTATCTTAAAAGTTATTTTCCTAAAAAAAGGGGGGATATTTAAGAACCAAAAAACTCTAATAATTTTTATATTTTCTTATTTTTAACATATATAATTATGTTAGAACACAGATTACGTATAAGGAGTTTGTGGGTTCTAACTTGCAGAGCGAAACGGCGCAGTGCTAAAACACTGGTCTCTCATTCTCTTGTGGAAGAAAATCTAATTGCCAAGACTGAGTCTTAGTTTTTGAAGTAGTTTTGGGCCCGCCCACTGGATAGAAGCACTCATAATATTTTACTAAAAAATTTAACCTGATTATGAGAAGTAATGCATCAGCTATTATTCAAACAAACCATTGAAAAATTATTTCATGTTATTTTGGTAGCCAATAAATTTTTAGTGTGGCATACCAGCAATGCCGCATCTCCTACTCATTTATATAGAAAAATATATTTTATTTTAAACCCGTGTTAAGTGTTTTTTTTAGCTATTGTCAACTACTAAGCTCTTAGTCGTAAAGTAGTTAAATTATTACTTTAAAGCTAAACTCCCACCCAAGTTTTTCTTTAGCTAGTTGTTATGGGCCCACACAAAAGATAGCGTCACATGTCGCGCAAAACAAGGTTTCAGTTTCCACAGTAAGAGTCTCACTTCTCTATATATACCTCCTTGTTCTATGCTCATTCCAGGAGATCAGTATTCTCTTCCAGGTACCGCCATTCTTCAATTGTTTCCAGGGAAGTGCTGCGAAGGTTCCCCACTTTTGGCCGTGGCCTATTCCTTCCCCTGACTTCCGTGATTTGTGTCGTCTGGTGTTACCGCCTCGAGCGACCTCGATCTCAAAGATACTTAAAGACAAAACTAAAGGAATGGTTATTACCTTGGATCATTCCCGCAGATATTCGCAAACATGTTTCAGGGCACTACAGTTTAAAAGTAAGCTTAGGGGTGCATTTGTTTCAGTGAGGCGGGATGATAAGTGCGACGCCGCTGGTGCTTTTAAGCACGGTATTCGCCTCTAAGCATGAGGTTCAGAGCTGGCGCTCTGTCTTCTCGTTGTGCATAGTACAACTTTGATGTTCGAGCGATGAAGTTGTATAGCATTGTTCTGGAAACACACGTTTTAGCCATTTTCAATCTTCTGAAAATTAAGTTTTAAAACGAAATACGGAAACATTACAACTTCCGCTCTCAGTGTATTCTTAACTGTTTTTCGTAAACAGTCTTTGCTCGGATATCGTGAGCAGTTTTAAAACCGCGCTGCTTCTCCTGAAGCCCTGCACGCCGTGTGTCTGTCCTGGTAGGCGGAGCCCTATACCTGTGTAATGTTGTTCCGGTCTTAAAAACCACACATTATGGTTTTTGGTTGAATTAACTGGCGTTTCCTTTCCGGTAATAGTCTCTAGAAAATTTTGAGGAACAGAACATAAATTGTAATTATGTGTAGACCCATTATATAAACTATTCTGCGCATGGCACCAACTTTGGCTCATGAATTGCCAACGAGCAGTCAAAATCAACCGATGTTAGCAATGACACGTGGTTTGTTTACGAATCCAAAAAAAAGTGCACGTGTTAAACTTAATATGTTAAATAGAAAAAATTTGTTTTGATACGCTACGATTTGTAATCTACTAGTCAATGTAATATGAAGCACCTGCTGTGCTAATACTAAGTAACTTATTTATTGATTATTTATTTATATCCAGCGATTTCCAGCAGGTATTTTCCGAAACTTCTGGTACTAACACAAGAACAATAACAAAAACAGTAACAAACACAAACATAGAGAAGAAATATGTCCGTTAATACACAAAATAATGCAAATAATTTTAAGATTAATAACCTCAATAACGTGCCAATGCTTCTATTATTAGACACATTTTGAACAGTTCTATTGGAAAATAATGCAGACAATTTTGTCAGTAATTAAATTTTCCTCAGTTTTCGTGGATTTCAGAAGAGGCCAAACCTGAAAAAAATTATGGGACAGTTACGAGAATTCGAAAATATTTCGAGACAATTATCAGTAAGGAAAAAGTCTTTAATATCGACAACAAAAACTCTTCTCTCCCTCTTTGCGCTGAGTTTTGCAGTCTTTGGTTAGCTACAGAACATAAGTAAAATAAACGCAGTATTAAATTAAATCAGACATGTCTTTACCAAATAAAAAATTGTAAAACACTATTATTTATATTTTCTTTTTTCAGTTTATTTCGCAGGTAAGTAGTAGTTTTCTGTTGTTTTGGGGCATTTCCCAATTTACTGCGGGCCAAAAATGACTCGTGAACCATTAGAGGTGTAGTTAATATATTTACATAAATTCATATTTTTTAATGATTTTTAAATCAGTACGTGAAATAACATTCTGTATTTTTTATAAATGTTTTTTATAACATAAATTGTGTCAATCGAATGGTTTGCAAAAACTGAAAGTGAAATTTATACTTAAAACCTGTATGACAAATAGCATGTTAGTGTGTGGTATGCAGTATTAAATTAGACGTTTGTGTGTGACCATTTACTTAAAATATTTTATTTTTAGGACATGTTCCGTAAAACAATAAAAGTTTGGTTTTCCGAAAATTCCAGAAACTTGAAATTTTGGGATTTTGTTTAAGTAAACTGAATTGTTATTCCTTTATGATCTATATCATCAAAATAAAGTGTTTTACGGCAAATGCTACATACAAACAGCTATTTCAAAATTGTATGACACATGATTTCATGCTCTAAGTTAATGCTAGGATTTCCATATAAAATGGCCTTTAAATTTATCAAAAAACTTAAACTTGCATAATAATTTAGGCAGCTAGCCCGTTAATGGTTCCCGCTACTGGTCTGTACCAGCATTACTCTATGGAACAGACTGCTTTCTCTCTCTCACTCGTGAATGTTCCCGCCACACAGCGCTACCAACCATCGACTGCTTCATTTCCTCCGCCGGCACTCACCTGCGGGATCGGTCTCTTTGTTCCGTGTTAATTTTCGTGAGTGCTTGCTTCGCTTCGGGAGTATCGGCGGGGAAACGGGGAAAAGGAAATTTTCCCCGAGCTCAAGGGTCCAGGACGGATATTTTTTCTCCGCGCAAGCGCGTTCCCCAGTTTTCGGAAGGAAAATTCGCAGAGGAGACAAAGTCGTTCCGGCCCAAGGAAGCGAGTTGAGAACAAGGAAGGAGATGGAAGGTCTGGTAGGAAGAGATGGCGCTTATTTGTTTGTGCCACGGTTTCGGAGGAAGGGAAAAGTGTTTGAAAGGGGGGAGGATGTGGTTGAATAATGTCCTCTTCCGCGGACACGGTATCAATTCGGCGTTTGTCTTGTTCCACCTTCGCGATTGCCTTTGCCATTGGTGGAACGTCTGCTTCTGAATGATTCGAGAATTATTACCCTCTGTTCCCAATACGGAAGCTGACGGCTCGAAAATGTCATATGTTGAATCCCTCTGATGAAGTCAGCTTTCTTTACTGATGTCATGAATAAGATACATACATTTAAATCCTTTAACTTAAAAGCATTTCACGGTTAAACTTAATGCAGTAGTATTACAAATAAGCATAGTAAATAATCATAAAATAATTTCTGTACAAAGCGAAAACATATTTTGATAGCACTTAGGAAATTAATTAAATAGCATCTTTTTAACACAATGACTAGTTCTGTACAAACAATTCGTGTCGCTGTCGATGTGGGTAAGTTCTGAATTTGTTTCACATGTCAAGTATTTTTAGTTTATAAAATATATTTTTTTGTATTAGCATTTTCTAAAAACGTCAACTTTGTTAAGTCCTCGCATCTGTTAAATAATTAAATTGTTAGCTTGCGCAGCATACACACAAATCAATAATTGTTTGGGATCCCGCCTTAAACTATTTCTTATCATAACGATTTATCGACAGCAAGGAAAAATACCTTCACTCTACACTATGCCGAGCACCAGCTCTTTGACAAAAAATGCTATATTTATTAATCAACGCAGTTATTACTGCACAGGTTACAGCATAGGTACGGTGCTGTGAACGGTTTTGGATTATCCTGCTTATATTACTGCTGGCATGGCTCGGTTTACCCGCCATTTCGGGTTATTAGTTTTACATGTATAAATATTTTTTTTTTTTCGTTTTAGTTGCGTTTTTAATGGCCGTTATACTATAGATAAAACCATTGTATTTTATTTTGTTAAGATGCGTGTCACGGTATGTATGATATACGCTACGTGCTATTTGTAAAAAGGCACACAGTGATAGCTAAAAAATATTTTTGATTAATTACGTCCTAAATCACTTACAAGTAGTTAATTTTCTGCGTTTTCAATTAGCGGGTATTTTAAATATTATTCGCATTTTCAGGATCTATCTTACTAAAATATTGTATTTATCATTAAAAAATATATAAAATGATGGACGAGGTTTGGATTAAATGTGAAAAAACACTCTTTACTGTACGAGTGAGTATTCTCAGGAACAGCACAATATTTGCTAATAACAGATTCAGACGAAAATTTGTGTGGATATTCTACAATTTTTTGTGGCAACAAATCAAAATAAAAACATGCATGCATATAAGGAAATTCGAAAAATTAGGTTGAACATGGAACTTATACGGAATAAAATAAAATAAATAACACCAAATATAAAAGGATTTGTAGGGAAGTATATTTAAATACAAGATCAAACAATATTAAATACATATTACAACTTCAGTTAACAAAGGCCTAGCCTGTCTGCCTAAATGCAACGTTACTGAACAAATGTATTTAACTTATAGATTTCAATTCGGCTGATTTAATAAATCACGTGTTTATGGAACAACAAATTAACTAAAAAGTATTATCATTTCAAAAGTGATTAGTGTGACAAAATAATTTTTTAATCGACAATTTTCCAGTTATAATTTTTGTTTGGACAAACATTGGCACAAAGTTTGCTCTGAGGTTGGGTTTATATTGTAAAATCAATGATTACTTTAGATAAAAGTGTATGTTGGGTAAGTACTGGCTTAACTTTGCTGTGTTATAAATTAAATACCAATACTGATATAACTTGATTCTGATGAAGAGAAAATAATTTCTATAATTTTCAAACGTCAAAAATTTTATAATACTGGTATAATCTACATTAGTCTATCAATACGTTCACGTGTTACGTAAATGCGTAATAACTTGACGTTTCGCTGTAATTTACTTACGCTTCAGTCATGCAACCATCAGAAATTACCAAAGGGTAATTATATTTCTCCAAGATTTGGGCATAGAATAAAGTTCCAACTGGTTCTTATCTTTGAAATTGTAAGCGAAATTTATCACCTACCATTTATTCGTTCATTATTGAGTTCAAAACTTTAAAAAGTGACTAAGTTTAGACGAAAAGTTTATTAAAAAAAATTATACCAACTTTAAAAAGTGATTTTTAAGGAATTTTTTGTTTTCGCAAAAAAATAATAGGTTATAAGAATAATAGTCATTGGCGATATTGTACGGAATGTAATTCTCAACAAAGGGAGTGTGTTATTTAACGAGTTATAAGGCAGGGAAACAAAAGAGACAACAGCTGACTTATCGCATAGAACTCCTGAGTTTCAAAGAGTTACCGTAGGAATAGTAATGGCGACACGAATTGAAGCCAGTTTATTTATTAAAGGTTCCTCACGTTCACCGAATTCCAGGGATTTCTTTTTCTTTTCTCCGGGCAAAGCGCTTGCCACTATTTATCACACGAGGCGAGTCGTTCATCCATATGGAAATGAGCCACTTTTCCAAGAGCCCTGCCTTACTTTAAAACTAATCTCAAAGCAAACTGCCTCTGTGTGGCATTCCTTACGCAGCCCATAGCAGACTTTCTTTGACGCGTGGCATTAATACTTGTATCCCATTCTGGTCGGAAATGTCCAGTCCTCTCCTTTTTATTTTGGCCTTGACCGTCTCCGGGAATTGTGGGAAGGAAGGGGCGGTGTCCAAGACACGTCGCCGCCTCGAGCCCTTGACACCTCGCCGTTCATTTGTTTTCCCTCGGGCCCGCTGCTCGGGAGAGGCGTGCGACAGTTGACGTTGAAAGCCTAAGGTGTACGGGTTTAGGTGCAAAGGTGGAGAAAAAAAAGGATGCTTCTGCCGGCAAAGATATATGATAGCGGCGGTGCTGCGGAGGAATACAAAACAAAGGGAAAGGATGGGACAAAAAAGACCGTGGTTTTTCAGGGGTTGGGTATGTGAGATGGGAAGCGTCATGAATGTCGATTTCCCCTGGCCGCGCGTGGCCTTCCAGACGCGGCGGCGAGAGGAATGAGGTCTAGGAAGTCCTCCCAAACCCTTCCTTTACCCAGCGCGACCCAGCCACCGCCGAGAGGGACAAATCGCTTACGGTCGCCAGGTTTGACGTCATCCGGGGTAAAAACAGAAGAAAAACAAAAGATAGTTAAGGACGAGGAAGACAAGAAAAAAGTGTCTCTTGCACCTCTTTCTGCCCTCTTCTTTTTTCATTCCGTGTTTATTCCTGGTCTTTCTTGTTTGCGAGTGCCGCACGGTCTTCTTGCCTTCATCGTCGCGAAGATGGAGTTCCTCGGCGGCTGTGGTGGTACAGTTCCCTTAGGTTTCCACCCTGGAATATTGAAGGATTATACTATGCCTGTGTCAATAATATGTCTAATTACGTAAGAGTCTGGCACAAATAACTTTATCACATTCATTTTTTACGATACGCCTAAAGAAAAAAAAATACTATTTGTGAGATTTAAAATTTATTCGGTCAAACTTGTGCTTACTAATATTTCATATATGCATGTATGCCTGCTCACCACACAATATCCAATATAAAAAAAACTGCATTCACTGATATTTTGCCCATATTTTTTTGCTAAGGAGGGGGGATACATCTTCCCTATTTCCCCACCCCTTGCGGCGTGAGCCCCTGTATGCATATATATGGGTAAACATATTGAATGTTTTCTTTTTAGAGACATGTCTGAATAGAACCTTTTTTTTATAAAATATAAAAAATAAATTACAGTAATAATTTTCACTGTTTTCACAATGTGTCTATTGAATTTCACTGTTATCCACTTCAAATTATTTCTTTTGTCGCCTACAGAATTGTATTATATTAGTACACTATGATGTATAATTTTTTTCTTGAATGGTACAAAGAAAAACAAGGTTCAATACACATTGCAAGTTTGCACACACTACACTGCCATGTTGTGTCCTTGCGAATTTCTGTGCCAGTCCTTGATCTACCTATTTCTGCGCACACTCTAAACTTCTTTTGATTCTTTTTCCGTCGAACTGGAATTTTCTCCAGAAAATGTTTTCCCGTGAGTCAAACTAGCTCCAGAACGACATGGCTTATATTGTGGGTCCTCTTCGATTACAGCCAAGTCACTGGCAATCTGCTTCATAAAAGATGTAATTGATAATTTTCTTGGTTTTATCTGGTTGTACATATAATACACGCATTAGATATGCCAATAAGGATCATGTGAAATGCCAACTTCCTCCACCATTTCACAGATCACCTTTTCCTGCCAAGTCATCCAGTAGTCGCATGACAACATCGGTAACTACATTGTCTTTGCCACAAAACACATCGTAGTTCCAAACGTACCCTGTCTTTGAGTTGGATAGCAGGATAGCACGTACACCTTAATCCCATAACGACTGGGTTTTTGTGGCATTTATTTTTTGAAGTACAGTCTGCCTCTGTAGGCACACATTCCTTCATCTATTGTTATGTCTTCTGCAACTTGAAATGATGTTCTACATTTCTGACTCAATAGTTCAAGGAGTGGGCGCACTTTGTGCAAAGGATCAAACCCAGGTTCGCCTTTCTGTTGCATGTGCTCATTGTCAGTCAAATGAAAATATGCTAACAGTGATAAAAATCTATCCCTTGACATCAAATTGGGGCAAAAGTTGCAGGAAACCACTGGTGTAGTGCTCCAGTGGTCTTTCATATCAGGGCGTTCAGGTTGGTCAAAGCAAAACAATCGATTCTATCGGCCCACATGTTCGATTCCTATGCGATCTAGCGGTGGAATTCAAAACTAAAATGAACAAAGAACTTTTACTGGTAAAACGGCGGACGTAATACTACGACTAGCCAAAGGAAAGTATTTTTAGATCATGGACGTACCAGTACGTCCGTCGCATTTCTCAAAAGAAATCGAAGGACGTAAAATTACGTCCATAGCACTCAAAGTGTTAAATAGTTCTAAACAATTTTCGAGAAAAGAAAAGTTAAACAAGTGAATTTAAGTTCGTGAATAAAAATATGCCCTCCAAAATGAAATAAAAAGCATCCCCCCCTTTCTCACAGCCACACATTGTGGAGCCGCTCTTGATTGGTGGAGAACCCGTAGAACTTAGCGCGAAGAAGCACCACTGTTCCGTTGACGACGGAAGTTGAAAAATCCACCTGAAAATTGGTATATATATATATATATATATATATATATATATATATCCGAACCCAGCACCATGTCGAGACGGCCATCTTAAGTTCGACTGCCTTTTGCTGGAAATACTAAGCCAGGATAAAAATTTGTCTGCATCCATACAACAGGACTGCACAAAAAAGATTACTGTGACACATCAAAGCTACAACTGAAAACAATAAATGTGAAGCATAAATATATATATAATTATATTTATAAACAGGGGTGGAGTCCCGTCTGCATAATTACATCTTGTATAGATTTATGAAAGCACTTAAGGGACTTGCATTACACCTTTACCTTTATTTATATGCCATATAATGTTACGGTAACTTCTCTTTTTTTTCCTAGCCTAAGTTAATCTTTAAGTATGTAAAAAAGGGGGGGGGGGGGGTCCAGGTTAGGGGAGGACCTAAGTGTGTCTCAAGCCGAAGCTTATACACTCTACCATGCGGAGTATGAACCATGCAGAACAAGGGCGCGTGCATCATGTGCTTATTTGGGGTTTATTGGCCAGCTATGGCTGCGATTGGCGCCATGACTGACGCCTCTTTGATTGCCTAACTTAAAAGCTAACTAAAGTGACCCAGGTAAGTCCTGCATAGACACAGGGAAAACCCTAGGCCGGGTCATGCAGGGATCAATTATCATGCATTAAAGCAAGCAAGAAACTACTGGACAAGAGGGAAGAGGTCCAGGTAAGAAGAGTTGGGCGGGGCAGAAAGAATCAGCCATGCAGGGGTTGGGCACTTGGGCCTTGCGGCCTGCATTATTTATGTTGGGCACACCTGGGTTATTATTAGCCAGGGGCGCATGACTTCACTCGTCAGCCCAGCCCAGCTGCCCAGGCAGCCACCTGCAAAAAAATTAATGGGGCTGCTGTAAATATTCCCTTCCCCTAGCGCTGGAGCCGCGGCCAGGCCAGCGGGACAGCCTCGGTTCTAGCAATATTCACAGCGAGAAGGCGGCAAGGCAAGCCCTGCAAGCGGGTAAACCCACTGATTCGCCGGCAGCGAGGTCTGGCGCGATGGCCGAGAGCACAAGTGCTCTCGGCGGTGGGCAGACGAGACAGTAAACCGGCTCGAACTGCGGGCGCACGGGGTTCCAGGCAGCCTGGCCAAATTTCACAGTTGTGTTATGGACGACGAGAAGACTGCGCTCCACTTCACAGTCTTGCGCTTAGAGACGACACTACGCTAGAAGCACCAGTGAGCGTCGCGCTTGTAACCCCGACTAGACAGGCCCCTTAAGAGTGTAAAGCAGTTTTTTTTTTCTCTTTAGTTGATTGTTACGCCATATTAGTTAGACGCCCAAAAACATTGGCTGAAAACTAGTGTTTGCATTGTGGAAACGTTTTTAAATGACTTATTTTTTGAAAGGTTCTTAATTTAACGGCGAGGTTTCTAATTCATACTTACTTACCATCTTCGGACGTTATCAAGCACCATTTAGGGAAGGTTTTTGGCGAAACAATATGGCAAGAGCAAGGTTAAAAAGTGACTTCATCTACGTTACAGATTGGCGTTTTCTGTACTATTAGACTATTTACGGACTTTTCAAGGAACAATTTAAATTAAATAAAGATTTTTGCAAAATTTAAAATTACTGAATATTCGTAGAAAAAACGCAGTATTTAGACATCGGAGTTGTATGTTTCTGTCTAAACAAAAGGTATACACACGCATGGACGAAAGAAGTGTGTTCTTACTGTAGATTTCCACAGTTCTTGAATGTATTGTTGAAGTGAAACTTCTTTATGGGGGGGAGGGGTTGTTACAATTTTCGAGCGTTACGAAGGTACGTGGTGGGGGAACCGATATAGAAGACGGCAGGTGAGAGGTAGAAAGGACGCTGCATACTTATTTACTTGCATCCTCGGATACTTGCACAATTGCATACTTTCATTATTGCATACTTGCATTATTTCATACTTTCATATTGCACAATTGCATACTCGTACAATTGCATACTTTCATATTGCACAATTGCATACTCGTAGAATTGCATACTTTGACAACTGCATACTGCATATTTGCACACTTACACATTTGCACACTTGCGCAATAGCATAATTTAGCGCGTGCATATTTGTATATTTAATGCGATCTCGGCCAAGGAAAATTACATTTCCTATGACTAATTATGTAATAAGCAAGAAGTTTTACTTCTGTCGCTCATGGATTCCGCACGTACTTTTATTTTAAATCAACTAATAATATTATTTTGTATTCATGTCCAAAGTACGTGAACTGAATGTCGGTAGTTTACGACAGAAGGACGTAGATTAACGAAGATCCCTGGATTAGTTGTTGTTGGTAACTTGAAGGTGCAAATGCAAAAGAGCGAGCCAGTGCGACCGTGAAGCCCCTGTCGCAGTGCCGCTGTCCGGCAACTTCTCGGAGGAGGAGGCGGCGGAGGGCGGGCAGCGGGACCAGCACGCCGGCGGCAGGGAGTACCCGCTGCAGCGCGACGAGGTGCACACGACGCCGTCGCGCGACGACCGCCGCGGCCTCGCGGCCTCCGCGCCCGGCGAGAAGGGCGGCCGCGGCGCCGGCGCCGGGGACCAGCGCCAGCACATCGGCCTGGTGATCGGCGTGCTGACCGCGGTGATCCTGCTGCTGTCGGCCGCCATCCTGTTCATCGTGCTGCGCAACCGGCGGCTGCGGGCGGCGGCGCGCGGCGTCGCGCCAGGGGCCTTCGTGGCGGGCGAGAAGGGCGTCACCATCAACATGAAGGTGAGGGGGTGGCCAGTCATGAGTCAACCGAGCAGCCTGCCCCGGTGACCGGCTTTCAAAAAGTGTACAATAAAAATATAACTGTACAATGTGTACCAACATTTTGTTTTTACTCATTATAAATGATCAGGTTTTCAATGGAGATATTTTTATTACCCGTTACGTGAAAGGGAGGAAGAGAAGTGTTATTCACAATTCTTCCCCGAATGAAGGAGGGCCTAGAACCTATCCTGGAACAAGATAATACATTTCTGCAAGTTTTCATTTCGTACATTTATTTAAGACATTTCCGAAAAGTGTATTGTTAGCGTAGGAGAATAGGCAATTGTGATATTATTCATACACGGTAATGCTCAGTTACTTGTACACCTATTTCATATCACAAACAAAAATGGCATAACAGGAGTGCAATGGTTCGAGGGTTTGTTACTGGTACTGTTAAGACCATACTCGATTTATGTTTACGCGCTGTATTGTAAATGGCGATGGCCATCCTTAGGCTGGATCTCAACGCCTCTTATCGTCACGGTAATTAGAGGCGGATTGTGGATTAGTATGGAAAGAATGCGGTGGTGAAAGGAAACTGCAGTAACCCGAGGAAACTCGGCTCGTTCCTCAATAGAGACAAATACCAGGTTCAACCTTAGTAAAATATCGAACGCAGGTCGTTTCTTGGCGAGAGGCGAATGAGCTGACCACTCGACTTGTGTGGCGTCCCAAGTCGAAGGTGTGGTCGGTTTGCAGTACATTCAGCTTAACTTAGCGGTAATGAAATCAGTGTTCCACAATTTTTTTGCACTTAATATCGTTATATATATATATATATATGTATATATATATATATATTTTCTTTTCCACTTGATTTTTAAGGGAGGTTTGGCGTCACTATCTTGGAATTTTCCAATACTATCATTACGGATACTCTACTGCAGGCTGGTGTAAAATTTAAATGACTTGTCAGTAAGTAGCACCCAGTTTTGGAAAATAGCTTACGTAATTTTTCATGGTATCTTGTGTAAATGTTGAAATGACCTGACCCTTTCAGTTACCTTCAAGAAATAATAATGTATTTCCTTTTTAATTATTAAGAAATTTGCATCGAGTTTTGTGGTTTGCATTAACGTTATAATATACGTGTTCATTCCCATGCACTGGTATTAATAGTTTTTTCACATTAAAAATAATATTTAATTTTAACAAAATTATAAAGAATTAAATTCTTTCCTTTCATAAGAGCTCCACACATTTTAACAGCGCACATTAAAAACAAGATGGTTGCCATGACGTTAAACATGTCCGAAAATTTAAGATGACACCTTGTGAAATGTTAAAAGGGAGGGGGGATGTGTAGGCAGTATCTTCAGGGCGTACCCTAGTTTATTCCTTATACAGGGCTGCTGTCAAAACATAGAAACACACCTTTTTGATATGCATTGCTTGGAAACCCACAATAAATAATTTTCTAAGCTATGTCTATTCGAAGATGTGTGTTTCTATGCTATGACAATTATTGTAAGTTGTGTGGATCGGCGTTGTGTTATTTTTTTGGGTTATGACAGTTTTAAGTTGCTTTTTTCTAAATTATATTTCCAAGTAACGAAGTTTCGAAGTTGTTTGTTTATAAGTTGTGTTTATAAGTAATGATCGTACTAACTTATGACAATTCTAAGTTGTAGATTTTTTTTTGAGAATTCTAAGTTATGACTGTTCTAAGTTGTGTGTTTCTAAGTTATTTGTGGATCCCAAAGTAATTTCTCCCTTGCACGATATTTTCCTCCACAACGTACCATACTAATGTATGGTACGGCCTATCAATTATCGTATGCACAATGATTTTTTTCCCTAAGTTTTATTTTATTTTGTCCAAACTCCATCCTTGTTTGTTTCATTTGAGTTGTTTTCTTTGTTCCCCCTCCCGCCCGCCTGGTCCCCCCGTGCCTGGTCCCGGGCAGGAACTGCAGATGCGGGTGAACGTCAGCGCTAACGGCGAGGTGTATGGCCAGGTGTCGATGGACGACTGCCCTGCCTCCGGCGGCGGGGAGCTGGACAAGGGCTCGCTGTACCACGAGCCCTACCACCACCTCAACACCTACTCGGGTCCCGCCAAGGGCGACCTGCTGCGCCAGCCCGCCAGCCCGGACTACACCGGTCAGTGACTGCCGGTCGGCATTCTCACGTTCCCCTCCCACATACGCGCCCTAATAGGGTAGGGTGGGAGTAGCGTTCCAGTTCGCTTTTTATATCAGTCCAGAGCTTATGTAAAACAGAACAGTGAGGGATCGCTCCCTGTTTGATAGGGAGGGTGTTAGGGCTTCGGCAATGACCAGCGGCTGGGGCCACCAACCCAGCATGGTCACCGCCTCAGCCCCTTTACCACACTCAGCTGACCAGACAGTTTCCTGTGTCCTGAGCCCTAAGACTTTATCAGCACTGCTAGCGCCTTCCCCGATCTCCCACATCACACTGGGACCCCTCAAAACACCCAGTGAACCCGTGGTCCGGTGGAGGCCTATCCAACCTCTGCTAGCTGTCCAGGTGAGTGATTCCTGGAGCCGGCCCCATGGCCCCGTCATGCAGATAACACGGCTCCAAACAAATACCAGAAACTACGAGCAATTACATTAGACCCTGCCATATTGGCATTTTCCATATTTATGCTATAATTATAATTTTGAACTATTTTTCCAATTTTTTTTGCATATTAAAGACGGACTCAACAGTGATCCGTCTCGTATCATAATTCACCCGGCCGTCCGTCCGTCATTCGTCCGTCCATCAACGAGCCGAGCGATTCACAATGATTCGCACGGCCGTCAAATATCTTTCCATTTTAATGCTGCCAACAGACTATAAGTTTAAATGCTGGTAAATATTTATATTGTATATATATATTATATTGACGATCATTCCATTTAAGTACTTAATAAATCATTAAATTCAATTTTTTCGCTCTGATATTTATTAAAATATTTTCAGTTGTTAAAAATATGTTCAAACATAAGTTAATAATGGTTAAATATATAAATATACTTTAAAACCTTTTAAAATAGTAAAGTTTTCTGGAAATAGGCATCTTGCTAACATTTTGTAGGTTATTCAAACCGTCCGTACGTCCGTCGAAAGTTAAAGTTTGTTAAGGTTTTGACGGACGGACGAATGGATGGAAATTTCCGGGGAATCTGATTGGCTGCAGCTCACGTGATTGACGGACGGTCGGGTGACGGAAGTAGTATATGAATGGGCGTCCGGAAACAGGATTCAGGTTGTGGTGTGTGGTGGGGTCAATGACCGACCGACCTCTGACGTCACGGCGGCCATCTTGGATGACCTTGACCTTGACCTTTGACCTTGACCTGGAATTTGATCCTCAAAAATCGCCAAAAATGACCAAAATTGGGCAAAAATTGCCCAAAATTCCTCAAAAATCGCCAAAATTTCAATTTTTTTGAAAAAAATTTCCGCCAAAAAATCTCAAATAATTCCACAGTTCAAAAATTAGGATTTCGAAAATCCTCAAAAGTCGCTTTGCCCTAGAAAAAACGAAAACTCCTAAAAGCGGCTTAAAACTCCTAAGAGCTAGCCGCTTATAAGCCGCCGACCTTGAAAATAAGGATGTCATGGCAGCCATATTGGATGATGATGTCACCGTTGCAAATTTTGTTACGGCCGCCATCTTTAACTTTTTTATTTATTATCCGATTTTAATGAAAAAAAATTTAAAAATTATAAAAAATCCATTTAATAAAAATTTAATAAAATATTTATAATAAATGTACTTTACGACACGGAGCTCAGAGTCCTCGGTTCGAACCCGACGAGGTCAAAAAAAATTAAAAATGGCAACCGATCCTTCCCCCTGTGGTGGCTGCTGACAGACTGCCCCCCACCACTTTTTTCAAAGCATATATAACATCATCTAGTATGACGTCATGTCCGCCATCTTGTCTTCGATGTTGGAAACCATCATCATTGTATCGGCGGCGAGAGTGCACCGACGCCATGTTAGTTTAATTCTTACCCGCTAGAGTGCAGTAATCATTTATTATTGCTGTGACACCCGCCATCTTGAAATTTGGCCGCCATCTTGAAAATCCGTAATTTTAATGCTAGAGATTCGGGGAAAAGTTCAAAATTCATCAAAAAATTAACTTAATAGAATTCTGATTGAATAGATCGACTAAGGTCATTGGTTCGATCCCTGGCCGATACAAAAAAATTAAATATAACATCAATTTAACATAATAGTAACAGGTTCGAGGAATTAAACACCGCAAGTTCTTTTACAAACAGAATATTTATTACATAATTTCTATTCTACTACAGGATCACTTACGAAAGCTAGCAAATTTATAATCAATCATTTAGTTCCGCATCGGTGTGAAATGACTTATTCTTAGCTCCAATCGGTTTATACTAGACAGAGTCCAACCAGATCCTTTACTGACATAGTTCTCCTCTTCTTGACAGAGTTTCTGGATACCGTGTTTAACAGTTTGCTTCACATCGTTAGAACTGTAAATTACTGTAGCCGATGTCTTGAATGCACACTTTTTCACTTTGTCATCTAACGGATATGGCTTTCCATATAGACAGTCCAACCACAAGTTATATTTTAATGGTCCGTTTGTTGCTACGTCATCAGTAAGCTGATTGATTATGTCCTGTCTGATATCATCAAGAAAAGTACAAATATCCTTCGACTCACCGAACGTATTTAGATAATAGTAGTCTTTCAACGTTCCACGAAATGCAGTCTGCGCCAAGTAGAAGCCATTATCGTTCACTTGTAATGCTCCGAACACAGTCTTAGGTTTAGGTCCATGTTCAGTCGTCATAGCAATCGGTTGCTGCGCATCTGTTTTTTTGATTGTACGCTCACGAGCCTTCAATCTAAAGCGAGGAGTCGAAATGTCTGCAGGTAGTTCAGCAGTAGGCACACAGACTTCACCTTTACATATTTTCGCATGTCGTCGCAAACTATCAATTCGAGTAAACCATTCATGACAATCATCACATCGAAACTTTATACGAGAAGGATTCTTTTTGCATTTGCTCCGCTCATGTCTTCGTGCATCATGGGAAAATGTGAACGACATATCACAGTAGCTGCAAGGATACCGTGCCGATGTAGACGAACCTTTCAGACCCGAGCCAGATATGGACGTTGCAACAGTAGTACCATTTCCAGGCATACTCTTATGAACATCGACGCATCGCTGTTGCACCGAAACCTTTACTTTCTGCCGCACAGCAGGACCTTTACATGTCTTCATGTGCGTTTTCATATTATCTTTTCTGGCAAACTGCTTATGACATTTCTCACAAACAAACATTTTACGATATAGGTTCTTGGCACATTCTCTCTTCTCATGCCGTCGAGCATTGCTGCTGTTTGAGAAAATCTTGTCACAGTAACAGCACCGATGTTCGTTAGTTATTGTCGATTCGGCATCCATTGAAGTCTCCATCGAGGGCGAAACGAAGTTCGTCGAGTTTTCCTGCACAGCCAGCACTACCGGGATTAAAGTCTCTTCTGCTGGTGGTATCGCGTCTGTTGAAATCTCCTACAGTGTTGTCGACGTGGTTGTCAACGGAATCTGCTCCTTCTCCGTCGTAGCTGTCGTAAAGGTTCCCGTAGACGATGGTACAACCTCCATCGAGTTCGACGTTAAAGTCGGTAAAGATGCCATCGAGTTCGCAAGAACAGGTAATTACGTGATTAATGCACCAGAAGAAATAAACTAGGTGATCCTTACACCGCCGACGTCAGTAACAAACTGAGCGCCCTGCTGTCTAGGACTCGCTTATATACATGCACCGTATGGAATAATACGCTAGTCAAATCAAGAAACATCTACAATAATACTAGAGTCAAAACAACATTAAAAATAGAAGGACCATCAACAAAAAGGAAGCACATTCTGGAAGCACAATAAAAAAAAAGGCAGCACATTTGGAAGCACCGCCATCGAAAAGGCAGCACATTTTGGAAGCACCGACAACGAAAAGGCAGCACCGTCATCGTAAAGGCACGGACCGCAAGTCCGGGTCATGTCAATATCAGACATATATACCATGAACACAGTACACTCAGGAAACGGATCGTACACACAGTACACACAGGAAACGAAACGTACACACAGTACACACAGGTAACGGAACGTACACACAGTACACACAGGAAACGGAACGTACACACAGTACACACAGAAAACGGAACGTACACACAGTACACACAGGAAACGGAACGTACACACAGTACACACAGAAATCGGAACGTACACACAGTACACACAGAAAACGGAACGTACACACAGTACACACAGAAAACGGAATGTACACACGGTACACACAGGAAACTGAACGTACACACAGTACACACACAGGAAACGGAACGTTCACACAGTACACACAGGAAACGGAACGTACACACAGTACACACAGGAAACGGAACGTACACACAGTACACACAGGAAACAAAACGTACACACAGTACACACAGAAAACGGAACGTACACACAGTACACACAGGAAACGGAACGTACACACAGTACACAAAGGAAACGGAATGATCACACATACATTAGCGGAAACACACAGGCTTAGTTGGAAATCAGAATACAAGAAATAAAAACATTAAATTTTTACTTTCAATATTTAATTACTTCTCAACATTACACAAATACAAGTAAAGGAAGCCATTATTGTATGTAGCCAGCTTTCCTCAGTTCCTTGAGTATGAAGGATATTTCTTTTATGCACGAATAGTTTCCTGCACAAAGCGAGCCATGTAGAAGTCTTAGCCGGTCAACCAATATGTTTGGATCTTTCCATGATGTGTAATCAATCTCTTCTACCACCATCTTACTTGCTTGTTTATTATAAATACTGTTAATATCACAATCGTCCCAGTGATCATAATAAGCATTATCAGATTTATTTATTATAACACGACGTTTCCATCGTTTCGGTCTCAGGACATCACCACATTCTTCGATCTTGTCAGCTCTAGGTGCTTCATCACAGTCTATGCCTTTGTCAACAGCCTCAGAGTCACTGTAACAATCACTGTAGAAGACATCCTCTTCACCCAGATTACCGTATGAATTCGCTATCGATGATGTCGAAGTGTCTTCATCGTCTTCATGCTTCCTTTTTAGGAGTCCATCATTTTTACAAAGAATGGAGGATCTACTGAATATAGGCTTGAATGTATTCTCACTTTTCACGGTGTTGATACTTCCATTAGTTTCAGTCTTCCCGAAGCCATTAGCATCCTTCAATTTATGTTCTTCCTCACGATCGGGTGAGCTAATACCATCACGCTCAGGACAAGGAAAATTATTGTCGTAATGCAGTTTACTCTTCTTTAGTCTAGTGGATCCATCGGTGTCCTCTATGCCGTAAGTAGTCTTGACTTTACATGTTCTACCATGTCTTTTTAAGCTGTCAATTCGTGTTAACAACCTGCTACAACGATTACAGCTTAACATGTTGCGTAGTGGGTTTCTAGCACAATCATTCTTCTCATGACGTCTAGCATTCCTTCTCATGGCAAAATCCTTGCCACAGTATCTACAGCGGCTTCCTTCCGATTCAGCTGCAGATAACAAACCACGATCCATGGTAGCTTCTGTGACTAATGTTAGATACAAACTGTCAGTTTTCTCCAATTGGAACCATTTCTTAAATAGAGTTTTTGAAATATTTCATCAGCGAGAGTTAAGTTATCTAATGTAAAGCAAATTGATGCAAGTAGTTCAGGCTGTCGTCAACAGATGGCGCCACGTGTTGCTTGCAGGTAAATAATATATATTTCATTAATGCGGGATGCGGAACGCTCACTATCGATCGCAAAGGGAGGTTGGCTTCGATAGTATCCAAGGAGAAAAAAGTTCGTCCTTCCTGCTAGTGCTTCTCAGATTTCTCACGATCCGCCATCTTGGATTACGACGTCACGGCGGCCATCTTGGATGGGTGTGACCATGACCTTTGACCGAAACCGCAGGAATGATCGCAAGCACACGGATTAACCATCAAAATATTGATAAGAATAATCAGGAGCACACGGAGAAAACCATCATAAAATTGGCAAGAATAATCAGGAGCACACGGAGAAAACCACCACAAGTTTTCTTTGATATCATTTAAATACCAAAAAAAAAAACGAAAAAAAAATTCAAACATTCTGGCTTGTACTTTAACTCTATCTTTGCTCAACAATGAGAAGTTCACAAGCTAGCAGAATGTTTGAATTTTTTTTTCTTTTTTTTTTTTTTGTATTTAAATGATATCAAAGAAAACTTGTGGTGGTTTTCTCCGTGTGCTCCTGATTCCAATTTTATGATGGTTTTCTCCGTGTGCTCCTGATTATTCTTATCAATATTTTGATGGTTAATCCGTGTGCTTGCGATCATTCCTGCGGTTTCGGTCAAAGGTCATGGTCACACCCATCCAAGATGGCCGCCGTGACGTCGTAATCCAAGATGGCGGACCGTGAGAAATCTGAGAAGCACTAGCAGGAAGGACGAACTTTTTTCTCCTTGGATACTATCGAAGCCAACCTCCCTTTGCGATCGATAGTGAGCGTTCCGCATCCCGCATTAATGAAATATATATTATTTACCTGCAAGCAACACGTGGCGCCATCTGTTGACGACAGCCTGAACTACTTGCATCAATTTGCTTTACATTAGATAACTTAACTCTCGCTGATGAAATATTTCAAAAAACTCTATTTAAGAAATGGTTCCAATTGGAGAAAACTGACAGTTTGTATCTAACATTAGTCACAGAAGCTACCATGGATCGTGGTTTGTTATCTGCAGCTGAATCGGAAGGAAGCCGCTGTAGATACTGTGGCAAGGATTTTGCCATGAGAAGGAATGCTAGACGTCATGAGAAGAATGATTGTGCTAGAAACCCACTACGCAACATGTTAAGCTGTAATCGTTGTAGCAGGTTGTTAACACGAATTGACAGCTTAAAAAGACATGGTAGAACATGTAAAGTCAAGACTACTTACGGCATAGAGGACACCGATGGATCCACTAGACTAAAGAAGAGTAAACTGCATTACGACAATAATTTTCCTTGTCCTGAGCGTGATGGTATTAGCTCACCCGATCGTGAGGAAGAACATAAATTGAAGGATGCTAATGGCTTCGGGAAGACTGAAACTAATGGAAGTATCAACACCGTGAAAAGTGAGAATACATTCAAGCCTATATTCAGTAGATCCTCCATTCTTTGTAAAAATGATGGACTCCTAAAAAGGAAGCATGAAGACGATGAAGACACTTCGACATCATCGATAGCGAATTCATACGGTAATCTGGGTGAAGAGGATGTCTTCTACAGTGATTGTTACAGTGACTCTGAGGCTGTTGACAAAGGCATAGAAAGTGATGAAGCACCTAGAGCTGACAAGATCGAAGAATGTGGCGATGTCCTGAGACCGAAACGATGGAAACGTCGTGTTATAATAAATAAATCTGATAATGCTTATTATGATCACTGGGACGATTGTGATATTAACAGTATTTATAATAAACAAGCAAGTAAGATGGTGGTAGAAGAGATTGATTACACATCATGGAAAGATCCAAACATATTGGTTGACCGGCTAAGACTTCTACATGGCTCGCTTTGTGCAGGAAACTATTCGTGCATAAAAGAAATATCCTTCATACTCAAGGAACTGAGGAAAGCTGGCTACATACAATAATGGCTTCCTTTACTTGTATTTGTGTAATGTTGAGAAGTAATTAAATATTGAAAGTAAAAATTTAATGTTTTTATTTCTTGTATTCTGATTTCCAACTAAGCCTGTGTGTTTCCGCTAATGTATGTGTGATCATTCCGTTTCCTGTGTGTACTGTGTGTACGTTCCGTTTCCTGTGTGTACTGTGTGTACGTTCCGTTTTCTGTGTGTACTGTGTGTACGTTTTGTTTCCTGTGTGTACTGTGTGTACGTTCCGTTTCCTGTGTGTACTGTGTGTACGTTCCGTTTCCTGTGTGTACTGCGTGAACGTTCCGTTTCCTGTGTGTGTACTGTGTGTACGTTCAGTTTCCTGTGTGTACCGTGTGTACATTCCGTTTTCTGTGTGTACTGTGTGTACGTTCCGTTTTCTGTGTGTACTGTGTGTACGTTCCGATTTCTGTGTGTACTGTGTGTACGTTCCGTTTCCTGTGTGTACTGTGTGTACGTTCCGTTTTCTGTGTGTACTGTGTGTACGTTCCGTTTCCTGTGTGTACTGTGTGTACGTTCCGTTACCTGTGTGTACTGTGTGTACGTTCCGTTTCCTGTGTGTACTGTGTGTACGTTTCGTTTCCTGTGTGTACTGTGTGTACGATCCGTTTCCTGTGTGTACTGTGTTCATGGTCTATATGTCTGATATTGACATGACCCGGACTTGCGGTCCGTGCCTTTACGATGATGGTGCTGCCTTTTCGTTGTCGGTGCTTCCAAAATGTGCTGCCTTTTCGATGGCGGTGCTTCCAAATGTGCTGCCTTTTTTTTTATTGTGCTTCCAGAATGTGCTTCCTTTTTGTTGATGGTCCTTCTATTTTTAATGTTGTTTTGACTCTAGTATTATTGTAGATGTTTCTTGATTTGACTAGCGTATTATTCCATACGGTGCATGTATATAAGCGAGTCCTAGACAGCAGGGCGCTCAGTTTGTTACTGACGTCGGCGGTGTAAGGATCACCTAGTTTATTTCTTCTGGTGCATTAATCACGTAATTACCTGTTCTTGCGAACTCGATGGCATCTTTACCGACTTTAACGTCGAACTCGATGGAGGTTGTACCATCGTCTACGGGAACCTTTACGACAGCTACGACGGAGAAGGAGCAGATTCCGTTGACAACCACGTCGACAACACTGTAGGAGATTTCAACAGACGCGATACCACCAGCAGAAGAGACTTTAATCCCGGTAGTGCTGGCTGTGCAGGAAAACTCGACGAACTTCGTTTCGCCCTCGATGGAGACTTCAATGGATGCCGAATCGACAACAACTAACGAACATCGGTGCTGTTACTGTGACAAGATTTTCTCAAACAGCAGCAATGCTCGACGGCATGAGAAGAGAGAATGTGCCAAGAACCTATATCGTAAAATGTTTGTTTGTGAGAAATGTCATAAGCAGTTTGCCAGAAAAGATAATATGAAAACGCACATGAAGACATGTAAAGGTCCTGCTGTGCGGCAGAAAGTAAAGGTTTCGGTGCAACAGCGATGCGTCGATGTTCATAAGAGTATGCCTGGAAATGGTACTACTGTTGCAACGTCCATATCTGGCTCGGGTCTGAAAGGTTCGTCTACATCGGCACGGTATCCTTGCAGCTACTGTGATATGTCGTTCACATTTTCCCATGATGCACGAAGACATGAGCGGAGCAAATGCAAAAAGAATCCTTCTCGTATAAAGTTTCGATGTGATGATTGTCATGAATGGTTTACTCTAATTGATAGTTTGCGACGACATGCGAAAATATGTAAAGGTGAAGTCCGTGTGCCTACTGCTGAACTACCTGCAGACATTTCGACTCCTCGCTTTAGATTGAAGGCTCGTGAGCGTACAATCAAAAAAACAGATGCGCAGCAACCGATTGCTATGACGACTGAACATGGACCTAAACCTAAGACTGTGTTCGGAGCATTACAAGTGAACGATAATGGCTTCTACTTGGCGCAGACTGCATTTCGTGGAACGTTGAAAGACTACTATTATCTAAATACGTTCGGTGAGTCGAAGGATATTTGTACTTTTCTTGATGATATCAGACAGGACATAATCAATCAGCTTACTGATGACGTAGCAACAAACGGACCATTAAAATATAACTTGTGGTTGGACTGTCTATATGGAAAGCCATATCCGTTAGATGACAAAGTGAAAAAGTGTGCATTCAAGACATCGGCTACAGTAATTTACAGTTCTAACGATGTGAAGCAAACTGTTAAACACGGTATCCAGAAACTCTGTCAAGAAGAGGAGAACTATGTCAGTAAAGGATCTGGTTGGACTCTGTCTAGTATAAACCGATTGGAGCTAAGAATAAGTCATTTCACACCGATGCGGAACTAAATGATTGATTATAAATTTGCTAGCTTTCGTAAGTGATCCTGTAGTAGAATAGAAATTATGTAATAAATATTCTGTTTGTAAAAGAACTTGCGGTGTTTAATTCCTCGAACCTGTTACTATTATGTTAAATTGATGTTATATTTAATTTTTTTGTATCGGCCAGGGATCGAACCAATGACCTTAGTCGATCTATTCAATCAGAATTCTATTAAGTTAATTTTTTGATGAATTTTGAACTTTTCCCCGAATCTCTAGCATTAAAATTACGGATTTTCAAGATGGCGGCCAAATTTCAAGATGGCGGGTGTCACAGCAATAATAAATGATTACTGCACTCTAGCGGGTAAGAATTAAACTAACATGGCGTCGGTGCACTCTCGCCGCCGATACAATGATGATGGTTTCCAACATCGAAGACAAGATGGCGGACATGACGTCATACTAGATGATGTTATATATGCTTTGAAAAAAGTGGTGGGGGGCAGTCTGTCAGCAGCCACCACAGGGGGAAGGATCGGTTGCCATTTTTAATTTTTTTTGACCTCGTCGGGTTCGAACCGAGGACTCTGAGCTCCGTGTCGTAAAGTACATTTATTATAAATATTTTATTAAATTTTTATTAAATGGATTTTTTATAATTTTTAAATTTTTTTCATTAAAATCGGATAATAAATAAAAAAGTTAAAGATGGCGGCCGTAACAAAATTTGCAACGGTGACATCATCATCATCCAATATGGCTGCCATGACATCCTTATTTTCAAGGTCGGTGGCTTATAAGCGGCTAGCTCTTAGGAGTTTTAAGCCGCTTTTAGGAGTTTTCGTTTTTTCTAGGGCAAAGCGACTTTTGAGGATTTTCGAAATCCTAATTTTTGAACTGTGGAATTATTTGAGATTTTTTGGCGGAAATTTTTTTCAAAAAAATTGAAATTTTGGCGATTTTTGAGGAATTTTGGGCAATTTTTGCCCAATTTTGGTCATTTTTGGCGATTTTTGAGGATCAAATTCCAGGTCAAGGTCAAAGGTCAAGGTCAAGGTCAAGGTCATCCAAGATGGCCGCCGTGACGTCAGAGGTCGGTCGGTCATTGACCCCACCACACACCACAACCTGAATCCTGTTTCCGGACGCCCATTCATATACTACTGACGGACGGATGAGACGGATGATTGTGAGTCCAGCATAAGGCATAAACCAGGTCTCCTAGATCTTTTATACCTCGTTGCACCAACTACAACTGTCGAGTTGTTGACTTCAACATGTAGCTAAAGCTAAGTCCTATGCTACGTCGAGCCAAAAACATTTCACTCGAAAGATTTATTGCAAGTGGTATTCAAATTATTTGATATTTCAAGATGGCGAGGCCTAAACCCCCTTAAGTTTCAACTGGTAGTCTTACTGCTGTCACATCTACAGTATGTCCCAGAACTAGATGTCAAGCGAAGAACAGTTGATAATCCAGTTAATGACGGCACTCAATAAAATAAGTGTCTCACTTTTAGTGTTGAAAGAATTTTTGTATAAATTTTTACAATCCCTGTCCTGCATCCTACTCTTGATAAAAATTAAAAATTAAATATTAAATCAAACGTGCTACCCTTTTGAAAAAAAAAATATTTTCACGACTTATACTGCAAATTTTTAACTTGACATTTAAATTGATTTAAATAAGTTTCTCTGTAACTGGGACATTGCCAAGAAACATAAGGAAATGAAGCTGCACCTGAGATATCCTAGTGTGTTTTTATATTTATATTTCAAAAACTGCCGCCTGATTGCCTGATTGACTGATATTAATCGTAATTTTAAGCCCTCCTTTCGTGGTTTTTTTTTACGGAATTATATTGTCAACGTGTGTGTCGATATAAACATTTAAATGCTGCTTGCTGTTTGAAATATTTAAGGATAAATTTCACTACTACCATACATTCAGTAGTTAAATCAATTTTTCATACTTGTACAAGCATTTGGTTAGAAAAATTAATTGTGTTTATTTTAACACAATTTGCTAATTTAAAAACATTTTTCTTCTTTTGAAATTTTTTGATCACGAACTTCACTGTTTATTAATTATCACTTGTACGGAGTTATAGGACATTCTAAAATTACGCATAATTTTTTTCACATTCTTATTTTTCTACCACGGGACGAAAAACAAGGAATACATTATTGAAAATAATTATTTCACTGTCACACGTAGAGGAATGGTCAAATGGGACGGTTTGGGAAAAGAGACATGTCACGGGGTCATTTGTATCTATTATAAAGCAGTTTCCCATCAAGAAATATTGCAAGGATTGTAGCACAGCTTTATCGTTTCATTATGGGAATTTTTATCTGTGGGTTGAATATTAAAATATATTTTAAATTTGAAAGTCTGACACGCCAAGGAAATAAATAAATAAATAAAAATATATCTCAATTTTAACCAATTATGATTTAATATTAGACCGTACCTTGAAATAATAATCTTTTTTTTTTCAAATTTTGATATATAGGGGTTTTATATAACAGTTTATCTCAATCTCTAAGACTATTTACTATACGGAAATAAATATTGATATTGTTGTTTAGGGTCAAGGTTCGAGTTTAGAATTTGTACTTGTTTCACTTTGGTATGAGTTCATCCAACTTAACCTCCTTCCAAGAGTCGGGACTACGCCAGTGTTGCGGTTTGCATTTCTTGTGCCTTGGTAGTTTATTGTAGCTCTCGTGTCTTGTATTAATATGTTGCAGTTCTAGTTTCTGTGAAGCGAGTTGCAGTTTTCGTGCCTGTGTAACGATTTGCCTGTGTATTGGATTGCAGTTCTCGTTCCTGTCTAGCGGATTGCAATTTTTGTGACTGTGTAGGAGGTTTCGGTTCGCGTGTTTGTTAACAGGTTGCAGTTCTTGTGTGTGTGTAACAGATTTCAGTTTTCATGTTTATAAAACTTATTGCAGTTCTCGTGTCTGTGTTGCGGTTGCAGTTCTCTTGTTTGTGTAGCGGGTTGTACTTCTCGTATCTGGGTAGCAGGTTGTTGTTATTGTGTCTCTGTAGCGGGTTGTATATCTTCTGTCAGCGTTATGGGTTGTAGTTATCGTGTCTGTTTATTGGTTTAAATTTTTAGTGTCTGTGAAGTGAGTTGAGTTTCGCAAGTCTACAGGAGAAATAGTAGCACACGCCATGCATGGGGCGTGACATTTGCATGCCTGCGAAATTTTTCTTAGTCGTCCTTTTTTGAATATTCCTAACAACCATAAATACAAAACTCTAAAAAACAAACTTTAATCGGTGCATTGTTTGTTAGAAAAAAATTTAAAATGCTCTGTTTGTAATCATTAAGTATTCTAGTAAATCATTTGTTTTTTTCATTTTTTCTAACAGTTTAATACTTAGAGTGAACCACAATGTAATAGTTTTTATGTTTAATAATTTTGTTTGTTAAGGGAAATTATACCTGCATTTTGGAATTTTTAAATATCAACCACAGTTGTCAGTACAGACTAAATATTAATTATTTTTTCCCTATAAACCCGCGACCTAGCTTTGAACCGTTTCTTTAAGTATCTTGTAACTATAACCGGGGTCGATAATTTATGAAAAAAAAAACAATAGTAGAATGAAACCCATTGGAAAAGGAAGAGAATATTACAAAAATGAAAGGAAAAATAATTTACAGGCGATCGGTGGTTGGGAAGTGGAAGGGGGTGAGTTTTTAAGGTAAAAAAACGCTTTATCTCGATTTCCGGCAAAACATCAAGTCCTATGGAAAAAAGTTAAATGGCGAAGTTTTAGGTAATAAAAAGATCTACAGCTTTTGTACTAACACCTTTTTCACATCACCTCTAAATTTATGTGAAAAATTAAAATAACCAAGTTTTTGGTTTTTTATTTTTATGTTTTACAAAAAAAAATTCTTCACGAAATTTGTGAATACTTACATTTTTATGTCCCAAACACACTGTAATATTTTGATTTCAAATATTTATTTTTTCACCTTGTTTTGACTTAATATCAAAAAAGCACCCTAATTTTCAATCGAAAATTTTCCCGTCAAAATATCAGCTTTTTTGTAAAAGTCGGCGGGCTTTTTGTTTGTTGAAATCTATTCTTTCTGATGGTGTAAAATATTATACATTAATATGGTAAATTTTCTCATAAAATACAAAGAAACGAAAAAAAAACTCGAATACGAAAATATTTGTTATCGTTTTTGATGGGTACCCCGAAATTAAAAAATCAGTTACTGTGACAACAGAACCAGCAGCTGATTCAACTAAAAGAGGAGAACGTAGTCGTAGAAAAACCTCAGACAATATTCTAGAGTTCCATTATCAAAACCATAGCAAAAATACCATTTTTGCAAGAAAAATCTTTATCTAACGATAAAAACAAGGACAAAATAATAAAAACGTTAATGAAAAGATTACAGTCACAAGGACTTTCCTGTAAATCAGCAGAAGAAGATGCTGATGCTGACATAATTAAGACCTCGATAGAAATTGCCAGAGATACTAATAAAACTGTCATTGTTGTGGGTCAAGATATTGATCTTTTGGTCCTTTTGAATCAATTAAATTCAAATAATCATGACATTTATTTTCTCAAGCCAGGTTCTGGAAATGTAAAAGATCTATTTTTCACGTCTAATAGTTTCAAATATGAATCCTTTAAATATCGTTGCATTTCTGCATTGTTTTTCTGGTTGTTATACAACGTCTGGATTTCCGGAAAAGGAAAGAAATGTATCTTAAATTCATTATTAGACTATAAAAATTTGTCCAATTTGGCCAATATTTTTTTATAAAAAAGATGCACACAAAGAAGATATCGAAAAAAATGGATTACAATTAATCAAATCTATTTATAAATGTAAAAATGATAATATAACACTGAATCAATTAATATTTCGAAAATATTAATTGGCAAAAATTATAATCATCTTTCTCCCACCCACAGAAGGTGCAGCAGAACAACATTGTTACAGGGCATATTATCAACTTCGAACTTGGCTGGGTAACGAACTGACAGCAACATATTGGGGCTGGAAGCAACATCAACGTGGCATTATGCCCAAATTTACAGAAAAGGAATTAATTCCGGATATATTGTTCAAAACTATTTGCTGCAGCTGTGAAACTGGATGTAACAGTTTAAAATGTGGCTGCGGAAAACAGGGTTTAAAATGCCCAAATGTAAGCTCAAATTGTCATGGTTTTGAAAAATGCTCCAATGTGGAAGAAAAAACCTACGAGGAAGTTAATGATAAAGATGAAATTGTGGATGAAGAACCAATGCAGGCTGGAAATAATATTGGAGACGAAGACAGTGATGGTCTTGAAGATTACGAAGATCTACTAGAATCGGGAAGGTTTGTCGAATCTAACGATGAAGAAATGAAATCAAAAAGACAAAAACTAATGGATAAGTGATTAGAATTCAAGATAAGATATTTATAAATAACAAGATTAATGTATTTAAAAATATTATAATGAATAACGTAATAAGTATAAAATATCTAAATTCAAAAGTACGATTTACGTGTATATTTATACATTATGACAATTTCTATGACATAAATGTAATTAGAATCTAATAAATCAACTTTATTACTGAAACAAATTGCAGCAGTCACATGTTTCAGATGAAATATTATAATAATATTTAGAACAACTATTTTCGCATGATTTTTGCAATATTTGTGTTTTATGGATATGTAATTTTTTTTATCAATTTAACATGGAATCTTACGTTTTTCCAGTAACTAAAGTGTAAATTTTAATAAATAGCTCAAAATTGTACATAATGATTAAAAAAATAATAAAACAAATTGTGATTTGAGTTTTTTTCGTTTCTTTGCATTTTCTGAGAACATTTACCATATTAATGTATAATATTTTACACCATCAGAAAGTAGAGATTTCAACAAACAAAGATCCCACAGAATTTTTTTAAAAAGCTGATATTTTGACTGGAGAATTTTCGTTTGAAAATTAGGGTTCTTTTTTGATATTAAGTTAAAATAAGGTTAAAAAAAATAAATATTTTATATCAAAAAAATTACATTGTGTTTGGGACATAAAAATATAAGTTTTTACCAAATTTTGTGAAAAAAAAATTTTTGTAAAAGAAAAAAAGAAAAAACCAAAAACTTGGTTATTTGAATGTTTCACATAAATTTTGAGGTTACGTGAAAAACGTGTAAATACAAAAGTTATAGACCTTTTTATTACCTACAACTTTGTCATTTAACATTTTCCCATAGGACTTGTAGTTTTGCCAAAAAAAGAGATAAACGGTTTTTTACCATTAAAAACTCACCCCCTTTATAATATATATAATTAATATAAAAAACATAAATATGAATTATAATAATTATAATATACAAATTATAATTATCACGTAAGAAAACAAAAAAAATAAATGAAAACTACAAATATTAATAAAAATATAAAAATAATTAAAATTATACATTTTAATGAAAATTTTATAGCAAATATAAAATTATAATATTGAATATAATTATCATTTTATTAAAATATATAACATATACATATATTAAAATATTGGATTTTAATATAATATTCGATAATTTAATATAAAAATTCTAATAAAAAAATTAATATTAAAACTTTCATCTATAAATGGATACATTTTATAAGGCAGGTTTGAGAGACGCCCTTCAGAAATAGCGAGTTGGTATTCATTAACGAGGCCTCCAAACAGGCCGAGAATCTTGATTTAGAGGCCTGTGAAATTATTTCGCGTTATTTAGAGGTACCAGGATGAAATCCATTCAAGTTATTTGGTATATATTGTATATTAGCTGCTGTCACATTTTTACCTTTCAGCCGTGTTGCATGTGATTGGCTCATTTGAATTTTGTAATGTTTTTATTTGTTTAGTTCTTCATCGGGGTGGGGGTATTTAAATCTTCCTTTGATACACTTTAAAATGCTGCAGTGTTACGTCATTATCTTCCGGGGTATCTTAACAGATGGTAAATTTTTGAAAATTTGCAACTGAAATAATTTATCCCTGGAAACTCTTTTTCCCACCAATCAACAAGCTTTCTGAAATCTTGACGAAAACTTCAAATCTCATTTTATTAAACTGGTCTAAATTCCATCCTTACCTTGGTCTTCGTAGAACAAATGCATTAAGGCACCTGTTTACAAGCAAGTAAGGTGTTTAGTTTTTTTTTTTTTTCAGTTTATTCATATTTTTTCAGGAACTTCCAACTCAATTTTCTTTGCCAACAAGTTATTCTCTATAACTGCATTGCTTTATTTTTTGGCAATTTATCGGATACGGTTTACAATTTTATCAGACGTGTATCTATTATATTCACAAAAATGTTGTTTGTCATTTAGTCAACTTAGGGTAACATTAAGCGCATTTATCTCTTTGGCACCACAGAGATAGTATTGTGCTGCAAATTTGAAATTTTTGGCACAAATTTATTGTTTACCTAAATCCCTAATATAAACTTTGTTAGCCCATTGTTCATCCTGATCAAATCTTTTCTACTAGAGTCCCGCGAAGTTTTCCCAGCTGCCGCACCCGATAGCCTTGTGTGATTTCGCCAAGCTAGTATTAGCCATCATTTTTCTTCCTGTCTCGGGCCACGAACGCAACAAGTAACAGTGTCCAACTTCGTGACCGAGAGCGCTTTCCTCAGCGTACTCCCAGGGCAACTCACTTTCCAGAGCTCAGTTTAGGTTAGCAGCTCCAGTCGTGCCCCATTCTAATGTTCCAGGGCTGTCGGGCACGTATCTACTCCTCGCCCTAAGACTTTCTCACAAGCCAGCAGATCCCCCCTTCTTCTTTTCCACGAAGTTCAACCAGGGCACTCCCCCGGGTCTTTAACTTCCGCTCCCGGCGAGCCTAAATCGAGGTCTTCTTGCTGGGCGGCGAAAGGCCTGCCTTCGCCATCTCGTGGCGAAAATGACAACCACTTAACTTAAGTTCCGCGACTTCTACCGGCCACCACCCCACATCTCCCTAGTTCCCTCTAAGCCCGACAGAGCGCGCACCAGCTGGTCCCATAAGCACCAGGCGTATGCTAGTCTCTTGCGGGACTTTTGTGAACTGACCCCGACTATACTTCGCCCACTCTCCGAGTGAGCTCCGATACCTACCCCTTAAGTTAGGTTACCTGTCACCTTCGTAATTTTTTTTCTCTTGGAGGGCGGGACAAGCTCTTGGCTGCCACCATTCAGCCAATCAGAGGCCAGTTCCCCCACTCCCTAAGCCTCCGGGGCCCCTAACACATGCTACCTTATGGATTGATTGATTCGTCCTTCTGTCGTCACCGTTGTCCTATCTCTCCGGTGCTTTGCCCGCGACTCTTTTCGGAAGCAGTCTCGCCGCGAATAACATAAGGGATGGGATCCCATGTAGTCTGGGAGTGATCCCTCAGGGTTTTTTTTTTATTTTCTAGTTTGCTAATCGCTTTAGTCAAGAATACTAGCTAATCTCGTATCATGTCTCACGCGTTGCTACCGCGTGCACTCGTGCAGCTTCAAAGGGAGTGATTTTCTTCATTTCCCCAAACCCCCCTCATTAAGGTAAGTGGAAAATTCAACGCCCTTTTACCTATTGTTTGCTCTCTATTTAACTTTTGCCCTAACTTCTTGATTCTTGTTTCTTCGCACTGTAATTTTCTACTTCCTATTATGAGAAGTAAGTACTTTTTAATGGTTCTCCCTTGTGTAACTTTGAGTATACTGTTGTGTCTTTCGCCCACTTAAAGCAGCTTCAGGGCTTTTATAATAAAATTAATATAAAGGTTTCTTTAACTACACAAGAGCAGTAATATTATATTTAATTCTTTGAAAAAGGCATTTTTTTTAATATGAAGATTAAATAATACTTGAATTCGAAAAACAGTAATTATAAAAATCCTTACATTATTTTAATTAAAAATAATTTCATACAATTATTCAATTTCTGGTAACACGCGGAGAAAGAACCACAATGTCAGCTGATGTCAAATGTTATATGCCGAGACAGCGCAGATAATTTCGTGTAAGTAATTTATAATTGCAGCACATTGGAACACAGAGGACTGACAACGACGAGACGTTGCAACAAGAACAGTAAATACAGAAAATAAAAACCCTCCTCTTCGACAACACAGCGACGCACATACGGAACCAACGATGAAACTAAACATATTATTCTGTCAGCTCACTATGTTTGTCTGTGATGTAATTGTTTTTCTGACCAAATTCTTTAATTGGAATTGTCTGTACTCTATACGCATGTAACATTTGACACTAGTTGACATCGGCTTTTTCTCCGTTTGTTTATGTATTCATCTTTTTTTTGACGTGACAACGTCTAATAAATCGATGAACGCCGGCTGCACGCACGAAAAAGTGTCCCTTAACGCACATTGTCCCACTACGGATGCCCCACTACGGATGTGTCCTGTTATGCTCATTGTACGCATGCGTGGCATCTCTCTTCCACTCGATTGGAACAACCATCGATTTGACTTTTGTATCATATTTTCGTCGTTTGAATTATTAATATTATGTAATTTAACGATCGTCCACCGATTTTCAGCACAATCGGTACGGTTATTTAAAAGTAATATTGAATATTCAAATACGTTTTTAACGAAAAATGCTGTTTTACCGTTACACATAATAATTCAAATTACACCCGGGATCTTTTGCACAATGTTTTAAAAAATATTGTAACACATTATAAATAAGTTTTGTGTATTTGGGATGCGTATTTGTTATATAATCGTGTCATAAAAACGAAATAATATTATTCCCCTACCGTGAGCAAAATTTTTATAAATATATATATAACATCTGAAACTATTATTTCAAATATGGCCTCGTGGCCATGCGGTTAGTATCGTTGATTACCAATCCTAAGTTTGACGGATTGAATCCCCGCCGCCTCTATACTTTCATTTTTGTACTTGTAGAAATAAATACGGCGCACGCGACACTACAAAAGTAATAAACATATTTGAATTAATGAGTGCAAATAAAAGTAAATTTATCAATTTAATTGTAGATTTCATTTCACTCCTTCTTTGTATTCATACAAAATAGTGATAATTCAATAAAAATGATTCAATTTTATTCATAAAAGTATGCAGAGGTAGATTTTATCATACAAATATAGAAAAATTAAAAAAATTTACTTCCTCAAAGAATAACATATTTTTAACGAACAATGGTGTTTTACAGTTACACATAATAATTCAAATTACACCCGGGATCTTATGCACAATGTTTTAAAAAAATATTGTAACACATTATAAATACGTTTGGTGTATTTGGGATGCGTATTTGTTATTAAATCGTGTTATAAAAACAAAATAATATTATTCCCCTACCGTGCTGCTATCTACGGTGACGGACGCGAACCAAATGAAACGCGATATCTATCCGCTATCGCGGGAACCAGGCACGGCGAGTGCAGTAATAATAGGTTATGTTACAATTGACTAAAGAATTATGGTGATTCATATAATTTATGATAGATATTTGATTACATTTTATTTATATGAAAACTTGTTCATCATTATATTTAAACTTTATAGCTAAACGCCAGTTTTAAAATTAATTACAAGTCATCTAGACGTGAACTGTTTCGTCGACTGTTTATAAATTTAAGTGAAAAGTTAATGTGTTTTTCATTGTTTATTACAACAACAATTTCGGCAATAAAGGTCAATTATTCTTGCATTTTAAAAATCTGATTACTAGTATAATTTCAAGTATTTATTATTTTATTATTAAAATAAAAATGATTCAATTTTATTCATGAAAGTATGCAATCGTTTCATCAATGTTTTTTTATGACGTTGTCACGTTAAACTATCGTCCGTAAACCGACTTTACAGACAACTAATTTTTTTTTCCATTCTTGAGGATTTTTGTAGACGACCAGTGAAATTCAGCAACGCAAGATGTCCATGAGATTATTTTAAAACAATCACCATTAAAAAAATATTCAAAAGTTATTTTTTCAGCACTTTGAGTACGTTTTTCAGTCATAGGTACTTAATCGGGGCCATCGGTAGCCATGACGCTCATGTAGCGAAGGTCGTGGGTTCGGTCCCAGTGACTCAATTTTATGAGCACCAAGTCAATATCCCAGTGGTTCGTGTACCACTGCAATCTAGGTGGTCCCATCGCCCTAAGCCGCTGTGTGTAACCGCGCGTCGTTAACAGCCTATCAAATAAAAATCATAGTTTAGTTATCTTTGGTGAATTACGCAAGGGGGTGGTTTTTTTAAGATAAACTTACGTCACTTTTGCTTGTAATTATTAAAAAAAAATACAATAAAAGTAATTTTTTCTTTGACGTTAAAGTTAGAAAAAAAACTGAACGAGAGATGTTAACAAATAAAGGGAGAACAGTCGTGCCTCAATCATCATTGGCGAATAGAGGATTTTTTTTTGGGTTGGGATATGGAAAAAAATGGAAATAAAAACGAATATGCGTTCCGAAACTTACGTCAACAACAAAGGGTTTTGACAGTTAGAATATCATTCTCAGTATGCATCACTTACTCCGTGGTTTAGAGTTCCAGGTTTTGTAACAACTCACCTAGCATAACCGAAAATTGCATGCTGCCTTCAGCGAGATCTTTCATAATTTATTTTCTTAACTTCCGGGGATATGTTATCCCCATTAACCTCCCCCCCCCCCTTTTCCCAATCATGAGTTCGCCACTGGCCACATAACCATCGTACGCCATGCAAGCAGTAACCCAATAATTTTATCTGAATCGATATGCTCTTTGATTGCTTCTGGCAATGGCGAGATTGATTTTAAATGTTTTTCTCAAGCCAAAATCAACTGATGTCATAAAGTTAAAAACGTGGACAGCACAGATAATTCAGTGGAAGGAATTAGTCAGCCTAATGTGATCGAGACTTTACCGCGCCGTGGGTGTCTCGTGTCGGAGTATACCGATCTAATTATTATTTGGGGGGGGGGGGGGGGCATGCGTCCATGTGTTTGACCTTTTTGACATCACCTGATTTTGGCTTGTTTTCTTTGTGTTTGCATACTTATATTTCATTTGCCGTTATTGAGATTTATTATGACAAATAGTGCAACCGCAATGACGCATGCCGCCCCCCCCCCCCCCCAAAAAAAAAAAATCTTAAGTAGATCGGTAAGCTCCGACACGAGACACCGCGGCGCGATACAGCTTCGATCACATTAGGCTGTCGTATCAGATGCCGTTGCGTGCTATAGCTGCAATATCAAACAGCGGCTGGTAAGGGGTACACACTACAGTCAACAGCAGTAGCTGGTTAAAATTCAGTAGTACTGAGCGTGGTATGGAATATGTATTCTCTAGTACCATGGCGAGAGTTTCAAATGTTTTTCGAATGTTTTTTAAAGGTCCCAGGAAAACATTTTATTCCGGAGAATTTAATTCGTTCATCATCATCTTTGACAGCTGAGTCCATGTCGTCCCTTTTAATGTATTCACTGGATAAAAGTGTCCTATAAGCATTCATACTTATTTTACTCATTAAAATAACTATAACTTGATCTTCAGACCACTATCTCCGTCATCGCGAAATGAAATGGAGCAAAGTACCTTTCGGTACTCACAATGAATACACTGTCATTAGAGCTGCAGTACCAGTCACTTGTGCGCCACTGGGGGTTGTCCCAGCAGCTACCTGTCGGTCACGTGACCATCTCTTGTTCGCTGGTGGCTGCTGAGAGGCGAGAATACGCTACTTCAATCAGCGCTGGCAAGTCACTCGCCGGCTGGCGGGAGCACACAGGTAAAAAAAAAAAAAAAAAAAAAAAATCTGTACCCTTACAGAAGATTCCTTTGGAAACCAGTTGCCCAAAAAAATAGTTTGCAATACTGCAAGAAAGATATTGACACTTTGTATGACACATGGCTGTGGTTATTTCTCAACATATGAAATACGTTTTTTCGAGATAATACTGAGTATTTTTTACGAAAGTTGTCACATATTTTTTAAATTTTAATTTATCTTTCATTCAATCATATTTTGTGAGACCATGGAAAAGATAATCAAATATTCAATAATTTTACTGTATTATGTTGTAACATGCTTATTATATGCACAGTTAATACTGAGGGTACAGTTTACAAATAAATTTAACAATCGGAGGTACTGGGACATTACAAAGCATAAATGATCGGGTAAGAAACCGAATCCAGTATTACAGCGAACACTATTTTGTTGTGATAATGTTATTTTCATGTAAATGTACAAATTTACAAATATCTGTAATTTTACGTGGATATTCTGTTGCATTTACAAAAAAAATGTACAGTGCGGCCATCGCTGTAAGGCGGCTGGTAGCCGGCAGCAAGCTGCGCTGGCAAACCAGCCTAACAGCGACGAACGTGATATTCGTCGGCGCCGAGTCGGACGCTGCAAATGAAGCGGGTGGAAAGGCCGGCCACACACCGAGGGAGGAACGACACGACGCGACATGTGTCATAGTTGTTGCCTTCCATGTTTTTACATACAAGCGGTGCACACAGAATCGGACGCGGCACGGCGCCACGAAACTGTCACGATCAGACGCGAGGCGACAACATCGAACGACTGCTCCTGCTCCAACTTAGTCGCGAACAGACTGTCTGATGGCTGTAGTATTCTGCGCATTCGCGAGTACAACAACAAAAATACCCACAGAGGCATGCGATAGTGTTTTTTTTATAGCTGGCTAGTTAAAGACTGTTATCCATTGTTGATTTAATTTGAGCAAATATTCACTCGGAAAGTATAACGAATTTTACTCCATATTGAGCTGGAAGCAGATCGATTAGTATGTTTAGTTACCTGAAAAACCTAAATTATACAATCCATCTTTGAAGTAGTCACACGAAAAAAATTGCATTTTAAGAATGCGAGAAGAAACAACAAAACGAAAACACGGTTTTCCGAGCTGTCGCGAGCATTGCGCGGTGTCTTACCGGGATTCTGTGTGCGCCTGGCCCAAGTCGGTAGCGGCGATAGTCGCGCGCCCGCGGGTTCTGTGAGCATTGGAGCAGCTCCAATCTGCTCTCCGGTTGGTGGAGGAGCTTGGAAGGGTTCCAGCGCCACACCACCCATTCAGATCTTCTCCGGATAGCGCCAGGGTGACGCACAAGGAGACCAAATACCTTTCGGGTTCTGACTGTCGTTTATTTTATTTTCCCATCAACCACCGCCGCTTCCTCGCAGGTGAAAATAGACCGCAATTAGTCCCTGGCACTCTTCTCCCTGGGTGGCCGTGATCCTTGTCTGTTTCCTCCGTTATTTACCGGAGGAACATTCTTAGAATTAAGGGCCCCGCCTACCTTGGCACACATACTCCTTCCTTGAGTAGAGCTTCAGAAAAATAATCGAGATTTGAAAAGTGCTCAAGATATCACAAAAAAAAAATTCTGTTCTTTTACAAAAGATTTCTTTGGAAACCAGTTACCAAGAAATAGTTTGCAATCTATATATATAAAAATTTAGCTTCCGTATGTATTTGGCCGCAAAACTCGGAAAGTATACGATGGTTTGGATTGAAATTTTTACAGAACATTGCATCTTAACAGAAGAGTGTTTATATGAAATAAAAGTTTGGGAAAATCCACCGGAAAAGTCGGAAAAAAAAGTTTCTATAACTAAATATCATGGTCACCCAACTTAGTTGTGACCACACTCGACGATGCTGTACCACTTTGTCGAAGTTCAAGCACATCAGGCTACTCGACCATTGTGCCTTGACGACTATAATTTACACAAATATGTATATATATATATTTCAAGAAAGAATAAAAAACTTTATTTAATTTGAAAGTATATTCTTTCGACTCTATTGATAAAAATACGTTTAAATTAAAAAATACATTTCGTACAATACATTTGAAAATTAAATAATTCTTATCTTATAGCTTATATCTTATATATTGCTATTATAATTTGTTATAATCACGTACGTTGTTATGATAATTGTTGATATATCAAACCGGTTGTCATATCAACCCTGTTGTCATAGCAAAATGTGTTTGTTGATTTTTCCAACAATAATCTTTTAACACTTTTGTTTTGTTTTCTAATAAGCCAAATATTGATTAAGCACAAAATGTGTCACTGTGACCAGTTTATGTCTATGGTATCATTTATAAATGTTTAATTAAAGAATGGAATTGGTTGGATTTCATCTGTAAAGTGAGTAAACTTATGTTTTATAAAAAAATTGTGATTTAATGAAACACTATTTTCAGAATTTTGTATTCATATAGTTTTTTTATCTTGGAAATAATTTAACTTTATTTTTTCACTGGAAATATGAATTATGTAGGCTACTATCATTAAACCTTATGGTGCCAAAGTATGAAAAATCGTGTTTTCTGTGTTGTGCGAAAATTGTCAAGGCCGAAAAATCCTCTTAAAGTATATATATTAACTAAGACACGTTTTTCGACACTTAACCACATTCTATCGTTGTGAGTTGAGCTACCCTATTATTAGCTGCTTTTTCTCATAAAATATTGCAGAAGTTTTATGTTTCTGGGCATCGCACAGCATGTGACACTGGAAATGTGTTTTTCATATTTATTTGTTTACAATAAAAACTTCACATTTTAATTAATTTAATTACATGTTTTAAAAGTATACATTTGTTTATTTTGAGTTTATTTTGGTTAATTATAAATTTTTATTCGCTTTTAAAACTTATATTTTTTAATATATTTCTTAGTAATTTTATCAATGAAACAGTCAGTATAACTTTCATAGAAGGTTTTATATAAATTGACTTAATTTTTTTTCAATACATTCTGTGTAAACAATTATGAACGGAACAATAATTACAGAACTAATATTTCATTGTATTAAGAAAAAATTTAAGATTTAAAAAATAAAATCCATGAATATTATTTTATAACTACGTCCACTCCTCATTTTGTACATAAAAATATTAATTTTAATTACAATATTAAAAATATTAACGTAAAAATGGGATAAAAATTGTATATTTTTACTTAAGAAATGCCAAAAAATTAGAGTTTATTTATTAGCGTTAAAAATTATGAATATCTAATGAATGAGTTATAAAATAATTGTTATGGTTAATTTATATTGTCATTTTTTACAGTTCATCACCGTTCGTGTGATGCCTCGCCCACGTTCAAACATTGGCCGCCATACTCGACGTGCAAACGCAGAGCGTCAGAGATTATCAAATCGCACTGATCAACAACGTTTAGAATATAATGAACATCTTAGAGAACGAAGTATTCAAAGGCGAGCAGAAGAATTGGCCGATCAAAGGGAAGAGAGACTTCAACTCTTACGAGAAGAAGCGAGAAGAAGAAGAGCAGCATATTCGTCTCAACAACGCCAAGAAGAAATAGATCAACGGCGAAGACGAATGCAGTTACAACATCTAAATAACCAAGCTTCATACCACCGAATGGCTTTTTCATATGAACCGGATATACAATACAATACCTCATGTACATTTGTTCAAATCGGAAAAATGGATAAAGTTTGTCCTCATTGCAGAGCAATTAAATTCAAAGGAGAAACTCCAGGAATGTGTTGTGCAAGCGGTAAAGTGAAGCTACCTGAACTTGAACAGCCAAAAGAACCACTGAAAAATTTGTTAAATGGAATTACTGATGATTCTAAACATTTTCTCCAAAATATTAGAAAATATAATTCATGTTTTCAGATGACTTCATTTGGCGCTAACATTATAACGGAGCATTATATGCCGACATTTAAAGTTCAGGGTCAAATTTACCACAAAGCTGGTTCTTTACTTCCTTTCCACAATAATCACCATAAATTTCTACAAATATATTTCATGGGAGATCAAAGTGCTCAGTTGAATGCACGATGTCAAATCTACGCTGGAGTAAGAAGGGACATTGTTGAGTCGTTGCAACAGTTGTTACATGACGATAATAGTTTGATTCGATTGTTCAAAAATGCGATTGATCTTATGCCATCAGACAGTCATAGAATTGTTATTCATGCTGATTATACACCAGCAAGTGAGCATGTCAGACGATATAATGCGCCAACAATTGATGAGGTAGCAATTGTCATGGTTGGAGAAGAATTTCATCATCGCGATATCGTTTTGCAGTGCAGAAATGAGCAACTACAACGAATTGCTGACACTCATAGGTGCTACGATCCATTGCAATATCCAATTATGTTTCCAAGTGGTCAAGACGGTTATCATTTTAACATTAAAATGATAAACACAGTCACAGGCGAATACACTGACAAAAAAGTTAGTTCTATGAATTATTATTCCTATAGAATTATGTTACGTGAAAATGAAGAAAACCATATTCTGAAATGCCGTCTGCTCTTCCACCAGTACATCGTCGACATGTACGCGAAAATAGAGTCGGAACGACTACTATTCATTAGGCTCAATCAAACAAAGCTGAGATCAGAAGAATATGTACATTTGAGAGATGCTGTTATAAATGATGGTGATATAAGTAACATAGGCAAGATGACAATATTGCCTGCAACATATACTGGTAGTCCACGACATATGCACGAATATGCGCAGGACGCTCTTACATATGTGCGAAAATATGGTCGTCCTGATCTTTTCATTACATTTACATGTAATCCAGCATGGGATGAAATAAAAGAGTTACTTTTCCCTGGACAATCTCCTGCTGATCGCCACGACATAACAGCACGTGTTTTCAAACAAAAGCTAAAGATGTTAATTAATTTCATCACTTCACTGCACGTTTTCGGAGAAACACAATGCTGGATGTACTCTGTGGAGTGGCAAAAAAGAGGACTGCCACATGCACACATTTTAATATGGCTTACTATGAAGATCATGCCTAATGAAATCGATAAAGTCATATCCGCTGAAATACCAGATACTACAACTGACAATGAGTTGTATGATGTTGTGACCAAGAACATGATACATGGACCATGTGGGTCAATCAATACAAATTCACCATGTATGATAGATGGAAAATGCTCTAAACGTTATCCTCGAGAGTTTTTAAAAGATACAATCACTGGCAGTGATGGTTACCCACTATATCGACGAAGAAGTACAGAAGACAATGGGAAAGCAATTGTTATGAAAGTGAGAGGAAATGACATTGAAGTTGATAATCGTTGGGTTGTTCCATATTCGCCACTTTTATCAAAAACGTTTAAAGCACATATCAATGTGGAGTATTGCAATTCTGTGAAATCCATAAAATACATCTGTAAATACGTCAACAAAGGCAGCGACATGGCCGTGTTTGGAGTTTCATCAACAAGTAACTTAGATGAGATCTCACAATACCAAATCGGCAGATATATTAGCAGCAATGAAGCTGTATGGCGCATTTTAGGATTTCAAATCCATGAGAGGGATCCAACTGTCATTCACCTTGCTGTTCATCTCGAAAACGGACAAAGGGTATATTTCACAGAGAAAAACCTACAAGACATTGCAATAAATCCACCGAACACAACATTAACAGCATTTTTTCATTTATGTCAAACAGATGATTTTGCAAAATCTTTGAGGTATGCAGATGTTCCAACTTATTTTACTTGGAATGTGACCAAAAAGAATTTTGAAAGAAGAAAGAGAGGGAAGGCAGTAACTGGACAACCTGGAATATTTTCATCAAATGCTTTAGGAAGGATATACACTGTACATCCGAACAATGCAGAATGCTTTTATTTACGTTTGCTTCTAATTACATGTCGTGGTCCAACATCATTTATGCACTTGCGAACAGTGAATGGAATAGTACATACTACGTATCGGAGTGCGTGCGAGGCACTTAATTTGTTGGAAAACGACGATCATTGGGACAAGTCAATTGAAGATTCATGTGCTACTTCTCATCCATCTCAAATACGTATGCTGTTCGCAACTATTTTGTCCGCATGTTTCCCATCACAACCAGCGCAATTGTGGGAGAAATACAAAGACTACATGGCTGAAGATATTCTGTACAAAATTCGCCAAGAAACAAATAATCATGACTTGGATTTCACAGAAGAAGTATACAATGAAGCGCTGATATTCATTGAGGATCTTTGTCTGACAATATGTGGTAAGTCGTTGACTCAATTGGGAGTGACGGCACCGAACCGGTCCATCAATGCGACATTTGACAGAGAACTACTTAGAGAACAATCATACAACAGAAATGACTTACAGCTGTTCGTCCAGGAAAATACACCGAGACTCCTTCAAGAACAAAATATAGTATATAATACTATCATACAAGCTGTGGCCAACCAATCCGGTGGATTGTACTTTTTGGATGCTCCAGGTGGAACTGGAAAAACATTCTTAATTTCCTTAATCCTTGCTACGATCCGTTCAAATGGCCATATTGCATTAGCTCTTGCTTCCTCGGGTATTGCTGCAACATTAATGGAAAGAGGTAGAACAGCGCATTCAGCTCTTAAACTATCACTAAACATGCAATGCACAGAAAGTCCAACATGTAACATTTCAAAAACATCAGGAATGGGAAAAGTTCTTCAGACGTGCAAAATCATTGTATGGGATGAGTGTACAATGGCTCACAAAAAGTCATTGGAAGCATTAGACCATACACTGAAATATTTGCGAAATAATCCAGATCCATTTGGGGGAGTGTTGGTGTTACTATCCGGTGATTTCAGGCAAACGCTCCCAGTGATACCTCGCTCAACACCTGCTGGTGAATTGCATGCCTGCTTAAAATATTCAAATTTTTGGAGCACAGTAAAAAAAATGCATTTAACCACGAATATGCGAGTTAAACTTCAGAACGATCCAACAGCAGTCATATTTTCAAGACAATTAATTGAAGTTGGTAACGGCACTGTACCTACAAATCCAGAAACAGGAAAAATCAGCTTATCATCTGATTTATGCAACATCGTAGATTCAAAAGAGGAATTAGTAGACAATGTATTCCAAAACATCGAAACAAAATTCAAAAATCATGCATGGTTGAGCGAAAGAGCCATTCTAGCGGCTAAAAATGTTGACGTACACGATATGAACAATAGTATTATAAACAGAATCGAAGGTGAAACAATGACATACAAATCTATTGATTCAGTAATGCACCAAAATGAAGCAGTGAACTTTCCAACGGAATTTCTCAATTCACTCGATGTTCCAGGATTACCACCACATATTTTGAATTTGAAAATTGGTGTGCCAATTATATTGCTTCGAAATATCTGTCAGCCTAAATTATGTAATGGTACACGATTAGAAGTTAAAAAATTAATGGATAATCTTATTGAAGCAACAATTTTGATTGGACTTCATAAAGGTGAAGACGTATTACTTCCACGAATGCCACTTATTCCGACAGATATGGCGTTCGAGTTCAAACGACTTCAATTTCCAATACGCCTTGTGTTCGCTATGACCATCAATAAAGCACAAGGACAATCTTTGCAAGTGTGCGGTTTGAATTTAGAAAATGAATGCTTCTCTCATGGACAGTTATATGTCGGGTGCTCCAGAGTCGGTAAACCATCTGATCTATATGTTTATGCAAAAAATGGGAAAACAAGGAATGTAGTCCTTCCATTAGCTTTACAATAAAAATATTTAAGCTAAACACATTTTTATTTCTTCTATTACATTCCACAGCCATGCACAGTAAAATATTAAATTAAACAATGAATTATTATTAAACTGTGCCACAGCAAAGCGTGGCCGGGTTTAGCTAGTAGTACAATAAAGATGTAACTTTGTACAACACATGGCTATGCTTATTTTTGCATATTATATTAAATACATTTTTCGAGATAATACTGAGTATTTCTTACGGAAATTGGCACATAAATTCATATATTAACTGATATTCCATTCACGTTATATATTTTTAAAACCAAAAAAATATAATTTTTAATTAATTATTGTACTTTATTTTTTAATATGCTTATTAATGTGCGCAGTTAATACTGGAAAGCACTTCAGGGAACGGTTTACAAATAACTGTAACTATTAGAGGTACTAAGATAACACAAAGCATAAATGTCCGGGTAAGAATCCTCACCCAGTATTACAGCGAACACAAATTTTAGTTTTAGAGTTGTTTCATGTAAATGTACAAATATACCAATATGGATAATTTAAAATGAATATTTCTGTTCCATTTACAAAAACAAATGATAATTACAGTGCAGTGAGGTCTGTACGAATATCATTAAGAATACGCTGATATCGGATGAAGAGTTCTGTTTCCACATTTCGTTTCTAAATTGTATTGTTTGAAGAGTGAAAATGTCTTGAACGCATGTTTTCATAAGAATTTTTAATTATTAAACATCCAGTTGAGAATCTTAAAAGCACTCAAGGGTCTTTATTTCTCCGCCATGTCATGTTATGGTTACCGCTCAAATTTTATAGTTAGCCTGTGCACGACGAAAAGACTGCGCACCAGTCCACACCTTGAACTTAGAGACGATACAGCGTTAGAATCACCAGCAAGTGTCGCACTTATCATCCCGCCTCTCAAACACAACTACACCCATGACTAGGCGGGCCTCTTTGACGTTTTACATCTCCTCGACATCGGGGCCATTGCAGACGACGAGGTGTTATATGAGAATGAATAATTGGTGGAATGGCAGTGTGGAGAACAGGAGTACCCCGAGACATTCCACAGTTTCTCAGCAACGTCCACCACGTTTTACCAACTTGAGAAAAATTAAATGTTCGAGCCAGGATCGCCCTGGAGGGAGGAGAGTTATCTGACCACGTGACCATCGTTACTCTGACAGTCCAACGTAGAGACGTGAGTATTAGACTAAGTCATTTAATAATAATGGGACCCGAAGTACTTACTTTTACAATCTTACTTTACTTGAATAATTTGACTACAGTAACTGACATAGAATTTGTGAAAGGGTGCCGAAGAGAGTTGTATGAGTATACTTTTGGATAGGTATGTTTGGATTGGCCATTCACCTCCTCCATAGGCCAGCTCAAGCCTGGAAGGCCACTTAAGTAACCGAGTGTTTTGAGGGAAAAAAACGAAATTTGTAAATATAAATTAACAATTATAAAAAGCGTATCCTTACACAACTATTATGATTAGGTTCTTATAATTGTTTAAAACGAAGGCTTTGTACTATCTACATTGGTTCCTCAGTGGCCATAAATTAAACCATACTTTTGTCATTTTAATTTGGTTACTGATTATTGTGTTATTTTTATTTTAAATAACAAAATGTTCTCTAAGGAAAAAGGGAGGGGGACGGGGGACATGGCTACACCCTGCCTCTCTCTTGGACACGGAGCGAGACGGTGCTGTGGCTAAACGCTGAATTGTAGGTTTGGTAGGATGCTTCACAAGGGTAATGAACACAGGCTGAAGGCGAGGGCACTTGTCAAAATTACAGTGTCTAGCATGGGAGTTGGCATCGAGCCCACGACCCTCGCCACCAAGGTCACGTTCACCGTCGCACTCCGTATTGAAGAGGCCCTGGGGTCGAGTATCTCGGTCCATCCATCTTGTTTTGGTTTCCCGAGACCACAACAAGCGAACTTTAGGTTTAGTGACTTACCACTAAGGGCGATGGGGTAGCCACATCCATAGTTCATCGGCCTCCTGGAAAGATTTCATCTCGGTACCTCCTCCAAGAGGCCGCTGGCTCTCGGTAGAGGGAGACTCCGTACACCGGGAGTCATTCGGCTGGCTGACTGCAGTGCCTGTGACACTGAGGCCGGTATTCTAAGACATAAAAGTAATGGTTTAGGTGTTAAATATGCTACACCTCTACTCCAACGGTATTCCAAGTGCACGATAGGACACGGCCAGACCCATATTTATAGGGAACGGATTTTGGTGTCCTATCAATTGCCGATCTGTTTACCAAATTGCGCGCATGCGCAGAGCTCTCTTTTTCGTTGGTTTCATCCAGTTGGCGGACCCGCATCTGGCGCCATTAACTCGTATGTAATTAATTTCATTAAGATCGGGGAATATACCAAATGTATTGGTGTGACAAATGAAACTTTATGGTAGCGAAACTATTCTGGACTAAATTTTGTAAGCTTTAATGGTCATAACAAGAAATAATCGCAAAATGAAAAGTACTTGAGAAAATTGTATTAGCACCATTTAATTAGTGCGATGGTGCTGCTATCTCCAGGATTTTTTCGATGTTTGCCAAATGTCCGCTAAAATGCGTTGGAACCAATTTTTAGCCTCGCGCATGGCACTGTTTATTGAAACAGTTGCTTTTCGGTTTCCTTACTGGGATTCGGTCTGGACACGTTCTCGAATACAGCTCGCGAGTTAGGTTACGGTTGTATCCCAACAAGGCAGTGCTTATTCGCTACCTTACCCGAATATCTTGGAATGTCTTGAGTCAGTCTCTCTCTCTATCTATCTCTCTTTCTCTCTCTCTCTCTCTCTCTCTGCCGAGAGCCAACGGCCTCTTGGTGGAGGTACAGGGCATCCTCTTGTACCGGGGGGGGGGGGGGGGTAAGAAATCTTTCCAGAAAGCCGATGAACTACTTGTTGGTCAACGTCATAGGATGCAGAAGGCAAGGAAACCACTGCATTAAAGATCCTCGGTGATATATCCTCTGACGACGTTAGGGCCGTTCCCGTGGTTCGGAGTCGCTGCCCAGCTGCTCCGGTAGAGAGGGTACGTGCCACGTGGCAAGGGAACTACCCTAACTTAGGTGGAATAAAAGAGTTTTGACGTTAAGGTGTGTTTAATGCACACGTCACACTGTACATGGGCTGTCACGGCTCCCCTCTGTGACAGTCCATCAGGGCGAGGCCCGGCTCCACGCACCTTGAGCGCGACACGACACTACCAGTGACCTGACTGGCGGTGACACGACAGTGACGCGACTGACAGTGGCGTGGATGACGGTGACGGGACTGGCAGTGACGCGATTGACGATGACATGAAAGACTGACGTAACTGCCGACGCGAACGACGGTGACGTGACTCCCGGTGACGTGATTGACGGTGACGTAACTGACGACGCGAACGACTGACGGTGACGTGACCTTCGCGACCGCGCTCTCTCATGCCACTTCGGCGACTGACTCCACCCACGCTCCGCGACGTCTCAGCGGCCTCCCCCCTTGCCGCGTGCACATGAATCTCCCCTCTTTCCTTCGTGTGCGAGTGCGTGGAGCCACATGGTCACAGGCGGGGAGACGCGACTCAGTCGCCCGGGAAACACATTTTATCCGTTTTGAACTCAACACAATATCAACACAACAAGACAAATAGATATTCACACCCTTACATAATTACATAAACAAAACCTGTTACACTTTTGCGCACGGGCGCCGGCGCACACACAAGCCTGAAGCAGCGACGGGCAATAATGGCCTCAGCGAGCCGGAGGAGCACTTGGGACGACGTCAAATGCTCCCCCCTCCCCGAGGTCATTTTGCCCGCTGATGCTACGATCACACGCACTTCACCATTAACACTCGGCACTCGGGCGTTCATATTGGCATCCCATGGGCGGAAGTAGGAGTAACCTGCTGGGTGAGTACCCATGGCCAATAGTCTAGCAGGTAGGAGGGAGGCCTGCGCTGACGAGTGGAATGGCGGGCTATTTCCGGAACCTGGGGATTCGGTGCAGTGTCTGGGTGCATAGGTGGGGATCTGTCCCCTTCCTTCACCTCATCAAGGAGTTCAATGATGACCCCTTCCTCGGGACCACAGGGCCCTTCAGGTGGATAACCTATGTGGTGGTGGTACCCATCCCCGTTTAACCCTTCCATTACTTCCTCGGGGAATACTATTTTAGGGATGGTGTCAATGGTTGGTAACTCAGGGTCCTCTTCATCAGGGATTGGGGTAAGGGATGTGTTAAAGACGGAGTTTTGGGCATCCCTGGAGTCCAGCCTGTCAGCAAGCTCATCCAGGTGGTCCATGGTGAAACCGTTGGGCTCATACCCATATGCTTGTTGGGTGGGCGTAGCTTCTCGGGAAAATACTGGAGCTTTGGGATTTAAAGAATTCTCGCAACCTGCTGGGTTGGTATTGCCAGTGACCATTTCGTCACCGAAGTTTGTCGGCACCAAAGGTGAGTCCGATCTCCTTCCTTCCCTACTGCAGTGGTTTCTTCCAGGGTCGGTGTCTAGGGGCATCGGGTCAGAATTGGCACAATGGCCTCCTCGTGGTGTCTCTGGTTGGTCCCTGGGGCAGTCCTGGTCTGTAAAACTATCTGCGGCTCCTACGGTTGATGGCTGCTGCGGCATCGGGACCGTGGCTAGCCGCAAGGCATCACGGTGTATTTTGGCCATTCGGCCATTCGGCTGCCGCACCAGGTAAGTGGTCATCCCCAAGCGAGCCACCACCTCCCTGGGCTCGGACCACTTGGGCGCGAGGCCCGCGCAAAACCCACGGCCCTTGGCTGACAGATGCTGGAGCCTTACATGCACAAACTGTCCTGGAATGATCTGCGGGGGTGGATTTAGGGACTGGGGTGTTCGATGATCCAAAAACTGGGCCTGATGCCTGCGTGCCCCAGCCCGTAGGTCCTCTACCGGGAAAGGTTCTTCTGTGTGAATGACGCCCAGTTCGGCTGGCAATGCTAAGTTGTGACCATGGAGCAGCTCAGCTGGAGAATATCCCGTTACCTCGTTCGTGCGCCGGCGGAGGCAGTACAAGAGGGTGGGGAGGTGAATGTCCCACTTAGTGTGGTCCTCATCAAGGCGGATACGGAGCTGGGTCTTAATGTCTTGGTTGCGGCGTTCAGTGGGATTTGATCTGGGATGATAGGTAGGGGTGGTGTGATGATGGACCCCCCACCGCCCACATGCCTTCCGCCAGCTGTGACCCGTAAATTGGACTCCATTATCCGTGAGCAGCACTCTCGGATACCCATACCGTGGGAACACCTCTCGGTCCAGTAGGGCGATGATTGTTCCCGCCTTGACATTGGCGACAGCAAACGCCTCGGTCCATCGCGTAAACACATCAGTGACTACAATGATGAACCGCTTTCCCCGGGAGGTGCGTGGGTAGGGGCCCATAATGTCAAGAGCCACCTCGTGGAATGGGTGGTCAGGGCGTCGGGGAACCTGTTGCTCCACGCCATCAGGTCGACGCGCCTTACACTGTTGGCAGCGTTGGCACTCACGCACGAACTGCTTAACGTCGGCCGTGACCTCCGGCCAGTGGAACGTCCTGCGGATTTCTCGCAGGGTCTGTTCAGCCCCAGGGTGCCCCGCCAGCTTATGACTGTGGAAGAACAGTAGGATGGCTGGCCGTGCAGCAGGGGGTGCATGAATACTCCAGCGGCTTCCTCTGCGAGCACCACGGGTCTGAAGCATGCCATCGAGACTACGCTGATAGGGAAATGCTTGGTCGCCACACTCGGCCAGTCGGGCTCGTGTTTGTGGGTCGTCGTGCTGGGCGTCACGCACGTGAGTCACCAGCTCTGCCATGGTGGCGAATTGGATGGCCGGCTCTGGTGTGCTGGGCCCAGGCAGCATGTACAGTAAGGCATCGTCGGGGGCCGGGTCCGAATAGTTGGTAATCGGAACCGGGGGTAGGAGGTTGTCCCACCCCTGGTCATCGTAGACTATGGTTCTGGGGTCCGGGTGCCGGGAAAGCTCGTCAGCGAGCTCATTTTCCCGGCCGGGTACATGTTCCACCGTGAAGTGGAAGCTTTGGAGGAGAAGGGCCCACCGGGTAAACTTTGACTTGCCCTCCTGCACGGAATCCAGCCATTTGAGGCACTGGCTGTCCGTGCGGAGAATGAAGGGGCGCCCCTCGAGGTAGTGTCGGTATCTTTTTAGTGCCCACACCACAGCGAGGCACTCTTGCTCATTGACATGGTATCGTCTTTCCGCTGGGCCAAACTTGGCACTCGCGTACTCGACGATACGTCTCTGGCCTTGGCCGTCCAGCTGGTACAGCACCACCCCCATGCCTTCCTGGCTGGCATCGGTCTGCACGAACAGTGGTTCGTCCGGCACCAGCCGCGACAGGGTGTGGCAGTTGCGGAGCTGTTGTTTTACCTCGCCCAGGGCCTGGTCGGCGGCCTGGGTCCACCGGAATTTGTGCTTAGGTGAAAGCAGGTCGGTCATTGGCGCGGTAATCGAGGCGAAGTGGGGAACAAATGACCTCAACCAATTCAACAGCCCCATGAGTTTCTGGAGCTGCTTCCGTGTCTTGGGTGCCTGCTTGCCCTCAATAATGGACAGCTGTTTGGGCAGCGGGCGGCATCCCTCTGCGTCCACAATATGGCCCAGAAACTCGATCTCCTCTGCCCCAATGTGGCACTTCCTCGGGGCGCACGTCAGCCCGTGCCTGGCGAGCCGCTCAAACACCAAGGCCAGATGGTGTGCGTGTTCCTCCCACGAACATGACCAGATGATCACGTCGTCCAGGTAGGCTTGGGCAAACTTGCCGATGTAGCCATCCAGGACACGGACCATCATGGTCTGGAAGGTCGCAGGAGCATCCATCAGGCCGAACGGCATCGCACAGAACTGGAAGCGCCTGCCGTCTGGGGCGGTAAAGGCTGTTTTGGGGCGGTCGGCGGGGCATACTGGCACTTGCCAGTACCCCGACTTGAGGTCAAGCTTTGAAAAGATGGTGGCTTTCCCCAAGCCAGCGAGGGCATCCGTGATGTTGATTAATGGTGGTGGTGCCGGAATGGTGAGGTGATTTATTGCTTTGAAATTTACGCAAAATCTCAGCGTTCCATCTTTCTTGGTGGCCATTACGATACGACTATTATAAGGTGAATTACTAGGTTCTATGACGCCACTCGCCAGCATCTCCTCGATAAGCGCCTGTATGGCATCCTGTTCACGGGGTCCGAACCCGAACACTTTCTGGAATGGAGGGGTATGGGGCACCAGGGGTATGCTATGCTCTGTAATTGTAGTCCTCTGTAACTGGTCCGCAGCTGCAAACACTTGCGAATGAGCCCTTATCACCTCATCGATGTCGGCGTGGTGCTCGGCTGGAACTCCGTGGGTCAGCTCATCCAAACCTACAACTGTGAGAGGTGGGGATGGAATAGGCCGGTGGATACCGTAGACAGTCCAACGGCCGCGGGTACCAAGGTGCAAGCGCCCGGCACGGACTTCGATTGTGGCATCGACCTGTGCAAGCCAGGGGGCTCCCAGGATAATCTCCTCTCGTAGCTCATGCAACACTATGGCGTCCGTTTGGCTAACATGGTCCCTTATGTGAATTTTTACCTGGGCGCGCCCAGACGTGGGCGCGCAAGCTCCCCTGGTGGCCAGCAGGACTGTCCCAGCCTCAGCTGTCACGTCAGCACCGGCGACGAGGTGAGCGGCAATATAGCTGTGGCTGGCGGCGGTGTCCACCAGCGCCTCCAGTTCCCGGCCGTCCACCCGGACAGGTATGCGCAGTAGACTGCCTTCCTCGGGACCCATGCGCCCGAGCCGGGACAGCGTATCCTCTAGCCCCGCATCTACTGTCGAGGCCCCCAGCGATGTAGGGCGAGCGGCAGAGCTCACCGAAGACTCGGGGCACGGCACATCGGGCCGGTGCGTACCGCCCCCGCCGACGTCAGGTGGGCGGGGCGGTAGCTCACTGGCGCCCTTAGCTGCTGGCGGGGACGCCGACGACATGGGGCGAGCGGCATAGCTCGCCGATGACTCGGGGCACGGCCCGTCGGGCCGGCGCGGACCGCCCCCGCCGACGTCAGGTGAGCGGGGCGGTAGCTCACTGGCGCCCGTAGCTGCTGGCGGGGACGCCGACGATGTGGGGCGAGCGGCATAGCTCGCCGAAGACTCGGGGCACGGCCCGTCGGGCCGGCGCGGACCGCCCCCGCCGACGTCAGGTGGGCGGGGCGGTAGCTCACTGGCGCCCGCAGCTGCTGGCGGGGACGCCGACGATGTGGGGCGAGCGGCATAGCTCGCCGAAGACTCGGGGCACGGCCCGTCGGGCCGGCGCGGACCGCCCCCGCCGACGTCAGGTGGGCGGGGCGGTAGCTCACTGGCGCCCGCAGCTGCTGGCGGGGACGCCGACGATGTGGGGCGAGCGGCATAGCTCGCCGAAGACTCGGGGCACGGCCCGTCGGGCCGGCGCGGACCGCCCCCGCCGACGTCAGGTGGGCGGGGCGGTAGCTCACTGGCGCCCGCAGCTGCTGGCGGGGACGCCGACAACATGGGGCGAGCGGCATAGCTCGCCGATGACTCGGGGCACGGCCCGTCGGGCCGGTGCGGACCGCCCCCGCCGACGTCAGGTGGGCGGGGCGGTAGCTCACTGGCGCCCGCAGCTGCTGGCGGGGACGCCGACGATGTGGGGCGAGCGGCATAGCTCGCCGAAGACTCGGGGCACGGCTCGTCGGGCCGGCGCGGACCGCCCCCGCCGACGTCAGGTGGGCGGGGCGGTAGCTCACTGGCGCCCGCAGCTGCTGGCGGGGACGCCGACGATGTGGGGCGAGCGGCATAGCTCGCCGAAGACTCGGGGCACGGCCCGTCGGGCCGGCGCGGACCGCCCCCGCCGACGTCAGGTGGGCGGGGCGGTAGCTCACTGGCGCCCGCAGCTGCTGGCGGGGACGCCGACGACATGGGGCGAGCGGCATAGCTCGCCGATGACTCAGGGCACGGCCCGTCGGGCCGGCGCGGACCGCCCCCGCCGACGTCAGGTGGGCGGGGCGGTAGCTCACTGGCGCCCGCAGCTGCTGGCGGGGACGCCGACGATGTGGGGCGAGCGGCATAGCTCGCCGAAGACTCGGGGCACGGCCCGTCGGGCCGGCGCGGACCGCCCCCGCCGACGTCAGGTGGGCGGGGCGGTGTGGCTGGTTGGAGTTTCGGAGAGCGGGGCCCAGCTGTCTCATCGCCCTCACCTAGGCGTTTCCCGATGGTGTTGTGTCACCTCCGTTTCCCCCTTCTCCGGCGGCCTTGACGGGGCATTCACGGTGCCAGTGGTACATTTCTGTTGGACAGTACCTGCAGTGGGGAGGCCGCTCTTCGCGGGCTGTCGGGCCTCCGCGTCGCTCCCCTCGGTCGGCCTGCCGCCAGGTCAGCCTCGACTGGCCCTGTGGCTCAAGGTTGCGTCCCCGCGACCCCGGCGACTGGGCGGATCTGTCCGGCGGTGCTGGCGGGCCAGTGTACCGCACCATCGCTCCAGCATCTTCTGGTGACAGCACCGCCGGGGTGGGGTTGGGCCTCCACGGCATCATGGTCTCCGTTGCACTCTGTATGGCCTGGATGTCTCTCTCTGTTTCTCTCGCCATGGCTAGGAAATCGTTTACGCTTCTTCCCGCGGCGTTACGCATGAAAGGTCTTAATTCCGGTGACAGTAGCTCCACAATCACTGGCAGTATCTCGGCGACTGAGCCGCTTGTCGTCAGAGGCGTAGCTTTTGATAAATAAAGCCTTCCACGCTTTCCCCGGCCCGCTGTGTTTGACAGTACAGCTGGTACCGACAGCTGGCACGGGAACGCGCGTCATCAAAACGGGATTCGAACCGGGTAACGAATTCGGTCCAAGACATCCGGTATTCGCCTGCCATCGCCCACCAGGCTTGGGCACTGTCCCGGAGCTGTCCACTAACTCTGTCCGTGAACTCGTCCTCGGGCACCGCGTGTCTTGATAGTCTGTCCCAGCATGCTTGCAGAAATGCATGCGGATCTTCATGTGCTCGCCCCGTGAATACAGGTAGTGACACCGCCACGCTTGCATTTCGCGGTACCGGTTCCGGTTGTGCCTCCCCATGGCGCCGCACACCGTCGTTACAGGCTGCGCATAGAAATAGTCCGTCCCTGAAATTAGCGAATTCGCGTGCAGTCGTGCAAATCCGGTGTCTGACAGTGCCGCACACATAGCACTGCGCCGTCTCGCCTGGTCGCCCGGGACAGCCTACCATCGCGCACGTCACGCGCTCCCTTATCACGGCCCGCTCTGTGCCATGGTTATATATTTCCTTTTTTACAGTCTTTTCCTTAGGGGTACATGAGCACCATAGTGTAGCGCCCTCCCCTCGCAAGCTGCCCTCTCCGTGTGGCTTATGACACACCTGGCAGACCCCGTCCATATTCACGCGCACAGGTGTGTAGCATTCCGCGACATGCGCGGCTGACCGGCCCGTGCGGCGGACCGGGACGTCAGGTGGCGGGGAACAGACAGGCATGGCCCGCCTCCCCCCCTCCACTGCCGGAGGTCCCGTTTCCGCACGCTCTTCGTCCCGCGGAAGTTGACCCGGCGGCGCGGTGATCTTGAATGGTCCGACTCGGCTGTACTCGTCGTCGCTCGGCTGGACTCGGCTCCCGCTCGACCCGAAGGGCGCAATTCGCCTGCGCTCATCCGGCGCGATCCCTTGAAGGGGAAAAGGGGGAAGAGCGAACTCCCTCGCGCGGCCGAATGAAACCCGATACCTGTGTGACGCGCTCTTATCGCTTGACGGCGCAATCTCACACCATTTTGGCGCGTCGGCTTCCGCTCCCGCGCCGCTCTTGTCCACGCTCGACTCCCTGCAGCATTCTCGCGGCTCCCGAAAGTTTTGAAAATCCGCACTTTTCATGTCCGTTTCTATGTAAAAGCTCATGGTCAGCCACACTAGTTGGGCGCCATTTTGACGACATTAGGGCCGTTCCCGTGGTTCGGAGTCGCTGCCCAGCTGCTCCGGTAGAGATGGTACGTGCCACGTGGCAAGGGAACTACCCTAACTTAGGTGGAATAAAAGAGTTTTGACGTTAAGGTGTGTTTAATGCACACGTCACACTGTACATGGGCTGTCACAGCTCCCCTCTGTGACAGTCCATCAGGGCGAGGCCCGGCTCCACGCACCTTGAGCGCGACACGACACTACCAGTGACCTGACTGGCGGTGACACGACAGTGACGCGACTGACAGTGGCGTGGATGACGGTGACGGGACTGGCAGTGACGCGATTGACGATGACATGAAAGACTGACGTAACTGCCGACGCGAACGACGGTGACGTGACTCCCGGTGACGTGATTGACGGTGACGTAACTGACGACGCGAACGACTGACGGTGACGTGACCTTCGCGACCGCGCTCTCTCATGCCACTTCGGCGACTGACTCCACCCACGCTCCGCGACGTCTCAGCGGCCTCCCCCCTTGCCGCGTGCACATGAATCTCCCCTCTTTCCTTCGTGTGCGAGTGCGTGGAGCCACATGGTCACAGGCGGGGAGACGCGACTCAGTCGCCCGGGAAACACATTTTATCCGTTTTGAACTCAACACAATATCAACACAACAAGACAAATAGATATTCACACCCTTACATAATTACATAAACAAAACCTGTTACACTTTTGCGCACGGGCGCCGGCGCACACGCAAGCCTGAAGCAGCGACGGGCAATAATGGCCTCAGCGAGCCGGAGGAGCACTTGGGACGACGTCACCTCATTAAAATTATGGCTGGGTTCTAGCCGGGATGTCCACGATGGTTGCCAACCTTCTTGGAAGAGATGACACATTAAGAAGAAAATAAAGGGCTGTGCCCAATTAATTGCCCTGATTTCCCTGACTGGCGTCGTGAACCTACGTCCTTAGTGACCTCGTTGCCCACGATACGTTAGCTCAAAATAAATAAGTAAAATTACGTTTTCTTTACCTTATTTATTAAACCACCAGGGTGGACAGCGATTGGGAAAACCTTGGAAATGTCAGGAAATTTTTTACTACTGGAGAAATATTCAGGCAATTTAAATGGAATCGGTGTACGGGCTGCTCCTATATGCTAATCCATTAATTGTTTCTAGCGTATTGTATTTGGGTTCAGTATTCAATTTTGTTGCAAGTTGTTGTGTGTGTATATATATATATATATATATATATATATATATATATATATATATATATATATATATCTGAGTGTGTGTGTTTTTTGGCACGTGGAACTGAATTCCGTATGTGATGGCGCCTCGGAGTGTGATGAAAGAAACATCAGTTTTGTGCATAGTTTCCACAATCCAGACTGCAGTAAAGAATCCGCATGCTATGTTGTAACTATGTGAACACGTGCCCGCCTAGTCAGGGGTGTATTTGTGTTAGTGAGGCGGGATGATAAGTTCAACGCTCGTTAGTGCTTTTAGCGCGGCATGGCCTCTAAGCGCAAAACTTTGGACTGGAGCGTAGACTTTGCGTCGTGCATAGAACAACTATGAAATATAAGCGGGAAACATAACATATTATGGCGCACAGATGGAGATTTAGGTGTATTATAAGGTCCTTAAATTCTTTAATTATCTGTACCAGGCGTTTCATGTCTAAACTTTATTCTGAAAACGCGATTTAGAATTTTTCACTAACCTAAAATACAATTAAATAATCTGAAAATCCACTCATCCGCCCTCAGCGTATTCTTGAATGTTGTTCGTAAATGGACACCACTGGAATACCTTGAGCAGTGTTCAAATCGCATGTTCTCTTCTGAAGCCCTGCACACTATGTGTGTGTCAGGGTAGACAGGGCTCTTTATATAAATTCATAAATAAGAATAAATAAATATATGCAACGGAACAGAGCAGAATGTGTTATTGGTAGAAACATAAAAAATTCGCGGATTCATTTCGTGTTATGCTAACATTCAAATAATTATACCTAGTGCTGCTTATGTCATTGGTTCACTGTTAATCTGGAGGACTGAGGGCCAATTAGAGACCCTCACTCATAGAAGTGTCGAATCACAGGCCACCCAGTCGAGACGACTCACAAGTCAGCAGCCAATGAACAGTTGGCATTTGCCCGAATGTGTAGAGGATATTGGAGTATATCCTGAAGGTCATTGAACCCGCGAATTTTTCCGGTCTCTAGTTATTGGTGAGAAGTAATTTTTCCTTGGAAAAATAAGTTTATGATAATATCTATATTACGAAAGGAGTAGGAAATAAGGAACACTTTGCATCATGTCAAGAAACAATAAGATACTTGAAGAAAGTAGTATGAAATATTAAAAAATATAAGTTTTAGATCGGAAACTTCAATGTTGTTGATAATCAAGTGAAATAATTATCACTACATTTTTCTGTTTAGTGTAGGTATGCTATTACACGAGTCTATTATAAATACGTAGTCACATATATTCATTGACTTTACAGAAAGTTTATGTTGGCTCTGAATATACGACTTTACTATTACATTAAATTTTACATATTGTAATGAATAATTTTAAATATGTATAAAATATTGTTTAATTTAATCAATGCAACATATATAATGTAATGTATAATTATAACACATATAATATAATGTATAGTTTAATGTAACTCAGAATAGATAATGTACTGTATAATTATAATATATGATACAATGTATAATTTAATGAAAATCTAAAATCATTTATTCCGGGCCAACATAAAATCGCTGAAAAGTCAATGAATAAATGTGAATACATTTTTGAGACACGTGTAGTAGCATAATTTACGAGAAAAATGTCATAATAATTACTTTCGGAAATTATTAAAAACATCGTTTCCAAACAAAATTATTTTTTTTAGTATTTCGTGCAATTTTCTTCAAGTATCTGAAATTTTCTTGATTTAATGCAATTTATTCCTTATTTCCTACTCCTTTCGTAATATATTAAAAAAAAACTGCTTTTCGCAACGAAACATTACATTTCACCAACAACATATTCTACTGTGCTCTGATTAGTGCTTCTAATAATTTTTAAGAACAAATATAAACTATAAGCTTTTCAGTTAATTATTAAATCAACCGCTTATTCGCCACGACACCTACGTGACTATCGAATAAACCACTACCTTTGAATCTAATTCTTAATACTTAAAATTTTAACGTAACCTTAACTTCAGACGCTTGAATAAAACGCATTCGTGGATATTCAGATTTATTTTAACTGTTTTTGTGTTTAATTTGTTAGGTCTGTTACACAAATTATATTCTCGCATATATAGGATAATTATAAAGTCCGTGAAACATTTCATAAAATCGGTACAGCGAAATGGAAAAGAATCCCCTAACAAATTATATACCGCGTGAAAGAACAACTCTCAAAGTTTTTTTTTGAATGTAGCGCCAAAAAGCTATTTAAAAAAACAACCGACAGGGGCTCTAGTGCATGTAGTTGCGGAAAATGGCTGCGAACCAGGCAGAGAAAGCCTTTTGTGTGCTTTAATACGCCCGTAGCGAATCGGTAGTGAGTGTCCAAAGAGCTTTCCGTGGCAAGTTTAACAAAACACCACCAGTTTACAATAAGTGGTACAAGAAATTCGAGGAAGACGGCTGTTTGTGCGACGCAAAACGGTCGGGTCGGCCAGGCGTGTCACAACAGACAGTGGATTGTGTACGGGACGTGATGGTGCGGAGTCCCAAGAAGTCAACTTATCGGGCTAGTGCAGAACTTATCGGGCTAGTGCAGAATTGAACATCCCTCAGCCAACAGTGTGGAAAATTCTTCGTAAGCGATTAAGAGTGAAGCCATACAAATTGTAGCTTCTGCAAGCCATCAGCCACGATGACAAATTGCTCCGACTGCAGTTCTGCATTGCCATGCAGAACCGTCTTGAAGACGATGACTTTGCAAGCAAATTAATCTTCAGTGACGAAGCCACTTTTCATCTCTCAGGAAGAATAAACCGACACAACACACGCATATGGGGGACAGAGAATCCACATGCAACTCTCGAACACGTCCGAAATTCGCCAAAAGTTAATGTGTTCTGGGCCATGTCAAACAAGACAGTTTATGGCCCCTTCTTCTTCGCTGAGAGAACTGTCACTGGTATCACCTACCTCGAAATGCTGCAATTGTGGCTTATGCCACAACTTGAAGCTGATAGAAGGGACTTCATCTTCCAACAAGATGGTGCTCCACCTCATTACCACAATGTGGTACGAGATTATCTGAATGAGACGTTGCCACATCGCTGGATGGGCCGTGGGGCGGCCGCTGACCAAGTGCTACTCCTATGGCCACCACGATTACCGGACTTGACAACTTGCGATTTTTTCTTTTGGGGATACATCAAGGATAGTGTTTATGTTCCACCTCTACCACAGAACCTTGACGAATTGAGACACCGCATCGTAGCAGCTGCTCTTACCATCACTCCTGATATTCTGGGTCGGGTATGGGCAGAATTGGACTATCGATTAGATGTGTGTCGTGTGACGCAAGGTGGACACACAGAACATTTATAACTAGTGGAAAAAAAACTTTGAGAGTTTTTCTTTCACGTGGTATATAATTTGTTACATAATTCTTACCCTATATATACATATATATATATATTATTCCGGCAGGGTGCATTTTACACGTCTGGGTAATCGTAACTATAATTAAATGTGTGTTAGGCTAGAGCAGTGTCATTGGAAATACTCTAAATTCGTAAAATTAAATCCCGCAAACACACGCACACATATTATATTCAACCACGTGAGGCCGGGCCCCATCAGAGTCCCAACTCCCACTGCAAGCACAAAATCCATGTTACTTCCCACAAGGTAAAAACTTGCCCAGATGGGGCCTAACCTGCATATTAAAATTCAAAATCAAAGTGAACATCAAAACCTATTCTGAAAAATGTAAGGTGGCAAAAACATTGACCGAACACATCAAATATATTTTCAAGGTTTATTGTTAATCTTAATATCTCACAAATAGTACAAAAATAGTTAGATCTCATAAATATATCACAAATGTTTTATAATTGACTAGAGATATCTCATAAATAATACAAGAATAGTTAGATCTCATAAATAACAAATATTTTATAATTTATACACAATAAATATTCCTTACTTTAATACTTTCTTTGGTTTCAAAACTCTAGGCTAGAAGAGTACATTTAAATGCTTAATGACTTTAAACCAAAAATAAACAAACCATTAATCAACGCATCGGAAGTTCTGCCGCTCGCTTTTGCCAATCCGTGTGTGACCGTGTCTGGTCACAAGACGTTAAAATTAAATTTCCACCACCAAAACATTTAAGGACATGAAGAAGCTTACCTTCTATGTTGACATGTGGGAATAAACTGACCTCTTGTGACGTCACGACTCATAGATAAGCTACGGCTGTGTGCGGCAGAAGACAGTGCACTTTCAACAAAATTTACCAAGTGCCAATCCACATTATGAACACCTAAAGCAACACTAAGCTTAAACAGGTGCATCATATTCGCACAAAACACAAGTCCAATGGTTACTACTCACAGTTGTTTTCATCATTATCAAAACTTTAAACTCTACTGGCCAGTTCATAACAAATAATTACAACACCCATACTTAGCTCTCCAAAACACCTTGCCTTCTGTCAATCTCTCTCTCTCTAATGCCTCATGATGATGTTGGTGATGGTCCTGCTGCTCCATGCCTAACTGATCAAAATCCCGGGCTTATATACCCATTTCTCACCCCCCCCCCTTCCCTCCTATTGCCCCTCCAATCACGGGATTAATAGAGATGATTTTCGAATGTTCTAGAAAGATCTTCATACCAGTTCACATAATCGATAAACAACCAATTTCCGGGATTTATTCTTCTTGCTAAATCCGGAGTTGGTAACACTGAATTCGATGTTGAGTAGGAATGAAGTCTCCACTTTGTCTATGGTATTTTGTTGAAAGTGCACTGTCTTCTGCCGCACACAGCCGTAGCTTATCTATGAGTCGTGACGTCACAAGAGGTCAGTTTATTCCCACATGTCAACATAGAAGGTAAGCTTCTTCATGTCCTTAAATGTTTTGGTGGTGGAAATTTAATTTTAACGTCTTGTGACCAGACACGGTCACACACGGATTGGCAAAAGCGAGCGGCAGAACTTCCGATGCGTTCGGTACTGGTCGGGAGTTATTGAACCTCAGACTTCTCTCCCTGAAGCCCGAAGCTTAGGGACTGGATTTTTACACGCCGTAAACAAGCCGCCAGCGCGATAAATCCATAACAGAAAACAAAAGGGGGAAAAACTTCGAACTCTGTTCTCCGCCCGCTGCCGAGCAGTAAAAGGGCGAGACAAAGGCTTCGTCTATTTGGGTTGACGTCTGTTAAACACGCTCCAAGTTTATCGCTCGCCGCCTGGTAATAATGAAGCCGTAAAATGAAATAAAGTTTCAGGCGAGAAGGACGCGGGCTTGAACGTCTGGCGCCAGCTCTTCAGGAGTAAATATCCGCTTCTACGACACACGGAAATGGATCCCAGAAGGAAGGGAGGGAGAGAAAATTAAGGGGCTAAATCTTACCTCCCTCCCCCTCTCCGCTTATCGATTCCAACTTACATAAAAGGGGGGGGGGGGGGGGAATGACAATTCCTGGGAACTAAATCTGCTACCCCCTCTTTTCAACAGCTTCTGGATTTGAAAATCAGACATGGATGTTTTAAAAGTCTGATTCATGTACCCTAATTTGTCACAAATTTTATAGTACTAAATAGTAGTACCATTCGTACCCATTTTCTAAGCAACACATCATGTGTGTTTACGAACATTTTTGACAACCTCATGCAGTTTACAGAACAATGGTGGCAAAAGAATACGTAGACTATTAGTACAAGCAATTTTGAGAACTATTTGAGACAAAGTTACACGAGACACCAGGACAAATCATACAGCGACGTTCCAAAATGCGCTGTTTTTTAACAGAGCAATTCTTTACAAAATAAAAAAGCTAGTATGACATTCTGTCCACGAAATGAATGTAATTTCAAGACTTTTTTTTGGGTTAAAACATCTTACAACAAGAAGTGCAAAAGTAAGAACAGTCCATTGGAAAAATGAATGAAAGCATTATAACAATTGGGTGTACCATGCCGCCTCCAATTCAATACAAGTGTGTCTGGCCGTCCGCATAAACAGTTCTATTCGGCCGCCTGACTCAACAGAAGTTTTTCCGGCTGCCTGAGTGAACAGAAGTTCTTCTGGCCGTCCTACTGAACAGCGTCATTTCACTGCGGGCCACGTATGCCATTTTTATTAAGGAATATTATCTAGTGAAACGTTAGTTAATTGAATTAGTAGGCATGTTCTGGTATACCTACATGTGTATGATTGATCCAATGGCTCGATACGAGATAAGAAGGGAATATGCGTCAGCCTGCAGAGATGAAAACGCACAGCCAGGTGCCCAAGCTGGCCTCTGCCTGCCTGTAAAAACTTCCGAACCTCCATTTTTTCTAACGTTTAGTGTTTCGTTATTCAGTACATACTATAAAAAAAGACTGAATATTATATTGCGCAAGTTTTTACTGTAATATTAGTACTATAAATATTACTCTTTATATTCTGTTGTGTTTTTTTACATCCTGTAAGCTTTTTATCATCTCTTGTGTAACTCTTCAAAATCACTCTTTATAAACTCTTGTATTTTTTAAATGTAATTATTTAGTCTTAGTTGTGAGGTTTTCCTGTAGTCTCTACCTGATACGGTAAAAAAAACTGCTTGAATGGCAATTTAATAAATAATAACGAAACAAAAAAATAATGAAAATAAATAATACGACACCATGAACTGTGGTTAAGTAATTTTAATGCGAAATAATGTGCCATGCCATGGATTTTATATTATTCCTACAATTTATTGTTTTGCAATGGACACATATATAATTTTCTTCATTGTTGTTTTTCCAGATGTGCCAGACATAGTCTCCCAGGAGTACGAGGTGCCACATATCAACGTTAGCGACAGCCCCCCGCCCCCCTTCGCGGCGCCACCAGTCACGCCGGCCAGGACGCTGCCTCCCTTGAGCAACATATTCCCCAAACCCCCACCCGTCCCCCCACCTCCTGAGAAATATTACGCTGCCACCGAAATTTGTAAGGTATGAATTTTCATACTTAGTATTTTATCATTTGATTTTCGACATATGGTCGACAACGAAGTCATTAGAGACACTAAAACACAATACTAAACAGGGATAAAACCTTCGAGAGACTATAATTTTGGTCACTTCTCAATGATGAGTTTTGTTATAACAAAAATATTACGAAAATTTATCACAATTTTTATATAATAATTAATAAACCAAATTTAATTAAATTAAAAAAATCAGTTGTTTGTAAAGTCGGTTTACGGACGATAGTTTAACGTGACAACGTCATAACAAAACATTGATGAAATGATTGCATACTTTTATGAATAAAATTGAATATTTTTTATTGAATTATCACTATTTTGTATGGATACAAAGAAGGAGTGAAATGAAATCTACAATTTAATTGATAAATTTACTTTTATTTGCACTTAATAATTTAGAATATGTTTATTACTTTAACGAAGAAATTATTTTAACTATAACTTTTATACATGTTTGCTATATAACTTCTTCCAATCTGTGTTATTCAGTTAAGGATAGGACGATGATAGGAAAAGTAGGAAACGACTGGGAGTGTTTCAAGTTTAATGTGCCTCGAAAAAGTCAAATCGATGGTTGTTCCAATCGAGTGGAAGAGAGATATATGCGGTGCAAGCGTACAATGAGCGTAACGGGACAACGCGTAACGGGACAGTGTGCGTAACGGGACAGTGTGCGTAACGGGACAGTGTGCGTAACGGGACAATGAGTCATCCTTGTTCGTGCGTGCAGCTGGCATTCATCGATTTATTAGACGTTGTCACGTCAAAAAATTCTCATTCAGAAGATGCATAACATATATAAAAAAAACTATTTGCTCCAAGGAAAAATTCAACACTATTTTATACAGAAGTAAATAAAATATTTTGAGGATTGTAAATAATAATTTTAAGACGGCTACACATGCGTCCATGTTTATACTGGCCGGTCGCACTGTTGCTAACTGTTGTGTCTCCTCAAGACTTTAATAATCTGCATGCCTCTCCTGGTAAAAAAAAACCCACTCCTCTACACCGAAGTAAGTATACACTTCAACGAAGTGTGCTTAAGCATAGAGAAAAAAAAATTAAGGTGGAATAGTTAAAGGTCTTTAATCTGCCACTCAGTGGTTTGGCAAATTCTGTAAGCCGACACCAATGTTCTTTGGGTGGAGTCTGGCTGTTGACTTTCGCTGCCAAGATCCGTCACTCATTAGGATCAGTTTACATTTCAATACAGTTTTTCTCGATTTATAGCAGGAGACATAATATTTTACAGTTCACATTTCACGGGTAGGTACATTTTCATAATAAATTTTGTGACAAAGAGATCCAAATCCTGGCTGCAACAAGATACTGGAGACTTCTTTTAACTATTTTTTTTTCTTTCTATAGATTAGCTCATTACAACTTCTTTTTAAATATAATTGTACCTTATAATCATTTTCGTTTGTACTGCAGCTAAACTATATTGATGTTCGGAAATTGCAAATCTTTCATGGTTGTGGTGCAGAATGTGTAGAACTAAACAGATTAAAGACTTTTCACGGTACTATGTTCTATAGTTTACTTCAAACCTGCCTGATGCAGTAACATAAAAAAATGATACTGTAAACTGGGGATACTTTGAACATGGGTGAAATTTGGAACACTTTTTCAGAAATTGATATTGACGTCTATAGAAAGTTTTCCTGTCTAATTCACAGGTACCTAAATATTATGTGGGTATGTTTTTTTGTACTATATTTAAGTGTTTTGGTACAACTGGATTACAGAGTTTTGTACTCATATCTCTTTGGTGGATATTTAAAATGGTTGCTAATTTTCACCAAATATGAACAGTGCATTTATTGGAATATTTGCAGATTATGTTCAATAACTACAAATTGTAAATTTTCTAACCTAAAATGGGGTAACTTTGAACATTGTTCAAAGTTCCTCCAAGCCGAATAAATTATTTCATTCATTCCCTCTTCGCTATTTATGATATTTTACTATTCAGTTATGGTACCTACTTTGTTGTTAAAATGTTATTTGTGTTGTGTTATATGAGTCTGTATTTGTTTTGTTGGACAGATAATGCCAAGAAAACATATAGATGCACGTGCATACCAGAATTATTTCACACAAAATCTGGATAAAGCTCTGAAGAATGTGTTGCAAGGGAAAATGACATTAAGAAAAGCTAGTAAGAAATTTTATATTCCATTGGGAACCCTAAGCCATAAGGTAAGAAATGAACACACGAATATCATTGGACGACCATTAGTATTTTCTGCCAATGAAGAAAATAGTTTAGTTGACCACTTGATAAAGGTTGCTGAATGGGGATTTCCGTTTAACACATTAGACCTAAGAATGATGGATATTTAAACATTAAAGGCTACACAGTACCTACCCTGTTTTGAGAATAACATTCCGAGTACTGATTGGGCCTTAGCCTTTCTGAACAGGCACAGAGCCATAATATCCAGACATATGGGTCGAAACATCAGCATAAGTAGGGCTTCCTTGTCTGCTGAAACAGTAAAGCAGTACTTTGACAATCTGACTGCTACACTATTAAATGATGATGGTACTGAAGTCTCGCCAACTAACATATTCAACTATGACGAGACTAATTTTTCTGATGACCCTGGCCAAAAGAAATGCATTTTTAAGAGAGGGGTAAAATATACAGATCGAGTTAGAAGCAGTACCAAAAGCTCAATAGCCATTATGTTCTGTGGTTTAACATGTGGTTCTATGTTGCCTGCATATGTTGTCTATAAGGAAGAGCACATATGATCCACTTGGATAGAAGGTGGTCCACCAAACATTCGATATAATCGCAGCAAGAGTGGCTGGTTCGATATTGTTACTTTCAGTGACTGGTTTGAGACAGTGTTTGTTCCACATGTGAAGAAAATTCCAGGGAAAAAAGTCTTGATAGGAGACAACCTGAGCAGCCATTTCAGCGAACGTGTTTTGAAGCTGGCACGAGAAAATGACATCGCCTTCACCTGTCTACCAGCAAATGGTACTCACGGGCTGCAACCTCTCGATTTTGCATTTTATGGCCCATTGAAGTGGTACTGGAGAAATGTGCTGGACTTTTGGAAGTTATCATCAAAAAACAAATCCCAAACACTCAGTAAAGATCAGTTTCCACGATTAATTACCCAACTGTATGAGAAACTATACTCTAGTGTGGCTGATACTAGTAATAATTTGACTGCAGGGTTCAGAAAATGTGGAATATACCCTCTGAATCCTACCATGGTAATGGCAAGACTACCTGATGGAATTTGTGACCAGTCTACAGAAAAGGATCTTGCGCCCAATGCAGTTGTGTCAGAGGCAGTCATCAGCATGCTCAAGGAAATGAGAGGAGTTGATGAGCCAGTGAGAAGACAGAGGAAAAGAAAAATTAATGTTGTGCCAGGGAAACGTATCGCTACATATGACCTATTATTAGCAAGTAGTATTACCCAACAGCAACAAAGCCAGAAGAGTATTGTAGAATAAGATGACAATGGTAGAAGCAGCGATGAAGATGTGTGTGCATTACAAGAAAAAAGTGAACACAATCATAGTGAACATGATGATGATGAGCATGAGTATGGGATGGAAATTTTGAATGGTTCCTCAGACAATGTTCTAGTAGAAGAGGCTTTTTATTTAGTCAATTTTCAAGTGAAGAAATCTGTAAAACATTATTTTGGTAAGCAGGGCCGCGTCTACCGGGAGGTGGGGGAAGGGGGGGGGGGGAGGGGCATTTGCCCCGGGCCTCAAATTTTATTAAAAAATTATATCATTATTTAAAGTGAATTCCCATTTTATATCTGGTGTAATAATAACTTGTCTTTAAATTTAGATACCTATTTATTTAGTTTTGTAAAGCATGATTCCACAATATAACCACACCGTGCTGTAACTTGTATGGTTTTATTTATAACTACTGAGTAAGTCACCGACATCGACGCTGGTCGCCGATAACTACTGTGGTGGGGACATGCCGATCCATCATATTGCCATCCAGGGCAGTTAGTGTGTGCGAGACCAGAAACCGAAGTTTCTATAACTCGCTTAGTGCATTGTAAATCAGGTGCACCCCACACTTTTGTAGAATCACTTGGATCAACGGGCGGGGCGCGTGTCTTGTTGGATAAGTTTGGCACACGGGCCTGTGTGTTCGCTGGTAGGTTGTGTAATGCTAGAAAAGTTACGTGTACCTAATTCGGCGGGGGAGAGAAGCTCCCCACCAGCTAGATCGGCTAACTGGCGTGATGTAGTGTCGTGTTGGTGTGCAATAGAGGCTTGTCGGTGTGCTGTAATTTCAAGTGACCTAGTTAAATTCGGGTGTGGCGTGTAGTGTAAAGCTGTGCAAGCCACTCCTACGAACCACTGGGAACACAGAAACATGCTAGGGTAGTTAGCCCATTATTGCATGTAACAAGGAAGTTCAGGCCGTCACTCGCACAGGCATATCATCGTGTGGTCGTGTTGGTGATATGGTAAAAGAAATTACATAGATTGGTAAACAACTAGCCGCCTTAAGGACCGAACTATTGCGTTCCATTATACTTCGGTCAAAGTTAGGCTAAACCAGTATTGCTGTAGCTAGCCCCCAGGCTGTTGTCTTCTAAACCTGAAAAATAGAAAGTGAAATTAATAAATAAAGGTCGTCCTATATGCCCTCGTCCAGTATTTTTTGTTATTTATTTAATTTTTTTTTATTTTATAAGATTTTTTTTAATTTTAATTTTTTTTTTAAAACTAGTCTAATAGCTACTGTACATGCCCCCAGACCCCTGCCCTGACAGGCATGCATGCCTCTCGGCCCGGATCCTCAGCGAGGGCTGGGGCAGCTCCCTCTACCAGTTCACTTGCATGATTCTGCCTTGACAAGGTGCTACGACGTGTATGTGGATTGTCGCGCGTGTTGTGGTGAGACTAAAATTTTACGTACCCCGGGGAAGGGAAAATAAATATTTATTAGGTGATGATAGATTTACGGAACTAGCTTTGTTAATTCAAAATCCCATGCCTTCCGAAACGCGGCCGGCACTAGAGGTAAAGCCTGCCAGGCGGTTCTCGCCCTTCAGGCATAGGGAGTCAACCCTGGCAACACAGGCAGTGAACCAGAGGGGGTTGTACATACACCTGCGTGCTTCGGACCATTTTGAATTAGCTAGGAGAGAGATTTGCAGAGAAGTTAAGAGAATTAATTGGCTATTATTAAGTGGTGAGGTAGGAGTGTATTTTATTGTTATGATTCAAAATCCCATGCCTTTCCGAAACGCGGCCGGCACTGGACGTGAAGCATACCAGGCGGGTCGCGCCCTTCAGGCATAGTGAGTCAGCCCTAACAACACAGGCAGTGAACCCGAGGAGGTTGTACTACCGTCGTCCGGGGTGTCGGGCTCGAGTCCCGGTGCGCTTCCTAGCGGGAGTGGCTGCTGTGAATGTAATGTGTCCGGATGGGCGCCAGACTAGCTCTGATGCTAATCGGTAGGTCGGTCGTGGGGTCGATTGCCCTGCATGGCCCACTAGGACCGTCGGCGATTTTGCGTGGGTTTAAGGAATCCCCTACTCGGCGGTGGTTGGGAATCGTAGGGTGAAATAATCATACGCTGAAATGAGGCAATAAATGATGTGCGTCATTTATTCAGGTGACTGTGGCCTGGGTGTAACGCCGTTGGTTACACGCCACGTCGTACAACAGGTGACGTCACAAAATACAAAAAACTATACAATTACACACAACTAAGTCTGAAAGTTACTTAATAAAACGTGGCACAAGTTTACAAAAGAAATGTTACACGAGGGTGCGTTGCACAAGTTTATGAATGTTACGTGGAGGTGCGTTGCACAAGTTTACAAAAGAAATGTTACACGAGGGTGCGTTGCACAAGTTTATGAATGTTACGTGGAGGTGCGTTGCACATGTTTACAAACGAAAACGATCAGTTTCAAGGCGCCGTACAAAGTCACTAACTATTACTTATTAGCGTGGCCCTAGGCGTTTCTGAGCCTGGTTATTCACACGAGGGGTGAGGGTGATTGGAGGCGGCCAATCCCGTAAGTCTACGTATCGAGGCGGTGTTCACGTCCACAGTAGTGGAGCGCGGACTGCAGCTAAATTCGTTCAAAGTTCCCTTGCGGGTGGTGTCAGTGCCGGAGCGACTGATATTAACTAAAGTTCTGTTCCTCGGGAGACGGCCCGTGCCGGATGCTGAACCTATCCCGCGGACCAAGTGGGGTGCAGGGGGGTTTTAGATTTATGCGGCCGGATTAGGTCGTGGACCGAAAATTGGACCGGGTACGCACGGAGAGATTAGTAAAAAAGAGATTTTAAGAAGTGACTATATTTACCAGAAGTGAACTCGGTGTTAACAAAGGATGATGTCTCTCCGTGGGACGTGCGTCCGCCCCAGTCCACGAGTTGCGCTGTACTGGCGTCATGTCATGGCGTCCGGCCGAGGCTCGGTGGCCCTCGCGCCAGGGTTGACCTCATTACGGTAGTTTCTATGTGACATGTTAAATAAGAGAATTTAATGACGTTAAATTCTTACATTAATTATTAAAGCTGAACCAAGGTCATTCGTCCCTTCTACAAATTGAAGTTATTATGTTTAGGAATTATTTCATTTAAATTTTACGTCACACCAGCGACTGTTCGTCTCTTGCTGGATTGCTCTGGTGGGGGTAATAACGTAATACGAGGGATGAATAATTATGTCATATGGTTTCGTTGACTAATACAGGCAGAAGGCCGCCAGGGGAACACTCACACACGTATCGACGTATCACACACGTGAGTGCCCGGGCACTCCTACGTCGCACTTTCGTCAACCGACTTTAAATTAATACGTAATACTGTTTTATAATCAGTGTTTGTTTTTATAACGTTGTTGGTTGAAATGACTGTCTGTTTATTTGGGTGGGGCCGGGTTCTACCTTGGTTGCTGGTGGCTCGCCTGACTCGGGTGGGCCATGGCTAGGGGCACGTTCCGTTAGCGGGGTTGAATATGGTGGTTGCAGGTCGGGCTTTAGGGTGGCCTTCGGTCGGTAGACGTCAAACGCCCCCCCCCCCTCGAGAAGCCCGACCTTGCGCTGCTAGTGACCCTGCCACGTGGGGGCGCTCCTAGCTTCGGCAGCAGCTCCAGCCAGGTGGTGCTCGCGGCGGCCGCAGCTGGTAGGGCCTGCGTACTGGGTCCAGGTCGTCCCACGTCGAACAGCCGGGTTTTGGTTCATCGGCGTGGTCCGGCAGCTGGTAGGGCCGGCGCTATCGACCTGGGGCATCCCGCGTCGAGTGTCCGGGGTGGTCCGGCAGCTGGTAGGGCCCGCGCTCTGGACCTGGGGCGTCCTGCGTCGAGTGTCCGTGGGGTGGTCCGGCAGCTGGTAGGGTCCGCGCTCTGGACCTGGGTGGTCCCGCGTCGAAAGTCCGGGTGGTGGGACGTTGGCGGAGGCCCGTTGCACCTTACCCCGTACGTTGTCATGCAGGTACCTGGGTGGTCGGCGGGTCCTCTGGGGGAGGTTCCCTGGGGCGTCTCCCGGGCCCGGGGGCTCGTGGGGGGACGCAGTGGTGTCTGGCCATAGATCGTCCGGGGCTAAGCGTGGCGTAGAGTGGTACGGGCGTATCTCCCGCTCTGGGATGCCAGGCGGTCCCAGGTCGGTGGCCTCGTCGTCTGGTTCCGTCACCACGGGGATGTTATCAGCGTCACCGTCTTCTGTCGGGGTGTTGAGAGGGTCCGAGAGCTCGGTGATCGAGAGTGCCTCGACGCCGTCCTCTGGCGGTCTCGGTGTGGTCGTGGGTTCGTCAGTGTCGGGAGGCTACTCGATGAGGGGTCCTCGGGGCTCGTCTTCGAGGGTAGGTGTCCCGCTGGGCTCGTCGGCTACCTCTGGTGCCGGTGTGGCTGTCGTGTCTTCATACACGAGTGTCTGTGGTTGGCTCTGACCAGTTGGTCTTTGTGCCGGGGTGGTCTCGGTGGGCGTGTCCCCCTCAGGCTCGCCCTTGTTGTCCGGCGCGAGTGTTGCTTCCTCGTCGGGGGGGTTCTCCCTGGGTAGGTGGGCCAGCCGCAGATCGTTGCGGTGCACCTTTCTGTCCCGTCTTCCGCTGGTTCGTATTAGGAAAGTGGTCCTCCCGAGCCGTCGGCATACGGGGTGGGGACCGCTCCACCTTAAGGCAAGTCCAGCGCAATAGTAGCGGGGCGTGTTGGAGAGGGGGTGCACGCGGACGAACACCTGGTTGCCTACCCGCACCGCGGGCGGGGGGTGTTCGGTCGTGGGTGTTATCTCCTGGGCGTATCGTCTCTGACGTTGCCGAGCCTCGCCGTGTTCGATGGTGCGTCGCTGATCGCAGTCGGCTGTGTCTTCCGCTGGGTGGGGTGGTCCGTATGTGGTCCATTCCCCTGGCAGTGGCAGGTTGTGCCCCTGCACCATCTCCGCCGGTATGCGGCCGGTGGCGGCGTTGGTGCGTCTCCGGACGCAGAACAGGGCATCTGGCACGTGGATATCCCACTGGGTGTGGTCCACCCCCAGTCGTATGCGCAGTTGCGCTTTCAGTTTCTGGTTCCGTCGTTCTGTGGGGTTTGCCCTCGGGTGGTAGGCTGGCGTCGTGTGGTGTTCGACCTCGTGGTCGGTGCACTGACGGCCCAGGAACTGGCTAGCGTTGTCTGTTAATATGGTCTGGGGGTAGCCCCAACGTGACAGAAACTCGTTGGTCAGGATGTGAAGGAGCGTGGTGGCCCTGATGTTGCTGCACAGGTAGGCCTGGGTCCACCGCGTGAACAAGTCTGTCACGACAAGCAGGAAGCGTTTCCCGCGGGGTGTGCGGGGGTAGGGGCCCATCACGTCCAGCGCAATGGTCTGGAAGGCGGTGGTGGGCTCCCTAGGCCGTTGTTGTTCCTCCCCGTCCTGTCGACATGCCTTTCGTCTCTGACAGACCTCGCACTCGCGTACGTATTCACGGACGTCGTGGGTCAGGCCCGGCCAGTGGTAGTGTCGGCCCACTTCGCGGCGGGTCTGGTCCGTCCCGGGATGCCCGGCGAGGTCGTGGTCGTGATGGAATCGTAATGTGGCCTCTCGTGCCTCTGTGGGGACGTAGGTTTGCCAGTCTTCGTGGTTGCCTGGGGTCCGTGTCATTACTACGCCTACCTGCACGCGCCAGGTACCCTGCGCGGCCGCGGGGATCTGTCGACGCCGGCAGTCGGCGTCGGGTGACGTCTCCTGGGCCTGGCATACGCGTCGATACAAGTCGGCAGCAGTGTTGGACGGTCCCTCCTCGTCATTGGCTTCGGCCGTGAGGCGGCTACACGTCATGTCGCCGTGTTCGCGTGGGTTCGGCGTGACTGGTGGTAACATGGCGTCCCAGTCGTCGTCCCGCAGCCCGGTGTTCTGGTCGGGTTCTCATGATAACAGGTCGGGCAGCTGATTTTCGGTGCCGGGGACATGCTCTACCTCAAAATCAAATGATTGGAGAAACAAGGCCCACCGAATCAGTTTGCCCTTCCTGCCCTGCATTGTGTGCAGCCACGTCAGGCATCGGTTATCTGTCCTAAGTGTAAAATTCTTTCCCTCGAGGTGTGGCCGGTACTTTTTCATGGCCCAGACTACGGCTAGGCACTCCTGCTCGTTACTGTGATATCGGCACTCCGCCGAGCCGAGCTTTGCGCTAGCGTAGTCTGTGACCTCACGCTCGCCGTCCGGGCCTACGTGGTATAGTATCGCGCCCACTCCGAGGGTACTCGCGTCCATCTGTAGGTAGAGGCGACGTTCTGGGTTTACCAGTGTGAGCGTGTGACACTGTGTGAAGGCGAGTTTAACCTCTTCGAATGCGCGCTGGGTGTGGTCGTTCCATCGGTACCATGACTGGGGTGACAGGAGGTCCGTCAGGGGTGCTATTGTCCTCGAGAAGTTAGGGACGTAGCACCGGAGCCAGTTGATCAGGCCGATGAAGCATTGTAGCTGTTTCCGCGTTCGTGGTACCTCGGCTTCGGCGATCTTCGCGAGGTTGCTCGCTTGCGGCCGGTTACCCGTGGCGCTCACGACATGCCCCAGAAACTCGACCTCCTGTGTCCCGATGTAGCACTTGTGGTGCGCGACTGTCAAGTGATGGGTAGCGAGGAGTTCTAGGACTAATGTAAGGTGCCGGATGTGTTCCACCCAGGTCTCCGAGAATACGATTACGTCATCGAGGTAAGCCAGTGCGAAAAAATCTACATAGCCCTCTAGTACGCGCGTCATCATCCCCTGGAACGTCGCGGGGGCGCACTTCAGTCCGAATGGCATCTCTCGAAATTGGAATTTGCGGCCGTCGGGGATGGTGAACGCAGTCTTCTCGCTGTCCTCGGTCCGTATGGGAACCTGCCAGTACCCTGACTTAAGATCGAGGGTACTGAACACCGTTGCTCGTCCTAGTCCTGCTACCGCGTTCTCTACGCTGATCTGGGGTGGCGGGGCGCTAACCGTGACTGTGTTCAGCGGCCGGAAATCCACGCAGAACCGCAGTGACCCGTCCTTCTTCGGCGCGAGTACAGTGCAGGCGTTGTAGCGACTATTCGACGGTTCAATAACACCATCCCGAAGCATCTCTGCGACCTTTCCCTGATGGCATGTTTCTCCCGGAAACCATATCCTCTGGGGGGCTCGTACACCGGTTTGTTGTGGGTGGTCGGTATGTGGTGCTCGGTGACCGTAGTTCGTCTGAGTGGGTCAGACACCGTGAATATCTCCTGTCGCTCTGCTAGTACTCGGTCTACGGCGGCGCGGTACTCGAGTGGGACGTTGTGACGTATCTGGTGGAGTGTAACGGCTTCACTAGCCCTTGCGGGTAGTGACCCGATGGCATAGACTACCAGCTGCTCTTGTGTGCCAATGTGTACCCGAGTGGCCTTGGTCTCGATTACGGCATCCTGCTCCGCTAGCCAGGGCTGCCCCAGGACTATCTCCTCGTGGAGGTCCTTGACTACGAGGGCGGTCACAGTGGTGATATAGCCCCTTATGCTAACCTGGAGTGTTGTTCGCCCTACGGTCAGGCCTGGCCGGGTGTTCGTGGCTAATTGTAATTCCGTCTGTTGCGGTTGAAGTTTCCCGGGCAGTACCAGGTGGGGGGCTACGAATACGTGACTCGCCCCCGTGTCGACTAGAGCAGCCGCGGCTCGCCCGTCAACCTCCACGGGGATGTGCAGGAGGCTGTCCCGCGGGCGGGTCAGCTGGTACAGTTGGGGGGGTCTCTCCCCTCCCGTGGCAACCGGGAGCGGTGTTTCTAATGTTCCGCCCCCGGGCTGGTGTTTCCCGGCGGTTTACTCGCGCGAGGAGGTGGTAATAGGCAGTCCTTGTGCCAGTGGCGTGTACCATCTGGGCAACCTCGCTGGTACAGTGGTAGCCCCGGGACGTCCTGTGTTGCTGACCTGGTGGGTGTGGCGTTGGTTTGGGGTGTGTTCTCGATAGCTCGTCGTCGGGTTGGTGGCTGGGTGTCAGCTCCCCCCTGTTGTGATGTCTGACTGAGGCGTCCCCGACTCGTGCCCGGTGTGCCCTGTTGCCAGAGGTCGTGCAGGTTCTGCTCGATGGCCGCTGCTTGTTGCACGTATTCCTTTACCGACTCTGGGCGACAACAACGCATGAATGCCTGGAGGCCGGTATGGAGTAACGCCGTAACGGTGGGTAGCGCTGTCGTGGGTCGAAAGTGCGGGTTGACGTGCGCGAAGAGACGTAGTTTTCGTGCTACGAATTGTTCGGCTGTTTCGCCGTATTTCTGTCGCTCGCCATAGAACTGTGAGGTGCAGTCGACCAATGCCTGTTCAGTGTCGAATCGGCGGGTTAGTGCGCCGGCGAACTCTGTCCACGGCATGCCGAACCGTTTCCATATGTCCCACCATTCGTGTGCTGTGCCTCGCAGCTGTCCGCTGGCCTGTCCCGACCACTCGTCTACGGGTATACCTGCCCGGGTCAATCGCACTTCACAGTTATCCACGAAACTTCGTGGGTCCTCATGTGTGAGACCACCGAATTCGGGTAGTGTGATCTTGCCCTGATAACCTTGGGGGCGGTTGTATGTAACGAGGTTTGGGTCGGTGAGTGGTGTTGGCTGTTGTGCATGGCGTTCCCCCTGTGTGGCGTGTGTGCACATCGTGCAGGTGGTCGGGCGAGTGCTCACCACGGTGGTGTTAGTTTCTGTTTCCGTCTTTACGGGTTGTGCGTGGTTTGTTCCCCGGGAGCTGTCCGTCCCACGGCTGTACCCATGAGTGGTCGTGTGGGTCGTTACCGTGGGGGGTGCATTGACAGGTCATGTACCATGGTCTCGACCCTGTCAGTAGGTCCGTTCCCCTAGGCAGTAAGCACTGGGCGCACACAACGTCGGAGTTCCGGGTTTGCATGTTGCTCCAGTTATGGTGTGTGTTTAGTGGTGTTGGTCTGTGCTTCTCGCTCGTAGCTCTGTATGCGCGGGGCAGGTCTGCGTGCGAGGCCGCGCTCGCCGGCTGGGCAGGTGCCTGGACAGCCGCACAAAACGGAGGCCGAGAATGGCCGCGGCGGAGATGATGCGCAGATCGTTGTGCGCAGCGACGGCCCAGAGCGCCCGGACAGCCGCACAAAGCGGAGGTCGAAAACTGTCCGCGTTGGGGAGGGGGTACGGATAAGCGTGCGAGGCAACGGGCGAGGGCGCTCGGACACTCGCACAAAGCGGAGGCCGATGATGGCCGCTGCGGAGAGGGGGGTCGGGCTGTGACGTAGGCTTCTGTGTCGCTGATGGCGCTGGAGTGCCGAGCCTGGCGGGGGGGATGGGGGTTGAAGCCCCTTTGTCCGCTTGTTTCATCGCGCCGGCCTATCTGACCCTGATTACTTTTGCCTGTGCAAAATGACCGTCCCATGTCCGTGCTGTGGCTTGGCGTGACCGGAAAAAAAAATTATGACTTAATAATGGCTCAAATTTTTTGTGTTTTCGTTAGAGTTCTTGTAATTTTGTGTGGAGAAAATCTTGATTTTTCTATCTTCGCCCCACGCAGCGGGCGCCAAATGCCGTCGTCCGGGGTGTCGGGCTCGAGTCCCGGTGCGCTTCCTAGCGGGAGTGGCTGCTGTGAATGTAATGTGTCCGGATGGGCGCCAGACTAGCTCTGATGCTAATCGGTAGGTGGGTCGTGGGGTCGATTGCCCTGCATGGCCCACTAGGACCGTCGGCGATGTTGCGTGGGTTTAAGGAATCCCCTACTCGGCGGTGGTTGGGAATCGTAGGGTGAAATAATCATACGCTGAAATGAGGCAATAAATGATGTGTGTCATTTATTCAGGTGACTGTGGCCTGGGTGTAACGCCGTTGGTTACACGCCACGTCGTACAACAGGTGACGTCACAAAATACAAAAAACTATACAATTACACACAACTAAGTCTGAAAGTTACTTAATAAAACGTGGCACAAGTTTACAAAAGAAATGTTACACGAGGGTGCGTTGCACAAGTTTATGAATGTTACGTGGAGGTGCGTTGCACAAGTTTACAAAAGAAATGTTACACGAGGGTGCGTTGCACAAGTTTATGAATGTTACGTGGAGGTGCGTTGCACATGTTTACAAACGAAAACGATCAGTTTCAAGGCGCCGTACAAAGTCACTAACTATTACTTATTAGCGTGGCCCTAGGCGTTTCTGAGCCTGGTTATTCACACGAGGGGTGAGGGTGATTGGAGGCGGCCAATCCCGTAAGTCTACGTATCGAGGCGGTGTTCACGTCCACGGTAGTGGAGCGCGGACTGCAGCTAAATTCGTTTAAAGTTCCCTTGCGGGTGGTGTCAGTGCCGGAGCGACTGATATTAACTAAAGTTCTGTTCCTCGGGAGACGGCCCGTGCCGGATGCTGAACCTATCCCGCGGACCAAGTGTGGTGCAGGGGGTTTTTAGATTTATGCGGCCGGATTAGGTCATGGACCGAAAATTGGACCGGGTACGCACGGAGAGATTAGTAAAAAAGAGATTTTAAGAAGTGACTATATTTACCAGAAGTGAACTCGGTGTGGACAAAGGATGATGTCTCTCCGTGGGACGTGCATCCGCCCCAGTCCACGAGTTGCGCTGTACTGGCGTCATGCCATGGCGTCCGGCCGAGGCTCGGTGGCCCTCGCGCCAGGGTTGACCTCATTACGGTAGTTTCTATGTGACATGTTAAATAAGAGAATTTAATGACGTTAAATTCTTACATTAATTATTAAAGCTGAACCAAGGTCATTTGTCCCTTCTACAAATTGAAGTTATTATGTTTAGGAATTATTTCATTTAAATTTTACGTCACACCAGCGACTGTTCGTCTCTTGCCGGATTGCTCTGGTGGGGGTAATAACGTAATACGAGGGATGAATAATTATGTCATATGGTTTCGTTGACTAATACAGGCAGAAGGCCGCCAGGGGAACACTCACACACGTATCGACGTATCACACACGTGATTGCCGGGCACTCCTACGTCGCACTTTCGTCAACCGACTTTAAATTAATACGTAATACTGTTTAATAATCAGTGTTTGTTTTTATAACGTTGTTGGTTGAAATGACGGTCTGTTTATTTGGGTGGGGCCGGGTTCTACCTTGGTTGCTGGTGGCTCGCCTGACTCGGGTGGGCCATGGCTAGGGGCGCGTTTCGTTAGCGGGGTTGAATACTGGCGGTTGCAGGTCGGGCTTTAGGGTGGCCTTCGGTCGGACGACGTCAGTACATACACCTGCGTCCTTTGGACCATTTTGAATCGAAAGAGGTGCAGTTAGTTATGCTGAAGTTATTGTAACTTGTATTTATTTGTTAATTTTTTTTAAATATAATTCTATTATTATATATATAAATTATAATTATTTCACAATTCAAAATCCCATGCCTTTCCGAAGCGCGGCCGGCACTGGAGGTGAAGCCTACCAGGCGGGTCTCGCCCTTTAGGCATAGGGAGTCAGCCCTAACAACACAGGCAGTGAACCCGAGGGGGTTGTACATACACCTGCGTGCTTCGGACCATTTTGAATTGTATAGGCCGTGTAAACTTTAAACTGTAGGCTCCGCGCGGTGTGAAGGTCGGGCGGAAAAACAGTTTTGTTTGGAGGCCCTCGGCGCCCCGACCAATCAGAGAGCTTTTAGGCCTGTGATTGGCCGGGGCCCCGCAGGCCTTCGCACGAGGTGTTCGGAGAGCTATTTTATGTAATTTTAAAGTTATTGAAGACTTTTTAGAAACTGAATCCATGTCGCTTTTGTTTTTAATATTTATGGTGGGGACAAAGCGAGCTTATTCATTAAATACCACAACAGCGCTTGTGGCGCGACGGGTGCTATTGTTCAATTTAGAGGTCGATTAATGTGATGTGTGATTCGTTTTATTTCCAACAGATGTCTTGTAATTTATGTAACCTACAACTCACATAGCTTCGGTTCCCTGCAAGAATTTCCGAAGTTTTGCCTTTTGGTATTAACGCCACTTCAGCCGCTAAATCAGAAGTTTACAATGAAAACAAGCATGTTGTGACTGACCTAACACAACCTAATCCTTCGATTTTTTTAATTTCAATTTTTGAGAGAAATCCGAAGTTGCACGAACGTGGTAGGGAACCGAAACTATGTGAGTTGTAGGCTACCGAATTAATGTACGCGTAAAACTTCTTAATGTAAGATTGACGAACAACAATCAATATCACTTTTTTAATCTATTTGTGCAACTAAATATGTTTTTAGTGAGATTTTAAAGCTATTAATTTTGTTATTGCAGTAATGATTTTTTTAAATGATTTTGTTGGTTTATGAATCATACGAACATGTTTATGATGTTCATGTTGGTAGTTGTGCTCAACAATAGAGAAGTCCATCAGGCGGGAATAATGTAAACAGACCTTGATACTACACCAGAGTTTTAGTTTAATAATAATTGCTAATTGTTTGGGTTTTATAATAATGTCACAAAACGAGTGTACGTAAATTTGATAGTGTTGCTTCCGGTAAATATGTAGTTTAGCGGTAGGTATTTGCGAAAAAAATGTTAAAACCGAAAATACTTTTATTTTATTCTCTTTCACTTCCTCTTTTCATGAAACCCGGCGGAGATAAGAAATTCCAAATACTTAAGGAGATATCGAATATTTTAATTTTCATAGTTGGGTGATATTTGTAAAAAAAAAAAAAAAATTAAATATTCCGAAAATACTTTTATTCTATGCTCTTTAAAGGCCGGGCTACATTCGCAACAGCACGCAATCAGCACACAAATAGCACACACGCACAGAGATAGCACAGAGCTTGAGCACAGAGTTTGATGCTACATTCACGCACAACACAACACAATAGAATACCAGAAGCATTCAAAAAGTTTTTTAAATGAATAACTTCCCTTAAAAATTTTGGTCAATGAAGTGGGTTTGTTTATGTTATGTTTGTTTAGATTCGTGTGTTGTTATTGTGGTACGGTTTTCGTTAAACCTAGAAATATTTTTAATAAGTTACTTCAAAGTTTACATACAAAACACAATGAGCATTCAAAAATACATATCACTCTTTATTTCAAATTCGGCTTCTTTAACACATTCATACACGGACTTCCAAGGATTTAATTTAGCTTCTTCATTTTTGTATCCTGCGGATCCCCTGTCATACAATCTATTTTTACTTTCTCTTACAGCTATCAAAAAGTTATCAAATATGCCTTCCATTTTTATGTTATCGTGTGTTTGAAAACAATAACAAACTATTCAAGTCAACAGCACCAATACTTTTGTGACAATTGTTCTTTTATAAGCCCACTAGAGTAGTACTTAAACTGTTTGCTGATTGGCTACCACCAGTCGCGCACAGAAAATAACCTAAAAGTTAAAAGTTAATGAACTTTCTGTGTGCTGATCCTGTGCTATTTTTCTGTGCACGTGCTATTTGCCAATGTGGCAGCTCATATCTAATAGTGTATGTTGAACTTCTGTGCGTCTGTGCTGTTTGCGTGCTATTGCGAATGTAGCCCGGGCTTAACTTCCTCTTTTCATTAAACCCGGCGGAGATAAGAAATTCCAAATACTTTAGGAGGTATTGAATATTTTAATTTTCATAGTTGGGTTTTTTGTATAAAAAAAAATTAAAAACCTAAAATACTTTTATTCTATGATCTTTAAGAGCGCGTGGGAGATAATATTTTCTCGCGTGCGGTCAGTTGAAGTGGTTCATTTTTTCCTCGTAGGATAGCGCTGCGTTCGGCCACGGGCGTATGGAGCGTATCCAAGTGGCGATCCCACGAACTAGTAGGAAAACGGAATGTCACCGCGGGGTGATGGGGAGGGGGGGGGGGGGGGGAGTGAAATACAAAGACGAATGAAGGACGGTTGATAGAGGTGGGATGAGTCAGCTGTAGCAGCAAACGCAACGGCTTTGTGATGTGCTGAGAAGCACAAGACGACACTGGACTATCACGCCCGTTTCATACATAACCAGACAGAGCGGATAGAACATTTTTTTTTTGTTTAAAGGAACGCCGTTTTTATGCTTAACTGTTTCGGCGTCCGTGGATGTTACTGTGTGATACAACACCTCTTCGTTTAAATAAAAACCGTACAACAGTTCTGGTACATAAAATATTACAAAGTAAATTTATCACTCATGTTTATTTTAAATTTTACTGCAAGCGAAACGAAAAAAAATAGAACTTTAGATACAAGGTTACACTACATACCTAACAGTTTAGTATTGTCATCTGCCTGGCAACTTCAGAACGAAACTTCTTATTTATACCTTTTTTAATACACTTGACGTTTCTGACTCGTGTTTTGTAACAAATGTACCGTTGATTTGTAGGGAATAAAACACAACATAATTTGTTAATAGTTTGAGAAGATAACAGCATATTAAACTCTGAAAAATCGCCGATCTCTGCACTTTCAGCATTACAAAATATCAGCTTGATCTCAATTTTTTCTGCTCTTATCACACGAGGTTGCGTTAATACCAATGGTGCGTCCTGATAGGCTAGAACAGTTTTCCACTCTGTCTGGTCAGCGTTGTCTGGCTGACCCGAATTACTAGGCACTGGCTCAGGCAACTAAAGCTGAACTACTCCAGGAAATATTATTCTAATCAGTTTGCTAGTGTACTATTTTCTACATGAACATTTGCTAATTGTTTCTCCAAATTTCGTTTTGAAGTTTAAAAAAAACATGAAGTCCGTGTAGTTTACGTTTTGATTGAAAAGTCAAACAAGAATTTGTCTTTTTTTCCCCCCGCAATGGACCTAGATACTAGTTGCTATATTTTCTTTATATCCAAATGTCCATACTTTAATTTAAACTTTAATTTAACTTTTATAAATGTATGTTGTGTATAATTAAGAATACCTTTTTTTATCGATCAACATAATATTTGCTCCGTAACCAAATAAGTGAACTTAAAAGTGAATGTTACTGGCATTACAGTATATTACACATAAATTATTATTATTGGAATCACAAATGGTAATCATAATTTAAACAGAACTACTATAATCTTTTTCACTGTCCGAATTTTGACGTTTAGCTTGTGAGAAAGGTCTCTGTAAGCTGGATTGCAAAGATCTTATTTTACCAGAAAACTATTGGACAGCCATAAACTTTCTAATAAAGTGAATGTCAAAATTCGGACAACATGGACTTCATCTCAATGGAAGTTATATCGGTTTTTCGAAATTGAATGACAATTCACTATATAATTATTGTGTTATGTTGAAATTGAGCCAACTTCTTGCTATAGAAAGAAAACTTATGTCTCTTCTCATATAACGTAGTAACGTAGAACATGGTCGTGGTAACTACCCACCTATGTATATACTACCTCTGAAGGTTCAATTAATGAACTCGCATTCGTGTTGGCCTTAGTTTCAATCCTTTTCCAGCGAGTCTTGTTATATTTTAAGTACTTAGTGTATCTATATTGGGGCAAATTTTAGACTAAATTATGTGTTGTTAAGAGCGTCTATGGTGGAAGGCCGCGGTCTAAGGTGTGGGAGGACTTGCTGCCTCTCGCTCAGTGGCTATTCTGTAATTGAAGCTACGGTATATCTAAATATGATACAGAGACTATAACAGCTAATGAGCGACAGCCATTAACCCTAGCACACCGCGGCCTTCCAATAAAGATGCCCACAAAAGAGCCCATCGAAAATTAATATTGAAACATGTAATTAATTTGAGTGAAAAATTATGTATTACTTTAGATTTTTTTTTCGTTCATGTTACGTAGCGTTTTCTTTCCATAGGCTAGTCATAGGTTCAGCAACTTAACCAAAGTAAGTTTACTCTTGGTTATTGAGCACAATATATATATAATGCACACACATATATATATAGAATATATATAAAGTTGACATATATACACAAGTATTTAAAACATACGTACAAACTTCGGCAGGCTGTTTCTGGAAAGAATACAAGACGAAAGCCTAATAACCACTTTACTCATAAATTGAGTTACGAACCTCCGAAAATTGAATTTTCCATATCTTGAAATTAACATCATCAGTAAGTAAACTGTGGCATATGATTTTTTAGGAAGGAAACTTTACACCTTGCAAACGTGCTTTGTAATGCCTGCCCTGGTTTATTTTTTTATTTTTTATTAGCATTTCAGGTGATAAAATTTGCTAAAACAGAAATGCCGTTATATTCATTGAAGGATGTTCATTACAACCTACGTATCTCAAAGTGAACAATTTGCGTTCTACAAAATCATTTGACGCAGTGCAAGTTATTCAAGAATAGGAAAATTTTATTTTTGGGGGTTCAAAATTCCAAATCCATTTACGAGAAAAGTTTGGTACACAGGTTTTCGTCTTGTATTTTCGCCAAGAATATTCTGCCAGAATTTGTCAGTATGTTTTAGATACACGTTGTATATAGAATGCATTAGAAAGTTTACACACACACACACACACACACACACAGAGAGAGAGAGAGAGAGAGAGAGAGAGAGAGATAAATAAAATACAGGAAAAAAATTGGTTGTCTGTAAAGCACACAAAAACACATTTACTATGTACTTCTTGCATCAGAAAATAGCTTTGGCGAAACCTTGTATTCATTCAAACCTTCTTTTGAAAGTTAGCCTATCTTGTGTACATGCATCATAGTTAAAACAAATTTTTGTTTCAATTTATACAGTTAAAAATAGTAAGGAACATATTCACATATTATAATTTAGGTAACTATTATATATGTAAATTAATCATGAACATACCTTAAAATGGCGGGTTTTAAACATTGCTTACTTATAATAGGCCTACTTATACATTTTTATATTGAACCCTACAATACCGCACATAACATATATTTTGGGTTAAAGTTACAAGAACAGTGAGATACTTAATTACTAACAATATGTAGGCTACACTGATACAATTATGATTGCTACAATGAATATTTCAATCAACATAAAAGAAAACATCTGTTGTTTGAGTTAATATGCACACAACTGGCACTTGTCAAAGCTCAACTAACCAAAAAATGTTTTCATAAATCATACGCATCTAGGTACATAAATACATAACGAAGTAGCTGTTTTATTACATCATTCTCCTATAACTGGGAAGTTACTCCACCTGGCTCCACTTGCATTCAAACATGCTAAATGTTACTAAGATTACTTTCTTGTGTAACTAGAGAATTTGACTTGAAATAAATTAATGTTGTAGATAAATTCAAACCTATAATGTCGGTTTTTAAATAAATTAAATGAAATTATACAGATGCTTTGAATAATAATAGACTATTAGCTTCATTTTGAATACAAATAGTGAACGAACGGTGCGCGATTGTTAAAGTCGCTAGTAGCTAAAGTATTGGCGCCTACGGAGCTGTATTTGATGTTCTGAAACATTGTTAGATAGTGTTATAAAGATAAGTATTAGTAACGGTTGTTCTTAAATTTCATTAAGATCTTCGGGGTATCGAATTGCTTCGAAGCTGTAGGTTCCAACAAGTCTTTGAGCGATAAAATACATAAACTTTCAAGTTATTTTCCACCAATAAGTATTTTAAATTTACTATATAAAGTACGTCAAAATTTATTTTGAAATGAAGCATAATCTTAGTAGAAAACCACATATGATACCACAAATTAACGATTAATTGTTAAAGAAGCTGGAATAGTACTTTAGTAGTCATTGTAATTTGTTTTCTATTCATCTGTTCATGCGTATTTATGAAATTTTTAGACACGTGAGATTTTTTACAATGTTCTCCAGTATCAGTCGCGGTGAAAATTACGATTATTGTAATGTACTCGCACAAAACAGAACAAGGGTACAAAAAGGATTCACCGCCAAAAGTAGTACACATTAAATAATTGAAGCTATAGCATCTCGTAAGATTCGTTTACCGTGCCCAAAAGTTTGAAATACTCCTCACTTACAAATAAGTGTAACTATGTTACACTGCATACTGATACAAACATTTTGGGACCAATAAAATTTTACGATGTAATTATAATATTCTATTAAACTGTACTCCTCCCCCGTGTATCCGGCATCCAGTTATCCGGAACTACAGTTATGAGGAAAAAATCTGCTGGCCCGTACAACACCTCAACACGATGCCCTCCACCCTTTCCTTTTTCCCCTCTGTCAAACCCATAACACCCATTCACTTGCCTTTTATGGTAGACGCGGTATTTGCTTACAGCGCTACACCTTATCTTTCAGGTCGCACATCGACCTCGGCCGGCAGCTAGACAGTGAACTGGCAATGCAGTTGTGGCGTATATATTTTGGACGTTTAGTATTTGTTTATACTGTGTTATGTGATGTCAGCAACAATTAACATTAATGTGTGTCCAGATGTAGCAATCCCAAATATGTAATGACCAAAAAGAGTCCTGGATAAATGTTTTAAATTCTTTAAACTAATGTTTTTAATAGATGCAATTAAATATATAATTGCTATGCTACACTTATTTGATAACTTTCCATTCACGTGTGACATTTGAAAAGTAGTATTGCATAAGGTTGTACGAACGTTCGAAATTTCTAACGCGAACCGAACTTTAAAATAGTTCGGTTCAAGTTCGTGTCAACAAATTTGGGTTCAATTTCGTTTTTTGTGACAACACTAGAACTTGTTAGTTTCGACATTTTAATAATACTAGAACCACGATTTTATGTATGCTCACGGCAAGGGCGCCCATATGGCAGTTTGTAAGGGGGGCCAGACTATAAAATAGTTTGTAAGGGGAGGGGGCAGACCTTCAAAAATTGACAAAAAGTGTCAAAAATTACAATTTGCCAAAAATCCTCAAAAACCCATACATTTTTTCCTCTTCCTGAAAGCTGGGGGAGGGGGCCACGGCCCTACCCTGCCCATGGGTATGGGCGCCCTTGGCTCACGGTTCCAAGGATGGCATTCGTAAAATCGCTGCCTTTGTAAAGTCGGGGCTGGCCCATTTGCCCCCCCCCCCTCCCTTTCTCACCATTTTATTTCTTTAACTTTTCGAACTAAATATATTTGGTATTACTTGTGTGTATTTTGTCGTTATAAACAACATATCATTAAATATTAACGACTATTACTGCAATGAGGGGGGGAAAAAACCTCCGGCCGCAGCGTGTGAACGTGGAATGCGCACTGGCCCGCCCCGCCAGCCCGGCGCCGCCCGCCCTTTCCCGTGCTATCTTCCCATGCATTCTACAGTCTCTGCGCTGCTGTTATTTGAAATATTCAGATACATGGAAAGTGTTATACAATAGTTTTAAAGATTTTGGAATCAAAAACAAACTAATATCATCAATTTAAAAATAAGTTACCTAACTTATTTTTCCGCCTTGCAGAAAGAAGCAGGTTTCCTTTGTCACTATTCTTTTTAAAACGCGTCTTATTGCCACCAATTGCAGCGTTTCCCACCTATTTTAATTTAAAAATGTAGCTTCGTGGTAGCGCGATACAACACAACAAGTAGTGACGACCTCCGACATGTGCGCCATCTGTTGTGTTACTGCAATGAACCTCTGCGTGCGGAGTGCCCGACATCTGTGTGTGGACGCGTGACTACGATGTGTAAAATTCGTTCTTCGCCTACCGATTACAAAGGTTACGGCGGAACAGATTTTTCATCTGGTATTGCTTCTAAATGCATCCTGCTTTTTCTAACTCATGCACACATATGTGTTGTAAAATATTATTATTTTGTTTCCCATTTCCAATAAAATTATACTAGCATTCGTCTACTAAACTTTGCCATTTTTAGGAATAATTAGTTAATAAAATAAGACGCATACCGAAATTTCGAGTAATAACATTTTTAAGATCCATCCTTACACTTAGGCGTCTGCGAGCAGAAGATTTTCACTTTGAGTCGAGCTCGAGCGAGTTTGCTAAAATACTCGCGAGTATCGAGTCGAGTTCGAGTTTTTTTTTTAAGTTTATTGCACATAAATTTACTGTGATGGAGTAATAAAATGTGAGAACTTTTGAGAAAAATATGGAAATAAAAAAAGAAACCATTATCATTGTTAGCCTACTAAATAGATAGACCTACATTAGAGGTCTGCGAGCCTAAGAATTTTACTTTGAGCCAAGCTCGAGCGAGCCTACTTGAAAGTTCTCGAAGCTTGAGCTTTTGTGATACAGTTACACTTTTGGGAAATTATTTTTACCTTAAACTTAGTAGGTATAATGTTTGAATAAAGTATTAAAATGAAGTGGGCTTATTAATTTTGGGTAACTATTTACAGAGTGCTTTTATAATTTGCACTGCTAGGAAAAAAAACATGTTTTCCATTGAATCTAACCTGTTTCCATTGGTTCATTAGTAACTGATATCATCCAACTAACATAACCACAGTTTACAAGTACGTATATGTTTGTGTAAATGTAACATATCTTTGGAATAATTTCATCCTTGTCAATTTTTATGGAGTCCTTACTGAGCTTCAACTAACTGAGCACCAAAAATCATGTTGTTTGAAAAGTACATTCACATTGTTTCAACATTTCCACTTTTCGGCACAAAAATTCTGAGAGAGATTGTCATAGAGTATTAAATTCTGTTCTTCAATCTATCATGCAGAAAAATAATTTGTTCTGCACGTTCAGGAGTTAAATTAGCTCTACGATTGGAGATGGTGTTTACAGCAGAAGAGAAGCGTCTTTCGCTGGCAACCTGTGTGGCTGGAATGCTTTAGTAAAATTGTTGGTAAAATGTAGAGTCGCGGTATATGCGGAAAAAAAATGCTAAAATTCCGAAAATACTTTTATTCTATGCTCTTTCACTTCCTCTTTTCAAATCAACCGGCGGAGATAAGTATTCAAATGAACCAATACGTGATTATTTATTTATATATTAGTGTTCCGTCGGAGGTATCGCGACGTAGGTGAACGACTACATCATTTCCTTCTAATGGCAAAGGAAATGTACCCGCCTCCAACTTAGGTGGGTTTTTAACGTTTCTAATTTTAAAGTCTTATTTTTTATTTGGATATTGTTGCGCAAGTAATAAGTAAAAAAATATTTTACGTGAGTTGTTAATGTTCATCATTTGTCCAGGTTTGTTAGGTCAGGTCAGTTACATTATAAATACTTTAAAACTAAAGAACCATTGAAATTAATTCACATTATTTTTTATGTCCGCTTAGTTTGAAATAATTAATAATGTAACTGACCTGACCTAATCGACCATTTTATTTATTACGCATTCACGAACACACGGCAAAATAACAAAAATGGCGTCGGTCTAATGGTTGTACAGGTGTTGTATTGCAAAATTAAAAAATTCTATATATCCTAAAGTATTTGGAATTTCTTATCTCCGCCGGTTTTAATGAAAAGAGGAAGTGAAAGAGCATATAATAAAAGTAATTTCGGATTTTTAGAAATTTTTTTTTCGCAAATACAGCTACTCTACATGTTCAAAATTAAAAAATTGGATATCTCCTAAAGTATTTGGAATTTCTTATCTCCGCCGGTTGATTTGAAAAGAGGAAGTGAAAGAGCATAGCATAAAAGTATTTTCGGATTTTTAGCATTTTTTTTCGCATATACCGTTACTCTACATATTAACCAAATTGTTTAACTTCAAAATTAGTGTCAAATATCTGTAACTTGTCATTAAGTTTAATCAATTTAAAGTAATAAAAATAGAAGCATTTTACTTGATTCAATTTACACTTGCAAAAAAAATTTACGCACAATAAACCTACATGGAAATTAAAGTCTTTTTCAATGTCCTGTAGTCTGAAATATGTTTACTCATGTCATCAAATGTAGAGCTGTACTGAAGAAGCCGATTTTGCCAATATTTAGTTGAATCGGCATTTCTGCCAACTTCCAATACTCTTGTTAATTTTCGGCCGATATTACTGAAAAACGAAAGAGACTGCCATAACCTAAAAATCCACGAGTACCCTTTTCACTTTTCGTAGTAGTACTGCATTCTTTCAGATCACATTATTTCTTAGCAAAATGTGCCAACCGTACATATCAAGATATAACATCTTTTTTTTTTTCAATAATGTTCTTTAATTTTAATATGTCCTAAATAAATACATTACCATCACGGTAAATACACATCTCGGTTATTACGGCAACTATAGTGCAAATGTGGTAACTATCATGCTTCTGCAGTAGTTATGGTATCTACAAAGAATCTTTAGTTCTTTTTATGGTAATTATCTTAAGATAACTATTGGAATTGTACTGTAGGTATGGTACATCATCCATATTTCTTCGTAAGTTGTTGTTCATTTGTCTTTTCTTCATATTTATGTTTACGTGCGCCATTAAACTTTCATAAAAATTTTAAACTGGACTTTATATCACACATTTAAATGGTGTAAATGATGAGACCCCGGACAATTGAAACGCTTTTTACAGTAAAATGCGGGAAATGTTTCCGCATAAAGCGGGAAATTCTTCCGCATAAAGCAGGAAAGTGATACATTAATGCTATCCGGAAAATTATAGAAGTAAAAAAAAATTAATCACGGAAATTCGTAAATCCCGGGTACGTAAAAATGATGTGTTCATGTATACTGTCACGTGCACCTAGCCGGTGCCACCGCCATTTCTGTCACGTGCCACTTTCGGAGGGGGGAGAGAATCGTAGCTCTTTACATAGAAACAACTCGCTTGGCATCAACTAGTCTTAACTTCATAAAATACTTTACTGTACCTAGGATCATAGGTTCGTCATCCCGTACAGGATGTCTGGTGAGAGCTGAACTAAGGAGATTTTGCAAAATAACATAATACTTAATTAAAATTATTTTATTCTTAAAGTCAAATACTCAACATCATTTTAAAGAACATTTAAATAGCGGGATTACAATTTAAAACAATAATCTCTTTACTTCCTTAACGATTGAACGACCTTACAAGAGAGAGAATGAGAGAACTTCACTAAACACTTCCCTAGTCCTTCCGAATACCTCAAATCATAATTAATACTTAAAATTAAAACAAAGATAAGTCCATACTCACATTTTCCGAAAAGCCTTTCTTGATCGATTACTTAAAACTAACGTAGGGGCCTCTCCTGCCCTTAAAATCCGAACGAACATTACATTTTAAAAAATTATAACTAAACGACTAGTGACAAGGGCCATTGCCTCCGCCCGAAAGCTTGAAGATGACTACATTATGACCTAACTTAAATTAAACGACTCGTGGCCTCTGGCGTCGGCCATAGCTTCCGCCCGAAAGCTTGAATTCCTACATCACGAACGAACTAACAACTCGTGACCACAGGTGAGACGCATAGCCTCCGCCTGAGTGAGCCTGAATTCCTACATCACGAACGAACTAACAACTCGTGACCACAGGTGAGACGCATAGCCTCCGCCTGAGTGAGCCCCGAGTCACCACTCACTTGCGCTTAAATTCGCGCGCCCTGCCGCGCCTACCATAACAAAAGCTCGTTATTGAAGTCAAATTTACTAAACAACTAACTAGAACATCTGGGAAGACTACCCCCCCTCTACCCCAATGTGCAGGCCACACCGCGCGGCTTGTTACGACAGCGCGCCCCAGTAACTGCGGCCCGTGGCTGCGCCAGCGCGCGGCCAAACAAACAAACAAAATTCTGCAAGCTCGCAGCGCGCCGCGCCGGCCCCGTGCCCCAATTACATGGTCACGCCACTTGCGCTGACGAGTGAACAGAGCAGCCAGCCCAGAGTCCCGTCAGTAAAGTCCCTAAATTTGATTTCAACAACCCTGCAAAATTTCAACCCGCGACATAACCCTCCCCTCACAGAGCTCGAGCCCCATCGAGCTACCTCAAAATTACAAATTGTCTTTTTCCATTAAACCATAACTATAAATTCCTCATTTCACAAAAATAATAATTTTCTTAGTTCCTTGCTGTCTGAACATACATCTAGATTCTGCATAAGATTTATTTTAAAACAACAAGTATTCATAAAATTAAATGTAAAACTTTTATCTGGTTTGTTCTCACAGGAACCTTCAGAGGCTCGAGTTCTCAATTCTAAAAAAATTGTTCTGTTAGTGAAGCTCTCTTTACAAATTAAATTACTGTTCTTAGTTTCTCAGTATTCGTTAAACAATGTGCAAATTCTTGATAATTATTATTTTTTTTTTTTTTTTCGGTTTCCGTTTATTACCATACTTCTTTCGTTCTTCAAAAAAAATTAAGTGTCCTTACAGTGTTTCAATTAATTAAACTCTTATCTCGTGAAGGTTGGTGCAACTCCTCGAAGTCAGTGTTGTCGAGAAGAGTAGCTCCCTGGGCTGGCCATCAGCAAACACCACTCAACTCCAACAGCTACTGGACTGGCTTCCAGGGCAGCTCACAACTTCTCCCCACATCTGCTTCGGAGTTGTGCCATCCTCATCACGAACAGATTACAATTCTGAAACATCATCAACAGGCATTACCATCACGCCTGACAAATACAAAACTAACTACTAAACTGCAATCGATGGGCAAGGATGCAAACACACAAAAAAAATAAAATTAATTAATTCAACTGCTAACATAAAGTATCCCACCCTTAGCATAATCTAATCAGGCAAATAATTTGATAGGAAAAACTTAAGGAAGGGAAACATGACCTCCAATGATTTTCCCTAACTCTTGAGTCTTGATCTTCTCTATACAGCAAATAGTCCCCACGAAGTAACTGGGTTGAAGGTCACTTCACATGACCCACCCATAACCTTTCTACTCTTCTTTTCTTCTGGGGGCAACCACAATGCCCACCAATCTCTCTCCATGGTGCCGAACCAGCTATCCCATGAGAGTAAACAACGTAGTCAATAGAAGCGCAGAGGGGAAACACCAATCTCTGGCTTGTCGAGTCATAAAACTGCTTTATCTTCTTCTTCTTCTTCTTCTGAGTAAAACATCTGATTAATCTTGCTACTATTCTTCCCAACAATAAAAAAAAAGTTCATCAGGTATCTTCATGAAAAAACATTCTAACTAATACTAAGTCTTCTTTTTCTTCTTTTTTTTTCTTCTGTTAGATGTAATAGAAGGCCATGTTAGGGAGGTTATAGGGAAAAAGAGTGGCCAATTCCCACCCCATCACCCACCTAGATCATGACTAATTAACTTTTAAACTTTCTATTTCAAACAAATAAAAAAAAACCATTTTTATTCAAATTTTTAAATTATAGCTACTTTTCCTTCATAACCTCAAAAGCAAATCAATAATTCTAAATGAAATTGTGATTTACTGCATCCTTGTTCCATCCGATCTGTTTGTTTATAACCTTTCTGGTAAAGTATAAAATTTTCAAACATTACTAATTCAAAAAAAAATTAAATTCTGGTGTCCTTTGAGTTACAATTAAATTTACTATTTCTTAGCTTGAAATAATTTAAGTTTTCAAAACTATTTCATTGTCTAATTCACAACACCTAAAAATCAACTCAAAACAACAAATCATCAAAATCAATAAGATCATCTGACCTACCTATCAGTACTGTGAACTTGAACTGTTCGTACACATTTATAATAAGCTATTGTATTTAAATTCCAACCTAAATAAGGTTTAAAAAAACTACTAATCCCTCTGTAAATTAAGAAAATTAACTTTAAAAATTAAACTTAAGGTATTAGTTCTTTTTGACAGCTACCACAACTCACTAGTTCCATTACATTACTATAACCTAAAAAGTTCTGTAAATAATGTTTATAACAAAAAAAAAACTCCAGTTACTGTCTTCCATAAAAAAAAATAAAACTTTACATGACCTTATTAATCTCCACTTGTAAGTCCATGGCTGCCAGCTTTCTCTTCTCTTGAATCTTCAGTCTTGGCTCTTGTTTCAGTGATCTTGTATCTTGTCTCTCGAACTCTTGTCATCTTGTAAACTGGACTGCTGCTCAGCTCATCTTAAGGAATCTGTAACAGTTTCAAAAATACATGTTAATTTAAATTACATAATTCCTGTTCTTTGGTCCTAAAAAAAAATTGTATTATTAGTACACATTACCCTGAAACAACATTATTATTCATTGTTTATTACTTAAAAAAAATGCTTTACCATAAAATCCTTTTTTGTTCTTTTCATTAGGCCTATTTATTTTCCTTCTTCTTAATTAAATTCTGCTTCAAATGTTAATCCTAACTTAAGACCTACCATCTATTTATTATTCATTACCTACATTATTTATGTTACCCTAAAATTCCCATAAGTTTCTAATACTTCCTATCAAAGACATTCTCTCTAAAAAAAAATTTACTTGTGACTCTTAACTTAACAAACTTAAAAAAAACTTTTACACTAGACTTAACTTATTATTCATTCTTAGTTACTAAATTTCTATATGTAAACTTTAGTACTTACAAACAAAAACTGCCTATTTCTCTCTACCTCTTAATCTCTTTCAATTATTACAATAATAATGTTACCTTGCATCTTTAAACTTTCTTCTTTTCAATTAAATTAGACATCTCATAACAATAAAAATTCTGCCTATACTCTTCTTATGGGTGTACAAACCAACAACAAAATTTCAAATTCTCAAGTTTCCTTATATTTAAATTATGCAATGCACATAACCTCTGTGGTGCCTGTACCCTTTTAGGCCTACCACCTTCTCCTCTCACATCATGACAACTCTTATTCCTCGGGGTCTGTATTCACTGTTACAAATCAAATATCTCAAAAAAATTAAAAACAAATTTATTATTTTAAGAAAACAAAAATTTACATTGAATTTACTATGGAGCCTGGAAATCTTAATGTCTCACAGCAGCTAACATGACTAAATCCCATGGAACCCCAGGTTTACATAACCTGTGCCCAAAAATTTAAGCATACCAGGCTTTCTCTGCACTGGTTTTACAGCATCACACACTATTTAGGGCCCCTGATCTGCCATCAGTCCCAAGGAGTTTTCCCACAACCCCTCTCTACACAAGCGCCTACCGCATTCCTCTCAATTGGCTATCGGTTTTACGGCATTCTTTTGGGATCCGACCATCAAGTTAGGGCTAATCGAACACTAAACCTCCATACTTCCAAACTAATGTAAATCAATTAAATTTTCTCTGTAAATTCTAAAAATCAAAAAAAATTATTCCAACATGCCAAAGAAACTTCCAAAAAAAAATTCATAATCTTATCTTCAAACCATTAAAATAAAAATAAATAGATTACTCTGTTTTCTCCTTAATAACTGTAAACTGTCAACAAATATCATGTCGTAAATTTTAACTATGCTTACTGACTCTTAATCATAAAATCTCATTTGTCCTAATTAATAAACAACCGATTTCCTTAAAATCTCACTGTATCTCTCACACTCAAACTTCACTGGCTGAATATCTCAATAAATTCAAAAACAATTATCTAAACTCTTAAAGAAACTCCTCCCCAATTATTCAAATTATTTCACCTTATTTTATTTCATTACTTAAAACACCTTACTCAAAAAAATTAATTAATTCCCTTCCATTATTATTTGACCAGAAAAAACTTTCTCATTAATTAATTTATTAAAATTCAATTTCACATTAGGCAAGTACACTAACTCTCTACAGCAATGTTTCTCATTTCCCTCCTTCCTAACTGAATCCAATCTTACTTAACCTCCAGGGAATTTACCTCACAAAATAACCAAATTCACTGTAGTGCCTATCTGCTATAGGCCCACTACACAGGGGGCTCTAACCCCACCAACAAACTTCATTGAAATGGTACCCTATCCCATACAGGATAGCCACTTCGGTACTACCATGGGGAACTCCTGCCCCAAACTACTCACAACTCTCAGGATTCTCCTGACCCTTAATTCCGTAGTCAGCCCATCTCCTATGGTCTGCGCTACAATTCCCTTTCTTCCCAGGGACACAACGCCTCACCTTAGGGTCCCTCGCCCTAATGAAAACATTAATTTTGTCTCTCTGTTCTTTTGGAGTAAATTCCCTCTACACACAAAATCTAGCCTTCCCAGTTTTCTCAATGCTTATCGATTTTATAGTGTACCTCCTTAATAATGTTTACAAATCCCAAAAAAATATTTTTAAAACCGAGGTAGAATTTAACTAACAAAAACATAAACAACTTACAACGAAACACTTCTAGCCTATACATCATACACTTCTTAAATTAAATTACTTACATACTGAAAGTTCCTCTTCTCCTAAAACACACTTAAATTTAAATTTATTTAACCAATAGTCTATTTTCTTATCGCTAAGTTACCGTACAGCTGATCAAAACAAGGTCACGGCCTGTCCACGTCTCCGTATGAGCCCGTGACGTCACCGAATTCCATCAGGTGCGCCAACCCTCGCTTGCGGTTCCTCCGTTCTCCGCTAGGTCTCAGCACCTCCCCGTCACGTGTTCACTCTGCCACGTCCACTGACGTGTCGTTCTGAAACAACTCTCAACATTTTTCTAATTAAAACAAAACATCACTATAAATTCTATAACTCTCTTTTACATAAACTCTCGTTTTCTCTTTAATTCCTTTCTAACGTTTATCCTTACCTCGACTGATTTAATTCGTACGTCTCGTCTCCTACGCGCACGAAAACAAAACAAACTTCTCTTGAAAATAATTCCTATTTACGACAAAAAACTTTATTTTAAATTATAATTCTCTTAACCTACAATCTTAAAATGAACTTCAATTAAATTAAACCACTTGCATTATCTCTAATAAGCATTTAACTTATAACGTATTCTCCTCACGTAATAATCCCCGATATAAATCTACAATAAATTCAACGACTTAAAACAACTTATCACTATAAACTTTATCCTTACAAGTATCCTCAAATAAACATCTGTTACGTCAAAAAAAAAATCTCAAAGACTTCCTCCACTATAGACTAAAATTCCGTAATCCTCTCCTCAAGTAAACTCTTAATAACCTGCTATCAGAAGCTGAAACTAACTTAATAATAAACATAAAAATCTACCTCTCTCTCTCCAGAAATAGAACCTACCCGGCGCCTCCACCATTTCTGTCACGTGCACCTAGCCGGTGCCACCGCCATTTCTGTCACGTGCCACTTTCGGAGGGGGGAGAGAATCGTAGCTCTTTACATAGAAACAACTCGCTTGGCATCAACTAGTCTTAACTTCATAAAATACTTTACTGTACCTAGGATCATAGGTTCGTCATCCCGTACAGGATGTCTGGTGAGAGCTGAACTAAGGAGATTTTGCAAAATAACATAATACTTAATTAAAATTATTTTATTCTTAAAGTCAAATACTCAACATCATTTTAAAGAACATTTAAATAGCGGGATTACAATTTAAAACAATAATCTCTTTACTTCCTTAACGATTGAACGACCTTACAAGAGAGAGAATGAGAGAACTTCACTAAACACTTCCCTAGTCCTTCCGAATACCTCAAATCATAATTAATACTTAAAATTAAAACAAAGATAAGTCCATACTCACATTTTCCGAAAAGCCTTTCTTGATCGATTACTTAAAACTAACGTAGGGGCCTCTCCTGCCCTTAAAATCCGAACGAACATTACATTTTAAAAAATTATAACTAAACGACTAGTGACAAGGGCCATTGCCTCCGCCCGAAAGCTTGAAGATGACTACATTATGACCTAACTTAAATTAAACGACTCGTGGCCTCTGGCGTCGGCCATAGCTTCCGCCCGAAAGCTTGAATTCCTACATCACGAACGAACTAACAACTCGTGACCACAGGTGAGACGCATAGCCTCCGCCTGAGTGAGCCTGAATTCCTACATCACGAACGAACTAACAACTCGTGACCACAGGTGAGACGCATAGCCTCCGCCTGAGTGAGCCCCGAGTCACCACTCACTTGCGCTTAAATTCGCGCGCCCTGCCGCGCCTACCATAACAAAAGCTCGTTATTGAAGTCAAATTTACTAAACAACTAACTAGAACATCTGGGAAGACTACCCCCCCTCTACCCCAATGTGCAGGCCACACCGCGCGGCTTGTTACGACAGCGCGCCCCAGTAACTGCGGCCCGTGGCTGCGCCAGCGCGCGGCCAAACAAACAAACAAAATTCTGCAAGCCCGCAGCGCGCCGCGCCGGCCCCGTGCCCCAATTACATGGTCACGCCACTTGCGCTGACGAGTGAACAGAGCAGCCAGCCCAGAGTCCCGTCAGTAAAGTCCCTAAATTTGATTTCAACAACCCTGCAAAATTTCAACCCGCGACAATACGGTCGATCATGTTACATTATAAAGTAAAGGATAATAGTGTTGTAAGACTTTTATTCCGATATAATGAGAGTCTTTTTTTTTCTATAGGTACAGTTGTCGCGGCCTCGTCTCTGGTGAAGTTGTGGAGACGGGGTGGATGTCGCTCGGTCGTTCAGTTGTTTGCCCGGCGCCAGCTCTTGGGTAGAGCAGCCTCACACTCTGAGGCGGGAGTGGACCGTTCGGCCCAGTGCAGCTGACCGAGGACGTGCTGACAAGGAGTAGCTAGCAGGAAGATTGGGTGTAGAAGAGAGGATGCCCGCGGTCTCACGAAGAGTCGCTAGCGGAAAGGATGGAAGTTGGAGAGAGGGATGCCCGCGGTCTCACGAAGAGTCGCTAGCGGATGGGTGGGTAGAGAGAGGTAGAATGAGAGAGAGAAGGAAGCCCGCGGTCTCACGAGGAGTCGCTAGCTGAGGAGAATGAGAGAGAAAGAAGGAAGCCCGCGGTCTCGCTAAGAGTCGCTAGCAGAGGATTGCCCGCAGTCTCACAAGGAGTCGCTAGCGGATAGGTGCGAGAGAATGAGAGTGAAGGAGAGAGAGAAGGAAAGCCCGCGGGCTCACGAAGAGTTGCTAGCTGAGGAAAGGAAGATGAGGAATTCAAGCCAATGATACCACTTTTGCCTGAGGTAATATTTATTCTCCCAGATTGGCTGGGATAGAAGAGCTCACAAAGGTATTTCTACTCCCAGATTGGCTGGGATAGAAGAGCTGTCTAGGCTTGTTAGCCCGCACAATTTATACACGTTTCGTCTACAATCATTTGTGTTAAAGTTTTACATATTTCTATCTCTTTTGATCTTTTGCATTTTACAATATTATTTCCACATCTACACAACATACTTACAATATACACTTAATAATCTACCTAAATATTTACAATAATAACATATATAAAATAACTATAATACATTGTCTCTTTATATTTACAACTGCCATCTGGTGACGAGTGGTGGCACTACCAGGGCCATGGCTGGAGTGTTGCGCCGCGGACAGGACTGTGACCCGGGTTTTTTGTTTAATAAAGAGGAGGTACGACGTCACAGTGCAAGAAAAGCTCGCTCGAATTTCGAGTTGTTGAAAAGCCACGAGCTCGAGTTCGAGTATTACTAAAAAACTCGACTCGAAACTCGAATTTCGAGTACTCGCAGGTGTTTACTTACACTGTAAATAATATTTTACCATAATCCAATTTATGTCATGGCATCGATTTTGCTGCTCGGAACCACATGTATCGCGCACTCTTAACTTCCTCTTTTCATTAAACCCGGCGGAGATAAGAAATTTCAAATACTTTAGGAAATATCGAATGTTTTAATTTTCATCACAATACCTGTGCATTCGTGCGGCATTCATAATTGTTTCTTGTTTACGAGTATGATTTTTTTTTTTTTTTTGCGGCGTAGGTGAACGACTACGTACAACCTTTTTTACTAATGGCAAAGGAATTTTACCCACCTCTAACTTAGGTGAGTTTTTAACGTTTCAAATTTTAATGTTTTATTTGTTATTTGGATATTGTTGCGCAAGTAATAAGTAAAAAAAAAATTACGTGAGTTCCTGTTCCTACTGTTCATCCTTTGTGCCGGTTAGTTTGGTCAGGTCAGTTACATTATAAATACTTTAAAACTAAACAACCATTAAAATTAATTCACATTATTTTTAATGTCCCCTTAGTTTGAAAGTATTTATAATGTAACTGACCTGACCTAATCGACCATTTTAATTAATTAGGCATTCACGAACACACGGCAAAATAAAAATATGGCCACGGTCGAATGATAGCACAGGTCTTGTATTACAAAATAAGAACGTCAATATCTACTGAAGTATTTTGAATTTCTTATCTCCGCCGGGTTTATGAAAAGAGGAAGTGAAAGAGCATATAATAAAAGTATTTTCGGATTTTTAACATTTTTTTTTCGCAAATACCGCTAAACTACATATTTACCGTGCTTCCAAACGTAAAGCAAAAAGAAGAGAACAAGAAGAAATAAAAAAACTTCCAAAACTTACAGTCTTCTTCACAAAGAACCATGAACCTCCTCAAACACTAGAACCATGTGATTGTGATGGTAAGTTGCCTTTGACTTAACCACTTTCAAGCTCTGATAAAGTTAAAGAAAACACAGAAATAACTAAAATAGATAATTGTAATCTCATTAACACAACTCCAGAAATTCCCATAACTTCTACAAACTGTGCTAGGACTGAAAGAAGTGTAGAGTTTGATAGTGCAGTGTTAATAGAAGAAATCCAGCAAGATCCTGCGGCATGGCCTGGCAATATCACTGACAAAATGATTAGTTATTGTGTTGATAAGGGGCCGGACTTTTTTAGTAATAATGATGGAGACTACACAGCTTCTGCTAGGCAATATCCAAAATGTACTCGTAAACTATCATCATCTGCATTTGTAAGAGTTCTTGAAAATGGAGAGTGACAGGAGAGAAAATGGTTATTGTACTCTAAATGTACGGGAAATGTGTTTTGCTTTGCGTGCAAACTTTTCAGTAATTGTAAACTATGAAAATTTGTAAATGGTTTTTCTAATTGGAAGAAAACAGAAGAAAAATTGAGGGAGCATGAAAACAGTATTGAACACAAAGCATGTTCTTTAAAATGGCTTTCAAGAAAAAATAAGAAAATGTCAATTTCATCACATTTAGATGCACAAGTGACTATTGAGACAAATTACTGGAAGAATGTTCTTGTTAGAGTAGTGGCAGTTGTAAAATTTTTGTGCAGTCGTGGTCTTCCTTTTCGTGGTGATAATCAGATACTTGGATCACCTCGTAATGGTAATTACCTAGGAATTTTGGAACTCCTTGCTCAGTTTTATGCTTTTTTACAGGAACATTTAAGGATACATGGGAACAAAGGAAAAGGTCATGTATTGTATCTTTCTTCTGATATATGTGAAGAATTCATCGAGCTAATGGGCAACGAAGTTCAGAAACACATGCTAAATGAGATTAGACAGGCCAAATATTATTCACTGATAGTTGATTCTACACTTGATGTTTCCCATACAGATCAGTTATCTTTTGTATTTAGATACTGCCTTAACGGTAACATTTTGGAAAGGTTTTTGTGTTTCATTCCAATTTACAGCTACACAGGAAGAAATTTAAGTGAAGTTGTAACCTGTACTCTAAAAGACAACACCATTGATATCCAGGATTGCCGAGGTCAGAGTATGATGATGCAGCCAACATGTCAGGAAAATACGAGGGCCTACAAGCACACATTAAATAAATAAACAGCTCTGTGCTGTATGTTCCATGTGCAGCACATTCAGTAAACTTAGTAGGAAAAAACAGTGTTGGTGAATGTATTCATGCAACAAAACTGTTTCTATTTTTAGAAAAGCTGTACTCATTTTTCGCTGCTTCCACTCACAGGTGGTCGGTTCTTGAAGGAGTTATTTTGGAAAGCACAGGAAATAGCGGAAAGCCAAAAATCACTGTCAAGAGCTTGTTGGAAACAAGGTGGTCATGCAGAGAAGATGCATTGAAAACTCTCGTCATTCATTATGATAAGATTTTCTGTGCATTGAATGATATGTTCAACGACAAAAATGAAACGCAAGTCACAAGGATAGAAGCGAACTCCCTCATAAAGAAAATGCAATATTTAGAATTTGCTTTTATGGCCGTATTTTGGTACGACATTATGGAAAGATTCGGTGCAGTAACCAAGCATCTACAGAAGCCTGGACTCAGTGTCATAACTGGTCATCAACTGATAAATTCTTTGAAAGATTTTGTTTCCGATTTGCGAAATAATTTTGATGAAATTGAAGTTAAAGCAACACAACCAAGCAACCATGTGTTACAAACTTTTGTAGATTCTAGATCTTCCAAAAATAAAAAGTTTTTGGATGAAAAAGACGAACTTTCAACTGTTGTAACATCCCGCGAGAATTTCAGAATTTCCACATTTCTATGCATTGCTGATAAGCTCTGCATGGAACTGGAGAAGAGAGCTGCTTCCTACAAAGATATTGCCTCAACATTTGGGTTTCTTTGTAACTTAACTACAGCAAGTGAAGATGAACTCAAATCTAGTGCTACCGAGTTGGTCAGAAAATACAGAAAGGATCTGCAACCTGTTATTACAAATGAATTATTACACTTATCATTTCTCAGAGCGCAACAAGTTAAAGACAGTTTTACATCATTCACTCCACAAAAGGTTTGGCAGCACTTATATAAAAGTGTTATAATTGATGTATTTCCAAATGTAGCAATAGCACTGCGCTTGTATTTGACACTACCAATCACAAACTCTGAAAGTGAAAGATCATTTTCAAAACTGTCAGTTCTGAAGAATCAATTCCGATCTACCATGTGACAAGAGAGATTAAACTCGTTAGCGGTGATTTCTACAGAACATGATCTTGTGAACAGCATTTCATTTGATGGACTCATTAACTTGTTTGCTGCAAAAAAGGCAAGGAAGAAGTTTATTGCAAAGTGAGTTAATAAATATGTAATTTTGATTGGTCGGGATCTGCAACTCATAAAATTGTGTAAATATTTGAGAACGATTTAAGACTTTCGTAAATGAAGCAGAGAAATATTGGGGGTGGGTGTTGGCTATGGAATATTACTCCATTTCAACTAGAAAATTTGTTGTTATACATTATTTTGTTTTCCCTGCATAAATATGTTTCATATTTCTGCGTATACAGGCTGCATTTCATTATGGTACTTCTTTTTTACGTTAGTTATTACATACATACATGTCAATGCAAATATGAGTTTTTCATAACTGAAAATTATCACTACAATAAAAAGTGTGGGGGGGGGGAGGTCTCAGAATATTGTTGCCCCAGGCCTCGCATTCTCATAAAACGGCCCTGTTGGTAAGATTATAAATGTGCCTCAAGATAATGTTGGATCAACAATATGATGTAAAGTTTCTTCAGCACAGTCATAAAATGGCACTGAAATTTTATTGCCCAATGTAGCTGATGAGGGAACAGTTTGCAAGGAAGACATAGTGAGGTCATTGAGTGCTCCAAGGGTTGATAGATGAGGCTTTCTAATTTTAAGTGAGAATGAGCTAGATTTGTATCTAAAAACACTTCAGTAGATGCAGTTATGTGGTTTCAAAAGCTCTGCAAAGTTGAAATTTCTGGACTAAGATAATCTGATATAAAAATAAGTAGTTTCTAAAAATTTACAAACAAAATGTGTGTGTTGTTGTGCTTTAAATTTAATGTTATGACATTATAAAAAACATAATTTATTAATTTACTTAGTTTGTGAAACCTAGTAGGTGTTTAATGTTGATTGTTAGCAATATTAGTTGGAATGCCAGTATAAAATAATGGTTGTTCAATGTTACCCCAATTGCAGGGAAACATTGAACACTGCATTTTTATTTTATTTTAATAGTAATTTTTTTTATGTGACCATGACTATGGTATCATTTTGGCTTCATTTTCCCCTTATTTTGGTGAAATAATTTCAATTAATAGGCCTACATTGTAAACATAAATTCTGTTTAATAAAAAAGTAAAAAAGTGTTCAAAGTATCCCAGTTTACGGTACTGTGTTAAGAGCTGAGCATAATTTTGTTACTATTAATTTATATGTATTTATAGGCATGGGCATAGATCCGTGGGAGCCAGGAGATTCCGGCCCCCCTGGAATTAAAAAGCTCCTCTCAGGGTGCTTGCTTGTGCTTGCATAGTTGTAACTGTAAAATGGGAACGATTAACGTTATCCTGCAGGCCCTCCATGGGAATCCTACATATATTTGTCCATGTTTATAGGTGTGGCTTTGAGAGCATGCGCACCATATTGGAAAATTTATTTCTTCAGTAATTTTTTCCACGATGACTACTTATCACACAAAGTTTTGAATCGCAAGCTGCAGTAATAAATATTTGAGTGAACTGCAAGGAAGTTGTCTGAAGGATTGAACCTGAATGGCTCAAGCTCTGTGCCTCCCATCACAGTTTCGTCCCCCATGTTTCAGACTGCACCCCAGCTCCCTCCTCCGCCTCAGCTCTCACCACCAATCATCATGCCGCTAGTGTCCAGCGTACAAGGGGTCTCTGCGGTCACGAAGTTCACGGCCTCTGGCTGTCCCGACAAGTACGTGCCCGGGGTCGCGGACGATGGTGAAGAGCCCTTGCTCTCTGTGTTTCCTAGGGATCAGCTGTGCGTGCTCGAGAAACTAGGCAACAGGAAGTTTGGGGAGGTAGGTCTTAAGGCTAGTCTATTTTTTTTTGAGCTAACACACTGTTGTATGGTACCCATAACTATGTTCATTACTTGCTAACAGACTATTAATTTTGTAAGACTTGTAAGACACTTGTAAGACATCTATTGTCTAGTCCCGTCCGAGTGTTCACAAATGCTGTTTGCAGTGTTGACATGTCTTGTACACTGCCCTGAAGTTCCCTACCCAATGTAGCAAATACATATACTTGCAAATACATAAATACACTATCGAAAAATAACACTCCCAACACACAACACACATAAACTGCCTTTTTTTTTTTTTGTAAAAATTGCAATAACCACTTTATAGTTTCATTGCATATACTTTATTGATTTGGCAATACCCTGGCATTTAGCAAATACATTTTTTACATACAGGGAAAAGACTTTGCTGTCATTACAACCAGTACAATACCATCACATACTTATCCTACCAGAAAAACAAAGCACATTTATTCCTTTTACCCACAGACATGTGTGTTGGTCGATTCTCTCAGCAGTCTGTCGATTCACTGGCCAAGTTTCAGTAGACCAAGAATAGTTTCTACTAAATACATTTTTTGATACTTGGCCTGCCGGTAGCATAAAATCTTCTGTACAAATAGAGATCCACATTTTCATGAGTCAAACATCTTAAAATATTGTTACTCAAAGTAAAACAATAATTGTATATGTCATGTACGTTTACATCCATCATTGTTATCCAACTTCACATTTATCGAGGGCCAGAAATAATTTTTGAAACTAACCAGAAGGTTATATTTTAAAACTAATCTGAAGGTCAGACACATAAAGTAATATTAAACAACTTCTAAAATTTTTTAAATGTCACATTATTAGGTTGAGTAACAAATTAATGTAATATGTCGCATGTGATGAAGGAACAAAAATATATCTCTTAAAACAGTATTTACAAAATAAAAATAAATAAATCCTAACTAAGAAGAATAAACATGAAAAATATACAATGTACAAAAATATAAATAAATTTCAATATTTCTATGAAATATTATTACTTGATAATAGTGTCTCTTTACACTTATTTTACATATGCTAACAAAATATGCAGACAAATGACAGTACCTATACAAGATAATATCAAGCGGGCTGCATAAAACCATTTCGCCACCAATTGGTAGAGACCTGAAAAAAGTGGGGTTATTTTTTCTCAAAAGTGGTGTTATTTTCCCCAAAATTCGTGATATAAAAGCAAGGTTATTTTATTTAAAATTTATTTTTAATTTGACATCGTGTATGTTTCAAATGAAGTATTCTATGTGTTCTGAAGTATGTCTGATTATTTTATAAAACAACAGTGTTATTTTTACTTTTGAATACATATGCCGATAAGGATAACACACAATTACATAGAAAATAACAAATTTAAATTATCATTTAACAAATTAAGTATTTACTGAATACAAGAAATTTCACTAAAGGAATTTTGTTATACAGCACTTTAAAAATGGAAAGGCTAGGGTTAGTATAATGCTGCACAATTCTGATAGTGATAATAAATATTTACAAAAAAATCACACTGTAAGTTACTTGTTAATTTTGGTCACCAAAAGAAAGCATGGTGAAAATTTCAATGTTTTTATCTTTAAGGTTTTGTCGTCTGTCTGTTACGACATTATTGTAATAACTAAGCAGTCGCTCACTGTCTACATTGTTTGTGGGTGTCCAGACAGCATGCAGCACTGCCAGTGCAAATTCACTGGACTTAGCACTCAAAGCGGTCAGAACTTGCACAAAATCTATACTCTTTTCAGTCTTGATTATTTCTTGAACCTCTTCTCTTAAAGCTTTGTAACCCTTAAAAAGTTCTGTCTCTTCAATGTTCTTCATTTCAGTGATACTTTTCAAAGTGGAAATAACATTTTCGGTCTGGTTCAGGATTATATTATATTATATTTTGGGTTGAACAACTTGCTCAAAGTTTTGAAAACTGGAGCTGAGGGGTCACCATTAAATAACGTTTGGAGTTTATTCATCGCAAGTGCTGAGGCCTTCTGGCATCCGTGTTTGACATGAGCTTGCTCACTCGTAGTCAACTTACTCATTGCACTTTCTAGAGATGAATGGAAAATTCCCTTTGAATTAGCTTCAAACCCACTTTTTACACTTTCCACATCTCCATACAAGGTGTGGGCAGTGGGATACTTCGCTCCTTCCAATTTAGTTAGCAAGTTCACAAGCTCTGATGCATGGTGCTTTATATGATGCATGGTGCTTTATAAAAGTACACTGAGCCAAAACTACCTTCACATCTTTATCAGAAAGCGAGAACAGGTATCTTATTCCAGCATTGCTAGACACCTGGTCAGACCCCTTGAAAAATGAAATGATGTGAATGAAGTAATCTGCTAGGTAGAACACTGCCTTGAACCAGGCATTCCACCGGGTAACTACTGGCATAGGAAATGGTGTGGCGGGCTGTGGGATTTCTTCTTCCAGATACTGGAGGTATTGGTGCTTTCTTTTTCTAGTATTTAGAAAAGCCGACTTAACATTCGACACAGCATTGTTAACATCTGTAAGTTCACTACTGAGCACATTCCCTACAAGAGAGAGTTTATGAGCCCAAAACTGAATGTGGGACACATGCTCACCAAACAACACTTGTAGACTTTTGATACATTTTGTCATATATCGTGCTGCGTCGGTGACAAGTCCCATGATGTTTTGGTACTGAACACCGTACTTTTCCACACATTCTGTGATGACCTGAGCGCAAGTTGTAGCATCCGCCTTCTTCAAGAAATTAACAGACGCCACTACAAGTTTTGGTGGTGCAAATACGTCTGTAAACACTTGAAATAATACAACGAAAACACATCTGCCCATGCGGTCTGTCGTTTCATCACAGAGAATGTAGAGATGATTGTCAGATACTACATCTTTGACACTTTTGAAGTGATCTGCTGCTAGTTGGGGTGTGTATTTTTCCCGTAAGTTTTTCACACATGGCAAATCTCCACCACCTAAAACAAAATGAAAACTTTGGGGTAAGTAATGCTGAAGAATAGAGACTTTTGCTAAGTTGGGCTCACTGTCTGTAAAAGGGTAGGCCTAGACCTACGATGCTAAATCATTTTATTGCATTAGGATTTATTTTTACATTCATTCTGCATTCCAAGAAACCAAATAAGTTAGTGTCAATGTTTGTGGGGTTAAAAAAATTAACCTAACCTAAAATGCTACAGAAAAAGTAAGTTGGGCCTAATTACTCTAATACCACAGTAGAGTGGCCTATTAACATCAAGGAAATTAATTCACACACTTTTTGTAAAGAAATTGAGATGACATATTTTTGTACTTTGAGTTTTGTCTACTTCGAAGCAGTAAAAATACTAAATAAAATAGGCCTACAAGTTACCAACTTGCCACCATATTTTTACTAAATAGGCTTAAGTTACATTAAGTTACTTTACTAAACACGTGTGTATCACAAATATAATAAATATTTGGTGAGTAATTCACCGAAATAATTTTAGGAAACACTTTTAATATTGCAGGTAAGTTGTGTACAGATCGAGGTGGTGTTTTCACACATTGCAAAATGCAAAAAAAGAAACGGAGGAGGGTGGGGAATGAGTTGAGTTATACCCGGCCTCGTGAAAGAAAAAAAATTGATGCCTTCAGCATTTCAATGTGTATGGACATTGGCATTATATTTATTAAAACTGCGAGTTTCACCGACTCTCCGACATGGTTAGGCCTATGCACTGTAGGACCTAACAATACGTTATTTAATGATCTAGAATTAATAAATACAGAAGAGCTTAACTCAGAATGCAACGGGGTAAAATCCTACCTTCAACGAACTCATTTAACCATGACTTTAAATGTGGGTCTTCTAATTTCTCCAGCGGTATATTTGCCTTGGCAAATGCCTCTGTCGTTTTCATTGCCATGTGTTCAATGTCGATTATACGTTGATTTACGCTGCCGAAATTCTCGACAACAGACGTTTGGATTTTCCTTTCAGAAGAACCACTCGTGTATATTCTTTTAGAGTTGACATGTTTTTCACTTTTTATGTGTTTTAAAACGGAATCTTTCCTCTCAAATGCCACTCTGCAGTTGCAGTATTTACACATAAGCATTGATGCATCTGACGCATAAACACCGGCACTTTTAAATTCGTCAGCTCGTTGCCGTACACTGACTGGAAGTTTTGGCATCTTTATACTTATAATAACGGCATGAAACTTTAGATAAATCACTCGTATGCGACAATCACGGCAAAACCCAAGAAGTGAAATCTGAAATGGCGATCGTTTTGCGTCGCGTGTGGATGTTTTACTCCAAATCGATTAGTCGAACTCATTTAGATACAGCGACTTAGAGAACACGTATATCAAAAGAAAACTATAAATATCGATGTATTCAATAGGAAATATCGCCAGCTCGTAATTTCGTTAAATGAATTGTGAATAGTTATTTGTTTACAACAAATTCGTGTTACTGACTCAAAACTTAAAAAATCGTGTTTCTACTGTGAAATAAAGAAATTCGTGTTATTTTTCGGGTTTATCGCGATCGCGAATTTTTCAGGTCCCTACCAATTGGTCATCACAGGATTAGATTAACATCCAAATGGTAAATGTTTTCCCAACCTTTCTATCTATACCCAATTACATATTTACCGACATGAGGCCTGCTTTTCTTATTGAAACCCACATTATTTAGGTTCAGAACTAGACTCTTCAGTTATTGTAGAAAAAAAAGGTAATTTAGAAACACTAGTTACTTTCTTATGTAGTATGTTTCTGTTTCTTTTTGGCCAAACCTAGTTATTACATCCTAGTGTCTGTGTTCTCCCTGGCCAGTGACATTCAGCTAAAATATATCTCTTTGAGAGATGACTGTTCCAGATCAGCTGATGGTGAATTTTTAACAAGCAAATGTTCTAGCTCTTTTATTTCTGAGTCCTTACCATTAGGGTCAGCAGGGTGTCTACTGGAGTGTTTCAAATAAAATATAGTGGCTTTTTATTAACCTTATCATGACATTGCATAAAAATAAAACCAAGCCAAACATACTACTGCTGTGGTGGTGGTGGTTGTGGTGGTTTTTTTTACTTAATAGATAGTTAGATAATAGAGCAGTTATGAGATAACAAGTTAATTGTTTCTGCTCAGCCTTTAAATTGTTTCCAAGTTATTTTATGCCATGTTAAGAAAAAAAGTATCTTTTAAAGAGGTTTTTTACTATGCACAAAGTAAAAAAATAAAGAAATTCAGTTACTTTTTTTGCAGATTTGGTTTTTTGTTCTTTTTACTTTCTAGTTCCTTTTGGAGAGCTAAATCCCCTCCTTCAGCTTGAACACTAAGTTTCATTTTCTTTGTCTCCAGTATGTTGACTAATTACATGGTAGATTTAATTTTTTTTGGCTTCTCTACTTTCCTTTTTTTTTTTTTTTTTTTTATAATAGCTTTTCTTCCTTCAAAACTTGCATAACTAGCTGCTTGCAGCAACCCACTGGAAATCTCAACAATTTTAATTCCACTTTTCGACTGGAGAGCTGAGTGTATGCTTCGCTGGGAGGAAAGAGAATGCTCATTCAGTTTTTCAACTATAGAATCTTGTTTGAACTTGAACAATATATTTTGTGTATTAATATCTAAAAGACGTTTAGAAATTAGTTGTTACAAAGTCACTGTTCTTACAACATGTCATTCTTTAACAACACATTAATTCATAATAAACACATGTTTACTGTTGCTATGATATAAACAGAGCAGAGCGAAGGTTTGGTTCTTTCAGTCGAGCCACATTCCGGCTTTAGGCATGAACAGAAAACGCAAAGTTTGCAGTGCTCTAAGTCTTAGCTTAAGAAGTGTATAACAGACAATAAATCGTGACATCAGGAGCGGAGTAAAGAATACTATTTCAAATATTCGGTGAATTTGTTTGAAAATTGTTGATGATGCTGAAATAATATATTTGGATTACTGATTCAGAATCTAATTAAATCACTCTTTGAGTTGAGGAAGAGACAGTTTCCTTGGTTTCATGGACTATTCGTGCCGGATAAATTTCTGTTAAATATTTCTTTAGTTACAAATTGTATATTAATTTTGGTTTTGTTATAACAGCAACACATCAATAGTTGGGGTTTATAGAACAGTTAATTGATCAGCCACGTGACATGACTGTGCATACAAGTATTCTGCATAGACTAATTGACTTGGTGCATGTAATACAAGTGCAATAATACTGTCTATTATGTCATTGGAAATATGGTTGATCAATTTTTATTACACAAAACAATAAAGTGGTGGATCCATCCCATAATATAAATATTTTGGTCAGAGGTCTTGTTGCCTCATTGCCTTAAGACACTATGTGACATAAAACCATATCAAACAAACATTGTTTAACATTGCGATTTTGGAATTTAAAAGAAGCAGAGCACAGTGTTAGAGAAAAGCACAACACCCACTCACCGGTTGCTACATGCTGCAACACTGCTTTAGAAACCAACACACGGTGATCTTAAAACATTATAATTGTACAAAACATAATTCTTATGCAAGTGATCAAAATTTGCGTACACTACAATAGCTCACAATAACCCATTTTATGTTGGATCTCGTACACAAACCAAAATATCCTCATGCATATATCAGAAGGTCTCAAGTGTCAGGAGAATGATGTTTGATGAAATTCTTTGTGACTCAAACAAAAAAATACAAAAAACTTTTTAAGTCTTATGTGACCATTTCTATGTTTTATGATTTTGGCTTGACTTTGCTGACACTGTTATATTCTCCCTACACAACTCTTCAGCCTTCTGTTACTACTTCCCCCCGCTCACTAACATCCTGTCTTACCACTTCCGAAACCGATCACAACACATACGGCCGAACGACCTACAAGCCGCCATGTTGGCACCCTTTCAACGCCACTTTCAACTGCAGGTCTACCACCCTCTACACCACACGTTCTATATGACAGTGACAAAGTAGACCCATTGGTCAAGGACATTTTTGCAGTTGTAACATTAATTCATTTATTTTTAGCATTTTTTCTAGGTTCTTTCGTAGTTTCACGCAGTTTATTTGATAACAAAACCACCTTGTTCAGTACATATTCTAAGAAGACTGCCTGATCCTTGCATATCAACATCTGCAACAATCAGGGTTCATTAAAATATTTTAAAATAAATAATTTTTCTTTTTAAAAGTGAGAATAAAATTTAATTTTTAACTTCTCAAGGATATTATGTGACTAATAAATTGTACTTTTACCTTTTCAGGTTCATCTATGTAAAGTTGGTCTGCCTAACTCTGTTGATGTTATCAGCAGTAGTGACAGCAAACTTGTAATAGTGAAATCATTAAGGATAGGCTCATCAGAGTCTACAAGGTAATAAACACATTATGCATAAATTGCTGTGGACACATTATTTTTCAGTTACTAAAACAATTAATTTAAAACCTAATTGACATTGTATTTATATAATATAATAGTGTTGTATACCTAGTAGTAGCTTCTGATGCTCTTTCTTTAGGCTGTCTGCGAATGTTTACAATGTAGTGGTTTTATTTCTTATGATAGTTTTAACGTTCGAAACGAACATATCTCAAAGTTTATTTAAGCTCGTTTATCGGATTCTCGCAGGAGTAAAAGTTTAAAATTGCACTGTATTGTTGGCTGGTCCAGCTAATGATGAAACAGTAATAAAAATCTTATATTTTCCATTGGGGATTCTAGATATTAATTACATCCACAACAATTAATAATATAGTGTTTCTGGGGCTTTGACATGAATTATGTAGTTAATAGTATATTTAATTCTAATTCCTCGTTTTCTAAGTATAATACATATTTTTTATGTGTAAAATCTTAGCTCTCAGTTCACAGCATTTGGTAGGAGTAATTTTGTGAATGTAATGGAAGTCGATTGGAATCAAAATGTGTAAATACGGTGCTGTGGAAGTCTCAGAAATCTCGAAAAGATAACGGACCCAGGTGATTTATATCAGGCAGAGGTATTAAAAATAAAACGTTATAATATTACAACTGTCAGTTAATACTTAGTGTTATTATTTATAACCATAAAAAGTTATGACAACTTAAAAATAATTAGATTCCTGGCATTACAATTTTGACAACTATTAGTCAACATTGAAAAGTAGAGATAGTGCATGTCATCATACTATAGACACACAAAAAATTGTTAGCCTTCATATATTTGATGCCAGGTTGAAAAAATAAGTTCATGATGAAATTTGTACTGTTAAATGTTAACAGTTAAGGTTTGTTTGTAGGAAGTTTTTACAGACTGACTGTAGTCATTTCAGTGAAAATCAATCTACAAACATATACTTAGTGTTATATGTGTTTTAAAATGTTTCAGGTTATAATTTTAGTAATGCCATATAAGTATAACATCTAACATGTGTACCTAAAGACACACTCCCTTTTTATTTTGTTTACAAAACTAGTAATGTACTAAATGTTTGAATATGTAACTTTTTATAACTCAGGGACATGCCAATTATTATGATTTGTCAGGGAGGAGGGAGAGCAGGAGAACAAATTGTTATATCTTAAATAATGTTTCTGGTGGGATTAAGCTTGCTTATACTTGGAGTGGAGACAACCCTTCTCTCTCCATCCCCCCCCCCCCCCCTTTTTTTTAAACTTTGGTTGGTCCAGCCAGCCAGCCAGTTATTTGTATAATTTTTGATGTGAAATAATCTTAGCGCTAGGTATATGGCATTTGGTAGGAGTAATTTCGTGAATTAAATGGAAGTCAAGGTACGGAAAAGTGTAACAATCACAGTGCTGCCATTTGTGTTGGATAGCGCAAGCCAAAATTGACAAATGCAAAGTGAAATGTTATATTATTAACTGTGTAATGAATTTTCACAAGATGGACAGTAATTATTAAAATTCCTTGTCGAAAATCAGGCCCAAAGGTTTCGTATTTTTATAAATCTTTTTTCAATTTTTAGGAGCTGTTTTATTTCATATTTTTTAATTCTGCTCTGCAATTCAAATGATTTGATAGTGAACGTAGATGTTCCGGCAGCAAATTCTAGCAGCGGCCATCAGGAACTACGTATGATTTCAGTCCAGAAATGTATTTGAAAACGGGTCATTCCATCAGTTCATCCAGGACATGTAACCCATGTTTTTTGATTTTAATAAAAAATGGTTCAATTGTTAGGTGACAAAAGGCCACTTAAAATCCAAAATTTTAGATTCTTATCTCAAATACTTCCTGAGAAATCGAAGGTTCCTGTGTGGCCATTTTTGGCCTAAAACAGGTTGTAATGACAGCATACATTGGTCAGTATCTGTGTTTCCTTGCTTTGTATTTCACTGTAATACCAATATTTCAGAATAAGAACACTTTTCCTTATGTAAAATTCTCTATAAAATTCAAATTTTCCCACCAAATTGCTATATATAGAATGGTTTGTAAGTTATAACAGAATTATTAACATGAGTGATGTTTCATGTATCATCCGCAACCTTTATTACAAAATAGACTGTATCTCAAAAGGCAGACCTCACAAAAAAATGAGCTTGTTACTATGTGAAAGAGGAGCAAATTTTCTATAAGATACATTAAAAAAAATAGTGGCTTTCTGCGGGAGTGTTGAAAAACAAAATGAAAATGACTTGGTGATGTAAATGGGGCCCCTAACAAAAGGCAGGCAGAAGATAGAAGCAAAGAGGATCGAATATAAGGGTTGTGTATGTCCCATATTTTCCGCATATTACACAAGGATTTTGTGCAAATTCCAAAGCCTCTAATTACCTTCCCTGTGTAATCTCCCTGTGTTATCTGCAGTGCCATGTCATGTGACTGTACATATGTCATTTCTGCATGGAGTCTGCCTGCTAGCTATAAGAGAGGGGTTCTTTGATACTTGCTCTTTTCCCCTTGGCATTGTTTTTTTTTTCTGCTTCCTCAGATGCAGTTGAGAGATAGGCCTAATATCTGGGCTGTCACAGCAAATGCAGTATAGTGGCACATGAACAGAGGGGCAGAGGGGAGGAAAGCAATAAGATAAGGGGGGGGGGGGGGTCAGATATAAGGCGTGTGTCTGCCACCATGCAGACTACACTGTGTAGGCCAGTCTTGCTGCGCTGCCTGTGTATAATGTTAGTGGAAAGTCTTAGTTCATTATAAGTTGGATGAGAACTATATGGCTACCAGTACTACTAAACTAGAATTCTGTTCTGTTGGGAATGATATGCATGAAGAATGCCATAAAGAGTGTTATATTAAAACAAAGGGAATCAAAAGATTGGAATCACTTTCCAAAGATATTCAAACTCTTCTTGTGCTAAGAACAGGTATTTCTAAACATAATCTTCACACCATATGTTTTCATCACGAATTGTTTTATATTAAGATGTATGAAATGTTTCAGACGTCATGTTGTGATCCTATGAAAGTGCATAGTGTTCCAGTTAAGCGTTCTTTGCGCAGAATCTCGTTACAGTGCTTCAGAAAAGCAGCAGACAAGGGACTTAATTTAATTCCTGGTAAAAAATTATGCTCCTCATATAGAAATAGGTTGTATAATATTCAAAAAGTAGGTGCACAGGTATCTTCAGAATCATCTGAAAGTGACGTTGCAGAGGGTTTAGAAATTCAAGCATCAAAAGAAGAAACCCATAGCTTACTTGACAAAAGTTTGGAATATTTGCAACAGTTACCAATAAAACTACATGCTGTACCACAACATGCAAAAGAAAAATATGGGAAACGTAAATTACAAGAGGTATCATCAGCTGTAGCAGACAAAATATCTAAAGTATTAGATGTACAGCTTCCAGCCACATCAACTAGTGAAAGTACATAATTACAGAGGCATGTAGTGGAACAAAAGGCTGCCGATTTGGACCATTTGGTAACTTAAATAAAGCAAAAGCTGCCCACAATATATAGACAAAGAAAATTACAAATTCTTACAAATTCTTACCCTTATCCCTCAACCATGGTCCAGACAGGAGGCAGCACAAGAATTTGGTGTTTCTGAGTACATGGTAAGACAAGCAAGACAACTTACACTGGAAAAATGAATCTGCGCATTAGTTCATCCCACAGGTGGGAAGAAGTTACCTGAAGAAACTGTGCTGGTCATTCAAGATTTCTATCAAGATGATGAGTTTTCCAGGGAAATGCCAGGAATGAAAGATAAAGTTAGTATATCCAAAAATGTTTACAAACAGAAAAGACTTTTGCTATGTAACTTGTATGAGCTGTATTGTTCTTTTAAGGCAAAATATCCATCTCTCAAGGTAGGGTTTTCAAAGTTTTGTACATTGCGTCCTAATTGGTGCGTTTTAGCTGGAAGTTCTGGAACCCATTCCGTCTGTGTGTGCACTATCCACCAAAATGTTGAATTACTTCTTCACTGTCTTGGTGTAGGTGAAAAGTATAGTTCACTTATTTTGTATCTTGTATGTGACATTTTAAATCCTGCCTGTATGCTAGGACAATGTGAGCAATGTCCTTCTCCAGATACTCTAAAGCAGCATCTATATCATACTTTAGACTGTGATCCAGATGATGTGATTGAATATCAACAGTGGGTCATTACAGACCGAACACAATTACAAACCCTTACCTCAAGTGTAGAAGACTTTATGGAAATTTTAGTACAAAAAATGGAACTCCTCATACCCCATTCCTATACCACAAAGAAACAATTGGACTACCTCAAACAGCTGAAAGAGAAAATAAGTGAAAGAGAAGTTATAGCTTTATTAGATTTCAGTGAAAATTTTTCCTTCGTTATCCAAAATGAAGCACAAGGATACCATTGGACCAATAGTCAATGTACAGTTCATCCAGTAGTCATTTACTACAAAAATTCAGACAATGCTAATTTGAAAACAAGCAGTCATTGTTTTTTGTCAAATGATTTGGATCATAATGTTTCCATGGTGTATAAAACACAGTCAGAAATAGCATGGGCGTATATAAGGGGGGTGTTCAGGGGGTCCAGACCCCCCCCCCCCCCCCTTAGCATACGACATAATTCAAATTAGCAGAATATTGATGACGGATAATATAATCTGTGCCACAAAATATGAGCACGCGTCACAACAATGAACTACCTATGTATGCTACGTGGACACTGCGCCTTGCACATCCCCCTTCCTGACTTCTGAGCACCTTTCATACTGTGCATGCGCCGCACCCGCCTCCCGCGCGGCGCGCTTACTGCGCATGCGCACAACAGTCGAGTCTCGCGACCTTGATAGAACCACGCGCCATCGCCAGCCAACATGTTTTTTCAAGCCATATTTTGTTGTTTTTTAAATATCTACTCTTGAATAAAAATTTATTATGAAACGGTCATCAAACCAAGTATCACTTTTGGATGTTTTTTTAAAAAAAGAAGAGAATGAAATCCCACCTTGAAGAAGTAGACTACTGTTCGACTGGAAAATCTGTCATCCGAGAAGATTTTCTAGAATTTATCAATGTAGAAGATGTTTCAGCTCAAGCGTTAGCGAAGACTATTATAACTCATCTCTTAAGCTATAATTTAGACATGGCTAAATTAATTGGGCAAGGGTTTGATGGTGCTGCAGTGATGAGTGGTCGCTTACGAGACGTGAGAACAATTATCGCAGAACAATACCCAAAAGCGCAAATCGTACACTGTGGGGCTCACGTTCTGAATTTGGTTCTAGCGCATTCAAGTGAGGTACGTATGATAAGAAACTGTATCGGAACCATAAAAAGTATATTAAACCTTTTTTTTCGTCAATCTCCACTTAGAGACAGTCTTATGAAGAAAATTGCGGATCAAAATAACTCATCTCATTCAATGCTTATCTCTCTTTGTGAGACGTGATGGACAGAAAAACATGTGGCTGTTGAGAGATTCGCAGAAATGCTTCCAGTAGTACGCACAGCACTTGAAACACTTCAGGATTCTGCTAATAGAAATGTCAGAACTGAAACATACCAACTGCAAACAGCTATGGAAAACAGCCAATTCATCATGTCATTAGTTGTACTGAGAAAAGTATTTTCATATACAGTAAATCTAAATAAGGCAATGCAAAAGATCAATGCCGATTTGACCAATATTTGCAGTTATGTAAAAACAATAAAAAATACTTTACAAAATATTCGGAATGAAAACGAGTTCGCGATTCTTTTCGATCAAGCAAAGAATATCAGTTTAAACGACATAAATGTTCCAAGAACGACTGGAAGGCAAACTCAGCACAGTAATGTTCCAGGAGAAACTGCTGAGATATATTATTGTCGAAATGTATTTACCCTTTCATTGACCTTTCATTGACCATGTGATTACAAAACTTGATGCACGCTTTAAACCACATGAAAAAACAATAGAAGGGATTCAAATGATTCTGCCTGAGATCAATAAGGATCCAGGATAAGCGAACGGCTGAAAAAAATAGCACTATTATTTTTTGGAGAAACTGAGGCAAATAATTTTTCAAGTTTGTATGAAATATGGCAGAATCATTGGGAACATATGGCGAAAAAACCTTCCACCACACTAGAAAGTCTAGATCAGTGCGAGAATCAATTTTTTTCCTACTATAAAAAAGCTGCTCACTATTTTGGCCACACTCCCAGTGTCCACAGCAAACCCAGAAATATGTTTTTCAACCCTAAAGAGGTTAAAAAATTACTTGAGAAACAGCATGGGAGATGAACGTCTAACTGGGCTTGCGTTGATGAGCGTTCATCGTGACATAGTTTCTGAACTGGATTCAGATGAAATCATAAATATGTTGGCCATAAGATGTAAAATGCTAAATTTAATACTTTGAAGTTTTCAATTTCTTTTAACTTTTTACCTCTAATTTATTATTTTATTTTGAAGGCTTTTTTTATGCCAACTGTTTTAATTGATTGTAGTATTTTTTATGTCAAAATGTTTTATGTTGATTGTGCAATACGGAAATAAATAAAAGCAGAAGCATCACAAACAAAGATTAAATAAAAATACCTATGTAGTTTAAAAAAAAACTATTGATATACAATATTATGTTTATGTTATATATCTTCTACTTTGTTACTTTTATTATAGTAAAATAAATTCTTTACGGACATTACATACAAATTTTATTTTAATGTACTTAAAGTAACTATTGTTTGTATTTAGCTTAATTGTAGGTAGCTGAACAAGTGTGTACCCATTTCATGTTTAAGTAATTGTTAAATGACTATGATTTGAGCGTTTAAATTTGTAGCTTTTACCCGTGGACACCCCCCATGTGAAAGCTATTGCTACGGCCGTGAGAAATAGTCACATATGTTAAAAGACACCTGCCTCATGTAAAACACATACATTATTTCAGTGATGGTTGTGCTGCTCAGTACAAGAACTGCAAGAATATCCTCAATTTGTGCCACCACACACAAGATTTTCAGCTCACAGCTTCTTGGTCATTCTTTGCCACAAGCCATGGCAAATCATCTTGCGATGGAATTGGGGGAACTGTTAAGCGACTGACATCAAAAGCTAGTCTTCAACGACCATTCCAAGACCAAATTACATCAGTGTCTAAGATGTTTATCTACTGCAATGAACACATAACAAGTATTATCTTTCATTACATTGACAAGAATGATGTGGATGATGTTCGTTCGACTCTACAACAACGGTATAGGTATACTATGGCAAAGACAATCCCAGGCACAAGAGGGTTTCACAATGCTTCACCAATATCCCAGTATGAAATAGGAATGAAGAAAACCAGTCAGGAACACATAACAAGTATTATTTTTCATTACATTGACAAGAATGATGTGGATGATGTTCGTTCCACTCTACAACAACGGTATAGGTATACTATGGCAAAGACAATCCCAGGCACAAGAGGGTTTCACAATGCTTCACCAATATCCCAGTATGAAATAGGAATGAAGAAAACCAGTCAGGATAATGCATATACAGTAAGTCCTCTATTTACGTCGTACCGATTTACGTCGTTTCGGATTAACGTCGCTAATGTTTGAGTACTCATGTTTCAATTTAAGTTGTCGCCGATTCACAATAACGTAGTTTACAATGACCGTAAATCTTTATTTTAACCAAAACACTGTATATAATTCGTTTATAATTCTTTGTTTCCTTCGGTAGTTAATTTATGCTATGTAGCGTAAGCTACACGTTCACCGCCTTATCTTATCATACATCATGAGGGACGCTTCCTGCTCTTACGTACAGTATGTACTATATATCTGTTTTTATATTTCAATCAATAAAGGTAATAAAGCAGCTGGTTAAATAACCATTCTATAAAGCTGAGAAGTACTAGTTGGACTTGTTTCCCACGCTGTCGGTTGTCATTTGCTGATAAAATTGCACGTTGTCACGTCTGTATGCCAGCGCTTCCGGCCGACCTTGGGCCGTGGCCGGCCGGTGGCATGAAACATGGCTCATTTTGCGTCGTTTCCATTTATGTCGCGGTTTTCAGGAACGTAACCCCGACGTAAACCGAGGACTTACTGTACCTTAGTTTTCAATTTCGCTACAGCAGCTAGCAAAGACCCTGGTGGTACGATATCAAAACTGTATACTGGTTGCTATGTGTCTTGTGTGTATGACAAAAAATGGTTCGTTGGTGTTGTAAACAACATTGATAGGTCAGAAGAAGATGCTCAAGTAACCTTCATGCACCCTGCCGGTCCAACTGCTTCCTTTTACTGGCCTTGACCTCGAAACGATGTGTGCTGGGTTCCTTTTGTACACATACTCAGCATCTTGCAGGCACCATCAACAAGCAGCTCTGGCAGAACTTACAGTTTTTTGAAAGAAGACTTGTGCAAGTGTGATATAGAATGGCAGCTTTATCAGAAAAGCAATGCAGTTTGCTAATTGCAAAAATTGGAGGATTGTATCTGTAGATTCTAATTCATTGGCAATAGATTTGTGTAAGAAGGGAATTTTTTTATGTGTACATATAGCATTAGTAAGCGATTATCGAGTACTTTACATGTTGTCAGCAGAAAGCCACTATTTTTTTTAATGTAACTTATAGAAAATTTCCTTCTCTTTCACATAGTACCAAGCTCATTTTTTTGTGAGGTCTGCCTTTTGAGATACAGTCTATTTTGTAATAAAGGATGCAGATGATACATGAAACATCAGTCATGTTAATAATTCTGTTATAACTTACAAACCATTCTAGATATAGCAATTTGGTGACAAAATTTGAATTCTCTAGAGTATTTTACATAAGGAAAAGTGTTCTTATTCTGAAATATTGGTATACAGTGAAATACAAAGCAAGGAAACACAGATACTGACCAATTTATGCTGTCATTACAACCTGTTTTAGGCCAAAAATGGTCACAACGAAACCTTCGATTTCTCAGGAAGTATTTAAGATAAAAATCTAAAATTTTGGTTTTTAAGTGGCCTTATGTCACCAAACAAATGAACCAATTTTTATCAAAATTTAAAAAACAATGGTTACATTTTCAATTTTTGTTGGATGAACTGACATGGAATGACCCAAACACAATTTTAATACATGTATCACACTCAGCATAATTTCAAATATTACTCTGTTAATTTTGTGTCTGATGACAAAGTTTTATATTATAAGTGTATTTGCAACATGAGTACACATAAATTTGCTCATTATGGAGATTAGATGTTCCACATCACTGGCAAATACTGAAAGACATGCTCACTTTAATTTTTAAGTTTCAAAGGATTGATTGACAAAAAAGTTATCTGTAGCTTCATTAAATTACAATGTTTTTAAAAATAGAACCATATGTTGTTCTTTATTTTAAACTTGGGGTAAAAAGCAGTGACTGATGTTATGTTATTTGAATTTTATGTATAGTAACTTGAAGTTACTTTTGGAAAATGTTTCGTGTCTTATATATATATATTTTTTCAAATTGATAAGATATAACTCCATTCTGAACAATAGAATATAAAACATCTACGAATTTGTGTTCTCTGCTTTAAGAAGGGCAAAGATTGAATTTACAGGTGGAAATTTTATTTGTCACATTTAGATTTCATCATTAAAAGGGTTCTCTGTTTACCATTATTATTATCACATTATGCTCATGTAGCTAGGACTGTAAGTTTGATTCCAACACCCCAACGTGACACTAATTTATGAACAGTGAGTTGGTCCAAGTGATTCAGTGCCTTCTTTAATCTTGGAGGCCTTACAGTTTCATAATGTATCTATAAAATTCAGGGACAAAGGGGTATTTTAAAAGTCAATGAACCATCATTTTTTTTAATCAGAATTTTTGTTCCCATCAATGCTTTTCGAACTTAGAGACACATAACCCTACAACCAAATCAACATTTATTATTGACGCCAATATAATAACAGATACAAATATAAATACAGCTACAGTCTGTACAACAGGTACAATAATTAAGTGAATTACTTTCTTTATTTAATCATGAGAATTTATAACTTACATAACGCTGAGCCACCTTCAGCACCAAGCAACAGCTGCTACAAATCAAAGAAACATTTTCCTTACACAGTCCGCTCATCGTCCGTAATTTGCGCAAAGAGTAACTAACTCCTACATAACGTACCAAAAACTAACTAAATTTTGGCATAATGAAGGTAGAGACAAGGATTGCCAGAGCTTAAATACTAGTCACGGGGGCGTGCCGCACCTGCGCCGAAACGCAGGAAGGGGACTAGAGCAAGCGAAGGGAAGGGATGAATGCACTAAAAGGGAAGGAGGGGTAATGGAGAATGAGAGAGAGGGGGGGGGGGGAAGGGGACACCCGCGCCGATGACGACGAAACTCGTTTCATTCTTAATAATTGATAACGCCAATAAACGGACAGAATGTCAAATGTATTATTTTGCAATCTTGTGTATAGATTGCTACAATAGAGAAATCTTATATTAACTAATTCCATACTATCTGTGACCCTTTGTGTACATGTAGAAATTTGTTTGTTTGGATGTGTTTTGATAGTATCAATATTAGTTTCTACTCTAGACAACTCCAGTTTTACCTGTGTTATTATTTCGGTTCTTACCTGTGAAATTTCTTGTCTGATTATATGCTGGCTTTGATTGAGTTTTTGATCAAGTTATTTTTGCCCTTGTTCAAATTTCTCTGTAAGCTCTTCTGACATATTATGCTGCTCCTGTGACATTCTGTATTGCTGCTGTGACATGCTATGTTGCTCCTGTGACATGCTTTCCATTTTTGCAGTTAAGTTATTTTGCCCCTGTGACATTTGTTGTATCGCCATTAACAATTGCATCATTGGCTCTGACCCCTCCCTAATCACAACTTGACCTTTAGTTGCAGGATGTTCCATGTTTCCAGACATTGCCTGGGGACGTGAAAAATCCTGACCTACACTTTGAGTCTGATTTTCATTCAAATTTTCATGTAAATACAAAATTTACAATGTGCCTAATAGTTCCGTCTGCATATTAGGCATGTATTCCAGATTTTCTGTGCTTTTGGAAAAACCGAGAAAATCTTCGGTTTGTGTACTATCTGTGCTCATTTTTATATTAAAAATTTACCAAAACCGAAAAAAAAAAATTTCACAAATAACCTTTAACTTTTGAGGTTAACATGAAAATAACTAAAACATTACAATATATTTTAAAATTTAGACTAATTATGTCCTTGTTTGAGTTGCTGTTTTCGGCGGTGCGTCTCTCATCCTGCAATGTGATGTTCATGTACCAGGAAATGGGACACAAATGGATCTAACTGAATTTTGGTCTCCAACACTGCTCCCTGATGTGTAGAAATCTCCTCGACACTCGTAGCTCACCGAAACTGTTTACAGTCACTCAGCAACATTTCATCACTCCAGATCTCAGACTATTTTCACACTTATTCAAAACATTTTCTTTCGCAAAATTTTTTTTTCTCTGGGTGTGTCGAAATACAAACCGCAACACGTTGGGCAAGCCGTTTGTAACACACACGAGTTAAATTAGAAAATTCTGCCAAAAAGTTCACTCAACGATTCAGAAGATTTCAATTCTCTGGGCGTGTAGAAATAAGTGCCAGCCAGATGTTAGGCTGCCAATTGTAACTAGTCACGTTTGTGCCGGGCTAATATGATAACTGTTACTTGCACAAACAAACCACTTGAAAACAAATACAGTATCCAGATGACTGTTGCAAGTAGTGGGGCATAAAACTCTGTTAAATATTATAATATTTAACAACAGTCATTGATGTAACTTCAATAAAAATGTTTTAACTTAAGATTGGCAATTTATTTTTAACCAGACAATACAATTGCTGAGCTGCCGAGACGGCACGAACTCTTGGCCCCAAGGTCGTCTTAAACTATGCTGGGGCCATTTGGAAAGTAAAGATAGCGAATTATACTAACATTTTTCTATTATGATCTTCTATTTATTATGGGTAATCAAACAATATAATATGTCATTAATGATATTACTTAGTATGCTGCTGGTTTTTTGGTTACAATTAAGATAATAGTTTCTTTCGGGATTTCTGTGAGCAAAATCTTCTATAATATACTCAAAGTCAATTGTTTGAAGGATGTCACTTTCTATTCACATAATTGACAGATTACTTAGTGTTTCTTGTAACATTGTTGTTCGCAATTCATTTTTTATTCTTTTAAGCTGCAAAAATAAACGTTCTCCACTACAATTGGTAACCATTAGGCAAAGGAATATTCTTGTAGCAACTTCAACGTTTGGAAATGTTTCTTGTAATTTATCAGACTTTATTAGGTTATGCAAGGTTAAGGTATTTAAATCCGCTGATTGCTTTGTTATGTTTTTTAAATATTGGCTTAAATGAAAACATTCTGTTTGAGCTCATATGCATTAATGTCTTCATGATAAAATTCTGCAAATTCTTTGCATTTTTTGGTTAACTCACCAAATTTGATTGTTGTTAACTGACAAAGAAAACTAAATCGATTATCAATTTCTTGGTATGCTGCCAAACGTTTTTTTAAATGTGTATTTAATGTGTCAATTATGAGAATGAAAGTATCTACACAAAACTTTTCCTTGCCTCTCAACTGTGCAGTCTCTAATAATCCTTCAAAAAAAAACTGCTGCAAATTCTTTTTCTTTCAAATTTATCTTTGTAGTTAGGATCTGGATTTTTTCTTTAGCAGCCGTTTCGTACTGATCAAAATTATTTTGTGCGTTATTGACATAACTAATCAGAGACACAAAAAGTTTTGTTACAACATCCATGGACATAGTGCTATTCTATAAACTTAGACTTGTTTTATTCATAATTCCCAAAAGATCATTCCATATTTCTGTTAAAAGAGCAGTCTCAAATTTTTTCATTTTTTTTTTTGTTAGGCTTTGGGCTTCGTTTCTAGTGTCTCCTGGTTGATTGATGTCACTTGCAATTGAAGACTATACTTCAGAAATATTTAAATAACCATTTTGCAAAGCATTAATAGCATTGGCACGTGCAGACCATCTAGTTTCCGAAAGAGACTTCAGGACTCTATTTGCACCTAAATGCTCTTTCAATTTGGTCGAAGCTGCAAAAAAATTCAACAATTTTTGTATGAAATGAAAGAATGCTAATGCTTCAGTAACACACTCAACAGCCTGAACACCCACTGAATTTATGAATGTGCCGCACATGGAATGTAAATGGCAAATTCGCAAATCTCTTTTATTCTTGACTGAACACCAGAGTACTTTCCAGACATATTTGATGCATTGTTGTAGCTCTGCCTGCGACAATCTTTGATAGGAATATCAAGGCTTTCATAAAGGTTTAAAATGGTTTCTGGTATATATTGCGCATTATATTCATCCATAGGCAAAAATTGCAAAAATCTCTCAATATGCTGTCCATCTTTTACGTATCTAACGATGAAAGCGAGTTGGTCAACGTGGGACAGATCTGGTGTAGAATCTACGCTAATAGAGTAGTATTATGCTGATTTAAGTTCTTTGACAATTGTTTTTAAAACTCGCTGGCCCATTAAATTAATAAATTCATTACAAATATTTGCAGATAAATATGTTCTTCCTTTTCCACGATTTCTGCAGTTTTGTATGTGATCAACAAGAAAGGGATCAAATTCACTAATCAGTTCTATCTAAGCATCCCAAATAATTCCCATTATTTTGCAATCCCAATATCTCATTATCACCATGAAAAGCAAGATCTCTTGAAGCTAAAAATTTCACTACTGCAACAATCCTCCTAACCACATTCTTCCAATAGTCCATTTCTGTATTATATTGGGACAGCAACTCACTATCAATTCGTTCAGTTTTCACTCTTGCAACATAATTCATCATAAATTGCCTGTGCTGTATACTGTTCTCATGCTCCATCAAGAAGGTACTTATATGCTTTCAATCATTATATCCATTTGGAGAACTCAAATTAAGTCCAGTAGTGGTATTACTCGTAAATAGACGGCAGCAATAACAGTACACAGATTTCTTTGCTGGTGAATAAAGGAGCCATATTCTTTCTATAGACTCACCATTCATCAATTTACAGGTAAAAATATTTTTAGTCAAGAATCTAGTTTTTGTTTTAACACTTGAATCTGGAAAACTTGTAGAAGTTTCGGAGAAGTCACAATTTTTATTTTGGAAAAACTCTGGCCCTTTTTGAATCCAAATATCAAGGACTTCTTCCGTTAATATGTCGTCACAGTACGTACCAGGGTCAGGAGATACAGATACATTCTCCAACCTTGCAGTTATTAACTCACAGTAGCTTGAAGTCGAGGGTTTAGCATCTGATGTGTGTTTTTCATTTTCTTTACACGTAACCTCATTTTCCTGTTGATATTCAGAGGTATTTTTATCTTGAGGTGATGAGGATGAAGAGTCCCACAGCTTATTTGTTTCTTCAACCGTAAAAAAATAAGTAAGCTTAGGAAGTTTTTCTGTTATTTCTTTTTGAGCTATAACTTTTTTCTTTTTTGTGAACCACTTAAATATGTTCTTTTCGACATGAATAAATAATGTTTAAATGAACAAATAAAAACTTCTAATACATAATAAGTTAAATGAAACTAAAACTAAAGCCACTTCTGTCCAACTGAAAGTTTAATACATCATCCGGGGATTCCCCCAACCATAGACAATCTCAACTTCCATTTTAGGCCTCGTTTAGATTGTGCAGCTTGAATTTGGAATTGGAGTGGTTTACTTGTTTGATCGCAAGATGGTGTACTTAGTAAATTAGGATGCGTTCTGAAATATTATTAATTAGTGCAACCCGACAAACAAAAATTTTGATGGTGGCGCTTTTAGGTACTGTGCTCGACAAAATGTTTTTGAGAATAAATGTGAGAGAAATTGTCGGTCCTTCGGGGCCCCCTGAGGATGGGGGGCCCTGGGCACGGGCCCCGTGTGCCCTTATGGTAAAGACGGTATTGCTTGGCCCAGCCCTCGAACGATGACTGACGAAACACAGCATATTGCCAAACCATACAATAAACTTCAGTTAGCTATGGACTTCCCCGAAATACTGCCTTACTATTGGCTACATTTATTCTTACTACTACGATTAAGTGATTCCCCGCCTCACAGGTCTTTCACCAGTTCTGTCACATGTATCTTTCTCTCTCTCTCACACACCTTCCATCTCTTATTAATTTAAGGAGATTCCAGAGTCAGATATTCCCACAGTCTGGGCTAACATCTGTCTCTCTCTTACGCAGAATGCGATAAACTATTGTCTTCCGATGCCAGTGTCACCACACGTCTGTCTTTCTTTCAGCAAAATACTTGTTTTAAAACCACTAAATACATATACATAAAATTACTATTAAAAAATAATACTTCAATGCAATAAAATATTGAAATTCACACACAAATAATACCCCAGCCAGCAAAATGAATGCCAATAAAATCGTAGTAAAGAGGTTTTTTCAAATAAAACACTTGAAATTAAAATTAATTACAAGAATACTACAAATAATAAAATTAAAATATGAAAAACTAGGTCATTATGACTCTGAAGGATATATAATCAACTGAAGTATTGCATTACTTAAAAAAAATTATTGTAAATCTGGGGAGGGCGGGGTCTTGCAATGTTACATGTTTCTATGAAGAAGAGCAAAGTTTTGGTTCTCTCCAGTCTAGCCGCATTCTGGATTTGAGTCCAAGCAAAACATGAATATAGCCAGGCTCCAAGTCTCGAGTAAGAAGCGAACAACAGACACTAGATCAAGACATTAGGAACAGAGTGTTTGTTTAAAAATTATTAATGACACAGAAATATGTATTTGGATAGCTGATTCAGAATCTAATTAAATACGTATACTGTCATATCCACCATTTTGGCCTTGATCGGAAATACAACACATTGGGAACAAACTTATTGACCGAGTGCACCATTCAGCCGTACATAATCTATGGAAAGTGTAGTGTCCCCGGTCACTCACAGATGGCAGATGTATATATTCACAAACAGTATGATAAATTGGTTTGTAACATCATCTGCGGTTATCTTGGGTAATGACTGTAATCACCATTTTTATATTTGTGTGAAGTATATGTGTGTAAACAGGTACGATGCTCAAATCCTTTTAGTATATGTGTCTTGAAAATACAGGTCATAGCCCGGTGTACAACCTGGTTCTATATGTACTTCAGACGAGTCAAACACTTCAGAGATCAAATCGCCGTTAAAAACGTCCAAAAATGACTCCTAAATAATAACTAAAATAACCATAGAAACTCCGTGCTCCTCTCCCATTTTATAGCACGGTTATCATTATCATTATCTTATCGTTATCTTAAGGAATTAAATTTATCACGCGTAACACAGAATACCAGACTGCCCTTGGCGCCACCTACAGCCTAATTTAGGACGTAAATATTCGCGAATCTATACAAACTTTCGGCAAACTCTATGACATGCCATTAGGCCAGCCCTACTTCTTCCAAATTTTAGTAGCCAACACCGGGGCAGAGGATGTTTTACCCTGCATCCTCTTCCTTTCCCTCGTAGGCAGGACAGGATGGGGAACCAAAGGGATATGGAAGGGAGACTGAAACTGTGGCACTCAGTCCTCCTCTCCGCACACACAGTTGGGAATCAGCCCGTACAGTACTAAAGACGAGGGGGGAGTGGAGGGGCTATCCTTCCCATTTCCTCCATCTAACTAATGATGACCACCTGGGAGGACAAGAGCCCCTTGACGGGCTTGTACCTCCCCCGTGCTGAGGGGCTGCACCCCAATGATGATCAACCGGCGGCACTTCAGAGATCCTTTCCCACAGGAATAACTTGGGGAAATAAAACAAAGAAGCGAAACATTAATATTAGTTACTTAGAATAACCCTTCTCTCCCTTCCTGCTAGCAATTCTGCATTTCCCTCCTGCTAGCAACTATTGATATTGTGGACTATCCCCTCCCCCTCCCAACCATTAATAATCATGCAGCCAATCTAGTCAAGGTGACCAGTTCATCGTCCATGACAGAGACCTGGGACAAGTTGATACATGTAATGGGGTCCCCTTGTTTCCATGAAATATTAAATAATTGCCACTGATAAAATTCTATTTCATGTTTGTGTATTTGCAAAATGTACAAACTAATTTCATTGTGTTAAAGCAGCAACAAGTCAATATGCACCAAGTGATACAAGTATTGTTTATAGACTCATTGAGGTGGTGCATGTAATACAAATCAATTAATACTGCCAGAGTCTTTGGAAATTTGGATGAAAATTTTGATTTGTTATTTATCCCTGGCTGCATCTAACATTTTAGTCAGATGCCTCATTGCTTTAAGCCTCTTTGTGACATTAAACCATATCAAACAAAAAATGAAAATCCACATTTAGTTTCTCACTGGAGCAGGGTCTAAATGGATGGAATGGGGCTAACACTCATAGGAGCCAGCTAAGCCACCTGAGAAACAGACCTGTCGAACAATATCAAACAAACATTGTTAAAAGACTGAAGTTTTTAATTGGATTATTTTGCTCTGTGCAGGTGTGAGTTTCGAACGGAAGTTCAGTGCCTAGCAAGACTGCGTGATCCGAACGTTGTTAGGGTACTAGGAGTTTGTCTACAAGATGAACCTCTCTACATGGTCATAGAATATTTGGAGTTTGGTGATCTCAATCAGTTCCTCCAAGAACACATAGCGGAAACTGCGTCGCCACTGCCACGAAACGTTGAAACGCTGAGGTAAGTGCTGTGTGGAAATCATTTGTTGTGATAATTACGCCAGACACTATTTTCCCTACAAGTTTCAGAAAATATATAGTATGGGTTTTTTTATATTGGGAGTAAGGTTCACAGTTTAACCACTTTGAATTAAAACAATGAAATTTTTTCTGTCTAAATGTTATTATTTTAATAAATTATTGCCTTTTTTTACAGTTATGGCTGCCTTATATACATGGCAACTCAAATATCCTCCGGAATGAAATATTTGGAATCACTGAATTTTGTGCACCAGGACCTTGCAACAAGGTATGTTTTTTTTAATTTTTCTGTCTGAATGAATGGTAAAGAGACAATGTTAAGAGTATAATCTTGCACATAACTCTAATCAAACCGGTGGATGATGTACATGCTCATTTCAATACTTTAATAAATGTGAGGCTAACTGAAGGCAATTACAACTTCATATATTTTCCTGATTTTATATTTGAAAAGTTTTATTTAGTGTTATGCTTTTTGGTTTATGTTTAAAAAATTAATTTATTTAGGGAACAGAGTATTTTACTAGTAATATCACATTTATTAATTGTAGCACTTTAATATATATATAAATCAATTTTGATAGAAAACTTTATTAATTGTAATTATCATACAGGTGCACCATCCTTTATCCGAAATTCCAAAACCCGAACAGCTCTAAAATCCGAAATTTTTTTCGAAACTTCAACGTCCGCGATATTGTTCGCAGTTGTGTGGCAAACTCAAGTCGCGATCGCATGACTAGTGCGAGCGAATGACTTGTCAGCAAGGCAGCATGCAATTTGGCAACGCCGAGGCGCTGTGTTTACCGTTTGTCCGGCAAATTAGCGCCAGTTACAGCTTGCTGCTTGGCTACGATAGGAGTTGTTTTATCGCGTTTAGTAGTTAACCGTGTTGTTACGCGAACGTGTTGCCATATTTGAAGACGGCAATGGCAAAAAGTCATTCCGATATGAAGATGGGTGATAGCGAAAAAAAATGAAAACACTTAACATTATCAATAACTCAGAAGGTGGAATTATTGCGGAAACTTGATCGCGGCGTGCCTGTACGACAACTAACAGAAGAACACGGTGTTGGAACTACAACTGTGTACGATTTGAAGAAACAAAAAGACAAATTGTTTACGTTTTTTAGTGAAAGGACGACAGAAAAGCAATGGAGTGTAGGAAAACAATGCATAGGGCACAACATGAAGATGTTGACCGTGTGTTGATGGAATGGATTCGGCAACGGCGAAGTGAAGGTGTGCCATTGAATGGCCTAATGATAATGACGCAAGCGAAAAAATTTCACAAAGAACTAGAAATTCAAGGCGTGTGTCAGTACTCAGAAGGCTGGCTGCAAAAATTCAAGAAACGTCACGGCATCAAATATTTGAAAATATGTGGCGAAAAAGCTTCAGCAGACCACGAGGCAGCCGAAAACTACATAGATGAATTTGCTAGGATTGTTGCAGATGGAAACCTCAGCCCTCAACAGATCTACAATGCTGTTGAAACGGCTTTGTACTGGCGCTATGTACCCAGGAAAACACACTGGGCTGAAGTTGGATTTATTCCAGCTTTATTTTCCTTCCCCTCATTTCCCCCTCCTTTTAGAGTGGGCGGAGCCTGGCTAACTGCATACAGCACCCTTTTTTTTTTTTTTTTCCTAGCCTAAGTTAATTCTAAGTGTGTAGGGGAGGGTCCAGGTTAGGGGAGGACCTAAGTGTGTCTCAGGCCGAAGCCTATACACTCTACCATGCGGGTTTTTAACCATGCAGGACAAGGGCGCGTGCATCGTGTGCTATTGGGGTTTACTGGCCAGCCATGGCTTCAATTGGCGCCAAGACTGACGCCCCATTGGTCGCCTAGCTTAAAAGCTAGCTAATGTGACCCAGGTAAAACCTGCATAGACACAGGGAAAACCCTGGGCCGGTTCATGCGGGGATCAAATAACATGCATTAAGCAAGCAGGTAACTACTGGACAAGAGGAAGAAGGGTCCAGGTAAGAAGAGTTGGAGGGGCTGAAAAATCAACCATGCTGGAGTTGGGTGCTTGGGCCTTGCGGCCCGCATTTAAAGGTTGGGAACTCCTGGGTTATTATTAACCAGGGGCGCATGCGCCCCCAGGGGCGGGCGACTTCACTCGTCGGCCCAGCCACAGCTGCCCAGGCAGCCACAGTTAAAACAGAAGTGGGCAGATGAGCCAGTAAACTGGCTCGAACTACTGGCTCTCGGAGCGAAAGGCAGCCTGACATTGCGCCATCTTCATCTTCCTTCTTCCAGTCAACAGCCAACGACCTTTCAAGCCAGGGTGGGGGTAAGTCGTTCAGGCGAATGAAGTATCTTGCGAGTCGGACCCTCTTGCCCCCCAAATTCCCGGGACGGTTGAAGGTCGCGCCGCCCAGGCTACCACTGGCTCCAACAGGGCCCCAACTTGAAGGCGCCGCCATCTCTTCCTTCAGAATTCCGATGCTGTTCAGTTCCGTTGCGCGCGCGGCAGTCCACAGCTCCGCAAGTTCCAGCCCGCAGTTCGTCTACACTTCGCATCCAGGGCACATCGAGCTCCCCTGCGGTGCCTTCGCCGACGGAACTGCTTTCTGCCGCGCGCCGAGCTACATTCAGGCTACCTTTCTCCCCGACAGCCATGATAACAACTCCACAGGCCGGCCATTGGTCCGCGGACTGCTATTGGTTATTCACAGCCACCCCAGCGAGATTGCAACTCTCGAGCTGGGCTCCCGTATCCGCCACCCGCGGGACGCGGTCGGTAGCAGTTGGCGCTGCTAGGCCGCCCCCAGCACGCACACAAAACCCACACGCACTGCCAGCCTTCGGTTACCCAATAGGTCGCAGGGAACTCCCAGCCAACAGCCCGCGAGAGAGATGCGCACGCCCCAAGAGACGACCACCGACTATACAGCACCCTCCATAGAAAATACAACTTGAAGGAAACAAAGTGTACAGCAATTCAACATAGCATTCTACCATTTGTACAGCACCGTCCATAAAAATTGCAACACTAGGCTAGGAACACTAAATAAAAATAGGTTCAGCACTGCCCATAAAAAGTGCAACAAAAATTTATATTTGGCATTATTACAGCACCGGCCATAAAAACCGCAACACTGGGCTAGGAACACTAAATAAAAAAGTGTTCAGCACTACTCATAAAAAGTGCAACACAAGGCTATAGTTGGCTCTATGTAAGACCAAATGCGACGAAATGTGTACAGCACCGCTCATAAAAAGTGCAACGTCATAGAGAAAAAATGTATAGCAATAAACAAAACATTTGAAAATGTGAGTACAGCATATCACATACAAAATGTAACATGATATATTAAAAACTGTATACAGCTCTGCACTGTGTACAGCACTGCACATACAGAACGTGACATTAAAGGAAAAGGTAAGCACATAAAACCATACAAGTGCATACAGCACTGCACACACATAATGCAAGGTCAGAGGGAAAATATGTACATCAATAACCAAAACATTTCAAACTGTGTATAGCACAACGCACATACAAACTGCAACATTACATATTTGATACTGTGTACAAAACTGCACATACAGAATGCAACATGAAAGGAAAAGGTAAATGTACAGCCAAACCAAGTGCATACAGCATTGCACAAACAAAGGAAAAAAGTAAAGCAATAGCCAACACATATGAAACAGTGTGTACAGCATATCAAATTAAAAAAGCAACACAAAATATTTGAAACAATATAAAGTTCAGCACATACAAACTAAAACATGAAAGGAAAAACAGTTACAGTATTTATCAAACAGTGTACAGCACTCCAAAATTTTTTTTGCAAGTACAGTAATGGACAAAACACATGAAACTGTTTTACAGCACTGCATACACAAAATACAACACAAAAAGCTAATATGCCTTTTTTTGCAAAAAGCATCAGAATGGCAGTCAACAATATGGAAAAGACAAAATTAAACAATTCGTAAAATATATATTATATTATAAGGTATAAATTTACTTGCAGGAATAAAACTTGTAATCTATTCTGTACAGTGAAGTGTCACATTTACAGTTATATTTAATTTGTCGTTTCAATCAACAAACAGCACTTTTAAAATGGCTATGAAATATAACGAACAACCATATTTAAACAATTCAAAAAATATATATTTTAGCTATAATAAAACATTTTATTTATCGTGTCACTCCCCGTACCGCTCTTCCAAAATGGCACTCAACAATATGGAAACACAATATTTAAACAATTCTAAAAATATATATTGTATTTTTAGGTGTAAAACTTACTTGCAGGAATAAAACTCATATGCATTTAGGTACAGTGATGTGTCACCTTTACAGTAATAATAAATTTGTGTTTCATTCAACGTAGAGCACTTTCCAAATGGCCATGAACCATAAGGCCACACCACATTTCGAACAATTAGTTAACAATATATTTTATTTTAAAGTATAAAACGTACGTGCAGGAATAAAGCTGGTATGCTTTTCTGTGCTGATATGTGCCCGCTACACAGAATTATTTAAATTGTCCTGTCAACAACGTACAGCACATCATAAATGACACTCAACAATAAGGAAACACAATATTTAAATAATTGGTTCAATAAAAAAAATTTAAAGGTGTAAAACAGATGTGTAGGTATATAACTGATATGCTATTTTGTATACTGATGTGTTAGCTATAATACAACATTTTATTTATTGGGCACTCCCGGGACAGAAACAACTAACTGGCACTCAAACTTAAGGAAACACGATATTTAAACTATTTGTTTTATTATATTATTTATTTTTAGCAATATAATGATCGTGTAGGTATATAACTGATAAGCTGTTCTGTACGGTGATGTATTAGCTATCATAAAACGTTTAAGTTGTCCTGTCACAACCCGTACAGCACTTCCCAATTGACACTTTACATTATGATAACACAATATTTAATCACTTTTAAAAATAAATATTTTATTTTTTGTAATAAACGATTGTTTAGGTATATAACTGATATGCTGTTCTGTACGGTGATGTATTAGGTATCATGAAACGTTTAATTTGTCCTGTCACAACCCGTACAGCACTTCCAAAATGGCACTCAACATTATGGAAACACAACATTTAAACAATTCAAAAATATATTTTTTTATTTTTAGCAATATAACGATCGTGTAGGTATATATCTGATATGCTGTTTTGTATGGTGATGTATAAGCTGTCATGAACCGTTTAATTTGTCCTGTCAACTCCCGTACAGCACTTCCAAAATGCCACTCAACATTATGGAAAAACAATATTTAAACAATTCCAAAAAAAAAAAAATACTTTAAGGTATTAAACTTACATGCAGGAATAAAAATTGTATGCTATTCTGTACAGTGATGTGTCACCATTAAAGTAATATTAAATTTGTTTTGTCATTCAACGTACAGCACTTTCAAAATGGCCATGAACCATAAGGCCACACCACATTTCGAACAATTAGTTAACAATCTATTTTATTTTAAAGTATAAAACATATGTGCAGGAATAAAGCTGGGATGCTATTCTGTGCAGATATGTGCACGCTACACAGAATTATTTAAACTTGCCCTGTCAACAACGTACAGCCATCCTAAATGACACTCAACAATAAGGAAACACAATAATTAAATAATTGGTTCAATAAAAAATTTTTAAGGTATAAAAAGGATGTGTAGGTATATAACTGATATGCTATTTTGTATACTGATGTATTAGCTATAATAAAACATTTAATTTATCTGGCACTCCCCGTACAGAAACAACTAACTGGCACTCAAACTTAAGGAAACACAATATTTGAACTATTTGTTTTATTATATTATTTATTTTTAGCAATATAATGATCTTGTAGGTATATAACTGATATGCCATTCTGTACGGTGATGTATTAGCTATCAAAACTCTTAATTTGTCCTATCACATACCGTACAGCACTTCCCAAATGGCACTCAACATTATGGAAACACAATATTTAAACAATTCTAAAAATATATATTTTATTTTTAGCAATATAATGATCGTGTTGGTATATAACCGATATGCTGTTCTGTACGGTGATGTATTAGCTATCATGAAACGTTTATTTGTCCTTACGCAACCCGTACAGCACTTCCAAAATGGCACTCAACATTATTGAAAAACAATATTTAAACATATCCAAAAAAAAATTTTTTTAAGGTATTAAACTTACTTGCAGGAATAAAAATCGTATGCTATTCTGTACAGTGATGTGTCACAATTACAGTAATATTAAATTTGTTTTGTCATTCAACGTACAGCACTTTCAATATGGCCATGAACCATTAGGCCGCACCACATTTTGAACAATTAGTTAATAATTTATTTTATTTTAAAGTATAAAACGTACTTGTAGAAATAAAGCTGGGATGCTATTCTGTGCAGATATGTGCCCGCTACACAGAATTATTTAAATTGTCCTGTCAACAACGTACAGCACATCCTAAATGACACTCAACTATAAGGAAACAGAATATTTGAACTATTTGTTTTATTATATTATTTATTTTTAGCAATGTAATGATCGTGTTGGTTTATAACTGATATGCCATTCTGTATGGTGATGTATTAGCTATCATGAAACGTTTAATTTGTCCTGTCACAAACCGTACAGCACTTCCTAAATGGCACTCAACCTTATGAAAACACAATATTTAAACAATTCTAAAAATATATATTTTATTTTTAGCAATATAATGATCGTGTAGGTATATAACTGATATGCTGTTCTGTACGGTGATGTATTAGCTATCATTAAACGTTTAATTTATCCTGTCACAACCCGTACACCACTTCCGAAATGGCACTCAACATTATGGAAACACAATATTTAAACATTTCTAAAAATATATATTTTATTTTTAGTAATAGAATGATCGTGTTGGTATATAACTGATATGCCATTCTGTACATTGATGTATTAGCTATCATGAAAAGGTTAATTTGTCCTGTCACAACCCGTACAGACTTCCCAAATGGCACTCAACATTATGGAAACACAATATTTAAACAATTCTAATAGTATAAATTTAATTTTTAGCAATATAAGGATCGTGTAGGTTTATAACTGATATGCTGTTCTTTACGGTGATGTATTAGCTATCATTAAACGTTTAATTTGTCCTGTCACAACCCGTAAAGCACTTCTCAAATGACACTGAACATTATGGAAATACAATATTTAAACAATTCTAAAAATATATATTTTAATTTTAGCAATATAATGATCGTGTAGGTATATAATTGATATGCCATTCTGTACGTTGATGTATTAGCTATCATTAAACGTTTAATTTGTCCTGTCACAACCCCTACAGCACTCCTCAAATGGCACTCAACATTATGGAAACAGAATATTTAAACAATTCTAAAAAAATATATTTTTTATTTTTATCAATAATACGATCGTGCAGGTATATAACTGATATGCTGTTCTGTACGGTGATGTCTTAGCTATCATGAAACGTTTATTTGTCCTGTCACAACCCGTACAGCACTTCCAAAATGGCACTCAACATTATTGAAAAACAATATTTAAACATATCCAAAAAAAATTTTTTTAAGGTATTAAACTTACTTGCAGGAATAAAATCGTATGCTATTCTGTACAGTGATGTGTCACAATTACAGTAATATTAAATTTGTTTTGTCATTCAACGTACAGCACTTTCAATATGGCCATGAACCATTAGGCCGCACCACATTTTAAACAATTAGTTAATAATCTATTTTATTTTAAAGTATAATACGTACTTGTAGAAATAAAGCTGGAATGCTATTCTGTGCAGATATGTGCCCGCTACACAGAATTATTAGAATTGTCCTGTCAACAACGTACAGCACATCCTAAATGACACTCAACTATAAGGAAACACAATACTTGAACATTTTGTTTTATTATATTATTAATTTTTAGCAATGTAATGATCGTGTAGGTATATAACTGATATGCCATTCTGTATGGTGATGTATTAGCTATCATGAAACGTTTCATTTGTCCTGTCACAAACCGTACAGCACTTCCTAAATGGCACTCAACATTATGGAAACACAATATTTAAACATTTCTAAAAATATATATATTATTTTTAGTAATAGAATGATCGTGTAGGTATATAACTGATATGCCATTCTGTACATTGATGTATTAGCTATCATGAAAAGGTTAATTTGTCCTGTCACAACCCGTACAGACTTCCCAAATGGCACTCAACATTATGGAAACACAAAATTTAAACAATTCTAATAGTATAAATTTAAAATTTAGCAATATAAGGATCGTGTAGGTTTATAACTGATATGCTGTTCTTTACGGTGATGTATTAGCTATCATTAAACGTTTAATTTGTCCTGTTACAACCCGTACAGACTTCCCAAATGGCACTCAACATTATGGAAACACAATATTTAAACAATTCTAATAGTATAAATTTAATTTTTAGCAATGTAATGATCGTGTAGGTATATAACTGATATGCCATTCTGTATGGTGATGTATTAGCTATCATGAAAAGTTTCATTTGTCCTGTCACAAACCGTACAGCACTTCCTAAATGGCACTCAACATTATGGAAACACAATATTTAAACATTTATAAAAATATATATTTTATTTTTAGTAATATAATGATCGTGTAGGTATATAACTGATATGCCATTCTGTACATTGATGTATTATCTATCATTAAACGTTTAATTTATCCTGTTACAACCCGTACACCACTTCCGAAATGGCTCAACATTATGGAAACACAATATTTAAACATTTCTAAAAATATATATTTTATTTTTAGTAATAGAATGAAAGTGTAGGTATATAACTGATATGCCATTCTGTACATTGATGTATTAGCTATCATGAAAAGGTTAATTTGTCCTGTCACAACCCATACAGACTTCCCAAATGGCACTCAACATTATGGAAACACAATATTTAAACAATTCTAATAGTATAAATTTAATTTTTAGCAATATAAGGATCGTGTAGGTTTATAACTGATATGCTGTTCTTTACGGTGATGTATTAGCTATCATTAAACGTTTAATTTGTCCTGTCACAACCCGTAAAGCACTTCTCAAATGACACTGAACATTATGGAAACACAATATTTAAACAATTCTAAAAATATATATTTTAATTTTAGCAATATAATGATTGTGTAGGTATATAATTGATATGCCATTCTGTACGTTGATGTATTAGCTATCATTAAACGTTTAATTTGTCCTGTCACAACCCCTACAGCACTCCTCAAATGGCACTCAACATTATGGAAACAGAATATTTAAACAATTCTAAAAAAAATTATTTTTTATTTTTATCAATAATACGATCGTGCAGGTATATAACTGATATGCTGTTCTGTACGGTGATGTCTTAGCTATCATGAAACGTTTATTTGTCCTGTCACAACCCGTACAGCACTTCCAAAATGGCACTCAACATTATTGAAAAACAATATTTAAACATATCCAGGGCTAGATTTTAAGGAATATTTTAACCTGCCCAACGGACAGGTGTAATCGAAAATTTGCCTGCCCGCCATCCAATTTGCCTGTCCGCTGTTTTACCCAAATAAAAAATTTTTTCAAAGTTGCTGAAAAAGTGAGAAAAAAGGATTTTTGCTATATTTTGCACCTATTTTTATCACACACTTAACATCCTTATTTAATCATCATTTTCAGACGAGTCACTGCACAAATTACTTGGCTGATTCTGTCTTGAACATCTTCGATAAGGAGGCTGAAAGGGTCGACGTTTTCTCTGAACATTATGATACCAGAGATTTTTTGCTGGTGCTGGATCAAACTCACTTTCAGCCATTTTGTTTATTTATAGATATTGTCAAAGACGTTTGATTTGCGGTCGCGGTCGCATAAATGTTATTAATCACCTCTGCTGCATTAGTGCGTTCGAATAACCTCGGCGTCACAAGTTGCACCTGTCCACCGGACAGTTGCCTTTTTTATTTTGCCTGCCCGGACGGGATTTTTCCTGTCCCGGGCAGGCGGACAGGTGCTAAAATCGAGCCCTGAACATATCCAAAAAAAAATTTTTTTAAGGTATTAAACTTACTTGCAGGAATAAAAATCGTATGCTATTCTGTACAGTGATGTGTCACAATTACAGTAATATTAAATTTGTTTTGTCATTCAACGTACAGCACTTTCAATATGGCCATGAACCATTAGGCCGCACCACATTTTAAACAATTAGTTAATAATCTATTTTATTTTAAAGTATAATACGTACTTGTAGAAATAAAGCTGGGATGCTATTCTGTACAGATATGTGCCCGCTACACAGAATTATTTAAATTGTCCTGTCAACAACGTACAGCACATCCTAAATGACACTCAACTATAAGGAAACACAATACTTGAACATTTTGTTTTATTATATTATTAATTTTTAGCAATGTAATGATCGTGTAGGTATATACTGATATGCCATTATGTATGGTGATGTATTAGCTATCATGAAACGTTTCATTTGTCCTGTCACAAACCGTACAGCACTTCCTAAATGGCACTCAACATTATGGAAACACAATATTTAAACATTTCTAAAAATATATATTTTATTTTTAGTAATAGAATGATCGTGTAGGTATATAACTGATATGCCATTCTGTACATTGATGTATTAGCTATCATGAAAAGGTTAATTTGTCCTGTCACAACCCGTACAGACTTCCCAAATGGCTCTCAACATTATGGAAACACAATATTTAAACAATTCTAATAGTATAAATTTAATTTTTAGCAATATAAGGATCGTGTAGGTTTATAACTGATATGCTGTTCTTTACGGTGATGTATTAGCTATCATTAAACGTTTAATTTGTCCTGTCACAACCCGTACAACACTTCTCAAATGGCACTGAACATTATGGAAACACAATATTTAAACAATTCTAAAAATATATATTTTAATTTTAGCAATATAATGATCGTGTAGGTATATAATTGATATGCCATTCTGTACGTTGATGTATTAGCTATCATTAAACGTTTAATTTGTCCTGTCACAACCCCTACAGCACTCCTCAATTGGCACTCAACAATATGGAAACAGAATATTTAAACAATTCTAAAGAAATATATATTTTATTTTTATCAATAATACGATCGTGCAGGTATATAACTGATATGCTGTTCTGTACGGTGATGTATTAGCTATCATGAAACGTTTAACTTGTCCTGTCACTTCCCATACAGCCCTTCCAAAATGACACTCAACGATATGAAAACACACTATTTTAACACTTCTAAAAATATGTAATTTTTTTAGCATTATAACGATCGTGTAGGTATATCGCCGCCTGAGTATTGGAGTGTTCTATGTCCACTTTTTAGGTTTTTTATGCTATGGACACGAAATAATATTAGTATTCATTTTTACTATATCCACACACGTCTACACACATAAAAATGTTTGTTCTTAATTTAAGACCAATATTATTTTGTTCTATGTCATGATATTCATAGTTGTTTGAACTTTCAAATGCTTATATCTCAGTTCCGACTTCAATGGACATAGAACACTCCAATTAATGGGTGACGATATATCTGATATGGTATTCTGCACAGTGATATATTAGCTATCATGAACCGTTTAATTTGTCCTGTCACAACCCGTACAGCACTTCCAAAATGGCTCTCAACATTATGGAAACACAATATTTAAACAATTCCAAAAAAATAAATTAAAAAAAAAAATTAAAGGTATTAAACTTTCTTGCAGGAATAAAACTCGTATGCATTTCTGTACAGTGATGTGTCACCTTTACAGTAATATTAAATTTGTGTTGTCATTCAACGTACAGCACTTTCAAAATGGCCATGAACCATAAAGCCACACCACATATCGAACAATTAGTTAACATATTTTATTTTAAAGTATATAGCTGGTATGCTATTCTGTGCAGATATGTGCCCGGTACACAGAATTATTTAAAATGTCGTGTCAACAACGTACAGCACATCCTTAAAGAAACTCAACAATAAGGAAACATAATATTTAAACAATGGATTCAATAAAAAAAATTTTAAATGTATAAAACGGATGTGTAGGTATATAACTGATATGCTATTTTGTAGATTGATGTTAGCTATAATAAAACATTTTATTTATCGTGTCACTCCCCGTACAGCATTTACTACTGGCACTTACCTTAAGGAGACACCATATTTTAACAATTGGTTTTAAAATTCATGGTTTGTGCCCTACCGTACTGGCATAACGGCCATTGAATAGAAGGAAACACAATTATTGGCATATTAGATGGCTTATAGGATGATGGTAGTAGAGGATTTAAAGTCACTTTAAGAATTTTGAACATGGTTTATTGAAATTATTATATCTTTACATAAATGAAACATTATTGCATCGATCGAGTATTGACCAAGGACAGGAACTGATCAAATCAATCTGTATATTAATAAGTGAATTTTTGGTGAATTTTGGAATTTTTTCTGAATTTCTAGCTAAATAATTACACAATTCCAAGATGGCGCCCAAATGACCATATGGCCGGTGTCATAGTAATAATAATAAATTATTACTGCACTCTAGCGGGTAAGAATTAAACTAACATGGTGTCAGCGCACTCTAGCAGACGATAACATGATGGTGGTGGCTTCCAGCAAACGAAGACAAGATTGCGGACATGACATCATGCTAACTGACGATATATATGCTATGAACAAAGTGGTTTGGGTCAGTCTGCCAGCAGCCACAGTAAGGGAAGGACCTGTCACAATTTTTTTTGTCCTAACAGCTTTCGAACCGAGGACTCCAAGCTCCGTGCCACAAAAAAAAAATTAATTTTTTTTTAATTTTTATTAAAATTTTATTTATTGTAATTTATATAAAATTAAAATATTTTTTCATTAAAATCGGATAGTAAGTAGATTTTCAAGATGGCGGCAGAAACGGAAATTGCATCTGTGAGGCCATTATCCATTATGACGTCAGAGGTTTATTGGAGGCTGTAGACATGGATGTTTAAGCCTATATATGGACATTTCTAGCCGCTGGTATTTTTATGGGCAAAAAACGAGAAATTTTCCCTCGAAACGGGAATTTTTCTCTCGAAAAGAGATTTTTAAAAAATTTTTATTTTTTGAAATTTATTGGCGAAATATTTAAAAAAAATGGAAATTATGTTGAATTGTTAGGAACATTGGACAATTTTGTAAATTTTGACAAGTTTAGAAGGTTAAAGGTCAAGGTAAACGTTCAAGGTCATGGTCATCCAAGAAGGCCGCTGTGACGTCAAAATCCAAGATGGCGGACCGGCACCAGTCACAACACCCAGAACCCAGTCCCAGTATTCCCTATTCTATTCTACACTCTATACCTACAGTTATGTTTTATAACTGAAAAATTTAAATTGACATAATATGTGAATTGTTGTGAATCCTTCTATACAGTGTCCATTTAAGCAGTAAATTACGCTACGTAATAAGTATTTAAAAATTTTGCTTATAACAGACACTAGGCACAACAGAAAGGCATAACAGCTCTATACCATCATGGGTTTCTAATACCTTAAAAATATTATAAAATAATATTGCGATACAAAGTGTTTAATTCATGTTTACAGCCATATTGCCATTACTAGACGCTATATACAAAGAAAATTAAAAATTCTGCGTATAGCAGACGCTAGGCACAACATAAGGGCATATGAGCTCTATATTAAAAAAAAATTTTTTACTAGGAAAAAATTGCTTTGATATAATATGCTTTTTGTTGTGTGTGATTCTATACAGTGTGCATTATGGCAGTACTATGCGGCACATACCATGAATTTTAAAATTAACTGGTGTAGTAAATAATGTATTTAATAAAACGACATATCAGCTCTATACCTACAGTTAGGTTTTATACTTGAAAAAAAATAAATGCATCAATAAGAAAATGCTTGTGTTTCCTTCTATTCCATGGTGGTTTTGCCAGTACTGTACGGCGCATACCATGAATTTTAAAAATTTATTGTGTAGTAAACATTGTACTTAATAAAAAGACATATCAGATCTATACTTACTGTTAGGTTGTATACCTGAAAAAAATAAATGCATCAAATAAAGAGTTACTTGTGTTTCCTTCTATTCCATGGCAGTTTTGCCAGTACTGTACGGCACATACCAAGAATTTTAAAATTTTATTGTGTAGTATACATTGTATTTAATAAAAAGACATATCAGCAATAAACCTACAGGTAGTATGTATACATGTAAAAAATAATAGTATCTAATATGCCAATAATTGTGTTTCCTTCTATTCAATGGCCGTTATGCCAGTACGGTAGGGCACAAACCATGAATTTTAAAAACAATCGTTAAAATATGGTGTTTCCTTAAGGTTGAGTGCCAGTAGTAAGTGCTGTACGGGGAGTGACACGATAAATAAAATGTTTTATTATAGCTAACACATCAGTCTACAAAATAGTACATCAGTTATATACCTACACATACATTTTATACCTTTAAAAAAAATTTATTAAACCAATTGTTTAAATATTATGTTTCCTTATTATTGAGTGTCATTTAGGATGAGCTGTACATTGTTGACACGACATTTTAAATAATTCTGTGTACCGGGCACATATCTGCACAGAATAGCATACCAGCTTTATACTTTAAAATAAAATATGTTGTTAACTAATTGTTTGATATGTGGTGTGGCTTTATGGTTCTTGGCCATTTAAAAGTGCTGTACATTGAATGACAACACAAATTTAATATTACTGTAAAGGTGACACATCACTGTACAGAAATGCATACGAGTTTTATTCCTGCAAGTAAGTTTAATACCTTAAAATTATTATTATTATTATTATTATTATTATTATTTTGGAATTGTTTAAATATTGTGTTTCCATAATGTTGAGTGCCATTTTGGAAGTGCTGTACGGGTTGTGACAGGACAAATTAAACGGTTCATGATAGCTAATATATCACCGTACAGAACAGCATATCAGATATATATACCTACACGATCGTTATAATGCTAAAAATAAAATATATATTTTTTTAGAATTGTTTAAATATTCTGTTTCCATAATGTTGAGTGCCATTTGGGGAGTGCTGTAGGGGTTGTGACAGGACAAATTAAACGTTTCATGATATCTATTACATCACCGTACAGACCAGCATTTCAGTTATAAACCTACACGATCATTTTATTGCTAGAAATAAAATATATATTTTTAGAATTGTTTAAATATTGTGTTTCCATAATGTTGAGTACCATTTGGGAAATGCTGTACGGGTTGTGTAAGGACAAATTAAACGTTTCATGATAGCTAATAATTCACCGTACAGAACAGCATATCAGTTATATACCTACACGATCATTATATTGCTAAAAATAAATAATATCATAAAACAAATAGTTTAAATATTGTGTTTCCTTAAGATTGAGTACCAGTTAGGTGTTGCTGTACGGGGAATGACACGATAAATAAAATTTTCAATTATAGCTAACACATCAATCTACAAAATAGCAAATCAGTTATATACCTACTCATCCGTTTTATACCTTAAAAATTTTTTTATTGAACCAATTGTTTAAATATTATGTTTCCTTATTGTTGAGTGTCATTTAGGATGTGCTGTATGTTGTTGACACGACATTTTAAATAATTCTGTGTAGCGGGCACATATCTGCACAGAATAGCATTCCAGTTTTATTCCTGCAAGTACGTTTTATACTTTAAAATAAAATATGTTGTTAACTAATTGTTCAAAATGTGGTGTGGCGTTATGGTTCATGGCCGTTTTGATAGTGCTGTACATTGAATGACAACACAAATTTAATATTACTGTAAAGGTGACACATCACTGTACAGAAATGCATACGAGTTTATTTCCTGCAAGTAAGTTTAACACCTAAAATTAAAATATATATTTTTAGAATTGTTTAAATATTGTGTTTCCATATTGTTGAGTGCCATTTTGGAAGAGCGGTACGGAGAGTGACACGATAAATAAAATGTTTTATTATAGCTGAAATATATATTTTTTGAATTGTTTAAATATGGTTGTTCGTTATATCTCATAGCCATTTTAAAAGTGCTGTACGTTGATTGAAATGACAAATTAAATATAACTGTAAATGTGTCACATCACTGTACAGAATAGCATGCAAGTTTTATTTCTGCAAGTAAATTTATACCTTATAATATAATATATGGGTCATTCCACGCAAAAGGGGAAATATCATATCCCAGCCTCTTTTCTTAAATAAAATATTGTCCAATAAACGTAACAATTTTTTAAATAATGTACTATAAATTGTTTTAAAAGACAGTAAACTTGAAATGTCAGATAATTTAAAAAAAAATGTATTTAAAAAAATAGTTTAGCCTGGAAATATTATTCCCTCACTGTTCCCCAACCACAGTTAACATGTTGTGACACAATTTCTTTTTGAAAGTTATGAGCAATGAAATTTCATAATTATTAGGGTTAATCCAAATAATTAAAAGTTTTAGAAAATGTGTACATTTCATTTTTCCTACCTATCATCTTAAAAATAAAAAAAAGTTAAATTATGTCCCCATGTTTGGGTATCATTCCCTCACCTCTCTATGTTAACTTATTTTCTGGTCAGTAGTTGCCTATGAAGGCCATTGCTAGTGAGTCAGTAGATAGCTATCTTAGTTGTTGATGTGAAGCTGTGATAGTTTCAGGCTCAATGGTGATTATTAATTTTTTATAAATTCAATAAGTTTTGAAATTTAATGAGTATTTTTTCTACACATCATTCCCTCACAAATCATTAATCACCTGTAAGTAAAGTAAAAATTTAGTTTTAATAGTATTACGTAACAATAAATAGGTATTTGTTCAAACTGTAAGGAAAAGTTTAACAAGTTCAACCTGCTGTGTTTGAGGAACAGTTAACTACAATTTCATCATTCTCTCACCATCATTCCCTCACTATGAGGGAATGATGAGTGTTGTGAGGGAATGATGTCCAATGTACACAAGAAACCATCGGACTTGGTAAGAGAGCTTTGTTGTTGCAAGGACAATTTAGCTTGTCTTCAGAGAAAATGCAATGCTTGCAAGAGCAAGACTATTTACTATGAAATCATAGATCCTGAGCAAGAAGTCAAAGTAAAAAAGTGGATGGTAAAAGTGCAATGGATAGAGGTTAAAGGCCAAAAAAAGAAGGTAAGTAAACCATTAAAAGAAGAGTTTATTCTTGATGTAAAATCATTGGTAACTGAGCTGGAAACTATCTTTCCTAGATACCTTCTCCATATAGGAAATATTGCACACCAGTACAAGACTCTAAATGCAGCAAAAAATCGGTTGGATGAAAGTTCTGCATTTATTCATATAGACTTTAGTGAGAACTATAATTGCAAATTCAGTGAAGAAATACATAATGTTCATTTTGGTGGAGGAAGGGAACAAATTACCCTTCACACTGGTGTACTTTATCTTAAACAAGAAAATAGTATTGATCCTCAAGTGTTTCAGGCAGAAGTTGAAGGCAAACTTTCGTTCTGTGTCAAGGCACATCCATTTTGTTCATTGAGCAAGTCATTGAGACATGATTAATTTTCGGTTTGGGCTCATCTTAAGCCTTTTTTCGAGTGGGCATTCCAACAAAATATCAACTTGACAAACAAACACATACAGAGTAATGGGAGTTGTTACACAGTATAGGAATAAAACAATGTTCTGTATAATATCAAAAAAAAACTAAGTCATATATTTCCCAGCATTTCAATTTTTACTTGAAACTACACCGAGTCAGGGCACGGTAAAGGTGCTCCTGATGGTATTGGGGGAACGTTGAAACGAACTGCTGACCGCATAGTTGCGCAAGGCAAAGATGTTGAAAATTTTGAGTGCCTTGCAAATGTACTGAAACAGTATTATCCAGGTGTGAAGATTTTTGAAATTCAACGCAAAGACATTATTGCAATGGAAGATCTAGCCAAACATGCAGGAAATGTTAAGTGTTTCGCCGGCACATAGAAAGTGCATTAGGTTATGTTCAATTCAGCTTTTCCAGTTCTACATTTCAGAAGTTTAAGTTGTTTTGAATGCAAAAGTGAATGCTCTCACTTCCACTTGGGCAAAGGTTTTCAACTTGAAACATCTGCAGCTACCAGGAATGTAATGCAAGACAAACCAGAAAGCAAAACATCTGGTCCTTCTTCCAGAAACCCCAATAAAGGTACTATACTTTGTCTACCTACAGAGACTGACAAATCTGTTTTGTTAGGCTCAAAGAAAAACCTCCGATATGAAGATGTCTGTTCATCATCGGATGAAGATGATAATCTAGGGACCAAATACTCTCTTCCACTCGGAAGTTTTGTCCTAGTTCGTTTTATCAGTGACAAGAAGAAAAAGAACATAACAAAAATTTGCCAGTTCCTGGGAATTATCCAAAGTTGTGTACAAAACCATGAAATTGAAGTCATGTTTTTGAAAAATTCTTGTGGGGACAATACACTATTTTATGTAGATGAAAATGATGTATGTTTTGTATCTGTTGAACAAATTGTTGCCACTGTCACAACTCCTATTGTTATTAAAAAAGGGTGTAGGATTTTTTATAAATTTAAAGACCCAATTCGAGTCTTCTAATGACATGCCAAGGCTTTATTTTCCCTTCAGATATTGTAATTTGTGGTAAGATAAATATAGTGTATGTAGTTTGTAAAACTAGATTCAAATTGTAATTTAAACTTGGCATAGCAAACTCACGAGACAGATTACATGCTGTTTTAGCAACTGATTATGCTTAAATTAGTTTTTTAATATTGAAAGTTATACATAATTCAATTGAAAATTATGTAACTTTGGTTAAGAAACAAACATGTTGCCAAGGAAACCAGAATATCAGAACCGAATCATTCCCGCATACTACATTTATCATTCCCTCACACGTCATTCCCTCACCCATCATTCCCTCACATCAGAGAGAAATATGTTATTTTATAAATGTGTGGAAATTCAATATTGTTCACTGCCCATATAAGTAGTCAGTTACTGAGGTCTACTGGTTCACTTTTAAATAAAAACCATTTTCAAAATTTTTTTTTACAACTGTGTCACAATATATATTTGCCCTATTACATGGAATGACCCATATATTTTACGAATTGTTTAATTTAGTTTTTTCCATATTGTTGAGTGCCATTCAGACGCTTTTTGCAAAAAAAGGCATATTAGCTTTTTGTGTTGAATTTTGTGTATGCAGTGCTGTACACACAGTTTCATGTGTTTTGTCCGTTACTGTACTTGCAAAAAAAATTTTGAAGTGCTGTACACTGTTTGATCAATGCTGTAACTGTTTTTCCTTTCATGTTGCATTTTGTATGTGCTGTACTTTATATAGTTTCAATTATTTCGTGTTGCTTTTTTAATTTGATATGTTGTGCATACAGTTTCAAATGTGTTGGCTATTGCTTTACTTTTTTTCCTTTGTTTGTGCAGTGCTGTATGCACTTGGTTTGGCTGTACATTTACCTTTTCCTTTCATGTTGCATTCTGTATGTGCAGTTTTGTACACAGTGTCAAATATTTAATGTTGTAGTTTGTATGTGCGTTGTGCTGTACACAGTTTGAAATGTTTTGGTTATTGATGTACATATTTTCCCTTTGACCTTGCGTTATGTGTGTGCAGTGCTGTATGCACTTGTATGGTTTTATGTGCTTACCTTTTCCTTTAGTGTCACGTTCTGTATTTGCAGTGCTGTACACAGTGCAGAGCTGTAAACAGTTTTAAATATATCATGTTGCATTTTGTATGTGATATGCTGTACTCACATTTTCAAATGTTTTGGGTATTGCTGTACATTTTTTCTCTATGACGTTGCACTTTTTATGAGCGGTACACATATCGTCGCATATGGTCTGACATAGAGCCAACTATAGCCTTGTGTTGCACTTTTTATGAGTAGTGCTGAACACTTTTTTATTTAGTGTTCCTAGCCCAGTGTTGCAGTTTTTATGGACGGTGCTGTACAAATGCCAACTATAGATTTTTGTTGCACTTTTTATGGGCAGTGCTGAACCCATTTTTATTTAGTGTTCCTAGCCTAGTGTTGCACTTTTTATGGACGGTGCTGTACAAATGGTAGAATGCTATGTTGAATTGCTGTACACTTTGTTTCCTTCAAGTTGTATTTTCTATGCAGGGTGCTGTATGCAGTTAGCCAGGCTCCGCCCATTCTTAAAGGAGGGAGAAAGGAAAATAAAGCTGGAATAAATTCAACTGCAGCCCAGCGAAAACACTGGCGCCGGCTGATGAGAATGTGCCGTCTGGTTATAAAGATGCTAAGGATAGATTAACTATTCTTGCTTGTGCTAATGCAGCTGGTACACACAAGGTGAATGAGCTCATTGCAGTGAAGTAGGATTGGATTATAACTGTCCTGTTGTGCTGTTCCTAGACAACTGCTCTGCACATCCACCGGCAGAACTTCTAGTTAAAAACAATGTTTCTTGTGTGAACCTACCGCCCAATGTGACGTCTTTATTACAGCCTTGTGATCAAGGAATTTTGCTCTCCATGAAATGCAAGTATAAAAACAACTTCATGACGTGCTTGTTAGCTGCTGTAAATAGAGGAGAGGGAATTAAAGAATTCCTGAAGCATTTCAGTATCAAAGACGCGCTGTATGCTATCGTGAATGCGTGGAATCTAATAGAAAAATCAACATTAACAAATGCTTGGAATGGCTTTGGCCTAAAACGGTTTTTGACTGCGAAGAAGACGATGACAATGACTTTGTTGAATTTTCAACCTGTACTGATGAGCGATTTATTGTGACAAGCCTCGTTTCCTATGCAAAAAACGTACCATCAGTCAACTTGAGGCAGCAGACATTGAAGAAATGTTAAATGTTGACGAGGATGTACCTGTTGTGTATTCATTGAGCGACTCCGAAATTGCAGGAATGGTTTTAAACCCTGACAAGAATGCAGATGACAGTGACAACGACGTAGAAGAAGAATGTGAAAAGATCTCAACTGACGACATGGTTATACTGTGCGATAAGTTAATTGCAGGACTCGAGCAACGTTCATTTTTAAGTGCGCAAGAAGTAATGTCTGTGTATGCGATTAAAGAAAAATTGCTTAGTCAGAAGCCTAAACCAAAACAAGTAACACTTCAAGAGGCATTTAAAAATGCCATCATTCGTGCTGCTTCATCTCAGGAGAAGGAAAATCCCGCTCCCGGCCGATCACGAGACGTACGAGTTGACAGCGACATCGGCGGCGATGACGACGCACCATAAACATTCTCCAGATGTTTTACAGTATCAGTTGTTAAAAACAAATTATTTTGGCGATTGTTTCAGGTATTTATTTATGCTGCAGTGTTTATTTACGTTATGTACTTTGTTGTTTTTTGTACTATGTTGCTTGAAATCCTTAATACATCTGACATAACCTAACTTGGCTTTACTAGGCCTCCTGTATTAAAATTCAGAAATCCGAAAAATTCCGAAATTTGGAATGCTGCTGGTCCCAACCATTTTGGATGAAGGATTGTGCTCCTATATTTTGTTTAATATAACTTTATTTAGCTGTCCAGTATTGATGTCCCTTTAATATATTTGGTCATTGGTTGGCACCACAGCTCTAGACTGTGCCATAGAATTAGTATCACAATTTAACATTTACACCATAAAATAAAGATACAAGTATTGATTTCAACCAGGGTTTACGTCCCTCCTGTGAGCCCATTGCGATCCTTCACCTCGATCCACCCATCCCACCCCTGCTGTGTTTTCAAACCTCCAGCCAGCGTGTGTGCATATGCTTCTTTATATACCAGCCACTTAAAATCAGTGCCATATTCTTTTAATATAGGTAATAATAAATTATATAAAAATAATTCTATTTTCAATTTTACACTTTTTATGTCCCAAATGTGTGTGTTCCTTTTTTAGAAATTTAGATGTGTTGCATGGATGTTTCCGAATACACCCCACTCAAAATTATTTATATTACTTTTTAAAATTGATTAAGTAATAAGTTAAATATTGTAGTGTACATGGAAATGTAATCAATTTTAGAACCTTATTTAAGGGTTGTCTTTGTTTTACCTTTGGCACTAACTCACAATTAGAATAATGCAGATTTTGTTTGGAGTGCGGACTCCTTTCTGCCTCCAATTGAGCACAGTACTCCCCCTAGTCTCAACTGAATGCCACCTAAAGTAGGAAGTTCTCCCCACCTTGAGGACTTAAACTTGTTTTCACTGATTGAGTTATGTTTAGTATTTCTAATTACTAATTAATTGTTTAACCTTCTCATTTTTCCTCAAGACCTACTTTGAGAGGTAGACTGTTTAACTTCAATTTTTTAATTCTGTTTTATAAACTTTCAAAGTAATGAGAATTTAAACTTTTTCTGGATAGGTGGTGTAACGGACTGTCCTTAAACAAATTCTTGCCGTTGTCTTTTGAAGTCTTTCATTTTATTATTGTTATTAGTAAACATAGTCATTTACAAGAGTTACATATGTACAATAAAAGGCCTCTTGCCAGTTATCTTGGTAAGTTTTCCATTGAACCTTTTTAAATAACTTAAGTTACTGAGGTACCTACATGGGACACCTAGAAAGCCCAAATAAAATCACCTGTTCTCTTCTTTTGTGTGTAGCGTGCCGGACGTTCAGTGCAGACTAAGGTATTGTGGTGTGAAGTAATAGGGGTGGAGGGGAAATCGATCTTGCACCCACATAAGCAACGTCACGGCTCTGGAACCAAGAGTGTTCACTGGGTCTGCACGCCCTACCACGTGTTGATGCCCAAGGAAAACTAATGTCTTCAATGCTGCAAAACCCCATAGACAAAATGTAAAGTTAAACGAAAACATGAATATAATTTGGCAAACCATGACATGTCTGACAAAAGATGTTTTTTATTTAAAAAATGTGACACTGATTGATAATAAAATGTTAATATTTCAACAGGCTGCTAAGTTTCTGTTAAAAATTATATGTAAACCATTTAAATGCTATTAAATATTATATTAACACCAGCAAAAAAAATTAGAGCTGTGAGACTATGTATGTAGCACTGTACCTACCCCAGAAGTGTAGATATGTTATGTACAAAGGAGCAAAAACCGTGATTGTGAATTAAAGCTTTCTGCACTTGACTGAACAGTATTTAGCTTTTTAGGAGAAAAATTTAGTTACTAAAAATTGAATTTTCGACTCATATGTGTGTTATAGAACTTATAGAACTTAATAAAGATGATTTCTTAATAGCATATTCTTGACTCAATGAATATCTTGATACAAGTTAACATGCATACAGCCAGCAGAAGTACTGTCTGTGCAAAATGTCTTGGTTGGTAAAAATTTTTTAAGTGTGGAGCATACATTGCTGCAGAAAATTTCTAGGTAACATTTAACAAATTTTTGGTACCAGTCTGTGTACCGATTAGTCATCTGAAATCAATGCCATTCTGAGGAACATTGAGAGAAACATTAGTGAGGCTACCTTTCAAGAAGTTGGGCTTGGAAAGTAAACCTACTCGCTGACCGGCAAGGTTCCTACATTTGCATCCTTGCACCTGTGTACAACTTAAGTAATTGTAGGGTTACCGTATTAATATGAGCAATACAAATAAAGAAGAGATGTTTCAACAAATAACAACCACAAAAAAACTTATAATACACAATTGGGATAATGTAATGTCATAGGGCCTAGAAACATTTAAAAGTGTATTTAGCAATTCTGAAAAACATAATTAAAATTAAATTTTTTGGAGGGTTTTAATTATTTACAAACAATTTTACATATAATTATTCAGCTGACCTAACATAATATGACTTTTACTTGTAACTGTAAAGAAAAATAAATAAAGCGTAAGATGGATTATTCGGGCATCTGACTTGGTGTTAGTGAACAGTAGGTTCTTACTGCTGAAAGAATTATTGAAAAAGACATAAGAAAAGTGATATTTTGCCCAAGAATTCAAAAATATACACACAATGAAATGAAAGGGCAAAAATGTTCTTCCTTTCATTTATACTGAAAAAGGAGAACATTTCCTAGTTTTCTAGTAAATCCATGTGGACAGTTAAAAGGCTATAAAAAGAGCAGAAGTCCAGGTAAAAGAGTACTGGTGATATTCTTACTTGAGTGCAGTTTTTTGCTGTTCAGACTCAACATTTATGACAAAATGAATGATGCTGATCAGTGATTAATGACTTGTGTGTTGCAGAAATTGCTTGGTTGGCAAAGGCTACACTATTAAAGTGTCTGACATTGGAATGGGCAGGAGCATGTATGCTGGAGACTATTGTGAGTTAGAAGGACGAGATGTGCTTGTGCCTCTAAGGTGGATGGCATGGGAAAGTATTTTGCTGGTAAGTGAAAACATTTGATACCTGTAGAACTGTCATTTTGATGGCTGCATATTGATTTTAATAATTGGCTTCATATATCAGTTATATTTAGTATAAAAATTTATATAAAATTTAATTTTTTTTGGCTAAAGAAATTTTTTAGAGTGACAAATTACATCCTTTAAATTTATGTAATGTTTAGGGTAAGAAACTTTTCTAATTCTCAGGTATAAATACATATTTACCTACAACTGCATTTAGTCTACTTCAAAAATTTTCTCTCCAAACAAAAATAATGGTTGCATGCATGAAGGTGATCATCGCATAAGCTGTTTGTTAGGCCTTCTTTTTTGCAGAAGCACTAAAAACATTTTTGTATAGTTTAAAAAATGTTTGTCTATATCAAGTTAAACATTTTCATAGCCATTGTATCATAAGTTATACAGTCTTACTATTAATATGTTGATGTTAATAAGTGGATTACGTCCTACGAGCCTAATGTGACCATTTGCCTCCAGTTCCCTTCTTCATCATATTGTGCTTTTCAAATTTCTGTCAGGAGATGTGTGTGCTTTGTTTAATCATCACGCCAGCCAAGTAGAATCAGTGTCATGCACTAATAAAATATAATAACTTAATAAGTAATTTTTATTGTATTCCTTAATATTATCATACCCCAAGTGTTTATTCCTTTCCTTTCAGTTATTATTAAATACAAGGAAGAAGTCATGTTCTGAACGCACCCCTGCTCAAGAAGTATTTCATTGACTTTGAAATTTAAGTACCAAAATAAGTAAAAAATTATGTGTTGTTTAATTTTTATAAACATAATTAGGGGCATATAATTAGGTGGCTCAGACTGAAATCAACCCAATGCCACTGTGTTTGGTGTGTGGACGCCTACTTGCTACCATTGAGTGCAGAGCTCACCTAGCTGATCTCAGCGCAGGGTAGGATGCTCTCAGCACCCCTAGATCTTCAACTTTTGCAATTCTCTGATTGACTTCCATCTGGTCCTGTAATTAACGTTTCAAGTGTTTTCTCTTTTTCTTGGGCAGTAGACTGTTTTATTCAATTTTATTTCTGTGTTGTGGGTTCTAAAATTAATGACAGTTTTAACTTCGTCTATACACGTGGGTGTGCTGCACCTCCCCATAACCTAGTCGATGGATTAGTCTTTAGTGCCTTTGAACTGATCATAATTATTTTTTTTTGTTGTGATTATGTCTCCTGTGTGAGTGTCATGAGTATTAAATACATGTTTTACGGCTTCCTATTATTTTTTCGCTCAACTACGTAGCAATCACCCCGAGAAACGGAAGCATGTGAAATGCCTGGAGAGCCCACGTTTAAGTACTTTTCACTGATTAGTAAGTACTGACTAATGCTATCCTGGAGTTCATTGCTCATTGCGTATTTCTTCCACAACATGTAGGTAAATTGTTGGTATCTAATGTGTATGCAAAGTTGATTTGGCTGGTATATTTTGAGTCAAGCAATATTTTTGGAGAAAATTTTTGAATAATACAGAATTTGTAAGTGTATGAAGAGGAATATTACTTGCAAGCAATGCTTCACATAAATCCATATTAAATAGGTTTTTTTGTTTGCCTTCTGGAGTAGAATTACTGCTACTTGCTGCTGTTATAAGCTGTTGTTTTAGGCCTTTCTTTTGTAATCATGTGACACAAAGACTTGTCTTGACATACATGTCAATTGAAAATTTTTTGCACACGGAATATTTTTCTCGCAAACTCAACAATACAAAACACTTCAGTCATATGTAAATATTATAGGATAGTCGGCTATCCACAAAAAAAAAAAAAAATTTTTTTGGGGTCGTATGGTACCTACACATTTAACTTTGTATAAACAAATAAAACACTACATAAATGCATTGAGAGCCTGTCAACAATAACACGCATAATTTAATTGCCTGGTGATAGTTGTGTATGGTTATATTCCAAACTGTGAACAGTTGAACTAACAAAAAAACCATAGGTTTGAATTCTGAAAACAATTGACAGGCGCGACTAACCTCCCGTAATATTATTCTACCAAAACAATAGACAGGCGGCTGCTAATTGCGCTCGAAGGACCATGCGGCTAATCAATATGGCCATCTACAACGTAAGATTTCATTTGTTCATCAACAATCATTAACTATCCTACCCAAAAATATTGCAAATATAGTGAAAATATGCATCATCACAATATTTTAGGTAAAAAAATATGCAATAACCAATGAAAATAGGCTAAATATGCAAACCCATATGCAAATATGCTATTGCATATAGTAATACAGTCTCCAGTGATTAGTTTTATACATTCAATAATTTGCAGCTCTTTAAACATTTCACAATTTTTTATGAAGTGACAAAGAACTCAACACTTGGAGTTGACTACAATTTGAGTTCCACCCATGCTATACGAACCATCCTAAAAATCAGGGGGTGAAAAATTATGTTGATCATAGGCGTACCCAGGATATTTTTTTGGGGGTTTCTTCCAGGTATTTTTCAGGGGAGGGGAGGGGGCTTCTGATTTTTAAGAAACATAAACACCAAAAATAATTGTTTATAATAAACTTTTTTAAGCTTACAAACTTTTTACAGAAGAATTCTTCTATTTTTTTTTTTTTTTTTTTTTTTTTTGGCAAATTCAGTAACCACATTCTCCAGGTCGATGTGGATGTTGTAGTGGACATTCAGTAAGGCCAATCCATTCAGTCTGTCCTGAGATATGGTGTTCCGCAGATAGGATTTTAGTCTTCTTAAGTAAGAAAATGTCCTCTCCGGAGTTGCCGTTGAGACGGGAAGGGTCACCAAGACTTTTAAGAGGCAGTGGATGTTAGGGTACAATCCTGCGTCACATTGGTCCAGTGCTTTCACAGCACTGTTAGTGCTGTTGTCAGAGTGGTACGCTTCCTGCCAGATTTCAAACTCAGCTTTGACAATTGCAGCATTTGTTTCTAGCAGAACTGCTGCATACGTAGCAATACACTCGTCAATATCTGTGTTAGTACAAGTTACGTAGTTTTGGGGTAAAATGCTGCATAATGCAGTAATGGTTTTCCGATGTTTGGAAAACCGATCACTCAGATGGCTTATTACATGATCTACAAATGGGATAAAAGAGTTGATTTTGTAGTGGATTTGAACATCGCAGGCTGGAGCATTCATGCGATTCACTTGTCTTCTTGCTATGCGAGGCATTTGTATGTTTCCTCCATTTTGTAACAAAGCATTAGAAGCTGCTTCGAAAATAGTTTGGAACTCGTCGTCGGTGTTATTTCTAATACGTTTCAAGGTAGCTAATACTACATCAATGTAATTAAATGCTTTTATCTCAAGTCACAGTCGACTGCATGAAGTTGTTTACAAAGGGTTATAGTATAGCTCATGATTTTCTCCAAAATAAACAATGCTATAACAAAGTTGGTCGATCGCAGCGTACTCAACATTTGACATGCCTTCTGCGCTGTATCATTGCTGTATCATCAAATGCTGACACAATAGCATCGTAAATTTCTTTGAAGCGAATTACTGCATTATGTTTGTGGACCCACCTAGTTTCACACATAGCCAGAACTGTTTTTGGTGGTCAGTTGGAAGAAGTTCTCTTATTTATCTTTTCAGGATGTCTGTACGTTGAGCTGATGTATGAAAGAAGCTACCAATAGACTGCACTACACCAACACAATTGCGGATGTCAGATTGAGAGCAAGGATCTGATATTGCTAGATTCAGTGAGTGTGAACTGCAGTGCACATAGAGAGCTAAAGGGCATTCTTCCCGTACATACACTTGAGCACCATGAAACAGTCCGCTCATTGCCGCTGGCCCGTCGTATCCCTGGCCAACTACATAGCGGCAATCTATTCCGTTCTTCTTTAAACCACTTACAATAAGGTTAGCCAAACCTCTCCCTGTCATGTCAATAGTTGGAATAAACTCCAAAAATGCTTCTCTGACTTCATGCTTGTTTAAATGATTGACATTCAAGTAGTGAAGACAAAAAGACACTTGCTCCACGTGGGCAATGTCTGTGGTTTCATCAGCCAAAACAGCACAAAAATGGGCTTTCTTTACATCTTTTAAAAATTTTTGTTTAATGATGTCGCCACAGATTTCTATTAACTGGTTTTGAATTTTTGGGCTTGAATATAAAGCATTCTGTGGGGCATTAATTAAATGACTCTTTAAAAATTCATTCCCTGACTCAACAGCGTATCTCAAAAGAGCATGAAAATTTCCTTCATTCATAAGATCATCATCAGCACAATTAATTTCCCAATTTTCCACACGTCCAGAGTCTTGTTTTCCTCGTAATGCAATACCTTGTTTTCCACAAAAAATAATGGCACCTACAATTGACTTCAGTTTCATCCGGTTTTCTTGCTTCTGCTTCTTATTTTCGGATGACAACATTTGTATTATATTGGCAGATTTTTCAGACAATACTTTTAAGAAATTGTCAGCCATTTGGCTATATTGTTTGTGGTAACCAGTTTGATAATGGGCTTTGAATGTTTCGATTGCTTTCTTCCAGTTGCAGAAAGGTTGATTAACAAGTTTACCGAACTGTTGATGTTGTCCTTTGCCTTCACCTTCAGCACTATGACCCATCACCATACATGTTCGGTAGAATGCTCCCTGTTTAGCTTCTGAATACGTCAGCCACATAAATCTTTCTAGCCGTTTGTGCTGAAAACTCAAATTTCGGGTCGATGAAGTAGGTAACTGGTAATTATTGGGCGGTGTCCAGGGCTCTTTTAATATTTTTCTTTAATAAAATCATTTAAAACTGTTAAATCTGTGTCACGATAATTTCCGATATCAAAATCAACTAAAATACTCGCAGCAGATGCTGAACGTACAGTAGTCGTAGGAACACTTGTCACAGCAGTCATAACTTGAGTAACCGTCACTGGAGCATATATTGCCGAAGCAGTCATCGCTGGAGCAGTTGTTGGAGCAATAGCTACAGCAGCAGACATCACTGGAGCAATCATCTTCGAAGCTGATGTCACTGGAGCAGTTGTCGTCGGAGCAATAGCTACAGCATCAGACGTCAATGGAACAGTCATCTTCGAAGCAGATGTCGCTGGAGCAGTTGTCGTCAGAGCAATAGCTACAGCACCAGATCTCACTGGAGCAATCATCTTCGAAGCAGACGTCGCTGGAGCAGTTGTGATCGGAGCAATAGCTACAGCATCAGACGTCAATGGAACAGTCATCTTCGAAGCAGACGTCGCTGGAGCAGTTGTCGTTGGAGCAATAGCTACAGCAGCAGACATCACTGGAGCAGTTATCTTCGAAGCTGATGTCGCTGTAGCAGTTGTCGTCGTAGCAAAAGCTACAGTACCAGACATCACTGAAGCACTCATCTTCGAATCAGATGTCGCTGGAGCAGTGGTCGGACCAACAGCTATTGCGGCAGATGCCACTGGAGCACTCGTCATCTGAGAAATAGCCACAGCAGCAGACGTCACTGGAGCAGTCATCTTTTGAGGAGATGTCGCTGCAGCAGTTTTAACCGAAGCAATTGTCGCCGAAGCAGACGTCGCTGGCGAAGCTGTCGTTGGAGCAATAGCCACCAGAACAGACATATTGGAAGCGGACGTCGTTAGATCATATGTTACAGGAGAAATCCTCACATTTGTGTTAGCTTGTGTTTCGTTAGATGATCGGCTGCACCATTTTTTCCAAAAGACCATAGACGTTTCATTGGTAACTTTTCTCTTCTTTTTTCCTATATTTTATTTTACAGTATAACCTATAACAACAACAAATAGAATTGTTATTAATCAAAAATAAATAAAAATACTGAACCTAAAAATTAAACAATCCGCTAACTGGAAAATTAAGGAACATGGATTATATTTTAGTAAGGTTTGTTTATATAAGGAAAGCGATCTTTGACAGACCCAGCTGAAAAATAAACACTAAGTTGAATAAAGAGTAAAATAATATAAAACCTAACTTCGTAGAAGTATCCCTTCATCCTTTAAATTCATTCCAATGAATTTATTTTATTCTTGAGTAAAAAAAATAGAATAGTCTCAAATTTCATAATTTGAACATGAGCTATTGTTGTTTTGTAATTTGTATGTAATTTTTCTTTCTATTCACTTAAGTAAGTTCACATTACAATATTAAAATACCTAGAACCCCCCCCCCCCCAAAAAAATAGTTAACCTAATGGACCTGCGTACGCACTTTACAAACTTATCCCTAATACGTTGACGTCATGACAATAGAATTATTGCTGTATAATTTAATTATAAGGATGTTAACAAATAAGGCCGAAATTACAATAGCCCGTCATCTCCGTCTACCTGTCATCAATTCGTCAATTACGTTCCCTGCAGCCAAGATGGACCAAAAAATTTCATCCGCTCGTCCATCTAAAGCTTGTTAACTTTATACTTTTGACGGATGAACGGACGAAACTATAACCTCCTAATGTCTTCTAGGTGTATGCATATCACATCTTATAATATTAAAATGTATAAACGTTTAATTTGTCACATCCACCATTATGGCCTCGGCCTACACTCCAAGCCGACGACCAATCCCCCCCCCCCCCCCCTACTTCGTTGACTACCCCAAAATGGCCGCATCCCAGAGCAACCATCAACGACATTCCCGTCTGATACTCTATGCAAACATTGCATTGCGAGTAGGACGGTAGTGCTCCCGTTCATAGATGGCAGGTCACGAAGAATGGGTATTAAGTGAAATCATCCATGTCATTGGACATCCAGAGCCATAATGGACATAAAGAATGTAGTAATAATATGTAATATAATTGTAGAAGCTAATGTAAATGTGATATGTATGTATAGGTATTAAGTATGTAGGATAAGTGTATGCACATACCCTGATGAACATGTATTCTTGGTGTATATAAATGCAGGGCCAACCAGACCTGACAAAGCTCCTCTCCCCAGTTCATCCTGGGGTAATAAACCTGAATTGATATAATTGAGTTGCTACTTTCTTCTACCTTCCTTCTCTCTCTCTCTCTCTCTCTCTCTCTCTCTCTCTCCTCCCCCTTTCCCTCTCCCCTGGAGCGGCCTTCGGGAGCTCGCTCTAGGATCCTCCCTCTCCCCTGGAGCGGCCTTTGGGAGCTCGCTCTAGGAACCTCCCTCCCCTGGAGCGGCCTTTGAGAGCTCGCTCTAGGATCCTCCTGCCCACGACCCCTTCTCTTGTGGTGCTCCTTACATGCCGAGCAAGAGGGCTGGTAAAAGGCACGGCAAGAGGTGCGTCGCCCGTCTCAGCAAGGACCAGGAGCAGCTGCCTACATACCATCCGGGCTACTTCTCTGCACCTGACGACCCGGTGGCGTCCAGCTCGACGTACAGCCCCCTGCATTCCTTCGACTTCGCGCCAGTACCCTACTCACCCGAGCACCTACCGACTGCGGAGACGCTGTTCCCCCATCCCCCGACTCTCCTCTCCCCAATCAAACCACCCACCTGTCCCCTCATCCTCATCGATATCCTGCCCCCTCATACCCGGCGTCCCCCAGGACCCTGCATCGCTGGTGTTCGACCCAGAGACCCACGGCCACTGCCCGTCTCGGCCAGGTGCGTCGCGCGGCTGCAGGATATCTTCGACAGCGACACTTAGGCGCGCAACGCCCAGGGTTTTTAACCCCCACCTGAGACTCACCACTGCCTTGTCCCGCAACCAGGGATAAGACAAATTGTTTAGCTGCTTCCAAAATTATTTCTTAGCTTACGTAAAGAAACATTCGAAAGCTCTTTTTTGAAACAAAAAATGGTCTGTCACGGAAGTGTTATAATTACTCATGGTAATTCTGGAATTTTGAAAATACATACCGAAATGAAAAAAAATTGAGTTTAATGTGTTTCAGGTACTTACTTTACATAATTATTTAAGTAATATAATTACATATGATAAATTTTTTTCCCCCAAAATTTTAAGTGTTTTCAACAGTTGTCAGCATTGACATGGAAAAATATTATGACGAACGAGCATGGGTGTAAAATTGAGACTTATTCAAAATATACACTTGCGGCTAGCTTTAGCTTAAACAAAGTTTTTCAGTCGGTAGATATATAGAGACTCGTACACTCATACCTCTGGGTAGGTGTAGTTGTGTGAAGAATATATAATCAATTAAAAATATAAAATTTAATTAAATTTAACTTTTTTTCAAATAAATAACACATGGGCTATATTGTAAATGCTTTCCTTAGGCGGGATGCATGGTACACATAAAGTTCAGTTCAATGAATATCGCCGTTCTTACTCACGTATATTTATCACACCTAATTACTCTATCGTTCTGGTTAAATCCTTAACAATATAACTTTACTAAATGCACATCGATTTTTGTCATCCTTTAGTTCGGATGCCTGTCTCAAGCTATTATATCTGCAGGATTTGGTTTAAGTCCAAAACGGGACGTCTTCTCAACACAATAGGCCATTAAATTTTCTTAAAACTTCTGTTCTTAAATCAGTTGATTTAAAATTTGATACATTTTCTAAACTGGCTCCTGATTGGCCAAGAATTAAAATAGTTTCAATCTTCATAATTGAACTAAGCAAACTCCACGTTCAACAATGGTCCGGAACCAAAAATAATATATGTTAAATTTAAAATAACAACATCTGACAATAAATATTTATATGAATAAGTTACACATAATTTATAAAATTACGTTAAAATGTCATTACTCCCTAGAGGGGTCCTTAGGATTGCTATTGTTCAAACGTCTGGCCAATGCCTAGAGCGGGGTTAGCGTAGAGTTTTAAGACAATTAAAATATACATACGTAAAATAAATATTTAAAATAAATACTGTAGTTAATCTGGACTGGAAATTAAACATGTTCCAGCATGCGTTTAGATTTAGAAATATTTTTAAGCGGAGGTGAGCAAAAGGTCGGCTCTGGACTTTACTATCATATAAAAATATTATATTAATATGTTTACTAGGTATGCTAAATCATTTACTTACGATTAGCGGGCCAAAATAACTTGTTGCTTGTAAAAGTTTAAAAAAATGTTTGCACTCCAATTAACTAACTAGCGATGACTGAACTACAGACTATAAAAAAATATTGTAGTAGAACAAGAAAGGAAAGTTGTCAAAACAACGGAACAACGGGAGACTTGTTGTGCAGCGCATTCTAGTGGCAGATCCTGGTCTTATAGGATAAGCGCATGTTGAAAAGGAAATATAGCTGTTAAAATGTACTTTTTTTCAAGTTTTCTCCTGTTGTTATTTATTATAGCAGAATAGTTCGTTAAATGTTTGGTTGCCACAATTACGATGCTGTTAACTGCTCAAAGTAGTTTTTGAATTTAAAATTCCTTAGGCGTATTGGGGCCGAAGTAGTCTGCGTGTGGCGGCATTAACATTATATTCATTTATTTGAGCACCGTCCGGGAGGGGGGGGGGAGGCGTATCAACCTTACAGGTGGATGGCTGAAGTCAGGTGTCGCCAGCATTCGCTATGTTAAAATTATATTATTTTATTATTATATTAAAATTAATATATTATGCATATATCTTAAATTATATTGTTCTATTACAATTTTTGCTAAAAACACCCACGCATTGAGTTGAGGCCTTTGAGCTACTGACTCAAACTCAACTTCATACCACGTTTCACTCAGCAAGGTCTGTTTCATCTGAGGCGAGAAATTTACATTTCAGCTTTTCAATGTTTGTAACCGTCGTTTAAAATTAAGCACCTTGCGATAATCAACCTTTCTTCTTCGTGTTATACATACAGTATTTAAATGAAAGTACCTTACTTGACAAAACGACCAAAAAACATCCCCCCTCTCACGTTTTAATAGTTTTATGGAGTTTTGTATGAAATTAGGTCGCAATCACTACTGTTACTCAATGCCCAATTCTACAAAGCAAATCTAAAACATAATCAAAGTAGAGTTGAACTGATTATTCAATAGACCAATCACCACGATTTGAGAGTTTAGACTGACCAATCATGAACCAACCACTGCAATTAATATTTGTTTACGTTTACTTACTAATTGGGCTGCTTGGTGACGTTCTCTCTCGTCTCTCGGTGTGAAACTTCAGAAAATGAGTGTTCATAATATTCTTGCCTTTATTTTGGTGGGGGGGGGGGGGGTTGAACCCCCAAAACACCCCCCCTGGGTACGCCTATGATGTTGATTTAGTCAATTATATAATTATTAAAAAAATCTCATTTTTCATCACACCCTAATGAACACATGTAATCTCTGCCATTGGTGGATGAAAACTGTTATATGCTAATGCCAGCCTGTGCTATTATTGACTGCCAATCACATGATTAACAAAACATACACTCAGACATAAAACATTTACATTTAATTCTTGCCACTGAAATAGATCCTTTGGTTATCACAAAATTTATATTGAATAAACAGGGGTACTGAAATCTTATATATAAAAAATGAATCGCCGTGCGTTAGTCTGGCTAAAACTCGAAAACGGCTGGACCGATTTTAATAATTTTTGTTTTGTTTTGTTAGCCTTAGTACAGGGGTGGTTTAGGAGAAAAAAAATTAGGAAAAACTCAAAATTGGATTTTTTTTTGGGTTTTTTTGTTACACTTTCGCGCCTTAACTACTGAACCGATCATCATGAAATTTTGCATACGTTGTAAGGGATACAGAAAAGGACATAGGGTACATTTTATCCAGAAATAAGTAATTGTTTAAAATATATTAATAAACACTTTAATAGAAAACCAAACTAGCCGCTGGTTGATTTTTGGCGTGTTTGTGTCAGTTCTCCTTGGCCGCCATAGATTTGTCAACTTCTTATCCTTCTCCTTGGCGAGACCCGTCCGCTTAGCGAAGTTTGATATAAATTGTGAATATTTCATTGGTAACTATTTGTGGAAATAGTGTAAAAATATCTATTCATTCGGTGCGGTTTTGTGAAATCTATTACATTTAAAATCTTTCTTTTTTCTTCGTAAAAATGGTAGTGGATTTTAAGAATATATTTGGTTAAAGCGAATTTAATTAAAATTTGAAAACATACATTTTGATCAGCCATTCTATTAAGGCAAATTAACTTTGCAGGCTTAGACATAACCACAAATGCATTCAAATGTGTATTAACGAGATTCGAGAAATTTGTTTAAGGATATCAATATTGTGATGTTTTCAAGGTAAGTTCGCTGACCATGCATAACTGTAATTCATTTCATGCAGTTTTGTGGAATCTATTACATTTAAAAAAAAATATTTTTGTAAAAAAAAATGGTAGCGGATTTTGAGAATAGATTTGGTGAAAGCGAATTTAATTACATTTTGCGAACATTCATTTTGATCAATCATTATATCAAGGCTTTTTGGTGAGTAAGGTTTTATTGTTTTTCAAGATTTTTTGATTAGTAGGTTTATTTGGTTGTTAAGGTTTTATTTATTTGGTTATTAAGGTTAATAAGGTTTTTTGATTATTAAGGTTAATTGACTTTGCACGCTTAGACATAATCACTAATTCATTCTAATGTGTTTTAGCGAGACTTGAGAAATTAGTTTGAGAATGTCAATACTGTAAAGATCTCAAGGTAAGATTGACAGATTTGAGTGACTGTAAAACAATTCCGTGTCATTTTACAGGGTTCATTACAATGCCAAGGAGAGGACGAGCTGACATAGGTCGTCGAAGTCAGTCAAAATCGCAGCGAACTACTTCACGTGCAAACCATACCAATGACAAGCGAGAGACGGATAATGAAAATAGTCGTATTGGCATGCAGGGGCACAACAACAGGGGTGGGGGGCAAGGGTATTTTGCCCCCCCTCTGAAACCTTGAAGTGGGGGCAAACGGGGGCAAAGAAAGTGCTGTGTAATCAATTTTTAGATGATAAAACTGCTTAAATAGCACCATTTTCAACCTTGAAATACAAATTTTCCCGGAGGAGGACCCCCGGAACCTCCACTTGAATAGTGGGGATAGATGATTCTTTATAAAAAGGTATATTGCCCCCCCCTTTGGAAATTTAGTTGTTGCGCCCCTGTTGGCATGTCCGAATTACGTTCGAGAGCGACTGAAAATGAACGACAAACGAATATATTCAGAATGCAACGAATTCGTGCACATCAAACACAACGCCAGTGAGCACGACAAAATGAACATGACCGATTGCGCCGACGCGGTGCTCCTGTTAACCTAGAACGAGCGGCATTCCATTACGATCCTGAAATCGATTACGGTGCGGACATGTCAGTAACTATTGGAGAAATGTCAGTCGTTTGTCTGCATTGCAAGGCGTTGAAATTCAGTGGTGAATCTCCTGGATTATGTTGTGCGGATGGAAAAGTGAAACTGCCTCAATTGATCCCGCCACTAGAGCCATTGCACTCATTAGTTTCTGGAACGGGAAGTGATTCTAACCATTTTCTGGCCAACATCCAAAAATACAATAGTTGTTTTCAAATTACGTCTTTCGGCGCAACACACATTGTACGAGACAATTTCATGCCCACTTTCAAGATTCAAGGGCAAATATATCATTTAGTAGGAGCGCTGTTACCACCGGATGTGGACCATCAATTCTTACAAATTTATTTTATGGGAAATTCGGATGCGGAAGTTAATCAGCGTTGTGCTCACAATCCGATAATTAAGCAAGTAATTGTCAGAGAATTGCAAACGTTTCTTCATCAGAACAACGAATTGATCAAATTGTTCAAAATTTTATTGGATCGGATGCCGTCCGACAGCCATAATATCATAATCAGGGCTGACAAAATGCCTTTGGGTGAACACGCAAGAAGGTTCAATTCGCCGACAATCGACGAAGTGGCTGTTGTTATTGTCGGAGAGACTGTGCAATCTAGAGATATCATGCTTCATCGTCGGAACAATGAATTGAAACGCGTGTCCGAAACGCACAGGACTTACGATGCACTACAGTATCCATTAATCTTTTGGCAGGTCGAGGACGGATACCATTTCAACATAAAAATGGTTAATCAACCAACAGGTGCATAAACCAATAAAAAAGTAAGTGCTATGGATTTTTATTAATACAGAATTAAGATTCGTGAAGGCGAAATAAATCACATTTTGAAGTGTCGCCATCTTTTCCACCAGTTCGCAGTTGACATGTATGTCAAAATTGAGACTGAGCGATTGACATAAATTCGTTTGAACCAAAAGCAGCTCCGATCTGAAGAATACATTCATCTCCGCGATGCGATTAATGCCGACGGCGATGCAAACAACGTAGGAAGAATGACAATTTTGCCGGCCACTTACATTGGAAGCCCACGCCACATGCATGAATACGCACAAGATGCGATGTCGTATGTTAGACAATATGGCCGCCCAGACCTATTTATAACATTCACCTGTAACCCCCAGTGGATCGAAATCAAGAATGAACTGCTAACCAGCCAAACTTCAGTTGACAGACATGACATTACTGTCAGAGTTTTTAAACAAAAATTAAAATCTCTGATGGATTTCATCATAAAGAATCGTGTGAATGGTCAAGTTCGTTGCTGGATGTACTCCATTGAATGGCAAAAGCGTGGTCTGCCTCATGCGCACATTTTGGTTTGGTTTGTAGAAAAAATCATGCCGAATGAAATCGATTCAATTATCTCAGCCGAAATCCCGGTTGAAGCTGTTGATCCGAAATTGCATGCAGTGGTGACTAAGAATATGATCCATGGACCTTTCGGATTTTTCAACAACGACTCGCCCTGTATGATCGATGGTTAGTATTCCAAGCGATACCCGAGAGACCTGATTGCTGACACTATCACAGGCAATAACGGATACCCACTGTATCGTCGGTGATCAGTTGCCGACAATGGGCGATTTGGAGTTGTGAAGGTCAAAGGGCAAGATGTTAAAGTGGACAATCGTTGGATTGTGCCGTATTCGCCTATATTTTTCAACGCTTTTGAGGCTCACATCAATGTGGAATACTGTAACTCTGTCAAGTCGATCAAGTACAAATGCAAATATGTGAATAAAGGCAGCGATATGGCTCTATTCGCTGTAACAAATGCAAACGACGAAGTATCTCAGTATCAGATGGGTCGCTATGTCAGCAGCAACGAGGCGATTTGGCGCATCTTTTCCTTTGCGATCCACGAAAGACACCCCACAGTTTTACATTTGGCAGTACATCTGGAAAACGGACGAGTGTAATTAAATCCAGAGAACGCAGCGGACAGAGCGGCATGGCCACCGTCGACAAAATTGACAAGCTTCTTCTCGGTTTGTCAAGTAGGTGCTTTCGCTCGCACTTTGCTGTACGCTGAAATGCCACACTACTACACATGGATCACATTATCGAAATCATTTCAGCATCGGAAACAAGGAACACCAGTTGAAGGACATATAAATGTATTTGCCTCAGATGCTCTGAGTTGCATATATACTGTGCATCCAAATAATGACGAATGTTACTATCTTCGATTGTTTTTGGTGAATGTTCGTGGTCCGACGTCATTTCAACAACTAAGAACTGTGTGCAACTTACCGTGCGGCGTGTCAACTCTTACAGTTGATTGAGAAGAATTCGCATTGGGATAATACGCTCAAAGATTCTGTCATATCTTTATCACCTCATGAAATTCGCACATTGTTTGCGATTATCATATCCACATGTTTCCCTTCAAATCCGAACGATTTGTGGGTCAAATATAAGGACGAGATGTCTGAAGATGTTTTGCATCGTGTGCGTCACCAAAATTTAAATCCGACATTGCAAATGACTGCAGAAATTCACAATGAGACATTGATCATGATAGAAGACATTTGTTTATTGATGGCGAGTAAAATGTTGTCGTATTTGGGGATGATATCACCCAATCGTCCAATGCAAGATGTATTTAACCACGAGTTACAAAGAGAGCAACAATACGACACCGAAGCATTAGCCGAAGCAGTTTGAACAAATGTTTCATAATTGAATGAACAACAAAGGACTGTATATTACTCTTTGATAAAAGCTGTGAACAATGTAACTGGTGGAATTTACTCCCAGGATGCTCCCGGAGGGACTGGGAAAACGTTCTTAATTTCATTGCTTTTGGCAAGGATTCAATTGCAGAATGAAGTTGTCCTAACATTGGCTTCATCTGTAATAGCAGCGACTTTGTTAGAAGGTGGACGAACTGCACATTCTGCCTTGAAATTGCCGCTGAACATGCAAATCAACGAGACACCAACTTGCAACCTCGCCAAAAACATCGCAATGGCGAAGATTCTACAGATATGCAAATTGATCCATTGGGACGAATGCACGATGGCCCACAAGAGGTCACTGGAAGCGCTGGACAGAACGTTGAAAGATCTTCGTGACAATCAAAACATTTTTGGTGGAGCCATGATTCTGCTGTCCGGTGATTTTCGTCAGACTCTTCCAGTTATTCCACGATCAACTGTAGCTGACGAACTAAACGCGTGCTTAAAATCATCAAATTTGTGGCGGCACATGAAGACACTCCGATTGACGACTAACATGCAAGTGTTTTTGCAACAAGATCGAAATACAGATGTGTTTTCGAAGCAATTGTTGGACACTGGTAATGGTAAAATTGCAGTTGACATCTCGACTGGATTAGTCACATTTCCCACTGATTTCTGTCAGTTGACCGAATCGAAGGCGGAGCTCATTTGGCGTGTGTTTCCGAACGTAGAACAGAATTTCAAAAACCATAATTGGCTGCGCGAACGAGCCATATTGGCAGCGAAAAACAAAGATGTCGATGATCTTAATGCGTCCATTCAAAATTTCATTCCGGGACAGTTGTTTTCCTTCAAATCGGTTGACACAGTTATCAACCAGGATGAGATAGTCAACTATCCGACAGAATTTTTGAATTCCCTAGAATTGCCTGGATTACCACCTCACAATTTGCAATTGAAAGTTGGCTCAGTCATCATGTTATGTAACATCAATCAACCTCGACTATGCAATGGAACGAGACTGGCTGTTAAAAAGCTTATGATCAACGTCATCGAGGCGACTATTATCACAGTAAAGTACAAAGGAGAGGATGTTTTGATTCCGTGCATTCCGATGATTGCAAAGGACATGCCATTCGATTTTAAACGACTTCAATTCCCCGTGTGTCTTGCCTTCGCGATGACCATAAACAAATCTCAAGGCCAGTCGTTGGAAGTTTGCGGAATTAACTTGGAGTTTCCGTGTTTCGCGCATGGACAACTGTATGTTGTGTGTTCGCGTGTCGGAAAGCCATCATCTTTGTTTATTTATGCGCCGGAAAACAAAACGAGAAACGTAGTTTACCAGAAAGCTTTGCATTGAATGTTAACTGCATTTATCTTTCATGTAAAATAAAAACATTGCATTCATTTTAATTACAAACGAGTTTCATTTAATAACCAATCAAAACTCAAGCCGTACGCGATGCGATTTATATTATCGATCTCAATGAATTGGAGTTGGAAGGGTGATAAAAATTAATAATATCTTTTGAAGAGTTACAATCAAATTAATTTTAGGTGGTACGAAGTTCACCGGGTCATCTAGTATGACATAAAACACTGGTATTGCATGGGTTAGGCAGCCCTGAGTAAGTTAAACTGTCTCGGATAGAAAAAGTTAATGATAATTGTAGTATAACATAAATTACATAGTGACAGAATTTTTAAGAGCAATAATGCTGATTGGCTGTTATACTTACGACCTGCAGGGGTGTGGCACACTGTTTGAATAGTCGCCAGTGTTCACACACATGCATGCACATTTACACACACACATACACATGACAACGCATAAGGCCAAATACACCTTGTGTTGGGTTTCAGGAAAGCCTCGGATGATGCATTTATAGTGTAAATAAAATAAGATAAATATGTTGCTTATATAATAATTCATAAATAGTAAAATTATATGTGCAGTATGCACAAATACACTATTAAAAACATGCATATACCCATGGGCAATGATCCTGGGGGCCTAGGCCCCTCCTGGAATAAAAAAAAACCCTTGAGGGGGCCAGCTTTCACTTGCAAAATGGTAACAGTGAGATGGGAATGATAATCGTTATCCAGTCGGCCCCCACTTAGAATCCTACAGATTTTTGTCCCTGCATAGACCCATGCCCATGCAAGCATATAGTATACATTCCCATATAACACCTACACAGTATAAAATAAAATTAAAATCAAATTTTTCAAAATCAAAATATGAATATAAAAGTATATAAGTAGGCTCATAGGTAAATTTTTCAAACAGTAGAGAAAGGATGAATAGACAGATTTGAATCCTACTACTTACACTGTATATACTCTAAATACGTACTTAAATGAAATGCACAAATTTGTAGATCTGCAGCAATTGCAACATTTCTCTTGTTAGACCAGTTTCTTGACCAACTAGCATTAATTAATTTGTGTATTGATGGTTTGTTAGAAACTGGTAAGACATTTTGTGAAAAAAATGAGGACTCTGGTATTTTGATGTGGCTGATATCATTAATAGTTTTAAAACTTAAGGAAAACTATAAAATTGTTATTTCATTATCACCAAAATTGATTCCAAAAACTTTTACTGACAATATTTTAATATTTGACTACGTAAACCTGGTCATGCAGGGTTCCTACAATCTGGAATGTCAGGGATAGTCAGGGAAAGTCAGGGAAAAATAAAGGTGTCAGGGAAAGTCAGTGAGATAGCTATAAAGTGAGGGAAAGTCAGGGAGATAGCTATAAAGTCAGTGAAATGTAGTGGAAATTAAAATTTCGATAAATAACTCTGAAAGAAATATATCTAATCAAAAAACATCATAGGTCTGGCAATTAGCTATGTACATACATCATCTCTAGTTGCAATACATTCTGTTCCGCTCACTGTATCTTTTGAAGGTTACTGCAGTCATCTGCATGCAGTGGTGAATGAAGATGTGAAAGTAGTAAAGAAGTTCACTAACTCTGCTTGTATGTCTTAAGTTTTGAGATATATTAAGTATTACGCTGTATTTACCATTAATAGTGTTTTGCCAACACTTTAACTAGTTTGTTTAAAAATACAGTGGAACCCCTGAATTACACTTTTCAAGGGGAAAACAGAAAAAAAGGTGTAATTCGGAGGAAAGTGTAATTGAGGGGAAAGTAAAATTTTACTAAAAACTACATGATGATAGATATTGTAATTATTCTTCAAGTCAATGCTTGATGTAATAAAGTTTTACAACAATAACTATATTATTTTTGTTTGCAATTAACTTTAGTATTTAATGGCAATCCTAAAACTTAAGTAAAAATATGTTATAGGCCTAACATTAACAACTTGATATTTTTTAATTTTTTTTGCCATTGGTCCACATTGTTCTGCGGCATTTTCGATGGACGTTCAATTATGAACAATTATTGTGTTTAATGTAGACACAAGAAATTCTCAATGCCTTGGCTAAGGCCACACGCGATCCAACGTGGTTGTCAAACTACCTCGAAATATTCCATTTTTGCTTAACTATTACAGCGTTTTTTTCACGACCACTCGCCATTGCACGAATATCGCGAAAATTAATCATAAACATAAATAAATTATCTGTAGAACATGTCAATAAAGCACAAAAATTTACGTCAAGGTAAACAAAAACAAAGCCCAAAATCACTGGTACCAAACCAACACAGCGGTGCGCAGTATGTGTTGCCAACGTTTGCCAAGGAGTGAGAAACTGTATTTGCTACGCGGATGTGTTCCTTTCACTACATGGAACGATCGCCCATGAAAAAACACCATATTTCAAGGATTTATATATTTTACGGTGATATAGTATTTTAAATAACGCGAACCTAACCTAACCTCCTAGAAAATAAAAATTGAAAGAACTTTTATTTATATAACTGACCGAACCTAACTTTACCTTTCACTTCGGTAAACTTCGGAACTTTTCGGGTTGTGGCTGTGGCTCTCTTGCCTGTGAAAAGAAGGCTACCTGTTTGTTGCATGTGGAGTAGTAAGCTTTTGTGTGTAACCATCCACCTACTTTGTTTTATTCCAGGTTGATTATGTAAAGACTGTTACAGGTCATTATGTCTGACAAAAAAACTGTATTTAATCAGCTGTGGCTGAACCCAGCTCTGTTTCCAGATTTTTCAGCATGGGTGCATCCTGTAGATGGGCATAATACTCAAGCATTTTGTAGTGTGTGTAAAAAGACTTTGAACTTGAGCAATATGGGAAAGCAAGCATTAGTTTCTCATGGGAAAGGACCAACCTATTTGAAAATGGTGGGAGATGCGACAAGTCAGACTTTTTTGTCTTCTTTGTTCATAAAGACGCCAGGTAATATTGCAAGTTGTTCTGGATCAACAGCAATTTCAGACGTTAACCTAGACAAGGGACAGAGTAGTGATTCTTCTTGTTCAAATAGTGTCTTCACGTCAAAATGCACTCAGCTTCAGATAAACACTGTCACTAGTCTACAGAATGTAGTGCCTCAAAGAAATCTCAACAACTATGTTTTAAAAGAAGATGCAATGAAAGCAGAGATTATTTGGAGTCTACAGGTTGTGTGCAAGAAAATGTCTTTTAATTCTTGCAGTAACATAAGTACTGTATTTAAAATGATGTTTCCTGATAGTGCAGTTGCCAATGCATTAACTTTAGGAGGAGATAAAGTTGCGTATGTTCTTGTTCACGGGCTAGCACCGTACTTCCAGCAGAATATGCTAGATCGCTTGAAGTTGTGCGACAATTTTGTATTATGTTTTGATGAAGCATTGAACAAAATAATTCAGCGAGGACAAATGGACATAGTAATCAGGTTTTGGGATGAAGAAAAACAAATGGTTATTACCAGATACTTAAATAGTGTGTTTCTTGATAGAAGCACAGCTGAACATTTGCTTAGGCATTTTTTGGATGGAATTGCTCCTCTGTCACCTTCCAAAATAACACAGGTGTCTATGGATGGCCCCAACGTCAATTTGAAATTCAAATGTCTCCAAGAACACATCAGATCCACCACAAGCAATGAAACTTTCACATTACTCAATCTGGGAACGTGTAGTTTGCATGTGGTTCATTGTGCTTTGAAAACTGGCATTAAATCTGTTGGATGGACATTAGTACCTTGTTGCTACACTTATATTTTCTTTTCCATGATTCTCCAGCTTGGCGAGCATTATTTACAGAGCTGACAGAATTCACAATATTTCCTTTGAAGTTCTGTAATGTATGTTGGCTAGACAATGCCAAGTGCCTTAAAAGAGCATTAGAGATATGGGATCATGTTGCAAAATTTGTTAATGTAGCCAAGCTTCCGAAGACAAAAGTTGCAAAAACCTTGATTGAAGCCGCTCGTGATCCATTTGTAAAGTGTAAATTTGCATTCTGCAAGACAATTGCAAATGAGTGTGAGCCCTTTCTTAAGAAGTTTCAAACTTCAAAACCCATGAGTCCATTTATTTTTGAAGCAGTGGAGAAACTTCTGAGAGATATTATGAACCACTGTGTAAAGCCTGACGTGATAAAGTGTACTAGAACAAATCTGCTCTCTATCGATGTAAAAAAATCATACAATTTGATCCTAAGCAATAAAGTTGATGTTGGACTTGCAGCAAAACGCTTTCTTGCAGAAGTATCAACCTCTGTAACGGAAAGAGAAAAGCTTGAGTTTATGCATGATTGTCGTGGTATGTTGACAGCCATGACTGCCAAACTTCAAGAAAGATGTCCTTTGAAGTACAAAGCAGTTAGAGGATTGTCTTCTCTAGATCCCTCGATTATTAAACACTCACCTTCGCTTGGTCAGAAAAGGTTTTCTTTTCTTTTAGAAGAGCTACTTGCTTCAAACAAAATAGATGATGAAGTTGCAGAAAAGGCTAAAAAAGAATACTGTAACTTGTGTGATGTGAAGAAAACTGTACTTAGGGAAATGTTTCAAGAACACTGCGAAACTAATGAGGAGGCAAGACTCGATAGCACCTATGGAAACTTCATGAGAGGAAGTTAAGTGTACAAAAACCTGTGGGAAGTAATTAAGATATGTCTTGTGCTCTCCCATGGTAATGCAACTGTGGAAGGGGGTTTTTCAATTAATAATTTCACTATTGGTTGAAAACATGCTAGAAAAGACAGTGATAGCACAACGCCATATTCAAGATGAAGTGCAACAGGCAGGAGGGATTGAGAATGTGAAAAGTGCTCGAAAACAATATCAAGATTATTTGGAACTAAGAAAACAGAAAACAAGTGAGGAAACAACAAGAAAGGGAGAAAAGATATTGTTAGAAAAACAAGTGAAAGAGTTAGTAGAAGAAAAAAAATTTATTAGGCAAATAGAAGAGAAAAAGGAAGCAATGAAAAGGGAATTAAAAGAACTTGAAAAAAAAAGAGCTTTGCTGTAACTAGTATTTCAAATTTTTTGAATTTTTGTGTTACATGTTAACATTTTGTTTTGTAATTGAATTACGTATTTATTGAACCACAGTGTTTTGAATTTTTTTAATATTCATGTCAAAAATGGATGTTTTAGTTAAGATTGTGTCTGCTTTCTGATATTTATGTTTAAGGTGTGGTACGGTTAGCTGAAGTGCAGGAGGAGGCCAATATAAATAGGGCACATTTAAAACATCAATATTTTTTGTAAAACTGAATTATTTTTCATAATTGGTCAGGGAAGTTTCAATGAATGGTCAGGGAAAGTCAGGGAAAAGTCAGGGAAATAAATTTGACTCAGGCTGTAGGAACCCTGTCATGATTCGCTGCGGCTTAGTATGAAATGAATAGGAAAGTAAATCAAAGTATTCTAGCAAACATAGATTCACAGAGGAAACACATCATTCAATTTAATACCCTGCTTCACTTTGGTGTGTAATGAAAGTAAAGGAATACATAATATTTTTTTTCCACATAGAATCAATTTTTTATTTTAAAACTAGTGGATGGACTACATTTTTTTGTCTGTTTTTGTTTGTTTGTAAATCTTATAAATTTAACTAAACCTTTTGTCTGAAACAATTTTTGTTAAGACGAACCATTGCTACAAGGAGTTGAAAAACCAAGGGCAGAGTTAAAAAAATCATAATTTACGTATCATGTACCCTATTTAGTCCATTCTTTATTATTGTAAAACCTTAATATATATTTTTCAACTTTCGTCTGAAATAATTTTTTATTCCACCAACAATTAGGTACTGCAATGAGTAGGAAAAAGGTGTTGAATGACAAAAAAATTCATAAATCCCTTAGTAGGCACACTATTAAATCTGTTCACATTGTTTGTAAACCTTTACCAACTCTTGAGCATACGACGTATAATAGCCCATGAGAAAAGTATTTGTTTTGTAAGTTCAAAACACACACTTGCAAAGATTGCCCTTGGGCTTTAGTGATAGTCATAGCGAACGCACGACGTATTGGAAATTGAACCTGTTTAAACTCAAATGCTATGTCGGTCTAATAAGTGGTGTTTGTGGAAGTAGTTCGTCAGCTTTGGAAAACCTTGTCTGCTAATTGTTCTTTTGAATTCAAAATATTGCAAAAATTAGATGGGAAGGTAATGTTTTCTGTTTCTAAATTTGTAGGTACAGCGCCGTTACCGACCTCAAGTAATTGTCTTTTAAATATGTCAGCTGTTGGGTCAGTTTAAAGCTGAACTCTCATATTTGTTGTTAAATACATTTTCTTGACTGTGCTTTCAAACAGGCATTCAATTCATCAACTGGTGTTGAATGAGGTATAATTGGAAGTGTTTGCCTGACGTCACCAGATTCTAACACCAATGCTCCACACAATTGAACCTGAATATTTCTCAAGTCTTACAATGCATCGTCTAATGCTTACAATGATTTCTTGTAAGCCAACTCGTAAAACACGTACTATGGCAAGTGAAAACAAAATATGGTGATAAAAGTAATTTCTTTTTCACGCGTGCATTACAAGGAGAATATAATAATTCCATGAAGAGTCTAATTTCTTTTCTGGATAGACTTTCCAGAGATAATTAGGTTCTATACTACATATTAGCAGAATGTGAATAAAATGTATAAAAATTAAATAAAAAACTTGCATTTTTTCCTTTCCCAAAATGCTCAAACCTGTTTATGTTTATTTATTACTGAACACCATACTATCAAAAGTCATGCTTCTTTAAAAATAACAAAATTTCCATATTTTTTTTTTTTTTTTAATTTTACCATACAAACACTTGTGCATTGAAATGCAACCTTGTGTCAATATTTCAAGTCAATTGATTGACTACTTTTCAAGTTTTGCAAGCACAAACATAGGGAGGCTGAATTTTTGTGTATATAGATAGATTACAATAAAACCTACTTGCAGTGAAAACAATTTTGTCATAAGTATGATTCAGTGAATTTATTATTTGGGTTATTATATAGGTACAACATAGATTATATAAAGAAATGTTTCAAGGTATTAATAGAATAATATATTTAAAGCAATGTTCTTTCTTCTGTTTCAGGGGAAGTTCACAACCAAAAGTGATGTGTGGTCTTTTGCAGTAACACTGTGGGAGATCCTTACCTTTGCCAGGGAACAGCCTTTTGAAGATCTCAGTGATGTAAAGATTGTGGAAAATGCCACTCATTTTTATCAAGATGATGGACAGCAGGTAAAATATATCTCATAGAATTACAAATGTGATTAATGTATTGTAAGAGGTTGGTAATTTATTCATAGAAAGTTACATACTTCAAATTCTTATCAAAGGCTTTAAGGTAGGCTTTGAAGAAAGACTACCTATTGTAACCATTACCATAATGCAACTTCTGGAAAATTTTTATATACTTTTTTTTGTTTCTTGGTCCATTGACCCCAACCATTGTCAACTATATATATATATATATATATATATATACTACTTGCCCGACCCGGCTTCGCACGGCTATACTAGTGGAAAAAAATTAAGCCATATCTCCCATTTACAGTAATGGCTAATAAAAAAAATTGAGTGAAAATTTATTACAATGCTGTATAATGTACCGGAGAGAAAATGAATAGCACCGATGGTTTCCCGACTCGTGCACGCAACGTACAACTGATGTACCCGTACTTCGCTACGGCAGTCTACAGGCAGATCACTCTTGCGCCGCTCATTATACATGCCCTTCCTTGTGGGTACGCCACTGCCGCGCGATGCCCGTTGCCATGGAGACGCAGAAAGCATGAACAATGCAAAATCCTGTTCTCATGCAGACAAAGTACCCACTGTTGCCTGGTTTTAACCACCCATGGGATCTAATTTTCGGAAAATGTCATCCTGCGTAACATAAGGAACATTACTGAGAAGTTTCAAGTCTGTAAAATATATATACTTGAAATAAAGGGCAATTTTTGATATTTAAAGTACCCGCAAAATTTCAACGGTAATGAGGACTGCACTAACGACTATATAGTCGTTGCCATAGAGACGAATGAAGCATCAATAAAGCAACAGCCGTTGCCATGGTGATTTCCTACCATAAACTGGAAATTTTGATATATTACGCCCCCGAAACTCCCCTTGGGATCAGATTTCCGCAGAATCTGTTCTTAGTGAACGTCTACATCACAAAATGAGTAACTATGCTAAATTTCAAGTCAATCGGGTGTATAGTTTTAGAGATCTCGTGATGAGTGAGTCAGTGAGTAGTATTTCACTTATTTATATATATATATATATATATATATATATATATATATATATATATATATATATATATATATATATATATATATATATACTAGCTGCCCGACCCGGCTTCGCACGGTTATATTAATTGGGGGGGGGGGGGGGGGGGGCAATGAGACCAAATCTCTTTTAATACGTTTGCGTCGTGCCTCTCTGGTGCTCGCGTTGTTGAGGTTAGATTTTTTCCATGGCATTTGACTGAAAATAATAAATTAATCGTTTAAATATTTTAAAAAAAATTGAAAATCATTCTAATTAACTTTTATAATTATGTGATAATACTGACATGTACATATTTAAATTATAGAGTTTAAATAATAATTTCAATAAGAATTGAAATACTAATTTAATCGTTTAAATATAAGAAAAAAAATCTGAAAAACTTGTTATCATAGCACATTGAAATAATAAGTGCTAAATATTTTTTAATAGAGGTTAAATAAAAAAATTAAAAAAAAATATTTGTACAACTATTGAAAAAGTGTAGGAAATTGTGTATCATTTTTGCATTGACATTTTAATTAAATTTTATAATTATGTGATAATACTTACATACATATATTCCAATTAAATTATAAAGTTTTGATCAATGAAGCACAAATAAGTAAAAAACAGGATTAATTTCACTGTATTATCTTCATTATAATATGAATTCAATTTACACTTCAGTCTAAGTAACATGCTAACACCAAAAATTTAAAAAGTGGAAATAATTGAATTATACGGTATTTCGTTCACTACAAAAGAAATTTAATTAATTTTATAGCGTCAACAACACGTGGTAATTATGCTGTTAAAATGTAGCTTATATGACACGTTCGTAGATTTACCATAGCAGCGCCATCTATTGATTACTTACTCAACCCAGGCGAAAGGTATCGACATCTGTTAGAATCATTTGGAGTTAACAGATAATTGTGACTGTCAAATAATAACAGACAAATAAATAGCAATAAATTAAAATTGCGACTATAATTTGAGATTTAAACTATCCTATCTCTCAAGTTGGATCGAACTGCACATGGTGTGCGAATTTTATTATAATCGGTTAAGTGGTTTAGGAGTCCATTGAGGACAAACATTGTGACACGAGATTTATATATATTAAGAGATATATATATATATATATATATATATATATATATATATATATATATATATATATATATATAATATACACACACACACACAAGTCCTTGTCAGAATTGTAACGGGAGAGGAAAATTATTGATGGTCCAAAAAATGAAAATTAATTTAAAATAATAAAAATAATTCTAGTAAAAGAAAAAAAAAATTAAACACAGAGAGAAAAAAAAACAATAGTTTAGGTTTGCGATTTAAAGTGATTAAAAGTATTTATATACTAATTGAACTCTTATGAGGGTACTGATTACTTCGTTGTTAATATCACATGGGTGTTTTTTACTTGTATGGGAAAATTAAGAATGATTAGGCATCTAGTGCATGGCAACAATGTTAATAGGCAATAGGAAATAAACTTCTAGCGCCTGTGGCATTGTCAACACACACTTTGTACGTGTACTGCATTTTGTATCTAACCCCCTACAACGCATTTGATTCTAAATTGGACTTTTAGTAAGGATCCCTAATGTTATTGATAATATAATATAACCTATAGCCTTCCTCGATAAATGTACTATCCAACACTGAAAGAGTAATTTAAATCGGACCAATGGTTCCTGAGATTAGCGCGTTAAAAAAAACAAACAAACAAACTCTTCAGCTTTATAATATTAATATGTATGTATATGTATAATATTTATTATATATATATATATATATAACATATTTTGTTGATAATAACTCCCGTACTTTTGTACAAATCACTTCCATACTAATACATAAAATACTGTTACGATTTATGTAATGTTGTGGGGAGAACTGGGTTCATAATGGATAGCCCAATGAAGTTTTTTTTTTTTTTTCACAGTTTTATTGATTACTAATATTTACACTAAACACAAATCACTGACACTTAAAAATGTTTATCAAGTCACTCAATGTTTGCAAGTTCCGCAGTTCGCACTCCTCACAGCACTCACCGTCGTGGGACTCGGTCACCAAAACTCCGTTGCAGAACTATCGCAGCACTTGCGGCACTCACTGTCGTGAGACTCTTCGCGGGACTCACACGGCACCTGTCGCTGAACTCCGTCGCCCAATCAAACTCTGCGCCACTCTCAGGGGGGTCATTCACCCTCTTCGCTGCTGTTGCACTTCCCTTCGCTCGGAATCCACTTGGAACTATCGCGGAGGCCGGCGTAGTGGCTTAAGTACCTAGGGGCGTCCTTCTCGAAGGGACGAGAGGGGCTGATGACAAGTTGCATCATTCCGGGCCGACCAGACGCCCGAACAATTGAGAAGGGTGTCGTTACCTCACACGATGGCCCGCGGAATTCCCAACGCCGCTCAGCGATAGCTAACGGCACAGTGGCAAGACGATGCGCGATTGCGGAGGGTGGAGGGGGGTAGCGACAACCCTTGTAATCCAGCCAGGCACAAGTGGCATGTCTTACATCATTGGCGGCGTGTGTTACACTTATGACACCTGTAGCCTGGCAGGGCCGCCAGCCGGCTCCCAACCTGGCGCGTGCTGCAGTCTGGTTCTCGTGTTCGGAACAATATAGTACCGTATTTACCCGCATATGGGTAGCATAATTTATGCAGATTTTTAGTGTAAACAAAATAACTGCTACCTATATGCAAATTTTGGTTTTAAAATAATAATATTGTACAGTATGGTTGAATATGTGCATAAATAACTAAACTACTTTGGTTTTCAATAAAAATATAACTCCACGAGTAAGTATAAGTTGTTTAATCAAAATATCTCAGCAGTCGCGTATAGTTCTGTAAACAGCGCAGTTATTGTACATGTGCTCTCCGTCGTCGGACCTGTCACGACGCCGGCAAGTGATGTGTCTGCTGAAGGGTGAGGAGAGGAAAATCTAAAAATAAATCAGCAGAAAAGAGCACCAGTGTGTGTGCATGTGCGTGTGTGTGCAAAAGGCCATATGGCAGTGTTGACAGTTTTCTCTCCTACTCTTCGTTATAAATGTCCTGTGAACTCGCACCCACACAATTAACATGTCTATCTTGACAGGTGTACATGATGCAACTGTGCCCAATCATTGTTTTTGAATGAGATTTCCCATGCTTTCAACTGAACATACTGTGACAAAACTGCAGCCATTGATAGTGTTTATAAAAGCACCTTTTTATATTCCTCCAGCCTTGCAGGTAAACTGCGTACTAGTTTTTATAGACGAAACTGACAAAGAGTAGCTTGCCACCTCTTCTCTCTCTGCGGCAAGGGATGGGTAAAAAAATAAAATACAATGGAAAAGAGGGAAACAAGGGTATAAAAAATAACATTCTTCTCCTTTGTCTTGTTAGGAGGTGCAGGAATTGTATGGGGTAAACATTCAAAGAAGAGCCGGGTCATGGCCATTTTCGTATTTCTTACGTGCCAATAAGCTGAGAAAAGGAAAATTTCACTTTTATCCACGGAACTCTAATGAAGACAGATAAATGGTGCTGTGATCCATACGTAGGGGCGACCCTTGCTGTGAAAATGTTATATTTGTTTGCCCAAAATTAATGGTTGTACCTATATGGAGGTGCGACTCTTCTGCAGATAAATACAATAATGGAAATGGAAAATCTCACTTGATTTTGTTAATGGGCATAATTCGACCAAAGGGGTTGAAATGAGGAAGGATATTTTAAAGCAGAAAAGTCGCTATAACTCATAGGAGTAATACCAAAACATTTGTCTAAATAAATTTGTGATACAACTAACCATAACTTCAGGGGGTTGGAGCACAGGATGAGCGCGGCCGTGCGCGCCTCCAGCAGCCGCGCGTCCAGCGGCAGGTACATGCTGCTGATCATGTCGTCGACGCGCGGGGTGATGCGTCTCGTCACCTGCACAGTGCCACGAGCTGCTCTTGCCCTTCGCCCCCCCGCTGCATCCGCACCCCACGTTGAAAAAGTGGCTTGGAGGACGATGCTTCAACACCAATGATGAACTGCAGAGCACTGTTAAAACGTGGCTGAATAGGCAGGAGGCATCATTTTATGCAGAGGGTATTGGAAAGCTGGTGCATCGGTACGACAAATGCCTCAATCTGCACGGTGATTATGTGGAAAAAAAGAGTAAAGATGTACGTTTCTTTTGACATTAAAATAATTTCCCAATTCATTCCCGTTTTTTTATTACAGCCGATCGGAGGTTGAAAAAAAAAAAAACCATCGTACATTATCTAAATTTTGGCTCAAACAATTTTTGATGCGAAAAACATATTACAGTAAAAACGGGAGTTAAAATTAAGAAAAAAATGATCGTTAGAAGTTATACTTGCTTGGCGTGATAAAAACAAACTTTAATTTTGCATTCAAATAATTAATATTAATAAAAACATAAAAGGACTGGAGTGATTTTATAAATATAGTTGGTAAAGTATAACTTAAATCAAATTAAAAATTTTAATAAATTCTCAATATTAAATATTAAAATAGTCATATATAAAATTAGTTATTTTATTTAATACAAAATCATAACTAATGAAAATTAATAACAAAAACCATAAATAATGCTAGTTTTTTATTCTAATTTATTAATTAAAATTATTTATTAAATAATGATATAATAATTTATAATGCTAATAAATCATACCTACAGGAACATAGCCACAATTATATTAATACATTATAAAAAGTTTATAAACACAATTTATATCTCTAATATTCACAATAAATAAATATATTCAATGATGTGGACCAGTATTTAATATAAGATTTTAAAGCACATTAAATTTTTAATTGTATGTAGCCTATATTTTCATCCTGTGAAAATTTCTTTGCATGGTGCATGCACATAGTAAAAATTCACTTTCCTCATTTTTTCTTTAACATGCCATTGAAGTATAATTTAAAAATTTCAAAACTTCCATACTTTCATATTAGTTAGAATTTATTTTAAGCAATCTTAATATTATCTTAAAACCTTGTTCTGAAACAAATTTTTTGTACAACTATGCATTAATACAAGCATGGCCCCAGTGGGTTTGGGGGGGGGGGGGGGGAGGGAATGCAATAGCCCCTTCTGAGTCCAAATTTTAATTATTATTTTATTTTGTTGGGTATATTTATGAAAACAAAAAATTTATTTCAAACTTTTCTTTCATCAAAAGTTGTTTGAAACAATTAAATAATAGTATTCGAGACCATAAATTTGTAATTATTCCAAGCGTATCTCTGACAAATTTAGGCTCCTTCACAGTGGGCCCCTCTAAACGTGCCACAAAACAGGTGAGTGGTGCTTCAGGGAAAACTGCAAGAATGGTCTGAGTAACTGCGAACACACTTCTCCACCTCATTACCAGTTGTAAATAAAAAAAATGGATTCCAAGGAAGTAAGTGCATTGTTAGCATTGTTGATGCAGCAAAACAAATGCCCAATAGCAGAACATATTCAATGAATCAATCTGTGCCGTTTCAGTGCCACTTTCAGGCACAAATGTACAATTTTAAATTTAATTTGTACCTTTTAAAGAAGGAAACCAAATAATAAATTTGCATTTTTAATTTAATTTAATTTTGTTTCCATTACTGTACACTCCGACGTAATCTTGTGCAACCCAGTGCACCTGCGCTTGTTCGCAGGCTTCAATTAGATACTGTTTGCTGACGATTTGCGATCGCAGCATCTCGGCCGCGGTTGGCGTCATGTTTTCTCCATGTAACAGAATGACTTTCGTGCTAGCGAACGATACCCCAAGCCCACTGTTAGCAACTTTCATTTCTCGGAGACAAGCATACGTAAGGGCTTTGCCAGCATGTACTGGACTAGGTTACAGCCAGCGGCGAAGCCTCGAGAAGGTCCATATGACGCCTTTCCCAGGCGATTTAGCAAATTTAAACCCCCCGCCCCTCATCACCCACCTGTGGCTTCACGGGAACTCCAACCCGGAGCATCGACCCCCAGTGAACCCAGGCGGGGACATTATCTCTTCAAGGACTTTCGCCCTTGTCAAACAGAGCCCTCAGCGAAGTCTAGCGGCGGGAAAAATCCCTAACCTCGCTCTGAGCGCTGGTCGCGAGCGCGCCCACTGCACTCTAGCAGACGTCTCTGTGACCCTCCAAGCAGGTTCTCGTCTTGCCCGCCAGAGTGCACTACTCATCCCTCCCATAAGAGACAGCTTGTCACAATCGACCTTGGCAGCAGTTGTAGTGTGATTGCGATCTTAGTTCGCCAGCGACTCGCGTGAAAGCGCGGCGAACATTTTGCAGTCTGCTTCGCCCCTTCGGGTGTTCCCGGACACCTTCGGGCAATCCCCCCCCCCCCCCCCCCCCCCCTTCTTTGGCTGGGGGCAGTCACTTCCTTTAATTAGGCGCCCCGATGCCATTTTTCGAAGATTCGGCAGGCAGCATCTGGTCTGTGCGGACCACGCGTCGCGATCCGCGAGAGTCAATCTCTGTTGTTCGACCAAGACTCGACACTACGTCATGTAGTCGCCAACGTCAAGGCATAAAGGCCTTAATTGTCTTATTTTATTGTTGTTATTGTTTTGTTTTCTTGGCTGACGCTTCCAAGGCCTTAATTTAATTATTCATTGTTGAGTGTTTACCTGCAGCCCAGCGTTCGTTATAAATCCAATCCTTTGTTTAACAATAACATTACGATTTATTACAAAACTGTCTTTTTAACTCTCTGAGGATTCTTTTGCAGGCATGTTCCAGATTGCAATTCCCCCCTGCACTTCTAAAATAAATCTTTTGTTGTGGATACTTCATTCCGACATCACTCAAAGAAACAGTCATACTACAGAATGAAAGTGGCTTGATGTAAAATTCACCAGTATATACATGGCCCCCGGCCACTGCTGGCATGAATAGTTTTGTTTTGTTTCATGTTACCACGGTGTGGCACATTTCTATTGGCATGCTCGCAGAGGCCCCATGTGAAGGGAGTCTTAATGTCATGTTTTGCAACTGCATCCTTTCTTTGTATGAAAAGTCTTCGTGGAGCCGCCCCTGTAGTGTAAGGAAAGAAAAATAGTGTTTAAATTTTAAAAATGTGTAACTACCTTGGGAATAATATGAAATTTGTTCTATTCATTGCTGGATGCATTGAATTAAAAAAATTCAAAACATTTTTGCTCCATGGAAATTAAGGAAATGTTTAATCAATCATATTGTAATGTTGGAGTATACATTTGATGTTATATACATTAACTTCTTAAAATCTTTGAGAAGTTTATAGAAGTTTTCAAAACATTTCCAGAAGAAATCGGTACTTCTGAATGCCACAAGGGATATTTAAATTTCTTGATTGACCTCGTTATATAGAATAATGTATATTTTTTGATACCACATTCTGATATTTACTTATTCTTATGCGTGCTTGTTGTATTGTTAATTGCTGTAGTGTGTTATAGAATATTTAATACCTAGTGCAGTAAACGCAACCAAAACTAAAGTACTCTATTTCTGCAACTGTTATTTCGGTTAAACACATTTTAATATCTATAACAAACTGATAAGCATTAAATGAACTCACTGATAATTAAGGGAATGCAACTCAGTAAATATAGTTTATAATAGTCTGTTTGATTAACTACTTAGTAATCTAAATCTGAATGTCAAGTAACTTTGATCGTGTAACAGGTCAGACCAGCCTGGCTACTACAAAAATTCAACTCTGCACAAAAAATGTGAATGCTTGCAGATTTGTTTGGTACTTGAAAATGATTTTTAGTTCATAATATTGAAATTATCACACCTCAGCCAACCTCAACTAGCTCAAAATTCGGTCTGAAGTGCACATACATAAAACATAAAACACTTGCAAAAAAAATTATTTGGGCACCAAAAATTATATAAGTTCTCGAAAAATGTTACTATCGTCGATTAGTGTATTGGAATAATGTCTCTTAGACATCAAACTGATTTTTACTTGTTTTTATTGATACTTGAAGAAAATTCATAGTAATGTTGTCCGCAATCTTGCAACCACAAAAAACAGTACATTTAGAGTGACGACAGTCGTCGTGCCCTCATAGGCTTAGAGGCCGTTTCTGCCCACCGCCAGGTACCTGAGGGGGGCTATCCCCCCCTAACCCCCCGGTGCAGTGCAGTGAGTGCTCAGTGCTAAAGACGCACCCGCGTGCGCCCTAACTTCGCTTCTGGACCGCTCAAGGATGGACATCATTGTATAATTATTTGTAAATAACTTAACTTGTAATTGTGTATTCAAATAGAGTAGTTATGTGTTATGTTTGAAACGTGTAGCTTTGTACAGGGGCCGCGCCTAGCCCGCAGTGGACACGCGACCCTCTGTGCCGCTTTCCCCCTTTCCCCCCCTCCTCTGGCTCGGCGCTGCGGCCCGCGCAGGCGGGTAGTCGCCAGTCGCCATTTGGCTGCCGTCGAGCGAGGTCCTGTGACGCAGGCCCTCTGCCATGCGCGTTGCTAGCGTCGCTATCGTAGTTTCGGCTAGCCCCCACGTTCGACATCTTCAGTCGCGGACTAGTGCGCCTTCGTGGATGACCTGCAATTTACGTTCGTTCACGGTGCGGCGGGGGACGTGTCCCGTAACATCGTTGTGGGCCAGGCGCGCTTAGGGAAAAGGACTAAATAAAACATCTCGTGGACTAACAGTGGACGTTTCCTGTTTCGATCCCCACTCCCATACTCTTGCCCTGTTCATCAACTCCCCCTCTCCCCAGCTCCCGGTCCCGGCCACAGTAGGCACGAACCCCCACCTCTCACTGAGTTAGTCGGCCAAACTAATAACGACACAAATTCACAGCCGCACGTTGGGGATCGGGAAGGAGCCACGGCCTGGGGACGACAAGAGCATACAACTTTTGCACATAACCTCTTTTCAGACTTCCACAATAACACATACATTGACTGTTCGCAGGTACCAAAAGATAATTATTACTTTACAAGGCAGTTCGCACTAATGTCTCGTGGTTACACATGAACTCACGGTATGCAGAACAATGTCCTTGAAACAAAGCTGCTTTCACTCTAGCCTTATTTTTGGGCGATTATCACGGCTGTGGTCAAAATTCTAGTTTCAAAGTTCCAAATACGAAAAAGAGGTTGATTATACATGGTAGCACCCGAACTACAGCCGTGAAATGCTCTCTTCAACTATATAACTTTATAATTAGTAAGCCAATACCCAACACGCGGCCTATCGGTACCTCGTCAAGACAATGCCTGACGTAACACAACACATCACAAAACACTAAGAAAATTTCACTTATCTGGTGACTTCCCCGAAATACTCCCTTAACATTGGCTACAAAATTTATTGTTACAATAACTATTTAGAACCTCCCCTCTTTGTGGACTTCCCCTCTCTTGGTCACATGTCTCTGTCCTTCTCCCACAACTTCCATCTCTTTTTAATTTCACACAGAATTTGGGGATTCCTGTCAGATATTCCCATACAACATATACATGTATGTCCCTCCAATGATGATGCAACTTAGGAAACTATTGCATCAGCCTGCCCTCAAACAAAGAACTGGCCATGCTACAAAAATGACAATGGAAAGTTATGTTATTGCACATTTAATGAACAAAGATAAATAAATAAAACTCAGGCGTTATATAAAAGCACCTAAAAACTCAAATAAATAGGCCAAACTAAGTAAAAATGTAGTTAAACGAGTTTACCATTATTAAATAAACTATCAGAAACATTAAAAAAGCATGAAATAATATAAATTCTGATTATAAAACTATTTGTAAACAAAAAAAATGCTTCGTAGAAAGAATAACAAGCTGTTACTTAAATTATATAATAGAAAACTAACCTTAGTTTTTACTATAATACACCTATCCCTCACTTAGCACGACTAATTTGTTCCTAAAAAAGCTCGTGTTATTTGTAATCACGTATTCTGAAGCATTAGTTTCCATAAATAGCAAGGCTAATTTATTTAATGTTTTCTAAAATTGAGCAGGAATATACTCTACGTAATATATATGCGTTGAATAACACTCAAATATAAATATGTCACACCATTTATCTTTATATGCCTCTCATCGCACTTTGTATGACAAATACGACACTGCGTAATGGGAGATACGTGGTTATGTATTTTATCGTCAGTCGGCTGGCCGACTTGCCCGCCTGGGCGTGACCTTCAACTCACATCGCGTACTTTTCCAAACCATCCTTTACTGACACTGAAACCGATATTACTGTCAGGATAATTATAATTTAATTTTTCAAAAATTAAAGTGCTTATTCACGTACCTGGTTCACACCAATCCTGTCAAGCCAATTGTTTTTAATTGCAACATTCATTTAACAACCTTTTCCACGTGAACCATCTGTTCATTTCTGTTCCGGTATCTAATGTCAAATATATTCCCGTTAGTACAAACAACAGCATCAGACTTATATAAACTTTTGGTAAGAGTCCTTATTTCGTACAATCGTGCACACAGTTGACTAGCTTAAAACTAAAGTGCGATCAACATAAGCGTGGCCTTTATCAAAATCTGCACGCCGGAATACTTCTAGTTTTGTCTCAAATACTTGAACACGCTGCATTTTGAGTGATCAAGCACGTACAGTTACAGGCAGCTGAATAGGCAGACGTTGCATTTTTTTTGAGTGAATTCCCTGCCACTGAATAGACTGAGTTCACGGCCCGGTTTGTGGCCAGGCGACAACGGTACGGCACGGCGGCATACGCGCGGAGGTAAAGAATATTAGGTCCTTTACACACCACGACCGCAATTTAACTTGCCACAACTGATTTTTGTACAACAGCCGATAGCGTAGACAGACCTGCGCGCGATTCTCTTACTCCCCTTATTTGGCTTAATGTATCCCACAGCACATGTTCACAGAAGTTGAAACAGACTTTGTGGCGTCGTGCTCAACTTTTTGTCTGCTGAGATTTTGTGCTAACTGAAATTTACACACGTGCTATTTGAGACTGGGGCAGTAAAATTAAAATTGCGCTATATGAATTCGCACAATCTGAAGCCGTGCTAGGTGAGGGATAGGTGTACAATATAATGAATGATTTAAACTACTTATCGAGTGGAGAAGGCAGTAACCTGGGTTGCAATAAAGGCAATTATTTGACTGGAGTTTTTGATGATTGATTTAGTAAATAAAAGAGTTCAAAAATAAAGTGTGTACATTTAATATTATTTGCCAAAATGCACAATACCATTACATGGTGATAACATGTTACATCCAGCTTTCACACAAGACAACACAATTTAAGTTCTTCTACTGTCCATGGTACCAACAATTTTAGCTATTTGATTCACGGTAAGATTATTCATGAAAAAATCCTGTAGTCACATTACAACTTATGGTACAATTGAGAGTCATTGTTCTCTTAGAGCGAGCTCAAAGACATACCAAATCTTCAACAAAGACCTAATGCTGCCTCCAGTGGTTAAAAATTCTAGTTACAATTACCAAATAAATGTTATAAAACACCACAGCTTGTAAGACAGCTGTGAAATTTTCTCTTCATTCCATTACACTGTTACATCTTTTGAGCTGAAATGGCCCGGTTTTGTAGACAATGTTCTGGCTGTCACAGACATGAGCACGGAGAGCACGGATGTCTCAGGGCATGACAGGTTCGTGATGCCTCATTCTACACCAGAGCACCGAGGAGATTTGACATATGTTCAGCCAGAAGGCGAGCTTGAAGTCCACTGGCTGTTGCGTGCACTCCCTGCAACCTCCCGATTTGTCAGTGCTCCACGGGTATCATCACCATGGCTGGTGTTTGATAACATAGGCACCTGTGCCTGGCCTTAGAGGTATCCATGACCCAGTGGCAAACCACTGCGTAGGGAGATGTACAGGGTGGCCGACAGACCCATCGCCTGACACAGCCTTCTGGTACCTCGATGAATCAATGACTAACATGGCCGACCTCCTACAACAAGTAGCTCGCCCATATCATCTGCACTAACAACAAATCACAAAAAAAGTACTTTAAAATCAGCCAATCAGTAAACAATTTGCAAACAAAAAATCTCCTAGAGTTCTTTGCAACTACAGTAAAATTTTGACTAACCATTACTCGTGTAACCGTAAGTTTTTTATATCCATAATCTTAAAAAAAAAAAGAGTTATGTATCAACAAACACACGTCTTTAAAACTGACCACGTATTACTTTTACACACTGCTGTAAAAAGCCGGACGTGAATGTACTGTGTCACAATGGAAGTGAATGTACTGTATGATTCTTGCAATAGTAAAGAATGATTAAAAAAATTGTTTTTGACATACGCCATTGCTGGTTATACTATTTGTCATATTTGTACCTCAGTAACGGACAAAATAGTTGAATACACAAACCACAAAAAGAAAAAAAAAATCAGTCAATGTCAAAAGTTAAATGCATACACCGCAAGAAAATTCCATGGAAAGAATAAGTCATAAAAAATATTACAGCAAGTTACTTAACAACGATGAGACAGTTGCAAGAGTAAATAGAGACAAAAACGACATTGGAATATACAATGACAAACAGACGCACTAAACAATGATCATTGTGTGTTTATTTCTTCTAACAAACAAATCCTAAAGAAAAAAAATATTTCAGAAGAAATAAACAAATCCTAAAGAACAAAAAAAAAAATTACACTATCAAGATAACTGTTTATGGTTCATTGTTCGTTTATATACTAATATTTAATGTACTTAAGAAAAACCAATTTTGTTAGCTTCATTTAATCAGTATGAATAGTTTTAGAGGAAAAAGAGACATTGAAAACTTTTGGGATTTAATGAATGCATAGCAGGCAAAGCTAAAATTTAATGTTTTTATTTCATCATGAATAACTTATCAGTTAAGATAGTTGAGGCATAAAAATGATTTATTTAACCTCACCTCCTAACCACAAAAACTTAATGAGATAGTACGTGTTTAACAGAAATATCCAAAAATTTTGAACAAAAATTCTTTGAGATTTAACGGAGGTCTCTGACAAATGATTCAAACAGAAGTTTTATATGATCGCGAAATTGTTATACCTATTATGGTTGTTATTAGAGGTTTGGTGAGTTCATGAAAATGTTTTGTTTCAAACAGTTGTTATTTTTGAGCTGCTTCTACAAGAGACCTGTAGATTTAAGTGAAGTACTCTACACAGTCAGGGTCAAACAGCAGAATGCGCAACTGAGACTCTCGCAAAGTCAGCAGACAATGATTTATAATGTTTATTTATACATAAGCCATTTCTGGTTACACTGTGTGTTGTCAAAGATCGGTTTTTGTCTTTACATATTTTTCTTGTTGCAACTGTCTCATCATTATCAGCCCACTGTGTTCATCTGTGCTGTGATATTTTTACTAATTCCTTTAACATAATTCTTGGTGCAGTCTTTGCATTTATCTTTTGACATCAGTTGGTTTTAGCTTGTTTTCTGTGTGTTTGTTTCTGTCTTTTTTTTCCCATTATTTTGGTTTCTCTATAACATAAACATAACACAATAACTAACGACGACATATATGTCCAAAACACAATCAAAAGTGACTAATAGTCGGTGCATCACAAACTTAACCAGTCACTGTTAAGTTTACATACAGTACTGTCTCAGTCATAGCAGAGTAGCCTCTGTATTTGTATATAAGGTTAAATTGATAATTTTGTAAAATTAAATACAGTGTGTATGTATTTATTTTCATTTCCATCCCAAAACCGCAGTGAAATCACATTACTCTACACATGTAGTATTAAGATTCACAGTTCTAGTCCAGATGGATTTCACAATGCAGAATTTTACTATTTCTGTATCTCTTAGACTGATACATGTTCCTGCGAATGTCTGCAGTTTCATTTTCCCATGTTGCTATTTATATTATTGTTATTACTATACAATCATATTACCATTTGCATAAATATTGAACAAAATTATTTACAAGCAAACAAATACAGTAAAGAAAATATTTGAAAGTGCATATATTTAAAACTAGCCAAGTTAAGAAATAGGTCATTAGTATTTCAAGTAGCTTTACAAAAACTTTACATAAACTTAAAAATGAACCAATTCTGTGATGTCGTCCCGACCATGGCCTCTAAGCCCGTGCTCCGCACCGCTAGTACCAGATCCCGATATTGGAGCGCACCCCTAGCCCAGCGGGAATGAGTCAGGCTAGCACCTCGGGCGTGACCCCACTAGACTTAAATAAACTTAAGGGCACGAAACGCCAGGGGCTCGACCCCATAAAACAATTACGGAACAAGACACTAGGCCACAATTATTAATTCACAGGCATTAAACAAGCACGTTGTAGCTACTCCGTGCGAGCACCGCACGCACGGAGCAGACAACGAACCTCATTAACAGTCACCGTGGCCACTGGCCTTAATTAAAGTGCCAGTGATAATGATCAAGTCAGATTAGGAGAAATCCCACTAATACAGTTCACAGGGAGACAATATGTTAATAAATTTACAGTCGCCAACTTGATGCCACAATTCAAATAATTAAATACTCTAAAACAGTTGTTGCCTTAAGCACCCAATTACCAGGTACCTTTTAATTGGGCATCTGGAATGTGTTTTTAGCTTATAATAGAGTAAATTAAGTTAATGTAAGTTTTTGGCACCGACTCACAAAGGAGGTGAAAGTTTCCCTCCCTTGCGAGGCGGCCATGTTCGTCAGTCTCCAACCACTCCGCGCCGGGTCAAGATGTGTGTCCGTGAGCAGCCTTCAATTTTGTTTCACCGATCATTCACTCTGTACGTGATTTAGTATCCAAACCCTTTTACTTCATTGCTGCTCACTTCGACTCGGCGTGTATTTCGGGACCCGGGCATATCTCGACCGTTTCCTTAGTGATTCTGCACCGCGTCGCGGACCACGCAATTTACGGCACTGGCCGACTCAAGCCAACTCGCTTTCGCTAAGACCGCCGCGCATACGCCTGCCGGCTGCAACCTCATGTAAGTGTAAAGTGTAATTTAGGATCACGCTCACTGAGCCCCCCTAAGACAGTTAACTTTCGGTGCTGGCCGTCTCCAGAGCACTAGTGACCGCACCCCCGCGAGACTGCTGCGGCAAATTCACAGTGTTATGTTAGTGTCGTGTTTTGTTCTGTAATCAGCGTGTGTTAATGTAACTGTACAACGGCTCAGACGCCGCATAGCGCATTCGTATAGTTTTGTAGCAGTTCTGCCACCGCGTAGTGTATGTATAGGGAGTATCACGTACCCATCCGTACCACCGGAAAAGTCTGGATTAAACGCCAATTTAACATAAACTGTGTCGCTTACGATTATTCCGCACCACTCCGTCCCCCACACGGCCGAGTGGCCTCACAACCAAGTAGGAAAGTTCAGGATAGATTTCAAGCCGCGTACCTGGCGGGGTACGCGGGGGCAGAGTACCCACGACCCATCACCAACTGCCTAGTGTCCCACTAGCCTGGCACCCCCCTGGACAAGAGCAGCACCGTGACACCCGTAGCACCCGTCAGGTACTTTCCGGGCCTTCTACAGAGGCCGAGTGACGGCATCTGTATTAAAAAACTTTTTAGAAAAATATATTTAAACAACATAAAAAAATTCTCTACACTAAGAAGCGAAAAATAAAAAAATACAGATTTAATCCAAAATACAACAATGCATGTAATACTACTTTATTTATTTTTGTCTTATTTTGTTTAGTACACAGTATTATAATTACTTATTAATCAATCTATCTACATTTATCATTTATTTATATAATTACAATGTAACAATTTTTGTCCAAAACTAATACCTATAATTTTAATAAAATATTATTATTGGTATGTGTTACCTACTGATGCAGTATGTCGCCTAATTCTGAAACTCTGATACTGTCTCTAGGATCAGTTACTAATAATTTAGAAAGAAGAGTTATTTTTTCGACAAGTTTGCTGCATTGAATTGATGAAATGTACCAAATTTGGATACCATTATTAGAAACGAGTTAGATGATCAAGTTAGAGTTGTTGATGTTCAAAGAAAAACAGCATCACCACTGAACATCAAGCGGGAAAAAATGATGGAGGAACTGTGCTGGTACTTTCCTTTCCCTGATGGGAGAAACGATTTTAGAGAAGAAAGAGATATTTCAATAACTCCTCTTGATTATTTTCAAGCATGAATTATGTGCAATGATAATCAGTCTAAAATAAATTTTAATTATTGGTCGTGGAATATTTTTAATTTAAAGCAAGTGTTTCAGTCTCGTGTCAAATGAAGCAAGGTGAACATACACCTCAAGGTCTCATCGATAATATGCATCTAACCATGAGAAACACAAGAGGATCAGCTGCTTACTGGAAAAGATGTTGCGCTGAGTTTATTGCTGTAGTGAGGAGTCTTGGTCCTCCAACTTGGTTTGTTACATTTTAATGTAATGATCTCATTTGGACTCCCTAATGCAGTGCCTGATGAAGTTGAAGACTTTCCATTTGATGAATGAATGGAACTAGTACAAAATATCCAGTTGTTGTGACTAGACAGTTCACACTTAGGGTAAATGATTTGATAAGATTTTTAAAAATGAATCCCGAATGCTTAGGAGGAACACTTTCAGATTTTTAGTACAGAATGGAATAGAGTAATCAACCAGGTTGTATCATGCTCATTTAACAGTAATAATGCTGAACAGGTTAAAAGGTTATAAATTCACAAACATTTTACAATGTGCTATAAAGATTGAAGTACGGGTTCCTGTTGTTTTGGATTTCCAAGGCCTATAAGCAACACAACGAAGTGCTTAGAACCTGATGACGCCCTCCGTAATAATGAAAACTTCTGTGTACTCCAAAGAAACACAGATGAAATTAACACCAAAAACTATAACTCAGTTCTCAAAATTTGGAGAGCAAACATGGATATACAGCCTTGTGGAAACGTAACAGCAGTTGCTTACTATATTGCCAAGTACGCAAACAAATGTGAATCCAATTATTGGGGCGATGCGAGGGAAGCAATTCAAAAAGAAAAACGTCAAAGTAATGATGTGTGGAAGCAGCTGTTTTCTGTTTCAATGGTGATCCTCGGACAACCATTAGTTAGTGCACCAGAAGCGGCCTATCGTCTCTGCCACTTGCCTTTAAAGATGTGTTAAAGAAAAACTATTTTTTTAAATAGCTGTAGTCCGGAAGAATGCTACAGAATTTTAAGATTTTATGAAAATGAAACATTGGTTTTCAACAATATATTCGATCGCTACAAACAAAGACCAAACGACCTAGAAGAGATAAGCTTTGCTGAGTTTACAGTTCGTTACGAAACCGTTTCAGATGCATTTTGGACTGATGATGACATTGTCATGAGTTAAGAGATCAGGAAAACGGAAGTTCTAGATACATTCCATCACGTGATAATACGAGAATGCAAATTAGAAATCATACAGCAATTTTATGCACACGCTACTTTACTTTAAACAGCATACGAGAAGGGTTTTTTTACAGTCTGATTGTTTGATCTATTTCTTTTCACAATGAAAGTGAACTTGTTCAAGAGGGCGAAACAGCTGAAGCTTGTTTCTTATGCCAACAATCACAGTTAAGACCTCTTCTACATAATTTTTCCGGAGAGCAATTATTCCATGCCGAACAAATAATACAACAAGCTCTTGTTCAAGCTGTAGCACTCAACACTGTGAACGAAGAGAGAAGCATCGATGGCCTAAGAGAACATAATATGAACTCATACGCCGAGGACCAAATTAATATGAGCAATAATGATAGATTTTTATTGAAAATAATCATCCCACTGCTATGCCCGATGAAGTTTTTATAAGTGGAATCAGAAGCCTCAATGTTCAACAGAAAGATTTACTTAAATAAGTGTCGGATTCCGTAGACAGAGATATCAGGTTAGATGATAATCTACAGCCTTTGATATTATTTATCATGGGTGGAGGGAGCTAGTAATGGAAAATTATTTCTATTAAAGTTAATTGTATTAGACGTTGCTATGCTCCAATGGTGAATAATTTGTTGAAACCAACTTTTGTTCAAGTGGCATCTTTGATGGCAAATTTCTGGTAGAACCCTACACTCAGTTTTTTCTCTTTCAATACAAGATGTCACTACCATGACTTACCTATCGTAAAATGAGTGGACAGCCTGTGGAACCGGAAAGACATTAGTGGTGTTACATCAAATTGTTAGTAGTGGATGAAATATCTATGGTATCCTATGAAAATTTGCGAATAATCTATTTACGTCTGCAGGAGTTCACAAACAATTTATAGTTTGGAGGTGTCCATATTGTTATTTGGCGATATTATGCAGTTACCGCCAGTTAAAGGTCATTGGTTCCAAACTTTTGTGTGAAAGACGGCGATTTGAACAGGTTAATAATTTTGCAGATGGTGTTGCAGTTAGAATTTTTCCAACGATCAAATTGGTGGATGACTATAACTCTAAAATGACAGCTCAACTACATCATTCAAGTCGCGTTTATACCTTGCACGCTACCGATGAGTCGAGAGAGGCCGCAACCTACGGAAAACGACCACCATCTAATGTGATTCCTACTGATGTAAATAACTGTCGTGATTTGTCGCACGTGCTAAGAGTGGGCATTGGTTTAAGAGTAATGTTAAGGCGTAACATATCAGTTACTGAAGGTTTCAACAACGGTGCTATGGGAGTCATACACAAGTTTAGGTGGCCTGCTCTTTATCGTGATCAGTTAGAAGCAGGTGAACTTCCTGATGCAGTTTGTATCAAATTTGGTGATGAGACTATTGGTTCTAAAGTAAAAGACAGGGATGGCTTAATTGAATTAGCACCTGTATCAGCAACATTTCAAGCAACAAAAGTCAATGGGGATCTCAAGTTGGGCTGTAACTCCTCTGTAGCTCCAGGGTACCAATTTAAATAAAGCCATCATTGACTTAGAAAAAAAAAACTTTGCCAAAGGTCAAAATGTATGTTGCCCTAAGTCGAGTGAAAAATTGGACGGTATTTCACTTTGTGATTTAAAACCAATTAAATTACTTAACTGACCACAAGATGAAAAAACATTATGAGAAATGGAAAGATTAAGACGATTAATGAGTAATTGTAATACTGTGTACTAAATGAAATAAGACAAAAATACATAAAAAGTATTATGTGCATTGTTGTCTTTTGGATTTAATCTGTATTAGATTATTTTTGACTTTTTAGTGTAGTGAGACTGTGTTTTTTGATTGTGTTACACGTCCACGTCTATCCAAGAACTGCTAAGTAGTTTCTGTCGACATATTGCAGTATTAACTCCTAACAGTTAAGAAGTGCTGTGGCTGCCATCGTCATCTCAGCAGCATGAAGTGATGACTCTTAGGCTTAAACACCTGAATTACTAATAGATTTAATTTGATTTGAGAGAGTTCAACAAAAACACAGTGTACATTCTGACATCGTTCGGGCCTGCTGCCCTTTTTAAGCCTGATATGCCACCGCCTGAACAAACCCCACCCTTCCTCCTTCCCTACCACTAGTGCTTAGGGCGTGTGTTTGAATAGCGCGCCACGGACATCAAGAGGGCGCTTTAGCAGCAGTGCACCACACCCCTTTAACTAGTGATAAACATTGTAATTCTTTTTAGGCCTATTTTTCCCCAAGTGGCGTGTGATGGCAGATCGGCCGGGAGTGTTTTATGTACTTTAAGTAATTAATATTTAGTTAAGGTTTAAGCAACGAAAAGACATACGTAACATGCATGAGACGAACCGAAGTCCGCCGAAGCCGGACTGGTTATCATTAATAATAAATTCTTGTAATTTTAGTTAATAGTTTTTTATCATGCATTAGGTGTAATCAAATTATTAAGAGTGTTTAATGTTTTACCTGTAGCTTCCTGTGGCACGTAATTGTAAATAGGTTTAACGGTAATCGGTTAGGCGCGAAGACACTATGTTGGGCTAGCGGAGCCCTGAGCTCACCCCAGTCCTTCGCCAGCACCGACCGGGAGCAGATGCATCAGCAACCCGGGGACCCCACCGCTTGCCTGCACTGCTAAATAATTCTGTTAAATTTTAATCATCTTAAATCATTTCATATTTTAGTCCTTGGGGCTTCTTTCGGTCGGGGGGACTGTTTAAATAATTGCATGAGTGACCACTATGGTCCTTTTTACGTTAATCACCTAATTGTAGAGTGTGACCACGTGGTCAGGTCGTACCACGTGAACCGATTCGTGTCGCAGGCGTTGTGTGATATAATCAAAGGTGTAGGTGAAGAAGCAACTAATAAACCAGGGCATACAATTTTATTTGTATTTGTTTATTTCAACATCCTGAGTGTGACGGCGTGTGGGACACCGTAAGAGCTCACTGCGTAGGTGAAGAGCGTACCCGGCGTTGAGAACGGACCAGTAGCGAGTACTAGGACTGGCTTTAGGGGGGTTAAAATCACGCCTCACATGGGTGATGTCACGGCCCTGAAAAAGAGTCTCTCCTGGGTCCATGCCCCTTTAACGGTGGTGCCGACAAATTAATCTTGGTACATGTATCGACGCGAACCCCCGCTTAGCATAAGGACAGTTTATCACGCCCCGGGCCATGTCAATTCCTATAAAATTTCAGGATTTTCCTCTAGTTCTATGCGATTCCTGCATCAGATTATGACTTGGTGACAATGGGCCACCTCGAGAGTATACCCTTTCAAACAAAAAAAAAAATTTTGCAAATCAATTCACAATTGACGGAGAAATTGGTAAACATACATAAAATAAATACATACACTCGAACATAGAACCTCCTCCTTTTTTGAAGTCGGTTAAAAATACTATGAAGGTCAATACTTGAAGCCTAGTATCAAAAATTATTCCAATCTTTAACAAATGATCATTGTATATCAATTCTTAAAAAAAGAATAATTGGTGTGCTGTAGATTTTAAACACATAACAATTTTTAAATAAAATATCAAAGTTGAGGGGGGCATGAAATTGGTAATGCTACAATAATTGTTTATTCTATGTGTATTCTATGTAAGTCATTAGCAATAGTCAAATCAAATATTTGTTAGTCTTGGAAAATGTGTTTAAAACAAAACAGTTTGATTTAATGTATTCATTTATGTTTTCTTGCTTTTTTACCAATGACATGTTAATGCAATTTTATCACTTTTTTTTCTGCAGATGTTTCTTCCAATTCCAATCAGCTGTCCACGGGAGATATACGATTTGATGTGTGAATGCTGGCAGAGAAATGAATCTGATCGGCCTAACTTCCGTGAAATTCACTTATTTCTCCAACGAAAAAATTTGGGTTATAAGCCAGAAATGGACTGAAGGATCTTTCACAAGATAGTATTTATCCCTACATCTACTTGTATTGTTTGGCCACTGGCATTTTGGGATTGGGCAAGTGCATTTAAATTATTGTGATAGACAAATATTTCATAAAATTGGCATTATTAGGCTACTCAAAGAAAGACAAATTGTTTGGAAGTTGTAATATAATTGCTGTGGTATTATGCAGTGTATATAATTATTATTTTTGCACTTCAAACCTCTTATTTTTACATCTTGCTGATATCTCGGATATTTTCAACGGATTGATACTGCTTCTGGAGTGTAAAATAAACATGTTAATTTATTGATTGAGAAGAAGGGATCAAGATATGTTGTCATAATCGCTTTAAAAGAAAATCGTTTGTTAGTGTTGTTATAAAGTAGTTCCTTCTATTGATAAAAGACTAGGAAGAGTGTGCCTAACTTGTGTCAATATAGTGCAAACTGTAACAATAATGTATCATAATGTGAGAATAATTTTATGGCGAGAATTGAAGAAAATTGTAAATGATATGTACCATTATGTACAAAATGCCTTTACATAGCACATGACAGGTTTCCTTTACTGGTATAATTTATCTACCAATAAATTTAAACAAAACATAAATGCATGACCTCACATTTTAAGTTTTAAGTACTCTATGTTTATTGTTGACATTTGGAAAGCAATTGTGGTGCCTTTTCACTTACTGTCAAACATGATGGTGATATTAATTTTTTTTTCCTAATATTCAATTTATCATTATTTTTGTATACATTGTTTATTATTTTGTAAATTTTGTATCTACTGCTAAGGACACAGGGACAGGCCTAGAAATCCAAGGGGCAGAGAACACCAAATTAATTGAAATTTGAATATTTTTTTTGTTAATAAATTAAAATATGTACTATAAACATAGTATTTTTTTATATTTTCATACAAGAAAGGTAAATTATAAAAAAACATCTAATAAATTTCACTACATAATATTGTTCATTTAGCGATGTTATAACAAACTATCAGTAATTATTTTTTACTGTCATGAACAGAAGTTGTCAGATCACTATTTAGTTCAGAGACTTTACTCAAACTATTTTTTATAACTTAACAATTCAGTAAATACTATAAGTACACTAAATTATTAACTATGGTTTTTAAGACTATTCAAATTCAGTGATATAAATATTTATAATATTTATTTATCTTGTGGATTCTTATAAGAAAACAAGATTGAGGTTCAGTGGAATGGAGTTAGCCCGAGGACTTCTGGGCTCACCTACTCTGTTCCTAGCTACTGTAATGAGCATATAATTAGTGGCAATTCCTTAGAACTTAACTTTTCAAAGATAATTAATTTTAAAAACTAGAAATCAGTTTTCCGAACTGAGGCACATAATTTGAGTGTGTTACGTGTTTATGTTGTTATGTTAATTAACAATTTTTCATCAAGTATATCTCTTACAAATTAAATGTCAGAAATATTGAAGTGAAACTTCTTTGGGCACAATGGGGGTAAAATTCCATGCAACGATTTTGTGAAACATTGTTTGGAATCATTTTTGAAGTAAAAAGGATGGTGAATAGGTTGCGGACGGTGCACAGAACTTGTCGGCCCCCGTTCCCTTGAGCGGGCTCCACATGGTGGTGTGCGGCTCAGGGTCGTAACCATCCCGTCTTTAGGGAGTATTTGGGCAGAGGGCAACACAACGGGGTTTGTGCTTATTGTTGTGTACCGCGCCACGCGCCATATTCACAAGTAAATGGTGTTTTTTCAAGTACGTATTATTTTAATTACTTGTGTAAATTGTATTGTTAAACAGTGTTATATGAGTATTGTTTTAGCTGTGAATCTAAATAACTTTGGAAGTGAAACTTTTTTGGGCTTAATGAGAGTAAAATTTCAAGACCAAATATTAAAGCAACGTTTTCATGAAACATTGTAGTGAAAAATTTCTGATGCAAAAAGAAAAGAGAATAGGTACTTGGCCAAAGAGATGTACCCCTCACAATATACTTGCAAGTTGAGGTTATAATTACCAAAGAAGTTTTACTTCTATCACATGTCCTGAGTTTCATGCACTCGTTTTTTAAATAAATATAATATATAAAATTGTTTATATTATTTTACAGTGTTTCAATGTTGATTATGTTTATTTTTAACATAGACCTTCAGTTAATTTTAATATAGGTAATAATGGAATCTTATTTCAACAGCACTTACTGATCCAAAAGCGTGTGAAGTAACTACTGTGTTGTTACATTTTTATTTAGCAAAATCACCAACTAGAGTTACACTTCATAAAACCATGTCGCCATTCACTTTCAAGTCTCCACAACTATCTCATGGTGGCCAATATTACAGACTTAAATATCCCACACTCCTCCCCCACATAACCATTTGGAAGAAGAATAGGTATATAAATCAATACTAAAAAGAAAGTACAAATACAAGCACTTACTGATCCAAAAGCATGTGAAGTAACTACTGTGTTGTTACATTTTTATTTAGCAAAATCACCAACTAGAGTTACACTTCATAAAACCATGTCGCCATTCACTTTCAACTCTCCACAACTATCTCATGGTGGCCAATATTACAGACTTAAATATCCCACACTCCTCCCCCACATAACCATTTGGAAGAAGAATAGGTATATAAATCAATACTAAAAAGAAAGTACAAATACACTAGAGATGACAAACCAGTCACTCACGCCTACAGTACAAAGAGTACAACAAACATATACATTATTGCCAACAAATGTCCCACGCTGCAAACAACACACTATACATCCGTAACCTTCTTTGGTACTCTGCTCTCATTGGGTACCTACGACCCTTAACAGTGCTCTTGCTGAGTGAAGACGCCTCTACAGGAAATCCCTTGAACTACTCATCCTCAACTCTGCCCGCATACGACGTACTGCTGTTTCCTAAAACCTGTTGGTCCGGTTTATCACTGTCACTGTCAAGCAACACTCTTCCCCCTTCCTATTTTGTGACTCTCACTAACTATTGTAGCTGAACTGAACCGCTTGAAGAAAGGACTACCATTCGCACCAGTAACCATCCCTGGTGTAACACACTTTACTTTCCCGACAGTATCATGGACATTGGCAGTGACTGACTTTGAGGAAGTTCTCGCACCTTGAGTCGCTACTGCAGCCAAAGTACTCGTGCCCCTGTCACTGTCCACGCCGTGCTGGTTGACGGGTGACACAAATTTCTGAAGTGGAGAAAATAATCTGATCTGATCAAGATGACGATGGAAAACACCTCCTCCAATACCATTTACCCTGTAAGTGAGCGGACCCAGTCGGTCGACTATGATGCCTTTGTCCCACTGGTTCTCTCCGCGCCCATAGACTCGAAATACCACTGCACTGCCAGGCGCAAAAGTGTCAGACCTGCGCCGAGGTGAAGAAACAAGAGGCAGTTGGTGGGTGGCAACCCTGGCTGCTACGGAAGGCGTAACCAGGGAGAGTCTATTGCGCAATACCCTGCCAAACATCATACTGCTGGGACACTCACCAGTGACAGCATGTGGTGTCGCCCGGTAACTCAAAAGGAACCTAGGAAGTACCATCTCCATTGGCACACTAGAGTGGAAAATGGCTTTGATCTTATGCTTGAACGTCTTGACCATGTTCTCAGCTTGCCCATTTGTTGCTGGGTGGTACAGTGGGGAAAATGTGTGTCATATGGCATTCTGACGGCAGAAATGTTGAAACTCTTCCGATGCAAACTGGGGGCCATTATCCGATACAAGCCGCTCCGGGAGGTCATGCGTTGCAAACCACCCATGCAATTTGTTGATAACGGCTGTGCTGATAGTGCTTGTGAGTTCACACACTTCAGACCACTTAGAGTAGCTGTCCACTAACACCAAGAAGTTCTTTCCCGAAAAGGGGCCAGCAATATTTACGTGTACTCTATGCCATGGCTTGCCAGGCCATACCCATGGCAGAAGGATAGACTTATCAGGCATAGACTTCTTCCGGAAACACGACTCTCATAATGTTGTGACCTTTCCCAATGTATCATTTAACTTTGGCCACCAAACGTAAGACTGTGCTAGAGCTTTCATTTTACTCACACCGAAATGGCTGGAATGCAATTCCTGCAAAATTGTACTCTGAGAAGATGACGGCACGACCACTCTGTGGCCCCACATCAGCACTCCCTGCTCAAGTGTCAATTCCAGCCTTCTTGCGTAAAATGGTTTCAAAGCCTCTTCAACCTCAACAGGCCAGCCATCACGAACGCACAACAATACTTTGCTCAAAACCCGGTCACGCTCTGTAGCGATCCTAATGGCTTGTGCTGTCACTGGTAAAACCTCAGCCTTTGCAACGTGCAGATACGAAAACTCGTCTGAAACCTCTACCCGGTGCAACGGAAGCCTAGAAAGGGCGTCTGCATTGAAATTTGCTTAACCTCTCACGTACTGTACCTAGTAGTCAAATCCTTGCAAGAAAACTGTCCAGAGCTGTAGGCGATTTGCAGCCAATTGAGGAATGCCACAATGGTTCCCAAATATGTGCGTTAGGGGCTGATCGGTAACCAGGCAGAACTTCCGCCCATACACATACTGGAAGAATTTCTTGATGCCAAAAACGATTGCCAAGGCTTCCAAATCTAACTGCCAATAGTTCTTCTCGGCTTCTGACAATGTATGAGAAGCAAACACCTCCGAGCCGTCCAGATACACATGACTGATCACAGCCCCGAAGCCATATGGGGAAGCATCACACGCCAAGGGCGTCGCCAGCCGATGGCCTAGGGGGGGGGGCAAGTTGTGGGAAAAGTGTGTATTTTTTTGCATTTGGCTACATTTTTTTTGAATCTCCAGGGCTCTAGCGGGGGGAAGCTGCCCCACTACCCCCCCTTGGCGACGCCCTTGTCACACGCCATCTTGATAGGCAACACAGGGTCATAGTGGGCCAGTACAATAGATGAAACAATCAAATCCTTGAGCTGCTTGAAGGCAACGTCGCACTGCGAGGTCTAACTCCGACATCCTTTCTTCAAAAGCCCATGCAAGGGTGCAAGGATTATAGAGAGGTTAGGCAGGAACCGAGCATAATAATTTACCAACCCAAGCCATGCACGCAGCTGCTTGAGATTTTGCGGAACTGGTGCATCCACAACTCCACTGACCTTATCACCGCAAGTGTGTAGCCCCTCTTTGTCAATAGTGTGACTCAAAAATGTTACTGAAGGCTGAAGGATTTTACACTTCTTCGTATTTACCTTGAGACCATATTTGTCTAGATGCTGGAATACTGTACCCAGATTTTTTCAGTGCTGCTCCCTTATTGGACCAGTAACCAGAACGTCATCTTGAAAGAAAACCACTCCATATAGGCCCTGAAGAACCTGCTCCATTGTACGCTGAAAAATGACCGGACAGGACGCAATCCGAATGGTAGTCTGCTGTATCTAAAAAGACCCCTGTGCGTATTGATTTTGCTCAATTCTTGAGATGCCTCACCTATCTTTAACTGCTGGAATGCTTGAGACAAATCTACAGTAGAAAATTCCTCACCACCCTTCAACTTTGAAAATAGCTCTTCCACCTTGGGAAGTGGGTAATACACTGCTAATAATCCAGGATTTACAGTTATTTTAAAATCAGCACATATGCGTACGCTGCCATCACTTTTTGCCACTGGCACAACCGGTGTAGCCCATTTACTGAATGTTACGGGGTGCAGAATGTGCAGCACTAACAGTCTGTCTAGCTCCGAGTCCACCTTGCTTTTTAGTGCGAACGCAAGGGTCCTGGCAGGCAAAAACACAGGAGGGACATTTCCCTTTAGTCGTAAGGAGACCTGCCCACCAGTAAATATTCCCAGGCCCTTATCAAAAACCAATGGATATCGCCTTACCAAGCTGTTAAATAACTCCCACTTCTGCTTGTCTGATGTCTCAATATGATACAAGTGCAGTCGTGGTAAATGTAAAGCACCATACCAGTCTCTCCCTAGCAAAGGTGGACCACCATTTGGTACTATAAAAATATCTAATTCTGCAGTCTCAGACTGTCCTTTTACTTTCACTGGAACCCTCAACGTACCACATGGACTCATCACCTCATTTGTATAAGACTTCAATCTGACATCGGTAGGCTTCAAGGGATAGGTTGCGAACAATTGTTTGTAGGTATGTTTCGATATGGCAGATATAACAGCACCGCTGTCCACTTCCATGTCTAATTGTACTTCCCTGACTAAAACAGGTATTACACATGGCTTTGGTTTGGTTCCAGTTGATATGCAAAACACTGATGTGAACTCATTTTCCCACCAATCTACGAGGACAACTTAGTTCTCTGCACCGTCGTGCACCACAAAGTTGTGTGCTCTTGCCTCCCCCTTCTTTGACATCGCTAGATTTGGACACATGCGCTGCAAATGACCCAGCTGTTTACAACACCTATAATTCTTAAATTTACAGTCTTTCACCACATGGTTAGCACTACCACAGCAAATGCATTTCACTGTTCCTAACCTTTTTTCATCTACTTTCCTGGGCCTAAACTTGACATTATTTACGGCCTTGGTCACTGGAGGTGGCTGACAGGGTACCTTACTAACCTTCAAATCTGCCACACCGGAAGATGCATTATCCATGGCTGCTTCATATGCAGCTGCAAGTGCTATGGCATTATCAAACACAATGTCTTCTGGTTCCAAGTATAACCTATGTGTTATATGTTTATCTCTTACCCCGACCACAAATTGGTCTTGCAAGGCTGAGTCTAAAAACGTCCCAAAATTACAATACCTGGTTAATTTCCGTAAACCAACCACAAAGTCAGAAACCGTTTCACTATCTTGTTGCACACGCTTCTGAAAATTGTGCCGTTCAGCTATGACCGATGGCTTGGGAGAATAATGATCACTCAACAACTTTTAAAGTTCCCTGTAACTCACATCCTGGGGTTTCTTTGGTTCGCACAGATTCCGTAACACTTAGTATGTTGCTTTGCCTAATGACGATATCAAAATTGCGCGCCGCTTCGCTTGGTCCTCTTCTTTATCACTGACGCCATTGGCAATAAAACACTGTTCCAGCCGCTCAGCGTACGATTCCCACGAATACTCACTGCAAACAAAATTTTCCACTTTGAAACCTCCCATTTTAACAATGCTGAATCACGGATTATTCTTTCCGGCACTTCATAAATCTATGTCGCCATCCCCTTTCAACTCTCCACAACTATCTTATGGTGGCTGATATTACAGACAAACATCCCACATGTGTCAAATATGCACCATATATAGTTTTTATTTTTGGTATCCTATTTTATGCAGGTTAAAAATTGTATTACAATGTTTGTACTGTTTTATTTAGCTTCATTCTTTTATTCTGTCTGTCATTTTATGCACTCATTTGCTGTGATTCAACCAAAAATTTGCTTAGGTATTACATTTTTCAAAGAATTGAGCTTCAGCTTTGAAAATAAAGTACTATAGTAATTTTTTGACTGCATTTTATCATAAAAATATTTTTTACACAAACTGTCCTACATCTGTAGGACAATTTAAACATTTAAATATGAAACATTTTGGTATTGAATTTTGAAAGTATCTCAATAAATTTTAATAAATAAAATATTATACTAATGTACATTTAAAGAAACATTTGAAATGCTATGTAGTGTAAATTAATATTATCATAAAAAAAATTATATATTTTTAAGGTTATCCATTAGCTTGTGAATATAGTATATAATTGGTAAAAATTTCAATGTTTTATCTTCTTGTGTTTCCAAACTAGAATCATATGATGGATTAGAGCAACAAATCCATTTAATCTTTCTTTATTAATGATAATGATTTTTTAGAAGCAAAAATACAGTAAATAAAGAAACAAATCTCTTTTTGTTACACATTTTTTTCTGCTGGTTATTCAATGCAATTAAGTGTTACTACAGGCACATACATTTATACTATGAGGATAAATATATTATTTTTATTTTATACAACACAGAGTTTTCAACTATCACAAAATAAGGACAGAAAATATTCCGAGATTTATTCCAAAACTGACATGTTATTTACATTGAACAATATGCAGAAATGTATGATTGCAATGATTACAAACAATTTCCAAACTATGGAATGGTACCCTCACAATTCACTTATTCAAACAATTCTGAATGTAAATAGTATTCAATTTGTTTTTACAACTAAACCAATTATTGTTAATGAAGTTATTGTAAAATACTAATAGCGTTCAAATAAAATATTGTCACAACAATAGAAGATTACTTCTAATTCATACAACTGAAAAAACATTTGCATTGAGCTGAATATTATAAGTTTCCAAATGCCAAGGCTAGAAAACTCACGGTAAGCAATTATTAAAGATGCTGGCGTCAGTTTAACCACTGGATAGTGTACTACAAAACCAATTACAAACAATAACAATTATTGTTTGGCAATAAAATAAAGAATGTTTAAACCAATTGAATACTGTACTCATTTAACACTAACCTATTTACATGACCCTTTAGTACATACTTCCGTATATATCTTGATCTACTTCCATATTATGAATATCTTATATACATATTCAGTCCTTGCTTTACTTGCTAACACAGAAGTGTGTTGTCGTTGTGTAATAGTGTCACGAAAGAGGGTGAGATTCTTTGAGATGTCAAAATGTCAGTTCAAGCACTGAGACATATGCACACACACTGGAACTATCTAATATGAACTGAATTATTCTTAAACATTTGGCACAGAGGTCACCACAACTGGATTGTGTCTTTGTAATTCAACTTTCAAATTCGCTATTTTAGATCCGTTGTAGTTCAAACAGTACTCATAAAATTGTTCGTAAATTTTGATTTACTGTGGAATTCAGTGACTAATTCTTCTTATAACAGTTTAAAAACTGCTTACTCGTCGACAATCAATCGTGAAGTTCAATGCAGTAGATTTTGCTTATTCTTCTTAAACTTATTACGTTTTGTAGAAATCCCATGGATAATTCGTCTCTTCTTTGCTAACTATTAAATTAATAACACATTCCTTGAGTCACGTTCAACATCACTTTCTAGTGCCGAAACTTTTGATAAATTCACGACAAAACTTTCACACAACTGGTCGTTTTGGCAGCTAGACTTCGACTGAAAGTTCCAAACTTCTGCTTTGATACCTAAAGTTCCTTCTAAATTTTGGTAGTCAATCAGCACTTACTTTACAAATTTGTACTATTTATTCTACAAAGTACAAACCAAATTTGTGGGACTTTTTCACATCAAAATAGCTGACAAAATTACCTACACTAGAATGAATTCACTTGCAAAAACATTCTTCCTTGATATTATTACTTAACTAATATATAAAATACAATTATACACTTAACAAATAAATGACTGCTTTCCAGTGGTCGAAAAACAAAACTTGTAAAATCAAAGATAAAACTGAGTTAAATATGTTAAATAACATTTCATCAAAACAAATCTCTTGGGGTAAATTGCAAATTTGCAAAGAAAAAATTAAAGTGACATTAAAATTTTACACGACACATTGAACTACTTCATTGGAATGAGTAACTCACCAACTGCTTCCATATTCTGATCTGAGTTATTTTTTATCTAAACTAAACAGGTTTTGCATTGAGAGGGAAGTGCAGGGGGGCAAAATCCCTGAGGCCCGGGCACCAGAGAGAGACTGGTAGGTTCCAAGATTTTATTTAATGCTTTTTGAAGGGCATGCCTAGTTATGGGTGTATCTGTGTTAGTGAGGGGGGATGATAAGTGTGACGCTCGCTGGTGTTTCTAGAGCAGTATCTCCTCTAAGCACAAGGCTGTGAATTGGCCTGTAGTCTTCTCGTCATGCGTTAGACAACTATGAAAGCTGAGTGGTAAAAATAACATAAGATAGCTGAGAAATGAAGATAAAGGTGTAATGCAAGCCCCTTGGGTGCTTTCAAGAATCTTTACTGGGCATTTAATGTCTAACAAAAAATTTTAATGTTTTAGTTCTTTTCACCCTCCTACAAAAAAAAACAGTTAAAAAACGAGATACATAAAAACCCATCCACCCTCAGTGTATTCTTAAGTGCTTTTCGTAGACTCCACTTGGATATCTTGTGGAGTTTTCAAATTGTGTGGTTTCTTCTGTAGCTCTGCACATTGTATGTGTGCTCAGGTGAAACATAAACATTGCATTTAATTCAAGCAGAAAACAATGGATATCTGTATAACCTGAGAAGCATTTTTTCTTCAATTGAATAAATGTTTTCAGATATTGTTCCTTAAACATGTTCGCTGAGACCAGTTTAGCTGTGATGGGTGAACGTACTCTTAGATGCAACACTAGTTCAATGTTGGTTCAGAGCATGAGGTACAAATGATTCTGAAATCTAGAAACAAACCACATTAGCAATTATTTAAAATTGTGTTTGTGTATTAATTAGGTAAGTTTTATTTAAATGTTAAAATTTTACTTTTTTTTTTGCAAACATATACCATAGTTTATAATACTATAAAATAATACAATATAATAATACTGACCATGTATAAAATTAAATTTAAAATAAAAATTATTTGTTAGATTTTTGTCATGAAATGTGTGTGTTCCATTAATAAATTATTACAAGTCTGATTTGGAAAACAAATAGGAACTGCTTGTATAGCAGAGTGACACTTTCAAAATTAAATTTCAATAATTTTTTGTTCAGTGTGACGAATAGATTTTACCTAACAAAAAAAAAAAAGACTGTAGTGTTATTTGTTTATGGAAATAATATACTAACAATAAACTATATTTGATATGGAATTGCCACTACCTGCACAGCTCACAATTTTGCTGTTTTATACATTTCACTGTCATACATTGTGATTGATTCCAATGTAATGTTGTTAACTATGTATCTCATAATTGAAAATTTATGCAAAAAAAAAAATTTTTTCAGAGGAAAGGCATTGTAATGTACATTTGTTTACTGCATGTAAATAATGTTACATATGGTATAGGTGCCTGAATTCAAAGTTAAAGATTATGGATGACAGTTTAGCATTTAGAGGTAAACCAGATATGAAGTTTTGAAAGTAATACAATAAAATTTATAACATGTAACATCATATCACTTCTCCATTTAGCCTACAAAGTTTTAGTTTGCTATTGTAAATATTACTTGTTCGAGTGTGGTGTAACCTGAAATGAGTGAATCCATGAATGGAATTAAAGTTTTTTACTTGGCTTATTACTGTGTGAAAATGTAAGTGACTTGGTTGATTTGGACCAGTCAGTATTAACCTTTGTATTCCATTGTGAACATTTTTGTTATATTTCATTTCAAAGAACATAAATACATAGAAAATATGTACCTACTGCATTGAAATGAAATGAGTAATAAATTCTCAATAATTCATGTAATTACTTAAACACTAAAAATTAGGTTTTACCATAATATCCATTATTTATTATTTTCAATCCCTATACCTTCAAATTATATTATAACTGTTACAATTTTTAACAGTGACTTTTTTTTCTAAATACACTGTGATTTTACTACACAGGTGTTGTTACTTAAAAACACCAAGAATGTTTTAAGTCCCTGGCAATCACTATCATTTTATTTCATTGGCTCAGTCTTGGAATTGCAACGTTCTAGATAAAACATCACATTTTACGAAGATAATTGCAATTACTAATTATAAAAGTATAACAAGTACAAGAAAACAATCATAATATATTATTTTGAGTCAACGTGTACCTATATATGTATATACATAAAACATTTATTTTATAATGCTGCTACCCCCCGGCAGTCCCGTGACTGAGAACCGGGTTGAACTTAGTGGTACAGAAGTAATTTACAATAATTTAAATATGAGATTGGTCCAGAATAGCATCAGGTTAGCCCGGACCAAAAAGTTGGTGTGGGTCGCCGGCCCCAGTGTGGCTTACTAAGCTCGATAGCTGCACCTGTTGGTGAAGGCCCGACTATCTAACGACATCCTTGATCGCTCCCTTCTCAGCATAGGTAGTTGATTCCTAAGTAGGTTGGGTGGCGAACTACTGAATAAACTATCTTTTGGCGGACGTGGTTTTATTCACACGAGCCGATGTACAGGTACTAATAATAGCCCAGTAAATGAAGGCCAAAAATCGCCTGTTGTCGCAACTAATTCCCGGAAAGCTGAATTTTTGTCAGATGTTAGACACTTATAAGACACGTATTTCCTCAAAAGTCCCACCCTCTCATCCTTGTGCAAACCCCCCCCCCCCCCTCCCCCCACCCCTCTCGGAAGTTCTAAAATGTTGACCTTTACAGAATCGCTTGTGAATACGTAAATAATTGTGTAAAGTAGTAAATATATAGCGTATTTTGTTCTCAAAAATCTGGTTTTTAATTTTGTTTCTGACAATATTTTCTTTAATGTTGATAGTTAAGGCATTATAAAATCACAAACACAAAAAAAAAAAACGTGTTTTTAATGTCAAAATGCGCAGTTCTCGTTCTGGATGTTTTTAAATATTGGAAATACACAAAAAATCTTCAAGTAAATTTTGTAGCACACACTTTCAGCTTTAAAATGATGTATAGTTTATATCGGGGAATTCATTGGTTACTGCTGGGGAGGGGGGGAAGTAAGCGCATGTATATGGCTAGCACACTCCGACCTGCTACATTTATCTACCCGGCTTCCCTACAATCTACTCTTATCATGAGATTTTTATTTTTAATATTCCTCTGTTACATGCAGGATTTAAAACTTTAAAATTTAAATAGGAACCTAAATCTAATAGTAGGCTAATTATTAATATATATATATGTATTCATTCGCAATACAAAATGGAATCAAAAATAATTGTTCGGTGGTGTTTATTTTTACATATTACGGGCGGAAGGAACGAGAGCTCTCCGATGAAGCACACTGTTGACGAAAATCTGGGAGTTCCTGCTTGGTTTCGAACCCGAATCACCTTTGACAAAGGCAAGAACTGGATCACTGCAACCCCGTTTTGAAATTATTTAAATAATGGTAAATTTGCCATAAAACGTATGAGGGTCAAGTGGCTTTCAGGGTTAATATGTTTGAGCCTTGGCAGCGAGAACTGGGTTAAGTGGCAGGCACACCACGTATGCATATTCTTATTGCGTCTCGTTTATTAAGTCTTCGCGATGACGGAGCAGGAGTGGGCTACACGTTCTTGTCTTATCTCGGCAATAGCATGAAGAGTGGTTTACTGGATAGGGTTGAGGCGGGCGGGCTGCAGGGCAGCTATGAAAAAAATGAAGGGACAGTCTTTCGGAGAACTGAAATTACATAGGAAGGATATGGTACTGACTCAATCTAGTCACAAATCTGTGGCTGTTCGATCAAAGCGAGTGACTGTGAATCCTCAACAGTTATTCAATCGAATACTCTGTTTGTGTGATGGTCCGACTAGATTAAAAGTTTACCTTTCGTACGAACTGGCTTCTCGATCACCATCCTTATTCGATGATGTTTCTTTACGTATACAAAATATATCATGAAAAAGGAAGCTTTTCTATCTAATACGAATAACAAAAAAAAATCAATTATGAAACTGTCTGAAGCATTAAATAGAAGGGGAATAAGTTCATTCATAGCCGAGGGAGATGCTGACTTAGACATCGTAAAAACAGGAATTGAACATCTCAATAAATTCAATGTAGTCATAGTTGTGGGATCAGACACAGATCTTCTGGTACTGCTTGTAGCACTTGCGCCTGAAAATAACTATGTATTCTTTTGAAAACAAATCTGTGGCAAAAATCCTTCCGTTGTTTATTATGACAAACAAACACTAGTAAATGTGCACAGGGCCATCATAAAACTTCTTTTATTTGCATATGCAATTACAGGCTGTGACACCACCTCGTCATTTTTTGGTTTGGGAAAGACAAAATCTGTTGATGTGATCAAAGTTGTACCACAAACCAAACTTCAAGCAGAGTTATTTTTGGAAAAATATGTATCTCGCGATGAATTACTCGAAAAGGGAGAGACATGTACAGGTTTAGGAGATATTCTAATCTGAATGAAGCTCGCTACTACAAATTTACATCCATGACAAGTAAATCTGCTTTAAAATCTAACTTTGGTTTATCAAAATTGCCCCCCACATCAGAAGCAGCTCACCAACATCTATTACGAGTTTACCTCCAGGTGCAATATTGGATGGGCAATAAACTTACACCTACAGATTGTGGTTGGAGGCATGAATTTGTAAAGGAAAATTGCAGGAAAAATAAAGTTTTAAAACCTGTTCCCAGTACCAAAGCCTTTGCCCCTGATGACCTTCTTTGTCTTGTTTCCTGCAGCTGTAATACTTCATGCAGTAACAATTGCAAATGCAGAAAATCCGGTCTAGGCTGTTCTGCTATGTGTGGAAACTGTAATGGATTATCATGCCTTAACTCTCCAAATTTCAACGAAGAAATTGAACTTCCTTCAGACGACTAGTGTCATAGTAAAGTTTGTAAATGCCAATGACTGATGCAGATGATGGTCAACATGTATTGATTAAGGACAATTTGTTAAAAATTAAGGATACATTACTTTTATATTAGAGGCGGGTGGGCGGTCCGTGATGCTGTCATCTAAACTACAATTTAATATTTAAAACATTTTTAACTTGTTTAAAGTTATTCATAATCATGACAGCTACCGGTTTTAGCCAGTCCGGGACATGGCGGGTCCATAGGTGGTGAATAATGGAAGGCTCTTAATTGGGTAGGGGTATCTTTCCCCCCGAACCCAATCTGGCTATGCGTATTTAAGTAAAGAATTTATGGACACAGAATTACTTTAAGTATTTGCTAATAAATATTATATAAATATTATTAACATAACTTGCAAAAAAGAAAAATATAACTTAGTTGTTTTATGAATTATTTTATATAAAAATTAAAACTGTTTAAAAATAGATATATTATTCCTCAAATAATTATGAAGGCTACGCGAACGGACTGCGAATACAAAAGGATGCACATAGTAGGTCGGTGCACGCTAGCCATACGCATGCGCTCACTTACCCCCTCCCCAGCAGTAACCAATGAATTCCCTGATATAAACTATACATCATTTTAAAGCTGAAAGTGTGTGCTACAAAGTTTACTTTAAGATTTTTTGTGTATTTCCAATATTTAAAAACATCCAGAACGAGAACTGCGCATTTTGACATTAAAAACACGTTTTTTTTTATGTTTGTGATTTTATAATGCCTTAACTATCAACATTAAAGAAAATATTGTCAGAAACAAAATTAAAAACCAGATTTTTGAGAGCAATATACGCTCTATATTTACTACTTTACACAATTATTTACGTATTCACAAGCGATTTTGTAAAGGTCAACATTTTAGAACTTCCGAGAGGGGTGGGAGGGAAAGCACAAGGGGAAGAGAAGGGGACTTTTGAGGAAATATGTGTCTTATAAGGGTCTAACATCTGACAAAAATTCAGCTTTCCTGGAATTAGTTGCGACAAAAAACCTTTATTTACTGGGCTATAATAAGCCTGAGTCCGTATGCTACAAATTACAATGGAAACACTGTTAACACATGTTGCACTTTATGTTATGTGTCTACGCCCTCTGGCGGTCATCCCGCTATAGAAAGATTGCAAACCAAATTAGTCGACCCTGGAACTCGTTTAAAAATACCACAGTTCGATCACGCGGTGATGGAGGAGTTAAGTCGGGAGGGTCACGCCTGCACCGCTAACTGGTCCAGGTATTCGTGGTGAATTAAGTACCAAAGGTTTAAGTTAATTAATAAGATTTACCAGCAAGCAGAGCTCAGTTATGTAAGCATTGCAGCTTCTACACGTGACAGTCACGTCCGCCTTGTACCGCGTACTCATGAAGACTGCCGCAAGAGGGAAGCGACGGGAGAGGGGAGGGACAGCGCCCTCACGCGCCACATCCATAGAACACGAATAAATATTTCTTCGTAAAACATAACGTCTAAACATCTTACAATATAATTAGTTCAATTCCCCACGTGGGAAACGACTGACAGAAGGTCTAAATATGTACGTATTATCTATACGGTAACATCAGTCAAACCAGAGACACTTCGTCGCTCTATTGTGAGCTACTCAGTTGCCTGGAGCTGGACTATTTATATATTAGGTACTAGCTAATAACCCGCGGCTTCGCTCGCGCAATTTCTGAGTATTGCTGAAATCTTACCATGAAACAAAGTGCCAATAAACACAATACATTTTTAGGTACAGAAATTAATCCTTAACTATTTAAGAATGAAATTTTTTCAAGAAGTTTGGTGAATATTTTTTTTTAATTTTTAGTATAGATTATTTATATGATGTTAAAAATGTATTGTTAGTGTGTTCGAAGATATTTTACCTTGACAAAATCACACTTCTCTCCTTTAATTTAATGATGTAGACAATTAAAAATATATATTAAAACTCACAGTTTATGCCATTGTTTACACTGAAACATTTTATTTATTAAGGTTAGAGCTATTGTTAAAATAATTTAACAATTTCACTTTATTACAAATACCTTCCAATATTTAAGGAAATCAAATTTGATACAATCACATCTTTATTTGTAATGTAAAGTACAGATCTCAAATTTCTTCTCAAACATATTAGTAGATTCTTAGTTTGCTTAGTAGAATCTCATTATAAAGTACATCAATAAAGCCTCAACTTTCATACTTAGTAATGAAAGTCTATATATTTACCTTTAAAAGGTAGTATTTTTGAATTTTTAAAAATAAAGTAGTAGGGGATCAAATGTTACATTAGCTTGGAAGCAAATATTTGTAAAACAACAATTAAAAAAAAAATAGATACACATTTATGGAGATAGAATTCCCTTGTTATCTCCTAGGCGAAGTCACTTGCGACCAGCAGATAAAGATTACTGTTCGTATCGTTTAATAATTTTTTTCGCGATCTTTTATTATTGTTGACAGTGTAGTGGGCACCAAACCAAACGACCTTGCCACAACTGCATTTTTTCTGCCTTTGTCAACTTCTTTCAAAATTTCCACGTTTTACTTCAAAGCGAACTGCTTGCGTTTTTTTTTTTTTTTATCTTTTTGGCCATCTATCCTGATTAAAATATTCAATCAACAATATTGTTTGCCTCGCGCTGTCAAACCATAAACAAACCTCGCATCCATAGATAACCATAGCGCCGCAATAGTAGCCGCCGCTGCCGCGCGTCGGAAGCATGGCTGTGTCAGGTGACATTCCGACCTTCATTGCAACGCAAAGCGTGTCGGCCATGTTGTGACACCAAACAGTTCAAATTTAACCTGCTTAAATTAACATTATTGGTTCCCTTTTGGTATATAATTTCAAATATAATTTTTATTTAACGTTTGTATCTGCGTTAATTAAAACTTTTAAAACGTGCTTTACGAATAACCAAAGATGGCGCAGCAAAAAACAATTGTCTTGAAGAAAGGCGAGACAGCAATCGATTGCTTAGATCGTCTCGTGCACTAAAATGTGTGATCCATGGAGGAGGAAGAATGGCGCGTTATACTCATGGAGGTAATAGTCTATGGAGTGGAAGCAAGCGTACTTTTCAAGGGTAATCAATGAAGCCTGTACCCAAAATAAAATCTTCGGACTGCGCATGCGCACAACGATTGTTTACATGTACCGCCATATTGCGGGTGGCAAAAGAATAGCAGACAGCAATGTGATTTGTATGACGCTTTAGGAAATGTGCGTGCAAAAAATTTAAATATGAAACTATTCTTTTTATATTATTAGTAATAAAGAACCACGCAGGAGGGCTAGCATATCTTTCACATTTAAACGGTAACGGAAAGATTTAATTACAGACAGTGTACGAACTGCCAATACCACATTCAAGTATTTACGATTCTGCATGTTTGTTTAATACAATGAGCAACTATAATACTTGGTTTTTAACATTGTCTTGATATTTTTTTTTTACTGTGAATATTATTATTGATGTACTGTGACGACTGATGCGAAGTGTTATGAAATCGACACTATACTTTAGATTACAACCACAGAACAGTAATAAGCAAAACTAACGAATGTTCAATTCAAACGAGTTTTTGGATTCCACGAAATGCTATGCTGCAAACTGTAGTCAAATAAAACATTTTTTTAAAAACAGTTAATGAGAAAATTGTACAAAGGTTGCGAAAGTGTAGAGTAAGTCACAGTGTGTGTTGCTGTTTACATGTAGATACTTCTCAAGATTCGTGCATTGTGAATAAATAAACATGCTGTTTTAATATTCCTTAAAATTTAATTTACATCAACAGTTGAAAGTGCCTAGGGTAGGCCAATGTGATTTTATGCATAATTAAAATTGTTCATGCGCACATTTTTTTTTTGCTAATCAACTTGCCGTCGTCCGGGGTCTCGGGCTCGAGTCCCGGTGCGGTTCCTAGCGGGAGTGGCTGTTGCGAATGTAATGAGTCCGGGTGGGCGCCAGACTAGTTCTGGTGCTAGTCGGTAGTTGGGTCGTGGGGTCGATTGCCCTGCGTGGCCCACTAGGACCGTCGGCGGTGTTACGTGGGTCTGAGAGATTCCCTACTCGGCGGTGGTTGGGGATAGCAGGTTTAAAGAAGCGTACGCTGGAGTGAGTTAATAAATGACGTGTGTCATTTATTCAGTCGACAGTGGCTCTGGTGTAACGTTGTCGGTTACACGCCACATCGTACAATAGGTGACGTTACAAGATACAAATTACACAATTACACTCAACTGAGTCTGAGAGTTACTGAATTACCGTAGCACAAGTTTACAAAAGGAATGTTACACGAGGTTGCGTTATATAAGTTCACGAATGTTACGTGGAGAGGTGCGTCGCACAAGTTTACAAAATAATGTTACACGAGGGTGCGTTGCACAAGTTTACAAAAGAAATGTTACACGAGGTTGCGTTGCACAAGTTTATAAAAGAATGTTACAACGTCAGTAGTTGTTTCAGTAGTTGTTCCGTATTATCGTGTCCCTAGGCGTTTCTGAGCCTGACTGCTCAACGAGGGGTGAGGGTGATTGGAGGCGGCCAATCCTGTAAATCTGCGTATTGAGGCGGTGCTCGCGTCCACGGCAGTGGAGCGCGGACCGCAGCTAAATTCGCTCAAGAGTTCCCTTACGGGGAGTGTCAGCGCCGGAGCGACTGAGATTAACAAAAGTTCTGTCCTCGGGAGTCGGCCCGTACCGGATAGTGCACCTACCCCGCGGACCAAGTGTGGTGCAGGGGGGGGTGTGATATTTATGCGGCCGGATTAGGTCCTGGACCGAAAAAGCTGGACCGGGTACACACGGAGAGATTATTAAAAAGGTTTTGAAGAATGACTATAGTTACCAGAAGTGAACTCGGTGTGGACAAAGGATGATGTCTCTCCGTGGGACGTGCGTCCGCCCCGGTCCACGAGTCGCGCTGTACTGGCGTCATGTCATGGCGTCCGGCCGAGGCTCGGTGGCCCTCGCGCCAGGGTTGACCTCATTACGTTAATTTCTGATCTGATAAGTTAATAAGAGAATTTAATGATGTTAAATTCTTATATAAATTATAAAGGCTGAATTAAGGTCATTTGCCCCTTCTATGAATTGAAAGTTATTATATTTAAGAATTATTGTGTTTGAATTTTTACGTCACACCAGCGACTGTTCGTTTCTTGTCAGATTGTTTTGGTGTGGTTAATGACGCAACACAAGGTTTGAATAATTATGTCATAAGGTCTGATTGATTGATTCAGGCAGAAGGCCGCCAGGGGAACACTCACACGCGTATTTATGTAGTTGCACACGTGAGTGCCCGGGCACTCCTACGTCGCACTTCTGTCAACCGACTTTAAATTACTACGTAATATAGTTTAATAATTAGTGTTTGTTTTTATACGTGGTTGATTGAAGTGACGGTCTGTTTATTTGGGGGAGGCCGGGTTCTACCTTAGTTGTTGGTGGCTCGCCTGACTCGGGTGGGTCATGGCTAGGGGCGCGTTCCGTTAGCGGGGTGAATACTGGCGGTTGCAGGTCGGGCTTTAGGGTGGCCTTCGGTCGGATGACGTCAAACTTACCTAGTCCAAATGTTTAATTTATGAAGCCACTGAATTCAATTAAATTCTTTGTTTTCCAGGAGACTACACTTTTACACAAATATGGTACAAGTAGTATATAGGACTCGTCAGCAAAGTTATATTTCACAATATAAGTTACCTATTTGATTATATATAAACACTTGACAAGTGACAATAAACAAAGGGTAAAATTCTTAGGTCGCGGCTTTTCCGTAAATAAAATAATAAAATTCTGATAATACATTCTTTTAAACTCTAATGACGTTCCTCTACTTACCTTGAAAACGGCGTTTCTAAATTTCTACTGGTTTTCGAGATACTGCAGTTAGATATTACAGGGTCATGCCATCAGGACCAAGATATCAACTTGGATACGTGATTATGGAACTTTTACTACATTATCAATTGGTAGACAAAACAATGACAAGCTTGTAGTCAACAGAATAAAATTTATGTAAAATATTAAGTTTAAGTGCATCTGCCTTGCGTCGTACGTGTGCGCTCCGTTTACTCGCCATATTTTAAGTAACGACCGTTAAAAGCACATTAAATTTACATGTTCATAAATATAATATCTGACATATACATTTACTATTTACAATACTATTTACGTCGGCCACCAGCACTTAAAATTGGGTTAGGAAAATTTAAAAGCCAAATTTATCTCTCGCTGTATGAACGCACATTATACATTTACAAAAAGAAAATAACAGTTTCTTACTTGTAGAAACTTAATCCACCACAACTGCCGAATCTATTAGTGCAACCAAAAGCTGCACAAGCTTTCACCATTACGTATATTCAGCGAAAAATTAAAACGGTGCCATTCAAAATAATGTAAACATTGGCGTTTTTGCCACCTTTAGCTCTATCCTTGTCTTTCAACATCGTCTGCTAGGATGCTTCAAGTTTGGTTATAGTAGAGGTGGGTTGTTACAGCAATTTTCGGTATCTGTTCCAACCTGATACTGATACAGCATTGTACCATGTTACAAATCTCTGATACTTCTGTATCAGACGGTTCCAGGAGGCAACAAAGCTCCGCGTACGCAGACCGTGCGACGGGAAGGAGAATCTGATACATTATTTATCACGCCTGGTAATTCTCTACCTCTGATACTCTCATGCCCACCTGATACAACCAGTATCAATCAGTTCAACATTCACTGCAGTTCGTCCTGGCCGTGTATCACCATGTTGCGGGCTGTCATGCTTTATAGTTAGTATCTTTATAGTGAAATAAGGAATGGATAAGTGCACGAAAAAGACTTCATTTGTGTGGAATTTTTTCACGGAAAATAATGAGTTTGCTAATTGTAATTTGTGTAAACAAAAACTGAGTTATAAATCATCGACTAATCTGAAGAAACATTTGAAAAAACATTGATATAGTATGCTCACTAATGTACCTATCTGTATTTTTATTTTTTATTTTTGATAAAATCGTGAATTTTTAATGTATAAAAACACTAGTTACTAATTGTTTTCGAAAAAAGAAAGTCCATATGTTGATTACATCTGTTATTCGTGTCAACTGAGAATTTATTTGCATTTTCATAGCTGTTAGGTGCACAAATATAAATATTATATCTTGTATTAATGTACTTTTTAATATTAAAATTTCATTAGTTTTATTATTGAACGAGACGGTGCACGCACTGCGCACTGAGCGTACTTTGAAGTAGGACAATAAACAAAACGACTTGTAACCAGGGCTGCCACTCTGATATTCATGAAAAACCTAGATAACCTACAAAAAAACCCAGACACATGGGTAAAAAACCCAGATGCGTCTAAAATGCTATCGTTGAAAATGTTTGCGTAGGTACTAATTCAAAAATATAAACATAACTGGTTTTAATATAAAACAATTAATTACCTTACAAGACTGAAAACGGTTAAATACAACCAATACAAGAAAATTACACTGCAGCAAAATGGCTGTATAAGTAATTCTTGGACCAGCACATATCATAAAAAAACCTACAAATATATACATGACAAAACAAACACCATCACTGCATTCTTTAAACCGGTAATTGTTTTTATAAAACTGCATCATGTATGTTAGTCTTTATTCAGAGTCTGATTCAACAAGATTGGTTTGAAGGTTATTTGTTGCCTTTGTTTTGTGTTCTGCAAGCCTCTTTGAAGAATGTGTCTAATTTAATATTTGACTTAGCTTCTTGAAAACTAGTTTTGTGTTTATATGTATTTTTGTGTGTGAAACACATAGACTTGTTTGCATTTATCAAAGAGATATTGCAACAGATACAGTAGCTACTACCTTTATTATTGTTTTAGGTATAAAAATAATTAAAATTATAAAAAACCTAGAATTGTTGGAATTCATTATTTAAAAACCCAGAAACCCAAACACCATTGGAAAAACCCAGATCTGGGTGGAAAAACCCATGAGTGGCAGCCCTGCTTGTAACAATATCGCTTTGCGCCTCTCCTTCAAGGCTTCAACGCCTTCCCCTGCGCTTCCTCCCCTACATTCTTTACCTTCTTTATCCCTTATTCGTTGTTCCTGCTCCCTCCCCTTTCACAAGCTCCGCCCAAGTGACCGTCATCTGCGATCGGGTACTGCGCTCATTGGCCGTGGCGTTGTTCCAGGTGAATTCTGAACTGATACTAAAGTCTCTGATACTTTTCAAGTGTACTCGTTTGCCGTTCCTGATACAGGCGCGTATCAGTGACAAAGTATCTGGTTGTAACTTTTCGACCCACCTCTAGGTTATACGCTTCCACTCTATAGACTATTACCTCCATGGTTATACTGTACTATGATTCTATGAATCGTTGAGATAGTATTTGTTTACGTTTTATATTTGTTAACGTTTCTTAAAAGCGATAAAAATTAATCATGATGTACATTTATATTAAAGAACCCCTGCACAAACACAGTAACAATTATGTATGTAAAATATTCTTGATAACTGGAAAATAATGGTCGTTGTATTGAAAGGTAGGATACATTTTTAATGTTAAAGTGAAATATTTTTACATTGTTTACATTGGTGTTTTGAGCAGGAATTTAAAATCATACGTTGAACTGAAATATACGTTATTCTGAAGTACGTTGTAACGAAATTTCACTGTATAACTATAACGAAATCCCCTAGTTTCTTACCCCTTGGCTATTTTCCAATAGGGACGACAATGTTAAAATTGAGACTTAAGTAAATATGACAATTTAGGCTACTCAGACAAAAACGAAACTAATTTTTTTTTCTTCTTTTAACCGCAAATATGAATTCCAAAATAAATATAATAAACTAATATTTATTTTGAGTTAGAATTATTCTTACCAACACCATAACCTATATTTCAATATTTTTAGAATAATAACTACATTGTTACAAATAAAACTATGGTATTTCTGAGAATATTTAATGATAGAAGGTAGCTTAATGTACATTTATTTATCATTTCCAATATAAAAAAATTATGTTTTATTTCATAAGATAATATTTTTAATGTTAACGAAATATTTAACAATATTTCACATTTTAAAAAGTATACCTAGGTTAATACATTTATGTATACAATATTTTTTTTTGTTTTGCCCTCTTTAGTTAAAATGTAAAGATTTTGTGGACTGAATACTCGTGAACATGCTACATACAGTTGCCCATGGGAAAAACAGGGTTTTTCTAAATTTACACCTGCTACTTTCAGTGTTTGACCCTGCGCTTTGTTTATAGTCATGGCAAAAGCTGTTTTCAGAGGGAACGGCACTCTTTTAAAGTTGAAAGGTAAATTGGTTGTAATTATAGGAATACTGGGAATCAAAACATTTTCTCCTTTTGCAATTCCAGACAATTATTGCCTTTACAATATTCCGTCACAGATGTGTAATCTGTAACCGTGTGCCATTACATAATCTGGTTGCATCGAGATTACGCATCAACAGGACTGGAACACCAACTTTTAGCTTGGGCCTATGAGAGGGCACTCTCGACAACTCTAAAGAGTTGAGGAACTCTACAGGATACGACATGACCTGCTCGCATGACATTGTCTACCGAGAGATACTCCACAAAGTCACCTTCTACGTGGGACATAATTTTTTCATTGATCTGCCTGACGATTTCATTTGTTGGTGCTAAAATTGCCCTCTCACACAGCCATTCTCTATTCCCCATATTTGTTTGTATATCGGGGTACACTTTATTTTATAGATCATCTGAGTTTTGTACAATGTTGCAGAATTCTTGGTTTAATTTTATCATTCTGTCATTATCTCTTGCCAAACTATCTTCGCCTATTTTTAGTAGAGCTGCCGCATACTGCCCCATTTGTTTATCATTATGCAGTTGTACTCGCATATTTACAGTTAGAAAAAATTTCTTACATTTAACCATATTGTAGACGCCTTTAGCATGCATTTATTTCATCTCCGGTGTGCCCCTAGTTATCACCGGCAGAGTCTGTCTAAAATCACTAGCTAAAAGTACCACCATCCCTCCCATGATATTTTGGTTGCCCTTGATGTCTTTCATAGTCCGATTTAGGGCTTCGATTGCTCTTTTGTGTGACATCGTACATTCATCCCAAACCAACAGCTTACATTGTTGTAACATTCATCCCCGCTCGCTGTTTTTACTAATGTTGCAAACTGGCATTTCCTCATGAGCCAAGTTTAATGGTAGTTTTAGTACCGAATGTGCCGTTTGGCCACCATTCAGCAGTGTGGCTGTTATTCCAGAGGAGGCTTCTGCAACAGCAACTCCGCTATCTTTCTGTATTTGAGCTAAAATCATGTTTAAAATAAATGTTTTACCAGTGCCTACCGGGGCATCTTAAAAGAACATACCACCTTCACCGTTTCTATTTTTTGCACGACATTATCAAAAATCAATCATTGTTCCGAGTTCAAGCGTGGGACGAACTCTTCTATTTGCTGTTGTAAAGATGCTGTATCGTAATTTAATTATCGTATTAAATCACTACTAAGATCACCGGTTCTATATGGTCTACTCATACAAAAGTCAGATAAATCTTTTCCAGTAATAGTCATCACTTGGTCTTCAATCTTAGTTAGTGCCTCGTCGTAAATGAAATCATTGTATGTTACATCTGGATTACTTTGTAGTAATATATGTAATATATCGTCTGTCATGTAATTTTTTATAATTTTCCCACAGTAGTTGAGGTTTTGAAAGTCCACATGTTGCTATTAATATAGCAAAAAGGTTTCTCATCTCGACTGCTGATCTACATTGAGCAGCCTCTTCCAGTGTTAGATCCCAATGATTGTCATTTTCTAAAAACTCTCTTGCCTCGCAAGTTTCTCTGTATGTTGAAAATACTTGATTATTGTGTTTTTTGAGATCTTCGAAAGAAGTTGGCCCTCGCACATGGTGTAGAAGTATTCTCAAACAAAAACATTCCATATTGCTAACATGGACTGTGTAAACTCTACCTAAAGTATCTCCAGATTTAACACCAGGCCAATTATGAACAGGAATTCCTTGAACTCTGTGTTTACATTCTCTTCTGGTGGAATTCCAGGTATAATATCTCGGTACATCAACATATAGAAGAGTTTTTTTCAAAATCATCTTTTGAGCAAAGTTCAAAAAAAGCGGATAGTGTTGTCTTTGGCGGAGTGGATACTCGCTCGTGGAAGTTATTTTCAGTGAAATAGACCTGTTCACCATTCTCTAAGTGCACACTGAGATGAGTAACAGCGGGATGCCTTTCGTGTAATGGAAACCTAACAGCTGCCACACGGCTTCATTGCTGCTGACATAACGACCAGACTGATATGTATTTACTTCATCTACGGGATTTGCTAGTTCTGTGTTTCTGAAATTGAAAATTTGCTTGGTCACTACCTTTGTTAATATATTTACATATATATTTATATATATTTATATTTATTTATTTATATTTATATATTATTTATATTTATATATATATTTATTTATATATATTATTTATATATATTTACATATATATTTATACTGAACTGCAAGCCTCCACATTGATGAGGGCATTAAACATTTTGCATAAAATCGGTGAATAGGGGACCACCCATATATTATCAACAGTAAGATGACTGCCATTTCGGAGTTTCACAGATGCCATTCGACCTTCGTCTGCTGGCGCTCTTCTACGATACAGCAGGTATCCATAGGTGTGCCCAGACATTTCCTTTAGGGGGGGCCCTGCTAAATTTTTAAATCAGAAGCTGAATTTAGAATGTTAAATAGCCTAAATACATTCACTCATTGACTTGTTTATATTTTTGTGCAGTATCAACAAGATATGTTTACTAGTTTATATTTATATCCGTATAATTTTAACAATCTTGAAAATATGTTTTTTTTTTTCCATAGACAATGATTAAAGGGTACTTACACATTTCCCCCCCTCAAATTTTCCAATAGCTTGGTCCAGATCTCCCTTGAAATGAACTTATTTTTAGTGAATGCAAACACAGTAATTCAGACAACAGAACTTTAACAAAACTCTTAAAATATTTTTTTTTGCTTGGCCATTTTAAGGGACGTCATCTATATATATATAAATGAAACCCGTTTTCCTTGGTCACGGCATCACGCGTGAACGGCTGGACCGATTTCACTAATTTTTTTTTTGTTGTGTTTGCTATGGTCAGGAGAAGGTTCTTATGAAAGAAAAAATTAAGAAAATTGTGCGGAAAATTAGAAAATTTAAGAATAATGAATTCCTATTTCCCTTGGTCACGCCATCACGCGTAAATGACTGAACCGATTTCACTAATTCTTTTTTTGTTGTGTTTGTTATTGTCACGAGAAGGTTCTTATGAAAGAAAAAATTTAACGGAAAATTAGAAAATTTAAATATACTGAACCACCATATATAAAATTATTTCCAAACTAACCCAACACTTTGTACAATATAAATAATTTTAAAGTAACCTTATGACATTCAGCTTTAAGCGTTTACAGTTTCCAGTGCGGCTTGCATTTGCAATGTCAATAAATAAATCGCAAGGGCAGTCGCTAAGTGTATGTGGCATCAACCTAGAAAATCCATGTTTTTCACATGGCCAATTATATGTCGCCTGTTCCCGTGTCGGAAAACCATCAACATTATTTATTTACGCGCCAGAACATAAAACTAAAAATATAGTTTATCAAAAAGCATTAGAGTAGAGAGAAGCAGTGAGGGGTACAGAGACTATTAGTTGATTTATAGAGCGCACGTGGTATTGAGCTCATTGTTTACTTAAAAATGCCAAGTTGTTCAATAACAATTTGTAAAAACATTAGTGGAATTATTGGATCCTATGGAATAAACACTATTTTGACAATATATATTTTGTTTTTTATTTAATTAAATTAGTAAGGTCCTTTTCAGTTATAGTGATACCAGGGAATTATGGATTCATTTTTATATGGAGGATATTATAGATTCCAGTTCAAATTGAATAGGTACTCATACCTAAGATAGGTCAGCTATACAAAATAAAGTAGTGCATCATTGCTACGCTAAGGCGGTACGAAGTTCGCCGGGTCAGCTAGTGTTTTAAATAAACTAAGGCGGCTGTATTTCCAGAACGATAAAATGTTTAAAAATATTGTTAATTAGCATGCTGCAACACTGAAACACAGTTTGAGTGTCACAGTGCCAGGAATATACGAATATTAACGAACGCATTAGAGAAAATGCCGATCTGAATGATTACATTAGGGGGGTGCACGCCTATGCGGGTATCCATTTTCATTGTGGAGAGTCTCTTTATTTAGCTTACGTGGGAATTGTTATAGTACATTTCCCATGTTTCATGCAAGGGCTGTGAGGATTTTCAAGCCCACATGGACCATGAATCATATTTTTTAACAATAATATCATGGAGTTTCTTGTCACTGTTGCTATCCGGGATTTCAGCATTGATTATGTTATCTAATTGGTCAGGTCTGAACTTGTAAATTAACCACAATAAAATATGCACATGTGGTAATCCACGCTTCTGCCATTCGATGGTGTACATAAAGTACAAAACCTCTCCAAATATTATGCCTTTGTTAGTAACATTTACAAGTGTTTTAACTTTTAGTCTAAAAACTTTTGCTACTATATCATGCCTATCGATCACCCTTTGTCCTGGCATCAATTCAACAACTACTGCAGACCAGGTTGGGTTACATGTGAATGTAACAAATAAATCAGGGCGACCATATGTACGCACATAAGCAAATGCAAGCTGGGTATACTCATGTAAGTATCGAGGGCTGTTCACAAAATATGACGGTAATATGACCATTTTACCTAAATCGTTAGTGTTTACATTTGCATCATTTGCGACGGCATCCTGGAGGTGAATATAATTTTCAGCCCTCAGCTTACTTTGGTTTAACGATATAAATCGCAGATGCTCACTCTCAACTTTAACATACATGTCGACACAAAATTGGTTGGCCAACTGTCTACAATGTGATAGTAAATTAAATTCATCTTCACGTATCATTAAGTGATAAGCATAAAAGTCCATACAGGTTACTTTTTTGTTAGGCAAGAGAAAACCTGTCACACTGTTGATTTGCGGTATCTGGAAATTATACCCTTCCTGCCCCTTACTGAAGATTAGTGGATATTGAAGTGCGTCATAAGATTTATTTGTGTCGGGGACACTGGTCAATATGTCGTCATGAGTTTGCAAAACAATACCACGGGACGCGAACTGTTCGCCTGTAACTATAGCTGCGACTTCATTTATCAGTGGTGCGTTAAATCGTCTCTCATGTTCCCCACTCGGTATGCGGTCTGGATGTATGACTAATTTATAATCTTCTTGCAACATTCTCTCTAATGCAGTTTTGAAAGTGTTGATAAGACGATTATGTTCGTGCAACATTCTTTGTATTTTTATCACAGTATCTCTTTCCACTCCTTCAATATTTTGACACCTGCGATTCGCTTCATTATTTTCATCTGCCATGAAATAAATCTGTAAGAACTTATGTTGTTCATTATCTGAAGGAAGTAAAGAGCCAATTCTGTGGTAAATTTGTCCTTGAAATGTGAAAGGAGAAAACCCAGGCATTGCAATTTCCTTATCTACACTAAATGAAGTCATCTGGAAGCATGAATTGTATTTTATTATTTTATTTAAAAAATGGCATGATTCATTGGCTTCATACAGAAGTAGTATTTCAGAGGTTCCTCTGGCACATCTAGCGTTGGAAGTTTAACTTTTCCACCTGAACAACACATACCGGCAGTTTCCTCTTTCCATTTTAGTGCATCGCAATATCTACACTTTTTATTCATTCTCTCCAGAAGCAGCAATGGATGATTAACATAATCAAATAATGGGTCATAATGAAAAGCAGTATTATTAAATGCCCCCATGTGTTACTTGTAAATGTTCGTCTTCTTTCAGTCTGTCGTTCAGCAACCAAATCTCGACGTTTCTGAGACTCTTCTAAAGTTTCCGCGGCTAAAAGAGATGCGTGGCGCTCAGCATCTAAAATTAGCCAAGCTCGAGTCTGCTCTTCCGGTCTCAGCAGCCCTAAGAGATGTGTGACGCTCAACATCTAAAATCAGCCGAGCTCGAGTCTGCTTTCGGTCTCGGCATCCCTAAGAGATGTGTGATGCTTAGAATCTAAAATCAGTCGAGCTCGAGTCTGCTCTTCGGTCTCGGCAGTCCTAAGAGTCTCTTGATGCTCAGCTGCTAAATTCAAACGGGCCTGAGACTGATCTTCATATTCTTGTGTTCTAGCAACTTTCGCGGCTCGAGCGCTGCCAGAGCTACGGCCTAGATCAGATTTACGCTTGCGAGACATCTGAAACAATTATAAATAAAAGTACCTCACACTGAACCAAACAAAATTGTTATTACTATATAAAATTATATTTGAAAGAACTAAAAACACACGTTAATTGTTGTACTAAAAAGGAAAAAAATAAAAATTTATATAATTTAAGTTAATTGTTCAACAGTGACAGAATAAACTACAACTCTGTATAACGTAATTTTTTAATAAGTAAAAAATAAGAATCAAGTAATAAAAAAACAACGAATTAAATGAAAAAAAGCGTGAGGTGCTCCATTCTAGCTTTTTCATAAACACTGTCCCAACAAATAGACATTAGTGAAAGAAAATTCAAGACATCCGATATCGCCTATCCTATGCTTTTTTTAATTAAAATAAATAGTTTTGCTTATTACTTGATTCACTTTTCTTACTTTTTTAAAAAATTGCAGTATACAGAGTTGTAGTTTATTCTGTCACTGTTAAACAAATTACTTAAAATTCGATGTTTTTTTTTCGTTTTAGTACAATAATTGGATGGCTTTTATATAAATGGAACCAAGTGCCATTCAGTCACAACTGAGAAAAGACTGCTCAAAGTATCCATATGTCAAAAAAATAATGAAACATCTACATAAAAAAATCACTGCAAAATATTTTAACACGTATAATAAGCTGCTTTATCATTATGCATAACATTGTGAATTCTCTTCCTATCATAGATTAATCAGTAAAAATGTCTGTTGGTTCTCTTTGAATAAAATTAAGTAGAGTTTCTTTAAAAAGAACTAAGTATAATGGAACATGCAGGTCATGGTCACGTTGTCAAGAAAACAAATAATTGGCGTCACTCGACCTCTGTTTAAGGCCCGGGAGGTACCTGACGGGCGCTACGGGCGTCGTGGTGCTGCTGATGTCCGGGGGCGCCAGGCTAGTTGCGATACTATACCCGTTGATGGTGTGTCGTGGGTACTCTGCCCCCGCGTGCCCCGCCAGGTACGCGGCTTGAAACCTATCCTGAGTTGCGGCGCTCGGCCGTGTGGAGAACGGAAGGGTGCAGAATGACGGTAGACGACACAGTTTATATTAAATGGTGTTTAATTCACGTACTTTCCGGTGGTACGCGTGGGTACCTTGTACGCCCTACACATACACACTACGCTGTACAAAGTCGCTACAAAAAACCGCGCTAATGTGCTGTGTGGCATTTACGCCCTATTACATTTACACTTTAAAACATAACACAACACTACAACAGCCCTTGGATTTTACCGCGGCAGTCTCGCGGGAACATGATTAATGTTTGCTGGAAACGGCCAGCGCCGAGAGTTAAGAAGTCTGGGAGGGCTCGACGAGCGTGACCCTAAATTAACTGTAACATTTACGTGACGGAGCCAGCAGGCGTATGCGCGGCGAATTAACTAAAAAACTCTGTGGCTGGAGTCGGCCAGTACCATTAGTGGCGTGATCCGCGACACGGTGCGGAATCACTAAAAAGACAGTCGGGATAGGTTCGGTTCCGCGGAATACACGCCGAGTCGACGTGAGCAGCAGCGAATTAGAAGGTTACGTGATTACATTACTTACAGAAGGAGCGATCGGTGAGCACAATGGTGAAAGCTGCTCACGAACGAACACGTCTTGACCCAGCGCGGAGTGGTACGAGACTGTCGAACATGGCCGCCTCGCAAAGGGGGGGGGGGGGGGGGAAACTTTCACTTCCCTTGTGAGACGGCGCCAAAAACTTATATTATATTAATTGGTTGAATTATAATAAAAAAACATTCCAGGAGCTTAAATAAAATCTAGCACCTGGCAATTGGGTGCTTAACAGCTGTTTTGTATTATTTAATGATTGGAAATGTCGCACCAAATTGGCGACTGTCAATATAGGGACAAATTGTCTCCGTGTAAATTGTTTAGGTTGGATTTCCCCTAACCTGACTTGATCAGGTTCATGGGCACTGTAATTAAGGCCAGTGGCCGCGGCGACTGGTAATGAGGTTCGTTGCCCACTCTGTGCGTGCGGTGCACACATGGATTACCTACAATGCACTTGCTTAATGCTTATGAATAATTACTATTGTTCTAGTGTATCATTCATTGATTGTTTTATGAAATCGAGTTCCCTGGGTCTCGTGTCGTGAAGTTTATTCGAGTTTATTGAGGTCACGCCCGGGGCACTTGTTTGACTCATTCCGGCTGGGCTAGGGGTGCGCTCCGAAAATGGGATCCGGTACTGGTGGTGCGGAGCACGGGCTTAGAGGACATGGTCAGTACGACGTCATAATACACCATTTTAATTACTTTAATACCCATCATTCAGTAATTGTCCATTGCAAATCTACATAATCAGTCTTAAAACAATCTGGCAAGTGTTCTTCATCTGTTGGATATAAGCTTTGTGTTAAAAATGCCAGATACCCTGAAAGCATAACTTATACCATGTGAGATGACAAATAAATCACAAAAATGTTCTTAAAAGTCAGTTGCTTATGAGAAACTATTACATACACATTTCAGCATAAAACACATCAGCAATTTATTATTGATCTTCCATTGTGAAGTCTGCGTTATTCCCAAAGCCATCTATGTCATCTTCAACCTCTGTACTCGACTGAAATTTCTGATAAAAATGCCAGACTCCTTGAGGTATAAGATGACGAATAGATTTAATATCCTTAAGCTTTTCCTTACTTATAGGCTTTCCTTCAGGCCACAGGGAAATTAATTTAGATGATTGAAATCCATCTGATTGTCTCCCTCGTCTTTTGTTTTTGTTAATGTTTACATCAATGAATGGCTGGCTTTCATCTGAAGAACTTGTGGTTTACATCGCTCCAATTTAATTTGACGAACTGTGAGCCAGTTAATTTTATTTTCTTCTGTGTCAATCTTCCTGTTGATGATCTCTTTCTCTATTTCACTGGTCTTTTAAAGTCGTCATTCTGCAATTGTGTCACAACAAATTTTCTCTTTTTACGGCATCCTTCCATTACATTTATGTAGTCCTCCAAAGTATATAGACACTTTTGTTGTTTTAGGCAGATTTCACATTGCCATAATCAGAATCATTCGGGAGGTAAGTGTGACCTGAAACTAAATACTCAAGTGTCACAGAATTAAGTGAGTTAAGATCACCAAACAATGTGTTCATCATTAGTACCATTTTGATATTCCTATTCTGGCCCCCACACAAGTCAGAAACAAAATGATGTCTGTGACATTCCTTCCGACATGAGTTACAATATGCTTTCGCAAGCTGGAAGCCACTTCTTGGGCACCTCTTCCGGCAGTGCCTTCTACCCAAACATAAAAGAAACTTTTGGATTCTTTCCCAGAGTGTATCCCAGTATTAGAAACCAATATTTGCCTCTTGTAATAAATTATATTTGTTGGGATTCTAGGAAGAGGCAATGTTTTCTTCATGTCATAAAATAACGTTTCAAATTTTTACATTCCTTTGCAGTCTTAAGATCATGATTCATTGCATCTCTTGCTTCTTCAGCTTTTGACTGATGCACATTTAACTCATTCAAAATTGTTTCCTTTTCAATGTTGTTGCAGTTTTGCATTGCTGCATGAAATCTGTCAAATGCATTACATGTATCTTTTTTCAGCTTTTCCCGTTTGATATTAAAATCTCTGTGAATTATCATTCTGTAGCAACTAAAACTTACTGCTCCATTTCCTTCATTTTCCTCTTTGTATAATTCATACATTTTTATTCTGTAAGTTCTGTAGATAGATATTCTGTATCACCACTCACTCGCCGACAGTAGTGTGATTTATACCTAGGAAACTTGTTGATGTGATCCTTAATTTTTTGAATTTCAACTGGAGGAATTCGAGGCACACCTTTTCTGTGAGTTCCTCTCTTGTCAGTTACACAATCGGAGCGAATTTTGTTCAGTGATGTGTTGACTCGTTTTGTTGATACTCTCAAGGTATGAATAAACATTTCTCTGCAGACATTCACTGTATCCAGTTCGTATTTTCTAGTGTATTGTCGTTTGTTAGATGATGACCTCTTTCTTTTAACATTTACCTCTTGAATATGTGCAGCAATGAAAGCAGCCTGGAAATCATAAGATCCTAAATCTCAAAATTTCTCAAACATTTTTTTTCTGGAATCAATATTAACATTGTCTTTGCATCGTTTGGGGCAGTTGCAATTAAAATCATTGAATTTCTTGGGACTACAGTAAGTACATTTAACTACGAAATGAGGTTTGTTGCTGTCTTTTAGTTTTTTCCGTGACTGACATGTTTGTCTTACATGCTTTCGTATTCTCCCCTTTTTAGGTCTACCTCCTTTCTTATTTTCAGTCGTTTGTCCATATAACTTTTCAGGTACATTACTATTATCTTCATTCTCTTCCTCTATGTCGTTGGTCTCTCTATGTTCACCATCATTGCCTGAATCTAAATGTGGAGTCTGGATCTTGAACACTATCATCCCAGTCTCCATCATCATATGTATGATCCTTTTGACAATATACATCATGAGCTTGAGGTGTTCTACTCTGTAAATAAAACACACAATAACAAATCTAATATTAATTCATAGAATTTTGTACCCTCAAGTATTTCAAAATCTACATTGATTTAAAAACAAATTGAACCCCATTCCTCAAAGATAGTAGTGTCAAAAATATATTTATGCACACCAAAGCCACTACAAAACATAGCGTAGAGCTTGACATGATGTATTTATATGCATATTAAAAATGTGAAAATGATAAATATCAAAGCAGCATCAAACAAGCCACATAAAGGCATTCATACCTCATTGTTGTAAATATTTGTATTATTATGTTCAGGAACACTGCCGATAAGAGACCGACCCATATTAGCACAGTCATTATCATTGCTGGCGGTTGCAAAAGCAGCTTCGCCAAGTTGTGCATCATGTGTAATTACCTGTAATAACACAGATTTGATAGGATGCATACTGTGTTATTTTAATGTAGGTATTACTCTAATGCAATATAAGCCTGCTGAGTTTTCTCATAGTAACCTCTACAAAGTTAGCTGTCTCCCAGTTTTGTAATACTCCCCATGGTACCTCAAGAACATCCTGTATTGTCATACTGGCACTCTCATTTTCATTGTTGGTTGTCGCAGAAGTAGCTTCACCTTCATTATATACCTGAAAAAATTAAGCTTTTTTCACATGTCACTAGAGCATTTATAAGTATAAATACAACCATACTTTAAGTCAAATTAGTAATACCAAACTAACCTCTATTGGCTTTTTGGTTTCTAATAACTTTGATGGTATTTGAACAACGACCTAGAGATATATAGACTGCTTATCACCCTGCTTTCAGAGCCAATTGCTGCTGTCGACGGCATACTGGTGAACTACAATCTGAGCGAGAGACAGAGAGTTGATTTGACAGAATGGTGAGCAAAACATAGCTGTAAAAGCATTGGTTCTTTTGGGAGAAAGACGCGAGTTGCTAGTAAATTCCCTAAAAATGTAGGTTTTTCGCAATTTTACAGTTTTTGCGGGTAATACTTAAAGATGGAACGAGTGAAATATAATTTTAAATACAGTTTCATCGTAACGCGATGTGTAGGTACGACATTAAATGCACTAGAAAATAGCTAACCCTTCTTCAACCCAACATTTGTGACCAATATGTAGATCAGTTATTGAACCTATTATATATGTATTTCGTGTATGTAAATTGATACAGTACATGGAATTTATTTCATCACTAAGTACTATTAATTAAAAATAATCGACTGCATTGGCATAATGACTACTTTGACACTTTAGTTCGTAATGACTTAATTTTAATACAATATCTTCCAATGTTTAGAAATTTTGGGGCTTTCACGTTGCCTAAGGAGGGGAGGGGGTGGTTCAGGACCTCGAATGTTTCGGAACACCCCATTTTGAAGAAATAGATTTTTGAAATTCTTGAAATTTTCAAAATTTTGGGGGTTTGCCCCCAGAGGGGGGAGGGGGGTTCGAGGACCCTGAATGGCTCGAAAACACTTAAAATAGAAGAAAAAGAATTTTAAAATTTTTTAAACTTTCGAAATTTTGTGGCTTTGACCAATGAGGAAGGTAGGCAGGGGGGAGGGGGGTGATGTTGAGGACCCCGAATGGCTCGGAAACACTCCAAATCGAAAGAGATATGAATGAATATAAGAATTTAGGCATTTACTGTACTCCTATCTACCATAATAACAATATTGACAAATAGAAAAACTTATTACTTACCTATGAATAATTTTCTAAATAAATTAATAAATAAATCTATGTTTAAGAATTTACGTACATACATAATATTAAACTTCCAACTACACACACCAAAAAAAAAAAAAACTAAGGATGTTTGTGAAACTATTTATTATTTAAGTCATAATATTTAAAACCTTTGTAGGATTTGTTTATATGTAAAACTGTGGTGGCCATATTCCGCTTGTCCAAAGGAGTATAGAAATTAATAGAGATTTCACTCCCTGTACACACCACAAATCTTTGAATTAAGTAAAAAAAAAAAAAAAAAAACATAGTCCAAAATGAAACAAAAAGTATAAATAACGACCAATTTGACAAAAAAAAATGGGTGCATGTACTTAGGTACGCACGTGATAAGTTATACTTCTTTGGCATCATTAAAAAATAGTTTTTAATTGCATGCAAAAATAGTGCATGGAGTCCCTCCTCGCGGAAGAAGTGAAACTTTGTAATGTAGAAATGAAAATAGGAAGGCGTAGAAATTGATTTTTAGTGAATTAATATTGTATCAAATCAAACTAAAAAAATAAAGGTAATAAATTTGTAACGATCCATAGATTATTTTCAGAAAGAAAGAGAGAGAGAGACATTTTGAATCCCTACAAAATTACTTTTTTATGAGAGCAGATTTTCATGAAATATATCATGAAATCATTTAACGATAAAATCTGTTTATTTAATCAAGCGGACGGGTTCGCCCCAAGGAGAAAATTGACGCGGCGAGACCTCGTGGACATAGAGAAATGACACACACTCACTATTTATGTGTCTATGAAACATGATTTTTTTCTGCAATTTAAATTGTAATATACAAAAAGGGTATGGAAAGTTGAAACAAATATGGCGACACTACAAACTGTCAGGATCTTTATTTTTTTCATACTCTCTACTTAGTTCCTTACAAAAGCATTCACTCTCGCTCTCTCTCTTTCTATTCCCCCTCCCAAGGAGCGTTAAACGTTTAACGCAACCACAGAATAAAAAATTGGTAACAGAAGCGACAAAATGTGGCTTTATCCTTGGTTAGTGTGTACCAGCAATCTGATTGGCCAGTTGTTCTCGGGGCGTACACGAATGTAAATAAGCAATGTTTTCCCATTGAAAGTAAGGGGCTTATGATTTAATGAACAGTTTGAGTGGTAGTAAATACAATAATTCGTCGTAATTTCACAAATATGTTTGAATTCATAGTATTTAGAGTATCCATATCGTGATTCCAATCAACATTATTCTTTTGTATCGGAATAAGAAGCTAGTTCGTGCGCATTCTAGCCTTGTGTTCCGTGATTCAGGGAATTGTGCAGTAAGTACCGAACAAATTTATTTCAGAAAGAATGCATAATTTTTGGTGTAACTCGTCGACAAGTTATTAAATAATAATTGAAAGCCAGTAGGCATCTTCTTGTCGGTCATCTCGTTTGCTGGAAAGAATGCGTGATATTTGTGTAATTCTGTGCTTACTGCCATGCAACGTGTCTCGATACCTTTACTTTTTTTGCCACAATGCACCTAAGACGACAGCAATCAAAATGTAGAGTGATTTTTGTCTATAATTTAATATGCCGTTTATATTACAAATGCCACAATTAACATACGTGTGATTTATTTTCCTGTAGGCCTAATTTAATATTGTTGAGAGTGAATTTCTTTAAGTCGTTGCTTTTAATTGGCCCCTACGTTATGTAGTTAACACATTTAAAACATGTACTTACAAACTTATAATAAACTTTGTAAATGCACTGACGCCACTCCCGCTGCCTGTCTAAGTTTTTTAAGTAATTATTAACGTTGAAAGTTATCTCAGGTGTTTTAACGGGGGTTCGGCCTCGTGGCTGCAGGCAGGAGCGCGTCGCGGTTCGAAACCTACCCGGGCTGTTCAGACCACCCAGGACGCCTTGTAAATAACTGGTAAACGAATTGAAATGACACTGCACTTTATTCAGAACCGATACACTTATTGGTCCAGGTACTGGCCGCGTCTGTTGTCTGACCGCTGCGACACGCATGTCTCTATGCATAAACGGCATGCGCGACCAGGATAGGTTGCGAAGTGGTATATACGGACTTATACAGTAGTCGATAATCAATGTGAAAGATGCGGCGGATAATCGCGGAGCTACTGTTCTGCAACAACTTATGCAGACAATTATGTTAACATGGAGAACAACACATACAAAGGAAGGTTCCAAAGTAATTTGCAAATTACCTGTGGCGAAATATTAAAGTACTGAAAAGTACATTAACCCGGTAAGCTGGAAACCTACACGTTACAGTCACTTTCTAGTTAAAAATTACTCGGTTAGATTGCACATTACAAGTTACACATTTACAGGCGAATAAAGTTAAGAGGCGTAGGTTAACGAGTAAGAACTCAACACACGTTACTAAGAGTCGTCGACGATAACAATTAATTGGCTTTGAAGCCGAAACTGCGTAACTCAATTACGCTGTCCTTAATCTCTGGACATGAAATTATGTAAAAAAATGCAGAGCTCCCTGTTGGGATACAATTAATTAGTTAACGAGTAGCACGAAATATCATGCGACTGGGTGGGGTCGGCGCAGAGCAGATAAAAGGATTTTAAGAACTTACACTATTGCTGAGACTTGGATGTAGCGCGAAAGTTGATGGCTCTGCGTTCGCGGAGCGTCCGACCCCTGCGATCTCCCGACGGTAACTGAGCGTGAGACCGCCCTGCGGCCTCGCGCCTAAACACGTGGAGCGCGGGAAAACATATCCGGCCAGTTTTGGGCTTAAAAGACATGTTACACAATATATGATTATAAAACAATTGGACATAATTTCCCTTGAATTAATTATATTTTAATTGTTATTAATTTTTGATTAAAAAGAATAATTACATACTTAATTCGGCGCATTGCCACACCCGGCCGGGCACTGTCGTCGCTTTGGTGTTCGTCGCGGCGCACTTTTATACACTCGGCGGACATCATGCTCGGGCGTGTTCGACGCACTTAAGAGTAAGTGTTGTTGTGACATAACGACCTTTGCGGACCAGAGAGAGGGAGCACCGGCGGTTGGCGTAAAATGCCCCCCCCCCCCTCCCGAACGAGGCTGTTATGCTCAACAACACTACTCCTCACACGCATGGAAGTGGTACACTGGTTCGTCGCACTCAGGGGGTTAGAGTGAGGTGGGGACATGGGCGTGGCATACCTAGTAAATATGTTTATAATTGAATTAATGGTGGTTCTGGCATGACCCATCTGGAGGGCGCAAATAGTGAGTCCTGAGGAATTCTATTTGTACTCGATTGCGAGCCTATTACCGGATCGAAAAATGGGTGTAGGTCCTCCCTTGCCGGAGTTGGAGACAGCCCCGTCATCCCTCGGGACTCCGCCATCAAGATGTGACCCAGGAAGTAGTCCCTTAAATGCGTTGGCACCTGTGGAACGCGGTGTGATATTCTAATAGGATGTAATATTGGTGTTGCCTGTTCCTGTCGCCCTCCCTGGTGTGCACTTGCCACCCCCTGGACGCTCGCATTTCCCTGATTCTGTATGTTTCTGGTGACATAATCCTGCAAATGGACCGGAGGGTGCCTTGCCCGCCTGGAATGGATGGTGTTAGCACTAGCATTGATATCTAAAATTGTTTGGTTCTCCCCCTCACCACTGTCCCCGGTGTTATCAGCTGCGCGCCCTTTCCCAGGGCCTGTCGAGCCGTCAGCTGGCGGCCGTGGCTGTGAGTAGCACGTGCGGGTCATCAACCGCCGCCGCCTCTGCGGATACCGCCTCTGCGCTGTTTCCCCCTCCCCCTCTGACGTAGGCTCCTCAATGGACATGGTGAAAGTGGACTCGCTCAAGCTGACATCCAGCAGCCACCAGGGCTCGTCGACATCGTCCTCTACATTGTTCGAGTCCCCATTGTCCGGATGCCAGACAAGGTGAGTCGTCTCCTCCTCAGCCAGAGAGGTCGGTGCTAGGTTGGTCATTGGCAAGATAGTGTCCGCTGCAAGAGGAAGAATGTTGGGTGAGGGGCAGTCGGGAACTGGGGAGTCCATGATGTTTATGGACTCGGGTGGAGTCCCTGGTACAGAACAAACAGCATCTGACACTTGTGTAGGTGATGGGGCAGTTGCATGGCCGTCGTGGTGTCCGCGCGAGCCAGCCACGTCCGGTTCGGGCGAGCCCGCAGTCGGGCTCGGAGGTGTGCCTGGTGGCCTATCAACTGGGGGTCCCGCCCCTGTTGGGGTCAGGTCGTTGACTGCGAGGCGCAAGTCATCTCGGTGCACCTTGGCTGGTCGCCCGCTGGGGGTGCGAACGGTGTAAGTGGATGGACCGGTTCGCCAAAGAATTTGGCATGGTTCAGACCACTTGAGGGCCAGCCCTGCACAGAAATTCTGTTTTCCAGAAGACAAGTGGTGCTGCCGCACATACACCCACTGACCGGGTTCAAGCTGTGCAGGAGGACGGGTGGACTGTGGTGTTTTTTGAGCCAGGAACTGTTCCTGTTGTGCGCGTGCCTGCTCCCTCATGGCTTCGATTTCCTCCCCCCATAGGTCCTCGGTAGCAGCCACGGTTACCCGACACTCCCCAGGGAGGGCCAGGTTCTGTCCCTGGAGCAGCTCGGCTGGAGAATGGCCCGTGACTACATTGGTGCGTCGGCACAGACAATACAATAATTTGGGCAGGTGTATGTCCCACTTGGAATGGTCCTCCCCAAGACAGAGACGGAGCTGAACCTTTATCTCCTGGTTCCTCCGTTCCGTGGGATTCGCCCGGGGATGGTATGTGGGTGTGGTATGATGGGAAATTCCCCACCGGCGGCATCCGGCCCACCAGCGCTCCCCGGTGAACTGGCATCCATTGTCTGTTAGAAGTATCTTCGGGAAGCCGAAGCGTGGGTAGACCTCCGTTTCTAGGAGGGACAAGATGGTGCCTGATCTGACATTGGAGACTGGGAAGGCTTGGACCCAGCGGGTGAAAAGTTCGGTGATGACAACTATAAACTTTTTCCCGCATGACGTGCGGGGGTACGGCCCCATGATGTCTAAGGCTAGTGTGTGAAAAGGTTCCTTTGGTCTGCGGGGCTGCTGCTGCTCTACCCCGTCAGCCCGCCACGACTTGCGCTGCTGACACAGCTGGCACCTCCGCACGTAGTCGCGTATGTCCCTGGCAACACTGGGCCAATGTAACTCCAGATGCAGTGCCCCTTGAGTCTGCTCCGCGCCCGGGTGGCCGGCCAGGTCATGGTCATGGTAAAAGCTCAGGACAGCTGAACGGACAGCTGGGGTTACGTACGTCTTCCAGGTTTCCATGTTCCCCGGTACCTGTGTCTGCAGCTCCCCGTCAACACATCTATGGTACGGCTGCACCTGTTCCCCGCATCTGGCCACCCACCCCCTTACTGACTCATCGTCGTGCTGCGCCTCCAGCACAACATGATGTAGGGCTGTGAGCATGTCCGGAAGAGATGCGTCTGGACCTGCGTTGGAAACAGTGGCGTATAGAACCGCGGGTTCTCTTGTCCCCGGAGTGTACGCGGTGTGTCCCACTGGCGGTAGCAGTTCCTCCCAGATGCCCTCGTTGTGGTACTCGGTGTTAGGATCGGGGTGTCGTGATAGTTAGTCAGCCAGTTGGTTCTCGCGCCCTGGAACGTGTTCGACGTGGAAGTCAAAGCTTTGGAGTGTCAGGGCCCATCGCATGAATTTCGACTTGCGGCCCTGTACCGAGTCGAGCCACTTGAGACACTGGCTATCGGTACGAAGGGTAAATGGCCTACCCTCCAGTTGGTGTCTGTAGTGCCCTACCGCCCACACGACCGCAAGGCACTCCTGCTCATTGATGTGATAGCGGCATGCCGCTGGACTGAACTTGGCGCTCGCATATTCCACTACGCGCCATTCCCCCTCTGAACCTACTTGGTACAACACTGCCCCCATCCCCTCCTGACTGACGTCAGTTTGCCAGAACACGAGCTCCTCGGGGCGGAGGCGGGCGAGCGTGTGGCACTCCCGGAACAAGCGCTTCACGTCAGCCAGCGCGCGGTCTGCCTCATCTGTCCACCTGAACCTGTTCTTGGGGGAGAGAAGGGCTGTCATCGGTGCCGTGACTGTGGCGAAGTGGGGGATGAAGCCCCTCAGCTAATTGAGTAGGCCTATGAGCTGCTGTAGTTATTGCGGGTACGCGGTGCAGTCTTAGATTTAATCAGGTCAAGTTGCGCTGGCAGGGGTCGGCATCCGTCCACACTCACAATGTGACCCAGGTATTCTAGCTCCGTGGCACCGACGTGACATTTGTGAGGCGCGCAGGTCAGCTCATGTGTGGCCAGCCGCTCGAGGACCATGGCAAGGTGCTGCGCATGCTCCTCCCACGTCCGCGACCAGACGATCACGTCGTCCAGGTAGGCCGCGGCAAACTTGCCCACGAACCCATCGAGGATGCGGACCATCATGGTCTGGAAGGTCGCGGTGGCGTCCATCAGCCCGAACGGCATGGCGCAGAACTGAAACCTGCAGTCATCGGGAGCGGTGAATGCTGTCTTGTGTCTGTCCTCCGGGCATACTGGGACCTGCCAATACCCTGACTTAAGGTCTAATGATGTGAATATGCGGGTGTCCCCTAGTCCCGCCAGAGCATCCGTTATATTAATGAGAGGTGGGGGTGCTGGTATGGTGACGGAGTTGATGGGTTTGAAGTTGACGCAAAACCTGAGTGAGCCATCCTTTTTCTTCGCCATCACCACTAGGCAGTTGTAGGGTGACTCGCTCGGCTCAATGACCCCGTCACGTAACATTTCTGATATTTGTACCTGGATGGCCTCATGTTCTTTGGGTCCGAAACTAAAAGGTTTCACAAACTTAGGTTCATGAGGGCGAGTAGGAATCGTGTGTTGTGTCACTGTGGTGCGACGTAACATGTCCGCGGCCACGAACACCTGGGGATGTTGTTCCAGAACCTCATTGAACCTGTCCACGTGTTCTGCAGGGACCTCATTGCGCAATTCCCCGACAGTTATGGCTGGCGTGGTCACGAGTGGCCTGTCCCCGCCGATGCTGTACATCGTCCTGCGACTCGCACGTCCCACATGCACCTTACCGTCTTTGACATCGATGGAGGCGTCCTCCTGGAAGAGCCACGGAAGCCCCAGGATGAGGTCGTCCTTCAACTCCCGCAGCACCAGGGCGGTGGTCTGACTGATCATGTCTCCTATGGTGATTGTTACCTGGGCGCACCCAGACGTGAGCGCGCGGGTCCCACGAGTGGCCAGAAGGACGTCCTCCTCCCCCGGCTCCAGCTCCGTCTCAGGTACCAGGTGTGCGGCGATGTAGGAGTGGCTCTCCGCAGTGTCCACCAGGGCGTGGACAGGCCACCCGTTGACCAGGACCGGCACACGGATCAGGCCCCCTGCGGTGTCACCCGCTCGTCCCAGCCAGTTTGGTGTTGCGTCCGCGCTGCCGGGATCACCGTGTGTGCTGACGTGTCAGCGTGGTGCAGCGACGACCCGGAGCGGGGCGGCGACATGTGGTGCGTGGCACCACCGCCTTAAGTGACAGGTGGCGGTGGTGCGTGGTCGTGCCCTGCAGATGGTGCCGAGGTCGCCGTGTGTGCTGACGTGTCAGCGTGGTGCGTCGGCGACCCGGAGCGGGGCGGCGACACATTGTGCGTGGCACCATTGCCTGACGTGACAGGTGGCGGTGGTGCTTGGTGTCCTACGTGCTGCTGTGGCACCACACGTTCAGACAGGCATGCTGTTGCTGTCGGGGGAGTGCGTCCCCGCACCTCGCCCACCAGTGTAGCGTTCTGAAGTGCCGGAACTCTATAAGGCACCACCACCCGCCTGTCTTCTGGTGCTATGTGCTGTTGTCGCGCCGTCCCCTGTTGCCGAGCTCTTGTGGTGAGCGGCTACGGTAGCAGCTGCACGTCCCGCTCAATTTCCTTGGCCAGTTGCACGAAGTCCTCCAGGTCACGTCTAGTGGCGCCCCTCAGATGTGGCCGCAGCTCCCCCATCATCAATTCGACCACCAGTCCAAGGGCCTCGCTAAGGTTTCCGGTGGTAAGACGGTGATGAAGTCGAACATTGGCTCGTATGAACGACTCAACGTCCTCGTCACCTTGCGGGGTACACGAGAGGGAGCGCTGGTACTGCGCTCGTGCCCGCGCGTCGTCGAACCGGCTCTCCAGCCGAGAGATGAAGTCGTCCCATGCCATTTCGCCTTTCCCGACCATGGCCCACCAGTCAGCTCCTCTGAGCTGGTCACTCACTCGCTCCGTCCACTCATTGAGTGGAACGCTGTAACGGGCCAAAAGGTCGCGGCAGTGGCAGCCGAATGTTCGTGGGTCCTCGTGTTCCTGTCCGGCGAACTCGGGGAGCCTAATTCGGGCGCCTGCGCGGGCTGGGCCGGCTATGACCGCTACGTGCGTCGGCGCGGTCGCCTTACTTTCACATGCCTGGCATGTAAAGAGTCCGTCACGAGAAACCAGGAATTCTCGCGCGACGGTACAGGTTCGGTGGTGCAGCGTGCCACACTGGTAGCAGGTGGCTAACTCCTCCGACTGCCCGCAGCACTGCGCGGCCTCGCACTCGCCTACTCGTACGTTCGGTTTCTGCGGCTCCGGTTTTTCGGTCTGGTTACTACTGTCCCCGGGACGCCCTGCGGCGTCTGTTTCCGCGGTATGCTTTACCGCCCGTAAGCATGTCTCTAATGAGTCATCCCCGTTCATATTGACGTGTGACCTGTCCCGCGTTCGCGGCAGACTGTGCGAACGATGGATCAGGACGTCGATGACAGGGCGCGAGCAGGCAGGGAGGACCGCCTCCCCTCACCATCGAGTTGGTGTCCTGTGCTCGCACGCATCCTGTCCTGCGGAAGCCCGGTGGTGCGTGCGCGGCCGTGCGCGGCTGTCTATCTGTGTCTCCTGTGAAGTCACTCTGTGCCGAGCAGCTGTCCCACGGTTGCGGTGCGCCGTTCCTGCGGTGCCGAGTCGTAACTGATCGCGGTGGGATGCCGTGTAACCGATCCCGGCAGTATCTCGCGGTGCCGACGTTATCACTTCACGGCGAAACCGATCCTCGTGTCTCCCGTCGCTATCTCGCCGTGTCATCTCCCGCCGCTGTCTCGCGGCGCCGTATCCCGTGACCTGGTGGGCCGGCTTCCGCTGCTGCCTTGGCATGAGACTGTCGCGTTGGAGTTATAAAAATAAAATTAAAATTTTGTGAAATACAAATGTTCCTTATTGAATAGTCCCGAAATGTTATAAAAGTCACAAAAACTAAATGCCACTTGCCGCCGTAGAACTCACTCATGCTAAATTAATTTTGATGTACTTTGAAGTTTTAAAGACGTTTAAAAGTTCGTTTTTCAAAATCCACACTAGTTGCGCGCCATTTGATGCCACTCCCGCTGCCTGTCTAAGTTTTTTAAGTAATTATTTACGTTGAAAGTGATCTCAGGGGTTTTAACGGGGGTTCGGCCTCGTGGATGCAGGCAGGAGCGCGTCGCGGTTCGAAACCTACCCGGGCTGTTCAGACCACCCAGGACGCCTTGCAAATAACTAGTAAACGAATTGACACGACACTGCACTTTATTCAGAACCGATACACTTATTGGTCCAGGTACTGGCCGCGTCTGTTGTCTGACCGCTGCGACACGCGTGTCTCTATGCGTAATCGGTAAGCGTGACCAGGATAGGTTGCGAAGTGGTATATACAGACTTATACAGTAGTCGATAATCAACGTGAAATATGCGGCGGATAATCGCGGATCTACTGTGCTGCAACAACTTATGCAGACATTTACGTTAACATGGAGAACGGCACATACAAAGGAAGGTTCCAAAGTTATTTCCAATCTAACCTGTGGCGAAATATTTAAGTCCTGAAAAGTACGTTAACCCGGTAAGCTGGAAACCTACACGTTACAGTCACTTTCTAGTTAAAAATTACTCGGTTAGATTGCACATTACAAGTTACACATTTACAGGCGATGAATGTTAAGAGGCGTAGGTTAACGAGTAAGAACTCAACACACGTTACTAAGAGTCGTCGACGATAACAATTAATTGGCTTTGAAGCCGAAACTGCGTAACTCAATTACGCTGTCCTTAATCTCTGGACATGAAATTACGTAAAAAAAATGCAAAGCTCCCTGTTGGGATACAATTAATTAGTTAACGAGTCGCAGGAAATATCATGCGACTGGGTGGAGTCGGCGCAGAGCAGGTAAAAGGATTTTAAGAACTTACACTATTGCTGAGACTTGAATGTAGTGCGAAAGTTGATGGCTCTGCGTTTGCGGAGTGTCCGACCCCTGCGATCTCCCGACGGTAACTGAGCGCGAGACCGCCATGCGGCCTCGCGCCTAAACACGTGGAGCGCGGGAAAACAGATCTGGCCAGTTTTGGGCTTAAAAGGCATGTTACACAATATATGATTATTAAACAATTGGACATAATTTCCCTTGAATTAATTATATTTTAATTGTTATTAATTTTTGATTAAAAATAATAATTACATACTTAATTCGGCGCATTGCCACACCCGGCCGGGCGCTGTCGTCGCTTTGGTGTTCGTCGCGGCGCACTTTTATACACTCGGCGGACATCATGCTCGGGCGTGTTCGACGCACTTAAGAGTAAGTGTTGTTGTGACATAACAACCTTTGCGGACCAGAGGGAGCACCAGCGGTTGACATCAGCACATCATATCTAGGTATTTATAATGTAGGCCTAAATAGATACGTACTTTTTTTTGGCTTGTTAACTAAGTAGAATCTCATAACACAAGTTAATTTAACATTTAAGTTTACTTAACCATTTTATTATTGACACTAACTGAAGAAACTTTAATGTCTGTAAATTTTAGCTCTTTAATGGGAGGACAACATATCATTATGTCATTTTTTTTTAAGCTTATTTTGTCCATCTTGACAGATATTTTTTGTGTACAAGTTTGTACAAAGATATTAGACATCAATACAAAACAAAACAAAAAACTTGCATAATGTTAATCAGTGTATGCAAATGTGAAGCCTACATAATTAAATCATTTACAATGCCAGAATTCACTCGTAATCACTAACTAATACAAAACTTAATTAAAATCCGACTAAACTGCTATCCCAGCATTGACTAAAACGCGCCCCGAAAAGATGGCGACCAAATAGTATACAAACAATGAGTACGGGTGTAAACCAAATTTGTCGCTTCTGTTAGCAATTGTTTATTCTGTGACGCAACCTTGTTGGAAGTCGCATTAGAAGTATAACTTCAATAATTATTAAGCGGACGTGTTCGCCCCAAGGAGAAAATTGACGCGGTGAGACATTGTGGACATAGAGAAATTACACACACTCGTTCTTTATGTGTCTATGAAACATGATTTTTTTCTGCAATTTAAATAGTAATATACAAAAGGGTAGGGAAAATTGAAAAAAATATGGCGACACTTAGGATCTTTATTTTTTTCTTACCCTCTACTTAGTTCCTTACAATAGCATTCACTCTCGCTCTCTCTCTTTCTATTCCCCCTCCCCAGGAGCGTTAAACGTTTAATGACACCTGGTTAGAAGTCTCATTAGAGGTATAACAATATATAAATTTGTACTACTCGAATGTCAATGTTAACATCCACCTGAAATTTAATAGAAGTAGGTATGTAAGAATATATATATACGACGACTGTCATCAATATATATATATATATATATATATATATTGATGACAGTCGTCGTACTCTCCCAGATGCAGAGGCCGTAACTGTCCACCGACGTGGTCCTAAGGGAGTTTTGTCCCCCCAGTGCACCATCTGTGAAGTGCTACGTCATAGCTAAAGTTGCCATTAAACATGCAAATCATCGAGACTCCTACGTGCAATATTTCAAAAGCATCCGGCATGGGAAAAGTATTACAAAAATGTAAACTAATTATTTGGGATGAATGCACGATGGCACATAAAAAATCCCTTGAAGCTCCAGTTCGGGAATGTATTGATATTGCTCGCAGGAGATTTTAGGCAAACATTGCCTGTAATTTCTCGGACAACACCAGCAGACGAAATAAATGAGTAGTATAGGATAGCCGGTCCGGAAACAGACTTTAAGGCTGTGGAGCTGTGTGTCCTATCCGCCATCTTGTATTGTGACATCACGGCGGCCATCTTGGATGCAGCATAACGGGTCACAACGTAACGGGACACAACGTAACGGGACATAACGTAACGGGACATAACGTAATGGGACATAACACAACGGGAGAATTGGTTCACGGCAGCCATCTTGGATCCACCATCTTGGATCCGCCATTTTGGATGCCGTCATTTTGTTTTCTCGAACATTCCGCCATTTTGTTTTCCGCCATATTGGATGATGACGTCACTGTTGCAATTTCCGTTACGGCCGCCATCTTTAACTTTTTTATTTATTATCCGATTTTAATGAATTTTTTTAAAAAATTATAAAAAATTTTAAATAATATAAATTTAATAAAATATTTATAAAAAACAAACATTAACGACACGGAGTTCGGAGTCCTCGGTTCCAACCCGACGAGTGCAAAAAAAAAATTAAAAATGGCTACCGATCCTTCCCTCACAGTGGACGCAAGCAGACTGACCCCCACCACTTTTGTCAAAGTATACATATCTTCACCTAGTATGACGTCATGTCCGCCATCTTGAAATTTGGATGCCATCTTGAAAATCTTTATTTATTATCCGATTTTAATGAAAAAAATTCCAAAATTCATCAAAAAATTAATGTATTTGAATTCTGTTTGATTATATCGATGTACGTCCTTGGTTCGATTCCCGACGAGAGTAAACGGTCGATCCTTTCTCCATGAAAGCTACCTAGACTGATCTACCACCACCAGTACCAAGGTATATATCATCAACTGGTATGACATCATGTCCGCCATCTTGCCTTCATCCGCTGGAGACCACCATCTTGTTTTTGTCTGCTAGAGTGTGCCGATAACATGTAGTATAATTATCTGGTTACCATACTTTTGTACTCATCTGTTGACATTGATCATTGACCTAGGCCTTTGACCTTGACCTTGAACTTTGACCGTGACCTTGAACTTTGACCTAGACCATGAACTTTGACCTTGACCTTGAAATTTGACCTTGACCTTGAAATTTGACCTTGACCTTGAAATTTAATCTTGACCTTGAAATTTGACTTTGTCCTTTCGACCATCATGGATCCAACATTTTATGTTCAGTACATGCTACCAGGAGCGACCACCTGCTGGAGTACACCATATTGTGCGTGTACTCGTATTATAGAGTACATTTCCATCTGGTTAATTTTATTCTAACCCGCTACAGTGCAGTAATCATTTATTACTGTGACACACGCCATCTTGAAATTTGGACGTCATCTTGAAAATCCGTAATTTTAATGCTAGAGATTCGGGAAAAAGTTCATAATTAATTAAATAATTCACTCATTAAAGTAATGATTGATTAGATCGATTCCCGTCCTTGGTTCGACCCCTGACCGATACCAAACAACTTTAATTTTAAAAAATACCACAAAAGTGACAGGTTTGAGATAATAAAAACACAGCAAGTTCTTTTAAAAAATACTTTTATTACATACATACTACACTACTACAAGTACATAATAAACACAGACAAAGTACTAAAGTCTTGTGGATTCCTCGATTCAAACAGTCTTCTTATTGTACGGACTAAGCCTTTTACATGACTTTAAATGTCTATCCGATCCGTTCATCACCGCAGCCACAGACGAACTGAAGTTCATATCACCAGGGTCCCACTTATATATTCTCATTTGCTGGTACAACACACGAGTCAAAACAATAACCATGTTCATTATACTTCTCGGAGCATTTTTTATAATGAAGATGTAAGCTATCAAGATGTGAAATTAGTTTATTGCACTTATTGCACTGAAATTGTATTCTTTTAACATTATTAGAACAACTGCTTCTTTCATGTCTGCGAGCATTTGAGGTAATAGTAAATGATGCGTCACAGTATTTGCACCGACGCAATGTACGCTTTTCATTAGTGGAAGAATCCATTGCTGACGATGAAACTTCGGATGATGGTGGTATCACATTTGTTGAAATCTCCTCCAATGTTGACGTCGTCGTTGCTAACGGGATCTGCACCTTCTCCATCGTAGCTGTCGTCAAGGTTCCCGTAGACGATGGTACAACCTCGGAGTTCGACTTTAAAGACGGTAAAGATGCCATCGAGGTCTCAAGACGGTAAAGATGCCATCGAGGTCTCAAGAACAGCTAATTGACACGACTTATGCACCAGAAGAAACAAACTAGGTGATCCTTACACCGCCGACGTCAGTAAGAAACTGAGCGTCCTGCTGTCTAGGACTCGCTTATATACATGCACCGTATGGAATAATACGCTAGTCAAATCAAGAACCATTTACAATAATACTAGAGTCAAATCTACAAATTAAAAAAGAGGATCATTTGATCGAAAAAAAAATTCGATCCCTCCAATATACGCCAGGCTCCAAGAGCTACAATTCACGTCATCAGATCCATCTACATTTTGCTCCTATGCTTCAAATAACCATTAGCTGCAAGTGCTCCAACAGCTCCATCAGCTCCAACACGTAATGTACGCAATGTACGCACAATACATGCAATTTACATGCAATAAATGTAATGATAAATCAGTACACACAGGAAACGGAACGTACACACAGTACACACAGGAAACGGAACGTACACACAGTACACACAGGAAACGAAACGTACACACAGTACACACAGGAAACGAAACGTACACACAGTACACACAGGAAACGGAACGTATACACACAGTACACACAGGAAACGGAACGTACACACAGTACACACAGGAAAAGGAACGTACACACAGTACACACAGGAAACGGAACGTACACACAGTACACACACAGGAAACGGAATGTATACACACAGTACACACATGAAACGGAACGTACACACAGTACACACAGGAAATGGAACGTACACACAGTACACACAGGAAACAGGACGTTCACACAGGAAACGAAACGTACACACAGTACACACAGGAAACGGAACGTACACACAGTACACACAGGAAACGATACGTACACACAGTACACACAGGAAACGAAACGTATACACACAGTACACACAGAAAACGGAACGTACACACAGTACACACAGGAAACAGAACGTACACATAGGAAACGAAACGTACACACAGTACACACAGGAAAGGAAACGTATACACACATTACACACAGGAAACGGAATGATCACACATACATTAGCGGAAACACACAGGCTTAGTTGGAAATCAGTATACAAGAAATAAAAACATTAAATTTTTACTTTCAATATTTAATTACTTCTCAACATTACACAAATACAAGTAAAGAAGCCATTATTGTATGTAGCCAGCTTTCCTCAGTTCTTTGAGTATGACGGATATTTCTTTGATGCACGAATTGTTTCCTGCACAAAGCGAGTCATGTAGATGTCTTAGCCGGTCAACCAATATGTTTGGATCTTTCCATGATGTTTAATCAATCTCTTCTACCACCATCTTACTTGCTTGTTTATTATAAATACTGTTAATATCACAATCGTCCCAGTGATCATAATAAGCATTATCAGATTTATTTATTATAACACGACGTTTCCATCGTTTCGGTCTCAGAACATCGCCACATTCTTCGATCTTGTCAGCTCTAGGTGCTTCATCACAGTCTATGCCTTTGTCAACAGCCTCAGAGTCACTGTAACAATCACTGTAGAAGACATCCTCTTCACCCAGATTACCGTATGAATTCGCTATCGATGATGTCGAAGTGTCTTCATCGTCTTCATGCTTCCTTTTTAGGAGTCCATCATTTTTACAAAGAATGGAGGATCTACTGAATATAGGCTCGAATGTATTCTCACTTTTCACGGTGTTAATACTTCCATTAGTTTCAGTCTTCCCGAAGCCATTAGCATCCTTCAATTTATGTTCTTCCTCACGATCGGGTGAGTTAATACCATCACGCTCAGGATAAGGAAAATTATTGTCGTAATACAGATCACTCTTCTTTAGTCTAGTGGATCCATCGGTGTCCTCTATGCCGTAAGTAGTCTTGACTTTACATGTTCTACCATGTCTTTTTAAGCTGTCAATTCGTGTTAACAACCTGCTACAACGATTACAGCTTAACATGTTGCATAGTGGGTTTCTAGCACAATCATTCTTCTCATGACGTCTAGCATTCCTTCTCATGGCAAAATCCTTGCCACAGTATCTACAGCGGCTTCCTTCCAATTCAGATGCAGATAACAAACCACGATCCATGGTAGCTTCTGTGACTAATGTTAGATACAAACTGTCAGTTTTCTCCAATTGGAACCATTTCTTAAATAGAGTTTTTGAAATATTTCATCAGCGAGAGTTAAGTTATCTAATGCAAAGCAAATTGATGCAAGTAGTTCTGGCTGTCGTCAACAGATGTCACCACGTGTTGCTTGCAGGTAAATAATATCTATTTCATTAATGTGGGATGCGGAACGCTCATTATCGATCGCAAAGGGAGGTTGGCTTCGATAGTATCCAAGGAGATAAAAAGTTCGTCCTTCCTGCTAGTGCTTCTGAGATTTCTCACGGTTCACCATCTTGGATTGTGACGTCACGGCGGCCATCTTGGATGGGTGTGACCTTGACCTTTGACCGAAACCGCAGGAATGATCGCAAGCACACGGATTAACCATCAAAATATTGATAATAATAATCAGGAGCACACGGAGAAAACCATCATAATATTGACAAGAATAATCAGGAGCACACGGAGAAAACCGCCACAAGTTTTCTTTGATATCATAAAAATACAAAAAAAAATTAATAAAAAATTAAAAATAAAAACGAAAAAAAAAATTCAAACATTCTGGCTTGTACTAGAACTCTATCTTTGCTCAACAATGAGAAGTTCACAAGCTAGCAGAATGTTTGAATTTTTTTTTTGTTTCGTTTTTATTTTTAATTTTTTATTAATTTTTTTGTATTTTTATGATATCAAAGAAAACTTGTGGCGGTTTTCTCCTTGTGCTCCTGATTATTCTTGTCAATATTATGAGGGTTTTCTCCGTGTGCTCCTGATTATTATCAATATTTTGATGGTTAATCCGTGTGCTTGCGATCATTCCTGCGGTTTCGGTCAAAGGTCAAGGTCACACCCATCCAAGATGGCCGCCGTGACGTCACAATCCAAGATGGTGGACCGTGAGAAATCTCAGAAGCACTAGCAGGAAGGACGAACTTTTTTCTCCTTGGATACTATCGAAGCCAACCTCCCTTTGCGATCGATAGTGAGCGTTCCGCATCCTACATTAATGAAATAGATATTATTTACCTGCAAGCAACACGTGATGACATCTGTTGACGACAGCCAGAACTACTTGCATCAATTTGCTTTGCATTAGATAACTTAACTCTCGCTGATGAAATATTTCAAAAACTCTATTTAAGAAATGGTTCCAATTGGAGAAAACTGACAGTTTGTATCTAACATTAGTCACAGAAGCTACCATGGATCGTGGTTTGTTATCTGCATCTGAATTGGAAGGAAGCCGCTGTAGATACTGTGGCAAGGATTTTGCCATGAGAAGGAATGCTAGACGTCATGAGAAGAATGATTGTGCTAGAAACCCACTATGCAACATGTTAAGCTGTAATCGTTGTAGCAGGTTGTTAACACGAATTGACAGCTTAAAAAGATATGGTAGAACATGTAAAGTCAAGACTACTTACGGCATAGAGGACACCGATGGATCCACTAGACTAAAGAAGAGTGATCTGTATTACGACAATAATTTTCCTTATCCTGAGCGTGATGGTATTAACTCACCCGATCGTGAGGAAGAACATAAATTGAAGGATGCTAATGGCTTCGGGAAGACTGAAACTAATGGAAGTATTAACACCGTGAAAAGTGAGAATACATTCGAGCCTATATTCAGTAGATCCTCCATTCTTTGTAAAAATGATGGACTCCTAAAAAGGAAGCATGAAGACGATGAAGACACTTCGACATCATCGATAGCGAATTCATACGGTAATCTGGGTGAAGAGGATGTCTTCTACAGTGATTGTTACAGTGACTCTGAGGCTGTTGACAAAGGCATAGACTGTGATGAAGCACCTAGAGCTGACAAGATCGAAGAATGTGGCGATGTTCTGAGACCGAAACGATGGAAACGTCGTGTTATAATAAATAAATCTGATAATGCTTATTATGATCACTGGGACGATTGTGATATTAACAGTATTTATAATAAACAAGCAAGTAAGATGGTGGTAGAAGAGATTGATTAAACATCATGGAAAGATCCAAACATATTGGTTGACCGGCTAAGGCTTCTACATGACTCGCTTTGTGCAGAAAACTATTCGTGCATCAAAGAAATATCCGTCATACACAAAGAACTGAGGAAAGTTGGCTACATACAATAATGGCTTCTTTTACTTGTATTTGTGTAATGTTGAGATATAAATAAATATTGAAAGTAAAAATTTAATGTTTTTTTTTTCTTGTATACTGATTTCCAACTAAGCCTGTGTGTTTCCGCTAATGTATGTGTGATCATTCCGTTTCCTGTGTGTAATGTGTGTATACGTATCGTTTCCTGTGTGTGCTGTGTGTACGTTCCGTTTCCTGTGTGTACTGTGTGTACGTTTCGTTTCCTGTGTGAACGTTCTGTTTCCTGTGTGTACTGTGTGTACGTTCCGTTTCCTGTGTGTACTGTGTGTACGTTCCGTTTCCTGTGTGTACTGTGTGTATACTTTCAGTTTCCTGTGTGTGTACTGTGTGTACGTTCCGTTTCCTGTGTGTACTGTGTGTAAGTTCCGTTTCCTGTGTGTACTGTGTGTACGTTTCGTTTCCTGTGTGTACTGTGTGTATACGTTCCGTTTCCTGTGTGTACTGTGTGTACGTTTCGTTTCCTGTGTGTACTGTGTGTACGTTTCGTTTCCTGTGTGTACTGTGTGTACGTTCCGTTTCCTGTGTGTACTGTGTGTACGTTCCGTTTCCTGTGTGTACTGATTTATCATTACATTTATTGCATGTAAATTGCATGTATTGTGCGTACATTGCGTACATTACGTGTTGGAGCTGATGGAGCTGTTGGAGCACTTGCAGCTAATGGTTATTTGAAGCATAGGAGCAAAATGTAGATGGATCTGATGACGTGAATTGTAGCTCTTGGAGCCTGGCGTATATTGGAGAGATCGAATTTTTTTTTCGATCAAATGATCCTCTTTTTTAATTTGTAGATTTGACTCTAGTATTATTGTAAATGGTTCTTGATTTGACTAGCGTATTATTCCATACGGTGCATGTATATAAGCGAGTCCTAGACAGCAGGACGCTCAGTTTCTTACTGACGTCGGCGGTGTAAGGATCACCTAGTTTGTTTCTTCTGGTGCATAAGTCGTGTCAATTAGCTGTTCTTGAGACCTCGATGGCATCTTTACCGTCTTGAGACCTCGATGGCATCTTTACCGTCTTTAAAGTCGAACTCGGAGGTTGTACCATCGTCTACGGGAACCTTGACGACAGCTACGATGGAGAAGGTGCAGATCCCGTTAGCAACGACGACGTCAACATTGGAGGAGATTTCAACAAATGTGATACCACCATCATCCGAAGTTTCATCGTCAGCAATGGATTCTTCCACTAATGAAAAGCGTACATTGCGTCGGTGCAAATACTGTGACGCATCATTTACTATTACCTCAAATGCTCGCAGACATGAAAGAAGCAGTTGTTCTAATAATGTTAAAAGAATACAATTTCAGTGCAATAAGTGCAATAAACTAATTTCACGTCTTGATAGCTTACATCTTCATTATAAAAAATGCTCCGAGAAGTATAATGAACATGGTTATTGTTTTGACTCGTGTGTTGTACCAGCAAATGAGAATATATAAGTGGGACCCTGGTGATATGAACTTCAGTTCGTCTGTGGCTGCGGTGATGAACGGATCGGATAGACATTTAAAGTCATGTAAAAGGCTTAGTCCGTACAATAAGAAGACTGTTTGAATCGAGGAATCCACAAGACTTTAGTACTTTGTCTGTGTTTATTATGTACTTGTAGTAGTGTAGTATGTATGTAATAAAAGTATTTTTTAAAAGAACTTGCTGTGTTTTTATTATCTCAAACCTGTCACTTTTGTGGTATTTTTTAAAATTAAAGTTGTTTGGTATCGGTCAGGGGTCGAACCAAGGACGGGAATCGATCTAATCAATCATTACTTTAATGAGTGAATTATTTAATGAATTTTGAACTTTTTCCCGAATCTCTAGCATTAAAATTACGGATTTTCAAGATGACGTCCAAATTTTAAGATGGTGTGTGTCACAGTAATAAATGATTACTGCACTGTAGCGGGTTAGAATAAAATTAACCAGATGGAAATGTACTCTATAATACGAGTACACGCACAATATGGTGTACTCCAGCAGGTGGTCGCTCCTGGTAGCATGTACTGAACATAAAATGTTGGATCCATGATGGTCGACAAGGACAAAGTCAAATTTCAAGGTCAAGATTAAATTTCAAGGTCAAGGTCAAATTTCAAGGTCAAGGTCAAATTTCAAGGTCAAGGTCAAAGTTCATGGTCTAGGTCAAAGTTCAAGGTCACGGTCAAAGTTCAAGGTCAAGGTCAAAGGCCTAGGTCAATGATCAATGTCAACAGATGAGTACAAAAGTATTGTGACCAGATAATTATACTACATGTTATCGGCACACTCTAGCAGACAAAAACAAGAGGGTGGTCTCCAGCGGATGAAGACAAGATGGCGGACATGATGTCATACCAGTTGATGATATATACCTTGGTACTGGTGGTGGTAGATCAGTCTAGGTAGCTTTCATGGAGGAAGGATCGACCGTTTACTCTCGTCGGGAATCGAACCAAGGACATACATCGATATAATCAAACAGAATTCAAATACATTAATTTTTTGATGAATTTTGGAATTTTTTTCATTAAAATCGGATAATAAATAAAGATTTTCAAGATGGCTTCCAAATTTCAAGATGGCGGACATGATTTCATACTAGGTGAAGATATGTATACTTTGACAAAAGTGGTGGGTGTTAGTCTGCTTGCGTCCACTGTGAGGGAAGGATCGGTAGCCATTTTTAATTTTTTTTTCACTCGTTGGGTTTGAACCGAGGACTCCGAACTCCGTGTCGTTAATGTTTGTTTTTTATAAATATTTTATTAAATTTATGTTATTTAAATTTTTTTATAATTTTTAAAAAAATTTCATTAAAATCGGATAATAAATAAAAAAGTTAAAGATGGCGGCCTTACCGGAAATTGCAACGGTGATGTAATCATCCAATATGGCGGAAAACAAAATGGCGGAATGTTCGAGAAAACAAAATGGCGTCATCCAATATGGCGGATCCAATATGGCGGATCCAAGATGGCTGCCGTGAACCAATTCTCCCGTTACGTTAGGTGCCATTACGTTGTGTCTCGTTACGTTGTGTTTTGTTACGTTGTGTCCCGTTACGTTGTGTCCCGTTATTTTGCATCCAAGATGGCCGCCGTGACGTCACAATCCAAGATGGCGGATAGGACACACAGCTCCACAGCCTTAAAGCCTGTTTCCGGACCGGCTATCCTATACTACTTAAATGCTTGCCTGAAATATTCAACACTATGGCGGCACGTACGTACATTGCAGTTGACTACGAATATGCGTGTCCAGTTGCAGAATGATCCATCAGCTGAGGTATTCTCACGACAGTTACTGGAAATTGTAAACGGACAGCTGCCAGTCGATGAGACGTCTAGACGAATATCATTTCCCGATCATTTTTTGTAATTTAGTAACATCGAAAGAAGAACTGATCGAAAAAGTATTTACTGACATTCAAAAAAATCATAGAAATCACGATTGGCTCAGTGAAAGAGCTATCCTTGCCGCAAAGAATAAAGATGTCTATCAACTTAATAATGTTATTCAATCCAGTATTGAAAGTGATGAAATTACATATAAGTCGATAGACACCGTTGTGGAAGCAGATGAAGTAGTTAATTATCCAACGGAATTTTTAAACTCACTTGATCTGCCAGGGATACCACCACACATACTTAAATTGAAAATAGGTGTGCCAATTATCCTCTTGCGGAATATTAATCAGCCAAAACTCTGCAACGGCACGCGAATTTCAGTTAAGAAATTAATGAATAACGTAGTGGAAGCAACTATTTTAACGGGGCATTTCAAAGGTGAAGATGTTCTCATTCCTCGAATACCCATGATCCCGACCGATACACCATTTCAATTTAAAATATTGCAATTCCCAATTCGATTGGCATTTGCAATCACAATCAATAAAGCTCAAGGTCAATCTTTAGAATTGTGTGGTTTAGATTTAAATGCGGATTGCTTTTCACATGGACAACTGTAGGTTGCGTGTTCCCGAGTCGGAAAACCAGATAGTCTTTATATATACGCATACAGTGGAAAAACAAAAAATATTGTATATCCACAAGAATTGCAAAATTAAACTTATATGAAATGTATTCTTTGTTTTGTTTCTCATTTCTCAGCTATTCAATCACAATGTGCCACGGCAAAGAGTGGCAGGGCACAGCTAGTAGTTGTATAAAAATAGTTTCACACAGATGTTTTAGATAGTATTTATGAGATTTATAAACTATTAGAACGGTTTTGTTAGCATGTCAGTAATTTTGTTCTTCAAGCATTGTTTTTTCCTTCAGCTTGTTATAATAGTTGCATCAAAATATTTCAGACAAAAACATTGATATTAGTTAAAAGTTTTAAAATAAATAATAATGGATTTAGTAGTAAACATGGTATGGTATTATGAAATTATATTTTGATTCAACCCCTGTCTTTTTACCCTTGCAGCAATTGGTCATTTCATTGTTAATTGTTTCAGACGAAAGTTTTAGACAATATTTATAGGGTTCACAAATAATTGTAACAGATTTTTTTGTCCTCTAGCCCTTGTTTTTTCAACCCCTTAGAGTTATAGTTGGTCGTATCAGAATATATAGTTTGACAAACATTTTTAGTTATTAGATCTTCTATAATGAAATATAATATCTGTATACTGATACAATATTAATAATATTAAAGGAGCTATAGTGAATTTTCAGTTTTTCAAAAAAAAATGTTTCCAGTAATGTGTAAATGGGGCTCCTGGCGCAGGGTTTAAGGAGAGGTGCTGAGGTGCCGACCGCCATCTTGGATTGTGACGTCACGGTGGCCATCTTTGATTGCCATGACCTTTGTCGACCTTCAAAATTTGCCAAAAATTTCCATAATTTGCCCAAAATTCGCCAAAATTCCGCCAAATTTTCCAGTTTTGTTTTAATTCCGAATTTTTTTTTTTAAAATATCACATTTCTCTATTTTGCGAGACAAATTACCGTATCGAGAGAAAAATTTCCCGTTTTAGTTCTTAAAAATGCCAATTACATCGAAATTCCCAAAAGAGCTTAAATTCCACATATACAGCCTCCAATAAGCTGCACATAGTATTATGACGTAACTTTTGCAATTTTCGTTACGGCCGTTATCTTTAAAATCCATAATTATTATCATATTTTAATCGTAAAAATATGAAAATTAAAAACTATTTAAATTTTAATTAAATATTTAAAAAACATCGTTGCAAATTTCGTTACAGTCGCCATCTTGTATTCTAGAAACGTTGCACATTTCGTTACATCCGCCATCTTGGACGTGTATGATATAATCGCTGGAAATTTAGTTACGGTCGCCATCTTGAAAATACGTAATTTTTATGCTATATGTATATTTGGAAAAAAGTTAAAATTTACAAAAAATAAATAATCAAACTTTAATAAAATAATAATTAAAACACGCACTAACGTCCTTGGTTCGAACCTGGTGAGGTCAAAAAAATTACATTAGATCCTTCCTCCACAGAAGCCATTGACCTAATGACCTCCCACCACTAAGGCCAAGGTATATGTACATATATCGCCAGCTAGTAAGACGTCATGTCCGCTATCTTGTTTTCGTCTGCTAGAGTGTGCTACCACCATGTTCATTTAATTTTTATCTGCTAGAGTGCAGTTTTAATTTATTATTACTAAGGCGCCCGCCATCTTGAAATTTGTACGCCATCTTGTAAGTTTGTAATTATTCAGCTAGAAATTCAGTAAAAATGCAAAAATTCATTGAATAAATTTTCAATTAATACACTGAATGATTCGATCGATTTTTTTTCTTGGTTCGATCCCTGGATGATGAAAAATAATCAATTTTAAGAAAAAATAACAATATCAATAAATTATGTTCAAAATTTTAAAAGTGGTTCTTTTATGTAGCAGCCTCCATAAAACCTAAATGTCCGACACCTTGAAAATTCGTAAATTTCGACCTATAAATTAAGGAAATTTTCAAAACTCATAAAATATTCACTTATTTAAATAATAATAGGTGCGATAGATTTCCGTCCTTGGTTTTTTTCTTGGCCAGTGATAAGGATAAATAAAGCTTAAAATAATTTTTTTATGCTGTTTCCCATTATCTTTCGTGGAGTTTATTAATCATTCACTCTAAGAAAAACAACTCTAGATAAAATACCTGTCCAACGAATTAAATACATTGTCTCTATGGCCAACATGGAAGTTAATTTTTTCGATAATTAGAATACATTACGGCCAGTTAATGTAAAATGCTATATGTAGTCTATAGGCCAAGTGCCTAAGGACCACGAGACCAGGTCATGAACAATGTCATGCTTATAGACCAGACATTTCCAAACCTCATGACTATCTTCGTTGACGGCTAATAAAACATATTTCAGCCAGTAAAGACAAAGTCATCGAATGGTCAGACCTAAAGTATCGATAAAATCAATTACAAGCATTTTGACCAACGTATCATGTTTAATGCTAACAAAAGGATCAAGAATACCTAAAAAAAAGTTTTATCAAATAAAAGACTATTTGACTAGTAAATGTTCAGAGCTACTACAGATTTGTCTACGCGCATTTAACGAAACTACACACATTCAAAAAGCAGAAAAGATCACAATGAACATACAGTACACACAGTTCACACACAGGCCACGGAATGAACATACAGTACACACACAGGCCACGGAATGAACATTTTGTCTGTCAATGGTGATGATTTTTCCACCTTTAAGTTATAAATTTTATTTCGTAATCAGATTTCGAGAAATGATAGAACCCATTTTGAAATAAAATATTAATTTTTCTTCACGTTTATACACCTGCATTTTATTTAAGCCATTTTTGTTGTAGCCAGCTTCCCTCAGTTCTTTGAGTATGAAGGATGTTTCTTTGATGCTCGAATAGTTTCCTGCACAAAGCGAAGCATGTAGAAGTCTTAGCCTGTCAACCAATATGTTAGGATCTTCCCATGAGGTATAATCAATCTCTTCTGCTACGTTCATCTTCCTTGCATGTTTATAATAAATATTATGACCTCTGGTGTCTTCCGTTTTAACACCAACCACAAGGTCACTTTCGTCATGGAGCCAGTGATCATCCCAAGCTTAATCAGGATAATATATTTTATTACGACGTTTCCATCGTTTTGGTCTCAGGCCACCATCACAGTCTTCGAAGTTGCCTGCTTTAGGTGCTTCAACACAGCCCTAAATCATGTCAGCCTTAGATGTGTCAGCACACTCCTCGATCATGTCAGCCTGAGATGTCATCACAGTCTTCAATCATGTCAGCTTCAGATGATTCATCACAGTCTTAATCCTTGTGAGCTTCAGGCGGTTCTCCGTCGTTCACATTTTCATGGAGACGACTATATATTGGTGTAAATATATTATCATTTCTAATGAGGTTGCTACTTTCTTTGTTTGTTTATAATTTTAAATTGTTATCGTGATCTAGAGTAGTATTTTTAGCATTAGCTTTCTTACATTCTTCGTAATCATTATTGTCAGTAGTATACGAATGTATTTCCGGGGACAGGGTTCAGGGTGAGGTGCGAGGTGCCGGGTCAGTGACTGATTGCTCTGACGTCACGGCGGCCATCTTGGATGGTCGTGAACTTGACCTTTGACCTTGACCTTGAATTTGTCCATCAAAACTGGTCAAAATTCGTCCAAATTGACCAAAATTTGCCCAAAAATCCTCAAAATCCGCCAAAATTTCCACTTCAGTGGAAAAAAATTCTGCCAAAAAATCTCAAAAAATTCCACAATTCAAAAATTAGGATTCGAAAATCCTCAAAAGTCTTTTTGCCCTAGAAAGAACCCAAATTCCTAAAAGCGGCTTAAAACTCCTAAGAGCTAGCCGCTTTAAGCCGCCGAGGTAATGACCTTGAAAATAAGGATGCCATGGCAGCCATTTTGAAATATCACGTATCCGTTGCAATTTTTGTTATGGTCGCCATCTTTAAAATCTTTATTTATTATCCGATTTTAATGAACAAATTCACTTAGTAAATTTTAATAAAAAATATTTAAAAAACAAACATTTACGACACGGAACTCGGAGTCCTCGGTTCGAACCCGGTGAGGGCAAAAAAATAAAAATGACAACAGATACTTTCTCCACGGTAGCCATCAACAGACTGACCCCCAGCACTTATGTCAAAGTATATATATATATATCGTAACCTAGTATGACATCATGTCCGCCATCTTGTCTTCATATGCTGGAAGCCACAATCTTGTTATTGACTACTAGAGTGCGCTGACGCCATGTTAGTTTAATTCTTACCCGCTAGAGTGCAGTAATAATTTATTATTACTGTGACACCCGCCATCTTGTCATATGGTCGCCATCTTGGAATTGTGTAATTATTTAGCTAGAAATTCGGGAAAAATTCCAAAATTCATTAAATAAATTGGCAATTAATAAATACTGATCGATTCGATCGATTCATGTCCTTGGTTCGATCCCTGGATGATGCAAAACATTAGTTTTATATAAAAATAATAATTTCAATAAACCATGTTCACAATTCTTATAGAGACTTTAAATCCTCTACTACCATCATTCTATAATCCTTTACGACCAACATCTTGGAAATTCGTAATATTTAACCTAGAAATTCAGGAAAAAGTTCAAAATTCATTAAATAAATTTGCAAACAATATACTGATTAATTAGATCGACTAAGGTCCTTGGTACGAACCTGGAAGAAGCTAAAAATGATCTTAATTTTTAGGTAAAAATGCCTCAAAAAATGACAGGTTCGAAAATAAAACACAAGTTCTTTTACAAACATAATATTTATTACATAATTTCTATTCTACTACAGGATCACTTGCGAAAGCCAGCAATCTTTTAATCATTTAGCCCTGCATAAAAGCGAAATGACTAATTCTCAGCTCCAATCGGTTTATACTAGACAGAGACCAACCAGAACCGTTACTAACATAGTCCTCCTCTTCTTGACATAGTTTCTGGGCACCATGTTTAACAGTTTGCTTCTCATCGTCAGAACTGTAAATTGTAACAGCCGATGTCTTGAAAGAATTTCTTCTCTAGGTCCTAGGAATGGATACGATTTACCATATAAACAGTTCCGTCAAAAGTTATAATTTAATTTACGTACGTTGTTACTTCATAAGTAAGCTGATTGATTATGTTCTACCTGATATCCTCAAGAAAAATAAAAATGTCTTAAGCTCCAAATGATCAATCGAATCCTAATGCTCCAACAGGTCCAAATGCTCCAAATGGTTCCAACAGCTCCAACAGCCTCCAACAGCTCCAAACGGCCTTCAAATGCTTAAGACAGCTCCAAATGCTCCAAATGGCTCCAACAGCTCCAAATGGCTCCAAATGATCAATCGACTCCAAATGCTCCAACAGGTCCAAATGCTCCAAATGGTTCCAACAAATCCAACAGCCTCCAAATGCTCCAAACGCCCTCCAAATGCTTAAGACAGCTTCAAATGCTCCAACAGCTCCAAATGGCTCCAAATGCTCCAAACGGCCTCCAAATGCTTAAGACAGCTCCAAATGGCTCCAACAGCTCCAAATGGCTCCAACAGCTCCAAATGCTCCAACAGCTCCAAATGGCTCCAAATGTTCCAAACGGCCTCCAAATGCTTAAGACAGCTCCAAAATTTGGGTTGTACTGGAACTCTAACTTTGCACTACAATGAGATGTTCACAAGCTAGCCGATTTTGTTTTTGTATTTTTAGTTTTTTAGATTAATTTTTTATTATTTTTTTTTGTAATTTTATGATATCTAAGAAAACTTTTGGTGGTTTCTCCGTGTGCTTTCGAATTATTCTTGTCAAAGTTATGGTGGTTTTCTCCGTGTGCTCCTTATTATTCTTGACAATATTTTGATGGTTTTATCCGAGTGCTTCTGATTATTCCTGACTAGACATCTAATGGTTTTCTCCGAGTGCTTCTGATTATTCCTGACTCGACATCTTATGATTTTCTCCGAGTGCTTCTGGTTACGGATGAGAAATTGATCTCTGCATGAAGGATATTTTTACTTAATGAGGCATGTCATTTTATTCAAAGTTACATGTAATTAGTGAATTTCTGCTACTTAATCAACACTTGTAATATTTTTATCATGTGGAAATTAAAAAAAATATCATTACTCAGTCAAATAATAATAATCTCTGAGAAATCTAAGAAGAACTAACAGGAAGGACGAACTTCCTTCTCCTTGGAGTCTAGTGAAGCCATCCTTCTTTTGCGATCGTTAGTGAGCATCCCGCATCCCGCATAAAAAACTAAATATTATTTACCTGCAAGTAACATGTGGCGACATCTGTTGTTGAAAAGCAGAACTACTTGCAACAAGTACCTTTGAATGAGATAAATTAATTCTCGCTGATGAAATAATTAAAAAATTATATTTAAGTAATATATCTAATTTAAAACTCTTAGTTTGCAACTGGCATTAGTCTCAGTAACTAATATGAATCCTGATTCGGGATTTGTTGCTGTATCAAAACGTCATCACTGTAGATACTGTAGCAAGGTGTTTACCTTGAGAAAGAATGCTAAACGACATGAGAGAAGCGAGTGTAATTAGGGTCCTTGTCAAAAACCATTTCATTGCAGTCAGTGTCAGAAATCCTTTGGTAGAAGATATTACTTGGATAGACATTACAAGACCTGTACAATTAAGATGAATAAAGATAACGAAGACTGGGCTACAACATCGCGGAAGAGGAACGAAGGCGAAAAAGCTAATGTTAAAATTACGGATCTAGATCAAGATAATAATTTAAAATTTAAAATAAACGAAGGAAGTTGTAACCACATTAGAAATGAAAAGATATTTACTCCAATATCTAGTCGTCTCCATGAAAATTTGAAAGATGGAGAACCACCTGAAGCTTACAAGGTCGAAGACTTTGTTGAATCATCTGAAGCTGGCATGATTGAAGATTGTAGTGACACATCTGAGGCTGACATGATTGAGTACTGTTCTGAAGCACCTAAAGCAGGCAAGATCGAAGACTGTGATGGCGGTCTGAGACCAAAACGATGGAAACTACGTAATAAAATAAATTATCCTGATCAAGTTTGTGATGCTGACATGATTGAAGACTGTGGTGACACATCAGAAGCTGGCATGAACGAAGACTGTGCTGACACATCTAAGGCTGACATGATTGAGTACTGTGCTGAAGCGTCAAAAGCATGCAAGAGCGAAGACTGTGATGGTGGCTTGAGACCAAAACGATGGAAACGTCGTAGTTAAATAAATTATCCTGATCAAGCTTGTGATAATCACTGGCAAGATGACGAAAGTGACCTTGTGGTTGGCGTTAAAACGATAGACACCAGAGATAATAATTTTTATAATAAACATGCAAGGATGATGAACGCAGCAGAAGAGATTGATTATACCTCATGGGAAGATCCTAACATATTGGTTGACAGGCTACGACTACTACATGGATCGATTTGTGGAGGAAACTATTCGAACATTAAAGAAATATCCTTCATACTCAAAGAACTGAGGGAAGCTGGCTACATAAAATAATGGCTTAAATTAAATGTATGTGTATAAACTTGAAGATAAATTAATATATTTTCTTTCCAGATGGTATGTACCATTTATCGAAATCTGATTTATAAATAAAACTTATAACTTAAAGGTGTAAAAAACGTTACCACTGCCAGTCAAAATGTATACTAATAAAGTCATGTCAGTAATCATGCCAAGTTCGATAAGAAAAGTAATTGGAATCAATTGGAACCAATTGAAGATGGAGCTGTTGGAGCATTTGGAGCCTTTTGAAGCATTTGGAACCTTTTGGAGCTGTTGGAGCCATTTGGAGCATTTGGAGCTGTGTTAAGCATTTTGAGCCATTTTTAATATTTTGGAGCATTTGGAGCCTTTTTGGAGCTGTTGGAGCCATTTGGAGCTGTTGGAGCATTTGGAGGCTGTTGTAGCATTTGGAGCCTTTTGGAGCATTTGGAGCTGTTGGAGCCATTTGGAGCATTTAGAGCTGTTGGAGCCATTTGGACCTGTCAAGCATTTGGAGGCCGTTTGGAGCATTTGGAGGCTGTTGGAGCTGTTGGAACCATTTGGAGCATTTGAACCTGTTGGAGCATTTGGAGTCGATTGATCATTTGGAGCTAAAGACATTTTTATTTTTCTTGAGGATATCAGGTAGAACATAATCAATCAGCTTACTTATGAAGTAACAACGTACGTAAATTAAATTATAACTTGTGACTGAACTGTTTATATGGTAAATCGTATCCATTCCGAGGACCTAGAGAAGAAATTCTTTCAAGACATCGGCTGTTACAATTTACAGTTCTGACGATGAGAAGCAAACTGTTAAACACGGTGCCCAGAAACTATGTCAAGAAGAGGAGGACTATGTTAGTAACGGTTCTGGTTGGTCTCTGTCTAGTATAAACCGATTGGAGCTGAGAATTAGTCATTTCGCTTTTATGCAGGGCTAAATGATTATAAGATTGCTGGCTTTCGCAAGTGATCCTGTAGTAGAATAGAAATTATGTAATAAATATTATGTTTGTAAAATAACTTGTGTTTTATTTTCGAACCTGTCATTTTTTGAGGCATTTTTACCCAAAAAATTAAGATTATTTTTAGCTTCTTCCAGGTTCGTACCATGGACCTTAGTCGATCTAATTAATCAGTATATTGTTTGCAAATTTATTTAATGAATTTTGAACTTTTTCCTGAATTTCTAGGTTAAATATTACGAATTTCCAAGATGTTGGTCGTAAAGGATTATAGAATGATGGTAGTAGAGGATTTAAAGTCTCTATAAGAATTGTGAACATGGTTTATTGAAATTATTATTTTTTATATAAAATTAAATGTTTTGCATCATCCAGGGATCGAACCAAGGATACGAATCGATCGAATCGATCAGTATATATTAATTGCCAATTTATTTAATTTTTCCCGAATTTCTAGATAAATAATTACACAATTCCAAGATGGCGACCATATGACAAGATGGCGGGTGTCACAGTAATAATAAATTATAACTGCACTTTAGCGGGTAAGAATTAAACTAACATGGCGTCAGCGCACTCTAGTAGTCAATAACAAGATTGTGGCTTCCAGCATATGAAGACAAGATGGCGGACATGATGTCATACTAGGTGACGATATATATATACTTTGACATAAGTGCTGGGGGTCAGTCTGTCGATGGCTACCGTGGAGAAAGTATCTGTTGTCATTTTTATTTTTTTGCCCTCACCGGGTTCGAACCGAGGACTCCGAGTTCCGTGTCGTAAATGTTTGTTTTTTAAATATTTTTTATTAAAATTTACTAAGTGAATTTTTTTCATTAAAATCGGATAATGAATAAAGATTTTTAAGATGGTGACCATAACAAAAATTGCAATGGTGAAGTTATATTTCAAAATGGCTGCCATCGCATCCTTATTTTCAATGTCATTACCTCGGCGGCTTAAAGTGGCTAGCTCTTAGGAGTTTTAAGCCGCTTTTAGGAATTTGGGTTTTTTCTAGGGCAAAACGACTTTTGAGGATTTTCGAAATCCTAATTTTTGAATTGTGGAATTTTTTGAGATTTTTTGGCGGAATTTTTTTTTCCACAGAAATGGAAATTTTGGCGGATTTTGAGGATTTTTGGGCAAATTTTGGCAAATTTTAACGAATTTTGACCAGTTTTGAAGGGCAAATTCAAGGTCAAGGTAAAATGTCAAGTTCACGACCATCCAAGATGGCCGCCGTGACGTCAGAGCAATCAGTCACTGACCCGGCACCTCGAACCTCACCCTGAACCCTGTCCCCGGAAATACATTCGTATACTACTGACAATAATGATTACGAAGAATGTAAGAAAGCTAATGCTAAAAATACTACTCTAGATCACGATAACAATTTAAAATTATAAACAAACAAAGAAAGTAGCAACCTCATTAAAAATGATAATATATTTACACCAATATATAGTCGTCTCCATGAAAATGTGCACGACGGAGAACCACCTGAAGCTCACAAGGATTAAGACTGTGATGAATCATCTGAAGCTGACATGATTGAAGACTGTGATGACATCTCAGGCTGACATGATCGAGGAGTGTGCTGACACATCTAAGGCTGACATGATTTAGGGCTGTGTTGAAGCACCTAAAGCAGGCAACATCGAAGACTGTGATGGTGGCCTGAGACCAAAACGATGGAAACGTCGTAATAAAATATATTATCCTGATTAAGCTTGGGATGATCACTGGCTCCATGACGAAAGTGACCTTGTGGTTGGTGTTAAAACGGAAGACACCAGAGGTCATAATATTTATTATAAACATGCAAGGAATATGAACGTAGCAGAAGAGATTGATTATACCTAATGGGAAGATCCTAACATATTGGTTGACAGGCTAAGACAGTAGTATACGAATGTATGTCCGACGGCAGGATTCAGGTTGTGGTGTGTGGTGGGGTCAATGACCGACCGACCTCTGACGTCACAGCGGCCATCTTGGATGACCTTGACCTTGACCTTTGACCTTGACCTGGAATTGATCCTCAAAAATCGCCAAAATTTGCCAAAATTGGGCAAAAATTGTCCAAAATTCCTCAAAATTCGCCAAAATTTCCATTTCTGTGGAAAAAAATTCCGCCAAAAAATCTCAAAAATTTCCACAATTCAAAAATTAGGATTTCGAAAATCCTCAAAAGTCGTTTTGCCCTAGAAAGAACCCAAATTCCTAAAAGCGGCTTAAAACTCCTAAGAGCTAGCCGCTCTAAGCCGTCGAGGTCATGACCTTGAAAATTAGGATGCCATGGCAGCCATATTGGATGATGACGTCACCGTTGCAATTTTCGTTACGGCCGCCATCTTTAACTTTTTTATTTATTATCCGATTTTAATGAAAAAAATTTTAAAAATTATAAAAAAAAATTAAATAATAAAACTTTAATAAAATATTTTAAAAAAACATACATTTACGACACGGAGTTCGGAGTCCTCGGTTCAAACCCGACGAGCGCAAAAAAAAATAAAAATGGCGACCGATCCTTCCCCCCGTGGTGACTTTTGGCAGACTGACTCCCACCACTTTTCTTAAAGCATATATATCGTCACCCAGTATGACGTCATGTCCGACATCTTGTCTTCGTTGCTGGAGACCACCATCTTGTATTCGTCGGCGAGAGTGCGCTGATAACATGTTAGTTTAGTTCTTATCCGCTAGAGTGCAGTAATCATTTATTACTGTGACACCTGCCATCTTGAAATTCGGCCGCCATCTTGGAAATCCGTAATTATTTAGCTAGGAATTCGGGAAAAGTTCCAAAACTCATTAAATAAATAGCTCATTAATTTACATATTGATTCGATCCGCTCCTGTCCTTGGTTCGATACCCGATCGATGCAATAATGTTTAATTTTATGTAAAAAATAATAATTGCAATAAACCATGTTCAACATATATTTAAAGAACCTCTAAATCCTCTACGACCACCATCATATCAGACATCAAGACCACCATCTTGAAAATCCGTAATTTTAATGCTAGATATTCGGGAAAAAGTTCAAAATTAATTAAATAAATTTGTAATCTATATACTGATTGATTAGATCGACTAAGGTCCTTGGTTTGATCCCTGGCCGATACAAAACAACTTTAATTTAAAAAATACCACAAAAGTGTTAGGTTTGAGAAAAAAAAACCCACAAGTTCTTTTAAAAAAAAACTTTTATTACATAAATTCAATACACTACTACAAGTACAAAAAATAATACACAGACATAGAACTAAAGTCTTGTGGATTTCTCGATGTCTGCATCTGCCACCCACGAATTAAAGCGAGGTGGAAAGCCCCACGACTTGACGTAGGACAGTCCGTTTCTTCGTTTTATAATCTTCTCCACCAAGTACATATCAGGATACAACGTAGGCTGAATCTCTTCGGCATAGAAGCCGCCACGGATAGGTTTGTGGTCCAAATCTTCGAGGTAGTAGGTCCTAGGCTCTGATTCACGAACATGTGTCACACGGAAAAGTTCGGGACTCCAGTTCGCAGTGAAACCTTTCTCGAAGATACCTTTCTGCTTGGAGATTCGCACAATGTCACCGACGTTAGCTTTACGCTTTCGTGGATCTCTCTTCTTCATGTTGGAAAACACTGTTCGAAGCAGGCGATTGTCCCTTACGTCCTTTGGCTTCATTTTCGTGGTAGAATGCACCGCGGAATTATACTCGTTTATTAATTTCGGCAAGATGTCAAGCCACTTGTAATTTCCGTTAGCCGTGAACTGCCGCCACATCTTGGATCGCAAAGTTCTGTTAAACCTTTCGACAACGGAGGCTTTGACGTTACTAAATGTAGAGTAGTGTTTGATGCCATACTTCTTCATCAAAGCCTTGAAGGATGCATTGTAGAATTCTTTCCCGAGGTCCGTTTGCAGGTGCGACGGTACACGTCCATCACGCAAAATATTGTTCATGGCCTTGGCTACTTCAGTTGCAGTCTTTGATTTGACAGGTCTAGCCCAAGCGAACTTGCTATAAACATCGATGACTGTCAACATGTACTTGAAACCTTTATTCAATCGGGAATACGGTATCATCTCAACAAGGTCCGCCTGGAATAAATCATCAATTCCACGAACTATGACTTTGCGACGAAGGTATTTTCGTCTAGCAGGAGCATGAAGTTCGTGAGCGATTCCGGTTCGACTCATTGTATGTAGCCGGCTTCCCTCAGTTCTTCAAGTATGGAGACTATTTCGTTGATGTGCGAATAGTTTCCTACGCTAAGCGAAGCATGTAGAATTCTAAGGCGATCAACTAATTCATTAGGATCGTCCCAATATACATAGTCAAAATATCTGACCACTTTCTAGCTTTTTTAAACCTTCGCCATGTATTGTTAGTTCACTGAAGAGATTAGCGAGAATGTCGATTTTTTCATGATCTACGTCTTTATATACACCACTATCTGGATCGTTATCGCGAAAATGTGCATTGGTTAGCTCTAGCAGTTTTTTGTACTCTTGTAAGTCTTTGTGAGAATATCCTTTAGGCTCCCTGCGAAACAGCAATTCGTACAGACCCGGAGTCCCGCCCGTTTTGAACTCTTCTACGCGAACGATATTTCCTGGTAGAAAGTCTATTTCTTTAGCACCGAGGAACCACTTATTATGTTTTCTGTACACTCCGTAGGTCGTGTCATTATTCCGACTCGTAAACGATATCAGGTATGGTCGGACCATTGCATTCACTTGATGTCCCTTTTTCGGTATTTTTTTCTTGTGCATGGTCTCTGTACTTGTTAAGTCTTCTTCTTCTCGATCTGGTTCATACTTTCTCTTCTTTACTGTTGGCATTTCATCTTCAACTTCTGTCTTCACAATGATAGCTGGTTCTTCCTTGTTTTTAAGTTCGTCGAGGCGACTAGTGATTGGTTTAAATATTTCCTCATTTTCCATCTCACGTGCAAGTCTGGTTCGTCTAGCAAGTAAATATTTTTCACGAACAGACTGTATAGCTCGATGAAGGTCACTGGCCAGGTCCGACATTGTACTGGCTGAAAACTTATTGCAAGACCTCCTTATATACTTTTTTATTCCTTCGCAGAAACTTCTTTCTTGTGTGTGGCAAAATCTGAATTTGTTGACAAGTGAGATAGTGATGCTTTCAGACTACTTTGAAAAGTCCTCAAATCGTCACGTCTTTGTGCATTCGATACTTCGATCATGTCGCGAATGCGAGAATCCGAGGCTTCCACACGCTGGTCGATGGCAACGAGATACTCTATTATTTCGTTTTTCACACTTTCTACTTTTTGAGACAGTAGCGAAATATATTTGCGGATATCAGAGTCGGGGCATACAGTATGTCTGCTGCTACGACCGAATTTCGAAATGCTATGACTCATGTTTGACGATAAACTGATCGAAACCTCGTCTGTACCTGCCCTTATATAGAGGCCAGTCCTTTACGATGACTATGAATCCGTGCTCGTCTTTCCAACACAAGGAACACATGTCTTTGAATTCCTGAAACGACATGTCGGTGTTTACGTGGTCGTCGTAGGCGTGACGTAAATTAAGTTCGTCCATGCGAAAAAGCACTATAACATTCGCATTATCTCGTAGGAGATGTTTGGGTATTCTACTGTACGTCTGACACAGGTATACGCAGTCTACCTTGGCGTGCCTGCCCATGGAAAAGTACTCTTGTATAATGCCCTGCTTCTCGCACATTACATCGTCGAACACAAACACGGAATTAGGCTTTGCTTCGTCGGTAGACACCACATCGGTATTATCGCTAAACGGAAAATACTCCAGTCCTTCCACCGAGCATAGAACAGTTGCTAGGCGCTGGTACTTTGGCTGTTGCAACGACTTGGAATACAAGTAAACGTTCTCGAACCGAAGACCGTTTGGCTCCTCCAGTAAACTCAGTAGAACGCACGTCTTGCCACAGTTTGACGGTCCCGCCATTATGCATCGTACAGCAGAAGGCAACAGTAAGCCATGTCGCGATTCGCGACCGATAGTTTCATCGTTTTGCGTAATGCGCACGGGCAAACACACTTCGTGCTTGACTACCTCCATTGCTACTGACGAACATCCTATAAGAACAATCATATTTATTGATTTTAGGTCAGTTGTATGTAATGCCTCGAAGAGGTAAGAACAAAAAACACAGTGGTGCAGGACTCGTGAACTCGCTGATAAACAATCTACCATTCGAGCTACACATTCCCGGATACAGATTTTGCGGCCCCGGCACTAAACTAGCGAAAAGGTTAGCTCGCGGTGACGTGGGCATTAATTCTCTCGACGAAAAGTGCAAGCAGCACGATATTGCGTATTCCCTCAGCAAGGATCTGGAATCCAGGCACCGGGCCGACGAGATATTGGCACAGGAAGCTGAAGAAATAAGTAAATCGACGCACGCGGGTCTAGGAGAAAAAATCACGGCCTGGGGCGTATCTAAAATCATGAAGGCAAAGACGAAATTAGGACTGGGTGCTCGACGATCCAGCTCCATCAAGTCAAAGACTAACTCACGCAAGACCAAACGCAAGACTGGAGCAGGCATACAAAAAGCCAAGCAAAAATTACAAACTCTCGACAAGAAGATTATAGGAGGATTTCTTCCTTTGCTTTTGCCTGCATTGGGTGCTCTCGGCGGTCTCATCGGTGCAACGAGCGGTATAGTGCGGGCAGTCAACACTTCGAAGAATGAGCGAAAGCAGTTAAAAGAAGCACAGCGACATAATGCAAGCATGGAAGCCATTGCCATGGGTAAAAAAAACGGCGCAGGCCTGTACTTACGTCCTCACAAATCAGGCCGAGGCATGAAAAAGAAACGAAAATCCTAAGTTCTCTGCCGAAACGACCGCTCACCAACGTAGATTTAATAAAGTACGCACGCAAATTGAAAATACCAAATTTCTGCGGCGTGTTTATGCGAGACACTTTACCCAGCAAACCAAAAACCAACGAACGCGCCATAATTAATTTAGACACGACTGCAGGTCGCGGCACGCACTGGGTAGCGTATATAAAGTCTGGAAAAAAAGCTACTTACTACGACAGTTTCGGTAATTTGAGACCTCCGCCTGAACTTAGGCGGTACCTGGGCCGGACCACTACACTGTTCTACAATTACGAAACGGAACAGAGGCCTAATCAAACAAACTGCGGACACTTGTGTCTTCGCTTTTTAACTAAAAAAATAATTTAGCTGACAAATAAAAATTACTACTTAAAGGCTGTGCAGTGATGATAATTTATTAGTCATGTCGATAACACTTACCTTGACAGGTCACGCATCTGAGCTGCGGGCGGTTCATTTCCCGCCTCTGGATTTAGACGGAGAATGGTGTATCGGACTCGTAGATTTTCAAACGTATAATGCCATACCGAATATCGACGAAGAAAACTGCAAGATCTGCTTCCTGAAAAGCGATGGGACCGCTCATGAAATACAGTTACCTGTTGGATCTTACGAAATTGACGACATTGCAAATTACATCAGGGATATGTTACCACAGGATGTAGACTTTCAACTGCGTGGAAATCCAAACACTCAAAAAAGCATTCTAACATGCAGTGAAATTGTCGACTTTACGAAACCTGGGACCATAGGTTCGATGTTAGGATTCGAATCAAAGGTGTATGATGCAGGAAGAACGTACGAATCTACGCGTGCAGTAAACATTTTGCCTGTGAATGTCATAAGAATAAACTGTAATTTGGCAAGTGGAACGTATCTCAACGGAAGACTAAGCAACATGCTGCACGAATTTTCGCCGATGGTCCCGCCAGGATATAAACTGGTCGAAGTACCGCAAAGTATCATTTACGTTCCAGTCGTCGTGAAGTGCGCACACGAAGTCGTCGTCAGAATCGTTGACCAGCGAGGACGATTGGTGAATTTTCAAGACGAAGAAATTACATTACGGCTGCACTTGAAGCGATGGGCATAAAGTTCGTAACACCGAACAGTTATAAAAGAAGTCGTATTGACGTGAATAAGAACAGTTCTCTACCAGACATCGGTGCATTAACACCTGACAACATCAAGTATCTTCTTAGTATTGGACAAGTGCCGAATAAATATGGAAGACGAAATCCTCAACGTGGAAGATCCGGTCATTTTTGATGACAGCATTACGAAAATGGAATTGCACGAGTACCAGCCTTTCCTGCTCGGACCGTACGCACTTCCATCGGAAGTACGCATTGCTGTACAGCACCAAGATATTTGTACTTTACCTTCACAGTCATTTCTACGTATAAGAGGCATGCTTACAAAAGCGGATGGTACGCATCCGACAACGACGTCAATATCCTGCAATGGTATTCTTCACCTCATCGAGCGCGTTACATATGTACTCAATGGCGTCGAGGTAGACCAGACGAGAGATGTAGGCATAACATCTGCTATGAAAAATTACCTTTCGCTCACGCCAAATGAACTGACTGCTGCAAAGATGGCCGGTTGGGCTCTCGAGGATGAATATAAGCTTCCGGTTTATGCCGAAGGAAAGTTCGAAGTTTGTGTTCCTCTGTCCATGCTTCTTGGATTCGCTGAGGACTACAGGCATATAATCATTAATTCGAAACAAGAGCTCGTACTGCTTCTAGCCAACACGCACATTAATGCAATTGTCGTCGCTGCAGAAAACCCTCAAGATGTCTCGCTAACACTACAGTCTATCGAGTGGATGCTGCCCCACATCCAAGTGAGCACCGTTGAACGAGTCAAGATGTTGAAGAACATAGAAAATGGCAAGAACTTCGATGTGCCATTCCGATCCTGGAGCTTGGAAACTTATCCTGGCTTGCCTCATAGTCAGCGTATCAATTGGATAGTAAAGTCCAGCTTCGCTACGGAAAAACCAAGATACATCATCGTCGGGCTTCAGACCGGAAGACAGCTCAATGCAGGAGTAAGTCGTTCCTTATTCGATAACTGTCAATTACGTAATGTAAAAATATTTTTAAACAGCGAAAGTTATCCGTACGTTGATATGAACATGTACTTTGAAAGTGGAAGATTTCTTCTCGCATATCAAATGTATGCCAAGTTTCAGCAAGCTTACTATGGGCGGAGACAGTCACCGATACTGAGTCCCGACAGTTTCAAGAACAAGGCTCCGTTAATGGTGTTTGACGTTTCCAAACAGGATGATCGATTAAATTCAAACATCATCGACTGTAGGATCGAGATATCGACTAGCGGAAATATTCCACCAAACACTTATGCTTTTTGTCTGATACTTCACGATCGGCTTGCATCATACAATTGTCGAGACAAACTTGTGAAAATTCTGACTTAAATACTGTTTCGTTTGCGATAATAATTCAGTTACAATCGAGCATTGCTAGCGACAACATGTACTGCAACCTGCAAGGTTTCCAGAGTCAAAACGGCTTTGTTCTCAAAGAAATTGCCGTCACCTCCGGAGACAAGACTCGAACCCGCAGCTTCCGACCTCCGTATCCTTGGAAACTACTAGACGAAAAAAGTAAACGTTCGAACGAATGGCTATGCAAATATTATTACGGACTAGAGTGGGACGAAGGAAAAATCCCATACCACCAAGTGAAAAACACACTTCAAGATTTACTAGTTCAAAACGAAACAATATACGTTGCCGGACCTGAACAGAAAAAATGGCTACGAGATCTGTGTAATGACGGAGCAGTTGAAATTGAAGACCTACAGACCGACTATGGCTGTCCTTCCCTGCGCAAACTTAGTGCAATATACGATGTGCAGCCAAGTGACAAGTTTGAACGTGTCTGTGCCTGTACAAACTCGCAGTTAATGCAGAAATGGCACACACAGTGTTAGTAGGAGTCTGCATATATAAATGTCGTACCTACGTACGTGTCTTCAGTTGACGTTCGACCTGCAAGAAGATGTTTACGTTTCATCCTGCTAACGTGTACGTGAGCGCAAGACCTAGCTTCAGCAGTGTCGAGTACAGCTACTGGGATTCCGGGTATCTACGTACATATACAGAAACCTGTGATGGAGATGCTCAGCATTGGCGGTTTGCGCACTTTCCTGTGTCCTACGAACCGACTCAGCAGCTATTAGATTGTTGCGAACCTGGAAACTGTGCCGTCTATCACATGAGACCGCACACAATCCTTCCTGCTAGCATCGATGAGGTAGTCGTCTCGTCTGCACGTGCAACACCAAACATGAACGTGTTGCAACCTGTTGCGACCTGTGATGCTTCTACGCAGACGTCCAAACGACGTTCGTCTCGTCGTCAAAGTTCAGGCAGTGAATCTGTCCCAACTAGCACTGCAGTAGAGCCAAGGCGCAGACGTGGTCACAGACGCCATCGACCATGTCTCGCTCGAGATGACGACATCGCAGAAGATGACCAGCTGGAAACCTGTGTTCCTGATCCCGTGACCTGCGAACCAGTTGGAACCGGAGTCGAAGAGGCAGTTCGTGCGGCATTAAAGACTTTGCTTGCGAAAATGCTTAATTCCTTAACCTAACATGCATTTGTGTAATTTTTATAAATAAATGTGTAAAACCTGAACTTGTGTTTGTTTTTTATTTCTACAATTTTTAGGTACCCAATAAAAATTAATTTTAAATACAGACAATATTTTGACTAATGTAGTATTCCAGTAGACTGCGGGTATATAAGCGAAGTTCAGACGAGTGGAGCCTCAGTATACCTCTGGCCGCGGTGCAGTACGGACCTGCTCTCTTCAGTAAATTTCGTAGTTACTGCTCCAATGTCGACCGGGATAGACTGTTTACCGTCAGCAGCGGGGACCTCGATGACAGCAATGATGATGGAGTCGGAGATTCCGATACCGGATGCAGAGGAGACCACGACAGCGGAGAACTCAATGCCTGCGTTGTCGACAGCTGCGGAGATCTCGATACCGACTGCAGAGGATTCTTCAACTAATGAAGAGCGTACATTGCGTCAGTGCAAATACTGTGACGCATCATTTACTAGAACTTCAAGCGCTCGCAGACATGAAAGAAGCAGTTGTCCGAATAATTTACTGAAACGAATACAATTTCAGTGCAATAAGTGTAATAAACTAATTTCACGCCTCGACAGCTTACATCGTCATTATATAAAATGCTCCGAGACAGTTAAGTGCAAGTATAATGAACATGGTTATTGTTTTGACTCATGTGATGTACCAGCTGATGAGAATATATATAAGTGAGACCCTGGTGATATGAACATTTAGTCCGTCTCTGGCTGAGGTAATGAACGGATCGGATAGACATTTAAAGTCATGTTAAAGGCTTAGTCCATACAATAAGAAGACTGTTTGAATCGAGAAATCCACAAGACTTTAGTTCTATGTCTGTGTATTATTTTTTGTACTTGTAGTAGTGTATTGAATTTATGTAATAAAAGTTTTTAAAAGAACTTGTGGTGTTTTTATTTTCTCAATCCTGTCACTTTTGTGGTATTTTTTAAAATAAAATTTTTTTTGTATCGGCCAGGGATCGAACCAAGGACCTTAGTCGATCTAATCAATCAGTATATAGATTACAAATTTATTAAATGAATTTTGAACTTTTTCCCGAATCTCTAGCATTAAAATTACGAATTTCCAATATGGTGGTCTTGATGTCTGATAGGATGGTGGTCGTAGAGGATTTAGAGGTTCTTTAAATATATGTTGAACATGGTTTATTGCAATTATTATTTTTTACATAAAATTAAACATTATTGCATCGATCGGGTATCGAACCAAGGACAGGAGCGGATCGAATCAATATGTAAATTAATGAGCTATTTATTTAATGAGTTTTGGAACTTTTCCCGAATTCCTAGCTAAATAATTACGGATTTCCAAGATGGCGGCCGAATTTCAAGATGGCAGGTGTCACAGTAATAAATGATTACTGCACTCTAGCGGATAAGAACTAAACTAACATGTTATCAGCGCACTCTCGCCGACGAATACAAGATGGTGGTCTCCAGCAACGAAGACAAGATGTCGGACATGACGTCATACTGGGTGACGATATATATGCTTTAAGAAAAGTGGTGGGAGTCAGTCTGCCAAAAGTCACCACGGGGGGAAGGATCGGTCGCCATTTTTATTTTTTTTGCGCTCGTCGGGTTCGAACCGAGGACTCCGAACTCCGTGTCGTAAATGTATGTTTTTTTTTAATATTTTATTAAAGTTTTATTATTTTTTTTTTATAATTTTTAAAATTTTTTTCATTAAAATCGGATAATAAATAAAAAAGTTAAAGATGGCGGCCGTAACGAAAATTGCAACGGTGACGTCATCATCCAATATGGCTGCCATGGCATCCTAATTTTCAAGGTCATGACCTCGACGGCTTAGAGCGGCTAGCTCTTAGGAGTTTTAAGCCGCTTTTAGGAATTTGGGTTCTTTCTAGGGCAAAACGACTTTTGAGGATTTTCGAAATCCTGATTTTTGAATTGTGGAATTTTTTGAGATTTTTTGGCGGAATTTTTTTCCACAGAAATGGAAATTTTGGCGAATTTTGAGGAATTTTGGACAATTTTTGCCCAATTTTGGCAAATTTTGGCGATTTTTGAGGATCAAATTCCAGGTCAAGGTCAAAGGTCAAGGTCAAGGTCATCCAAGATGGCCGCTGTGACGTCAGAGGTCGGTCGGTCATTGACCCCACCACACACCACAACCTGAATCCTGCCGTCGGACATACATTCGTATACTACTTAAGACTTCTACATGCTTCGCTTTGTGCAGGAAACTATTCGAGCATCAAAGAAATATCCTTCATACTCAAAGAACTGAGGGAAGCTGGCTACAACAAAAATGGCTTAAATAAAATGCATGTGTATAAATGTGAAGAAAAATTAATATTTTATTTCAAAATGGGTTCTATCATTTCTCGAAATCTGATTACGAAATAATATTTATAACTTAAAGGTGGAAAAATCATCACTATTGACAGACAAAATGTAGACTAATAAAGTCATACAAGTAATCATATCAGGATCGATTAAAAAAAATGTAATTGAAATCAGTTGGAGCCAAATGTATACGGAGCACTTCGAGAAATTGGAGTACTTGGAGCAATTGGAACATTGGAGCTTTGGAGCATTTGGAGCTGTTGGAGTTCTGGAGATGTTGGAGCTCTGGAGCTGTTGGAGCTCTGGAGCTGTTGGAGTTTTGGAGCTGTTGGTGCTTTAGAGCTGTAGCTTTGGATATGTTGGAGATTTGGAGCTTTTGGAGCATTACGAGGTGTTGGAGCCTTGGAGCTGATGGAGCTTTGGAGCTGTTGGAGCTTTGGAACTGTTGGAGCATTTCAAAGCATATCTTGGCTGTAGGTATATCAACACTGTATGTGCCATAAACTGTTGGCGTGAGATGTAAATGATTGACTGTGGTCCTAGCTAGGGATCAGATAAAATATTATAGTCAATTGCTGTAGCCATTTGAGTAGCTGAGCATAATCAAAATTATATTTCAGTAGTCTAAATTATGTTTGGAATTTGAAGGTATTAATGTTCAGAGACTCTTGGTCCTCTAGTAATCTTAAATGTGTCTGGTATGTGCACTGTGCGATTAGATGTTTGATTATATAATTATAACTTATTTTCCCTGATATTCCTAAAAAAATTTAAGTATTACCAATCGATGATGTTTTGACTAACATATTATTTCAGCATCCTCTGTTATTTAAGCGAGTCCTAGACAGCAGGTCACTCAGCCCACCTCTGGTTGTGGTACAGTGCAGATCTGTTAGTTTTACCAGTCTGCATATAGCCTAAGTCTGGTTTATGAATATTCATGTGTATATGATGGTAGCGATGTTGACATCTGGACAGATCCCAACGGTGGCGGGCTCAACGACTGCAGAGATCTTGGTGGAAGGCCTATCGTTGACAGTGGGGACCCTGATGAGGGCGATAACGACAACGAAGCAGATCCCGATGACATCGATGAGGACAGCTCCAGAGATTCCTATGGTAACGAGGCTACTATCTCCAGAGATCTCGATGTTGACTGCATCTACTGACTCTTCACTGCAAGAGACTTCAATTTGTGCACTATCGTCAGCAGAGGAGACCTCAATACCTGCAACTACACCGAATTGGTAAATAAAACATTTCGTGAACAATTTCCAGCTTCGGCGTCAGTTTCGTCTACTTCAGCTTCTTTTTCAACCAGTACGGATGTTCTGTCAATGACTACTGGGAAATTTCTAGCTCATGCAACATTTGGGACTTCATTGTCTACAACAGCAGAGTGCAGTGGAAGTATCATACTTTCCGAGCCTTTGATGACTCAAGAACTATCGACGAGACATATGTGTAGGTACTGTTACAAAAGTTTTAAATATCGACAACATGCAATAAGACATGATAATCATGTCTGCATAAGGAATGCTAATCGTTTGACATTTTCATGTGACCCATGTGGTGTACATTTCACGAACAAAACTAATTTGATAAGGCACTGTAAAAGAGTTGTGTAGCGAGGAAGCGATGCTAATTGTGACGGTTAGTTATATCAGTGTTGCTACTGTGGTAAACGATTTGTATGACGACGAAGTACATTAACTCATGAAAATCATGGCTGCAAAAGCAATCCCAACCGTGTAAAATTTATGTGTGAGAAGTGCGGTGTTCAGGTTACACGAAAATTATACTTGAAAAAAACATTATAACGTTTGTGAAGGTTGGTTTCTAACATCAACATCTGTGGTCCACTAAGGTGTAACAAACCTGAACATCTGCATCGTGATCTGTATGAATTAGATGTATTTTTTCACTCTTAAAACGAACTAAAAAAAAAAATTCAGAGGAAATTTATGTATCATGGACCGAGAAAAGTATACGATATACACGAGTGTCAGATTTTACTGTATGTAAATGTGTAATTTAAAATAAATAATAGCATTAAAGAAATTTATTTATTTATTTTTCTTGGCGTACTTCTCCATTTTTCTAAATTTAATAAATAATAGGTGGCAAGTAATTTTGTAAGGGTCTGGTTTGTAATGTCCATTTTGTCTCCATTTGAAGTATTTTTTTTAAACAATAATGATGAAGGCAGTTTTTGCTAACATCATTTTTACCTGAGTATGGCATCTACATTCTTAAAAATAATTATGGGAATTGGTTATGCGAAGATATTGGGATTTGTATTTGTTTATGCATGATTGTCAAGCATGTACTTTGTGTGAGTGTGTGATGAAGCTGGTAAAGTGATGGCACAGGTAATAACGAAGCATTAGAGCAAATCTGATAGGAACTTGTATTACTATTTTTTCTATCAAATAATGTATTACTCCTCGAAACAAAACTAATAGACCTCTGGGAATTTTATGACCTTTAAATCATAGACTGAAATATATCGAAGTGCACTATGATGGTGACATTAAAAATTAAAATGGTAACTGATTAACCAAACTATCGAATACGCTGGTACACTGGGTGGACTGTATCAGTAAGATTATGAATACATGGTAAGCGATTCTTCGTCCAAGTTACTCACTCCTTCGTAACTGATTACTAACAAGAATTTAGGGTAGGTACATGAAAAAACGTATACTAGCAGGTAGCTTGTTGTACATTTTTGCTGCTTATAATGTTCAGATTATTGTGTACGGTATTGGGTTCTACTTTGGTATATACACTACAAATATTTTTTCTTTAAAGTTATACATTCGTAGGCTGGTTTTCTGCTCTGGTTCAGTATTGCATACTTTGAAGTGGTTCCAGCAAGTACTTTACATGTGCTGGATTATGATTTCACTGGAGTTTTACGTGTAATGAGATGGAAGTCAAGCGATACGATGTATGGATGTCTCGAGCAAACATCTGGCTGTCGCAGCATTCTGCAAGCTTGTAACTCCCACTCGATAGGGTCAATGATAAATTGGTAGGGGACGGTAGGCGTGTCTCGATCTTGCAGTCTCTGCCTCTAGCCTTGAGAATTTTTTTGATTTTATTTTAGGTTAACGTGCTTGAATTTAGGTACATTGACTAGTCGTACGTGAATAATTTTAAATTCATATGCATTGGAAGATATTTTTCTACATAAGGCAAGAAAAATTCATAGTTGCTACAATGTCTGAGATAGGTATCAAACACATGGTCCTATGAGTGATTAGCACTTGTCATTTGTCCTATCTCATCTAACTAGCTTTTACTTAGTGATATAGAAGGAACATGATTTTTTCAGAGATAATGATTAAAATGTCTTGGGAAAAGAGTCCTTTGTGGAAATTACTAGGTGTGGCAATTATTTTAGTCAAAGTGGTAATTTAATAAAACGCGTAAAAATAATGTGCAGGTGTTTTTTCTAATGTGTAAACAAATTATTTATAGGATGGATTTGTATGTAAAACTGGTAGTACACCACATCTCTTGAAGAACACTGCATGGTATGTAATGAAAGACTCCTGCGCTCAAGGAAGTATACTATAGGTGGAAAGGATGATGCGGTTCCCAAGATTAAATGAAAGGAACTTAGTTTTTTTTCCTTCTATATAATTCAATGATTTAATTGTGTTTGGGATTATGGGTTGAAGGATTAAATAATAAAACTGGGCACACTGGATTTTAAAGATAATGAGAATGGAGCTAGCCGTGACTTGAAAACAATATAGATCAAGGGCGTAGCCAGAGGGGGTTTTAGGGGTTCAACCCCCCCCCCCCCCCCTTAGCATCAAATCTTTTATTAATTTCGTATTCATCACTCAAACAAATTTCATATTAAAATTAATAAAAATTTTACCTATACAATATTTAAATTTAAGTACCGAAAACTGCTAAAATAGCACTATTTTACACCTTAAAATCCAAATTTTCCCACTTTAATACGGGGGGGGGGGGGGGGGCCGCATGCTTATTAACACCCCCCATACACAAATCCTGGCTACGCCACTGATAGAGATTAATATGAAGCTAACAAGATCATAGATTGTGGTAAATCTTTGACAACTGAAATATGGAAACGATACCTATCATAAAATAAGTGATATTTATGAAGCTCATGGTAATAATGTTTATAGCTACGATGATGATGATGTATTTGAGACTGTGATAGTGACATGGGCTCGCAGATTTTAAGCATATTAATAAAACATATGTAAAGAAGATCAAATTAGTAACTAACAAGATATATTGTACATCAAGAGACAATCCGAACACATGGTGAATGGGCTAAAACTTCTACTTTTTCGCAAAATGCTGAAAATTTATACACCATCAAAGAAACATGTGCTAAGAAGTGTGGGGTTTATAGAATAAAAACTATTCTTTGTTGTGATGTATATTGTTGGGAAGAAGTATACAATTTAGTAAGACTTTTACTAAATATAATTCTTACATATGTACTTTCAAGGTTTCTGTGCCTACAGTGTTCATAGAGTATATAAGCCATTAGCAAACCCGGTTCTTCAATTTAACATGTACTTATATTTTACATTTTTAAATTTGAATTTGTTAAAGAACAATGACTGAAATGATGTGTGTTATAAACTATAAGTTTTTCCATAACTGATGTGATTTATAAGACTGTGAGATTTTGAGAATATATTGACCTTGATTATGGCTTGATAATTCGCTTGAATTAAATTTAAATGTTAACTTTGTGATGAAAGCTGCAAGTGCGTGTATTGCATGTCCTTTTCTTTAGTAGAATATGCTTCCAAATGTGTTACCTTATTTTAATGTGCTTCTTTTAAATGATGTATTATATTAAATGGATCTTGATTTTACTAGCTTAATATTAAGTCAGTTGCTAGTATATGAGCGAGTCCTTCGACGACGGGACTTTCAGTTTGTTACTGTCGTCGACGGTGTAAGGATCACAAAGTTTTTCGCGTCTGGTGCATAAGTCACGTAAATTACCGGTTCTTGTGAACTCGATGGCATCTTTATCGTCTTTAACGGCGAACTCGATGGAGGTTGTACCATCGACTACGGGAACCCTGACTTCAGCGACTACGATGATGGAGCAGATCCCGTTGGCAAAGACTACGTCAAAACTAGAGGAGACTTCAACAGTCGTAATACCGCCAGCATAAGAGAGCTTTATAAATTCAGTACTGGCTGCACAGGAAAACTCGACGAACGTTCTTTCGCCCTTGATGAAGACTTCAATGGCTAGTGATTCGACAACAACTAATGAGCATCGATATCGTTACTGCGACAAAATTTTCTCAAACAGATAGAATGTACTAAGAATCCCCCTCACAAAATGTTTGGCTGTGAGAAATGCCATAAGCAGTTTGCCAGAAAAGATAATACTAAAACACACATGAAGACATGTAAAGGTCGTGCTGCACGGCAGAAGGTACGGGTTTCGTTGCAACAGCGATACATTGATGTACATAAGAGTTTGTCGGGAATTGGCACAACTACAGCGTCAGTATCTGAATCGGGTCTGAAAGGCTTGTCTTCATCACCGCGGTATCCTTGCAGCTACTACGATATCTCGTTTTAATTCGCTCATGATGTACAGAGACATGAACGGAATAAATGCAAGAAGAATCCTTCTCGTATTTAGTTTCGCTACGGTGAGTGCTATCAGGGCCGGTGCAAGGAGTTTTTTCGGCACATGCGAGATCTGGATTTGGCGCCAATATATATATATATATATATATACACACACACACACACATATTAGTGACTTCATATATTGGTGAAAACGCATATATATATATACTTATACACACTAGCCTACTGTAGTAATAAAAACAAAGGAAATAAAGACTAAAAATTTATGATACAACTATCTTATTTTATTTACAGTTTCTTGAACAGTCAATAACAAAACAATTAATAAGGTCATCATCATCAACATACTCATAACTCCTAACTACACTCGTTCATCAGCAGTGTTCTACTTCAGAAAACCTTTCTTTCTTGATTTAGCTTTTTCAAAATCCTTTAAAATCGTATCTGTATCTATTGTGTTCAATATTTCATTTTCAATGGCCAATGTGGCAAGACCACTAAGACGTTCTTGTGAAATGCTAGATCGAAGGTAGTTTTTTATTCTTTTTAGTTTTGAGAAGCTCCTTTCTCCACTGGCCACTGATATTGGTAATGTTAGTAGAATCCTCAACGCGATGAAAACATTTGGAAATATGTCTATTAATCTGTTTGTTGTGAGATAGCTCAGTGTTGTGTGAGGGGAGCTCTCTTCTTGTGACAACATTGGAATTAATATTGATATTTCCTTAAAAAGATCTTCTGCGTTAATGTCTCTTTCATCACCTGCTGTCAGTACTTCGCTCAAACGTTGACAATTTTAACCTTTCTTGCCCTTACTACCGTTTCATTAGGAAACTCAGAGCTGATTCCGAGTTTATCAGCCAACTCCTTTGCGTCTGTAACAACATTATTAAATCCATTTTCTGTTCTGATCAAAAACCACTTTACGCTTTCAATTAGGGTCATGGCACTCTGCAGGTTGACTTCTTTTGCCTGAAGGGTTTTGCTTACCAAATTTATTTTGAACAAAATCTCATACCATGTGATCAAGCAACAAAGGAACCGAAAATCTGTTATTTTTTTGGCAATACCAGTGGCTGTATTTTTTCCAAAAACAACAATCTTGGCATCAGTAGAGGCTGCGTAAACAGCGTCGTATATTTCATCAATATGGTAGCGCAGAGGTTCAAGAGCGTCAATCCTACTTTCCCATCGGGTTTCACTTAAAGGTTTTACTGTTAAATTTGTTACGTGATGTTTCAATATGTCCCATCTATGGATGGATGCCGAAAAATAGTTATAAATCTCTTGAACGTTACTGAAAAAGTTCACGGCTACAGTACAGGAAAGAGCAGCGTCGTTTACTACTAGGTTTTGTGAGTGACTTCCACAAGGGACAAAGAAGGCTCTTGGGTTGAGGTCTAGGATCCTTTTTTGAACCCCAACATGTTTTCCCTTCATGTTAGACCCGTTATCATACCCCTGGCCTCGCATGTTGTTTAAAGCTACCGGTATTCCTCTTTTTGACAACTCATCCAACAAAAGAGCTGTTAGTCCTTCTCCAGATGTATCAAACGCGTGCAGAAACCCAAGGAAGTATTCTTTGATTATTGCGTTTTCTCCTGGTATAGCGTGAACAAATCTGACTACTAGAGTCATCTGTTCTTGGTGGCTAACGTCAGGTGTACAGTCAAGAATGATGGAATAGTAGGTAGCTTTATGCAATTCACTTAAGATGAATTCATTAACTTTACGAGCAAGTACATCTATGAATTCATTTTGTATCTCTTTGCTTAAATAGTGTACATGAGTTTCTTTCGAAGTTATCCTGCGAAGATGTTCAGAGAGAACAGCGTCAAATCTGGAAATGTGCTCCACTAGTTTCAAAAAGTTTCTGTTATTTTCTTGGAAAATCTTATCATTAGTGCCACGAAAAGCTAATCCTTGAGCTCCAAGGAACTGCACTATAGTAAGAAGTCGCTTCAAAACTTCATACCAATGCTCTGTTTCTGATTTTATGATGCGTTGGTTTTCGTCGTCAATGGTTTTCCCTGACTTCAATCTCTGGGAAAGTTCTCGATAAGAAATGGCAGCTGTTGTATGATGAGGTGACTTTTCGTGTTGGCGTAAGAATGTTGACATGTTTTGCCAATCAGAGTAACCCTCTGTTCCAGAAACAGATATAACTTCATTACTGAAGAGTTTACAAAAGAAACAAAATACTGAATTTTTCGATTTTGAGTACACGAGCCATTCTCTGTCGATTTCTTCTCCATTTGACAATTTTTGTTTATAATTGGCAACTGTGAAGCGTCTGCCAGATTTATGGTTAACAGGAAATTTAAAATGTTTAACCTGCACAGGGCCTTTCTCGACGAGAACTTGACGGATGTCATCGGTGATTTTAGCCGGCCATTCTCCACAGTCGTCAAGATCGTTCCTGTTTTCCTTGAGATGAAAATCCTGAAAACACATCAACACAGTGGTTAATTTCAGTGGGAACGCAACATAACGGCGTTCCCTTACCTCCCAAGAGTGCCGGAACGCAAGGGAACGCACGTAATTCGTAACTTGTAAAACTACAAATAAAAAAAAGTATATGGTTAGGATCAATTTTAGGCTTTGCTCGCGATCAGGGAGGGAGGTCAGTCATCTCGCCCGCGCTACACAATAACAAAACAAAAACCCCCGCCACTCTATTAAAACAGCTGTTTGTAAATGTTTGTTAGAAGTCTAGTCGGAAACCGAGAGGGTCAAAATCAGCACTTTAAGTATGTGTAATAATATAAAAATTGTTGTGATTTTTTTACATCGTTTTTTGATTTGGATTAACATTAATAATAAAGTTAAAAACGAATTTTGAAAAAAATAATTTTTGTTCATCCTCCCTTAATGGTGTGCTAAAAGCTACGATTTCATGAAACAATTGAACAAAAAGCACCTAAAATATATTCAAATTTACCTGCAGTGGATGTTGTTCGATGTTCTCAGATTCAATTTGAACAGTTGGTCTAGATGATTTGGGTAATGGAATAACCAAAGTTTCCTCGGAATCAGAATCCTGAAACACGTGTAACACATGTTGGATACTAAATCATCCCATAGAAAATGCACAACAAAAGTTGAGGAAATTTGTAAGTAAGATGGAGAAAACTTAATTTTTCGTTTAGTTTAAAAGTACAGATAAATATAATAATTGCTCTATTACCTGCATTGTTTGTTGTTCTGCGGTGTCGTTCTTATGAGACTCAGACTCTACGGAAGAGCCAACTTCAGATCTAACAAAAAATTTACTCATTGCTTTCGCCTGTTTTTCGTTTTCTCTTTCCATGTCCTTTTTTCTTTTTCTATAAAAAGTACCCGTAGGTTTCTTCTTGTCCGCCATGATACCACCACAATAATAATATCAAACTGGACAGTGGCGTGTGCATGCACTTGTCGAGTTGACAGATAGCACTAGCACTGAGACTGAGCGGTGCAGTGAGCAGGCACTTACGGCGGGTCGGTGGCAGCGGGAGGAGGGTGGGGAGGGCTTCACGTTGTGACAGGAAAGCAGGGAAGCACCGCGCGGCGCGCACCACCACCACATGAGTCATAGCCATCGCATCACCACCGATGCTCGCATATTGCTGTATTAGCAAACAGAAACACTATATTTTATAAAATTATAATCATGTTCATGGCGTTTATTTATTTATAAAACTATTTTGCTCAAATAAATTAAAAAAATTTTGTATTTTTTTTCCGATAGCTCCGTTGGCGCCACTGCCCGCGTGGCGCCACATGCGGCCGCATGTGCCGCATGGGCCTGGCGCCGGCCCTGAGTGCAATGTTTGGTTTGCATGCATTGACAGTTTGCAACATCATGCGAAAAAATGTAAAGGTGAAGTCCGTGTGCTTACTGCTGAACTACATGCAGGAATTTCGACTCATCGCTTTAGATTGGAGACTCGTAAGCGTACAAGCAAGAAATATTATGTGCAGCAACCGATTGCTATGACGTCTGGACATGAAACTAAACCCAAGACTGTGTTTGGTGCTCTACAGGTGAATGATAATGGCTTCTACTTAGCGCAGTCTGCATTTCGTGGAACATTGAAAGACTTCTTTTATCTAAATATGTTTAGTGAGTCAAAATACATTTGTAATTTTCTTGACGATATCAGACAGAACACAATCAATCAGCTTACTGATGACGTAGCAACAAACGGACCTTTGAAATATAACTTGTGGTTGAATTGTGTATATTGTTAGCCGTATCCGTTCTAGAACAAAGTAATGAAGTGTGCTTTCAAAACATCGGCTGCTGTAATTTATAGTTCTGACGATGTGAAGCATACTGTTAAACATAATGTCCAGAAACTCTGTCAAGAAGAGGAAGATTATGTCAGTAAGGCTCTGGCTGGTCTCAGTTTAGTATAAATTGTTTTGAGCTGAGAATTAGTCATTTCACGCCGATGCAGAACTAAATGTTTATTGAATTGTTAAATTTTTAAAGTGTATCTGTAGTAGAATAGAAATTATGTAATATAATTATGATTTTTTTTAAAAAATGGGTGTTTTATTTCTCGAACCTGTTAATTTTGTGGTATTTTAAATTACAGTTTTTTTTTTTGCATCGTCCAGTGATTGAACTAAGGACAGGAACTGATCGAATTAATCAGTATATTAATAAGTTATTTTCTGATGAATTTTGAACTTTTTTCCGGATTTCTAGCTAAGTAATTACACAATTCCCAGATGGTGCCTAAATATCAAGGTGGTGGGTGCCACAGTAATAATAAATTATTGCTGCACTCTAGTGATTAAAAGTTAAACTAACATGATGGCGGCATACTCTAGTAGTCGAAACAATATGGTGGCCTCCAGCAGAATAAAACAAGATGGAGGACGTGACGTCATACTAGCCGATGAGGAGGAAGGATTTGTCGTTTTTAATTTTTTGGACTTCTCCGGAATCCAACCAAACACGTAATTCCATGTTTTGAATAATATTTTATTATTTTTTATTAATTATTTTTTTATAATTTTTAACATTTTCCCCGAATTTCTAACATAAAATTTACGGTTTTTCAAGATGGCGGTCGTAACGAAAACTGCAACGATCTAGAATCCAATATGGTGAGCATAACGAAAAGTGTAACCATGACATCATACTCAACCAAGATGGTGAGCGTAACGACACCATTGAAGATTTGCTTCCCTTCCTCATTAGATCAGATTCTACGAAGAGGGATGGAGGATAAGCACATAATTCAAATTGGAATATTTTTGCCAGCCTCTCATCACTCATTACTGTGCACACCATCCGATGTAAAAGAGTGTTAGGGTTCACACATACAGTGTCGTTGTTAATTGTTACTGACTTAGGGAAAGAGGCTAGAGACTTCACACCTAACTTTCTCTTCAAATGTATCTCACTGAATTTTTTTCCCTCGATCTCTTTCAAGGCTAGTACTTCAAATTGAAATGATTTATCACAGTTCACGTTTTGATCAGCTACAACCCCTGTTGATAAAGAAAAGAGTTCATGGGGTTTTGAATATAGGTTGTGCTCCTCAAGCCAAGAAATGAAAGATTGCAAGTCTTTAGAATTTCTGTCCTACCTTGCCTCTCGTAGCTCTACGTGCTGCTCTGAAGAGAGACTGCGCACTCCCGCAAATTATTCCATTGCTTCGACTATCCGAGAACAGGTTGGCATGGAGTTAATCCAAGTTGCAATAGTTTTCGCTGTGATTCCTCTGCTTCCAGTCAAGAGACCAATGCTACTCAAGGATCGCATCAAAACCTATTCAAGTGTCAGTCACTCCTCACTCCAGACCAAAACTTCTCAGTGTGTTGGATGGTAAAATAACAACAGTTAACGAACAAATCGTGTTCTCCAGAGTTCATTAATGTGTGAAGTTCCAGTGAGTTTTGTAGGTAAATGTGCGTAGATTTAGCATAGTTGAGGTGGCCAGATGCGTGGAAAATAGGGAGCATTTGGTGGACATAGTAAAGGTGGAGGAGGAAGTCCCCGCTCCTCTCTGCTCTAATAAATATTCTAACTAGCTCAACCATTTCTATGAACTGAATCCACATATTTTGTGTTCGTCCTGATGTTTTCGAGTGTTGAATTTGCTTTTCCAAACTTTTCACAAAGGTCTTCACTGCAGCTGACTGCTTAATATCTTCAGCAGTTGAATTACCACGATTAAAAGATGAATAGATAATATTCAGCTCATATTTACCAACACTAATGTAAGCTTCATTTGTCTTCAAAAATACAGTAATGAGTGCCTCTTCGACTTGGAAGAGAGTTTTTTTCCTAACCTAACTAATTACTAAGTGTATTTGGGAGGGGTCTGGGTAGGGAAGACTCTAAGTGCGTCTCAGGCCGAAGCCTATATGCTCTAACCATGAAGGAGAGGAAGCATGCATCATGTGCTAGGAGGGGATTGGCCAGCCATGGCAATGTTTTAGCCATGACTAACTCCCCTCACTGACTATTCTAAGTTAAAACTATATAATTTGGGCCCAGGTAAAACCTGCATAGACACAGGGAAAACCCTGGGCACTGACATGCGGGATGCAAAATTTCATGCATTAATTACCAGTAGGTTGGTTACTGGAAACAGAAGGATGGTTCTGGAAGAAGAGTTGGACAGAGTAGAAAGACTGCTATGCAAATGGGTGGGATATTGGGCACAAATGACCCTAGAGTAAGCTTTTCTGTTCATAATTTGTGGCGGAAGTGTAAGGGAGGGAGGGAAGGCGGTAAGAAGGGAGATGCCAGACGGTAGCCTTTGTGTTAACACTGCATGAAAAATCAACAAACATAAATAGTCACAAGCTTTCGCAAACCCTAGGCGTGACTAATGCACCAAACAATAATGTTTTTAAAATGCAAGGCAATGCCATCTATTGACGAATTTCAGAACTAAACTGTTATTAGCGCCGTTATTTCGCTAGCCACCGCGAGCTCTACCAATCAGACGGGTATCACCAAGGAGAAGGATAGGAAGTTGCCAGACCTTACTATATGTATGATCGTGTGGCGGACATAGAGAAATGACAAACACTCAATATTTGCATGCCTATAACCTATGATTTTGTTATTAAAATGAACTTACCCCTTTTTTCTCTCTATTATCGTTAGAATTTCATAGTAATATGTGGCCTATGTGTTAATCCAGGTTATGAATTAGTTGTATGCCAAATCACATCCAAATCATATATAATGTTCGGAATTATTGAGAAATAAATATTTTCACAACCATTCAAATGTATTATATTAGTGTGATGACTATTCACGATGTAAGTGCGCCTCGCCAATGGCACTAGTCAAATGTGAAGGATTCTGGATGAAAAAAATAACAAATGTTAGCAAAAATTTTCAACACACAATCATAGGCATCGAGAGACGAACACACCTGAACATGGCAAGCCACCACCATAAGAAATATATTCTGCCAGACTCACCATTAATACACTACTGGTGTATGTTACCTTTTTTCAGTATTATAAGTAGTATATAAATAGGCATACTGGCACTGGTGCCAGCACTTGGATTGTGGATGGGTTCAATGACCGATTTCTCTGACGTCACATCAGCCATCATTGGATGACCTTGACCTTAGACCTGGACCTTTGACCTTGACCTTTGTTGACCTTCATAATTTACCAACATGACCAGTCTAGTCAGATGACCGCCCTGTTCATCCGAGGACTCCGAGATGAGTTGATTCTGGGCCTACCATGGTTGGTCCAGGAGGATGCCACCATCGACATCCGGCAAGGTAGGCTTCACGTGGGTTGCCAGGGCCATCGCACAGTGTATGGCGTGGGTCGAGCGGTTCCCGCCCTTCCCTCCCATCTGGTCCGACTGGAAGACATTGCCAATGAAGTGCCCCCTGAGTATGTCACCCTGTTCGAGGATGTGCTGTCGCAGCATCCCCAAGTCTTCGCCATCACAGATTGCTGAGACGAACGACGATGGCAGAGCACTCTATCCTGACCCGGCCCCATTAACCTGTCTTCGTGAAGCCCCATAGTTTTGGACCTGTCGAGCGGAAAGCCATACAGGAGCAGATTGTGGAGATGCTCAGGGATGGGGTGATAGAGCCTAGTGAATCCCCCTATAATAGCTGAGTGATTATGACCACCAAGAAAGACGGTTCTATCCGCTTCTGTGTGAACTTTAAGACCATAAACTCAGTAACTATCCCTGAACCCCCATCCCTCATAAACATTGCAGATGCCCTTGCGGGGCTGGGGGACGCCACCATGTTCACATCATTGGACCTAAAGAGCGGCTACTGGCAGGTCCCAGTCAAACCCGAGGACCTACCCAAAACATCCTCCACCCCCCTGGATAGCCGCAGATTTCAGTTCTCTGCCATGCCGTTTGGGCTGATGGATGCCCCCACGATGTTTCAGACCATGATGGTCTGCCTCCTGGATGGGTTTGTGGGCGAATTCGTCATGGCCTACCTGGACGACATGATCGTCTGGTCCAAGTCATGGGAGGATCATGCGCGACACCTCGCCATGGTCCTCGAGCGGGTGGCCAGGCATGGCATAACGTGCGCCCCGTAAGTGCCGCATCGGGGTGGCGGAGCTCCGATACTTAGGACATATCGTCAATGCGGAGGGCTGCCGGCCGCTGCCAGAGTACTTGGACCTGATAGAGACTAAACCCACCCCACGCACGAGGAAGGAATTGCAGCACCTCATGGGCCTCTTGAATTGGCTGCGCTCCTTCATCCTGGACTTCGCGATGGTTACTGCCCCTATCACAGACCTACTCTTGCCCAAGACGATGTACAGGTGGACCGCCGAGGCAGACCGCACTCTGACTGCCATCAAGTGCCTGTTCCGGGAGAGTCACATCCTCTCACGTATAGAACCAGGGGAGCCCCTGTACACGCAGACGGATGTCAGCAAGCTGGGCATCAAAGCAGTGCTATACCAGGTCGTCCCTAATGGGGAGCGGAGAGTGTTGGAGTACACCTCCAAATTCGGGCCGGCTGCGAGGAATTATGACATAAATTAGCATGAATGCTTGTCAGTAGTGTTGGCGGTCAGCCCCTACAGGCACTACCTCGAAGGCAAGGAGTACACCCTGAGGATGGACAACCAATGCCTCAGATGGCTGAATACCATGCAGGGGTGTAAGTCCAAATTTACTAGGTGGGCCATGACCCTCCAGAACTACGCCTTCTGAGTTGAGCATGTGCTGGGGAAGGCGAACCAAATCGCTGATGAGCTTTCACGACACCCTGACCCAACCAATGTGTCCGAGGATGAAGGGTCCTGGGAGGACCTGGTCCCCCCTCAGGGCCATTCCTCCTCCATAGGGGAGTCGTCCGGGTGTGCGGCCCTGTATACAGTGACACACTAGCCCAAGAAACTAAGTCCCAAACAAGTAGACACCCTAGCATACCTCATCAGTGTGGTTCAGTAGGTGCAGCGGAGAGATGCTGCCACCAAGGACGCTGTGGAGGTGTGTGGCACCCAGGTGTTGCCATACTAGAGGGGGTGGTCGATGGGGTCCTGCAGAGTAGGGCACCTGCAGACATGGAGTCGTGGCGAATCTATGCCAACGAGGGGGCTCGAGCTGCCATCTTCACGTACTTCCACGACCACCAGCATGCGAGGCACCCCGGCGCGGAGCAGACAGCAGAGGTGCTGCGCACCGAATTCCACTGGCCGGGGGTGACCCGGGACATCAGGGAGTACGTGGGGAGGTGTCTTCACTGTCAGCACTGCAAGGCGAGGAGGTCGGATGGCGAGGAGCAACAGCATCCCAGACAACTCCAGAACCCTTCCACACCATAGCACTAGATATTATGGGCCCCTTTCCCTGGAGCATCAAGGGGAAAAGGTTCCTCGTGGTTGTCAAAGACCTGTTCACCAGGTGGGTGGAGGCCTACCCTGACTCCAATGTCCGTTCAGGCATGCTGATAGCCCTATTGGAAGGGGAGGTCTACCCCCGGTTAGGTTACCCGGCGGTTGTCTTAAGCGACAACGGCTGCCAGTTCACAGGAGCCAGTTGGAATCAAGCATGTCGAAGGTGGGGGTTATACCACAACACAACCCCCACATACCACCTGAGGGCCAACCCAACCGAGAGACGGAACCAGGAGATCAAGGCGCAGCTCCGGAGGCATACCATTGGCATCGCATGTGTCCCACCAGAGCCGCGTGGGAATAAGCACGCGATGGCAACGCATCGCAGACGGGAAACGCGGGAACAGGGGCGGAGGGACAACTGGGTGCCGCTACCCGACCCGCCAACCACCGGCAGACCCAGTAACCAGGAAGACTCAACAACCACCGCCCGCACCAAGAACACCAACATCATGTCCACCGTCGGGGAATGACGGGAGACGGAAAAGCTCCCTGCCAGCTGTTTCCGCGCCGGAGCGACCACAGGAACAACAGAGTGTCACCACGACCACAGAGGCCCCGACGGAGGTTTTTCCGGGACCGGACCAACCTCCTCGTCGGCCTGCCGCTGGTGAGGTGGGTGATCAGAGCATCGGCACATCAATTCCAGGGCGAGCCGGTGACATCTCCACGGGTTCCCCATTCCAGGACGGCCCGGAGGCCAAGGGCGGTGGGGAACAGACGACTGCCCAGCTGGGACGGGTCGGCCCCGAGGAGCAGGAGCTGCTGCGGTTGCCAGTCCGTGCTAATGGACGGGAAATGCTGGCCCTGGTGGACACCGCCGCCAGCCGATCCTACATCGCAGCCCACCTGGTGGCTGCGGAGGCGGTGACGCCGAGGAAGGAGCTGGTGCAGCTGGCCACCAGAGACGCAGTTGCCGCAGCAGGGGGCACCACTCAGGTAACATTGAGCATCATTGGTCATGTTAGCCACATAGAGGCCTACGTGGTCCCCGAGCTCCGCGAGCGGCTGATCCTGGGAGTCCCATGGCTGTACGAGGTCGACGCAACCATAGAGGTACGAATTGGGTGGATACACTTCGGCACCCGGGGGCGCTGGACGGTGTACAGCATGCACCAGAATCCACCTAGTCCCCCTCGGTCAGTTATCTGCCTAGAGGAACTTCAGCACGGCATCCCCGCAGAGCACGTCGATGCCATCAACGGTGTCCTCGCCTCCCAATCACAGGTATTTGCAGCCATGGACTGGCTACGACGTACGACTGTGACGGAACACCAGATACCGATGGTACCGCACCGCCCTCCTTTCGAGAAGGTATACGGTTTGGGGCCCCGAGAGCGAGAGGCCATCCAGACACAAATTGACTAAATTTTTCGTGACAGAGTGGTAGAGCCCAGCACCTCCCCGTACAACTCGAGGGTGGTGCTGGCCACCAAGAAGGATGGAAGTTTACGCTTTTGCGTGAACTTAAAGGCAGTGAACAAACTGACTATTCCCGCCCTGCCCCCACAAATCAACATCACAGACGCTCTAGCCGGACTAAGGGATGCGACCATTTTCACAACTCTTGACTTGAAATCAGGCTACTGGCAGGTGCCAGTATGCCCTGAAGACCGCCCGAAAATGGCATTCACAGCACTAGACGGCGGGCGATATCAGTTCTGCGCCATGCCTTTTGGTCTCATGGATGCCCCTGCCACGTTTTAGGCCCTGATGGTACGTGTTCTAGATGGGTACATTGGTGAATTCACCAGTGCCTATCTGGACGACGTCATCATCTGGTCCAGGATGTGGGAGGAACATGTGCACCACCTGGCACTGGTGCTAGAACATATGGCCAGACACGGGCTGACCTGTGCCCCAAAGAAATATCACATTGTGGCAACTGAGATCGAGTTCCTGGGGCACATAGTGACTGTGGAGGGGTGCCACCCCCGACCCGAGCAGTTGGAGCTGATCTAGGGGAAGGGGGCACCGAGGACCAGGAAGAAACTCCAGAAGCTGCTGGGGCTGCTCAATTGGTTGCGGTCCTTTGTCCCCGACTTCGCCACGATCACGGCCCCAATGACAGACCTACTGTCACCAAAGACCAATTTCCGGTGGACACCCGCTGCGGACGAGGCCTTGCGGCAGGTTAAATACCAGTTCAGGAACTATCACACGCTCTCACGTCTTGTTCCCAGCCGCCCCATCTTTATCCAGACAGATGCGAGTCAGGTTAGGATGGGTGCAGTGCTGTACCAAGTGGACGACAACGGAGTGAGGCGTGTGATCGAGTACGCCAGCGCAAAGTTTGGGCAGGCTGAATGAAGTATCACGTGAATGAGCAGGAGTGTCTTGCAGTGGTCTGGGCCCTGTAGCGCTACCATCACCATGTCGAGGGGTGCTCATTCACGCTGAGAACCGACAGCCAATGCCTCCGCTGGCTAGACTCCGCTCAAGGCCGGAAGTCTAAGTTCACTTGGTGGGCCATGCTGATTCAGGAATTCTCGTTCACGGTTGAACACGTTCCTGGACGAGAGAATCAGCTGGCCGAAGAGCTGTCCCGTAATACGGATCCTGAGAGTGAGTTCCGCGATGATCAGGGCTGGGAGGGGGTGCTCCTCCCTGAGCGAGAACACAGGGTCAAGGACTCAGTGCCGTGGCCATGCGTGTTGTACGTGCTGTCCGGCTCCACTGCCCCTGCACTAGACACTCGACCAGAAACTATGACCGAACTGCTTTGGTGGGTCCACGCTGCACAGCTCCAGGACCCCGATACCCAGACTCGACTGACGGAATGCGGGCGAGGGGTGGCACTGGGATGCAGGAGTCTGAATGGGGTTCTCCAGACCATGGGGGCTCACAGGATGAGCAGGTGGCAGACTCACGTGCTGCTCGAGGCTAGGAGCTGGATCATAGGCTACCTGCATGACCACCCCCTGGTGGGACACCCGGGCGCGGAGCAGATGTTGCGTGAGGTCAGACAGACGTTCCACTGGCCTGGCGACGTAGAATAAGTGAGACGCTACATGCGGGCCTGCCTGCGTTGCTAGGAGCGGAAGTCCAGACAACCCGACGGCAAGGAGCAACAGGTCCCGCGAAAGCCCCGAGATCCCTTCCACACTGTGGCGGTGGATATCATGGAGCTGTATCCTTGTACGTCCCGCGGCCGGCGTTTCTTCGTTGTGGTCACGGACGTCTTTACCCGCTAGGTGGAGGTGTTCACAGTGCCAAACGTGAAGGCCGGCACCGTGATTGCCCTGCTTGAGCGTGAGTTCTTCCTGCGATACGGGTACCCCGCGGTCCTCCTGACGGACAATGGGGTGCAGTTCACGGGAGATACTGGCGAATGTCCTGCGCGGGTTGGGGGGTGGAGCACCACACGACACCCACCTACTATCCACTCGCGAATCCGACCAAAGGCGGAATCAGGACATTATGACTCAGTTGTGCATCGGGTTGGACGAGGACCACACCAAGTGAGACCTGCACCTGCCGACGCTGCTATATTGCCTGCGCCGTCGGAAAAACGTCACGGGCCATTCCCCCGCCGAACTGGTGCAGGGCCGAAATCTCGCCCTGCCCAGGGAGGCGCGCACACTCGCCGACTCGCACGACACGATCTACGCGAAGATGCCCGACGATGCCAGGAACGTTACCTGGCTCGATGCACGCCTCAGACGCACCAGCCCCCAGGGCAACTGGAACCTGGCCAACAGGTATTTGTCAGGTGTCACCACCTGTCGTCTGGCGAAAGGGGCTTCTGCGCCAGCCTTGCCCCCAAGTGGACAGGCCCGCAGGAGGTGATTGACAGACTGGGGACCACGACGTACCTCGTCCGTTGCGCTGACGGACGCACGACTAAGGTACACAGGGATGATATCAGATTGGCGGACAGGACGGACGACGACGGAGACGACGATGCACGGATGTGACACCACGAGGGAGCCGACTCCGTCTCCCTTGAGGGAACGCTGGGAGGGGGCGACTGCTCCCAACCGGCGACTGGGGGCGGGGCAAGGACACCCGACAGGATGGACGGAAGGGGCCCGCATGGCGCAAGCATAATAGAGCTGGAGCGCTTTGTGGACCGGGTAATTCCGCCCGACGACGACGACGAAAACGTGGACGCCGGGCCACTCTTTGAGGACATGACCAATGACGACACCATCCTGGATGATCTGGTCGACCTCAGTGACCCCGTGATGACACTACCGGAGCCTGAACAGGGACGTAAACAGAGACTCGCCCACCCCTGGGAGCGGCTGGTGACAAGAATGGACGTCGACGGAGACATGACTGACTGGGTGACGGCCTGGCTCCTCAGTGGGGAGGGTGACGTCGTTGGGCCCAGCAGGTGGTCCTGGACTTGCCTTCCGAGGAGCCGATGATGACCACTCACGCAATGAGAGGGCCGGGGTTGCGCCGGTCCACGCGTGAGACGACTGCCCCTCGCTACCTCAGGGACTACGAGTGGGGGGGTCAGTACAATCCCCGAGACGTACGACAGACGGACGCCGGGGGGCTGCGCTGCAGTGTTATGCAGCTCCTGCCCCGGTTCGCCCGACCTGTGCTAAAATACGTAACTGACTGCGACGACCAGACACATAGCCGGGCGCGACCGCGGCTACCAGTCCAGGCCGACGTCGGGGGCCAGGACGGCCTCGGGAGAGGGGGGATATATGACGACAGTCGTCATGCCCTCCTAGATGTAGAGGTTATACCTGTCCACCGATGTGGGTATAAGGGAGGTATTTTCCCCTCAGTGCACCGTCAGTGAAGTGCAGTGTTTATGATCAGGGACGCACGCGTGTGCGCCCTGGCACGTCTGCAGACAATAATGTGTTTGTAAATATTTATGCTTTCTTGTAATTATAGTGTCATCATGTACGTTTTTAATTAATCGCGAGCATCTACATTTTATATAATTTGTAACATAAGAAAACTCTCAATTCATAACTTGTGTCTACGTTTGTAAAAATACTTAACTTGCCATTTAATTCTTAACTAATAATTTGTGTATACGTTTTGTTATTTAACTCTTAATTACTTATAATGTAGTTTTTCTTAAATAATTATGTAATTTCTTTCAAGTGTTGTGTTTAGTAAAATGTAATCCGCAACCTGGCCCATCGCGAGTCGAGTCTCTCCCACACCGGCCTATTTCCCCTTCCCCTCCTCCGCATCCCGCGCGCTCCGGCGCGCGGACGGGCGGGGGAGGCAGTGGCTAGCCAGACTTGGAGTCAAGCAGACGTGCTCGCTCTGCTCCGCTCGAGACGCGCCCAGTACAGAATCACTTTCGCTATCAGTATAGTTCGTCATGGGACTGCCTCTGCAGTCGTGTCAAACCGCGTCAGAGATAGTTTGCATTGCTGAATTTTCGTAGCCAGTACGTTTCGTCACGGAACTACCTCCGTATTCGTATCAGGCCGCGAGTGCGTTACTTTTCACGTCTGAACTATTCGTAACCAGTACGCTTTGTCACGGGACTGCCTCCGCAGTCACATCGAGTCACGTTTCAGTTGTTACTAGTGTATTTCCGGGAGTCCAGGTCACGGCGCGGGAGGACGCTCGTCACGCAATGCGTCGGCCAGGCTGCGATAGGGCTTCGACAGAATAAAGGAGCTCGTGAAAATGGACAGCAACATCTTCTTCTTGCAACCTTCTACATTTCCTACTACCTATACAAATTTCCCTCCTGGTCCCATGTTTCACGGTCCCAGCCACGTTGGCCTGAACTCCACTTTCTCTCCAACTGGAGCTACGCGGGAAAATGAGGGCGAGTCTCAGGACAATTCACAACAGGGACTTAGGGCCCGCAGGCCGAGGGACGTCAATATTATTTTTCTGCTATAGTATAGTTTCTGTTAAATACTATGTATTACTTTCTTGCTCTACAGTTTCTGTTATGGACTTTGTCTCCAGATTGCCATTTATATAACTTATTCTCTACATTCTCAGTACTTGTACCTACCTAATTGTTTCTGTTTGTTGCAGTCATGTAAGGAAATTAGAAAATGAGCTGAAACATTTAACTCCTTGGACATCCCATAGAAAGGAAGAATTATTTTCTGTTTAATGCTGGCATGTGAAGACATTTAAAAATTTTCTTCTAGATTAAATTCTTTGGACATTCAATGAATATTAATTATTTTGTGAATTTTTGTTATAATTGTGCTTTTTTTATTTCACTAAGAATTTTATTTCATTGCCATGAAATTCATAGTAACTAAGAAAGTGAAATAAAAATTTTTCATGGAGAAATGAAAGAGTATTTTTTTACAGCCTTGTATTTCCTGACTGTCAATATCTTCAAAACTTACGATGATTCATATGGAAAAAAATAATGCTGTCATTTGAATGGAAAGAAAAGTGTAAAGATTTTTTGCTGAATCTTCATAATAAATAATTGTACCTTTTAACATGTCAGTTATCTTTAAAACACATTGTAGTTATTAGTACAAGAAAGAAAGTGCAAGATTTTATGCCTTTAAAATATTAGTGTTTAAATATTCAATGTGTCTTCGTTTTTTTTTTTTCATTCCACAGCACATAAATGAATTTCTTTATAAAGTGTACACATAAATTTAAATATAACATGTAACTTTTTATGTGGTATCGCTTTCAAGATACATTCACCCAGTGTGTAGGTACATATCCAGTAAACCAAAGAACAATTAAGGTGGGACATCCGGGCACACTTTAGCAAGCTGTCGCTGTGTCTGAGAAACGTGGTGCAAGGGGAAGTGGAAAACCCGAACTCTTAGCTACCCCCACTACTAGCCGCCGGGGGTGGTGGACGGAGTCGCTGTTTGCCACCCCAAACCGGTTATTCTTTAGGAGTATGAGCGGGGGGAAGGGGGGTTGCGAAGGAGGCCGTGTGGTATTTGGCGTGGACTCGCTCTTCCTCTGTCCCTTAAACAGGCGGAGACACGGAGTCATCCCTTGTTCATAAGCCAGTGACCTTGAAAGCGCTGCGTCAATAAGCTGACCGTGGAGCGTTTACTTGCAAACTACTGGTAAACTGTCAGTGAGAATTTATTGTACACGTACACAAAATATGTACCAGTTTTTAAATAAATGTTTAAGATCGATAAAAAATTTTATTTGATTAATTATCTTGAAAACATGCTTTGCAGCTCATATTCGTGCGGACAAAAGTTATTTGTTTAGGGTGATAAGTAAAGAGTATGATTTTCAATGCAACGCGCAAAATATTAGGTAAGTTAATAACCGAATCTCTGCCTACATCGACTGTCGAAACCTCACTATTGAGGAGCCGTAAAACTCTTTCATCCTAACCAACTATTTAGTTGCTCCGATATCATCGCTAGGTATTTAATATACATAAAATAAAATTGATAAAATGAAAGTGTAAATAGAAGTTAATGTCTAACTTGTAGGAAATAATCGTGTGAATACCTTAAACAATAATTACTTAAGCATTTGTATCAGCAACAAAACCAGTTGTTTTTACGTGCATTCATTTTATCTGCAGCTGTCTGTGGTAGGCAGAGTAGTAAACTGGAATTTTTGTACTTTAACGTAAGAGCACTTGTCGGCTGTGTCTGTTGTACTATAAGCGGTTGGTTGTAGGCACGCTTTGATCTGTACTCGCCCTGAAACTGAATATTAAAGACGTTGCCGTCGCCCGAGTTCTCGTGTTCGAGACTCGGCGGTGTTCCTAGTGGGAAGGCTGTGCTGTTGCGGGGAAACGTGTCTGGGAGGGCGCCAGGCTAACGCAGGGGTTAGCCACGAGGTGAGTCGTGAGGTTCGAGGGCCCCTGCATGGCCCACTAGGAACTGCGGAGGTGGTGATGATGCTAGGGATCCCTAATGCTTGTTGCCCCACTGGCCCTACACAGCATAGGACGCTGATCCCTAGCTGGATGGGTGAGGTTTTTAGAAATAATGTACACGATTTTCTAGTCGTTCACACGTCGCGCACAGAGGGTGCGGAGTGGGCTTTAATTACGTTGGTAAACTACACGGCACTTACAGTCACACAAATTCCCTAATACAAAATACATTGTCCATTACACACTATGCGCTCTGACACGCCGTCACTGACATTATGCCTTCATGCCAGTTGCAGCTGAGGGAGAGTGTTCGATTAGAGTCGGCTAATCCCGTAATTGGTAAGCTGCGACGCGCGGGCCCACCTGTGTGGACCGCGGCTCGCTATTAAATTGAGAACATATCTACGATTGGATGTAGCTAGTGCCTGTGCACTAAGCAATTAAATAAAGTTCTGTGGTTGCGGGAGTCGGGCCGTGCCGTATATTGCACGGCCCCACGTAATGCATTGTGTGGGGCGTGTTAAATTGATGCGGCTGGGTTAGGCCCTACACCGGAAAAGGACCGGGCGCACACAGGGAGTATTTAAACAAAGGTTTCGGTTGTGACTATAATTACCAGATTGAAGTTCGATGAATACAAAAGATGATGGCTCCCTGTGGGACGTGCGTCCGTCCCAGTCCGCAAATCGCGCTGTACTGGCGTCTGGCCCTGGCGCGAGGGGAGGGATGAGCTCGCTGTCGCGCCAGAGTTTCTAAAGTTCCGTTATTCGTAAAAAAATTACGTTAATAATAAAAAGCAAGTGGCTCTAAATTCATACAATAAAACTTAATGATTAACTTAATATCTATATATGTTTTAGAAATGACATTTCATGAATTTGTTTAAAATAAGTTTGAGTATTAGAGTCATACTGGAGACTGTCTGTTTCTTGATAACTACTCCAGTGGCGATTGATAATGCTAATTTAGGGCGGTTTGAGTTACGTCACATATTTCCCGATTGAATTTAGACTGAAGGCCGCAAGGGTTGCACTCACAGCTGTTTTAGTAGAAAGTTACATGTGAGTGACCCGGGCACGCCCACGTCGCACTTGTGTTGCATGGTGTTATTAATTCAATGTGGCGGGTTCATTAAAGTTTAGTGAATTTACTGTATAAATGGTTCGGTTTGTCCTGCCAATTAATGAAGGGCGTTGAAATACCTAAGTTCCGATGCGCTCGCCTGACTCGGGTGGGCCATGGCTAGGGGCGCATTCCGTTAGCGGGGTTGGATACTGGCGGTTGCAGGTCGGGCTTTAGGGTGGCCTTCGGTCGGACGACGTCATAGTAAGTAAATCAAAAACACTGCCACGATCCTAGTGAACAAAGCTGGGGCCCTTGACCCACCCAACAGCTGCATACGTTAGCCTGGCACCCTCCCGGAAAGAAAAGAATTTTTTTTAGCTGTAAATATACAAAGCTGATTTTGAATTTTCTATGAAAAACAATTGAAACATGCTATAGTTACAAAAATAAATATCATCCTGAAACATGTTGAATTCAGTTAATTTCTGTTACATAGTTGAACAGTGACGAGATTCTGCAAGATAGGAATAGTCTCTGTCCTTAACCTTCCGTTAGGCGCGCGCGCCTGACAGGTGCATTCTTATCTTGTTTATGTTCCCTGCACGAGGTTGTGTGTCGGGGAGGGGGCTGCTATCGTCTAGCTTCCTAAATTTTGTTTCTTCTCTGGTTAGTTCATGCATGACTGTTGACGGAGTTACTTCAAGGCTGTGGCAGCCATTTTCACCCTGCAGGTGCAGCGCGACTACTGACGTAAGTTTTTCGACTATGATATTTTCAATTGCTATCTTCACCAAATTGCTTATTAATTCTATTCAATTACACACTTATTAGCTAAGATTGTGAATTTAACATTAACTACTGAAAAAATAAAATCACCTAGTAGGTGTGATGCGACTTCATGTGTTTGTTTTACAATATGTGTTTCAGGATGGCTGGGAAAAAAATAATTTATAACTTGGATAATCCTGAAGATGTCAAGAAAATCCATAGTATGCTGTTTGATGATACTTCGGGAGATGAGGACTTTGGAGAACAATCTGATTCTGATAGTGAAGATCAGATACACGAGCGAGAGGAAAATTCAGACACTGAGCAAAGCTGTAATGAATCAGATGGTGATGATCCCGGTAATGCATCTTACTACATGGCAAACCATAAGAAAAATGGTAAGATCGTCGATTCGTAACAATGGAACAAATGCCCATGTCCGAACAAGAGGAGAAGAGGTAAGCAAAATTTGTTATTACACATCCCTGGGGTTATAGGAACAGCAATGAATGCTGAAACCATTTTAGATACCTGGCTTATTCTTTTTGATGAGTCAATACTCGACTCTGTTGTTGCATCGACAAACCAACATATTGAACTTGTAAGACCTCAATTTAATCGCCTCAGAGATGCACGTTCGACAGATGTAATAGAGATGAAGGCTTTTATGGGTTTGTTGTACCTAGCTGGTGTGTATCGTGGGTCACGCCTGAACTTAGAAGACCTTTGGGATCCCTCTGGGGATGGTGTTGAAACATTTAGGCTCACCATGTCCTTAAAACGCTTCCGATTTTTGATGAGGTGTATTCGATTTGACAACAAAGAGACGAGAAATGAAAGGAAAGAACTAGATCGAATTGCACCAATACGAGAATGTTTTGAAACATTTGTTGCTAATTGCCAGAAAAGTTACTCTCTTGGAGAGAATGTCACACTTGATGAAAAATTAGAAGCATTTCGGGGTCGTTGCGGTTTCCGCCAGTACATTCCCTCAAAACCTGCCAAATATGGAATCAAGATATTTGCACTTGTAGATTCCAAAATGTATTACACTTTCAACATGGAAGTATATGCTGGGAAACAACCAGATGGACCGTATGCTGCTAGTAATCATTGTACAGATGTTGTTCATAGGATGGTATCGCCCATAGTCAACTCAGGACGAAATCTTACTACTGATAATTGGTTCAGTGATGTTCCACTTTTGAGTGATCTGGCCGATAAAAAACTATCCCTTGTTGCCACACTGAAAAAAAAAAAATGGCAAATCCCTGACGTATTCAAACACATGGCTAACAGAAGTGAAAAGTCCAGTATATTTGGATTCAGAAAAGAAGGGACTTTAGTTTCCTATGTTCCTAGGAAAAACAAAAATGTATTTCTCATATCCAGCCTTCATTTTGACGATGCAATCGATGATTCTACTGGGCCTTCAAAAAAACCGGACATCGTAACATTTTACAATGAAACTAAAGGTGGTGTGGATACGGTGGATAAATTGTGTGCAACGTATAACGTGGCGAGAAATGCTCGGCGGTGGCCTTTGGTAATATTTTTTGCTATGCTCAATGTGGCCGGTATCAACGCACAAGTCATTTACTCTGGAAACGGTTATGTTGTAGCCAACCGCAGGACATTTTTACGCCAACTTGCCAAAGGTCTTGTTTCAGAAGAAATGACACGACGCAGTGCTGAAAAACAGAATTTACACATAACACTTCGGCACAGATTGACAGAAGTAACCAAGCAGCCTCTCAAGTGTAGGGAATCGAACAGCAAATCACAAGAGATGAACGACCAAAACAATAAAAGGAAATTGTGTGAGCCTTGTCGCGAAGACAAACAACGCAAAAATACCAAATATTGTTGCGCTACTTGTGGCAAATATTTGTGTTTGAGTCATGTCACTATTATTTGCAAAGATTGTTATGAATGTAAGACATCTTCTGCAGATGATGGTTTGGAAGTTGATAGTGAATAAGTGCAAAAGGCCTGTGAGTTGGTGAAAAAAAGACAGCTGAAAAACAAACAGTGTCTGCAATTTTTATATTTTATGTGTTCTCTGAATTTTTAGGGCTTTTGTTTTTTTCATTTTATCATGCTATTTTACTTTAAAACATATTTCCATCTGGACTCATTTATACGAGAAGAAAAGTTTGTATATTACCTATTAATTTCACAAAGATTTGGGTTGTGTATGTACCAAATAAGAAGTGTAAATAATGCATGGAATTAATCGAAATATAAGAACTTACATATTTCATAACATATCTCACTAAATTATGTTTTATTTAAATACTGAAAAATAATTTTAAAATATTATACCTGAATTTCTTTGTTACTGATCTACAGCTATTGTTTTGGATTTTTTATGCATTTATACTGTGGTAATATTAACAATAAATTATGAAGATTCTTATGTTAAATTAATTTTAAATTTACATTTTAAATCTTTACATATATACAGTTCAAATTTACATGGTATTGTAATGAAACTCTTCAGTAGTGGGGATTTATGTTGGTGGAAATAGGAGGAGCACCTCACAGGTGCATTGCGCCAATCCATGTTTGAAACATAGGTGCGCCTATCGGAAGGTTAAGCATGGGCGGTGGGCCTTCACTAATCAAAATTCCCGCGCGTCTTGTTTAAGAAAAATAAAGTCCCGTAGTTGGCCGAAAGTGAAGTCTTCGGGCGTGTTCGGGTAGGTCCACAACTCTTTGTGGAACTTAGGCTTAAATTTTCTGTAGATGTTGGAACTCTCTCTATGTTTGCTAGTCAATGGTTTCATCACAATCAGCTTTTTTTCCTGTAATTCGTAGCCGTTGGGATTATTTTTTTAAATAACCTGTATATTTCGTAACTTATCAAATGATTGATTGAAGGCTGTTTCTGTTGTTGCATCGTTATTTTTGATAAGTGCTCGACAATGGAAGTCGGAGGAGACAAGAGAAAAGAAAATAATTTGCAAAATGTTAATAGAATTCAAAAAGTTATTGGGTTTATTGGAGCGGGTAATATGGCCAAAGCTATCGGAGAAGGGTTAATTAAATCAGGTAGGATTTTTAGAAATATTTTTTTTTCCTGTTTTAAATTGGAGCGTGCTCCATTTTCTTTTATTGTAATATTCTTATGTCGCGGATTTTCTGTTAGTAAAATACACCGAAAATGGTGTTCTTCAGGGTAATTGTTTTGTATCATGCATATAAGTTCGTGACTTGATACTAATGTTAGTTCTATAATATTGATCATTTGGTGTGTGTTACTTGCTATTTTAATTTAGTAGGTATGTCCGAAGATTCCGGACCAAACACACACTCGACTATCGGAATACAAACTTAATACATTGTCAGGTCTTGTGGAGATATTTATTTTTGCATTCCACCTAAGATCATAATTTATTGTTAAAATACAAGTTTTTGTCATGTGAAGGATCTTTTGATGTACTAAATTAAAACATCAAGCATTGTGTACCCAGAATCATATCATCAGTACTGAGGGATGAACATGAATGCGTAATACGGAACTTTTACCTTGATCCTGTGATTCTCCATGTATAAGATTGGGTAAATATTTACTTGGGCGGTATTTCCGAAAAAAAAATGTTAAAAATCCGAAAATACCTTTATTTAATGCTCTTCAACTTCCTCTTTTCATTAAAAGCGGCGGAGATTATAAATTCCAAATACTTTAGGAGATATCGAATTTTTAAATTTCTTCATATGTAGTTGAGCGGTAATATTAGCGAAAAAAAATGTTAAAAATCCGAAAATACCTTTATTATATGCTCTTCAACTTCCTCTTTTCATTAAAAGCGGCGGAGATTAGAAATTCCAAATACTTTAGGAGATATGGAATTCTTAAATTTCAGCACAAAACCAGCGCATTCCTGTGGCGTGCGTGTACCATTGTTTCTTGTTTACGTACGAGTATCTGTTTTTTTATTGGATAATGATGTCACGTGATTGTTCGTGATAGGCCAGAAAATAAATGAACTAATACGTGATTATTTAGTTCAATTATTGTTTAAAACGGTGTTTAATTACCGCCTCCAACTTAGGTGAGTTTTTAATGTTTCTAATTTTAAAGTCTTATTTGTTATTTTGATATTGTTGCGCAAGTAATAAGTAACAAAAAAATTTACGTGAGTTGTTACTGTACATCCTTTGGGTAAATATTTACAATCGCGGTAGTTCCAAAAAAAAATGCTAAAAATCTGAAAATACTTTTATTCTGTGCCCTTTCACTTCCTCTTTTCAAAACAACCGGCGGAGGTAAGAAATTCCAAATACTTTAGGAGATATCAAATTTTTTAATTTCATCATATGTAGAGTTGCTGTATATGCCAAAAAAAATGCTAAACATCTGAAAATACCTTTATTATATGCTCTTCAACTTCCTCTTTTCATTAAAAGCGGCGGGGATTAGAAATTCCAAATACTTTAGGAGATATCGAATTTTTAAATTTCAGCACAAAACCAGCGCATTCCTGTGGCGTGCGTGCACCATTGTTTCTTGTTTACGTACGAGTATATATTTTTTTATTGGATAATGATGTCACGTGATTGTTCGTGATAGGCCAGAATTCAAATGAACTAATACGTGATTATTTAGTTCAATTATTGTTTAAAACGGTGTTTAATTACCGCCTCCAACTTACGTGAGTTTTTAACGTTTCTAATTTTAAAGTCTTATTTGTTATTTTGATATTGTTGCGCAAGTAATAAGTAACAAAAAAATTTACGTGAGTTGTTACTGTACATCCTTTGTTACGGGTTTGTTAGGTAAGGTCAGTTACATTATAAATAATTTAAAACTAAAGAATAATTAAAATTAATTCACATTATTTTTAATATCACCTTAGTTTTAAAGTATTTATAATGTAACTGACCTGACCTAATCGACCATTTTAGTTTACTGTTCACCCTCTGTCCGGGTTTGTTTGGTCAGGTCAGTTACATTATAAATATTTTAAAACTAAACAGCCATTAAAATTAATTCACAAAATAATTTTTAATGTCGGCTTAGTTTTAAAGTATTAATAATGTAACTGACCTGACCTAATCAACCATTTTATTAATTACGCATTCATGATTCACGTATACACGAACACACGGCAAAATAACAAAAATGGCGCCGCTCGTATGGTTCCATAGGTCTTGTATTGCAAAATTAAAAAATTCGATATCTCCTAAAGTATTTGGAATTTCTTATCTCCGCCGCTTTTAATGAAAAGAGGAAGTTGAAGAACATATTGTTACGATTTCCCTGCGGGTTCGTAAAGGATAGCCCAATTAAAGATTTTTATCACACACAGTTTTATTTATTACTACTACTTGTCACTTACAAATAATCTTCTAAATTGGCAGATAATTAATTACACGTAAAGAAATGTCAATTCCCCAGTCACTCGTTTCACACACCTCGCTGGGCCGCACTTCCGGCGCAACTCTCGTCGCAGCACCCCTCGTGGGTCTCCGCCGCGGGACTCCGTCGCCGCACTTCGCCGCCGCCGTCACACCCTTCGCCGAGATCCCACTCGACGACTCGCTTGCCACTTCACTCGGGACTCCGCCGCGCCCGCGACTCTATCGCCCGGAAACTCCCGACTCCACTGAACTCACTCACTCCCTGCCCTGGAACCTTCGTCCAAGGACTTCGCCACTATATCGCCCGGAAACTCCGCCGCGGGAGAACTCACTCAGTCACCGACTGACTGACTGACTGCCCTGGAACCTTCGTCCAAGGACTTCGCCACTCTGCCGCACCCGCGGCACTATCGCCCGGATCTCCGCCGCGGGAGAACTCACTCAGTCTCCCTCTCTGACTGACTCGAAGGTTGGCCCAACCTCCTTAAATAGCCCTTGGGTTCCCATCCAGAACAATCGGGCATGTCTCCGAGATATCTCGCGACCTTCGCCGTCGAAATGCCCAGAAACGCGTCGTGAGTCCTCGAAGGACGCGGTGGCTGCTCTAAGAATGCCGATAAAGGCGTCTGAGTCCTTTTATTCCGCAGTGCGGCCTCTTTTAAGTAACCCGATCTGAGGCAGGTGCGCGCTGCGACGGTCAGGATGTAGCGAGATAGTATGACACGAGATACCAGGGAGAGGATGCGGGTGGAAGGGGGCGCAGACAGGCCGAACGAGTGCGGCGACGCCAAGCACTGCAGCCAAGCGCGCTCGTAACATTGCCCCCTCCTTAAACCTGTTCGTCCCGAACAGGTAATGCATCTCCTCCTGGAGGTCCCCATGCTACTCGAAGTTTAGGTCTCCTGCCGTTCCTCCATCGCGAGCTATACAGTCTCACCAGGTAACCCTCTCTCTCATTAGATGTAGCTTCTCTTGTCGCCCGGCGACACTTCTGGGTCGCAGATTCCCCATGTCGTTCAGTCAGCTGCCCGAGACGGACCGACCATTGCCTTGGAAGGACTCGATACTCTTGAGAGCATTGCTCGTTGCCTCCCAATGGTTCGCTTGTTTCTTCCCTTTTTCTCTCTGTTTGTTCTCTCGTAGCTACTTGTTCACAAAGCATTTCTTCCCAGCTCTTCTTCGTCTCTTCTTGGTTCCTCATTCCCTCTTTGTTCTTATGAATATCGTCTGGACTGCTTTCAGTTACTCCTTGCACCATCTTCTTCACTCTTTGTGTTCTCATTTTCTCTTCTCGGTCTTTATTCCCCTGTTCTTGGTTCTTCTTCACCTCTTCTTGGTCTTCCTGTGTTTCTTCTTGGTCTTCCTTCGTTTCTTCTTTGCACTTCTCTATCTCTTCTTGACTCATGTACATCTCTTCTCGGCTTTTCTTCAGCTCTTCTTTCATCTTCATGTCCTGACTGTTCTCCTCTCCTTGGCTAATGTCCTCTTCGCAGTGTTCTTCGCTGTTCTCTTCGCTGTTCTCTTCGCTGTTCTCTTCACTGTTCTCTTGACTGGTCTCCTCTCGGCAGGTCTCCTCTTCGCTGGTCTTCTCTTCGCTAATCTTCTCTTCGCTAGTCTTCTCTTTGTAGTTCTTCTCTTCACTGTTATTCTCTTCACTGTTCTGTTCTTGGCTGGTCTCTTCTTGGCTGGTCTCTTCTTGGCTGGTCTCTTCTTGGCTGGTCTCCTCTTGGCTGGTATCCTCTTGGCTGGTCTTCATTTCTCTGTTCTTCTCTTCACTGTGCTTCTCCTGACCGGTCTTCTGTTCGCCGTTCTTCTCTTCGCTGTTTTTCTCTTGGCTGTTCTTCCCTTCTATGCTTATCTTCACTTCGGTCTTCATTTCATTCCTCATTTATTCTTGGCCATGCTTCAGTTCTTCCTGACCCTTCTTCATTTCCTCTAGGCTATAATTTGACCCGCTCTTCTTTTCTTCATGGTGGTTCTTACTCTCCTTCCTTCCACTCTTCATTTCTTCCGTAAATTTCTTTATACTAGTTACCATTTCTTCCTTAAAGTTCTTTGTACTAGATACCATTTCTTCCTTAAAGTTCTTCATACTAGCTAACATTTCTTCCTGACCCTTATTTATACTGGCTAACATTTCTTCCTGACCCTTCTTCATACTGGCTAACATTTCTTCCTGACCCTTCTTCATCTCGTCCAGCCTATTCTCCATTTTCTCCTGGCTACTCTTCATCTCCTCCAGCCTATTCTCCATTTTCTCCTGGCTATTCTTTATTTCTTCCCTGTTACTCTTCATTTCATTCTTCATTTCTTCCCTGTTACTCTTCATTACATTCTTCATTTCTTCCTGGCCACTCTTCAGTTCGGCCAAGAATGCCAGGACATTCTTAAGCTCATCGGCAGCCATCTTTCTTGTCCACATATACTACAAGCCTAAATAAATTTTTTTCTAATACTGTTCTTAATTTTAAATGACCTAGCCGAACCTTCTAATTTAACTAACAATAACTCTATTACATTCAAAACTAACACTGACTACAGTATACTCAAACTAACTCTAGAAAATTTAAAATTCACTAAAGTTCTAAACACTAACTATATTCTCGTAAACTAAATTCTATCCTTAACTTTTATTCTAATACTCTAACTGAATCCTAAATCTATTAATTAGGGCTATCCCACTTCTGACACCAAAATGTTACGATTTCCCTGCGGGTTCGTAAAGGATAGCCCAATTAAAGATTTTTATCACACACAGTTTTATTTATTACTACTACTTGTCACTTACAAATAATCTTCTAAATTGGCAGATAATTAATTACACGTAAAGAAATGTCAATTCCCCAGTCACTCGTTTCACACACCTCGCTGGGCCGCACTTCCGGCGCAACTCTCGTCGCAGCACCCCTCGTGGGTCTCCGCCGCGGGACTCCGTCGCCGCACTTCGCCGCCGCCGTCACACCCTTCGCCGAGATCCCACTCGACGACTCGCTTGCCACTTCACTCGGGACTCCGCCGCGCCCGCGACTCTATCGCCCGGAAACTCCCGACTCCACTGAACTCACTCACTCCCTGCCCTGGAACCTTCGTCCAAGGACTTCGCCACTATATCGCCCGGAAACTCCGCCGCGGGAGAACTCACTCAGTCACCGACTGACTGACTGACTGCCCTGGAACCTTCGTCCAAGGACTTCGCCACTCTGCCGCACCCGCGGCACTATCGCCCGGATCTCCGCCGCGGGAGAACTCACTCAGTCTCCCTCTCTGACTGACTCGAAGGTCGGCCCAACCTCCTTAAATAGCCCTTGGGTTCCCATCCAGAACAATCGGGCATGTCTCCGAGATATCTCGCGACCTTCGCCGTCGAAATGCCCAGAAACGCGTCGTGAGTCCTCGAAGGACGCGGTGGCTGCTCTAAGAACGCCGATAAAGGCGTCTGAGTCCTTTTATTCCGCAGTGCGGCCTCTTTTAAGTAACCCGATCTGAGGCAGGTGCGCGCTGCGACGGTCAGGATGTAGCGAGATAGTATGACACGAGATACCAGGGAGAGGATGCGGGTGGAAGGGGGCGCAGACAGGCCGAACGAGTGCGGCGACGCCAAGCACTGCAGCCAAGCGCGCTCGTAACAATATGATAAAGGTATTTTAGGATTTTTTACATTTTTTTTGGTATCTACCGCGACTCTACATATCATGAAATTAAAAAATTCGATATCTCCTAAAGTATTTGGAATTTCTTATCTCCGCCGGTTGATTTGAAAAGAGGAAGTGAAAGAGCATAGAATAAAAGTATTTTCGGATTTTTAGCATTTTTTTTGGCATCTACCGCGATTGTAAATATTTACCATCCTTTGTTACGGGTTTGTTAGGTAAGGTCAGTTTCATAATAAATAATTTAAAACAGTTACATTATAAATAATTTAAAACTAAAGAATAATTAAAATTAATTCACATTATTTTTAATATCACCTTAGTTTGAAAGTATTTATAATGTAACTGACCTGACCTAATCAACCATTTTATTAATTACGCATTCACGATTCACGTATTCAAGAACACACGGTAAAATAACAAAAATGGCGCCGCTCGAATGGTTCCACAGGTCTTGTATTGTAAAATTAAAAAATTCGATATCTCCTAAAGTATTTGGAATTTCTTATCTCCGCTGCTTTTAATGAAAAGAGGAAGTTGAAGAGCATATGATAAAGGTATTTTCGGATTTTTAACTTTTTTTTTTTGCAAATAACGCTCAACTACATATGATGAAATTTAAAAATTCGATATCTCCTAAAGTATTTGGAATTTCTTACCTCCGCCACTTTTAATGAAAAGAGGAAGTTGAAGAGCATAAAATAAAGGTATTTTCGGATTTGTAACATTTTTTTTTGGAAATACACCCAAGTAAATATTTACCTAAGATTGTGTATATTTTGTATAAATATTATAAAGCTGAAGAGTTTGTTTGTTTGAACGTGCTAATCTCAGGAACCACTGGTCTGATTTGAAAATATCTTTCAGTGTTGGATGGTACATTTACCGAGGAAGGCTATAGGCTATATTATATTATCAATAACATTAGGGATCCTTACTAAAAGTCCAATTTAGAATCAAATGTGTTGGAGGGGGTTAGATACAACATGCAGTACACGTACAAAATGTGTGTTGACAATGCCGCAGGCGCTAGAAGTTAATTTCCTATTGCCTATTAACATTGTTGCCACGCACTAGATGACTTATCATTCTTAATTTTCCCATACAAGTAAAAAACACCAGTAACGAAGCAATCAGTACCCTCATAAGAGTTCAAATAGTATTTAAATACTTTTTATCACTTTAAATCGCAAACCTAAACTATTGTTTTTTTTCCTCTCTCTGTGTTTAATTTGTTTTTTTTTTTTACTATAATTATTTTCATTATTTTTAATTAATTTTCATTTTTCGGACCATCAATAATTTTCCCCTCCCGTTACAATTCCGACAAGGACTTCTATATATATATATATATATATATATATATATATATATATATATATATATAATACCACTCACTGACTCACTCATCACGAGATCTCTAAAACTATACACCCGATTGACTGGAAATTTAGCATAGTTACTCATTTTGTGATGTAGACGCTCACTAAGAACGGATTCTGCGGAAATCCGATTCCCAAGGGGAGTTTCGGGGGCGTAATATATCAAAATTTCCAGTTTTTGGTAGGAAATCACCATGGCAACGGCTGTTGCTTTGTTGATGCTTCATTCGTCTCCATGGCAACGATTATTTCATTGTTAGTGCAGTCCTCATCACCGTTGAAATTTTGCAGGTACTTTAAATATCAAAAATTGCCCTTTTTTTCAAGTATATATATTTTACAGACTTGAAACTTCACAGTAATGTTCCTTATGTTACGCAGGATGACATTTTCCGAAAATTAGATCCCATGGGTGGTTAAAACCAGGCAACAGTGGGTACTTTGTCTGCACGAGAACAGGATTTTGCATTGTTCATGCTTTCTGCGTCTCCATGGCAAAGGGCATCGCGCGGCAGTGGCGTACCCACAAGGAGGGGCATGTATAATGAGCGGCGCAAGAGTGATCTGCCTTTAGACTGCCGTAGTGAAGTACGGGTACATCAGTTGTACATTGCGTGCACGAGTCAGGAAACCATCGGTGCTATTAATTTTCTCTCCGGTACATTATACAGCATTGTAATAAATTTTGAGTGAATTTTTTTTAATTTACAATTACTGTAAATGGGAGATGTGGCTTCATTTATTTCATTATTATAGCCGTGTGAAGCCGGGTCGGGCAGCTAGTTTTGTATATGAATGTTGGGATCAGTGGAAGGTGAAACAATAATTTAAATATCTTGTTATGTCTGCAGAGTAGTAGCTTCTGGGAGTAAAGCAAATAACTTGAATAAGTTAAAGGTTAGGTCTTCTCTATTTAAGAATATGTATTTAGTAAGTAATCAATACGTAATGATTAAATAATGAATGTGTGGACTATTTTAGATGGCGATACCATAAAATTATTAATTTCACCAAAATGCGGTTTTGTACATAATTACCACCCCTACTTTCTTTCGGGACGAGAACTGGAATATAGGGATTTTGGGTAGGGAACAATAAACAAACTATTTTTCGCGAATTTAATTTTTTTATATATATAATTTTTCGGTATCGTGACCAAGTCTATAATTCCCCCCCCCCCCCCTCCCCCTCTCTTCGAGCTCTAGTCTATTTTGCGATACAGCAGTATTGGAAAATAGAATAGACTGGGTGGAACTATAATCTACTACACAATATTAAAAAATTATGATTTCATATTGTCTCACTTTAAAAAAAAGAATTATTGGTATCGCAAAATAAAATGATAGGAAGGGGCTGTATTCCACTTCACGATAATGAGAAAATATTTTTAAATGTCTCACGTTCATTAAATTTATTACTGGCATTGCAAAATAGAATAGAAAGGGTAGAACTGTATTCTAATTAATGATACGTAGAAAATATTATTTATACACATCTCACTTCAAATACTTTAAATCCGGTATTTAAAAACAAAATAGACTGGGTGGGACTGTATTCCACTTAGCGATACCAAGAAATTATTATTTCTAAATTTCTCACTTTTAGAAAATTAAATTCTGGTATCGCAAAACGAAATAGAACGGTTAGGACTGTTTTCCACTTTACAATACCTAGAAAAAATTATTTTGACACGTCTCACTTTAAAAAAATTAAATTCCGATATTGCATAATAGAATAGACAAGGTGGGCACATTTTCTAATTCATAATACATTATCACATAATTTTAATCACGAAAATTCTGAATTTATGCAAATGAAATACCGTACTGCTATTGCTAAACAAACTAGACCTTGTAGAGTTTTAGTTTCTTTTACGATATCCTCCACTTATAATTTACGATAGTAAAATACGCAAACAATTTTTAATAGCCGAGCTACGCTCACCAAACCTTTCGCTTTGTTATTATCACTGGATTTCACTACTAACATACAGGAAAACGAGCCATTTTTACATTACCTAATTACTTTTTCAATTCACATAACCAATGCAAATGAAACAACACACCTCTCATATAACAAATCAAACAAAATTCACATAAAACTACACATGCCTAACATTTAAAAGCCATAAAAAAACTACTTACCTTTCTCAGCATTATGGCATTAATAATTTTCTGTCACTATTTCTCTTGTAGATTATAAATTTACACCAATTTGCCATTCTTCTGTTTAATTTATTTGTTTATTCTCTCTCTACACTGTACCGTTATATTATTCCAATTTAAATAAACACAACTTTCCTCTTCTCTCGTGACTACTAATAATTTTACCACATCTCTACATATAAAAATCAATTGCCAGGTGTTAGTCTTGCTAAAACTAAAATGGCTTCACCAATTTTAATGATTTTTTTCCCTCTGTTTTCTTCGCCTCATTACATGGATGGTTTAGCAAAAAAAAAAAAAAAAAATTAGGAAAAACCCAAAAGAACAGCTGAAAAATAAAAAAAATCTATTTTGGTAATTTTGTATGGGAATTGACACTTCAAATTACTTTTGAACGTTTCTATGTATTTGTCCTCTATGCGTTCCTAAACCACTGGTCTGATCTCAATGAAATTTTGCACACTTGACCTTCGAAACACGAGGAAGGTCACTGTCTAGGTGAGATTACGGTAACACGAACCCTTAAAGCAGAATTTAAGGTGGCATGCGAGTCGTATGGATAGTTACGTGTAAGCATTTTATAGTATTTCCTCTTTGCTTTAGTCCAAATAATAGTGGTGGGAGGGAGGGAGAGAGGGAGGAAGGATAGGGATATGTAGAGAGATTGAGTTAAGTGTAGAGAGAGCTATACAGGTAAAGATAGAGAGATAATAGAGAGTTACAGAGATGTATAGAGATAGAGCGGGATAGACACACACACACACACACTGTTTATGTATACCTACTTTAAAAAATTTGGGGAAAAAAAATTAGAGGCATTACAAAGGATGCCGGGCATTGGTTAGTATCTATGTAGAAAAATCAATTTCAGTGCGTTAGTCTCGCAAAAATCGAAAATGGCTCAAACGGTTTCAATAGTTATTTTTTGGTTCGTCTCAATACTGAGGTGGTTTAGGCAAAAAGAACATAGGAAATACCCAAAGAAACAGCCGAAGTAATGAAAAAAAACGAAAATTGGTAATTTTGTACGGTTATTGCATTTTCCGAATACATTCAATATATGGCGTACATGGCGGGCCTTTCGTTTAAAGCTGTGCCATGCATAACAGTTTTTCCTCTATGTGTTTTTCTTTCCGTGAGGTTGTGTGAAATCTATTATATTTAAAATCATTATTTCATTAAAGAAAGGTAGTGGATTTTGAGAAATGATTTTGTGGTCATTCCATGTCAAATCAACACACCCATTTTACCTCACCATCTCAGGTTTTGATGAAATTTTGCATACAGACTAACAAAAATATAAAATTTTAGAACGATATATCCATCCGTTTTGAAAATATTGCTTTGTAAATTTTCGAAAAAACACTCAAAATCGCATGACGGGCATATTTTAAAATTACCATTACTCTTCTCCAAATTAAGTTAGAAAGGTGAGACAGGTGTCATTTTGCAGCATTTGGTATGGCCTTTCATGTGATATGTAACACAATAATGTCTAAAAAAATTAATTTTCAAATTAATTTTTAAAATTTAAATTAAAAATTTTGGAAAAAAGTGCATTTTAAATTTTTTTCAAAAAATTCTATAACATTTTTTGTACAAATATTAAATTGTCTACAAAGATTCAAAGTGGAGAGTTAATGGGTTCATAGTAAAATTAATTGAAAACAAAGACCCTTTTTGTCAAACCACAGGTTAAATGTTGGCAACAAAGGAAAGCATAACAGAATACAGTAAAATCTTGTAAAATACACAAAAAAAAAATCAGATTATTATATTATGTACACTGAAAGTATCTTAAACTTAACAACTTTTTAATTAAATTTTACAGGGAATTTAATTTAAAATGAGAAATACTTTATGCTGAAGTACAATATATGCAAGATTCCCCTGCACAATAATTTAAAATGAGAAATAAATTGAAGAAAGGAAATTAGCACTCACATGTTTGATTGCAATTCTCAATTACAGTACTTGAAAAATTCCTCATTGGTTTTTAAAGTGTCATTTTCAGATAGCACATAAATTCTTCCAGTTGGTGTCACAGGATTTACTGTACATAACACATCTGTGAGAGGAATCCATAATACATCTGGTTTCCCTGGATAAGAAAAGGATGGTGATGGTCCAGCAGGGTGGAGAAATGTTACTTTCACTTCATCAATTTCTTCATTTTTCTCCATAACATAAGCTAGCCACCAGTTCTTGTCATATACAACTGCAGTATAGCCCTTTACGTCTCCTATTTGTGGTTTGTCTAGTAATCTTGTAACAGTTACTTGTGATGAATGTGTAGCTCCAGAAAATATTTTCACAGTAATTTTTGATGTGCTTGAGTCAACAGGTGCATGATATTGCCGAGTTCCTTGAATGGTAATTGCCTGATTGAAACAATCTTTTAAAAATATTTCTGACTATGTAATCCTCTTGTGTAGTGAAAGTGAAATTAATACCAGAAATATTTTCTACTGCCCATTCATAAAGCTGGAAAGGGGTCAAGATCTGGTTTTCGTAGGGCCGTTGCAAGCTAGCTTTAGCTGCTAATCTCTTAACCGTACCTCCAACTCCCTCGCAAGGCCCTTTACCGTGAGCTGTGGCTGAAAAATGCCATCCAGCTGATATGTTGAAGTCTTGCTTTTGAAAACACAAATTGATGACATTTTTCTTATTTTTATATTGGGCAGCAGACCCATCTGAAAAGTAAAAGAACTTATGAGGAACATTTTTAAATTTTGTAATCAAAAAAGCAACCAAATTTCTTTGAAATGTGTAAACAGCAACTGTATTGTGCTCTAGGCTGTCAGAAATTACAACGTAGTTCAAATGTTCAATTCTTTTTTCTCCTTTTTTAATATATCACAAACGGGTGAACTGTGGCATGTCCCTTAGTCCAGTGGTAAGTCTGGGCTTCATCTTGTACAACCATACTGTAGTTTTCTGAAAAGTCGAGTGTGATGGTAAATTCAGATTCTTTTAAATTTTCCTTTAAGTGATTCATGAAAGAGGTCTGTTGTTTTGCAATAAAGTCGTGGCGGACTAAGAGTGACAGCTTGTCACAGAGTAAATCTATGAAATCTGCTGATGATTTCTGCAGTGTCTCTAAATTGCAACGGTCAACTGAAATCCACTGCCGAAATGTGATCTTTCGTATCAGGTGCTCTTCAAATGACTTCTCAAGGACGGTCCATATTGCTGCAGTACCAGGACAATATGTACAATGTCCAATATTGCAATCTATTGTTGGTGGATTGCATACCATTTTTGGTAGGCAATGTTTGTAGGTTTTGAATTCTCATTTGTTAAATCACATAATCTTGCATTTTCAATCATCAATTTGACATTTTGATGGATTTTACATACACACACTGCATGTGTCCCACTAGAACCCGCTAAAATACAATGCTTTGGACGTAGCTCCGCAAATTTTGAAAAACTTATTTTAATATTTGGAATTTTCTCCTTGAATAAAGTGTATCCTTCTTTCAGATTGCACAAAATAAATCTTTTTGATATTTTTGGTTTATTTTTATTAGGTTCAGTGACTGTTATGCAGTCTTTAACACCAGGCATCGCTCTACTGACTTCATCATTTTCATAAAATAAATGGACAGTTTCAACTACATCTTCTGAGACGTGTTTGCCTGGGTTGGGTTTAGGACTTTCTAACATTCCTTTTTCAGCTAAGAGTTTTTTTGATTGTCATACCATGTAGTTTGGCGCATCAAACTCTCACATTATTTTTCTAACTCCCCAATTTGGTGGTGAACAGTTTAATATCATTAACTTCTTGCTCCTATTAGTAGAACTCAAGAAATTGGCTTTGAGGTTTTGCTAAACTGATTCCTCTAAATCTTCACCATCATTTTCAGAGAAATTATCTGGCAACTCAAAAAGTTTCCTTTTGATTGTGGAGTCAATTTTTTTAATTTTTCTGGTTGCATAACTTTTTGATTTGAATTTTTTCCTATTAATAGGAGATTCTCCTAGCCCTTGTAGTGAAATATTTAATGAACCAATCACCTCTGAGGATGCAGAAAAACTGGGATCTTTATCAGAATCTGAACTTGATACGTTATCATGGTGAGTAGAAGAAGAAGAAGCAGCAGCAGTTTGTAATGTTGTAATTTCTATTCTACAGCTATCACAAATTTTTTCTCCCTTTGGCAATCCAGAAAACAAACTACACATCCATCTAGTAACATTCCTTAATTTTCTTTTTTCCCTAATGTTGTGATTGCTTTTTTTTAATGGATTAAAACACTGTAACTTCAAAAATGATTCAATGAGGGCTTTGAATATATATATACACTAGAACCTCGATAATCCGAGCTGGATGGGACCGGGGCCAACTCGGATTATCAGAACCTCGGATTATTGGAAATACGAATAAAAACACGCAAAATCAATTTCTAATACATATGTCGATGTTTTAATAAAAAGAAAATACAAACATATTGAAAGGCAGAATAGAAATATATACATAATTATTATTTTTTAAAATAATCTATTATTGTTTTTTGTTTTTTAATGCTCCTTGCTTCTCAGCTGCTCGTGTGCTCCACTTCTTAAAAAACATTACGTCATTTGGCGTGACGTCATCTTGCTGCTCCACGTATTCGAGTGCCTTTTCTAAGCGTAGAAACCCATCTGCATGGCTAATTTTTTTTGTTGGTTTCTTCTTCCTCTTGTTCGTCTTTTTCGGTGTCCTCATCCCGGTTGTTGACCATTTCAATAATTTTCTCATCCGTCAATTCTTCAATTTCATCACTGCAGGGCTTGTAACAAGTCACTTTTTTCACTTTTTTTCCCCTTTTTTTGTGTGTGTCACTTTTTGTCACTTTTTCACTGCATTGGTCACTTTTCTTCACTGTTTCCAGTGTATATTGGATTGGATATAATATTTTATTATTTAAGTATAAGGATAAGGTACATGGAGGCTTGCTGTACTTCAAATATGCTCAAGTAAGTAATATAATATTCAACTTCTATGTACGTAATTTGTTTTGCCCCAATGAATGTTTTCTGAGGGGCGTATGCTCCCAAGCTGTCATAATCTTACATTTTATACATTAAGTAGTAAATTGGCTACTGTAATATAATAATACTAACATTTTCTTATTCATTAAAAACTTGCATTAAATTGAAAGTGAGTTATATGTTTTGTTGGGCAACTGTGGTTTAATAATACTTAAAATTGATGTGTTTACTGCTTTGTAGATAGGGCTGATAAGAAAATTTTTGCATGTGCAAGTGTAATGTGTGTTTTTAAGTCTCTTGATTTTCTATCACTGAAGTGGCTTATGATTTGAAATGGGGAAGTATAAATTTCAATCTTCATGGCTGGAAAGAGATGACTCTGAAGGACATTTGGTGAAAGAGTGGGGAAAAAGATGCAGTGATAGTGAACTGATGTGCATAGTATGTGACAAATCGATAAATGTGAGCAAAGGTTTTCAGGCAATAGCACAACATGCATCCATGTTAAAACACAGACAAAATTTTAAAATCAAGCAGGCATCTAACCAACTTCATCTCACAGTTTCACCCCCATCATGTTCATCTGCCCCGTCTTCTTCACTTGGTGGAACAGTGCTGTTGTACAATAACAGAGACAGAACTACAGCAGCTGAGCTTATGTGGTGTTTAAAGTGTGTTGCTTCTGACTATTCATTTTCTTCATGCAATGGACTGCAAGAAACATTCAAAGTTATGTTTGGTGACAGTGTGTTGCAAGACTTCTCTTTAGGAAATAACAAGGCTCATTACTTGGTTAGTGATTCTTTGGGTCCGTACTTCAAAAAACTTCAAATGCAAGATATGGTAGGTTCCTACTTTACTTTACTTTATGACGAAACCACAAATTCGTCTGGAATGAAGGAGCTCCAAACTGGTGTGCGGTATTGGTCAAATACTCAAAACAAAATTGTTTTCAGTCATTTAGAAACCTTTTACATAGGTGCAGCCACTTCTTCAGTCATCGTAGAAAAGCTGAATGATGCTTTGAACAGTTATATGCTTCCTTTGTCCAATTTGCTGATGCTTGGATCTGATGGTCCTAATGTCAATAAGTCAGTTGCTCGAAACTTTAATGATACCTGTGTATTGAATAAAAGAAAGCCATTGATTGACATAGTTACCTGCAACATCCACACAATCCATAATGCATTTCTTAAAGGCATTTCGGAATTTGGAGAAGATGTTTCAGAACTTGTTTTGGATATACACAATTTTTTTGATGGATGGCCAGCTCGGAGAAGTGATTTCATGGAAATACAGACATCTTTGAAGCTCCCAAAACATAATTTTGTAAAGCATTGCTCAAGTCGGTGGCTCACATTATGTTCAGCAGCAAAAAGGTTACAAGAGCAGTGGACTGCTGTGCGCAAGTATTTTTTGAGCTACATCCCCCCAAAAAAAACAAAATTAATGGAAACCCCACGCTACTTGAAAATGTCAGTCAAGTGAAAAAGCCTACAATCAAAGCTCAATGTTGTTTTTAATTTCAAGTGCAACATTGTTTAGCAGTGTAACAGAGTTTTTTCAGAGAAATGAATCTCTAATTCATCTGCTTCATTCCCGACTTGAATCATTAGTTACTACCTTACTTGGAAGAATCTGCACCACAGACTGTCTAAAGACTGTGTTGAAGATGTGTTTTGTACACATAATTTGCTTCCCATTAATGATATTGTTGTTGGGGATGAAGTCAGAAATGCCTTGAATGGTACATCTGAAAAGGAAAGGAGTTTATTCTTCTTGGGTGTTCAAAAACATTTCACTGAAAGTATAAAGCACATTGTCAAAAAGTCATCACTTGGTTCTGCTCTTCTCAAGAGCTTATCCTGTCTCAATCCTGATAAGAGATGTTTACCAGAGAGCTATCATATCCTACTTGAAATATCACGAGCTATGCCATGTGACGTCCCGAATGACTTGCTATTGGACGAATGGAAACTACTGCAAAGAGAGGAAGAAACCTCAACTGCATGTGTGTCGGTGGATGTGTACTGGACACAGTTCATGGAGCTGAAGAATGTATGCGGCTCTGGTCCAAAGTACCCTAACGTAATCAAAGTTGTGAAAGCAGCACTATCACTTTCACATGGTAGTGCTGATGTTGAAAAGGGGTTTTCATCTTCATGTAGGACTTTGACCACTGATTGGGCCTCAATGTCTGAAAGAACGTTAAATGCAATAATGACTGTAAAGAGTGCACTGAAAAAGTATGATAATAAACCATGTCTAGTCCCTATTACGGATGAGCTCTTGAGAATGGGACGTGTTGCTTACAAGAGTTATAATGCCTACCTAGAAGAGAAAGAAAGGAGAGAGAAAAAAAAGTTACTGGAAGAACAGAAAGATCTAGAAAGAAAAGCAGAAGAAAAAGAACAACTAGAGAAGTTGGAAAATCAGAAAAGAACAATTGAAGAGGATGAGCAAAAGTTGAAGAAATGTAGGAAGGAATACGAAGAAATTGAAGGAAGTGGCTTAACACTTCTGGATGAAGCAAATGAAAGACTCATAAAAGCACTGAAGAAAAGAGACTTCAAAGAAGTTACATTGGCCCAAGCTATGATTGAAGGGGCTAAAAAAAGTCCAATTTCAAGCTGCTGAAACAAAGCGTGTACATCAAACTTTGACTACATCAATAGAGAAAAAAAAACCAAGTTGATTAAAGACTTTTTTCAACAGTCATTAAAAAAGAAAGACTGAAGTTTTGTTTTGTATAGAAAATGTGTAAGTGCATTAAAATAGCTTTCTGTATTTATGTATTTTATATTATGAATTTTTATATAAATGCCTTTCAATTTGATATATAAGTACTTGGGGTTTTTTATAAATTTTTTTATATTGCAAATACTATATGCTTTATCTCATTCACTTGAATAAAATCACAATTGTTATTGAAACAATTTATTTAGGTTTCTATCTGCATTTGTATACTTTGTAATGGTTTATTAATAATAATGCTCTATAATAGTTTTTATGTAATAATTAATGTATACTGGAAAGGATATTGTGTGTATTGGAACTCAATTGTTACAATGAAAACAAGTGAATAATCTTTGAGCTAGCTCATGTATGCAACATTTAAAATCATGTTGTTAAATGTATTATGTAAGTAATAGAACTAAAAGTTAAAAAGTAAATAAGGAAAATGGCAAGGGGTGGTTGGGGAGGAACATTTTCTTTATTTTGTTTTGTTTTTACACATATCACTTTGTCAATTTTTACTCCTTGAAAAGTCACTTAAAGTCACTTTTTTAAAAATCTGAAGTCACTTTTTCACTTTTTTTTAGCCTTTTACCTGTTACAAGCCCTGTCACTGTCTAACCACTTCTTAACCTCTTCAGCACTGGATTCCATTTCACAGCCAGGGATTGCCACCATTAAATTCAATAGAGTCATATTATCACAGTCATCTTCAACTGTTTCTTCTTCTTCACTTTGTGAAACTCTCGGTTTTATAAGTTTTGACCAGGATTTCTGTATAGTTTCCTGTTTAATTTCTGACCACGCATCAACTAACCAATAGATAACGTCTTTTATATTAACTGTTTTTAGCATATCTACTAATGAAATTTCTTCTTCTTGCAAAATATATGTCAGAAGCATGCGTCTGTACTCTTTCTTTATTGTCGCAATGACGCCTTGGTCCATAGGTTGAATGAGGCTAGTCACATTTGGGGGCAGGAAAACAGTTTTAATTTCATCACTTGAAAGCTCTTCTACGTTTGGATGGGATGGAGCGTTGTCAATAACCAACAGTGCTTTTCTCGGTAATTGTCGTTCTTTTAAAAATGTTTCTACTGAAGGAACAAATTCCTCGAAGAACCATTTTTTAAAAATGGTCGTATTCATCCACGAGTTCTTTTGATTTTTGTATGCGACGGGTAGTGCGTTCATATTTACATTTTTAAAAGCTCTAGATTTTTTTGACTTTCCTATCACCAAGGGACGAAGCTTATGTGTCCCAGAGGCATTGGAACATGGTAGAACAGTAATTCGTTCCTTGCTCTTTTTATGCCCAGGAGCGGAAATTTCGTCTTTGGATGCTAGACTCTTGTCAGGTAGCATTTTAAAATTTAACCCAGTCTCGTCACAGTTATATAATTGATCATGTGTGTAGCCCCCTTCTTCGATCATGCTTTGAAATTTTTGAACGCAGTTTTCAGCACCAGCAGCATCAGCTGAAAGCTTTTCTCCTGTGATATGCAATTGCCGCACACCGTATCTTTTTTTTCCATTTATCCAGCCATCCTTTACTGGCATTAAAATTGCTTTCACCTTCTTGTAATTTATTACGAAAATACTGCGCTTTTTCTTGTAATATAGGCCCAGAAAGAGGGACACCTTTTTGCCGCTGTGCTAAAAACCATGAAAACAAAGCTTCACTTGTTTTTTCGTACTCACTTTTTTTTCATACGAGATCTGGATGTTGTAGCCTGAGAAAGATTTTTTTGAGTTTGCCATAACTCCAATTTATGTCTGTTGCGCCTCCAGTCGCCCACAGTAACAGCACTCACTCCTAAATCACGCGCAATTGTTTTTAGCGGCTCACCTTTATCAACCCGCGTCAGCGCTTCTAATTTATCACTTAATGATATTTCAGTATGTTTTCTTTTACTCATACTGGTTCGTAATAGAACTGGGATGTAACTACATAGATGTGCTCACGGCGAAGAACTTATGGGAACTAAAAATTGCCCTCTGGAGGGAACGCGGGGAAGTGACGAGGGGGCGGAGGATCTAGGCCGACGGAGAAAAGGGGTTTCCCCCAATGTTCTAAAAATAGATTCTTGCGACTTCTGACAGGGGTGGGCCGCTACCCGCTATGTACAGTCACTTACCCAACTCACCCCATCGGGCCTTCCTCCTCAACGTAGCCCTGGCCGTCCCTACGTGTATGTGTGTTTGCAAAATTCATATTTTTTTCTTTCTCATAACCCCCGAAACTGACTCGGATTATTGGGAACTCAGATTATCGGAGCTCGGATTATCAAGACCCTAGTGTACTGTAACGAAGTCGCAAGTGGATAGGATTTACTCTACGTTTTTCAGGAGCGTATGATGAGCAGCTTGGGAACTTCACCGCTGCAGGGCGCTGCCGTAACGACCTGTATCGTCTTAGGTTGTTATTTACACGTTAGAGCGCAGCACTGTTGCCCGCTGTGATTCCCCCGCACCCCCCACCCAACATGCACTGCAGCTCAAGGTCGTTCAACGGGAGTTTGTGCGTCACAAAACTGTAGGGATGAGAGGTGGGGTAGAGGGTGGGTGGAGGACAACGCATGTTTAAGGGAGGGTGGGGAAGGGGTGTTGAAGAGTTCGACACTTGTCTGCTAGGGATCACCACAAGTCGAAGCCCTAGAGATGGTGGCGATTGCGTCGGTGAATTAACCAACTACCTCAAACCGTATTAGAAATTTTAACCTGGGCTGGCGACGTCTATACAGTATATATATTCAAAGCTGAGGGCCATTTCTTACCGTAAACTGCCCAGTCACTACCATGATGAACATATCAATTCTGAATGCATAAACTCATCTAATAATATAAATCAAAATGGTCACTTTTTATATAAGCGTAGCACTGATACTTGTACTAACAACTCTGATACTACATCATAATACAGACTCCTAGCATAAACTAGCTGAAACCACTACTGTACAGTACTCTGAAAGAGTTAGGGGGGAATCCCAGGGAAAGCAAGGGTATCACACAGCTAAGGGAATCCCAAGGCAATGCAAGGAGAATCCCAATGTAAGGGGAATCCCAAAGCTAGGGAAATCCCAAAGCAAATTGAGGGGAATCCCCAGTAGCTGGATGCTTGTCTGAACTAATCTTTGAAATCCTGTATCAGAGACAAGCAAAGTGTAGCACTAGAATTAATTACAATTGTGTTGTTAGTGATTTTTAATCAATTTTATGTGTTTATACTTTCAACATAACTTATTATAATTATAAAAATGGTTAAATATCATAATTTGGTAAAGTAAAGTATAAATATGGTTACAGTTACCCATGGGCAATTGGGATGCGGAAGTTAATCAGTGTTGTGCTCACAATCCGATAACAAAGCAGGCCATTGTCAGAGAATTGCAAACATTTCTTCATTAAAACATCTAATTGATCAAATTTTTCAAAATTGCATTGGATTGAATGCCATCTGACAGCCATAACATCATCATAAGGGCTGACAAAACTCATGTGGGTGAGCACGCTGGAAGGTTCAATTCTCCGAGAATCGACAAAGTGGCTGTTGTTATTGTCGGAGAAAATTTGCAATCTAGAGCTATTGTGCTTCATCGTTGGAACAATGAATTGAAACACGTGTCTGACAAGCACATGACTTATGATGCGCTACAGTAGCCATTGATATTTTGACAGGGTGAGGATGGATACCATTTTAACATCAAAATGGTTAATCAACTAACAGGCACTGAAACCAATAAAAAAGTAATTGCTATGAATTATTATTCATAAAGACTTATGATCCGTGAAGGTGAAATAAATCACATTTTGAAGTGTCACCATCTTTTCCATTAGTTTGTGGTTGACATTTATGTCAAAATTGAGACAGAGCGATTTACATATATTCGTTTGAACCAAAAGCAGCTCCGATCTGAAGAATATATTCATTTTTGCTATGCGATTAATGCAGATGGCGATGCAAACAACGTGGGAAGAATAACCATTTTGCAGGTCACTTTCATTGGAAGCCTGCACCGCATGCAAGAGTACGTGCAAGATGCGATGTCGTATGTTAGACAATATGGCCGACCATACCTATTGATAACATTTACGTGTAACCCTCAATGGATCAAAATCAAGAAGGAGCTGCTACCCAGCCAGGTTTTCATCAACGACTCATCCTGTATGATTGATGGTAAGTGTTCCAAGCGATACCCGAGAGACCTGTTTGCTAACATCATCACAGGCAATGACAGATACCTATTGTATCGTCGGCGGGTCGCTATGTCAGCAGCGAGGCGATTTGGCGCATATTTCAATGAATTAGAGTTGGAAGGTTGATAAGGATTGATAATTGCTTATAAAAAGTTACAATCAAATTAATTTTAGGTGGTTTTAAGTTCACCAGGTCATCAAGTATCCAATAAATTTATTATTACCTACTTAATGCTTACTCGTAAATTCACACTATCATTAGTCTTTTTTTCTTCTACGGTGCTATTTTGTCTTTAGCTGTTATTAATACTATAGATACTATATTTTCCTTCGTTCCACCATTCAATTTATTATCATTGGCCACTTCCAGGACGTTATTCATTTCCCCTGTGGGGTATTCCAACTTAACAAATGTTATGGTTTCACACAGTTTGCAGCATGAAAATATTTTCTGAAGTAAAGAAAAAACAATTTCAAATCTGTGTGTCATTTCAAGTTGTATAGGATAGTTAATACGTAAGATTATAATATTAACAAAATTACCTTGAGCTGGCAGGTTTCATAGGATACACTTTGATGTAATGTAACAAACGTTACAAGAAATGACACACATTGTAATTGTAGAAAAGTTTTCTCAAATCTCTGTTCTCTTTTTATTTCAATGCTATCGAAAAAATTAGATTTTAACTATAGAAAACTATGAGAACAATTGTACGTAATGACTGTTTCTATTTAACATATACACACTGAAAAAAAAATTCATAACAGAATGTAACAAACGTTACAGCTCTTTAACAAACGTTACACACTCAAATAAAACCTTCTTCACTCAACCTTTACAGCAAAAGTGTTCTTAAAAATGAACTTTCCTCGCACTTCCTGAGGCTTACGCAATTTGCACAATACCAAATCTGCAGAAATATCATCGAGATCATCATTTTGTGGATACACGAAATATGTGTTCTTTCCTTCTGTCCGTCGCATGAATTGCACTTTCAATGTGTTATTCATATTATTAATTAAGATTACATGTCCAACGTAGTTTTGTCCAGTTTTTGGATAATGAACCATTACATAATCACCAACTGCTAGTTCTGCAGATTCTGTATTCACATCAGTTACAGTGGATGTAGATGTGCTTCCATTGTCAGTGTCATGAAAGAAATGACACTGTTTGAATGGTTTATCATCACCTGTATTTGACAAGAGTATAGCTGTGTGTGGAACTGCAACTTTTACACACCGGGCTTGCTGTATTCCTACTGCTGGCAAAACATGTTCCCATTTTTCTTCATACTTGGCTGCTATAACTTCAATGTGACTGACAGAAACGTAAAAACAGTGTATGTTCTTAGTGTTACATCTTGCAACATCGTAAAACTGTTCAGCATTTTGGACAGTTGCATTACCTTGTAGAACTCTCTTCCATACAGTGCGCTTGAGGGTACCTCCAACCCCATCATGTGGACCCTTGCCATGATATGACTCTTGATAGTTCCACTCGACATCGCATCCTACAATATTTGTTAAAGTACACATATATGACAGTACCTTTCGATTCTTGAAATGTTGAGCTGCACCATCAGTCCAAAAATAAATTTTAGTAATGGATGAGCACATTAATTAGGACAAATAATTCAGTAGCACTTCATTGAAAGCTGCAACTTCAGTGGTACGATGGTTCTGAGTATCACTGATGACTGCTAGACTTACAGTTTTAATATCACTGTTTTCAGAGCACCGGAAGTAAAACAATGCAGTGTATATTGTAGTTGAAGTTTCGGGTGAAGCATGGTTCCAATGTACTGCCATAACATCGCTCTGGAATTTTGCTGTGTAGTTCTCTGCAAAATCTGATAGGAAAATGAGTTGTCCTGGCTCTAGTGAATCCTTTTGCTGCTGTTCCTTCCACTGTCTTCTTTTATTATAAATGTGGCCAGTAAGTTGATTGAGTTCATACTTGAATACTGAAGACAATTCATTTATTGATAGTACTTTTTCGACTAGATGCCCACCTTTCCACTGCTTGATATGGACTTCATCACAGTCATCATCAATTTTCTTTGCCGTTAGAGCTGCAATGTCAACACATCCTTCACATCTCCTCTTCATGCAATTTTTATCTTCTACATTGCATACAGTTTCCTTCAGCAGTTCTGTGGTAGTTCTCGGTTTCTCATTTGTTTTCCATGGTGTTGAGGAAATCAGCAGCTGCATATTTTCACAGTATGGACAACAGCACACACACTGATCTTTATCAGAAACCAACTTAACATGCTTTGGTCTCATTGCACAGAACATTGATAGGCCTATCTTTGAATCAGGATTGTGTCCATGAAAAAATGCAAACGCCTCTTTTAAATTATACATGAGAAGCCTCTTTTGCTTGTGCTCCTTCTTTCCGTCTTCATGCACTGTAACAAAATCTTTCTTCCCTGGAAGAAGCCGTGAAATATCATCAGAGTTGTAAAATTCTTGAACTTTTGATGTAGTTTCTTCAGTTATTGCCAAGGAAGAGTGTCTGCTTTGTTTGACTGGCAGCAGTGGTACATGGAATGATTCAGCAAGTCATTTCACAACGGCGGTTCGTTTTGTAGGCCTGTTAGGCAAGTTTCTTTGTGCTCTTTTGACTGCTTTTTCAAAAGAATTCATACTCTTATATGGTGCACATACAGCAGTCTGCTCTGAAGTACACGAGTTTAAAAGTAATGCTTTTTTTCTGTTTCGAAACTTCTGCACTCTTTTCTCAGTTAGAGTCATGTAGTCTCGTAGCCATGTAGCCTCGTGTCCTGGAAGCTTCGTGGTCCTGTAGCCTCGCAGTCTCGTAACCTTGTGTTCTGGAAGCTTCGTAAACATGATGCATTGGAACCTCGTAGACCTGTAGCTACGTAACAAAGTATCCATGGAATCATATAACATAATGCTGTTGGAGCAGTGGGAGCCTCCCTTTCTGCTGCTTTTTGTGATTTGGATTTTGGTTGTTTTCTAACTTTCTTCATAATGTTTCGACATTTTTCTAATATTTTTGCATTTCTGTCTGGGCCCATCCGTGCTCTGTACTCCCGCATTCTCTATGCAGCTGATTTTGGTGCTTTATTTTCCATTCTGAAAACACACACGCACACAGTGTTTTATCTTAATTATTTTATTATAATATCAGGTCTAAACAAACTATGCAAGATACACTATGGTGCAATAAGTTTAACACTACTGCTTCCAAGTATCCATTTATAAACACACAAAACTACAAAATGCAAAAGATGGCTAACTTTGAAATTGTTGTATTTTGTCTTGCATTCAACACCTAATTGTAAACAAATACAACCTGGAAACTATTTACATAATTTATAATCCTGGCCTAAGTCATTACTTAAATATTTTAGCCATTTAAGTCATACAAGTGTAACAAACGTTACAGTAATATTATGTAACGTTTGTTACTATTTATGTAATGTTTGTTATGCAACTTTTGCATATAACTACACAATTGAGAGGGATGAATCACCATCAGTTGTTAGTATACATAATAAGGGCAGATAATATGAAGTATCTTTTGAAAATGTACATTTGTTTTCATATAGCATTGTCAAACATAAGTTTTTTGTAACAAACGTTACATAACCAAACACTTATCTTTTACAGTAAATATTTCTTTCCAGTAGGTTGTATTATTGTAAATTTTTGTATACACACGTACTAAAGAAATTAGTTTCAACACTGAAATAACATTTGGTTTTACATCATCAATTTTTATGGACATAATAGCAACACAACAAAGTACTGATACTAACCTGTCAACTGTGGTGCATCCATCTTGTACTATGCATGCTGGGAAAAAACATATGCTGCTTATATATTGAAGAAAAAATATTTTTTTATTTAAAGGCATGCAGTTAAGAATCTTTTGGTGTGCAGTTACAATTATTTTCATTATTTTTAAAAATTTCTCATTTTGTCCCTCTTTTCATGGAATGACCCCTCTGTGATTCTCAACCTATAGCAATCCAGTATCAAATATTAAAACTGAGCCTGTAGCTAACCTAACGTAACCATTTTTTCTCTGACTTAATAGGGACTGTTCTAGATCCAGATTCCGTGAAAAAACTGATGATTTCACCAAGATGGTGTCGCTTACGTCATTACCACCACAACATTCTTATATTACAAGTGCGGGAATATGAGGGTTTTGGTTGGGGTACAATAAACACACTATTTTTCATGTTTTTCATTTTTTTAATATTATGCTCTTTGGGTAAACTAAACTATAATCTCCCTCTCCCCTAGATATATTCTATTTTGCGATACCAATATTTCATTATCAAAGAAATTGATATCTGGGCCATTCCACATAAAATCAACAAAAAAAAAATTTGAACCTTAAGGTTTTTAAAATGTTCTATTTGTGATGATTATTTTCTACTCATTAGTATGACCGAAAATACATAGTTTTTTTTTGACGTCATTTGTGATCTATATATTTATCAAAAATTAAAAAAAATAAAATAAATAAGATAGTTTGTAGGAACGTTTTGAAATATTTCAAAGCATGTTACTTAAAAACTGTTTGTCCTAGAAAGCTAAACTGTGTATCATTCTCTTTAGAACTACAAGGGCTTTAATTTGATGAGTGTATCACATCACTTACTATTTCTTCCAAAAACTCTAAAAAGTTTGTTTATATTAACTCAATTATGGAATTTTTAATTTGGATAAAAAAAATTTTACCGAACCTCTTTAGTAAGTTGTGTACAAAGTTTCATGATGGTATTCAAGTGGTGTCATATTTTAATGATTTTTTATGTAAAGCTGTAATGTGTGTGAAAAGTAATGTTAACATTAAAAATAAATTTCGGTAATTGTTCTGTATACAAGTTTATTCCTTGATCCTGATGGAATGATACTGTAAATACTGTTTCCTATGGTACATGATGCTTGCTGTTTTAATTTAGTACGTCGAAATATCCTGCACATAAAAACTTGTCATAGAACAATGAATAATGAGCGTAAGTTGAATACAAAATATATTTTCCTTTTTATTCAACTTAACATCATAATTTTTTGTAATATCACAAGTTTTTATGTACCGGATATTTTGACGTAATAAATTAAAACAGCAAGCATCATGTACCACAGGATCCAAATATACAGGATCATGCCATCAGGATCAAGGGATAAATTTGGATACGTGATACGGAAGTTTGGCCTAAAATCTAATTGTGTCCAGAAAAGTCATTATTTTGAAAAACTTTTTTAAAACCTCAAAATTGTTGTGATATCGTTCTCTTTGACAACAGTTATAATATCTATATGTATATCGCAAAAAAGTTGCTTTAGGAAGTATTATTTCAATTTTAAATAACACTTAAAAAGCCTTTCTCATTAAAGACCAGAAGTTTATATTTATTGTGTTGGGAACAGGAACTGTGCTGTATAGGCCAGTCAGGAACTATTGAAGTTCAGTGCTTCTATAAAGTGCTTCAATGTATTCATGAAGTAAAAAATAAATAAATAATTTAACTGCAGCCAAATAGTAAAAGAAAAGAAGGTATGCAGCTATTGGTTGTTTGGGCACAATTACAGTTTCACAGGAACTGATGCTGCATGACTATTGGTGGTTCGGCAGCATTCACAGTTTAGTGAAAGCGGCCTTGCTATTGGTGGTATAGGAGCAAACAATTGACCTGAGCTCGATATCTGTGATGAAATCCTAAGTTGTGTTTTTATGGTACATCTGTACGCTGCTAGAGGTTGTTTGGGAACAATAGAAATTTTATGGGATCTAAAGCTGCCTGCATTGCTATTGGTGGTTTAAGAGCAGTCACAGTTTACTGAAAGCTGCTCTGCCATTGGAGGAATGGGAGCAATTACAGTTTCAGAACTTCTGTATTTGCCACATTGGCTGGAGCACTAGTCACATTGCATACAAGGCTGCGACTGATGATATTTCTATTATGATCACAGATTCTTTCTTGCGATGAATCACAGATGGTGACTGCAAATTTTTTGATATCTGCGACAGGTTGTGATTTGACGACCCATCTCTATTTTTCAGTCATGGTGTTGAGTTGTCTACAAGTGAAAAAGTCTTTTGTGCCAGTTCATAAAATATAAATGTCTCAACGATGGGGTGAATATTGTTGCAATCCTTTAATAAAGACAGGCATTGGGTCACTAAACACCTAAGGAATGTTACACCATGGGTGACAAAACTAAATCATATTATTGAAGATGGAGTGAAAATTTGCACTTATTGCAGCTTACAGCTAAGTAAGAAACAACTACACTCAAGTTCTGAAAGGGATATCAATATTAATAATGATCCTTTGGCTGAAAATGTAAATACAAACCCAGGCTGCAGCAAAGATGATCCTGAATATATTGATATATAGAATCAGGTTTAGATTTTTTAAATGCCCCATTGACTTCAATAGGAGAGTTGCTTTTTGTTAAAATAAAATTTAAATAAAATAAATACTGGAAAGAAATACTTGAAAAAATTAAATTAATATTTAATGAAACCCTTTTACAAGCTAGCAATGTAGAGGAGAACAAGAATCGACCAGACAACTTGGACAGAAATTCTTAATCAGCTAAAAGAAAAATTTGCAAAAGCAAGCAAGAATGAAAAACTTGCAGATTTTAAAAATTTTACCAACCAGTTCGTCTTTTGTAAGAATGGAACGTGAATTTTGTATTAGTAAATATATGGTTAGGAAAGCAAAAAACTCCTTGAAGAAAAGGGAGTGCTATCGACACCTAAGCCAAACCCTGAAAAAATTCTACCATGCGAAACAGGTGTGTTGGTAAAGAAATTTTATAATAATAATGAAGTGAGCAGGCAAATAAATGCCTGGAAAAAAGATGGGTAAGGACACTGAAAATAAGTCAATCCATGTTTAAAACAAATCCCGTTTGGCTTAGCCTACAGGCGTAGGTAGATTTCGAAGTAGCCATTTCTTCTGGAAATATTTTGAAAACTTCTATAAACATTATTTTGCATCCCTTGCACTAATACATGAATGTATAAAATTGTTTTTGGACAAAGATTTAAGATAATATTAAGATGGTTATTAATAAATTTTGACGAATTTGATACTAAGTAAGTTTTAATTTTTTTTAATTTCAATACCTGTTTTTATGATAATAGTTAGTTTCATTAAAAATTATTTCAGCCAAAGGTTTTAGATCATGTTAAGGAGTTTTACAATAAATTATATGGGATTTTATAGTATACAAAATGACATTTTTCATTCTACCCTTATTTCCATCCCTTGCAGTAATGATTTGTGATATAAAATTTACTTTAGACAAGTTTTCAACAATATTTAAAAAGTTAAACATAAATAAAAATTATTTTGATAGAGTACATGGTTTAGAAGTTTTATTTCTTTTCTTATTTCAACCCCAGGTTTTTCCAACCATTTGCAGTAATGGTTTATATTATCAAAAATTGTTTCAGACAATAGTTTTAGGTTAAAATTATAGGATTTAAAAACAATTTGAACAGATTTGATAGTGTACACACTAAGTGAGTTATAATTTTTTTTTTTTTAAATTCTACCCCTCATATTTTAAACCCTTGCAGCAATGGTTTGTCTTATCAAAAATTGTTTCGACTAAATTTTAAATAAAAATTATTAGATTTACAAACAATTTAAACTGATTTTATAGTGTACCCACTACTTAAGTGAGTAATAATTTTTTTTTTATTCTACCCTTCGTATTTTCATCCCCTTGCAGCAATGGTTCGTCTAATCAAAAATGGTTTCAGATAAAAGTTTAAGGTTAAAATTATAATATATACTAACGATTCGAACAAATTCGATGGTGTGCCTGTGAAGGGAGTTATGATTATTTTTTTCCTCCAGCCTTTGTCAATTCTACCCATTGCAGAAATGGTTGCCTGTATAGAAACTTATTTCCGACAAAAGTTGTAGATAAAAATTTAAGGTTTTACAATAAAACAGAACGGATTTTTATTGTGTACATATTATGTAAATTATGAATTTTTTTAAAATTCTACTTAGATTTTTTCAACCCCTGCAACAATGGTTCGTCTTAACAAATATTGTTTCATACAAAAAGGTATTGATAAATATTATAAGATTTACAAACAATTTGAATAGATTTGATAGTGTACCTACTAAGGGACTTATGAATTTTTTTTTTAAATTCTAGCCCTCATTTTTTCAACCCTTTGCAGCAGTGGTTGGTCTAATCAAAAATTATTTCAGACAAAAGTTTTAGATAAAAATTATAAGATTAATACAAAATTGGTACAAATTCGATGTTGTACGAAGAGAGTACCGGTTTTTTTTCAACCCCTTGCAGTTATGGTTGGTCATATCAAAAACTTATTCCTACAAAAGGTTTTGGTATTACTCGTACAAGTTATAATACATTCAAACAGATGTGATATTTTCCATACTATGGGAGTTACAGCAATTTTTCTGTTTTTCAAAAAACCTTCCCAATCCCAACCTTTTGGTCGGTTATTGTCCACTAAAGAACTCTACTAAGATTTTCCACTACTAGATTTTATGTATCAGTTTGTAAGTGATTTGTGAAAAATAGTGAGTTATTATTATGTCCACAAAATTGGGATATATATATATATATATATAAACATAAACAAACTTTTGAGTCGACAATGGTTTTGAGGTCTGTGAACCATGATCTGAAAAGGTATTAAAAAAATTTCGCAATTTGCACCATGGTAATGAGTAGGGCCATGCAATTTTCGCGATTGCGAAAAAACGACGAAAAACGCGAAATATTCATTAAATCTGATTTTCCCACGAAATTGGACTTTTTTTGACAATTCACGATAAAACGCGCGAAATACGCAAAAAATATTTATTAACTTCTTTGTTCAACACAACAGAGACAGTGCCAACTTGTACCACCTTACTACGAAAATAATATGCAATACGTTTTATAACTGTAAACACGGCAAGAAATTTCAACAATCCTTAAAAATCTGACGTGAGTAGAGTATTAAACTTGTATTCTCATAAATTCATGCGGTAAGGGATGTGGATTGGAATCCAAACGGTATTTTTTTTCCCCGTAGCAACGTTACCAATTTATAATATATTTTTTCTAACCTCAGATAACTTGTCGTGTATATAAAGCTGTCGGGAAAAAATTAAATAGAACCATCCGTCGAAACGATTGTGGTAATATATTTTATTAACGAAGTCACGCGCCATCTTCTTTGTTGATACTGCAAATTTGACCAAAGAGTCACAGACTCTTTCTATGCATAGATGTGTCTATCCAGATGTAGAAAGCCGCTCACCCAAACAGTTCCGAAGTTTTCCGATCGCAAGTAAAAAAGCACCATAATTAAAGGATTAAAATATTTTTATTTTAGGGTCATTAAGTATTTTAAATAACGCCAACCTAACCTAAGATAACGTTTAACTTCGGAAGATTTCAGATTGTGCTTGTGGTTTCTATTTTAACTGTAAGTTATCCATGCAATGCCGCACAATGTTTTTAAAAGGCAGTATCGCCACTATTCCAAAATGGCGCCGTTCTGGAAATGTTCAGTATTCACAATGAATGCAACACATTAAATCCTGAAATTAAAAAAAAATTTCTTGGAAGTAATTAATTATTGGTTAGTTCAACATGCCAAAAACGTGTAAAGGAATTTAAAAGTGATGGCTTTTTTATTTTTGATGAAGGAAGTAAAATTATGATGTGCAAGTATTGCACAAGTATTGTACGGTATATAGTGTGGAGTGGCTGCGAAAAGACTTGATTCCTGTAACTGCAGTCTGATACTTCAGGCCAACCATTTCAAGCATACTAGGGACATTGTTGTACATTTTAAATAAATTATCAATATAAATATACCTATATATGTATATATTTTTAAAATTTATTGCAAGGTATATGCATTAAGTGGCTTGAATGTAAATGCATTATATATTATATGCTAAGTTGATTAGTTTTAATTTGCTATTCTAAAGTTAATAAAGTGTATATATGCATATTTGTATAGGAAATTCAATGGAAAAATAACAAAATTATTTGCGGGTAATTTTTTTTGCAGATTTTTAACACCGCTTTTCAGTTTTTTTAACGAATTTTTATACCGCTTTTACCTGTTTATAATGACGAAATACCTCATTTTTATTCACCACTTTCAGGTGGCCCTAGTAATGAGTAATGACTACTACAAGCAATAGGTAGTATTTCTTTGAAATCTACCTAATTGGTTGATTTTGGGAAATTTGTTTGGAATTTACAATATTCTCAAATCAAAATTCCCTTATTCAAAAATTGGCTTTTCAAAGTTAGTAGAACTGAGGCCCAAGAACTGCATTATTGCTGGTGCCAGTGGCACTCATTCTGTCAGTGTTAGCACTGCACACCAGAATATGAAACTTATGTTTTCAGGAGTCAGATTAAATAAATTGACACTTCCTGCCTCTGAAGTCCTCTATCTAGTTACAAGGAATGTATGGCTAAAGTGATGTGCAATCCACCATTACATGCATGCTTCCGAATTGAATGTGACTACTGTCCTGATATTGAGGACTTTAAAGAAGCTTTAACTGGGTGTTTCGAGGAGGAAATTATGACATCACTTAGAATGGATTACAGTTGACCGATGCAATTTCGAAACAATAAAATCATTGGATGAGTTTTTTCAAGAATTTGGCAGACAATTGAGTAACCTTAAAATACACAACTTTATTGCTAAACAACAATAAAGGTTTTTCTCTGGGAAACAAAATTTTTTTGGATGAAAGCGAAGCTGTAGTGACATCAGATTTTGCAAAAATTTATTCATTTGTTCTACAAGATGAGGCCCAAGGGTTTCATTGGAACAATTCTATGTCTACTTCTACTGTGCAAAGTAATCAAGAAACAGGAAAACAAGAGCTAGTTCACCGGAGTTTATTATTTATATCTTACTGTCTAACACACAATACTGTTTTTCATACTTTCCAGAAAAAGTTACATCCTATGTCTGAGATTATATTTGCCAAATGCAGTACTATTTTTCAAATGGTTCAGCTGCGCAACACACAAATTATAAGAATTTTCTGAACCTTTGCTATTACAAATAGGGTTTTGATGGGCTGGAGGCTGAGTGACACTTTTATGCCACATCACATGGGGAATTTGTGATGGAATAGGGGTTATGGTAAAAAGGCTTGCTGCCAAATACAGTCTCCAAAATTCATTAGAAACCATATTTTTTCAGCTTTTCAGTGGGGTGTAAAAATTTTTCCATCCTATACATTTTTTATGTATACCATTGAAGAGTAGTATATAAATAAAGCATAGATTCTGAAACCAAGATTTGAAATATCTGTGGCAGTCCCTGGGAACCAGAAAATTCATGCCTTCATTCCTGTAGATCTAAATATGGTCAGAAACAAAATTTACTCATTTTCTGGTGATTCAGAAACAAATAGGGATATATATTAACCCTGGTGATGAAGACATTCCATTTGAAAAAATTGTGTTTTTTTTGCGTAAGTTTATGATAAAGAATGGTGATTTGCGCTTGTTGACTCAAAAGATAATGTTAAAAAGGAAGTTTGTGTTTCCTTTCTTCACCCAAAAGTACCATCACCATCATTCACATATCCTAGGATAGCAGATACCTCAGCACTGCCAATGAACTATATTTTGTGCAAATTACATCCAACCACAGCAACAGGTAGAATCTACCAAGTTCCTGCAGATGACATGGATGAAGCAGCATAAGTTTCGGCAAAGAAAAGAACTTACCTTTACTTTTTCAAGTGCTAAAAGAAGGGAAAAAAAAACTGTTCCTTAGTATAAAGTAAGTTAAATTTGTTTTTCAAATAAAATTGAAATAAAATAGTGTGTTGTTGAAAAGATTAATTTTTATTTAGGCTAACAAGTAACTAATAAACAGAATTGTCACATGCATCAATTTACATAAACAATCATTTCAATATGACACCATTGGAATACCATCATGAGACTTTGTACATACAACGTACTAAAGAGGTTTGGTACAATATATATATATATTTTTTCATCAAAATTAAAAATAATTTTTTTTATGATAAAACTTTTGGACTTTTTGGAGGAAAAAATGTTAAGTGAAGCTATGCACCCAAGTTATATGTCCAATAAAAACCCTTGTAATTTTAAAGAAAATGGTACAGAATTGAGCTGTGTAGGACAAATGGTTTTTGAGTTATGTGCAAAATCTTCCTAAAAATTGGCATTTTTGAATTTTTCAAAAACTTATAACTCAAAAACCAAAGGTGGGAAAAAAGTAAATTACTTTTTATCTGCTACGCTATCTCATGTAAAAAAATCTTAAAACATCTGAAGCCATCATATTTTAACCATTGGTTTATTTGTATTGGAATGACTAATCTGCAGATGTTACAACTTAATGGCAGTATTGTGAAATGTATTACTGTGCCCTTTTTATTTTTAAGTTCATGACGCTGAAAAATAAAAGTGGCTGAAAAAGTGGTTAATTAATTGTAAGGAATAAAATAATGTGATCCCAAATTAGAATGGACTGGGTGGGACTGTATACTTTTCACGATACCTACCTGTATAATATTACTTTAAAAAGTCTCACTTTCAAAAAATTTAATACTGGTAGCGCAAACTAAACTTAACCAGATGTGACTGTAGTCTACTTCATGATACAGAGAAAAAATTAACTCTAAAGTTCAGCTAATTAACTCTAAAGTTCAGCTAATTAAATAATGGTAAAGCAAAATAGACAAGGTCAGGTTTGACTTTAGTCTACTTCACACTGCCAAGAAAAATGGTTTGCGAAAAGTTTCTATTTCACGAAATGAAATACTGTATCATAATCCAAACTAGATTGAGTATAATTTTATACTTCACTAGCTGCCCGACCCGACTTCGCACGGCTATACTAATGGAAAAAAATTAAGCCACATCTCCCATTTACAGTAATGGTAAATAAAAAAAAATTCACTCAAAATTTATTACAATGCTGTATAATGTACCGGAGAGAAAATTAATAGCACCGATGGTTTCCTGACTCGTGCACGCAATGTACAACTGATGTACCCGTACTTCACTACGGCAGTCTAAAGGCAGATCACTCTTGCGCCGCTCATTATACATGCCCCTCCTTGTGGGTACGCCACTGCCGCGCGATGCCCTTTGCCATGGAGACGCAGAAAGCATGAACAATGCAAAATCCTGTTCTCATGCAGACAAAGTACCCACTGTTGCCTGGTTTTAACCACCCATGGGATCTAATTTTCGGAAAATGTCATCCTGCGTAACATAAGGAACATTACTGTGAAGTTTCAAGTCTGTAAAATATATATACTTGAAAAAAAGGGCAATTTTTGATATTTAAAGTACAGTAAGTCCTCGGTTTACGTCGGGGTTACGTTCCTGAAAACCGCGACGTAAATAGAAACGACGCAAAATGAACCATGTTTCATGCCACCGGCCGGCCACGGCCCAAGGTCGGCCGGAAGCGCTGGCATACAGACGTGACAACCGGCAATTTTATCAGCAAATTACAACCGACAGCGTGGGAAACAAGTCCAACTAGTACTTCTCAGCTTTATAGAATGGTTATTTAACCAGCTGCTTTATTACCTTTATTGATTGAAATATAAAAACAGATATATAGTCGTTTGGAAGACATCTTATGAAAAAAAAAATTATAAATTGCAGTGAGCTGATACTGTAGGCCTACTACAAACGCATTTAATCACGATAAAGTTAACAACGGCACGTTTAAAACTCCGGCCAACTCAATGATATCATAGCGACTGAAGTGTAGAGCTGTAGCAAACCGTATGTATTCGTTACTGAGTAACGGGTGCGGCATCTAGTAACGAGTAACGAAACGTTACACACGAATGCATTTCGTTACTCGCATTTTTCGTATGTTTTACGCATGCGCGCGCTTATTCGTTACAAAGAACGATGTTTGTTTATTAAGAAAAATATAATTTGGAAATTCGTCGTCCAAGTTTTTTACTGTTTATTAAAGGTATTGTGTGTGTAGACAAAGTTTGAGATTGGAACAGAAACAACTTAAGAAAGTATTTTTTACAAATTATAAATATGTAGGTTTTTGTTTTTTATTATCACGTATTTTCACGTTTTTTGTTCTTATCTTAAAAGAGATATTATAATAAAGCTGCTCTAATGAGATTTTATTGTTTCTTGGTTAACAAAAGTTGTTAATTATCAAATAATTTTAATTGTTTATATTCAATTTATTATTATTTACGCGACGTCATACTGTACGCGTACGAAATACGACTCGATTCGTTGCTGTTACATAACATAGCATGTTATGCGGTATCAGAAGTAACGAGTAACGATACGAAAGTAACGAGTACTAATTGTTATAGTAACGAATACATACGGGTACACTTTTTTTAGTTACTTTTACACCTCTACTGAAGTGCCAAGGAGTTGGCCGAAAAGGGGTAGGAGAAAATGCTGTGTCGTTGCGGGAAGTAGATAACACTTCTACGGCCTGTTCCACAATGACACGGAAACGGAACAGACGGAAACGGAGACGAAAACGGAGTATTGTTCCGTTCCGTCCGTATTTTTCTCGTTCTACAATACACAGACCCGTAAGGAATCTTGGCCAATAAGAAAGAGCGAGCTTGACGTAACTGAAAACTACGAGTATCAAGTGAACTACCTGTTAAATCGAAATGTATGGTTGTTAACTTGGTTATGTAGTAAGTCAATTTTTTTTTTTGCGTTGTGGCGGTGGTAAAGTAGTCCTTCTCCGTCTTCTCATATATAACAGGTATATCTTTAACCATGAAAATTAAATGTTCATCAAAATTTGTCATGATGAAACCCACGTGCACAATTCAAATTTCAAAACAAATCTTGTTTTGTTGTTCACGCATAAAAAAGTAGTCGAAAATACGGAAACCAACATTAGTCAAAACTAATATCTTAATTAACATGAACGCGCAACTGTAGCTTGACAACTGCAGTGAATAAATAACGTGCTCCTATTGGTTTAACGGAGTAACGTAAACGGAAGACTTCAGCACTGCTGAGCAGGTCCGTGCGGGTCCGTCTCCGTTTGCGTGCTATTGTAGAGGCTCTGTTCCGTGAAATCCGTCTTCGTTTCCGTATTCCGTCTCCGTTTCCGTGTCATTGTGGAACGGGCCTACGTGCGAGATACGTGGGTGGCCGAGCGGGCGGGCTGGTAGTATTGCATCACCGCGCGGAGAGCAGCGGTGATCAGGAAGCGTCCCTCATGATGTATGATAAGATAAGGCGGTGAACGTGTAGCTTACGCTACATAGCATAAATTAACTACCGAAGGAAACAAAGAATTATAAACGAATTATATACGGTGTTTTGGTTAAAATAAAAAGATTTACGGTCATTGTAAACGACGTTATTGTGAATCGGCGACAACTTAAATTGAAACATCAGTACTCAAACATTAGCGACGTTAATCCGAAACGACGTAAATCGGTACGACGTAAATAGAGGACTTACTGTACCTGCAAAATTTCAACGGTGATGAGGACTGCACTAACAATGAAATAATCGTTGCCATGGAGACGAATGAAGCATCAACAAAGCAACAGCCGTTGCCATGGTGATTTCCTACCAAAAACTGGAAATTTTGATATATTACGCCCCCGAAACTCCCCTTGGGATCGGATTTCCGCAGAATCTGTTCTTAGTGAGCGTCTACATCACAAAATGAGTAACTATGCTAAATTTACAGTCAATCGGGTATAGTTTTAGAGATCTCATGAAAATTAATTAAAAATAATAAAAATAATTCTAATAAAAAAGAACAAATTAAACACAGAGAGGAAAAAAAAACAATAGTTTAGGTTTGCGATTTAAAGTGATAAAAAGTATTTAAATACTAATTGAACTTTTATGAGGGTACTGATTGCTTCGTTGTTAATATCACACGGGTGTTTTTTACTCGTATGGGAAAATTAAGAATGATAAGGCATCTAGTGCGTGGCAACAATGTTAATAGGCAATAGGAAATTAACTTCTAGCGCCTGCGGCATTGTCAACACACACTTCGTACGTGTACTGCATGTTGTATCTAACCCCCTCCAACGCATTTGATTCTAAATTGGACTTTTAGTAAGGATCCCTAATGTTATTGATAATATAATATAGGCTATAGCCTTCCTCGATAAATGTACTAGCCAACACTGAAAGAATTTTCAAATCAGACCAGTAGTTCCTGAGATAAGCGCGTTCAAACAAACAAACAAACAAACATACTCTTCAGCTTTATAATATTAGTATAGATTACGATACCCAAAACCTATAGTATACCAAAATTAAATATATGAAAAATACTGTGTCTGACAAAAACGAAAAAAAATTTCCCCTCTTATCCTGTAAGAATTAATATTGTAACCGACCTCTTTCATACAGGGGCGCAACAACTATAATTTTAAAAGGGGGGGGGGGGGCGGGCAATATACCTTTTTATAAAGAATCATCAATCTCGCTTATTGAAGCGGGGGGGGGGGGGGGGGTGGTCCTTCCCCGGGATAATTTTTATTATCTAAAAATTGATTACACAGCTAGTGGAAATATATTTTTTTAGGCCTTGTGTATGTTAAAGAGAAGAAAAAGTTCAATGAAACAAGCGCCTACGTGCTTCCTAAATAACTTGACATAACTAGTTATATATAATAATTATGACTGATAAAATTGTTTTGTAAAATTAAAAGTATGTACAGTAAACAACATACTAATATTTAAATTTTAATATACTCATCAAATATACAAAATGGAAAGTTCAAAACTCAAATGCAAATGTTAGAGCCATCGTTCTTGTTAGGATGTTCATTTCAATTTGGGCAACAAGAAACAGTACAAGCATTTACAATTTACTTTAGTTGTTTAGTTATACCAAAACTAGAAAGAAAATTTGGTTTACTTGTTTGCGCTTTTAATATGATCGTACTCCGTACTATGCCTATATACTTAATGAAGTGTGTTTGCCTGCTAGTTGTATACAAATTATGCAATTTATTATGATTAAAAATATATAAATGTTTTAAAAAAATTATTAAATATAAAATATTTCAATACTATTAGATTTATCATTAAATAGCCTGTGCATGGTTAATTAACTCATAAATACATGGTAGCCAGCTATATATTAAAAAAAATGCAATGATAAAAAAATATCTAAATAATTAAATACAATACCAAAATTATCTAATAAGTTACAAAATAGAATGATAGTAGTCTTTTTTTATTTACGTATCTTTCAGATTGTTCTTGTACATCGTTCTGGGCAGACTGTTTAAAGTTACTTTTTGGCCAATATAAAAAAACTATTAAAATCATTTCTTAAAGTCCCGCAGTATAATGTGCCCTAAAATCACCATCTCAGGTTGCCGTGGCAAAATCCCAGCAGTTGTTACGTGTACATACTTGCACATACTTGTTACTGTTATTCAGATGCAGTAAAGTACAGCTGGGAGACGTCATGCTGAATGTTTTATCGGGACTGGGCGGGTGACTTACATGATGATGCGCTGGGCAGCTTGCTGACGATCCATGAAGTAGCTTGTAAAATTTGTGTCTCACAACTTTACTGAAAGGTGTATCAGACACAGCCGTGCCTAGCACGTAAAAAGGACGTATCTTGTAGCTGAAACCTAAGCTGATGGTTGACGACACAGATCCAGAATGACAACCGAATTGCAAAACACCAAATTATAGATTATTTTTACAGTGTATCCGATCTTCAAACGTCCATCCCTTAAAATTTCTTTAAATCCTCAACGTACAGCACTTTCTAACACTTCAAAAGCCATGCTCAGATCTTAAACACCCGGTAAAAATCAAACAGTACATTGGCGGGCCGAGCAAAACGCGTCTTATTTGCGTGCAAAGTTCTGTCCGTAAGCTCACGCCTCGCTCCAGTCCCCCAGCGACACATGACTTTCGCGATTCGCTGCTTGGCCGCTACTCAGCGCTGTATTCGTGACTGTCTTGCATTCTTCAACCCCACACAAACGTATTATCAGGCATACCCATAAAGTATCTATTACACTGCCCATAAAAATAAATAATATAAATACCTAAAACTAACACAATAAAAATACTTAAAATAAACTACAATTATAAACAAGCTTCTCACAGTCTTTAGAATGTTCTGGTATTTTTTCACTTTTACGTAGCCAACCTTAGCGAAACTTACAACTAAATTTACCAGGATTAAACACCAAATTTCGAAACTAAATAAAAATATTACACAATGAAATAAAATCAAACAGCATCAAAAACCATAATAAAAGATGACTTGAATAATAACCTGCAATGATTTAAATGCAAAAAGATAAATAAACTGTGTACCAAAAAAGTGGCTCATGCCACAGTCATTCATTTCCCTAACGTTTTGTTTTGACATGTAAGCTTCCACTCTTGCCGGAATCGACATCTAGAATTGACCCACTTAATAGCAGTGAGAGCTCTCAAGTCTAAGGAAAAAAGTGGTTAAATTGACTAAGAAAAAGAATTTAAATAAGTATTTTTCATAGTAACTATTAATAAAACCCTTAACACTGCAAGAGCAAGCCTACAATGTCCATATGACGCCCACATTTTATTACCTATCCTACTGTATGAATGGGCAGTTGAAAATTTATCTGGAATTAATTTCACCTTCTCCAAACAAGATGAGTATGTTGAGTCTGAGAAATTTCTGAGTAACCTTTTCAGTCAAGCAGTAACTATTAAGGGAACACAGCAATATCATGCTTATATTGCCTGTAAATTCAAATTTATCAAAGATATGTGTAACAATATTGTCCAAAAGTACAACAGAGGAAATAGTGACCATCCAAAAATGCCCTGAAAATCTACAAATGACAAAAGTTGGTGGATATATAACACCAAATGTGGTGGCTGGCATGTGTTGGAAAAGAATGAAGAAGAAGATGAACTAAAAGTGACATTTCTGTATCCTGCTGGTCCTTCATCATTTTCATCTCCAAGAAAACCGGACACATTGTGGATACCATTGACAGATGTACTTTGTAAAGTTGATCCCACCACTCCTACAGGAAGGATTTATGTAATAACATCTGAAGAAGCCATAAAAACTTCACAAACCATGAAGTTCTGAATAACTTTTGCCTAAGCTGTAAGTGTTAAAAATTTAATTTTAAGTTCATGATTAATGTAATATAGGAAACAAATCTGTAGTAGGTAGGCTGACTAACAGTTTCATAAATCACACTTTTTTAAAATTGTTGTTTAAATATGAACCCATTAGCCTACCAATTTGAAATTTTGAGAATCACTTACCAAAAGTATAAACTATTTATAGGAATTTTTTTTTACAATTTTCAAAAATGCACTTTTTGAGAAAATCAAAATCAAAATTTTGAATTTGATTTCTCAAAAACACTTTTTATAACAAAGTATGTTGTGTTGTACATCAAAAGAAAAAAGCATTTATGGGAAACTTTACATAGCCATAATTTTGAAACCTTTTTGATATTAAAAAAAAATAGCATTTTTCTTAATCGCTATGAGGACAACCTTCATATCAAATTTCATTAATTCTGAGGTGGTCAGGTTTATACCCTGTGTTGATTTGATATGGAATGACCCAATCAAAAAAATAGCACATTTTTGGAGGCTGATTTTGAATATTTCTGAGACATTTTACCAGATATTAATTCAAAGGGGATTGAACACAATTTACCTGGAAGACTCTGCTAATGAAAAAAAACCTCAATCAAAGCATTATCATATAACAGACTACTGCATTAGGACCTTTCACAAGTCAGCAGCTTATCAGAAGATGACATTTGCTCTAGAACACAGAAAACTGTGGAGTATATCCTGGAGTTGAATGAACCCACAAATTTTTTGTCCCACACAAAAATCCTTAACATATTGAAAAAAACAAACAAATGTGTCATAGTTGTAGTTTATAGAAGTAGCAATAAATACAGTGAAAGGTTTTTTTTATCTGACACTTTGGGAACAAAGACCCTGATGGATTAGCAATGTTTTTCTGGATTATGGTTTCTAAATAGTTTCAATGGGAATACAAAGAAAAATTGATGTACAATTTAATGACATTTAAAGTAAGTTTTAATAGGATGCTGTATACAAAGAAAAATGTAGACTATCATTGTTGTTCAAAAATCATTCCAGACATGATGAAATGTAACCCGCCAAAAAACAGGAAACACTACCGAAATGAAAATTGACAGTAATAATAAACTCTTGAGTGAACTGCAGCGCAGTAATAAGACATAAAGGCCAACAGCCAGAATCCATTCAAAATAATCTGTTAGTGGCTTTATTTGTGCCAGATCACAAAATGTGCCGAGCCATAGGAAGCCTAATCAAACGCCTTTCACTGTAGTAATTATGTATTCAATTCACTTTTTTTGTTTTGACAGGTGCAGTGGATGCATCACAGATTTACATCTCGGCACCGACGCAACGAAATATTGGTACATGGATGGAACTGGGTGCACACACTTCTGATAATAATGGTTTGTATCCAATTAATTTAATTACAATAATTGTAATTAAACTGTAGAAAACCTCATGTTGGTTTTGAATGTTTCTGATCAACAAATCAGCAAAATAATTTCTTAGACTGTTTGTATAAATTTGCTAGAACTTAAAAAAAAAGTGTGTTTGAGAGTTATGCCTACTGAACAATCAATGAAACCTTAATTATTGGCAACCACTGTTTTGAGTAAAAGTCAATAGGGCCAACAAATGTAGACATAGGTATTAAAAATAGTTTGCAACTTAAAAGAGAATCATTAATGACATTATGAGTACCTATTTAATTAAAATCATAACTTAAAGTTATCTGTGAAAGTAAGTTTCATGGGATTGATGGATTCCTGCAGAGAGATCCAAGTAATGATGCCTTACCTGATGTTTTTGAGGTCATACTGAATGATGGCCTAAAGTAAATATTGCACCTGGTTGGTCGATATATATTTATTTTTGGTACATCTCCTCTTTCTCGGTTTGGCTTCCTTTCTACCCTTTCCTAATCACAAGACTTCTCAAGGACCAATAGCAACGGGAATCCACTAATGGGGTAAAGAGCGTGGATATTTCTTCAGTTGCTGCAACATAATGAGTAAGAGGTTTTGGTGTAATTTAATATTATATTATACCTACTTGTTTGGTTTGAATAAATCAACTGCCTAAGCATTTAACAGACATTTAAAAATGAAAACTCTTTACATATGTGTAGTGTATAAGTGTAGGGAATGTGACTGTGCAGAAAGACTGTAAGGAGGGCCAGGTTGGCAGGACTGTAGAGAGAGTAGGCAGTAGGCATGATGGCGGACAAGAGCTGTGAATGTGTGTGGCTAGTGTATGAAAATAAATAAAGAAAATACAAAATTGGCGACGAGGATAAAAACAAACATCAAAAAAAAAAAGAGCAGAAACGATGGGGTTGATAGGACACATCGGGGAATTTGATCCTGATAATGAAGATTTCGGGTCATACATAGAGCGACTAGAACAATTCTTTCTTGTTAACAACACAAAAGACCCTGACAAAGTGCCGTTGTTCATCACCTTGGTAGGTGCAAAAACGTACGAAATTTTGAAAAATGTGCTTTTCCCGGCAGCTCCGACATCAAAGTTGTTCGTTGTATTAGTGGAAGTGCTGACTCGCCATTTTTCGCCGGCGCGGATGATTATCGCTGAACGCTATAAGTTCCACAAACGTGACCAGCAGGCAATGGAATTGGTGTCGCAAAACATCATGGAACTTAAGAAGTGTGCAAAGCCATGTAATTTTGGAACGTTTCTGAACGATGCGCTGCGTCATCGCCTTGTTTGTGGGTTAAGTTGTGACATTACACAAAGGAAACTGTTCACTGAACCGAACCTCAACTTCGAGAAGGCATGTACTATTGCACTCAGCATGGAGTTAGCTACTTCACAAACGAAACTACTACAACCAGCAGATGCAGTAAACAAGTTATCAACGATACGTACAGACGAAAACAACGCACGAGGTATCTATCAACTGAACGTCCATGCCTCAGGCCATGGCAAGGGCAACGAGGCAGGTAAAATCAACAGAAAAATTGCGGTGCTCACGTGGTCGGGAACACGCACATGAGCAGTGCCCAGCATTAAATTGGAGTTGTTTCCAGTGTGGAAAAAAAAGACACATAGCCCGTGTATGTCGGAGTAAACAAGTTCATAAAGTGTTCGAAACAGACAGCTCCGGTGACGAATTAGTGGGATCAGTGGTAATAAAACACCTGCACAGACAGGTGCGTGGTAAAGGGGCGCAGATGAATGCTGTGAATAATCCGCTCACAGTAGTTGTCCCGGTCGATCAACATAGGTTAGAAATGGAAGTCGATAGTGGGGCAAGTGTGTCCATTGTGTCAGTAGCAATATATAAGGCTATATTTCCCAAAGTCGAGTTGCAGCTCTGTGACTTGACACTTAAAGCGGTCACTGGAGATTGTTTGAAAGTATAGGCAAAATCCAAGTAAATGTGGTAGGTAGAAAATGGACAACAGCACAGTTTGCCTCTTGTAGTGACAGCATCACACCGAAAAACGGCCCCACTTTTAGGTAGAGACTGGCTAGATAAAATATTACCCCACTGAAGAAAACAGTTGTGTATGGGTGCCGATAAGATCATTAGGGAGGAAGCACTGATACCTCCGAATAACAGTGCCAGTGTAAACAAAACTGAAGGGCTGACAACAAAGTCCTGGGAACAAGAACTACAAGAAAAGTTTCCTGTAATATTTGAAGAGAAGTCGACGAGTGCTATACAACAGTTCCAGGCGCACCTAGTGCTAAAGAAGGATGTAACACCTGTCTTTCACAAAGCCTACTCAGTACCTTATGCATTGAAACAGCAAGTGGAAGACCAACTGAGGGACCTGCAGAAGTTAGGAAAAATTGTGCCAGTGAAACACAGTGAGTGGGCGAGTCCAATTGTAATGGTGAGAAAGAAATCTGGGGCTTTTAGGCTGTGTGTTGATTGCAAGGTGTCATTAAACAAAGTTTTAAATGTAGATTCATATCCACTGCCAAGGCTAGATGATGTTTTTGCAAAGTTGGCTGGAGGACAGATCTTTACTGTGCTGGACCTCAGTAGGTAATGCCTATCAGCAACTAGAAGTTGGGCAGGAATCTAGGAAATACCTCACAATAAACACACACCTGGGTCTCTTTCAATGGACTCGTATACCATATGGTGTTGCAAGTGCACCTGCAATCTTCCAGTCTGTGATGGATTGGGTGTTACAAGGGTTGGAGGGGGTGTTGTGTTATATTGATGATGTCTTGATTATAGGTAAGTCATATGAAGATTGTAAACATAAGGTAGAACAAGTGTTAAGAGCGTATCAGTAGCTTTAACATTAAGGTCATTATGTCTCAGTGCCAGTTCTTTAAGGAATCAGTAGAATATTTAGGGCATAGATTGGACAAAGATGGTGTGCATCCAACCCCTCAGAAGGTTGAGGCGGTGGAAAGGGTAGCGGTGCCTAAAAATGTAGAGCAGCTAAGATCATTTCTAGGACTGATACAATTCTACCACAAATTCTTCCCAATGTTGTCAAGTAAGCTAAAACCCCTCTACGAGCTGACACAATCAAACAGGGTATGGAATTGGACTGAGGAGTGTCAAACAGCATTTGAGTGGTCCAAACAAGCACTAACATCTGCAACATTGCTAACGCACTTTGATCCGACCCTATTGATAGTAGTGGCTTGTGATGCCTCACCTTACGGAGTAGGAGCAGTCTTGAGTCACCGGGTAAACGGAGAAGAAAAACCAGTAGTCTTTGCTTCCAGCACCTTATCCAAGGCAGAGGAAAATTACTCCCAAGTAGATAGAGAGGCATTGGCCATTATATTTGCCGTAAAATGATTTCACAAATATTTGTATGGACAGAAATTTACGTTGCTCACAGACCACCAACCTTTACGAAGGCTTTTGGGTCATGAGCAGGGGATCCCTACATTAGCCAATACTAGATTACAGCGATGGGCGGTCATACTATCATCGTATAACTATGTGATAGAGTATAGAAGGGGGTCTCTGATGGCAAATGCGGATGCCCTGTCCCGTTTGCCAGTGTTGAATGCAGCAGAGGAAGGGGTGTATTCGTTCAGTGTAAACTTGACTAGCCCAGTTGATGCGCAGGCAGTGGCAGAAGCCACAAAAGTTAACCCAGTACTGTCCAGAGTATTGAATGCAACAAGATCAGGTTGTCCTAATAGCGTTTTTGACATAAACATGAAGCCCTTTTTTCGTAGGAGGCTGGAGTTAGCCTGTCAAGAGGGATGTTTAACCTGGGGTGATTGAGTTGTTATCCCATTCGGGCTTCAACACGAAGTTATGAAACTCCTACATGCCGAACACCCAGGTATTGTACGGATGAAAATGCTGGCTCGTTCTATGGTATGGTGGCCCACTTTAGACGATGACATAAAACAAACAGTGGAGAGATGTGAAGCTTGTCAGAGTGTGATGAATGTGAGGAATGATATTCCAACAGTGATGTGGCCTGACACTTCTGAGGTATGGGAGAGGATCCACATGGATTTTCTGGAACATGGAGTAACAATGCTGATTTTGTGTGATCAGTTTTCCAAGTGGATTGAAGCTTGGGTAATGCAGAAAACAACTGCAATTTGTGTCATTGAAAGGCTACGATCTTGCTTCGCCATTTTTGGAATACCATTGACTCTAGTGTCTGACAATGGGCCACTGTTTAATTGGGGAGAATTTAGTAACTTTTGTTGAGCAAATGGCATTCGGGAAATGAAAAGTCCACCGTACCACCCACAATCTAACGGGTTAGCCGAAAGGGCAGTGCAAACCCGTAAACAAAACTTAAAAAAACAGGTCATCGACAACAAAAAATGCAGTCAAATAGTTGACATGCAACACAGATTGCAAAATTTTCTATTAGCATATCGGAATACTCCATGTTCCGTAACCAAGCAGAGTCCTGCAGAAATCATGTTCAAACATAAACCTCGCACACTGCTTACAATGTTAAAACCACACAGGAAAACGGCGGCAAAGGAGACAAAAAGGCAACAGAGTAGACAGGGATCTCGACATCCAGTACCACTCTTTGTGTCAGGGGAAAAGGTCTGGGTACAAGGTGTAAAAGCAAAGGGACAAAAATGGTTTCCAGGTCGGGTGGTGAAAATCTTAAGTCCCATGACATACCTAGTGTTGCAGGATAGAGAACAGCGCCGGAGAGTGGTTCATGTAGACCAACTGCGGAAGTCACAATTGACCGAGGAGCGTCATCCTGGGTCTCCGTCAGCTAGAGGCCCGGTTGGCCCTCCCACAATAGACTTGGCGGGGACTTGTGGTACTGGGATAAAACTCTCTCCTCCTCACAGTAGTGTATTCGAGAAGATAGGGAGCAGTGAGAGAAGTGGTAGCAGCTCGCCCACTAGAGAAAGGAGGTCAAGTAGTAGGGATAGCAGTACGCCTGCTTCGCCCTTCCGAGGATGGGGTACTGGTTGCACACCTGCTCCACCTTACCAAGGATTCTCCAACGAGCTACCTAAAAGGGGTGTAGTCAGGCGTTCTGGCAGGATGGTCAAGGCTCCAGATAGGCTTGATTTATAAGTAGGGTATTTGACATGGTAAGGTGTGAGTTCTGCATTGGAGTTGCTGGTATTAGTGTTGTACTGTGTTGTTAAAGTTTTAAGAGAAGATGGAGTGTAGTATATAAGTGTAGGGAATGTGACTGTGCAGAAAGACTGTAAGGAGGGCCAAGTTGGCAGGACTGTAGAGAGATTAGGCAGTAGGCATGATAGCGGACAAGAGCTGTGAATGTGTGTGGCTAGTGTATGAAAATAAATAAAGAAAATACAAAAATATGTTGAAAGTCACATGTTACACAATTTGTTCCAAAAATAAAATATAAATTCTATCCACTTTTTGATAGCAATATTTAGGAATAAACTTAGTAAAACTCAATTCACGCTCCATCTTGATTTTACTCTTGCAAATTTTTAATCACTTTTCGTTGTCCCATTACATGCTCATTAAAATTACATATCCATTTCCATTCACTTTTTAGCAGTTTACAGTAAAATTTCAAATCTCTTTAAAAAAAAATTGTAGAAAACTAGTGTTACGTTTAATTCTCTTGCCTTTGCAACAGTCGCACGTAAATATTCAAGATTTTGTTTTCATTACATTTCTAAATTTTAAGCTGGTAAGTTAAAAATTTGTGCACTTTTAATTGAAGGCTTCAATTTAGATGAATATTTAGTGAACACGTGATTAAAGAGTTTTCTTTTGATTGGTTTGATTTTCTGTTTAAAGGTTTTGTGGTGAAGAACGCTGATGTAATTATACTAGCGATGAAGCCACAGTACCTTGATGCAGCCCTGGCAGAAACCAGCGACTCTCTTGGTGACTGGCTGCCCAATACTAAACTTTTCATTTCTGTTCTGGGAGGCATTAGGATTGACACCCTTGAAGAAGTAAGAACTCAGTTTATGTTGTTGAGAGTTTCTTCATTTTATGAAAAAGAGTTACAGTACATCTTTAATGGATTCTCGTTTTTGTCGTGGTGCAGAAATTGAAGAAGATTGTTATTCGACCTCGAGTTATTCGAGCAATGCCTAATACGCCAATGATGGTTCAGGAAGGATGTTCAGGTGAGTGGATGGAAAGAAAGTTTAGTAATTGACACCCCTCATAAAATCTTTATTTTATACATGTACTGTGAAACAAAAAGAATAATATGTTGGCTGAATGCCTGATTAAAAACTTTTAAGTACCGCAATAATATTTTGTACTTTTATTTGAATGAGGTTTATTCCTAAGATAAGTAACTTTTAATTTGGTAGTCTTGTGCTTCATAAGGTTTATTGTTTTAAGTTGCATGTCGCCGTAACAATATGTTTGGATTGTTAATCAATGTGGAATATTTAAAAATCTTTAATATTAGGCATAACTTTAGTATAGATTTTGATTAAATTCTCTTGCTTTATACGATCCAAATACATAATAATGCCCCAAACTTTTAGTGGTAACATTTTGTTTAACTGCCAGAAAAATTAATTATTATTAATAATTAATAATGATAAATAATAATTATTTGAGATGCTTTAAACTAAAAATAGTAAAATCACCTGAACAATTTGGAATCCCAAAAAATCTGTGACCATAAAATAATGTAAAAGAAAATATTAAGGTGACTGGTATTTGTCTTCATAAAATGCACTCCTCAGTTTAAATATTTCTTAAAGAATATTCCATAAAATAAGTAAAAGAAAAGTTTTAAATAACAGTTTGTATTACAGTAGAACCTCATTTATCCGTGACTCCATTAACCGGGCATTTGGTTAACCGGGTTCTCAATTAAAAATTAAACATTTGCCGGGGGGGGGGGGGGGACCAAGCCTGCGAAGTCTAATTCATTAGGGAAGGGACAAAAAAGGTGTAAAACTAAAAACTACAAATTAAAAGTAGAAATGAGCAGACAAAGAAACCACTAGAAATGCCACTGAGAAGAAATACTAGTGTGCATTAAGCTGGATTACAAGTACAGAACAAATGCCCTTCCTTCCTAGAATTGCTTCCTGCCCTTCGTGGAAGTTGGCACGTTCACACTCTAGAACCTTCCTTGACCCTCGCACTCTAAAACCTCGCAGTTTCAGCAGTCAACCTCAATTTAGCTTTGCTACTGTGAGGATGGCTTCCAACGAAAGTGTGTCATTCTCACTCTTGAACAAAAAGTGGCGATTATCAACGCATTGTCAACGGGGAAAGTGTAAAGAAACTTTCAATGAAATACGGAATCGGTGAGCAAACTTTGTGGGATTTGGTGAAAAGGAAAAGTGATATTTAAAATTTGTTACATCAAGTGAATCTGGCACAACAAAGAGAAAAACATTGAAAACAACAACAATTGTTGACTTTGATGGAGGTCTTTACGAGTGGATTAACCAGAAATGAGCAGAAGGATGTCCTGTATTTGGACCTATGGTAAGCGAAAAAGCTATGTGGGTTTCATGAAAAATTAAATATCAAGGAACAGTTCTCTGCCTCTCAAGGGTGGTTGTCCAATTTTGAAAGCAGAAATGGCATTAGGCAATTACATATTCAGTATTAATCACAGAGTGGCAATTTATGTGCAGATAAAATATTCGTACAGCTTTAAGGACATGTTACAAAAGTTTAGTTTATCCTCTGAACAGATCTATGATGCAGACAAATCAGGTTTATTTGGGAAAATGATGCCCTCTTAAACATTAGCAGCCCAGTCTGACAGATCAGTCCCGGGGCATAAATCAAGGAAATAATGCGTAACCTTCCTGGTTTGTGCAAATGCTGATGGAACCCACAAGCTTAAATTAGCAATCATTGGGCGAGCAAAAATACCACGGTCTTATAAAGGCACCAAGATTGGCCATTGACCCAGTGAATATTATAACCACCCAAAAGCGTGGATGAATCAAACAATTTTTAAAACATAGTTTTTTGAAAAATTTGTCCCACATGTCCGCTAACATTTAATTGCTAAAGGTCTTGCTCCAAAAGCCGTCCTTGTGCTGGACAATGCACCCTCCCATCCTTCGTAATGAACATTAATTAGTGAAGATGGGCAAATCTTCATCCATTACCTACCTCCAAGCATCACTTCATTGATCCAGCCAATGGACCAGAGGGTAATAGAATGCATAAAACTGCTTTACAGAAAATAATTCTTTAAGATTTATTCTAGAAGACAAGTTCGGTTCCATGAGTGAATCTCTCAAATTATGGACAATCAAAGATGCAAAATTCTCTTTCTATCAGACATGGAACGACTTTTCTTTATAAACTTTAGAAGTTTCTTGAAGAAAATTTTGCAGGATGAACGTGACGAGTCTGTGGAGGCCAAAGAAGATGAAGTGAGCCAATGTGCTTGGATTGTGGGTTCAGATGTCGCATTCGCCGATGTTGACAGACAAGATATGAGAGAGTTGCTACTTAGAGATAAGAATGAACTAGGTTATGAACCGCTTCAAGGCACGGATATCCTAGTCTCAAACAAGACATTCCTTCCACATTTCGGAAAATTTATCGGATGATAATGAAGATGAAACACCCGGAGAAAAAATCAAACAACTTCAAGCAATGGAGGCAGTGGACAAACACACATACAACCTTCTTTGAGCAGGAAGATTTTGATTTCCACCATATTATAACTTTAAGGAAAATAAAAAGAGATAAGTTTTGGTTGTTTACAAAGGTAAAAAACAATAATTTGTAAAAGACTACTTTACTAAAATGTAAATAGTACATGCTTATGTACATATTTCCTGATTGGTTTGTTGATTCAAGGCAAGTTATTTGTTAAATTGCCCGTACATAAGTATATCAAATTGTAAATATAATTCATATTTTTCATTGAAACTGTGTCGTTTAGGTCATTACAATTAATTTAATTCATATATATTTTTAAAAATTAATAATTAGTGTCAGTAATACTTGTACATTTGTTTTGTATAAATTTTATGAATTTTGCTGTATAAGTATTGTACAAACAAATTTTAATTTAGTTATCCGTGATTTTCGGTTATCTGTGCTGACCTTCCCCCTATTACCCCTGTTAATCAAGGTTCTACTGTATTACAAAAAAAATTTCATTAAAGAAACGAAAAAAATCATTGTTAAAATACCATACAAAATTTATTATGGTTTATAAAACATTCATTTTTGTGGTTACAGCCTTCTGTCGCAGTATTTCAGCAACAGATGAAGATGTGAAAATCACTCATCAGATATTTTCTGCTGGTGGAAGATGTGAAATGATTCCAGAATCACTGATGAATGCTGTCTCAGCTGTGTCAGGGAGTGGACCAGCATTTGTAAGCTATCTGTGTTTTTTTTTTATTTAATGGTTTGTCTATTATTTAATAGTTTTCTATAATAAAACTCACAACTATGCAATACTGTATGTAAAGTGTAAAAATAAATTTCAAAACTCATTTTATATTTAAGCTTTCATCCTTTTTTTTAAATTATAATAATTTTCAAAATTTAAAGTAGCATATAAATGATGCTAGGGGCGAATATATAGGTTTTTTTTTTGGTGGTGGGGGGGGGGGGGGGTCCAGGATTATGTTTATCATTCCCATTCACAGTTATGATTTTGCAAGCTCAGTGAGGGGCTGTTATATTCCGAGGGGGGGGGGGGGGTAACTTCTGCCCCTCCCTTGGGATATATGCCCATGTATGGCCTATACATAAAATTTCTATAACAGTTACTTATATGACAATGTTATGAAATGTAATAATATAGTAAATTATGTAGGGGTCTGCGAGCAGAGAATTTTCACGTCGAGCTCGAGCGAGTTTGCTAAAATACTCGCGAGTATCGAGTCACGTTCGAGTTTTTTTTATTTTTTAAGTTTATTGCACATAAATTTACTGTGATGGAGTAATAAAATGTGAAAACTTTTGAGAAAAATATGGAAATAAAAAAAGAAACCATTATCATTGTTAGCCTACTAAATAGATAGGCCTACATTAGAGGTTGCGAGCCTAAGAATTTTACTTCGAGCCAAGCTCGAGCTCGAGCTTGAGCTTTTGTGGTACAGTTAAACTTTTGGGAAATTATTTTTACCTTAAACTTAGTATAGTGTTTGAATAAAGTATTAAATTGAAGTGGGCTTATTAATTTTGGGTAACTATTTACAGTGTGCATTTACATTTTGCACTGCTAGGAAAAAAAACATTTTTGCCATTGAATCTAACCTGTTTACATTGGTTCATTAGTAACTGATATCATCCAACTAACATAACCACAGTTTACAAGTATATGTTTGTGTAAATGTAACATATCTTTGGAATAATTTCATCCTTGTCAATTTTTCTGGAGTCCTTACTGAGCTTCAACAAAAAATCATGTTGTTTGAAAAGTAAATTCACATTGTTTCAACATTTCCACTTTTCGGCACAAAAATTCTGAGAGAGATTGTCATAGAGTATTAAATTCTGTTCTTTAATCTATCATGCAGAAAAATAATTTGTTCTGCACGTTCAGGAGTTAAATTAGCTCTACGATTGGTGATGGTGTTTACAGCAGAAGAGAAGCGTCTCTCGCTGGCAACCTGTGTGGCTGGAATGCTTTAGTAAAATTGCTTAACCTCAAAATTAGTGTCATAAATATCTGTAATTTGTCATTAAAGTTTAATCAATTGAAAGTAATAAAAATAGAAGCATTTTACTTAATTCAATTTACACTTGCAAAAAAAAAACACACACACAATAAACTTACATGGAAATTAAGGTCTTTTTCAATATCCTGAAGTCTGAAATATGTTTACTCTTGTCATCAGATGTAGAGCTGTACTGAAGAAGCCAATTTTGCCAATATTTAATTGAATCTGCATTTCTGCCGACTTCCGATACGCTTGTTAATTTTCGGCCAATATTACTGAAAAACGAAAAAGACTGCCCTAACCTAAAAATCCAAGAGTACCCTTTTCACTTTTCGTAGTAGTACTGCATTCTTTCAGATGGCATTATTTCTTAGCAACATGTGCCAACCGTACATATCAAAATTTAACATCCTTTTTTTTTTAATAATGTTCTTTAATTTTAATGTCATAAATAAATACATTACCATCACGGTAAATTTACATCTCGATTGTTACGGTAACTATAGTGCACATATGGTAGCTATCATGCTTCTGTATAGTAATTATGGTATCTACAAAGAATCTTTAGTTCTTTTTATGGTAATTATCTTACGATAACTATTGGGTTTGTACTGCACTTATGGTACATCATCCATATTTCTTCGTAAGTTGTTGCTCATTTGTCTTTTCTTCATATTTACGTGCGCCATTACTAAGGCAGGAACTTTCAGAAAAATTTGAAACGGGACTTTATATCACACATTTAATTGCGTAAATGATGAGACCCCGGACAATTTAAACGCTTTATACGGAAAAACCTACCATGCGGGACCACGTAAGCGAGTTTTACTGTATTTTTTCCGTAAATAGTAAAACACTGTCACAATGCTTTCCGGCCAAATAACATGCTGCTGTTGAAGCTTGAAATTTTCGAGCCTAAAAATTTTTTGGAGCCGAGCTCGAGCTTAAGGCAAGTACTCGGCTCGAGCTCGATTTTCGAGTACTCGCAGACCTTTAGTAAATATGTTTTCTTTGAGATCTTGGCATCTTATAAGTAAACAATAAACATAACCTTTGCAAGTGGAGGGGGAAAAAACTCGACTCGATTTTTCGAGTTTTGATTTCGAGTTCGAGTTTTACACAAAAACTCGACTCGTTAAATTCGAGTACTCGCAGATGACTAAAATTATGTATAGACAATGTTATATCCAACAAAACAATTGGTCATCTTTCTTCTTATATATAAAAATGAACGATTGTGTGTTCATCTTCTATACGTCCACACATCGTTCATCCGATTGAGTTGAAACTTTGCACACGTGATCTAAGAAACAAGGGGAAGGTCACTGCCTAGGTGAGATTTTGATAAAACAAACCTTTAGCATAATTTAATTATTGGTGAAGTCTCGCCTTCCATCCTTGTAGTACAGACTACCGTATTTACTCGCATAATGTCCGCAGTAATTTGGCTACATTTTTGACCAAAAAAAATGGGGTGCGGACATTATGAGGTGAAGTCGGATAAAAAAAAATTATTTACCTCAAAATTTTACGTTTTGTGTAGAGTAAAAAAATTGTTCTCTCATAATTAGTTTACTAGCAGAGCGCTGGTGACTGGCGACCCTCCGCAGCGGATGTGAGAAACGTGACAGGTGTCGAGATAATTGGGTGCCGGCGATTAGTGGAAGACGCCACTCATTTTTTTTTTCTTCTCTCACTCACGTGTGCGCTCTTACGTTCAGAAGCCGCAGCCAGCCTACACAAAATAAACGCTTTGGGTGAAAAGATATTTTTTTAATCTTTCATTGAGATGGCCACTGACGTCACGGGGCAGACGTCTAATGTCTGCATTAACCGGCACCGGCGAGCCTCCCTCCCTGTCCCTTGCCCACTGTGTGTTTAAAAAAACCATGCGCATGTACCCCCACCACTTCTCCGCTACCTCCCCTACTTTGTGACGTAGTGTGAGTTGACGTGTACTGGCTTTTGCTATATATAGCCCATCCCCTTGCAACTCGCGTGACGTCGCAGGCAGCTGCGCAGTGGAGTGCAAGTTTCTGAGTCCGGATGGTTTCACCACGCTACAAAACCCTCTCAGCGACCGCTCCGGAGAAATGAACACTCAAGGTCAAAGCATTGTTGACAGCGTTGGTAATTTTCCATCCCGTTACTGTGTCTTTCAGGGGTGACCAAGATTGCTTTGTCTGGTGCGGACTTTATGCGGATTTAAAAAAATTCCATTTCAAGTATTTAAAAAGAAATGTGCGGACATTATGCGATGGCGGACATTATGCGATTAAATGCGGTAACCACTAAAGAATGCGGCTATTAAATGTTGTTCACTCAGCACCATAAAGAGTGTGCGCGTTGCATGCAACCGACGAGCTATCACTATCGATATTGAACCATGCTAGCGCACTCTATACAGTAATCAACTTAACCAAATATGAATGTGCTGCAGATGAAGACTATAAGATTGAAAACATTTTTGAAAGAAACTTTACACATATTTCTGTTAATTAAATAAGAAACCAGTATAATCCTAACAAATAATGGTTTTCAACTTTAAAATATATTGTTTTATAAGGGAAAATAAGTTTATGGGCAACATCTTAAACTGGAAAAAAAAAAAATCCTATATCTATTATTAGTGAGAAAGAAACATTTGACTATTGGACGGAAAATCGTTGTACACCTATCCCTCACTTAGCACGTCTTCAGATTGCGCGGATTCATTTAGCGCGATGTTAATTTTACTGCCCCAGTCTTGAATAGCACGTCTGTAAATTTCAGTTAACACGAAATATCCGCAGGCAAAAAAAAAAAGTGGGGCACGATGCCTCGAAGTCTGTTTCAACTTCTGTAAACAACAGATGTGCTGTGGGATACAGTTAGCCAAACTAGGGGGGAAGAGATGCGCGCGCAGGTCTGACTACACTATCGGCTGTTGTACAAACATCAGCCATGGCAAGTTAAATTGCGGCTATGGAGTGTAAAGGACCAAATGGTTTTACGTCCACACGTATGCCGCCGCGCCATATCGTTGTCGCCTGGCCACAAACCGGGCTGTGAACTCAGTCTAGCCAGGGCAGGGAATTCACTCAAATAAAAGCAACGTCTGCCCATTCAGGTACTGGTAACCCTACGTGCTTGATCACTCATAATGCATCGTGTTCAAGTATTTGAGACAAAACTAGAAGTATTATGGCACACAGAATTTCATGAAGGCCACACTTATGGTGGTCGTACTTTATTTTTAAGCACGTCAACTGTGCGCACAATCGTACTAAATAAGGACACTTATCAAGAGTTTATATAAGTCTAAAGCTGTTGGTTGTACTAGCGGGATTATATTTGACATTAGATACCGGAACATAAGTTAACAGATGGGAAAAGGTTGTTAAATGAATGTTGCCATGTATGTGAAAAAGGTGGTAATATGCGAATAAGCACTTAAATTTTTGAAAAATAAAATGTAATTATCCGGGCAGTTAATAACGGTTTCACTGTCAGTAAAAGGTTTGGAAAGGTACGCGACGTAAGTTGAAGGTCACACCCGGGCGGACAGGTCAGCCAGCTCAGCCAGCTGACTGATGACAAAGTACATAACCACATATCTCCCGTTACGCGGTGTCGTTTTGGTAATAATACAAAGTGCGATGGGAGGCATACATAGTTTAATGGTGTGTCATATTTATATTTGATTGTTATTCTACGCATTTATATTACGTCAAGTATATTTTCCTACACAATTTTGGAATACATTAAATAAATTAGCCTTGCTATTTATGGAAACTAATGCTTCAGAATACGCGATTTCAAATAACACGAGCAATTTTAGGAACGAATTAGTCGTGCTAAGTGAGGGATAGGTGTAATGGTAATTACTTACTGTCTAGTTGAGATTCTGATAAAACCAATTCTTAAAGCAGAATTTATTTATTCTTGATAACATTTTGTCATTGCATTGATAACTCACCGTTCATACGAGCTCTATGAAATTTTGTATGCTTGACCTTTGAAACCATGGAGGTGTTAGTCAATGGAATGGTTGTTGTTATGAAGTACCTGATAAAGTAGCTGTATAAACGCTAATATGCTATAAATTTTTAGAGCTTGAAAAGAGCTCGCTAAGAAGAATCGTAAATATGCCATCATGTAGTGAATATTGCTAAAGAAACATAATACCAACACATTTCCAAGAAATTAGGGTTGAACTTCATTATAACCAAAAATTGTTATGCTATGCAGAAGCAAAAAAAATGAGTTAGATGTCATTTTCATTTTGACTTTAAGTTTTAAAATTGCAAAGATTGTATACACCAACTCTCTTACTTCTTACCTCCATGTTTAAAACATGAGGAAGGTCTCTGTTCAGGTGAGATTTCGATAATACCAACCCTTAAAACAAAAATTAAGGTGGCGTGTGAGTAGTATGAGCAAATTACCAGTAAGTACTTTATGTCAGTTTCTCTTTTCTATTGTTCAAATAATAAGGGTGGCGTGCAAGTCGAGAGAGAAATAGAGAGATAAATAGAGAGGGACATAGAGAAAGTGAGAGAAAGTGACAGAGTGAGATAGAGAGATATACGGTGTTTTATCGTATAATTTTCACACATTTTATACTAAAATAATGTTTGAAAAGTAATGGTGCAATATTTATGTGAAAAAAACATTTTATTTAGGTAAAGTTATTCGTAAAACCAAAACCTATGTATGGAAAGTACTTTTATTTAAAAAGTAGAGTATAAAAAGGCACGCCAAACAATTTAAACAAAAACATTTTGTTCAAATTTAAATATAAAAACCAAAACTGTGACGCGAACGTGAATCAAAATGCATAACTATCGTCGTAGTACACACTACGAGAAAGCACGGACTATCAAATGTAGTTAACTCGGAACTAGATGGAGCGCGCGTGTTGCATGCAGTTGGTGAGCTATCTGTATCGATATTCGACTACGTGCGCGGCTCTATACGGGAATCAAAATAACGAAACATAAATGGTCAACTAGTGCTGGCTACATTTTTATAAGCAATACACAGCAGCGACGAAGACAAAACGATAAAGGTTATAACATTTGAAAACGTCTTCAAAAGAAAATTTACACTTCAGACAACTTCGTATTTCTATTAATTAAATAATTAAGCGGTAATATCCAAATGAATAGTATTAGATTTCAACTTTACATTACATTGTTTTATACGGGAAAACTACCTACACAAAGCGCACTGAATCTAAAAACATCATGCGACGTTTATGCAAGAAATGTTTTTCTCCAAAATTTGATGTTCTAAAATACGGCGCCACGATTATGCGATAAAACACGTTAAATAGAGAGATTGATAAAGAAATGCAGTGTGATGGAGAGGGATATAGATATATAGATACACAGAGAAGTATAGAGCTAAAGAGATGTATAGAGTGATAAAAATAGATTATGAGAAATATAAATATTTATACATAGAGGTGACATCAACCGGGCCTGCGCCCCAGAAGCCTGGTCAGCCTCCGCCACCTTTCCCCTCACCCCCGTCCCACTTCCCTCACTGGCAGCCGCTCCGTCTTGAGTACGTAGTCCAGTGGTTGTGTTTGAATAGCGCGCCACGGACGTCAAGAGGGCGCTGTAGCAGCAGTGCACCACACCCCTTTAACTAGAGATAAACATTGTAATTCTCTTTTTGCTTATTTTTCCCCAAGTGGCGTGTGATGGCAGATCGGCCGGGAGTGTTTTATGTACTTTGAGTGATTAATATTTAATTAAGGCATAAACAATGAAAAGACGTACCAAACATGCACGAGGCGAACCGAAGTCCGCCGAAGCCGGACTGGTTATCATTAATAATAAATTGTTGTAATTTTAGTTATTAGTTTTTACCATGCATTAGGTGTAATATAATTATTAGGAGTGTTTCATGTTTTTTATCTGTAGCTTCCTGTGGCACGTAATCGTAAATAGGTATAACAGTAATTGGTTCGGCACGAAAATGCCATGTTAGGATAGCAGAGCCCTGAGCTCATCCCAGTCCTTCGCCAGCACCGACCGGGAGCAGATGCATCAGCACCCCGGGGACCTCACCGCTTGCCTGCACTACTAAGTAATTCTGTTAAATCTTAATCATCTTAAATCTTTCGTTTGTAATTCCTCGGGGCTTCTCTCGGTCGGGGGGGACTGTTTTAATAATTGTATGAGTGACCACTAAGGTACGTTTTTATGCTAATTACCTAATTGTTGATTGTGACCACGTGGTCAGGTCGCACCACGTGAACCGATTCGTGCCGCAGGCGTTGTGTGATATAACCAAAGGTGTAGGTGAAGTAGCAACTAATAAACCAGGGCATACGACTTTATTTGTATTTGTTTATTTCAACATCCTGAGTGAGACGGCGTGTGGGACGCCGTAAGAGCCCATTGCGTAGGTGAAGAGCATACCCGACGCTGAGAGTGGACCAGTGGCGAGTACTAGGATTGGCTTTAGGGGGGTTAAAATCATGCCTCACATGGGTGACGTCACGGCCCTGAAAAAGTCTCTCCCGGGTCCGTGCCCCTTGCACGGTGGCGCCCACAAATTAATCTCAGTACATTATCGACGCGAATCCCCGCTTAGCATAAGGATAGTTAAGCCGCAGTCATGTCAGAGGATTGAGATGTATAAAGAGTTAAAAATAAAGTGTAAGAGATATAGAGAATTATACAGCTATATTTATATGTAGATAGATAAATATATAGTGATATAGAGATATAGAGATATATGAAAATACATATAGAGATACATACAGATATGGATATAATATATATAGTGATATTTATAGTATATATATTAGGGATGTGCGAAAGTGACTTCATCCACACGAAATGAAAGTGAAAGAAAATTTATCAAGTTTCACGAAATTGAAACGAAAATGAATTTTTCTATGAGATAATTATATTCTTAACGAAAGTTAAGCAAAAATTTTTAATTAACAAAGAAAAAAGTGCCCCAAAATTTGCTCTTCAGTAATACATTTTATTACATAAATCATTTTGGTGTCTTTTGATGTATATATATAAATATTACTATTTAATATAATCAACATTCGCCCTAGACCACACAACACAGCCCCATGTCACTCGTAAGTTTCAAGAATCAATCCACATCTTTCAGCGCACAGACTATTTTCTTTACAGTCGTACACAATGTCGCAGTCTATGATAATATATTTATCGCGTGCATGGTACTAATGAAAAAACACGTGACTACTGCGGAACGGCCACCATCTTGCACCACTGTCACACATGGCTTGCTCAGGAAGCTGTAGACCAGGCAAAGGGACATGGTCAAAACAAAACATAAATGGTGGCTTCCAAGTGGTCATTACACGCAGTGACTTGTTGACCTTTTTGTCTAATTGGCTGTATATTATGAGGATTTTATATGCCAGACAGAGTATGTACAATTTAAATAAAGCCGACGACAATTTTTTTGTCTGGCCATGCGCAAATAAAAGTAGGTACGTTCTTTGTTTATGTGTATACAGTAAATACTAAATAGTGTACTAACAGTTCTGGAATGTATGTTTTACGAATATAGTACCTACACTACTGTTTGAAAGCAAATGAATCAGGTAATTTTTCAAATTTTGCATGATTTTGTTTTGATACCTAGGCCTACTGTAATCACGTTTGAATTTTGTTTACTTTATCTGCCATGTTTGTTCAAATTATGATTTTACCGTATTTTCATTAACGTTTTTTTTTTCATCACCACGTAAATCAATCTTAATGGAAATCTTTTTTCTAATTACATAATGTCTTTATATGATTTGCATATGTTATTACGTTATTAGTAATAACATGCAAATCATATAAAGACATTACTGTAGAATCTCAGTGCTAAGTACTTACAGGGACCTTCAGTTTTTGTACTTAGTACTGAAACATACATATCTTTACAAAGAGAAAAAAATATATTAAAAAAATAGCTACAGGAGAGCCGCTATGCCATATGTATTCACAACTGCGACTTGCTTTTTCCCCTTGTCTAGTTCTCTGAGTATATCCACTTTTTCCTTAAGCGTGAATTGCTTTCGTTTCTTTTTATCTCCAGGATCATTCATATTGTAGCACAAATACAATGCGGTGTCTAAATAACGTAACCTGAAAATAAACTCAACAATAACAATAAACAATCCCGGCACAGAAATCAAACAGTATTTTTTGCGTAGCGTAACACTTTTGTCTAAATAATGAATACTTCTCTCAAACTGCTGTCTTTCGATGTATCGAATGGTGTTGTGTTGCTCACGTCGCATACTACGTACAGTATAATCCATGGTAGTGCGCGCAACTGTTTGTTAACTTTGTTTTGAGAATTTAGAGGTTAGAAAATACGTTGCGGTGGTATTTGTGTATCTTTGTTCTACTACATTAATCATTTAGCTGAAAATTTATTTACCAGTTTAAGAAAAATTTGGTGTAGTAATGCCACGCTACTAGTAGAATTTATACGTTATAGTGAAAATATGATAATTTAACTGAAACCGTTTTGCATGGCGAAGATACGATTTTTGGTGGGGACTTAAAAAAAAATACGTTAAAGTGAAATATACGTTATAATAAGGTACGTTATTGTGCCGGGATTCTACTGTACATTTTTATTAAATTACGAGTTCTTTTTCAACTAGAACAAACGAACTTCGGTAAGCTATTGAACTTTCGTTTGGCTCGAAATATTTCGCTAAAAACGAACTTCGACAGATGAAATTCTTACCGAAATCGAAAATGAAAGTAGCAAAATTTCAATTTCGGTTTCGGTATACCGAACATTCGCACAACCCTAATATATATATATATATATATATATATATGTGTGTGTGTGTGTGTGTGTGTGTGTGTGTGTATACACACACACACACACACATATATATAGAGTTAGGAAGATGGAGAGATATGGTGTGATATGTGAAGATGAATATAAAGAGGTATTAAGCGATATATAAAGTTACAGAGAGATAAAGAGATAGAGAGAGAGAGAGATGCTTTGTATGTGTGTACAAACTAAAAAAATAAAAAAATACAAAGAGGCATTGCAACGCATGCTGTTTTATAAGTACGTTTGTACAGGTAACTAAATAGGCCTTCTATATCTAATTTTATTACTTTAAACTGTATTCACATCAATTTTCCATGTATTGCAAGTTTCAAAATAAATGATTTTGTACCTTGACATATTTTATACTATATTGCAATGTCATATAAATAATTTAGCTATAAAATTATACTCTCTCATTAATGAATATAATCATTTTGAAAATTGTTATTTTTAAATCATAATATTTGAAGTGTTTGTAAAGAAAAATTAAAAGTTTGTTAATGTTTTTATAGTTTTTTGGTTAAAATATAAATATAGCACAGAGTATGGTTTAATTTCACAGAATTATTTTGTTTATGTATTTAAAAGCATAACAACATTGAATAATGCATGGCAAACAAGTGGTATAAAATTAGTTCATATTTGGATGATTTAGCTTTAAAAATTAAGGGGTATTGATCCCTAAGTTAAATGTGCTCAGATAATGCTTGCCTTGCGTTCAAGTGTTTCTTACATTAAAAGTGTATGTTCTTTTAACAAAAAAATTTATTAGCATTTTTTTAATATATTTTTTAAGCATTTTAATTGTTATTTGACTCATATTTTGCTGGAAACTCCAGCTTTAAGCAGGTGAAAAATTTTCTTGTAGAAACTTGATTTTTATTAAGAATAAAGTATATGGAATGCCATGAGATAATGATTTTCTTTAAATAGTGCTTTAAAATGTAAAAATATCTAGTTTTAAATGCCGTTGTAAATCTCCTTTTTCAAGTTGAGAATCAACAACTTTCAACACTAAATTAAAACGAGTTATGTATCAAAATTGTAGAAAAACTTTAGCTCAGAGTATTCTTCAGAATTTAACGAATACATATATTCATTGATTCTGAAGTTTAATTCCTTCAATTACTTGCTGGAGATGCTAAGATAAAGGCTTGCATTCTTCAAACAGATCTAACATTCAAATACCGTGCAGTGCAGCCCTCTCGCGCCAAAGAGAAGAACTACTTGGACTCGCCACGCCTTCACCCTCTGCCCCCTCCTCATGGTTGTTTGAATGGAGCCAGACTGTAACATGACGCGCTGTCGGTGGTGGTGAATCACTTGGTCTGTTCGCTTGCGATAATGTGTGGACGGGTTGGAGGGAGGGGTGGAAGGTAGGGAATGCACAGAACAGCGTTGCCTGATGTCCTTGTAGCGGGACAGCTCAGTCACGAGCCTGTACGGCCGAGGGCTAGACTGCTGAAAGGCAAGCGGCAGTTCCGAGCGATACTGGGCACGGGGCGTTGTGCATATAAAATAGTTTTTACTAATCTTGTGTGAGGTCGTAATTTGCAACGGGTAATGAGAAGAGTTCATAATGAACTAATTAACAAGTCAAATATGTGTGATATCGCGAAAACTTACAGCTTACACCAAACAATTAACTAAATAAACACCAATTAAATTTTTGTATCAGTCATTGCGTTCATTACTTAGGTTATCGACTGAAGTTCAAAAGCAAACAAAAAATAAGTTTATGAAGGAAAAGCAATGGTTTTTTTCTTGCTTCGATAATTTTATCGTCTTTTGTATTTGCTTAGAGTCGTTTTATGTTTTACATTGCTGTAAGAGTTATTTTTTTTACATATTGTGATAAGTAGTAATGACATGTCTGATATCGAGATAATGTTAACTACAAACTTGTACGGGTCCGTCTGGAGGGGGAAAGGGAAGAGACAAACGCCCAAAAACTGTAAATAAATAAATGTATTTATTGGTTAAATTTAAAACTATAGGCCTAATGCTAAGCAACATCTGAAATTTCTTCGTCAGATATACATGGTTATGAGATGAATTAGTTATATAAAAGTGTAAGACATTCAATACAAAAATATGTACTAATCAGTTCAATTATAAGGTCAGTTTGGAAAGGACATTTTTTCTTTGCAGATTTTCAAATGACTCGAGTCACTCCATGCGCCATCTTTCAAAGTGAAATACAACCTCAGAACTCTTAATGCAAAAAAAAAAAATGGTTGTAAACTTTTCTTGATTCATCATAGCCGTGTTCTTGATTGAGTACAGTGTTTTTTTAATTAAGTATTATTTATGATAAGCATTGACACAGGGAAAGGAAGGGGGTGTGTATATTATATATATATATATATATATATATATATATATATATTACAATTTTAATAGAACAAAGAAGTAAGAATGTTCACGACTTAAGCCCGTATCACACGATGGCAGTTTCCTTGGAATGTCATCCATGCCAGCTAGTATGGATGATTTAGGAGTTGAAATAGCAGCGCGCTGGCCGTTTTCATGGATGTTTTTGTAATCGGCCGTGTTCGAATTTATGTGGATGGTTTCGTACTTGATGAATATTTTAACCAATCAGAATGAATGCCCATAGTTTTGAAATCTGTAATTAACTTTGGAGGAACTGAAATGTTTTGATTGTTTTAAAATAATGGTGAACATAAATTTCTAATGAAATCTAAGCAGTTACGGCAAGCATTATTCGAAAACTTTTGTTGTTGAAACTTGTAATGTAAATGCTCGCCCATTTACGATCTTTTATGAATGTTAATAAGAGTATTTGAAGTGAATTTTAAATACTCAACTAGTTGGACCATCGTATAGTTAGACATAGGCCTATATTAAAATTACGAGATGTGTTGTAGGTAGAAGATAAAACATAGTTTATATATTTATAAAACGTGATGGCTTTTGAACATTATTTAATTTAATTTCAATTAAATTTCACCACGAGTTAATTAGGCCGTGTGTGTGATAGTTTCTTTCAGAGAAACATACCTTTCTAGCTGCCAGCTAGCAGTTTTTTTGGAAGCTTCTAGCGGAATCCAAACGAAACTTTCCATCGTCTGATACGGGCTTTACACTATGCGCGCATGATGTTACACGCCACCGAAACATTGTTGCTAATTTATAGGGGAATATTACCAATTGGCAAAGTGGGAAAAATATAGCTCGAGAACGCACAGATTTAGGATGTTGTGCGAGTTGTTTGAAAAAGTTTGACAAAATATATAAAGTAATAAGCTAATGTGAAATAGTGGAGTTATCTTTAAAAGATTTGTGCAATGGGAGTGCATGACTTGATGTAAGTTTTTGGACATACGCCATTGCTAAGAACTTTTTCTGTTGAAGAAAAACTAATAAATAAAATAAATAAATAAAAATAAAAATACTCAAAAAAAGATACAAAAAACACACAAAATTAAGCAAACAATTGCTGTTGTCAACAAGGATATGAACACCACAAAATATTCCGAAACAGGAATATGGTCAGCAAACAAAGAAAAAACAAAGAAAAATGTACTAAGAGAACGAAAAAATCCCCACAAATGATGACAACACAAAAATATTGAAACCCAAAATAATTCAGCACAACAGTTGAAGTGAGACAAAAAAACATGACAAAACGAAAAAACAAACAAATACAATAGTTTTACCTAAACAGAAACAAGCGACGTTTCGGGAACTGCTATCTGCTCCCGTCCTCAGGCAGAGACGCACATGGTACGGAAACACAGGTGCGACTGAGAAGGGGCTGGAAAATGAGGGTATTTATCAGAGAAAGGGCTACATCTTGCTCAGCCAATGACAGACGAGCTGTCTCCCCATTGGCTGTGCACCATGTAGTTAAAGCGGATTGGTTATGGTGGGTTGAGTATTGGCTATTGTTTTGTGCTGCAGGGATGTTTCTCTCTTTATCAAAGGGATCCACATATTTTTTAATTCAATGCTCTGCTGGCTGAAAATATTTTTATTGCTACATTACTGTAAACTTTTAAAAATGCATTTATTTCTTAAAAATAAATTATTTAGGAATCCAAAAAATATATATAAATTATTTCATGATTTGCCTATTATTAAATTGTACGTAACAGGTTGTAACTTGTACTCAAGAACAATTGGTACAAATTTTTTGTTGAAACAATTTAATAGTACCAAATGAAAGTAAATTTTATACGACTCGTAACACAATACGAATATAATTGGTTCAGACAAAACTTACATTATTTAAATATTTTAAGATAGGGCCTATTTACATTATTTCATTTGTGCACACAGCTACGCTATTATTTGATACTTCCTTATCTATCGTTTGGAATCAGGACAATATTTCCAAACTTACGCAAAGTTGCTGACGACTAGTGAAGAAATTTAAAAGTTTCGAACTAACAAAACGAAATAGGTTAATGACTAGCCACAAGTGAATGTTCTCAAAATTGTATTTCAATGAAAAAAAGTCACAAATGTTGGTTAAAATATGATAAGCAAAACACTAGCGAAACTATGAAACAGCAATATAGCATGAAATTTCGTATTCTCAACGGAAAAAGTTATTTACAAACAGTAAGGTATAACCGAGCACACACACACACACACACACTTATTATTGCAAATATAATTTTACAGAATTAAATGCGTAATAAGTACCTACATGCTTGTTGCATAAGATATTGATAACTGGCAGCATTATTGTAATTTCTATTCACTTAAATGCATGTAATTGTTCCGTCATAATCATTAAATTAACAAACACAAAATGGATAAACGTGGAACCATTGAAATTTCAAAACACTGAACTATTAGAACAATACCTTTGTTATTTCTTAACACCAAATTGCAACTCTTTCATAATATTATCTTACGTAATGTTACTATATTATAGATGATGTAATAAACAAAACATCTGTGTTTGCTTTTGCGTACTGGCGTGAATTGCGCGGGCGTTCTGTGATATTACTTTTTCCTTATTTTTTTATTACCGACTGTACCTGTGCTCGGCTCGCAAGCTCAATTCAGCCTATCACTTGCTGACGCGGCGGGCGCAGTGATACAGCGGTGTTTGTTTACTTCGAAACTCAGCTAAGAGTGAACAGAGAAACGTTGTTCGTTTGTCCTTTTGAAGGGCCTGGATTCAGTTGTCTTTTGACAGTAGCAATGAGCAGGTCGCGCATGACGCTAGTAGGCTGCGTTTTTACGAGTCAAAATGTTTTCTATAACTAGGATTGAGTTGTACAAATAAAGTGGAATTTAAAGCATTATCACGCGTTTACCTTCGTCGAGCGAGCCACGGGCATAGAAGATGAATCGGAGAATGTACGAGCACAAATTAAAAAGGATGTAGCCCGCGAAGTCTCTAAATTTAAATCTAAGCTGGACAGCGTTCAGAGAGGAGAAGAAAAGTTCCTGTCGAAATTTGCAATCACTGCCTTCAGCCTAATCACATCCGGTTTTTGTTCGTCAGTCTTATGCTTTTCAATATTTCAAATCAATTTCCAAATGACCACTTCACATTTAAAGGTAAAAACTGCGAGCTAAAAATAAGTTTTATGGTATTTGAATTAAGCAGCCTCAAAAACCCCGAGGCTCTACTTTTTACGTGCAAATAATGTTTTGACACTTCTGAAGTTATTCCGAACAAATTGCGGAAAAGTCATCTCGAATTTTGAAAGCAACATTAACAGATTTGCTATCAGTTTTGTTGGTAACCCAACCAAATCCCGTTTTCTGCGTCAAACGCTTCTTTTTGGCTGTTTCAAAGTAGTTTCGAAGTAACTAGTTCGAATTTTATGTAAAAATAAACAAATTGAATTCAGCGACCTCGAAATCATTCAGGGGACAATTTTTTAACGCTACTATCAATGTTGTGGTATTTTCGAAGTAATTTTGATTAAAATTCGAAGTAATGTTATTAAATTTTGACGTAACATTTAAAGATGTACAATTAGGGACCTCAGAAACCCAGCAAATACACAGTTTTCTGCGTCAAAAGCATATATTCGCCGTTTTCGAAGTAAATATTTCGAATTTCGATGTAACAACAATGGATTTGAACTCAGCGACCCCGAAAATCCCCGAGTACGATCATCCGCGCCAACTGTCAAACCTATTTGACTTTTGGCCAGGGAATTCGGATTTGGCCCCACTGTGCGGCGTCCAGTTATATGAGCGGTCCAGGCAAGATATGGAGATAAATAAATTGATTTATTAGTTACTTCGGGTAATATAATAACATCCAAAATGACATGAATTAGTTATACAAGTGTAAGGCATTCAATACAAGGTGTACTAAGCAGTTTAATTATAGTGACGCACTGTGAAATGACTTTTTTCTTTTGTAGATTTTCAACTGACTCAAGTTTTTCTATGCACCATCTTTCAAAGTGAGATACAATCTTAAATATCTCAATTCAAAAAATATTTGCAATAAATTTTATCTTTGGCAATGCATGAAATAATTTTGTTCTTTATTGAATACATTGCGTTTAAGGTTTGTTTATGAAAAACGTTTAACCAGCGAAGGGATAGGGGAATTGGGGACATAAAGGAAGTCAATGTAACGTATTTGTGTAAACAGAAAATTATTAATGACTTTCATTCGAACGAATATTAAAATATGTAGTACTGAATTAATAGGACAAAGATTAAGAAAGTTCGTGGATTATGCCATTAACGTATTACGTCACACGCCACCGAAACATTGTCGCTAATTTTTTGAGGAATATTACCAATTGGGTGAGCGGAAAAAAATATAACTCAAAAACGCTTAGGCATAGGGTTTGGTGCAAGTTGTGTTAAAACGTTTGACAAGTTGTATGTAGTAATATACTAATGACAATAATGAAAACAAGTCAAAAATTGTTTCCGTTAACGAGTTGAGCTTAGGTAACGTTAATGTAAAATTTTAAAAATGCCTTTGTTTAAAAAAATATTAAAGAGCTATTAAATATATATTATATATATATATATATATATATATATATATATATATATATATATATATATATAAATACCTGAATCGGCCTATCATTAAATTGAAAACATGTTTTAAATTGTACTCAATAACATTTACTGCAAACTTTTGGTTGAAACCATTTAAAAGTACCACAACGAAAGGAATTCTCTAGGAACACTCGTGCAAAACACAAAAATAACTGGTTATAACTGAACTAATATTCTTTATAGTGGACACACAGCTACACTATTTAAAAATTACTTCCTTACCTATTGTCAGGAAAGCAGAAATCGGATACGTAGTAACATTTAGGAATTAAGAAAATATTTGCAATTTCACGCAAAGTTGTTGACATAAACCATCATAGCAATAAACGAATAGCATGAGAAATACTGTATGTTTTCACATTTGTAGGTATTGCCATGAAAACAAGTTTTGAACGTTGGTTAAAAATGATCCAGCAAAGCAATAGCGAAACAATGAAATAACCTAACATAAAATTTCGTATTCTCCACGGAAAATTTATTTATTTGAGGTATGACCCAAGCAACACACAGTCTAATTATTACAAGGAAATTTCACAAAATTTAATTTGAAATTAGTACGCGCTAGTTTGGATAAAACATTAATAATTTAGCAGCATGATTGTAATTTTAACACTTCAATGCATATAAACGATTTATCATAATTACTATACTACCAGAAATAATAGATGTATTGAAGTGGCACAAACTAAATTTCAAAACATTAAACTCGTAGAACGACACTTTTTTTTATAATTTCTTAATACTGTAACAAAAACTACAGTATTATACAAACATAACTTGTAGAACATTAAACACAAAATGCATTAGCCCTACATTTATCTTAATATGATAATACATCCACACACACTTTACAAATTTTTTATTATCTTATTATTTATTTTGTTACACTGTTAACACAATACCACTCACTGGTTGTGGTGTCTAGTGCACTGCACTATGCACATTAGTTGCAAAAAGATAAAATATCAATTAGTGAAAAAAAAAATATTTGTAATAATATACACAACCCATGAATAGCTGACATTTACTTTTGGTAGAATCATAAATAGGAATACAAAATAATAAAATTATTTTAAAACTAATATATTAATTAAACACAAATAAATAAATACCATGTATTCCTAAATTCAGTATTTACGTTTAACCGAAATAACATTCAGGTTTTTCCTATCTATCTTGGCGAGATACGATGAGCACACTGTTACAAATGTACAAATAAATTTACGTTTTTAATGTTTGCTAGCTCATAAATTAAATCAATTGTCCAGTAGAACTTGAGATCTATATAGTCTTAATACCTGTAAGTCAGTTGTGTATTTGAATGTTCGTATGATTGTGCCATTTAACACTTCAAAGAGGCTAATGAAATTATTCAATATAATATTCAAGAGCAGCGGGTTAAAGTTTATTAATGTAATGTCAATGCATTCAAAATATCGCTCGCAAATGTTAATATGTTACGTGGCGTCGGTATAGGCTAGCGTTAGTGACAAAGCATTAACAAAATGCCATACCTGGACGGACGATTTATTCTTACGTTAATAACGTAAAATTTCGAATGCTGGTTCGCAACTTATTATATCACCAGCCTTATGATATCAGGTATCTTTTTTTTAATCTAAAAATAGCAATCATTAATTATATTTTAATAGTGCAGAAATACTAAGTTTATCTTCATCACTTCCTTATTAATAAGAGCATGCATTTTCTGCGAAAAGATTTCGAGACTAGCTGAGAGTTAAAACACTAGTATTGTCTATGTTTCGTGACTGGTTCAGTTTCGTACAAGCAGATACTTACTATTAGTACATGAAACACAGCCATCCAGTGCGGGAGAAAACGCATTGTGATATTACATCTCACATAATTGAATATTTTATTTTGTTTCTCCCAACCATAGATGATAATTCTTTGTAAAATAACATTTATATTAATTGCTCTATGCAATAGTGCTTTGAATTTATGACGTAAACGAAAAAGACAATGTTTTGATTGGAATTCTTTATTGTAAGAAAATTTTATTAATGGTAGAACGTTTTTATGATATCAAAAGTGTAATGAAAATGAATTACTGTTAATAAGACATTGAGGTAATGAAATGAAATATTATTCAAAAGTACTGACTACGTAATTAAATATGAATGCACATCAAGAAATTGTTAAATACCATTATAGTTTGCTACGATGTGATATATGAAACTAGTTGGAACTGAAGATATGTTAAAGTTAGTCAACTATGTTTTAAGGAGTTGAACTACAAAGACTTTTAATTCAAATTCGACGGAGAACTTCGAAAAGGAGCTGATAAACTTTGAACTACACCAATTTAACTGCGTTCTACAAGGGATGGTACTACTATTGTCTTTGAAGAGAAGTCGCAGCAATCGTCTGGAACACGTCTGCAATGCAAAGAACACACCCGACGAGGACTGCTGCAGACGATTCCACTTTCTTCCATCGTGCTGTGAGCTGTTTCAACTCAGCTTGTACAGCGACGCATCTTTTTGTACGTGACGTTTGAACAGCATCGTACAAAATCGTCGATATATCCTTCGATTAATTTATTGTCCAATTTTATGTATCATCAAACGGTGTGTACTCAAGTTAGTGTATTGTGTATGTAAATGTTTACTTTGAAAGTGTTTATGTAATTTTGTGATATTCCCAATTCCAACTCCACACATTGATATTATTCCTTCTCATATTACTTAATATTTACTTGTCTTGAACTAACTTAAATTGCCTTGTTGAATGCTTTGTTTGAGCAATTTTAATGTCAATCTTCAGTTCATTTCTGTACTAACTAAAAGCCTATTAGAGTACCCTAGAGAGAAAGAGATTCTTGCAATTGCTTTACTCACACTGAGCTTAGTCAGAATAATATTGTTTGACTTAATTATATGATATATATCTATTAACCTACTCAATTTATCACAAACTGAAACTGGCTAATCTCCACCGATGGAAATCGGAATATCAAATCTTATATTAGTATTATCTTAAAAAGTTATGTAAATAAGTATTTATGTGTTAAGATATTGCTGATCGACTATGATGCAGGAATTTGTATTCATATGGTTTTAATGAAACCTGGCCAGATAGTTGTTAAAAATATAGATCTGACTAAGTTAATATTTATATTTCATGGTAGATTTGGCTGGACAGGACAATGATATAGGCCTACAGTTTATGAAGGTAAATTGGCGCCCTAGAATCCGGAAGTAATTTATTACCCTATACTCAAATTTTAATATTCAGAGTACATTTAAATATTGCATTAAACCGACCAAGTATATGTTAGAAGAAGTGTTTGTTTCTATGGGCTTTGACTTTTCAACTTTGATATGAATCAATATCAAAGTTGAAGGTGCGGAGTAACATAGCGTTCTGAACGGCACGGTGAAATAGGGCTGTCTTCTCTTGCAGGCGGCCACCAGTCACAAGGAGGAAACCGTTGGCGTGGGCATACCTTCTTGCGGTCTAATGGGCATTAGAATTTTTTTCGCGAACTTCATGGCCCTACTTATTAGTCGTGAATAAATTATTTTGACGTGGCAACGTCTAATAAATCGATGAACGCCGGCTGCACGCACGAAAAAAAGGCCCGTAACGCACATTGTCCCGTTTCGCTGTGTCCCGTTACGCTCATTGTACGCTTCCGCCGCATCTATCTCTCTTCCACTCGATCGGAACAATCATAGATTTAACTTTTTCGAGGCACATTAAACTTGAAACACTCACATTCGTTTCCTACTTTTACTTTTCCTATCATCGTCCTATCCTTAACAGAATAACACAGATTGGAAGAAGTTAAATAGCAAACATGTATAAAAGTTATAGTTCAAATAATCTCTTCGTTAAAGCAATAAACATATTTGAATTAATGAGTGCAAATAAAAGTAAATTTATCAATTAAATTGTAGATTTCATTTCACTCCTTCTTTGTATCCATACAAAATAGTGATAATTCAATAAAAATGATTCAATTTTATTCATAAAAGTATGCAATCATTTCATCAATATTTTGTTATAACGTCACGTTAAACTATCGTCTGTAAACCGACTTTACAGACAACCAATTTTTTTTGGATATGCGATTGTTCTCCGGAAATGTGTCTTTTTTGTTACGCATTAAGAAACATTTAAATACAATGTTCCTGAGACCTTTACCCATTTGTCTAACTGTTTTTAATAATAGGTGTTGCTTTAACTCACCCGTGTTTCTCCACTCTTGATGTCTGTACCAAATTTGCCAACGATTTCTTACTTTTAACACCGTTATTCAGTTTCTTGATAAAAAAAAAAGTTGGTTGTCTAGACCAAGCGACAAGGTAAACAAAAAATCTAGCTTCCTTTAAGTACAGGCTGAAAAAACATTTTTGTAACACCTGCTTACCATGACCACTTCGGCGCTACCCTATTGCTTGAATCTGTGTGTGAATGTGCTAGTGACTGGTTATAACGTAGTAGCACCTTTTTTAAAAAAAAAAAAAAATACTATTTGCTGTATGTTTAATCACTTCCCTTTTTATGTATGTCTATGCTTAATTTTTAATTACTTTAAATTAGTTATGGTTGAATATTTGGTAATAGTTAATATTTGAACTTTAAGTTAAAATTTAAATTTTTTCTCTTAATATTTAGTCAACATCTGCTTATATAATGCTTAATTTTTAATATTCCACTATTTGATGTAATTGCAGAAAAGTGGTTAAGTGTAAGAAAAGGTGTACCGCCTTAACTTCGCCACCAATAAAGACGATAAATAAATAACTAAATAAATAAATTTGCGCCACTTTGGCATTTTGACAGAACCGAAAATGCCGTAGACTGCACTCCAACTCTATCGCTCCGTCTGCAGTTTGGCAACAACGTAGAGGACGACAACCAGGGATGGGACGAGCTCAGCATTTCTGAGAATCGGGTATCAACACGAGTGTTTGGTGTCAAAGATAAAGATTAGACCCGGGTTGGGTGGGAGGTGGGGAGGAGGAAAGGTTCGACTGACGCGCTGTCCTACGGACAACAGTTGAACTTTTTTCTCATTCTTGCCCTGTGTTTCTGAAAACGACCAACAGATGTGTTAGCATCGGAAATTTATTCTCGTAGCCGAGGGCCTAATAAGCCTTAATATTGTATTACATGCATTGTGACCATTTCATTGTTAGAAATTATAATATTTATACTGATTACCAAAAATTAATGTTAATAAAATAAATAATGTGAGGGGGAAACTTACTTTATGAGCAGCAAAGTAGTGGTGTTGATTTCCAACTTAATTGTTTTGTTCTTGTAAACTGCAATTTTTAAATACTTATGTTAGATTTGTTGTAGAAAATTTTTTAATTAAATAATACCTTATCTCACGTAATAAATACTGCTGGATGTATTAAAATAATTATATTAATTACTGTTGGTACTAGGATAAAAATTATAGCCTAGTTTTGAGGAAAATAAAGGAAAGGATTTGTCTTTTTAAGAGGTCTGCTTATTTTTGGAAGGTTTTGATACCATCATCACTTTACAGCATTTAGCAAATAGATTGTCACTGAAGTGCTAGTGACATCTGCAGATTGAAATTTTTTTTTTACATTCAGCATGTTACTGGAATAGCATAGTGAATATAGTTCGGTTAAAGAATTAACAAAAAATTGGTCTTGGGTCCTACTGTCATAACTTCTGTTGTGTTATTGACTAATTTTTATAGTAATGCTGCTGTAAGAAAAAATAATTATATGAGATTTTGAATTGCATGCAGTATAGCCACATTTTATTTTGATTGTGATTGCTCGTGACTTAGGTGGGGATTAATGCCAGCTATTATCATATTTTTCGTAAAATAATAAAAATTTTTATTAAGTATACTTTACTGCTAAGCTTGTGTAAGTTTTTATCTCAATGACTCTGATAACCTTTAAGTTTATCTCTGCTGTCAACTTTGACCCTAAGTCTACAAATGTTTATCTCTTTATAACTTTTTTTTTTTTCTTCAAAACTCCACAAATACTAAGTTGTGAACTACAGTTATACAAATTTTTCTTTTGGAAACCTTGACATTTCTAGTTTTGGTTTCAAAAATTTTTTTTTCTATGGCTCAAATTTTTTAATGAGTTGGCTCTTTACTGCTGCTTATAGGAACAGCCAACCATTAGAAAACCTATCCATCACATTTATATTGGCAATTGTATGTTTAATGTACATTTCATGTTTCTATGTGCATTTTGGCTCAAATGTGGTTATTGCATTTTATGACAAAGAGGAGATTAGAAAACTGTCAAACTTATAGTTTTATTGGTTTTGGGAATTTGAATATAAAGTTCCCAAAGGAAAGTCATGCAGTTATGCATTCCAACCCTGAATTGAAAACTATTTTAATACACATGATATGAGTGTAAGAATGATACCTTTCACACACAGTAAGGCCGGCCGCACACCGGATACGGCGCGGCACGGCACGGCGCGGCGAGACGTTTTGCCTTGCCGCGCCGCGCCCGATGGTTAAGAGCAGCACGCGGCACGGCGCGGGAAAGCAATTTGAGCAGACGCTCAGTGGATTGAAGAATTCAGACAAGTGAACTTGTGTGTTTGATAGATTGATACATATTTCGTGAAATCAGTTTTCAGTCTGTGACACGTGAAAATGAACGCAGAAGAAGAAGAGGCGACTGTAATAGCGTTGTGGTACTTCCTAAAGTCAATAGATGATTCCCCCAAGAGACAAATCTGGGTGCATCCTATCAATGAAAGACGTAACATAAAACTGTTTATTGCTGAGCTAAGAGCAGATCCGGAAAAGTTTTATAATTATTGTCGTATGAAACCGGCAACGTTTGATTTCATTCTTGGATTAATTTCTCCATCCATCCAAAAACAAAACACCAACTATAGGCTGAGCATAACTCCAGAAGAACGACTACTGATCACATTAAGGTAAGATTATTTTTATTAACTGCACATTATTCAATTTGTTAACTATAATTCGTTCATGTAGTATCCCCTAAAAAACAAATAATTACTTAAAATGTATAAAATAACCTGTGACAACCTCGGGTAGTAAAATGCCAGGTTTCAAACGTTACAAATGCTATTTTTATTGAGAAAACAATACAAAATATTTGTGGTCAATCATGGAAATTGATGATATTGTTCACCGTGAGTTGTACCATCATTATAGTTTACGCCATGCAACTGGTTAATCAGAGGAAAGAACTGATGGTTCAACGTTGAGCTTGAGGACGAAGCCACTGAAGCAGGGGACGGAGTGTAGCGACTCTGCTCACTATCTTGATCCTCCAACAGGCTATGCAATTTTGCCATGACCGATGATTTGAAGAGGCGTTGTCTTTTTGGAGAAAGCGTTTCGGCTTCGGACACTAAACTTTTAAAAAATGTTAACATTGCACTATCAGAATTTTCCTCTCCAGCTTTACGTTTTTCTGTGACAGTTTTTAGGTATTCCACCATTGGTGCAGCCACTATATCTGCTGTAGTTCTTCTTTGTTTTTTTGAGGGGTTAAAGTTGTTTTGCTTTTCAATAAGTGGTTGAGGATCGTCTTCAACCTCTCCCTGTTCTTGTGATTCGTTTAATATGTCTTGGGTCACATCGGTGTTATTTTGCAAAAAGTCATCTAAACTACCTGTCATTTTCCGCGTAGTACCAATCCAAGGTTGGAGGAAGCTCATAGCATCAAATAAGTGCCACTTTTTCTTTTGTTGCTTGGAACCACTGGGTGTCTTTTTCAACTCCATTACGTATCTAACGTATGAGCCACGTAGATTGGTCCACTTTTTCTTGCATGTGTTACCTAAAAAGAAACCAGAAGTTACGAAAGAGCACTAAATAAAATAAAAGTGGTAAACATATTTTCCATACTGAAACAAATCAATTCCACATCTTAACAATATTATTTGTAATATTTAATTGTGGGAAAAATTGTAAGCAACTCTATTATCTTGTCCTTTTTTACAGATTTCTTGCAACCGGTGATCGGTTCCAGTATATGCATTTCAACCATCGAGTTGGCGCTACTACTGCAGGAAAGATTGTAGCAGAAACATGTACTGCCATTTGGTCCGTAATGTCTCCAATGTTCCTAATGACTGATCCATCACCAGAGAAGTGGAAGGAAATATCAGTGAGGTTTGAAGAGCTATGGAATTTTCCAAATTGTTGCGGTGCTATTGATGGCAAGCACGTACGCATTGAAGCCCCATGGAATAGTGGCTCATTATTCTTTAATTACAAATCATACCACTCTATTATTCTACAAGCTATTGTTGATGCGGAAGGTAAATTTGTAGCAGTCGATGTTGGAGAAGCTGGAAAACACAGTGATGGAGGTGTATTTAATTCTTCAACATTTGGTCGTTTGTTTAACGATAAAAAACTGAACTTACCAAAGCCCAAAACTTTATTTAAGACAAAGACAACTGATTTTCCCTATGTCTTTGTTGCGGATGAAGCCTATGCCCTCAGCAGACACATGATGACCCCCTTCAACAAGAATTCTTTGACACGAGAACGAAGGATATACAACTATAGACAATCTAGAGCACGTAGAATTGTTGAATGTGCTTTCGGTATGATGGCGAAGAAATTTCGTGTTTTCGAATTGGCTATGTTAACTCATCCAGATAAGACAAAAATCATTGTGTTAGCGTGTTGCGTTCTCCACAATGTAATTAGAGTAAAAGAGGGTACTATGAGTCAGGTGTATGACGAAATGATGAACATTGAAGTTGAGTGTGACAATAAACAAGAGACTTCGAGGGCAAGAGCAGCTAAAGCTGCTTACAACATCAGAGAGAACTTTAAAGAATACTTCAACACTGAAGGTTCAGTACCATGGCAAGACCAAATGGCTTTTGTATAAACAACATGATTTGTTATTGACTGTATTATGTATAGAAGATGTGTTAAATAAAGTATGACTATTTCTGAATGAATTAATGTTGCTGTTATTTTATTCTTAATGTCTTACAATATGCAGTAAGTTTCATCAATATCGGTCAATAAACATACTTAAATTTTGAATTTCGGTAGCCACAATCGATTTTCGGCCGTTATTTTGGATTTTGGCAGATTGAATTTTGAAATTTCAAAAGAAATTACATCATATTCGTTTTAGCGACCAAAAATACAGCGTGAAACATAGTTTCATCAAAATCGGTCAACAAACAACAAATATTGTTTTTTTTTTGCCGCCATATTGGTTTTTTGAAAACTAGGGTCACTAAAAAAGATATTGTTTTATGTCGTAAATAAGTGTTAGGGTTTACAAGTGTGAGCGCTCAGTTTGGTAAAATTTTGCCGCTTTATTTATTGAGGAACCTAAAACTCACAGTAGTATCAAAATTAACATGTAATCTTAAGGATGCAAGGGTATTTTCAGCCCCACATAACAGCCCGCACTATAAAAATGTTCAATTTTGTGATTTTTTTTTCCAGTCCAAATATAGAGGAGAACCCACATTTCAAATTTCAAGTTTCTACGATATCGGGAAGTGGGTTATTTTTAATTGTTTCAGTGATTTTAAGGTGATGTTTTCTTGTAGTGACGTCATAAAACTGGCCGCTATCTTAAAACGGACGAGAGAAAGTAAAAGTCTTATATCTACATCGATCCGCTTAGGTATAAGGAACATACATGCAACAAAATATAAAAATCGGTCAACGCGTTTAGCCGTTATCGTAGGACAAAGAGACAGACAGACAGAAGTTTCTTGTAGCCATTTTTGGCCTATGCAACAATAACAAGTGCTAATATTAGGCCTAGCTTAAAACTTACAGGGAAAATTCTTAGCTTATTTCGTTGTTGAACTATCTTACTATTAAAATACTCGCACAACAGATAGTACTAAAGACAGGCGTATAACAACATTTACCTGGTACACTCAGCTCTTTGCCAATGTCGTTCCAAATTTTTGAGATGACGTCCACATTATGGTGTTCCTTTAACGATGTATTGTAAATTTGTGGGTTGTTTTGTACATAAAACAACAACCTGTCAACATCAACACTAGTAACTGCATCAACATCATCCTCCTGGCTTGCCATTTTCGTTTGACAGACAAACAACTGCTACACGCCACTACCACTGCCTCTCAACTACGATTCTCGCGCATGCGCAGAACGCTTTGCATCAAGCCTCTTGCCCGAAAGACGAAACTTGACAAGGCAGTACAAGGCGCCTTGCGGCGCCGCCTCGCCGCGCCATGCCGTGCACGATGCAGTGTGCGGCACCTCCATTGATAGCAATACAAACCACATCGCATGCGGCGCCTTACGGCAAAACGCCGCGCCGTGCCGTGCCGCGCCGTATCCGGTGTGCGGCCGGCCTAACAAAAGATTGATCCAAATACAAGATAGGCTAGATTTTGCCTAAATGAAAATTAAAGACTAACAAGGAGAGGGCAGGGTAACCGGGTTTCAGAATATCTCCATATTTGGTGTAGAGTAAGGTCACCTTTATAATGTAGACTATTAAGTGCACAAAGGTGTCGTGAGGGGGGGGGGGGGGTTTAGATTCGGCGTATGTTTATATCGTGGATGGGCACGTGGACCCGGCTACCGACCCTGTCCCAGGGCCATGACGTGACCCATGTGGAGGTATGCTCGACTTCCCCTTGCTAGCACTCACCGGCCCGGTTATGCTCGACTTCCCCCTGCTAGCACTCACCGGCCCGCTATGTTACTGCTCGTGGGGTCTTGAGGCGCCCCACACACCTCCGTCTCTATGCTGGGAAACTCGTCGAGAATTAAATGCAACGAGTCTGGTGAATATTGATATTTATTGGCGCCGACATGTACACTTACGATGCACACAGAAAACAGCACATAGTCCAGGTTTCTTGCTGACCAGGACACCGCGTGGCCCGGCCCCGAAAGTTTTATTAGTTGTCACAACTGTCCATAACATTGCATCATAATCCTGGCCTTTTTTGTAGTAAAAATTACAGTAGAATCTCATTTTTAAGTACCTGGAATTTACGAATTTCCGTGATTAACGTATTTTTTTTTCTTTTACCGTCATTTGCCCTATAATATTAATTCATTACTTTCTTGCTTTATGCAAAAGCATTTCCTGCAACTTAAGTAGCAACAGCTCTGTATTCAATAGAAAATCATCAGTAAAGTTTAAACGGAATAAGTTGAAAGTGAATAGTTGGAATATTATTTATTATATACTTGTGCTTGCGATAATGGCAGCTTAGTTTTCCTTTGTAAACAACTTATTTTTGTGCCATTTGCAACGGTGAACTTATTCGGCCACGAATCCAAACTTTGGTGCTGACACTAAGATTGAGTTCATTTTGCTATTTCTCCCCTTTGAAACTTTATTAAATAATGCATTAAAATAAAGTTGTATACTGGGATTTTTAAATAAATAAACAGGGGATTACTCTGCCATTGTTAAGAGACATTTTAAATGAACGTACCAAATCCTGTAAATATGGAGTTGTTGTGCATGTTCAGCAATGTTCGTTTTACCACCTCAGGTATTTAGGAAAGACAGTTGGCAGCACTGAATTTCCAAAAATTGTTTTGGGACATTGGATTTTTTTTTAACTTTGTTCCTAACCGTAAACAATTGTGTTTGAAAGTAGGTGCATTTGCTTAAAAGAATTATTTCCAATTAATATAGGAAATTATTAAATTTTAACTGCGTTTAACACCAAGTCCAAATATGAATTGTATGCATAGACTGTTATACCTGTATCTTGGCGCTCTGTCTTATCGCACATGTTTTCAGAATTATTTACATCGTATATCATTATCATCGAAAGATTTTTCAATTGAATGACCTAAAGTTATTATTATGATGGAATTAAAAAAATTATAGAAAGTGCAGTTTGTTGTAGAATATTACAAAGGGGATGGTTAGCCAAAAAAATTTTATTGTTCATAGAAACTAAAAACACTATTAGGTTAGTACACTTTTACTTAACCTCAAATTATGAATTATGAATTAGCAATATGTGTATTTAAGATTTTAAGTCCTATTCATACAAATATTAACTGATTCCGCCCGCATAAAATGTAATGAATTAATTGTCTTTTTACAAGCCTGTGCTATGATTAGTTACTACAGAATTCCCTTATTCAAAAAATTCTTTTATTGTTTTTACTATACAAAATACAGGGTTCGTCCGGAAAGTAATAGGACTGATTTTCTTCCGCCGCGACTGTACTTCGGAGCATGCGCGCACCGCCTGGATTTGGTAGAGGGGGTTCCTAGCTAACGAACGAGCGGCTGGTCAGTTGTCTCCGAGCAGCTGGAGAGTCAGGACAGGCTTTTTCGCACGACGTGTTTCTGTGAGTGGTGCAAGCCGAAAATGCAGCGTTCGTTAGAGCAGAGGTACGTGATTAAATTCTGTGTGAAACTCGGTAAATCTGCGACAGAGACGTCTGATATAATCAAGCAGGCTTACCCAGATGATGCTTTAGCAAGAAGTGGTGGGTTTGTTGGCACAAGGCCTTTTCGAAGGGCCGGAAAGAGGTCGCCGATGAAGACAGTGCTGGAAGACCTTCGACTGACAAACCCTGACAATGTGACTCGTGTGCGCAAAGTTTTGAACTCAGACCGTCGACTGAGTATTCGTTTAATTGCCCAGATGTTAAATTTACCAAAATCTGTGGTTCATGACATTGTGACGGAGCATTAGAACATGCGCAAAGTGTGCGCGAAGATGGTCCCAAAAATGCTCACTGACGACCAGAAATTGCGGCGAGTGGAAGTGTGCCAAGAAACAGCTACCTGACCAAGGCCGGCATCCCAACGCTTCCGCAGCCGGCCTACAGCCCAGATGTGCGCCCCCCCGGACTTCTTTTTGTTTCCTCGCTTGAAAAGGCCGATGAAAGGCAAGCATTTTGAGATGATAGAGGGGATCCATGCAGCTTGCACCGCGGCTCTCAAGGCTGTAATGATTGGCTCAATAAATTTTTTTAAATCGACTCAGTCCTATTACTTTCTGAACAAACCCTGTATTAAGCTAAGAGTGTGTTTTTTTATTATTGCATGTGTGTGTGTGTGTGTGTGTGTGTGTGTGTGTGTGTGTGTGTGTGTGTGTGTGTGTGTGTGTGTGTGTATATATATATATTAGAGGTGGACGGGAATAGCATTTTTACTTTGGGACGGGATTCGGTCAGGAAATACATCATATTTTCAGGATCGGGATCGGGAGCAAGAGCAGTAAATTGTCTCTTAGCTTGATGTACAGAAAATTATATTTACTTTTAAAATGTGCGTATTTTTAAGTCTTTTTTTAATAAACCATCCACATTTACAGTCCAAATCACAAAAAAGGAAAGACACACAAATACAAATAATAAATAACATAAAATGTAATAAATACAAACATCTTGTGTCCTACTCTACTTTAAAGTTTCATGAAGAAACACAAACTCTTCAACATGTTCACTTGTTAATTTAAGTACCTACATTGCAACTTGTTATTTGGTAATTTCTTAAAGAACTTCCAAATAGGCGCAGAAGACACACCTGGTTCACTTTTGCTACTGCCTGGAATGCCAGGCTCCATCGTTCACACAAGTGTATAAAGTACCCATTTTTATTAAATTAAATTTACCGGAAATAATTGTCACGCGTACTTTAAAAATACCACTTGTTTTTAATTTTTCACTTTCATTCTTACATAATGACCAACTACTAAAACGTAAAACCCTCTGATGTTTATGAAAGACGTTTATAATGGCATAAACATGTGAAACAAAGATGGCGTCTTTCAGTTTATTAGTGTTTCGAATATTACGCATTTGGCAACACTGCTTATTGTTGCTCTTTAATTTTCAAGACAAATTTTAACCTAAAAATACGGTAAAGATGTTAACATTCGCCAAACTTAAAAATAATATTTAACATTGAGTTCTTTATTTAGTCAGAGATTTATTTTAAACTATGTTTACAAACGAGTGTTGAATTTACGTTATTGTTCATAATATGTATTTTATTTTTTGTGATGTCTTTGTACTTTGTTCGTTTAATACGTATACGAAGTTGTTACGGGATGCATGTATACATAACGTATTTTTATAATATAAAAATTAGTATGACGAAGGTTTTACCTATTGAAAAAAAAATTGTTTTCCCGAGGTATTATCCCGAAGAGAAAAATTATTTTCCCGAAGTTCTGGAATGGTTTTTTTCCCGACTTTTATCCCGAATTTCGGGATCCGGTCCACCCCGAGTGTGTGTGTGTGTGTGTGTGTATATATGTGTGTGTATATATATATATATATATATAAAATTTATGCCAAACACGGTTAAATGAAAGATATATATCTCTTTTATTTAACTGTGTATGGCATAAATTCTTCTTGCACTCCTGAGAAGAGTAAAATAAAATTACCTAAATTTTTGTATTTGATTAAAAAAATATTCATTATTCGTTAATAGCTTAATATTCAATTCAAAATTTGATTCGAATGAAAAAAACAATATTTGCAGAAGCCTAATATACCCATGAAAGATACAATGTTTGAACTTTTAAGTGATGTAAGAGACTAAACTTTATTTACTACTCGTAGAAGCCCGTAGCTCACTCGGGAGCGGGCTTGCCTAGTAACCGCCAAATCTCTCTGCATTCATTCATTTTTCTTGTTTTGGTATTTTAATTTTTTGGCTTCCTGCGTGTATATATATATAAATATTAGAATGGATGAAAATTGGCAAATATGTGCATGTGTATAACCTATGAATAAACATAGTATCTACAGGAACTTGGTTGGCATTGTGCAAAACTTGACTTGTGCAAAATGTTGTATAACTTATTGGCTTATTGCTTTCCATGTTTTTGGGGAGTACCATCCAGGTGCTTGTAAAATCCCGAGCAATGATTTATGTCATGTTGGGTAAAATAAGATGGATGCCTTTAGTGTTGAATATTAATTTATAAGTGTGTGTTTTATTTTCAATTAGGTAAAAATAAAATATACATTATTTTTTTTGCCAAAATATTTTCGCACCAAAATTTTCATCCAATCCTCTATTTTTATTGAAAATATAGGTAGGAAGCAGAGAAAGAGGAAAAAATTTGAAAAAAAGGAGAAATAAAGATAATGATCAAACGACCTAGCGGTTACTAAACAACCATGCTTATGAGTTAGGTACGGTCTGACACGAGAAAGGAACAACATTGTCTTCTTACTTAGCTTAAATTTAAAAAAAAAAAGATGTCTTTCTATGGTATTCTTTGCTACATAGCCTAATTGCCTTTACACACTTAATAGTCAAGAGGTGACCTACCCCTACACCAAGTACAGTATAGAGCAGTGGTTCCCAAACAAATGGTGGGTCGCGACCCACTAGTGGGTCACGGAAGGGTTACAGGTGGGTCGTGACTCGATCCTAAAACTATCAGAAACCATAGAATAAACCATCAGAAAAGATAAGAAAAATCTAAACAAATCGAATTGTAGGCCAACACATATCTATTGTTAAATAAATAACTGTTTTGCTAAAAAGTGCTTATATTTTGTCAACCATTTTGAAATCAGAACACAAATTGTTTATCAATTATCAATCAGTATCATAAAAAAAGCACACACATCTTTATATATATATTTCTTGTGTGCGTGTGTATGTCACTGAACTCCTCCTAGACGGCTGGACCGATTTTGATGAAATTTTGTGTGTGAGTTCACGGTTTAGATTCACAATTGGATATTTTATCTCGATTCTGAGTTAAGAAAAACTAAAAAAAAACACTCTTTATAAGCAAAAATTGCAACACATTATTAGAATCCATTAGTTTTGCTATTGTAAGGAACTAAGTAGAGAGTATGAAAAAAATAAAGATCCTGACAGTTTATAGCGTCGCCATATTTGTTTCAATTTTCAATACCCTTTTTGTATATTACAATTTAAATTGCAGAAAAAAAATCATGTTTCATAGCCACACAAATAGTGAGGATGGTTTGGATTCACAATTGGATATTTTATCTCGATTCTGAGTTAATAAAAACAAAAAAAAAACACGCTTTAAAAGCAAAAATTGCAACGCATTATTAGAAGCCATTAAGTTTTGCTATTGTAAGGAACTAAGTAGAGAGTAAGCAAAAAATAAAGATCCTGACAGTTTATAGTGTCGCCATATTTGTTTCAACTTTCAATACCCTTTTTAAATATTACAATTTAAATTGCAGAAAAAAATCATGTTTCATAGCCACACAAATAGTGAGTGTGTGTCATTTCTCTATGTCCACGAGGTCTCGCCGCGTCAATTTTCTCCTTGGAGTGAACCCATCCGCTTCATTAAATAAACAGCTTTTATCGTTGAATGATTTCATGATTTATTTAATGAAAATATGCTCTCATAAAAAAATTAGTTAGATAGACATTCAATAGGTGTCTTTCTCTCACTCTCTCTCTCTCTCTGAAATATATGTAGCTTGCTCGCGGGTCAGTAATGCAGACAATCTTTACATTCTAGCTCGAGACGGAAAAAACAGTAAATGTGGTTTACAAAGACATTTTATGAAGTGTCTTCCCGTTATTACATTTAAAGTGACGTCGTCCGGCCGACGACCACCCCAGAGCCCGACCTGCACCCGCCAGTATACGCTCCCGCTAACGGAACACACCCCTGGCCATGGCCCACCCGAGTCAGGCGAGCCGAACAGCGATTAAAGGCAAACCCGCGAAAACCTGAGTAGACAAGAGAAGAACCGTACCCATTCCTCCTGGAACATTAAATTAGGATTTTAGCGACAATAAAGTCTCTTCCAGACACACCCATTTAGAGTCTAGCGTAATGAGGTCAAACCTGGCGCAAGAGAGGCCGAGCCTCCCTCGGACGCCATGCCAGTTCGGCAGTTCAGCACAGCTCACGGACCGGGGTGGACCTACGTCCCACGGAGGGGCAACAGCCTTTGTCTTCATCGAAAGTAACGTCCAGTAAATATAGTCACTAATTAACAGAACCCCTTTTTTTACTTAACCTCTCCGTGAGTACCCGGTCCCCCTTTTCGGTCCAGGACCTAATCCGACCGCATCAGTTTAAAGACACCCCGCACCACATTTGGTCAGCGGGGTTGATCTTCAGTATACGGCACGGGCCGCCTCCCGCAACTCACAGAACTTTACTTAAGGTCACGCGCACGGCGCTGACCACAAACCCGCAAGGGAGCTTAGACGAACTTAATTTCGGTGCGTGTTTCACCACAGTGGGCACAACACCCGCGTAGAGACATTCGTATACGGGATTGGCCGTCTCCAACCGCCCACCCCTTAATTCAGTGTATTTTGTTTCCCGGATTTTGTATTACTAACTTACGTTACCCGAGTAACGAGTGCCACGTAATTTGTGCGCGCCCCCTTAATTCAGTGTATTTTTGTGTCCCGTATTCTGTATTACTAACTTACGTTACCCGAGTAACGAGTGCCACGTAATTTGTGCGCGCCCCCTTAATTCAGTGTATTTTTGTGTCCCGTATTTTGTATTACTAGCTTACGTTACCCGAGTAACGAGTGCCACGTAACTTGTGCGCACCCCCTTAATTCAGTGTACTTTGTGTCCCGCCTTTGTGTAACGAAATTACGTTACCCGCGTAACCAGTGAGACGTATGAGACGTAACAGTGTCCGAGGCCCACGTAACGCGGAACACAAACAATACGGCGCCACGGAATAACGAGTAAACCCCCCCCGGGGACCTCTGTAGAGTGTTGTATTGTGTACGACTCGCTCCTATGAATATAAGGTACGACACCGCCACCTCAACTCCACGTCTCTTATTTAAACATCATCTCACGCAACACCGCCGCCGGCCCTAGTGGGCCACGGAGGGGCACATACATCCACGACCCCAAATTCACGACTAGAGCCGAGTTAGTCTGGCGCCCACCCGGACAATATGTATCAAGAGCCGCCTTTCCCCACTAGGAGCCACACCGGGACTCGAGCCCGAGACCCCGGACGACGGCAAAAGTAGAAACATATTTACTCAAAATTTAGGTAGTAACATATTTTTATTGCAAAGACTGAAATAGAGGTGAGAAAAATTATCATTTGTGAACATAAGAAAACTACTACAACTGTATCAACTGTTATGTTATAATGTTTAAATTTCTAAATGGTGCAAGATAATACAAAATTCCACGCGGTAAAGTCGTGGGCAGCAGATACGTATAGTTATAGGTGTGGTGCTATGCATGCTGATTTTTCATATACTGCATGGATGCGAACATGTAAGAATAATCTATCTACCTTACTATAATAAAACAGTACTTTTTCTGTCTGTCTGTTTGTACGCGATTTTGATGAAATTTTGTGTGTGAGTTCACGGGGATTCGAGGATGGTTTAGATTCACAATTGGATATTTTATCTCGATTCTGAGTTAAGAAAAACTAAAAATACACGCTTTAAAAGCAAAAAAACTAAGCATTGTTGATAATTAGCCTCCATGGCAACGGGCTTTTGCATTGTTGTTGCCTTCTGCGTAACCATGGGAAAGGTTTTTGGTAATGGCAGGGGCGTGCCCAAGAGGAGAGGTATGTATAATGAGAAGATACAAAATGTCCAGCGTAGAAATACTTACCGCCATATCCATATCTCACAAAAAGTACATTTGGGCAGGACAATGTCTGTCGGGTCCACTAGAAAGATATATAGAGAGATAGAGATATAAATAGAAAGATAGAGAGAGTTATAGAGATATACATAGAGAGATAGAGAATTAGAGAGATGAAGAGAGATGCTTAGTATACGTTTAAAAAATTACAAAAAAAAATTGATTGAGGCATTGCAACGCATGCCGGGCATTATCTAGTACACATATGTATTTATATTATTTGATGGTAAATTATATATAAATAAGGAAGGGATATGATACAAATAAGGTTTTTTACTCCACCATGGACTGATAGAGCGTGGCGGTATTCCTTTAAGGAAAGGTGGGTTGCCAGCTGAAAAAGTTTGGGAACCACTGGTATAGAGATATTCTGATACCCGGTTATCCTGCCCCCTCCTTATAAGATTGTAATGTAACAAGAGGAATTAGTGAGAATAAATATATCTAGAAATCAGATCATTCAACACTTTTACCAGGTTGTCCACATTATGGACAGTCAGGGAAGTTTTAGTTGATCAGGAAGTCTCAAAGAATATACTTAAATTCCTGGAAAAGTGGTGGAAATTTCCGAGTGGTAGACTGAAATAATTTTTTCTCAGATGGTTTTAAGTGTATAGTCATTCATACTCACAATTTAATGGCATATGTAAGGCTCTTTTTGATTTTTAAATTTATATTATATAATTCTAGGCCAGCTATGGGAATGATGGAAGCTATATTTTGGTTATTTCTTTCATATAATTACAAAATAGATAAATTATATTTAAAAAGTAGTGGAAATTTGAAGTTTGGGTCATGGAGAGGTAGGGAAAAATCAGGGAACATTTATTACAGATTTTTATGGACACCATGTTTATATAGGTATGTTTTTATAGGAAATAAATTTTTACATAGAACCATATATAATAGTTAAATTGAAAACATACTTTTACAGTAAGCTAACTAATAACCCACGGCTTTGCTCGTGCAATTTCGGGATATTGCTGATATCTTACCATTGAAAGAAATGTATGTGATTTATTCCAAACATTTTTACTATAGATACATGCATAACAAATTGTCAGGTACATAAAAGATTTTATTCATAACAAAATTTTTTGGGAATAATTTTTTAAAGTGGTTATGCATAGGCTTTTATAATTTTTATTATAGATGAAATATTTTTTTTTTAGTGTGAACGAGAATATATTTTACCTTGATGAAATAAAACTTACTTCCTTGTCATTTCATGAGGTAGACAATGTAAAAAATTATTAGACATGCACCCATTTCTTTTTAATTAAGTTATTTGCCATTGTTTTCTAAAAATCTTTAATTTATTATGTTTAAAAATATGCTTAGAATGATTTAATAATTTAACCTCATATACCAGGGTTGCCACTGGTCCCTAAAAGTCCCTAAAAGTCCCTATTTTTCCATAGGTCCCTTAAAAGTCCCTATTTTTTGATAGGTCCCTAAAGTCCCTTTTTTTTTAAATTTTGAAATGGATATATTGGAAAATTAGCATATTTATTTAATTTTTTATGAATGTGTCATGAACAGTGGCCATCAACACGCTTCCACACATCCATAAAGTTTTGCATCTGTCGAGCTACATTTTCCTGCATCTTACTACATGTAAGTTTTACAGTATTGATATTGTTTTATTATTCTTTCAATGTTTTTATTAAAAAATATTGTGTGAACAAATTAAAATTTTATGGGGAAGATAACATTGTTAAGCCCCAATGAAGATTAACTGAGGGGCACACATGCTCCATCTTGGTATAACACAAGTTGTTTGTAGCATTTATTTCAGGTACCATCTATATAGCTTATAATCTAGTTGCAGAACATATAATGACAAAGTTGTCAATACTTTAACCAATACTGAAATGTTTTCAGTGTCTTCAGCCTAACAAGAGAGTGTTAGACCAGAGTTCACTTGATATTGTTATCAGCAAAACTCTTCCATTGAACATAAATACAAACCTGCTTTTTGATGAGTGGAAGTTATTGCAGTCAGAACCAGATCAAGACATAATTGACAAGTGTGAAGTAAGAATTGACAAATACTGGTATCATTTCATGACATTAAAAAATGCTTTAGGGTCTCCAAAGTATCCAACAGTTTCAACTGTAGTCGAGCTGCATTGGCAGTATCACATGGAAATTCAGATGTAGAGAGAGGGTTTTCAACTTCAGTGAGAATTTTAACAGAAGACAGGTCTTTGTTGTCAGAACGCACTCTCAATGCTGTGTTAATTGTAAAGTCAGCCTTAAAAATATATGACAACAAACCACATTTGGTACCTGTGACAAGAGAGCTCCTGAATCTTGCAAGGTGTGCTCATCAGAAATGTTGTGCTTATTTAGAGGAGCATAAAGCAAAAAAATGATTGGAAGCAAAAAAACTGGAAGAACAGAGGAAAAAGGTTGAAGAAAAGCAGCATACTATAATGTTGGAGAAAAAAAAGATGTCTATTTTCCAAGCTGAAGAGAAGTTGAAAGATTTGAGAAATAAAAAAGAGAAAAAAAGGAAAACTGCTGAAAAGTTATTTTCAGAAGCTAATAAAAGACTTAAAGAGGCACTTAAGTCAAATGATATTGCTGCTTTAAAAGAAGAAGCAAGTCTTGCACAGGCAATGAATGATTGAAGGGGTTATGAAAGTCCAGAATAAAAGTTATGGTGGAAAGGGAATGGTATGAGCAAAATATATAATGTTTTTTCCCTTAAATTAATTTATAATCAAAAACAGCATTTATTTGCATTACTTGTTAGTAATATTTGACAAAATGTTTCTTAAATATTTTCTAACACTGAAGATTGCAAGACTTTAAAAGAAAAATAAGAAAATTGACATTTCTTACTGCAAAACTTCAAGGTAAATTAAACTATAAAGTATAATATTATGGAATGACATACACACATTGTATTTTTGCTCATTGGGGAGAAGGGTGACCATTCTTTTAACGATGGTATTGAACACATTATCTATTGTGGTTTTGGTTGTAGCAGAACAGGGACTCAAGTTTTATATACTGGATTACTTGGTATGCTGAGTTAATACTGTGTTATTTGTTGTACTCGACCATAAAATTGTATAAAAAATTCTAGAAATGTTAAGGTTTCCGCAAAATTTCAGTCCCTAAAAAGACCCTAAAAGGTCCCTTTTCTTATTCTGTCAGTCCCTAAAACACCCTATTTTTGGAGGTCCAGCTGGATGGCAACCCTGATATACAAATTAAGATATTAAATACAATTACATTCTTATTTGAAGTGTAGAATATAGATATCAAAGTTCTTATCCAACATATTAGTTATTTGTTAGTCATACTTAGTATTACTGAAAAAAAATTCCCAAAGTTTTTTCCCATTTCCTCTTTTCCACAGGGATGCCTGTGCGAAAATTGAGAAATAAGTAAATATGGCAATATCTGTTGAACAAACAAAAAACACATTTTTGTATTACTTGCAAACTTCAAAATAATTTTAATAAAATTACATTTATATTGATTTAAATTTATCTGCCACTACTGATTTAATGGATTCTATGCTTTTTTTTTTAATAACAGCAACCTCTGTTAGAATTTCCGGTGTGATATTTTGAAGAACGTTAAATAAGAGAAAGTAGCTTAAATTATGTTTATTAATAACTTCCACCATTTTAAATTAAGTTTGATATTATCAGAAGATATTATTTTTTAATTTTAAAACCATATTACAATATTTAACCTCTTAAGAAGTAGAACTTCAGCACATAGTAAAAAAGAGTTGGTAGATTTTTTTTAAAATTATACTTCATAATATACATTTAGCTTGATTAGCATCAGAGATACGACTTTTAGAATAAAAGAAATTGACCGCTGTTTCACCCCTTTTGTGGTGGAATAAATAAAAATGGTAAAGGTTAAAACATGATATTAAATAATAAAATGTACTTTACTCTTGCACAGTTTTTTACATCTGTGTTAATTTGCAAGGTTGTATGATTTATTACAATAGAAACTTAAATGTGCCCATTTCACTTCCTTGGGGTTGAATATCAAAAATTGGTTAAAACACCCTACTTAATGGTTATTCTTTCTCGGTTTCTTACATCCAGCTTTATTTATTATGGTGATATATGTTTTTTATGATAAAACAAATTTTACACTGTTAAAAGCCAAAATTTGGAAAATTGAAAATATTCAATTTGTTACTATAAAGGCTTGGTGTTAATTCTTAAATTCTTACCATTAGATCTAGTAGATTCGGATATGCATTTTTTCTTTAAATTAAAATTAAACCCTTTTCCAACCATTGGGGGCGAAATCTTGGAAAGCAATAAAATAATAATTAATTAATTATTTTTTTACATTGTTACTAAATAATTTACATCTTATTTGATTCGTTCTGGATATAGAATTTTTTAAAATAAATGAAAACTTACCAATTTTTCACTCTTAAAAGACAACTTCAGAGAATGAAAAACATATGCAATATGTAACTCTGGTCAAAGTTGTGGTTTTTATTAGCTTCTTACTTTTAGTTTTAAGGAATTCCAAGTGTTAATATTTTTTTGTAAACATATCTACCCCTTTTACCCCTCTTAGGGTTTTAATTTTGCAAAATCATACCATTAGGGTTGGTAGTTTTTGTATGTTTATTATTGTTACTAGTGATGGGTTAAATCCCAATTTTCTCGAATCCGAATCTCGAATCCGAAATACGAAGAGAGCCTCGAACCCGAATCCAGATTTAAAAAATTGAAAATGAAATAATTTACAGTAAATAAAAATTTTAACAAAGATAAAATCATTATTCATAGCACTTGTTTTGTTCATGAGATGATTAGCTTTATTTCAAAATTGGAAATTTCTAATGATTTTACAGTATCTAAAATGTTGTTAACGTATACCAACCAACCCTTGTTACAATATCACTATTGTATTTATACCTAACCATTTGATAGAATGATAAACTACTTGAAGTATCACTATGCCATCTTGCAGAATGATTTGAAAACATGACAGAAAATTAAGAAAATAATCATTCCAAGAATTTCTGAATGTTATTACAAAATAAAAAGTTTGAGTTTCAGAAACTATCTCAAAAATATACATAAATCATCTCCTTAACTTTATTAAATTCTACCAAAAAATTTAAATAACATACAGTCGAATCATTTAAAACACGTGGTAGGTACTGAATGAAGCAGTACACCAACTCTTATCTTTTGGCATAAACAGGGCATAACCTACACAATGTATATGCTTCTAGATGTTGTAATAACAACTATAGTAAATGAAAACATGGGGAGGGGGCTAAACATACTTTAAACACATTGTAACATGTCTTCACATACCATTTACAAGTATTTCTTGGCCTAACCTATAAGATTTATAAAACTGTATTATTTTTAAATTTTGTTCGGACATTTACCGGGAAGCTACATTATTATCCATTTGAAAAACAAAATTTTTGTGTTATGTTAAGTAATGAAAGAAATATATGAAACCAGGTATAAATATAAAATGTGTTGCAGTTTTTACTGTAAACAAAGCCACCTTTTCTTCCCCCTCATTTTTTCCCCTAAATAACCATAGATAAGAGAATACAAGACGTACAAACACAGCACAAAGAGCAGTTTATCACATTTTTTTCGTTCAAAAATAAAATTAATAGCTCGGTAGGAAAAAATACTACATTCTAGATATATCTCAAAATACTTTGTTTCCGGTGTTAAAAGTCTATGACCTTCCGCGTGATGTTTTCAGAAATGGTGTCGATCAACTCTCATAAACAGCTGTATTCCGCTCCAAACATTGTTTTTTCCAAAAAAATGTTGAAATATTTCAGGAAAAACTTTAAAAACAGCAGAATATTGTCATTTTCCGCAAATTTCGCACTTCACCATAGTTTTGGGTCCCTAAATATGGCAAACTATACATTTTTATACGTTTCATGAACTTGGTTTTCCAGATAAGTACATGAAAGGTATTTAATTTCCATAATGAATATATATTAAAAGAATATTATTTTGGGAAACAGTGTTAGAAAAAGTACAAAGATAAACAAAAATAAGCGTAGTAAACATAAGAGTTTGTCAATATTGAATTTTTTTAATTTACTATATTTTCTTAGAATGTTTACCTTGAAACTGAATCTTTTTCCTCGAATTCCAAATCTTTCGGTTACTGGAGATTCAGTGGTATTTGAGGATTCGACTGGCCCATCCCTAATTGTTACCCAATATCTTTTACTATCCTTGATTCATTTCAGAGTTATAAATATTTATCTTAAAAACATATCAACCATTTTTCACTTCTTAGGGGTTGAATTTTGTAAAATGGTAAAATTGTTGTTTGTAATTTTTGTATGATAATTATCAAACCCCGATATATTTTATTATTTAAATTAACTTTAGAGACATAATTATTAACATGAAAACCTAATTTATCCTTTTTTAATGCCATAGGGGTTGAATTTTGCAAAATGGTAAGATTGTAGTTGGTTGTATTTGTATGTTTTTTTATTTTAAAACCAAATTAACATTTTTTCACCCGTTAAGAGTGGAATTTTGCAAAATGGTAATTTGTGTTTGATAGTATTCGTATGTTATTTTTTATGGTAGCCAAAATATTTTCTTATGTGTGATTAGATTCAGAGATATAATTATTTATTTTAAAACCTATTTTACTCCTTTTTCACCCCGTAGAAGTTTAATTTCGCAAAATCATAAAATTGTGGTTGTTAATATTTGTATGTTTATTATTGGTACTCAATATATTTTCTTATGCTAACTAGTTTCAGAGATATAGTTAACTGTCTTAAAATTGTAGTAACCCCTTTTTCACTCCCTAGGGAATGAATTCTGTAATTTGTATGTGTAGCCTAGTTCTTAAGTTGATTAAAGATGTTTCTAATTACAAAAAGTTCATCAAAATCCATTTAGTAGTTTTCGATTGATGCTGTAACAAACGCAGAGCTGCCAACCATTACGGATTTTCCGTAATTATTACGGATTTTAACCCCGAATTACGGAATTACGGAACATCGCTGGTTTATTACGGAAACGAGGCTTTGTGTTGCATGGTAACGGAGAAAATTCCGTTTCTGCTGTGCGTGTTTCGTGAACGCAGTTTCAATACATCGCTTGGTTGCTCAAATAATAGAACTAGTAAGTGTGCGCATGTACGATGTACTGTCGAAATAAGTAAATTAATTCTCGTGTTTTTAAATAATAATGGGATGGTATTACGTCCGTTGTACGATACAGCTAGTACATATTCTCGGACTTATCGTTTGAAGGCTACTTACATCACGATAATTTTTGTACGGTACTTTGGCTAACCTGTGTTGTGTTATTTTATTTCTTGAAAGCCATTTTTTTCATCATAGTGTTTTTGTCCGGTTTTTGTCGTGTCTACAGACGTGAAATTTTTTTATGTTTTTCGATAGTGTTGTGTTCTTCAGTGCCGGTTGTAGAAATGAAGCGTGTGACAGAATAATGTGTATCTGGAAAGAAAAAAAAAACACGCAAGTCTTCAGAACTTTCGACTTAAATATTCAAAAGAATGGCCATGCTTGTCGTTTTCAAATGTTTGGAACGCCACGGTTTTGTAATGTATGCACGTGTGACTTTTCGATTGCACATGGTGGAAGGGATGACTGTAAACGGCATATTGAATCAAAGAAACATGCAGAACATTTTAAAGCCGTGACGAGCAGTAAATCTATATCTTCGTTTTTTCTCTACACCTGAAGAAACGAAAGTAACGAACGCAGTTATTGTTTACAAGTCCTTGTGTTTGTCTTGTTGTTTGTTTACATGACATTTCTTATCCAACCAGGATAAAAGAAGCAAATAAAAATACAGTTGTTTTAAAGTTTAACTTTGAATACTTTGAATTGAAGATTAAAAATATCCAGTAAAATTATTAATATTTCTTACATATTCAGATGATTGTATTGTTCAAATAGATTTTTTTTATTCATTAATTTGCATTGTATTCATATTTTTCTTTTTCTTTTGCATATTATTGTCCCTGTTTTATCTTGTGGGTGTGTTATAATTAGGCTTGCCATAACTTCTCCGAGCCAAACCGGGACAGCGGATTGACCCGGGGGGGGGGGGGGGGGGGGGGGGTTTGGGACAGCCCCTGGGAAAAATTATGTTAAAAATTAAACCTTGAAATTCCCATAAAGATAAACACATTTTTCGGACAACTTTTTTGTATTATGTTTTACATTAAAATTATTTACATTAAATTAGTATTCATATGTTAATAAAACAAAACAAAAAAGTTATTTCCCCATTCCAAACAGTTCAGACAGACTTGAAAGTAATTCTTTTAACATTTACTTTTTACTTCTAAATAGTTCATAAAAGTCTGAGCAATAGGAATGCAAATTTACTTTGCGTGTCGAAAAAAAAATCCCTGTCTCCCCAAAGCGTTGTTCACTAATGAAAATTTTTCTTTCTACAATAATTGCCGATGTACCTGGCAAACAAAACATCTATTCTAAAACCCTGCCAAGATTTGGAAAGTTGACCCCTTGAACAGAGAAGTGATTAAAGAGCTGCGTATATTGGCTGGTAGTTCTGTTCAACCTGTTTCCATTTTTTTAATACAATTTTTTCGTTGTTACTTACCGCTGACCGGGACACGGACAAAACCGGCCTGGACACCGGGACAACAGCTTCAAACCGGGACTGTCCCGGTCAAACCGGGACGTATGGCAAGCCTATAAGTTATAATGCCCAATGAAAAATTTATCGTGCATGATTTACGCGTACTTTTTTCATATACCTAATTGCCATTACTGATGGGTGTGATTTGAGGTTGGCAGCTCTGCAAACGGACAAAATTTTTAAAACTTATATTTTTGAGTTCTCAATAACATAAATACCCATTGCCAATATTTTTGTCATGATTTTATCGATGTACAGATTATAACCTCAACCTTTTATTATTGGTATAGATTAAATTACTAGTGACGGGCCAATATAATTCTCAAATACCGTTGGGACTTTAGTATTTAAATATTACACATTCGTAAAAACTTATTTATATTTTACTGGAAAAAAAAAACTATAAAATAAATTTTGTTTTTGCCACCAGCTGCAGTGCTCTCAAATGTTGTTTTTGCACTTAAAAAAATTTGTGACAATAATTGAATTGTTTAAAATCTGATAACATGTTGGTATGCTTTTTTTATAAAATTGAATTTTTCATCCCATATAATATATATTATTTTACTCCTTAACACTTGAGAACTAGATTGGCATTCAAGTCATTCTTTAAGAATTGCATTAGAGATTTGGATGATAAAAAAATAATTCTATCCAACACTGATTATGAGGCCCAACTAGTTTCAAGAAATTACATACTTAAATATTTTAGTGACACAAAAAAAAGGAGGATGAATTTACTAATTGCAGATATTTGTCATGATGGAAGCGCTCGCAGACGGCGCAGTGAAGATGGGTATCCCACGTGCCAGTTCGATCGAGCTAGTGGCCCAGACAGTGCTCGGCTCTGCAAAAATGGTTCTGGAATCTGGACAGCATCCCGGCCAGCTGAAAGACAGTGTCTGCTCACCTGGCGGCTCCAGCATCTGTGGCATTAATGTACTGGAGCGTGCTGGGGTCAGGTATGTTGCAATCAAAGTAAATTGCATAATTTTGCAGCAATTGGTTTTCTAGGTGGAGTTGCATCACAGTGGTTGTGTTTGCCAACGTTTCATTCCGAATCAGGAGTGTATAGAGAATTTTCTGGGAGGGAATATAACTACTGTGTCTGTTTTTTGGTTTTACAGTCTTTTTTTGTTGGTGGGAATTTTTTATAGATTTTTTAGAATTTTTGAGGAAAGGTGTATATATTCCTCCATTGCCCCCCCCCCCCCCCCCCCCCCTCATGTACGCTCCTGCTTCTAATTACAGCCAGCATCTCCAGGTTAGAATGAACTACAAAATGGCTACCACTGTGACAGGGTTCAACATTGAAAGCAAAGAGAGCTTATTTTACCATGGTTTGTTTTGAAATACTGAGTTATAATTAATAATATTTCATAATTTTCACACAAAGCTTATTCTCTTTACTGAAATTATCTAAAAAAAAAGGTTCTTTTGTACATGTAAAATTAAGTCAAAGCAAAACTTACATCTTTAGAAGGAATTAAAATATAATTTAATATCAAAAAATTAATAACTTAATATACGTACTCTTAAAAATGGTCTTTCGTTGAAAAACCATACGCAATACTAACTGTGTCATTTGTACCATATCAGTCCTCTGGCGTTTACTTCCTGACCCTTGGCATCAGACATAACGGATAAAACTTCAAGTGTTTCTTTTTTCCGAGTTTTTACTTTCCTTCAGCTCTCGCTCGTGGTAACGACTGCAGACACAACACAATTCTAAAACTATGGCACACATTAATGTGTGATTTGACATGTAAAAACCGGAGGAACTCATTAATGGAAGACACTTAAATAATTATACATGGGAAACCCAACTGTTAGTTCTGGAATTATTTGTTTCTCTTTATATATCAGTTATAGCTAAAGTATCCACCAGATTTCTAGACGGTCAAGACTTCAAATGAGACTAAGCCTAAACAGACACAATGGTGAGAATTTTCCCGTGTAAACAATAGGCTTGCAGTCTAGAATCACACACCATTCATTTACCAAGATGCCTACTGAAAAATGTTCATAAAAGCAGAAGCAAGGTTTATGTTTATTTTTTCTATTAAAGAACATTAATCCCTAACATTTTTCAGAAGGTATAGTGGAAAAAGGCTTACAAAATTTTTAAAAAATAACTTTGTTCAAGATGGTATTTTAACCAGTGACTACATGGTTAAAATCAGTATAATTTGATTATAAGTTTACGATATTGTAATTTATTTCAGTGTAAAATTTGATGCACCAAGTTTTATTCGTTTTGAAAATTCACTTAGAAGACTTTAAAAAAACCTTGACAAAATCTGAAAAAAAAAAAATAATAAATAAATAAAACTAGACCTAAGATGATTTTATAAAGTAGTATAATATCAAAGAGAAATTTTTTTAATCCAAAATTGTTATGTGATTAGTTGAAGCGCTATGCGTTTCACATACGACTAAAATTCACCATTTTTGTTACTATGTACTAGTAACCATCAACATAAAATTAAACATTTTAAATAATAGATTTTTTGTTTACTTATTACTTTTTGCTGGTATAGAACAACATAGCATAATTTTTTTGTATATATACACACACGCAAGCACGCACCCACACACATGCACACACACACACACACCAACACACGCACACCAACACACACACACACACCAATATACACACACACACACTTACTTGTGTGTTGTAAAAGAAACACTAACATATTTATGCTGACTTTTTCCACAGTTGCCAAACACTTTACCAAATCCGCAATACTAAATTAATTGTACACTATGCAGATAATACCAAAATTAATGTTCTTTGAGCAGACATTTAAATTAAGACCTTGTATGAAATTTGTGTAAACTTTATCTTAAAATGTAAAAATGTTTGTTAATGTTTTTTCTGGACTTAAAAAAAAATTTTGTTTTGCATACAGGGGTGTTCTAATGGATGCAATTGAAGCAACTGTGAAGAGATCGGAAGAAATGGGGAAGCTGTCATGAAAACACTAACTTGGTCATGTAAAAAGGACTTTTGTTTATTAAACTCCTGTTCAGTGCTGTACATTACCATTTGATATTCAACTGTAATGTTTTTATTAAAAAAATTTAAGAAGTGACTACAGTGACAGTACCAACAGTGTTGTTATGGTTTTTTGCCTTTTTTTTTGTAATATATAAATTAACAGTAATTTAGACACCAATAAAACTAACAGATTATTTTCCCTTGCCCTTTTATTATACAGTATAATATATGGTATAATTAATTCCCCATTGCATTATGTACATCTATCTACATCAGTTCTTTCAACAGTGTCATCTTTTTTTTTTTGGGTTTTTTCTTACTTTTCCAGGAAGTTAGTTTTGATAAGTTAGTTTAATAGTGTACTGAATTGCACCCTAGACCACCGGACTAGCAAAAGGATTGGCCTAGGAGTGGACAGACATGTTTCATTAACACTTGAAGAATTCAATTGGGCGCTGAAGATTATAGGTTCTAGTAAAATGTTACTGTTGTCGATTAGTTACTGAAATAATGTCTCTCAAACACAAATTGATACAGTATTTTCCTAAATATAATGCAATAATTTTTTCAAAATTGCTGAAACTGAAAGTGAGGGTTATCTTTCCTGCTGGAAGAATGTTTTGAAATGGCGCGGCACAGTGAGAGAACTGTGTCAATGTTATAACTGGCAACAGCGTGAAGTAACAGTGCTACTAGTCTGACATTGTCGGGGGTATTGTTAATGAGACGTACGAGTTGACTGGGCGCCACCGTGTCAAGAGCACGGACCTGGCGGAGACTCTTGCCTCAGGGCGTGACGTCGCCCGTGTGAGGACATGACTCGACCACCTTGCTGCAGTTCTCGGCGACACCTGAACCTGGCCTGATCTCAGCGCCGGGCACGCTCTGATGATTAGATGGGTGGGTTCTTAGGGCGTCCCACACGCCAGACATCGAGGAGGCAAACACGTGATCAGGCACTCAGACAACAGGCACGTGGTAGAACTGAGCTGACTGTCACAGGCGCACGTGCACAGATTGTCCACACGTTTATTTAAGAATCCAACTCTACAAGGTAACTCAAATAAACACTCCGCGGTACGTCCGGTTTACGTCGAGTTCAGCTCCCTCTCACGGCGATGACGAAGAAGAACTGCCGGGAAAAACATGGCTGCCAGGTAGCCTCAACACAAGCCTCTCGCGTCATCTTTTCGAGGTCCGTGGCGCTCTATCCCCACACTACACATGCGGCGGGAGGTTTGAATGCCGTGGCTGGAGATACTGGCGTATCGGGCTCGGAGGTATTGCCCCGGACGATGTCAAGTCATTGTTTGGGTCAGTATTTAAAGTAATTGTCATTTGTTTGGTCAATTTTGCTTTGTTTTGCATTGTAGGAAAATGAAATTTTTTCATAAAATGGATTCTGTAGAGAGGTGTGGAAGATCATAATTTAAAATCTCAAATGACTGAGGCAAAATTACAATTCTGACTTTCAGATTATAGTGGCAAATCACACAATTCAAACAAACTGCCAAGCTGCTCGTAAATATGACTTTACTGAAAGCAACATGTGTATTTGGAGGGCAGATTTGTCTCAAGAATGCAAATGGTTCAAGGAAAGCATTCAGGGGGCCTAAAAAGTGATGGTTTTTTGATATTGGAACCCATTTGGTAAATATCATCAAAGAGATGAGATAGAATTCCAGTTTTACAAGACGTAATGAAATTAAAAGCCCAAGATATTGCTCATGAATTGAATATTCTGCAGACTAGCTTCAAGGCAAGTACCTACTGGTTGGTGCGTAAGAATGATGCGTCGTTTGTGGTTTTTGTTTGCTGCACAAAACACAACTAGCACAAAAACTGCCAAAATATTTTCAAGAGAAATTGATTAAATTTCAGCGCTATGTGATTGGTTTGCATGAACAAGATGATTATTTGTACAGCCAAGTTGAAAATTCTGACCAAATGGCAGTGTGTTTCGACGTACCCAGCAAAAGTACTGTTGAAACTAGAGGCGTGAAGATTGTCACCGTGCACGCGACTGGAAATGAGATGATGTAAGTCATGGTGATGTTATCTGTTTTGGCAGACTGCAGGGAACTGCCACCATTCATCATCTTAAGGAAAAATAAATAAATTCTAAAGAAGCTTTTCAGCTGGACGTAATCATTCTTTGTCAAAAAAAAAGGTTGGATGATGAGTGATTTAATGCAAAAATGGTTACGACTGGTGTGAAATATGCACCTGGGTGCACTTCTGAAGAAAAGGGGCATGTTGGTCCTTGGTGCGTTTCGGGGACATCTGACACCATAGGTTAAAAGTACGATAAATAATTTCAGCACAGACTTGGTTGTTATACCAGCTGGAATGATGCCAGCTACAAATTCTCGATGTAAACAAGCCATTTAAGGACCACCTTTGGCAGCAGTATAGCAGGGTGTCTACTGACCGGGAATTTCGGGAATTGTACACGATTTTTACAAATCGGGCAAAAACGGGAATCGTACATATTTTTTGCCTATTGTACGGGAATTATTTTTTTTTTTTTTGCTTATTGTGATTTCCAATGTATTTTCACATTTAGTAATTCTTTCTCAGTAAAACAAAGGCCTTCGTATGGATCAATAAGAATTTGTTCGGCTGCTCTATTAGACGTCCGACTATGCAGGTTTTAAAAGTGAGTATTATTATTATTATTATTATTTATTAAATTTTTTGTCACCTGTCCCCTCGAATTAATGTTATTAAATTTGTTCGATTATGCAGTAACAACCCAGTAAATTACGGCATTATTTGAAGTAGCACAGTCATAAATTCGAAGTAGAGTTTTTTATTAATTTACGTTAATATTTAATTGCCGTGCGCAAAAGTACTTGTGTACCATTAAACTCAATTCAACGTATTTATAATGTGACAGTTCAACAAAACATATAATGCTTTCCTTAATAACTATTCCGTTCCTTTATGGAGTATTTACTTAAGCCCATTTAATAGATTTCAGTGGGTTTATATTACGTTTAAATATCCCCCAATGCGCGAGTATTTAGCCAGTGTTTATATTACGCCATCCTGCATGTTACCAATAGGCCAACAGCTCTAGTGGGAAACGATGAAAGCTTTCAGGCTGACTAAGATGCACTAGTGTCAAATAACGCAACTACGCAGACACGCTGACGTGTCCCTGGCAGAGATCGACGGTGTTGGAATGTTTCAGGTGCTGCCGAAGAGCTCCTGTAGTCGAGCTGCAGCCGAGGGTCTTTGGGGCAGACCTCTCTCGATGTAAAGCTCCAGGGACCGGCGGTCAGGGAGGAATGTCGATGAGGATGAGGGAGTGGAGGGCAATGGCAAAGGGGGGTGGGGCAGGCGAGCAAGAAGGAGCCTAGAGCGTAATTCCCGAGGGGCCGCTCCAGGGAGAGGAGGGAGCCTAGAGCGTAATCCCCGAGGGGCCGCTCCAGGGAGAGGAGGGAGTCTAGAGCGTAATCCCCGAGGGGCCGCTCCAGGAAGAGGAGGGAAGCTAGAGTGAAATCCTCGAAAGGCCAATCCAGCAACGAGGGAAGGAAGGAGAGTGGAAGAACAGTGAAAGGAAATGAAATGTAGAGTTCAGATACCACTTGTACTATTTATTATCCAGATTGCTTAAGGATAAGAATTCTCTATCTGGTCAAACATTGCTGGATGGTTATGTCCTCCAGCTTTACAGATTGGTCAGTGAGAAACCATTATAATACACTGTTATACATAACACAGCACACTGCATATTATTAGTTAAATATTTACAACCCTTACATAATACATATGACAGATAATTAGTGCCAGAGATCCATTGTGGCAAAGGTACAATAATTATTTAGTCTGTTTGTTCATAAATCGGTTGTCGCCATCTATGGGCGCTTGCTGCACTAACGTCCCATAGAGTTGTCAGGTAGGAGATATGTATAATGTCTTTCAGACAAGGGTCTGTTCCTAATGAGGGCAGGTTTACTGGCCGAGGTCAGAATAAGGGATAAGACAATTCGCCCCCCTCCCTCTGTGGCCTCGGCCGGTACTTTTGGTATCGATGCACTTGCCTTCAGTCAGCACGCTGGGCTTCAGTCACAGGCCGGACTCCTCTACACTGGCCACTGCACTACACTAAGGACAGTTGATAATGTGTCGGTCTTACTAGGTGGTCCCGGGGTCGTAGTCTTCGGTCTGGGCTGGTTTTCCTCCCTGGAGTGAGACTGGTTTTATGCGGGGTGCCCTGAGGCCCTGCTGTTGATGGTGCCAGGTGGGAGATGGTAGTGGTTGGTTCTAGATCCCGCTCTGTATTCCCAGTGGAACCCCCTTGGGAGGCTCTTCGTAGTTCCTTTTGGTGTACCTTGATAGTCTTCTGGCTGTTCAGCCTCAGGTGGGAAACTTGGCCCTGTTTCCCTACTATTGGGTATGGCCCCTGCCAAGTAGGTGCGAGGCTAGCACAGAAGTTATCCTCTCGGGATGACAGCGGGTGGGTTCGCCAGTAGACGATGTCCCCGACTTCGATTGCGGAGGTTATAGCCTTCATAGGAGTTGTGGGTTGGATTCTTTGGTGGTATTTGGCCTGGTTGGTTCTAGCAACCTGGTGTCTGACTTCCGCCTGGAGTTCTGGATTCGTAACTGGAATTTCTTTGTGGTGTTTGATTTGGGTCGCAGGTATTTCCCAGTCTCCGGGTCGTGGGATGTTGTGTCCCAGTAGTAACTGACTGGGACTACAGCCCAGTGGTTCATTATACCTGTTCCGCAGCGAGAACAATATGGCTGCGAGGTGAGAGTCCCACTGCCGGTGGTCCTCACGGAGCCTTAGGCGCAGTCCTTTCTTGATTTCCTGGTTCCTTCGCTCTGTGGGGTTTTCTTGGGGGTGGTACAGAGCAGTGGTCCATTTTTGGGCTTGCCATCGCTTACAGGCTTTGTCCCACTGTTCTCCAGAGAATTGTTTTCCATTATCCGTAAGGATTTGTCTGGGGTACCCTCAGCGGGCGAAGACTTCATTTTCCAGGGTTGTAATTAGTTTTGGCGCCTTGGAAGTTCTTAATGGAAAAGCTTCCACCCATCGAGAGAAAAGGTCAGTAATTACCAGCAGGAACCGGTTCCCTCGAGCACTTTTAGGGTATGGTCCCATGAGGTTGGCTGCGACTGTTTCCCAGATCCGTCTAGGTTGGCGTGGTTGTAGGCGGCTGGGCCCTGCTGGGCGGTGGGCCTTGGTGGTGTTACACAGGTGGCACTGCCCCACATATTCTTCTACATCCTTTTTAATCCCCTCCCAGGTATATCCCATTTGTATAGCTCTCCGGGTTTCGCCCATGCCTGAGTGGCCCGCGAGATCTGCATCATGGTATTCCCTTAACACTTTTCGCCTTAAGGCTGGGGAACGAGTAGCTGTGGATTGGCACCATTCTCTGGCCACTTTACTAAGCTGCTTGGGTGGAGGCGATGGGTTCTGACGAACTGATGATCGGCCGGTGATCTCTCAGCCAGTGGGATGTTGTATAGGTCTTGAAGACGGCGTACAAGCTTACAGATTCCTGGGTCTGCTTGTTGGCCGTGTGTCACGGTCTGATAGAGACTTTCCCCCTCAATTGCAGTTTGTTGAAGACTCATCTCTTCCTTTCCTGGTGTCGGGGGTTGTTCCGTGTCCACAACCATCCTATCACAATCTTGGAAATGTTCATCCAGGTGTGGCCCTGAGGGGGCCCGAGACAAAGTATCTGCAAACTCGTCTTTCCCGGGACAATGTTCAATTGTAAAATTGTACTCCTGCAGCATTAGTGCCCAGCGGGAGAGTTTGGCCTTGCAGTACTTCATCGAGCCCAGCCAGGTTAGTGCCCTGTTGTCTGTGCGCAGGGTGAAGTGTTGGTCTTCTAGGTATGGTCGAAATCACTTCATGGCCCACATGATAGCCAAGCACTCCAGCTCGTTGCTGTGGTACTTTTGTTCTGCATGTGATAGCTTGGCACTGGCATATGATATGACCTTCCTGTTTCTAGGAGATGGTTCCTGGTATAGGACTGCGCCTAACCCCTGTTGGCTGGCATCAGTTTGTAGAGTGAAAGGCTGAGTGGGATCGGGTCGGCCGAGCTTCGTGATATGTGAGAATTGCTTCCGGAGAGATGCGAGGGCTTGCTTCTGTTCCGCTCCCCAGTGGAAGCGCACTTGGGGGCTTAGTAGGTCGGTGATTGGTTGGCAGATACTGGAGAAGTGGGGTACAAACTCCCTTACCCAATTGCAGAGGCCCAGCAGTTTTCGGACTTGGCGTACAGATCTGGGGTTTTCGGCTTCCATGATGGCCTGTATCTTCTCTGGATTGGCTTCGTTCCCTTCTGATGACACTAGGTGGCCCAAATACTCTAGCTGTCTCTTCCCGAAGTGGCACTTGTTTAAATGGCAAGTAAGATGATGGTTGACACCGCTCCAGTACTTGTGCTATGTGGGTGAGGTGTTCTTGCCATGAGTTGGAGAATATGATTATGTCATCGAGGTAGGCGAAGCAGCACTTCCCAATGAGGTCCGGCAGAACATCCTGCACCATCATTTGTTGAAAAGTGCTAGGGGCATTCTTCAGGCCAAAGGGCATGACCTTAAACTGATATCGCTCGCCTGTCGGTGTGGTGAATGCAGTCAGATGTTTGGAATCGGGGTGCATGGGGATCTGCCAATAGCCTAATTTTAAGTCCAGGGTGGAGAATACCCGTGCCGTCCCAATGTCCTTTAGGGTTTCATGGATGTTAACAGCCGGTGGTGCTGCACTGACAGTAGCATGATTCAGTGGTTGAAAGTTAACGCAGAAGCGTGGTGTCTTATCCTTTTTGGTTACAATCACAATTTGAGAGTTATATGGAGACCGGCTGGGTTCTATGATATCTGCTGCTCGCATTTCTGCCATCTGCTCTGCAATCAACCTACGTTTGTGGTGTGATGGCGCCCCTGGTCGGCAGTAGATGGGGCGGTCATCTTTCAGCGTGATCCGATGGCATGCACTGTTGGTGCGTGGCAGGTTCCCATGGGGCATAAGAACGGATGCAAATGGTTGGAGAGTGTCCAGCAGCCGTATTTGAAGGTTTTCAGAAAACCCTTGCTGTATATCTGCCAAGGTCAGTACTGGTGTGGGGGTTTCAGCTACCCGTCGGGTTACCCAGTACAGTGTTTGGTGTGGAGTTTTCCCAAAACAGATCCTCTGTGCTTCGAAATCCATAACAGCCTTCTGTTCAATCAGCCAATCTTGTCCCAGTATCAGGTCTTCATGGAGGTCCTCTGCTACCCAGCAGGATATTACTACTTCTCGGTCTCCGATATATCACTTTATGGAGGCCCTGCCTTGGAGTGTAATACGGAGGTCTTGTTGTGCCAGTTGTGCATACTGTACTTGTGGTGTCATAGCAGTTCGAGTGCGTTGCACCCAACTGGCTTTTATGTAGCTGGTGGTGGCTGCGTACATCTGATGACCATTTAGCTGTATGGAGAGGCGGGGTAGAATCCGAGGGTGGTCGTGTTGTATACTCGTCACTTGCTTGCTGACCTCTGCTGCTGCTGTGGTAGAAATCAGGTCCTTAGGTTGCTCCACTTCCTTGGGGAAGGTTCTGGAGGTAAGTTTCCTTCCCCTTAGGCATTTCCCAGAGGGGTCTTCTTGTCTTGAATACCCCGCTCCTGGCGTCGGACTGGGCAGTCGGCATTAAAATGCCTCTCAGGACAGTACCAGCATTTAGGGATCTCCTGGTGGCTGGAAGGCTTCTCCTTCTCCCAGTTAGGAGGGGCAATTATTCTGCTTGTGGAGGTGTTTCGGGTCTCTTGGCAGTCACGCTGGACTGCTGTTTCTCGGAGGCGTAGCTCGGACCAATCTTGGGTAGGTGGGTGTCTCAGGAATGGCCGCAGGTTGGGCCTTACCAGTTATAATACTGTAGAAAGGCATTCCTTGGCATTCCGATCGGGGTGGAGGCGCTCGAACAGCTTCTTCTTGCCGACGAGGAAGCTTTCTATTTCTTCGCCCTCCTTTTGCTTCTGGCCGAACAATTGGGCAGTGAGCGCAGCTACACGTTGTGGGCTACCAAAGTAGTTCGCAAAGCTAGAGGCGAATTCTTCCCAGGTATCATATAAGCCCTCGTAGTTCTTCCACCATCTGGAAGCCTCCCCCAGTAGTAGCCATCCCATGTGGTCAACCCATTCGGCCTGGGGAGTACCCTGTGATCACAGGGCCTGTTCCCAGTGTCGCAGCTGCTGGATGGGGTCCTCATGGTCCTGTCCTCGGAAGGGCATTGGGGCTATCTTGCTTTCGGTAGTTCGGGGTGGCTCCTGTGGGTGTCTACACAACCCACACTTAAAGGAGAGTTCAGCGAGGTTCAGTGGGGTGTCCTCCCAGCCAAGGCAGGACAGATGATACTCCCGACGGCAGCTCTGGCAGGTAGTGAGGACTATAGCCGTCTGCGGGCAGTCTGGGGCGAAGCAGTGCCGAGGTTCCACTATGGCTGGCTTCTTCTCCATCTGCTGCTGTCGGCAGGGATGGCAGATGTGGATAAATGCCTCTCGTTCAATAAATTATTTGTTCTACCAGCCCCAGGCATAGTAGGTGGAACTGGGCATGGCAACATGCACAGCTGATACTTGGTCCCTCCATGTTACTGCAGCGTGGTGCCTTGCAGGTTCCTGAAGCCATCGGGTAAGTTGGTGTGGGCGCCACCAGGTTTTGTCTTCACTCCTGGAAGTGGGTGCTCCGGCAAGATCAGGTTGTGGTCCTCAACTTCTCCAAACTGAATGGCCCCACGTTGGGCGCCAAATTGACGTGTCCCTGGCAGAGATCGATGGTGTTGGAGTGTTTCAGGTGCTGCCGAAGAGCTCCTGTAGTCGAGCTGCGGCCGAGGGTATTGGGGGCGGACCTCCCTCGATGTAAAGCTCCAGGGACCGGAGGTCGGGGAGGAATGTCGATGAGGATAAGGGAGTGGAGGGCAATGTCAAAGGGGGGAGGGGCAGGCGAGCAAGAAGGAGTCTAGAGCATAATCCCCGAGGGGCCGCTCCAGTGAGAGGAGGGAGTCTAGAGCGTAATCCCCGAGGGGTTGCTCCAGGGAGAGGAGGGAAGCTAGAGCGAAATCCTCGAATAGCCACTCCAGCAACGAGGGAAGGAAGGAGAGAGGAAGAACAGTGAAGGGAAATGAAATGTAGAGATCAGATACCACTTGTACTATTTATTACCCAGATTGCTTAAGGGTAAGAGCTCTCTATCTGGTCTCCGCCGTTTCCTCATATGCTCGGCCGGGAGCGTGTGACAGCGCCTAATATTGCTGGATGGTTATGTCCTCCAGCTTTACAGATTGGTCAGTGAGAAACCATTATAATACTGTGTTATACATAACACAGCACACTGCATATTATTAGTTAAATATTTACAACCCTTAAATAATACAAATGACAGATAATTAGTGCCAGAGATCTATTGTGGCAAAGGTACAATAATTAATTAGTCTGTTTGTTCATAAATCGGTTGTCGCCATCTATGGGCGCTTGCTGCACTAACGTCCCATAGAGTTGTCAGGTAGGAGATATGTATAATGTCTTTCAGACAAGGGTCTGTTCCTAATGAGGGCAGGTTTACTGGCCGAGGTCAGAATAAGGGATAAGACAACGCATTTAGTAAACTAGTCAGGGATTTCATTAACAGAATAAATTATCTTTTTAATAATAGAAAATGTTATATTAATGTTTTGTTAAAACTTATTAGAACTTAAATACACCAGCCCCTCAAAGTAACGTGGTTCTATTAGTGCTGTTTTGAAGTAATGACGGCAATAAATTACGGCATGATTTGAAGTAGCTCTGTTTTCTGTTACAATTATTTTTATTTTCGTGCACGCAGAATAGAAATATACCCTCTGTAGCATTAAATATAACGCAACAAATTAATGTGACTAAAAAAAAAAAAAAAACAATATTTTACTCTCTTCTTTATAGCTATCGCTTCCTTCATTTCCCCTATTTACACAATGGCATGGTTTATTCGGGGAAGAAACTCATTTCAACCACAATGGAAGGAAGAATTTCCATGGCTGCTAGAAGTCGATGGAAACAATCACTCCGCCAAATGTTCAGTCTGTAGAACTGTTTTCTCAGTTGAGTCCATGGGAAGAACAGCTGAAGCTTCCTCAGTGTCTTCACTATCTAAAAACTCCCTTTATTAGGTTTGGACTCTGCTGTTGCTAGCAGTAGTGACATTTCAAAGGCAGGGCACCAAGTAACCCATCATACAATGTCGGGCAACTGTAGCATAAGTAGTTAGGTACCGTACCTTAAAAAATATGAAGTCACGCATGCTGAAACATTGTGGTGCCTTCAAACAGTTATGAACCATGATTCCCTCAGAGGAGCTGCTAATAGTGTTTGTTAGTTTCTTCAAGCGAATGTTCCCAGATGACCATATTGCTAACAGCATGCAACTTCAAAATGATAAGATTTCCTACGTTATAAGTACTGTATGGTCTAGCTCCTTATTTCCACAGTGAACTTAAAACTCAAATTAACAGTTGTGACTTTTTGTATTGGGCTTTGATGAAAGCATGAATAAAGTAGTGCAGTCGTCCGGGATCTCGTGTTCGAGATCCGGCGTGGTTCCTAGCGGGAAGACTGGTGTTTTAGTGAAGTTGTATCTGGGAGGGCGCCAGGCTAGCTCTGTAGCTAACCACGAGTTGGGTCGTTGGGTGCGAATGCTCCTGCGTGGCCCACTAGGACCGGCGGTGGTGGACATTGTTGTAGGAATCCCTGGCTATTGATACGTTACGGGCCCTACACAGCATAACACGCTGATTCCTGACTGGGTTAGGGAACTTCACACAATAACGTACACGGGTTCGATTTTCCACAGTCGTATACACGTCGTGCACGGAGGGTGCGGAGTGGACGTTTAATTAACGAATAGTTACACTTGCAATTTACAGTCACATGATGCACATTAAATTCCCCTACAAAAATTACACTGCAATGACACTGGGTGCTCTGATGCGCTGTCACTAGTATTAAATCCTCATGCCAGTCGAGGTTGAGGAGGAGGTCGATTGAAGGCGGCCAATCCCGTAAATTGCGAAACGACGATACCCGGGTCCACCTGTGTGGGCTGCGGGTCGCTATTAAATTTATTATAAGTCTTTATGTCGTTGTTGCCGGTGCCTGTGCACTCGGCGATTATCCCAAAGTCTATGCCGTCTGATGCACTACCCCGCGTAATGCTTTGTGCGGGGAGTTTAAGTTTAAGCGACTGGGTTAGGCCCTACTCCGTAAAAACGACCAGGTGCGCACGAGGAGTTTAAGCACAAAAAGGGTTTTGGAGAATGACTAATTACCAGTAATGAATTTCGGAGAAGACAAAAGATGAGGACTCCCCGTGGGACTAACGTCCGCCCCGGTCCGCGAGTCGCTCGGTACTGGCATCTGGCCCTGGCGCGAGGGGAGGGCTCAGCGTCCTCTCGCGCCAAAATTTCTAAAGTTCCTTTATTCGGAAATTATTAAATTAATAACAGATTGAAAGTTGCTATAAATTCACACATTAAATAATGAAAATTAACCTAATACACAGATGCGTTTTAGGAATTGCATTCAACAAGTTTACATTAATTAAGTTTGAAGAATGCGAGTCACACTGGAGACTGTTCGTCACTTGTTGACTGCTCCAGTGACGTGCGATACACAAAAATTGGGGATGTTATAATTACGTCACACACTACTTTATTTAATTTAGGCTGAAGGCTGCAAGGGTAGCACTCACAAATGTATTAATAAAAATTCACACATGAGTGACCCGGGCACTCCTACATCGCACTTCCCTTGCACGGGGTTTTTAATTAAAAGTGATGTTACCATTAAATTATGTTTAATTTATAATGCACAGGGACCGCGGTGGCTGGTTCATTAGGGCATGGTCTTTAATTCTACTTTTTGTTCCGGTGCTCGCCTGACTCGGGTGGGCCATGGCTAGGGGTGTGTTCCGTTAGCAGGGTCGGATACTGGCGGTTGCAGGTCGGACTTTGGGGTGGCCTTCGGCCGGATGTCAGTAGCACAAAAGCAACAAATGGACTTGTCTGCAAGATTCTGGGACAATTCACAGAACAGTGTGTGTTCTCATTATGTAACATCAGTGTTCCTGCATCACACAACTGCTGAAGTTCTTTTGGAAGCTTTAAAAGCCGGGCTAGAAGATTTATATTTATTGAAGATAATTCAGTTGTCGATGGATGGTCCAAATGTTAATTTCAAATTATTGGCAGCAGATACCCGATCTCTTCCAGTTGCTCCACAGTTTCTTGACATCGAATCTTGTGGCTTGCACACTGTTCACAATGCATCTAAGACTGGGTTCAAGAAGATTGGTTGGGATATAATGGAGTTTTTCAGTGTTAATTTTACACTTTGTGACGGCGAGTTTTTTTAACTTCTATTGCACAGTAGCAGAGGTTCCATCTTGTACTAATCTTAGTATCACTGCACATTCGCCACTATAGGATGTACAAGAGCACAGTTAACACAATAAACACACACTGTACCATAAACAAGTAATTAAATATTTCACACCCCGTCTCAATTTCGAGTCCTCTGCAAGATTCACCAATAAATTTAGTCTTCTGTATAGTCATTACTCATTTTCTATGACTCAAATACTTAAAGTTATCATAACTTGAAATTGTATATATACATAAGTTTGCTAAAGATAAAAAAAATTATATATGTAATCACAGTTTTTTTAAATGTATATTAAAAAAAATATGCTCTTATTAAACTAAACCAAGATACTGTCGGCACTGTATGAATATTTGCTTTCCCATTGGTATAGTAAAGAAGTCGGCTATATTTATACTAGATTTCACATACTCAATATTTATCATTTGTCTGGCAACAATATCTTTAAGAAAATGATACTTAATGTCAATGTGTTTAGATAGTCGTGTGTTCTCATAGTTGTTTGACATGTGAATTGCACCCTGGTTGTCTACTAACAATGAGCCCTGTACTTGCACTCTTGTGTCTTCAACAAACTTGATAGGAGACCTTTCATAAAAAGAAGTTCAGTTGCTGCCATGCTACATGATGTATACTCTGCTTCTGCGGTACTTAGAGCTACAACTTGTTGTTTTATTGAGCACCAAGAAACCGGGTTGCCACAGTGTAATGATACCATGCCAATGACACTCTTTCTATCTACCTTGTCTCCTGCCCAGTCTGCATCTGTGTAGGTAGTTATTTTTGTGAATTTGACACCGCCGTCGGTGCTCCCTCTGAGAGCACAGGCCATTATGTGTCCTCAACACCTGAACCAGTGCCAGTGCTATGAACACACCCGCACGTGTAGCATAGTGCAGTCCCTCGAACGGCATGATGTAAGTCACGGCCGGCTGTATATATGAAGCGCCCAGCGGGTGTGGCAATGCGCAAAAGGGAATTCAGTGCATATGCAATTTATCTAACAAACACAAACTAAAACTTTTAAGATGTCAAATAATTCTTATTAATTAATTAATTAATGATTTTGTAAACTCTTGTCATTCACAAAACTGGCCAGCATCATCTTCCCGCGCTCCGTGGTTTCCCGCGGATTTTCCTCCTCCCTGACCGGGTTGCCAGGGAGAATCGTCAGTAGCCTTCCAGCACTCACCAGGGCCGGCAGCCCCGCGCATGTGGAGCCTCAAACTTTTCGCGCCTGATCCAGCATGTAACATCCATAGGTAATATTTCTTAATCTTCTTTCATCAGCTCCACGGTCGGCCCTAACTCGGCCGTATGACATGTCGTACGGTCCGTAACTAAAATGTGTGACTCGACCACGAGTCTTTTCAGTGTGCTACGTAAACCTAAGTGTTTTTAGGCAGCCCGCCGAAGTGCCTACGCTTGATTAACGTTATTTCCCTGAATGTAGGGACTAACATCATCCCAAGCTTGTAGTAACTTTATTGTCAGATTTCAGTGTTAGTGTTAGTGTTCGACTTCAACCACGCCTAAGTGTCCATTTCAGTGTTATGTATAATTTTCTATCCAGTAATATATTAGTAAATCTTCTGTATAACGCACTGTCCGGACTACCACGTGCAAATCACTTAATCCGTCATGCGCCTTAACTATTGTCGCTGTAGCTCTCAGGATAGTCTGCACCCCTCGATGTGGTAGTCTCCCGGAATACCGCCAGACGCTAACCAGTACCGCCAATCGAGGACCGTGTGAGCGAAGACGAGGTCGACGATAATACGGCCAGCCACATGATAGTGTATTATGCGAAGTGAAGTACTGTAACGTGTGTCAACAATAAAATCAGTAATGTTCACGTGTGTTAGTTTAATAGTACGGCATCCTGGGTGGCCATAACAGCCCGGGGGGCCTTTGTAGACACATCAGTGCCTGCAGCCACGAGGCAAAGAACCCCGCCCTCGAGACCAAATTCGAACCAACGTAATTTAATTATCATAATTTCAGGACAGGCAGCGGGGACGGCATAAAATTCATCAGGATTTCTCTCGTACACTAATTTCTTGTCCCTTGTTGCCTTCAAATACCGGAGTGTTCTTTTCGCAGCGGTTCAGAGGGTTCTGTTTGGCTTGCCGTCAGCCGCGGTCTCGTGTTCGATGTCGGGCGCAAGTCCTAACGGGGTGGCTGGCTTTTTTTTTGATTTCTGTTCCGGGAGGGCGCCAGGTTAGCTCGGTGTCTAACCGTGTGATGGTCGTGGGTTCGTTGCCCCAACGTGGCCCGCTAGAACCGTCGGCGGTGATGGAATTTGGTTCCTGATTAGGTTGGGTTGTTTAGGTTAATTTAAATACACTGTTCTGGTTGGTTTACGGGTCGCACGTCGCGCACGGGAGGTGCGGGGTGGACGTTTTATTGTTCACGTTTTACACTGGTTCATTACATTGGGCGAGAGATCTACTCGGCGGTACATGACTGCCAGCGAGGCGTCGGAACACGTAGAAGTTTTGGTTACACTATTACATGATTACACTTGAAAAAACTGCACACTGTGGTGCTCTTACATACACGATTACACTCCACACGTTATCTAAGGGGGACACCTGCGTGCCTCTATGTGTGTTTACATATTAAGCCCTTACGCCAGTCTGCCGTTTTCTCGCGCCAAAGTTTCCCAAGTTCCGTTATTCGGAAATTACTATGTTTACAAAAGGCTGAAGGCCGCTTAAAATTCCTAATATTATTACTAATGACAAGTTCTGACAAAATACTCTCTTAAATAATTGCAATTTAGTGTTTCACGTAATAAAGTTTGAATTTGTAACGTCACACCAGAGACTGTCTGTCTCTTGTTAACCGCTCCGGGGCTAATCAATTATGTAAGCACTGGGTTGCACACTGATGTTAATTAGTTGCTGTATTTAAATTAGGCTGAAGGCCGCAAGGGGGGCACTCACACACGTATTGTTTATTTAATACGTGTGAGTGACCCGGGCACTCCTACGTCGCACTCTATTAGTTAGGGGCTTTTGTTTGTTTCTGATTAATTAATTATTGTGTGGGGAATTTTGTAGGCACGGGGAGTGCGTTGCATGTTTAATTAAAATGGTTCGCTATTCTCTACCTTGGGCTGCGGTCCGCTCACTTGACTCAGGTGGGCCATGGCTAGGGGTGCTTTCCGTTAGCGGAGCCGAGTACTGGCGGGTGCAGGTCGGGCTTTGGGGTGGCCTTCGGCCGTACGATGTCAGGCTTATCTAGATATCTGCTAAGGAAAGATGTAGCAAATACTATATCCGGTCTAGAAGTCTGCGATAGATAAATCAAACTGCCTACAAGTTCCCTATATGGCACATATATTATAGGCTCTGACTCATCTACATCTATCCTGTCTTCCATTGGAGTGTTGCATACTTTACAATCTTGAAGATTAAATTTAGCCAACATCTTATCAATGAGTTCACATTGGCTGATTTCTATCTTATCTGTGGATATTTCTATGTCAGTTCCAAGGAAATGCTGTACACTACCCATATCTTTGGTGTTGAATTATTTTTTCAGTTTCTGAGCAACCTCTTCCATTTTGCATTTCTCTTCAAATAACAGGATATCATAAACCCATATCACATGCCAAACACCTTCACCCACATACAGGCATACATCATACTTTGATCTTCTTAGACCGATGTCTTCAGCAAACTCATTGAATCTTTGATTCCATAACCTAGGTGATTCTCTGAGACCATATTGTCGCGGTTCGAAATTTTTCAGGGTTTTTGAAATCAAATTTAGGGACTTTACTGATGGGACTCTGGGCTGGCTGCTCTGTTCACTTGTCGGCGCAAGTGGCGTGACCATGTAATTGGCGGCACGCTGCGGGCTTGCATTTTTTTTTGTTCGGCCGCGCGCTGGCGCAGCCACGGGCCGCGGTTACTGGGGCGCGCTGTCGTAACAGACCGCCCGGTGTGGCCTGCACATCTGGGTAGAGGGGGGTAGCCTTCGCAGATGTCCTAGTGAGTTGTTTAGTAAATTTGGCTTCAATAACCAGCGTTTTATGCTAGGCGCGGCGGTGCGCGCGAATTTAAGTGCAAGTGAGTGTTATCTCGGGGATCACTCAGGTGGAGGCTACGTGTCTCACCTGTGGTAACGAGTCCGTTTAGATCATCATGTAATCGTCTGTAAGCTCACTCTGGCATAGGCTATGTCTCTCGTCAGGGTTCACGAGTCGTTAGCGTCATAGTTTTGAAAATGTAATTTTCGTTCAGGTTTTCAAGGGCAGGAGAGGCCCCTACATTAGTTTTTAAAGTAATCGATCAAGAATGGTTCTGCTTATTGGAAAATGTAAGAATTGAATTATCTTTTTTTAATTTTAATTATAAATTATGATGTAATGTATTCGGAAGGATTAGGGAAGAGCTTAGTGAAGTTCTCTCTCTCTCTCTCTCTCTCTCTCTCTCTCTCTCTCTCTTGTATGGTCGTTCAGTAGTTAAGTACTGAAGAGATTGCTGTTGTAAATTTTAATCACGATATTTAATTGTTTTTTAAGACTGATTTTGCTGTTTTAAGTCAAATAAAATCATTTTAATTTAGTATTAAGTTATTTTTCAAAATCTCCTTTAGTTCATCTCTCACCAGACATCGTGTACGGGATGACGAACCTATTCTCTTCGATCCTAGGTACATTAAAGTATGTTATTAAGTTAAGAGGAATTGTGATTAATGCCTTTCGCAAATTATAAGTTAAAGCAAGCGAGTAGCTATGTTAAGAGTTACGATTCTCTCTCCCCCCCCCCCCCGCCCCGAAGAAAGTTAAAGGAACCTCGATATAGTTTTTGATGGACTTAATTTGACATTTTATTTGATTGGTTTAAATTGGAATATTTACTATTCTATTTATTTTATTGTTTCAGATTTGTAAACGCACGTGACATTTAGATTTGGTTTAGACACCGAGAATGTAAACGTAACAATTTTATGTAGGCACGGGGTAGGTGCAACGCAACAATATAACGGTCGTTGAAGCTTCAGTACTGGTTCTCCTTTCACTCCTTCAGGTCTGGTCATGTATATATCCTTATCAAGGGTCCCATTGAGAAAAGCTGTGGGAACAACCATTTGTTTTGTGTCCCACTGTATTTGTAGTGCACATGACAGGACTAACCTAATGGTGGACAGTTCTGCCACAGGTGCATACACATAATTTGTAGTTTCTGTTTGGTAACCTCTGGCCACCTACCTTGCCTTTTTTGTTCCATCCGTTTTAGTAGTAAATACCCACTTAGTTTCAATTGGTGTTGTATCATGTGGTGGATTTTTAACTGTTGTCCACGTCTGAAAACCGTCGTGTGCTTACAGTTCCTTCTCAACTGCTTTTCTCCAGTCATCACTTCTTTCTACAGCTTCTTTGTAAGACTGGGACTCGCTTCCACTTAGCAAGCAATAATTCATGTAATACAATTCAAAGTTGTCTAGATGTCTTGGTTTTGATATTTTTCTGTTTGGTTTTTTAGCATCTACCTCTTCATAATCAAAACCATGAAAATCTTCATCTTCATTGGTGCTATCATCTTTCGATGTCATATCATTCACCACTTCTTCATTTTCTATGTTGTCCCTGGACATCTGTTCTCCAACCACACCATCTGTATAATGTATTCCTTCTTTCGCTTTTTCTTTAACTCTTTCTTCATTATCTAGACTGCTTTCTTTCCCATTGTAGGTCGTTTTGGTCTCATCAAATGTTACATCCCTGGAGATTACAACCTCATCTGTAAGTGGATCCCATATTCGATAACCTCTAGGACTGTAGCCCACCATTCTTTCTGGCCTTGCTCTAGGTTCCAGTTTATCCTGTTTAGGGAGTTTTACCCACCATGCTTTTGCACCAAATACCTTCCATTTATGAAGATCAGTTTTTCCCAAAAATATATCTGCTGGAATACCTTCGTGAAGTGCTGCAGTTGGCGATCTGTTTAACTGGTAGGCTGCTGTCCGAATTGCTTCCCCCCACAATTGTTTGGGTAGATTGGTCTCAACAAACATGGTTTTGACCTTATCCAGTAGTGTCCTATTCAGTCTTTCGCATTTCCCATTACTTTGGGGAGAATATGGTGCCGTATACTCCAGTTGTATACCCTTAGTCTTACAAAAGTTTTTTAACTTTGCACTCTTAAACTCACCACCATTATCACACCTCACAGAGTTGGTACAGTTCACTCCCAACTTAGACTCAAGGTATCTTTCAAAGTCAATCAAATTATCAGCAGCTTCACCTTTGCTTTTTAACAAATAAACCACACAAAAATGTGAATAGTCATCCATGATGGTTTGATAATATTTTTCGCCTTTACTGGTTGGGGTGCTTACAGGTCCACCAATATCAGTATGAAGAAATTCACCAATCCTAGTTGACTCTATGGATGAGCTCCGAGGAAAAGGTTGTCTACTGGCTTTACCCTGATGGCAAGAATTACATACTTCATCTGAAAAAGGGAAACCCATCAAATTCAGTCCTTTCCTGTTCAAATGCCCAAGCCTCCTATGCCATAGGTCATCTATGGAGGTTAGGTTACAATTCTCCACGTGAAGATTGAATTGACTAAAAAACTTTTTTCCTGAACTGTTAAAAATAATTCGCAAATTATCACTTCCTATTATCTCTGCTCTATTCTCAGTGAATATTATATTTTTTCCAGAATTAAATTATTTATTTACAGACAACAGATTCAGTGTAAGTCCTTGCACAATGAGTGCTTCAATCCTAATCACACGTCCCTCCTTATGTACTCTTAAAGTACCCTTTCTATCTGAAACCATCTCTTCATCATTGTCTACACTAATTTTCACTGGGCTAGCCATTACACTTATATCAGTCATGAATTTCTCAATATCTGGTATCACAAGATGATCTGTACAGCCCGAATCCAAAATAAATTTAACTCTCCCTTTGTGCAATTCATCTTTCATAACCGCACTATTAAATGTTGTCGCAATAAACATAACCTCACTCTCATTGTCACACATATAACTAGACTGACCTCGAAATCCGGAATTATACTGTCTTTGGTAGTGACTCTTTCCCCTTCTTCTTCGATTGGTACCTTTCGTAAATCTCTTGGGACAGTCAGCTACTAAGTGTTGACTGTCTCCAATTTCATAAGATCTTCTGATAGGTCTGTTGACATGATGCATTGCTCTTGATGCGTCGAAAGATGTTCTCCTTCTTCTGTTTCTTGCAAACTACATGCGTTTTTCTTTGATGCTCCGAACGATGTTGCTTCATCTTCCTTGTTGTCTTGAACATGACTTGCCTTTAGTTCAGCATCCAGTAGCCTTGATTTCACAAATTCAAGTGTAAGGTCAGTGTCTAATGCTTCCAAAACAGTCACAATATTTTCATATTGATTTGGTATGTTTAACAATAAATGAAACACGAGATCATCTTGTTCCAGTTTGGAACCCATTGCTTCTAAGTCCCTCACTAAACAATCGAATCTGTTGAAGTGTTCTTGTAGCGATGTGGTAAACTTTAATGTCAGTAGTTTCTTGCGCACAAAAAGTTTTAAAATTGCACTTTTTCGTTCGAAAACATTCCGCAGTGACAATAAAATCTGAAATGCTGTCTTCGCATATCTCACATAATCAATGTGTCGATCTTTAACCCAGTTAATAATTACATTCCTTATCCATCTCAGGTGCTGTTTCCAAATCCTTACCCTCTTTACTTTTCCACGTCTCATCTTTCACAATTACCTTGAGTCCTTTTTCCTCCAATAAGGCCAAAACACGAAACTTCCAATTTCAAAATTTATGTCTATTAATTGAGGAAAGGGACAAACGTTTGTGTTCGTCGCCATTAGCACTGTTGTTTTTTTTAGATCTTCGTAAACATCTCCCGACTCACCGCTCGCATCAATATATATTGTTATCAATCTTCCATTTTCCGATTTTTATTTCCCTTATACTGACATTCGTAGTCTGGGCCCATAACCTGTTAATTTTTCACTTTGTGATGGCGAGTTTTTAACTTCTATTGCACAGTAGCAAAGGTTCCATCTTGTACTAATCTTAGTATCACTATGCAAGTGCCACTATAGGGTGTACAAGAGCACAGTTAACACAATAAACACACACTGTACCATAAACAAGTAATTAAATATTTCACATTCAGAGCTTTATACTATTGTTTAAAGAGGCTCCAGGTCTACGAGGCGACTATACACAGGCCTCTGGATCTAGTGTGTTTCCTCTGAGGGTGTGCTCAATCCGCTGGGTTGAGAATGGAAGAGTAGCAAAGAGAACTAGGGAAATGTTGCCACATGTTGAAAAATAAATAAGTTCAGTTAAAGGCACAGTTAAGGAACCAAACTGCCAAAGTTTTTCAACAGTTTCAAAGGCAATTCAAGATAATCATCTTGGAGCTAAACTATCTTTTTTTGAGGGACTGGCTGCTGATGTGGAGGAATTCTTAAATGGAATTCCAATGTGATGCCCCAATGGCACCATTCCTCTATGATCCTTTGACAGTTTTAGTGAACCTTGCTATGACCAAAATTGTCAAGAAAAATGTTCTTGAGAGTACTGCTTTGCAAAAAAATAGATGTTTTGAAACAGAATGATATCAATTCATTCATTTATCTTAAAGACATTAAAAATGTTGACCTTGGCTACGGTACAAGAGTAGCTCTGGGTAAATGTAAGGATGTCTCTGAAAAGGACATTTTACTCTTTTGTAAAGATTGTCGCACTGCTCTGCAGCATTTTGTAGTGAAACTTATGCAGAGGTCTTCTTTAAAATATCCTTTGACCAAAGCCTTAAATTGTCTGAAGCCATGCCATATGTGTACGAAAGCTGGTGCCTTCAAACAACTCACATCTGTTCTTGAAATCGTTCTTAAAACTAATCTTTTTTCTGCTAGCACAATAGAAAGGCTGACCGTGAGTACAAGGTTCTCTGTTCACAACCACATGTGATGGAAGGGCTAAAGGCATATTCGCGATCAGAGACTCGACTGGATACATTCTGGATGAAGTTGATAGATGGTCAATGGAGTATGAAAACCTTGTTCCAGTAATTAAACTTCTCCTAACCATCTCCCATGTAAATGCTTCCTTAGAACGTAGTTTCTCTGTAAACAAAGAGATTTTGGTTGAAAATATGAGGGAAACATATCTCATTGCACAGCATCGTATGTATGACTATGTAACCTCTCAGAGTGGATTGATGAAACTTGAAATTACATAACCCATGCTTCATTCAGTAAGAAATGCGCATTGTAGGTACACCGAAGCGCTTTATGAACAACGACAAGCGAATGCAGAAGTTTTGAAACTTACTGAGGCAAAAAAACGCGCTGCTACTGAACTTCGAGAGCTAAAGGAAAAAAAGCGGAAGTTAATAAAGGATGCAGAGAGAGAAGTGTCCATCATCAACGAACGGGTTAATGAGCTGCAGAGATAAGCATCATAACTATTCAAGAATGAAATTGAGTAGTTTTCTGATAGTGGACCTGTTACATAAGATAGTCATTTAAATAACATTGAGGGTTAGAATGGAACTCGGTTATGGATTTGTTAGAAGTATTTGCATAATGTAAATAATGAAAATTGTATTTTTCTTGTTATTATATAGTTTTATCTATACAAAATATTACATTGGTGCTGAGTTTTATCATAATTTTGTTGTGTTAGCAGTGTCATGTATTAATTGTGTTTATATTGTTAGTTTAATTAAATATCAGTGTTAGATCAGAAAATATTTTCAGGTATTTTCATGTAGATATTTAGTTTTTAAGACTCTTTAACTTTATTAGGATACAGTACAAAAAATTTGTTACCAGTAACAGGTTTTCAATAAACTTTTTAATACCAAACTTTAATTGAAAATAGGAGTGTGTATGCATGTTTATGTATGTTAATTTTGTTCAACAACATTATTTTGTTAAAACTTCTCAAGCTAAATATAAAATAGTTTACACTTGGAAATCATTTTCTGATATGTGACTAAAGTGCCAAAATTTTGTGCGGGAATTTTTTTCAGAAGTGTACAGGAATGTACTTAAATTGTACAGGAATTTTGTTAGCTCAATCTGCTAGACATCCTTTATAGTGATTGGCTGCTTACGGGTGACTATTCTTTGACACCAACTAGGAAAATTATAAATCATCAGTTCATCGGCTTGCAACATGGATTTCTACAGCTTGGCGAAGGATAACTTCAGAATACAATGTCCGCTGATTTAAGAAGTGTTGCATTACAAATGCCATGAATGACACTGAGACGAACTGTGCTGGCAAGATGAAGATAAAGGCACTGTCAGCAGTAGCAGCAGCAGCAGCAGCAGCAGCAGCAGCAGCAGCAGCAGCAGCAGCAGCAGCAGCAGCAGCAGCAGCAGCATTGCAGACACTGACAGTGAATACTTATTTTTTCCAGCAACATAACAAACTGTGATATATCTATGTAATATAAGTGTTAATGTAAATATTGTTTAGTGTTGTGACAAACTGAAATTTATATTGGCGTATGTAAGTATAACTATTTAAGTTTTATTACATATTTAATTTAAAAAAAATAATTGCTTTGTCTTTTCACTTTGATTTCCTCACCATAATTTTGTTTTTTAACTGTGATCTCTCCAAACATTCTTTTTCCTAGACTCTCAATCAAAAGGTTTGGGATCGCATTATATTTAGAGTCACAGTATCCTCTGGTAAATATGGCATTAACATATTTTTCTTAATACTCGAAGAAAAGTTGCAGTCGACATGTCTGCCATCTTCTGACCATGAGAAAAAATTTACAGTGCAGTTACAAACAACGCACACATACTCTCTTCACAGACGCAAAAATAAATAACACGTAAATGGTTTGCAAGTACCGAAGAATGAATAGTAAAATTTAGTTTGCAATAATGTCCCGTGGTTGCACACAATTTTGTGGTACAGCCGAAGGACTGAGTCCTTCGGAACAAATACTAAAGTTCACTTGATCCTTGATGTGGACTATTTGTTGACTGTGGTCAAAATATTTTAGATTAAAAGTCCGAAATGATTGAAAATGTTGATTCTTAACAGCCACCTAATACTGTATAACCCACATTAATAAATTATTTTGTGAGCCAATGACCGACAAACAACTTCTCGGTACCTCTTTCAGACGCTGACTAACGAACGAGGCTACGCCGCCACGTCTATCTGAAGGAAGTTGCAGGTGTGTGACCTCTCCAGCCAATCACAGCACAGCCCTTGCAAAACCATGACAGTATACAATTTCCTGCACGCTGCACCGATGTGTTTTTGACAGAGATTAAACCAAGAAAAAATCATGAAGTCTGGTTTCATAATCTTTAACCAATCTCAAAAATCCCTTGAAAAAATATAAGCCAATACTGGCGCATGGAAATAGCACTCCTGAGATCTTTCTCGCAGTTACCAAACTCTGTCTCTCTGTCTCTCTCTGTCATCCTTATGCAAAAAGGAAAATTATTCCATCAGCTTATTCAAAGAAAATCTCATTGCAAAATAAAAAAATTACAAAGTAAAATTACTTTAACATGCTTATTTATGTACTGGACAACATTCTGCTGATCAGTTTGCGTCGGATGAGCAAGACACTACTGTATTTGCAATGTATCTAACCTGACCTTAGGCCTACCAAATTTTAACACTGTTTATAGTATTTTTTATGTAGCTAACCTGACTTTTCCAATATTCCATACTATGTATTTTACAGTATTTTTAGTGTCCCTTACCTAACCTAACCAGCCAACTACACTATTTTACAGTATTTTTTTAATATACCTAACCTAAGATAGTCAACAATTCTGTTATTTTTTTTTCACCTAACCCAAGCAAAAATTATTAATAATATACATTTAATACTAAATATAACATTTCTTATAATTGAAGTGAAACCTAATTCAATGACATTTCCAATGTTTAAGATAAAATTAGTGGTAATGAAATAAGCTTGCTGCAATTACCTTAATGCATTCGTCATTCATAGTGTCGTATATTGCTCTCAATGTTTCTGGTATGATAACACCAAGTGTGCTGGCTCCAATTCTTGAAGAGTACTGCATATCTTCGTATGTGCACCCTTTTTCCAAATACCGGAGGGTGACAGCCAGTCTAACAAAGTAGAAACAAATTATTAAAAACGAATAGCTGTTCTTACCCCCGACTCTTTGGTTTTTTTTAATTAACCGTTCAAGAATCTTACCTGTTACAGGGCTTTATAGCTTCCCTCATTACAGTGTCTTGCTTTTGAATTATGGGCGACACACGTTCCAATAACTCATCAAAGAGTGCTACATCCATTCACACGAAGTTTCGAAAACTCTCAGTATCATCAAGCCTATAAATAAAATGAAACAATTCCAATTAAAAACATGAGTATATGCGATCAGTAACCTATTATATATTACATGTCATACGGGTAGATAAAAGTTTAAATGATAAAGCTGCAGTGACAAACTTTATTACATCAAGAATTTACACTAACCCCAATTCGTTTCGAAGTAATGCCAACACGCCCTGGCCGTTTCCTTCGTCTCGCCTTTGCAGCCAAGGTTTCGTCCACCATTTACTTGAATTACGTTTTATTTTGGAACGCGACTTTTCCCTTGCTAATGCTGCAGTCAATGCCACGACCGCACACAATTTTCTCCTCCACACATGCAAACTTTCTACAGAATCCATGTTGTCTGTTTACAGCTTAAACATAAACAAACGACTGTGGACTGCGTGCGAGCTAGTTTGTTTACACATTTCTGTTACCATTTCAGGGATGGTGTGCATACGACTGAAAATTTTCTGCTAGGCATTTTGCTATATACATTTTTATACCTACTGTTATGCTCGTGGGTATAAAAATTGCTAGCAGAAAATGGTCGTCGTGTGGGGTGGGCTTAAGCAATACAATTTGTGAGGGCACATAAAACATAAATATACTAACAAGTAAAAATAAAGCCTAGGAGCTTATGCCCAACAAAGTAAGCAAATCGTCAGAATCACTTGGTGAAATAATGTAAATTATGATCATAAAATGTACAGCAAACACAGAGATACTTCTTAAAAAATAAATAAAAATTGAATTGCAAAACCTAACCTTATAACTGAATAATATGAAACATAACTCGTTAATTAAAACATTGAACAAGTGGGACAGGCAGTAACCTGGGTTGCTACATTACCCTTCCAACTTATCAATTAAATAAACAAAATATTTTATCGAAAAGTTACAATAAACAGGCAACAGCAGGAGAAAAACATACATTAGCAATGCCAAAACCATGACAAGAAGCTAAAAGAAATGGTATCACTTCAAACAAACTTTTCACATAGCTTTAAACTTATACTCATGACAATTCACAAAAATGATCCAAATATATTGTAATTTTACAAATCCAAATTTTGAACTCGCATGGAGGACTAATAAAACTCTAACATTATATCTCATTACCAATTTAAAATTAAATATTTGTGCAAAAACCCAATTTCCTTTTATCAACCACTCATTACAAGTTTCAAATTCTACCCCTCTGGTTTACAAAGAACACTTAACCTCTTTAACAAAACCAACATCAAATTTATCAATCTCTTCAATAAAATCAACATCAAATTCATCAACTTTGTCAACAAAATCAACATCAAATTCATCAACTGTTATCACTGGGTTAGCAGGTGATAACGGAAATAACATGGAGAGGGTAGCAGTAAAAATAATTTTATTATTATTGTTATGCAATTAACAATAGTGGTGAGTGACATTAAACAATAATTAAATAATTCAGTTAAAGAGCCCGTTCCCAGGCGACTCGCTTTGCAGGCGGAAGTGTCCAAACCAATTGAACACTGACACCGCCCTGCTAGATGATCTCTTGACACCAGATATCTGGACAGGTCTGCAAAAAGCTTCCGCATGCATACGTTTCTGCACATGGAGTAAAGCATAGACAAGGCACACCACCTGTTGCATTCTTCAAGTATTTCTCCCTTCACTGAAGATTTCTGATGTGTACTCTACTTGGTTAGTAAGTTCACTGTCTCTGTAGAAGTGCGTGTCTCTTACATAACTTATTGTAAACAAACTTTATGCACTTATGAAAAATTATGTCGGACATTGATTTTCATTAATGCCCTACCATACTGACTCGAATTCATCATAGTGCTTTTTTCGTTATGTCAGTATATCACACATTTTATAACACGTGTAAGGACTGGTACCCACCATAGAGACGTTTGAGTAACGAATTCCAATCTGCGAAAGCCGCTCGCCTACTGCCATCTACCGACCAGCTCTACTACTCCAGCCACAACTGCCACCAGCCACTAGGTCTATGAAATGGTCACTAAAATAAACTCGACTTAGAATATTTTCATCCAACTCTTGGAGCGATCCACCTCTGAAATATTCTATCAAATGTGACTTAGCGTTAAAATGCCATACCAGACGTGCGTCGTTCCAGCGTGATCCAGCAACGTAATGGCGTCTAGGGAGTCGGAGCATCGAAGGGCATAGTGACGATGTTTGGTGCGGCAGGCACCAGCGAACTCTGCTCTTATTCGATCTGGAGAGGTTCATATACCCGAAGTAGCGACGATTGGCCCAGAAGGGAACCTACTAGAACATACTTCTAGGTAGTCACAGCAATGGCCACCTTCCGGAATGACATAATCTCAGGATGTTGACAATATGAGTATTTGTTATCCCTGGAACACTTTTTCCTTGACACAGAACTGCTGCTTGGCTGGACGACAGACAGACTGCTCTCTAGTTATGCAAGCATTGTGGGTTTCAAACCCCGCAGGCCTTGAGTACAAGTTCTCAATTAAATAATAACACAGGTAAACCAAGGGAGAGGGTGTGCACCGAGATCACAACATCCTATCCCCCAGAACAACGAAGGCCAGGTCCTTCGGATCAAGATACACCATAGCCGGTAAGGCTGGTCGCAAAACATTTCGAGAACGCGGCCAATTGTGGAAAAAGAATATTAGGAGTAAGTCACTTATACTTTTATGCAAACTTTTACATGAATTTATAGATTGCCTTGCTCAAATGGCAGGTTCTTATTAAAATCAAATCCTAAACTTTGTATGGAACCATCGAAGGCCAGGACCATAGGATCAAGATACACCCTAGCTGGTATTTGAAAGCAAGGTTTTTAATTTCGCCTGAAATTAAGTTTTTGGCACTAACAGAGGTCAAATAACCAAGTGAGCCAAAATAAGGAAATGCCCTGTCATTCAATATGTGGGAAATGGTAGATGATTTATGATTTTTTTTTAGGAAATGCTAAAAAATTTAGGAATAATGTCCACTAGTACTAATATGCTTGAATTCGATTGTTGCGGTCTAGGGAGCTGCCCAAAGTAGTTTATGTGCATGCATGCGTTCCCAGATGAAATTCGCTGGGGTGCTACAAAACAATCCAACATCGCGATTTTTGCCTGCCTTGGATTTCTTACATACATCACATTTCCGTACTTGCTTTTTCACGACCGACTCCATCCTTGCTCTCTCTCTCTCTCTCTCTCTCTATATATATATATATATATATATATATATATATATATATAGTCTGTATCGCGTTTCAAGTTCGTTCCTGATCGAAAGGACAACCAAAATATGAAGCTTGATAATATTCAAAGATCATCGCAACTTATTCAAGGACCCAAATCACAAACTTTCCCTTCTTATTAATCTTACCAACAAGTCATTTCATACAAAATACTCGTTACCTTTACTTTCTATGTCCTCGCGCATTTATTTGCATTTTTAATTCAAACTTTGTCATATTAAAATACGCTTCTGTGATGTTCTGAAGTAAATTCAAATTTTCGCAGTCATTGTCAGTCCTATCTCCATCATGAACTACGAATTTTTTAGGATCGAACATCTAGGAGAGTGTGTCAGCAACCAAATGGCTCTGGATCAATGGTAAACTAAAACTTGCTAAGTCGTTCAATACAGCGCCCTAATTTTCCTAATTATTTTTGTGATTTCGTTATCCGTAAACAATTTAAATTCATTAATCTCGAGGTACTCCGAAAACTTCTCGTAGGCCTTCAAACATGCTAGGGCTGTGAATGCTATTGGCGTTCACCACCGCGCAGAAGCAGGTCGCAATACACCCTCCACCTCCTGACACAACTCTGCTCCCAAAGCCAGATCGCTGGCATCCACATGCATGGTAAAAGGACGACTAAAATCGGCTAAAATTATCACCGGGGGGATAGTAAGAGATTTTTTTACTTCTTTAAAGCTCTTTCTCTGCTTTTCTTCCAGTTTAAAATCCATTCCCTTTCTTTTATATCAGTTCAAGGGTTCAATGATGGTCGAAAGATTAGGTATAAAAATCCCTAATATGACACCATAGATTTTTAGGTCTAGTAAAATTCACAACTGGGGCTATGTTCTCAGGGTCAAGCGACATCTCCCCTTGCTGGACAATAAAACGCAACACCTTAGCATGTTCCGCAGCCCAACTAACCTTACGAGGATTCACCATCAACCCAGCAACCCTAAATGCTTCCAGAATTATCCTTACATGAGTTAAATGCTTGTCAAAATTCGAGCTTTAGGGGAATTGTGTTTAAGATGACATACTTTTTGTTTGAGGCAAATATTTGAAAATTCCAAGGTGATATAAAAGAAAAATTTTAGATTACACTTTTAAAATGTTTATTTATGAAACAAAAAAATGAATCTCTACAACCTGGAACATTTAAAAATTGAAATAAAATAAAATATCTCCAGTCATATCTATATGGGTAAGATGACACATGCCAGTCTAAGTTGGCATACCTTGTAATCTGTGCACAATTCACACGTAAAAAGCTTAATTCTTGCTGCAATGCCCGCACATAGTGTGTGGCACAATCTCTTACATAACTGACTAAATACACAATTCTCTCCTGGCTTCGATTTGCTGTATAATTCGTTACAATAAAGACATGCAGCATCGGATTCATCAACGTAATCAGTGTCCTGAGTAAAATCTTTCACAGGTGTGATATCTGAGTCATCCTGAAGGATAATATGCTTCACCTACTTTCGAGCTCTAATGCTCCTGCGATTTTCCATCTGTTTTTTTATTTTTGACTTGGGCTTTAACTTCGTCCATAAAAGGAGTGCGTGTTAGAACCTGAGGGCCAGTGATTTTTCTCCTCGTGTTTCTTGATTTTCTTGTAGAAACTGACCTTGGAAATGGCGAAATTTCATTTAGAATCTCCTGGGAGGTAGATGAGCTAGCCATGAATTGACAATCATGCTGAACTGAATTGAATGTTTTAGGATCCTTTGTATGTTGTGCTGTGCTCAACGAAGAAGGTCCAGAAGCATCTTCACAATTAGGCTGCAATGGATCAGCTGGTAAAAGGTATTCTTGATCAGTGGCGTAGCAAGCGGGTGGCAGGGATGGCCCCCGCCAGGGGCGCCGGAGCAGGAGGGGCACCACCACGACTGTTTCGCGTTACTGACCCCCCCCCCCTCTTGTAATCCAAGAGGGGGCGCCATTTTCAATTCTGGCCAGGGGCGCCAGTCACCTTAGCTACGTCACTGATCTTGATGAAGTTGTGTGGAACCAGATGCTGATCCAGTAATTTCTTCGTCATTGTCTTCCTTGCATCCTCCGTCGTCAGTCTCTTTCTGAATAACATTTTCCGTTACTTCGCTCGCTGGACAGAAACAAATGATCTGGAAAAACCCGACCGAGGCAGCACTTCCGTATACTCTCCCAAAAATACTGGTGACTTGGTGAAGCCCTACAGTTCAATGAGGGTGCTTTCTTAGCCAGGTGCTGATTTTTTGGTTGTAATATGCATCGAGTGGTCCAAAGAACGTGACGTCAAGTGGCTGCATCCGATGGGTGCAATGTGGCAGCAGACACAGCAGTATGACTCCATTGGCCTTAGCAAATTCTTAATTATATGGAGTCTAAGTGTTAATCTAGGACATGGGCTAGCTGTGTTTCAATTTTATTCAAATCCGCTCAGTATTAAAGATGTGATTGAGCAACAAACATACAAACATCTGAACACTCAAACATCCCAACTTTCACATTTTTATATTATTAGGATATAAGTAGGGTGTACAATAATTTGTTTATGTGTAAACATATTAGCTCTCGGTATACGGCAGTTGGCAGGATCATTTTCGTGAATGGAACGGAAGTCAAGTGAAGGGGAAAGTGTAACCACTGTGGCGAAGTCATCAGGATGGCGGACACACGTGTAGCAAAATAAACCCATATATAGTCACTTTCGTAAACATTAGGGTACATGTGTGCCAAATGAAAATTTATGATTGTGAAAATACCCTGGTATTTATTTAGTAAGCTGAAATAGTCAATGTAAAAAGTAATCACACTTTTTTATATACATAACAAAGCTGGTATTACAATTGAACCAGGTGGGGCAAGAGTCACCCACCTGACTGCCTCAAACATCACAAGACACAATTAATACAAGAAAAAGGAGATAAATAAATAAATAAATAGTGCAGAAATCCCTTTGTATAATGTGAACAACATCATTAATTAGTACATTTGTTAATACTGAAAATACTGAATACATTAGTTAATACTGAAATGGCACATTCATCATACATTGTATAAGGTATATAAGGTTACCTATAAGAAAAGAGTGCTTTACAAAACATTAAAACAAGCAAGTATAACAGATCGTAAAGTCAATAACAATTTAACATTTAAAAATAAAAGACAAATCATAATTACGAGTAGTCCCTGTGTACCTGGTAAGTCGTGGTAACAATCCAATAAAAACACGAGATGACAAATCAAAAAGGACAGAAGGCCTGAATCATGCTGCCAAATAAGTGGCCAAGCATCAAAATTAATCAACGCAGATTCGGCCGCAGGGCGAACAGCGCAAAACAAATAGGCATGACGAGCAAAAGCGAACATTAACTCAAAAGCATATCAAAGCCCGACAACAGGCGCCAGTGCCTGGAGTTGAAGAGACATAAGAAAGTCTGAAATGGGCATGGCCGAGCACGCCTGCAAATATGCCTTACCAGACACAGGGGCGACGAGAACCAGGACCGCTGCCGGCCGACAGACGAGTGAAGCTAGAGGTGGGTCGAAAAGTATCAACCTGATACTTTGTCACTGATACGCGCCTGTATCAGGAACGGCGAACGAGTACACTTGAAAAGTATCAAGTACTTTAGTATCAGTTCAGAATTCGCCTGGAACAACACCACGGCCAATGTGCGCAGAACCCGATCGCAGATGACGGTCACTTGGGCGGAGCTTGTGAAAGGGGAGGGAGCAGGAACGACGAATAAGGGATAAGAAGGGAAATAATGTAGGGGAGGAAGCGCAGGGGAAGGCGTTGAAGGAGAGGCGCAAAGCGAAATTGTTACGAGTCGTTTGGTTATTGTCCCACATCAAAGTACGCTCAGTGTGCAGTGCGTGCACAGTCTCGTTCAATAATAAAACTAATGAAATTTTAATATTAAAAAGTACATTAATACAAGATATAATATTTAAATTTGTGCACCTAACAGCTATGAAAATGCAAATAAATTCTCAGTTGACACTAATAACAGATGTAATCAACATATGGACTTTTTTTTTCGAAAAAAATTAGTAACTAGTGTTTTCATACATTAAAAGATTACGATTTTATCAAAAATTAAAAATTAAAAAAAACAGATACGTACATTAGTGAGCATACTATATCAATGTTTAAGTTTCAAATGTTTCTTCAGATTAGTCGATGATGATTTATAACTCAGATTTGTTTACACAAATTACAATTAGCAAACTCATTATTTTCCGGAAAAAAATTCCACACAAATGAAGTCTTTTTCCTGCACTTATCCATTCCTTATTTCACTATAAAGATACTAACTACAAAGCATGACAGCCCGCAACAATGTACGTGGTAATAGACGGCCAGGACGAACTGCAGTGAATGTTGAACTGAATGATACTGGCTGTATCAGGCGGGCATGAGAGTAACAGAGGTAGAGAATTACCGGGCGTAATGAATAATGTATCAGAGACACCGATACCTTTTTATGCTGGTGATGATGGCACGGAGGATGTGTACCCTGTAACGAGAATGCTGATACCTTGTCGCTTCCTGGGACCGCTACTGCTCTGATACAAAAGTATCAGATACTTATAACTAGGTACATTACTGTATCAGTATCAGGTTGGAACAGATACCGAATATTGCTGTAACAACCCACCTCTAAGTGAAGCGGCCTGCTAACTCACGGAAAACAAGTGGGCTAGACGAGGGGAAGAGAGGAAGGGGGGGGGGGGGGAAGGGGAGGCAAGGAAGGTTTAGAAGGCCGGAAGAATCTGGAATGTCGGTGAAGGAGGAGGAAGGAGGTATGGGAAGGGGAGAGGAAGAAAAGGAGGGGAGGGCGAGTGAAGGGAGGGGAAGGTAGGGAGGAGGAGTAAGAACGGACTAGAAGAATCTGGCCATTCTTCACAATGATTATATATACTCCTTCTACGGTTCCAATGGACTAAGTAGTACCTACAGTGGTAGAATGCACACTGGCTAACCTCAAAGCGCGTGGTTCAGATCTCGTCACTATAAATATTATTTTTAATTTTTTTATAATATTATTATGTAATTTTATATATTAGTAATGTTGAATAAGCTCAATACAGTTACGGTTAGTTTGAAGGAAGTATTTACAGAAATATTTCAGTCGTTTAAGCAGAAACATATAATTAGTGTTATGTCACTTTAAATGTTTCAGGTTAATATTTTATTAATGCCATAGAAGGATAAATTATAAAGTGTGCTTAAACTTTATAGTAATAACTGATTAGTTAATGTTTTACAAGACGGGTAGTGTTTTATATAACAATCCTTATTTAAAATCAGGTACAAAGCCGGGGTTTTATAGGAGCCGTTTCTAATAGTTTAAAAGTTCCGGTTGCTGCTGGCTGCATTGTTATCTTCGTTTGATGGTGGCAAGCAACGTTTACGGTTCAGGCAGCGAATTCTAGCGGCGGGCGCAGAAAGTACTTGTGTGATTCGCATCCACAAATTTTGGTATTTGTAAAGCAACAATTTTATTTATTAGTTTATTCATCACGCTCGGCATTATTTTAAAGAATTATTCATGCATTAAAAAAAATTCTACGTCAAAGAATAGGCCTACTATTTGTTCGAGTTTTATATTATTAGTTTATTTTGTAACATGAATAACATGAGAACACATCATGGATTTGCACTTCACCGAACTTAGATGTTTACACATCACTGACGAGTAATGAAAGACACGCTCAAATTTTTTTTGAACTTCTAAAAATACTCTCATAATCGTAAAAAAATTATAATTTGGTTTCTTAAAATTAATTAAAACTACATACGACTGCTTCCACAATTTAATCAATTTAATTATTTTCAAACAAAATGTTTGGTCAAGAGGTTTTGCTGACAGCGAGGCAGACACCTAGGCTACAATTAAGACACTGTAGGGGAACTGGGAAAGGGTTCATGGATCCATTTCACTCAAAAATTTCGGAGATAATAAAAAAATTTAATTAAAAATTAACTGGACCATAATTCGAGTCCATGCCTTCCCGACTGCAAGTCCAATGTTTTAGTATCACACCGTTCGTTATGTAATTGAAATATTGCAATAATGTCCACAAACTGTTTTAATTTTTTTCGTTGAAAATTTCTAGCTTCGTGCAAACATACTGAGTCAGCAACTCTAAGTTGACAAAGTAATGATAATTATCTGTAGTGATTTGTATGTAGTAGTGAAATTAATTTATTATTCTGTGAGGGTAAGTTAAAATTCCCTTTGTAATGTCTTTGATGAATTCAGCTCCCTTTTATGTTTAAGGCGGAGTGCAAATTGTTGCAATTAATTATTAACCAACGTTCTTGGTTTGCGTGCAGTAGGTACAGTTAACCTCTCTTAGAGACGTGGAGAGAATAGCTAAACAAAAGCAGGGGGCTTTTTTTGGAGAAAAGAAAATACGGTCTGCCTCTGTTAAACCCCAGAGCAAAGAAACCTAAGGAAGATCACACACTCAAAACAACATCTTTACGAAGTAGTGTCTTATCATTACTACCAGCTTCGTTTGCATCATGGCTGCCACAGCTGAACTAGCACCTCTGAGCTTGTTGTTTTTAAGTGTGCTCATCAGGAAGACTGACAGTTACGTTGACTCAGAACTAATGCAATTCATTGAGGAGTTCTTCAGACACAAGTGCATATCTATTCTGGTGATATTCGCTTGTTCTGATAGAGGTAAGAAATGACATATAAAGCATTCCAGTTAGTTGGAACAACACTATATATTTTTAGTCAATTATACATTTTAAAATCAATTCACTTGTCCTAATGTGGTATAGGTAATATGTTGCAAAAAGAATGTTTAAAATATTTTTGATATGTATATATATATTTATTCTGATTTTTCTCATTTTGTAGCTTATGAATTAGGTAAAATGCTAATGGGTGTCAAACAAAATTTCTTTTGATTCTTAAAATATATAATAAGAGCTAATATCAGAATTTTACTGTTTTGATGCACTAGAGGAATAAGAAACCCTAATAAGGCAGAAAAGAACGGATGCGAGTGTGTCAGAATTAGGTGCCCAGAGGATTTAGTAAAAACAACATTTTATTAACAGCAAGGTTCTAACAAACAAATAGCTCATCTCCTTCTCCAACTGACATTGATCTTTTGAAGCGGCATCCCTGAGTGGTGGGATTGAATACTCGTCGTGGACGGCTATAACACACAAACACACAAAATGAACAATCTGAAAAATTATCAAAGCAACACCCTTAATCAAGTCGCCTGCCTCGGCTCAAACTAAGCCGCATACATCGTCAATCACAAGGTGATGGCCTTAGATTTACTTGGTGAGCTTTACATAAAGATTATAAACAATTGAACAAATAGAACAAAGACAATATTGCTGATCATGTACATAAATTATGTAATATCCGTAGAAGTTAGTTAAAAACTTTAATTATATCCATAAAATGTTTCGCCGTCATCCAAACCACACGTATTTCCCCGTTATTCTTATCCCCGTCGTGACCTGTGTTCATACAGCAACTTATGTTGTGACGGTGGTATGTTAGCCGGTGTTAGTTTCGTAGGGAGTTCTCTGTCGACGTCAGTGTTTGCATTTACGTGTTGAGTTCTGTTAAAGTTTCTGTAGCCCCCACTCGCTCGCCCTCATGGAAGTTGCCTTTGCACTCGCCTATTACGACTTCTAATTTGAGACTTGAATTCAGAGTTTTATGCTTCCAAAGCGACACTATCTTCCTTTTCTTGTCTCTATCAATTTTTATGTCATGTAGAGGTCTCACCAAGATGAAGTCCGTCGGGTCTCTAGGCGGCAGCAATTCCACGATGTTGACAGCTTATGTTTTTTTTATAGTTTTGACAAGTCAAGTATCACCTATTGAGCAAGATTTTCACTCGTGTAAATTACACAATCCCACCACCAACAGTTCAGGTCAAACGCTCCAGCTCTTGGAGCTCTTTCGTAAACACTGCTACGAGCGGGGGAAAATAAAGCAAAAGAAAGAAAATAAGGTATTACCAGCAAAGGTATAAGATGCTGGGAAAAATTGGAAAACCCAGCCCGGAGCCATGGTGGAGGGGCAGCAAAAACAAACAAAATGACGTTTCGGTAACAAAAGAAAGAAAGTGGCACGGGGCAAAAGAAGAACCGGTGCTGATGAACAGGTAAGGCGGTCAGCAAGAAGCAACGAGGGGGACGAATCTTCACGTTAGAAGGGAGCAGGCAAAGTCATGCCAATGCGGGGAGGACAGGCCTTGGTTCTTCACTAAGGTCAAGGGGGATCTTGCAGCAGAAAATCACTAATGAGCACAGGGTGCCGCGACGTCATAATCGCCGATGGCCGCAATCACCGGGTTGGTATGCTGGCGGATCTTCCGGAAGAAAGAGTCAGCAAGCAGTTGAACCCGCTCCTGCGGGGATGGCACATTCCCCAGTCGGTAGAGAAGGCGGACTGCAGTATGTAGCGGCCAGCTGAGGATGGTGCGGAGTCCGTGGTTGATGCCGGAGTAAATGGGCCGCTTACAGTACTCCGGCACGTATGCCCAAACGACGACGCTGTACATCAAAATGGGCAGGATGAGCGACTCCCACAGCCAGAGACGGGTATCTTGGTCCAGAGGGCAAGTGGGCACAAGAAGAGGGCGCACCGAACGGAGAGCAGAACGGGCCTTGGCGGCCATGGTGGCAAGATGATGGGTCCACAACAGCGTGGAGTCCAAGTGGACTTGATGTGCGGCTGCCATGCCAGTGGGTGAACGAGCAGAGTCGGCGGTGCAGGGGGATGCCGGCGACGTTTGGTCAGGAACATGACGGAGGTCTTCGCCGCATTGGGCAAGACGCCCCATCGCTAAAAGAATGTGCTCAGAGAACAGAGGCAGCATTGCGTACGGGCCTGAAGCTCCAGAGCATTCTCCCCGACCAGGTGGACAGCAGTGTTGTCAGCATACTGGTACACCATGGCGCCCGGTAGACGTGGGAGATCGGCCATGTAGAGGGCAAACAGCAACGGGCTAAGGAACGAGCCCTGTGGCACGCCAGCAGCGACAGACAGCGGCCAGGAGAGGGCGTCAGCCACTCGAACCTGGAATTGGCGTCCGTGAAGGAAACTACAGAGCAGCGACAAGAGGCGTTCGGGAAATTGGCGCGACCGAAGCTTGCAGAGAAGACCTTCATGATGTACAGAATCGAATGCCTGAGACAAATCGAGCGAAATGAGCGAGGATTGCTGGTGCAAGCAAAACCCCTCCATCACTTTGTTGAAAAGGCGCGACGGCATGGATGGCAGAGTGTTGATGGCGAAAACCGAACTGGTGGTTGGGCAGGAGTAGAATAAATTGGCAGCAAGGACGAGGCGACCCAAGATTATAAGTTCCGACACTTTGGCCAAGATGTTGATCAATGAGATGGGCCGCCAGGCTTGGGCACCGGCACAACGATGGCCAACATCCAGGCCGACAGGAAGTACGACTGGAGGAGCATGCCATTGATGATGTTCGCCAGGAAAATCACAGCCTTGCGCGAAAAAGAGTGAATGAGGCGTGCCGGAATCCGGTTCACACCAGGTGATTTGTGGATGGACAGCTTGTCAAATGCATGGGCCACTTCCCTGGGTGAAGTCAGATAGCTGTACGGTAGGTCCGAGTCAGCCGCCGTCGAAAAATGCGTGGTACCCAGCTCGGCCCCCATGGCACCAACAGGAGAGATGACAGAGTGGAACGTAGCTTCGAACCGTGCGGCGAGAGCTTCGGCCTTGTCGCGGGGATCCTCGAGGACTGCCGCGGCATCGTGCAGGGGGGAATGCTTCGAGGGCGTCTCGCATGCTGCGGACGTGGCGCCACACCGAGCCCGACGAAATGGACAGCGAGTGGAGGCGTGCGAGTTGGACAGCTGCCTGCCATTGAGAGACCGCCCAGTTGGTAGCACGACGGGCCCTGCGTTAATCATCCAGCCTGGCCTCTGTGCGCAACAACTGCCAGTGGGAGCGAGCATGGTCCAGGTGGCGAATCAGGTCTTTGATGGCACGTGGGAAAGGCTTCCCAGCGTTCTGTGACCAGCATTTAGGAATGGCCAGGTCCGCCGCTCAGAAGATGGCAGCTGAGAGCACTTGGACAGCGTCATCGATAGCGGCCGGCTAGCGAGGCGAAGCGGCAAGATTGAGCTGCCCGTCCAAAGAACACCTGTACGAAGGCCAGTCGGTACGGTGGAAGTCCCAATGGAGAGTGGCATACGAGAGGTCAAGCGCCGCCTGGAGCTCGGCTACTACAGGCAGGTGGTCAGAGGCAAGGCCGAAATGAGTGCGAATGGCATATAGGGCAACACCAGGTGTGGTCAAGAACAAGTCCAGCGTGGAAGGCCACTGGTCGCGACACGTGGGCACATAAGTGACAGATGGCAGAGCGAGTATGCAGAGACCATCAGCCGTAGTGACACGAGGGAGTCCTCGCCCCCGATAGTCTGTGGTGGCACAGTGCCAGCGGTTATGTCGGCTGATGAAATCACCAGTGATGATGACAGCTGCATCCAACTGAGCCAGCAGCGAGATGCCCGCAGAAGGAAACAGCCTATGAGGCGGGAGGTAGGCCACCACAAACGTGAAAGGACGCGCTGTGCCAGTGATGCGAACAGCTGCGGCCTCAAAAGGCAAGCCTTGAGGCAGGACACATCGATAATGGTGCACATCCCGGCGAACGAAAAGCACAACCCCACCGCGTATCGCATCCAAGCGGTCAGCACGGTGGATGACATAGCCAGCCGGGGAGAAGGAGATCAAGGGCGTGAACCAGGTCTCTGTGACGCCAGCGACCAGAGAGCAGGTGTCCAGCAAAAGCGAGAATTCTTCGCGGTGTGACAGGCCAGCGAACAGGCATTCCACAACAGGAGGTTGTCAGGCATGGCGAGTGGCAACATCATCGGACGATGGAGCAGCATCGCCACACACATCGAACAGCGAGGACAGGGCCATCAGGACTACGTCGCATTTGTCCGCCAGAGAGGGCGCCGCTCGAAAAGAAGGAAGCAGGTGTCGGAGACGACCGATCCACGCATTACTATCCAGCTGACGGAAGAAGGCGAAGAGCTCCCGAAGCGACTCCAGAATCGGCACGTCTTCGGCCGAGGCAGATGCCGCAGGACCCTGGAGTCCGGAAGATCGGGGGAGACTCGCAGCGGCAACAGCAAAAGAGCGGGTTGGGTCTCGCCAAGCGGGAGCAGAAATCTGCACAGGAGCCCATGCCGCCTGGGCCTGCTGACGGGCCTTCTGCTGAGTCACTTCTTGACGCTTGGGGCAGCCGGCATAATTGGCTGGGTGGTCACCACCGCAGAGACAACAGGTGGGCTTCTCAGTCAGTGGCCGAGGGCATTCCTTCGCCGTGTGGCCTCCCCCACAACACACACACTGAACAGGCTCATTACAGTTGTGGGACGTATGTCCCAAGGACTGGCAATGGTAACATTGGACAAGCCGGCCACCACCCCGAAAAAGCTTGATCTTCACCGCCACATGGCCCAGGTGGGACAATTTCAGCACATCCTGAAGTTTGTTGGTGCCTTCCAAGATGACCAGGAACAGCGGATACGGCTCGCGATACGACCCCAACTTCTCAAGGCGCAGAACTCCGGAGTGCCAATTACCTGCCTCGTGGAGACTGTCCAAGATACCATCTGTCGGTGTCTCAATATGTAGTTTCCAAATGACCACACGTGCATTCCTATCTTACGAGCAAGTCCATGTATGATAAGGAATGCCACGGTGCCGGAGGAGGTCCGTCATCTTGACATGGTCGGCTTCATTGGCCATCTGGAAGGTAGAGGAATCATTGTAGTACTCAGCAACGAAATCGGCACCAAACTCGGCGCGCAAGGCTGCATTTCCTTGATGGCGGTTGGTGGTAAGCCACCACGACAGACAATAAGAGGCGGCCGGCGCGACCGCCCCAAGCGCTCGTCCGCGGGCGGGGCGTGCGGCTGTTGAGACGGAGTGACCCGACGGGAGTCAGAAGAGGACGGACAGGACGCATGGACAGCGGGAGAACGTCCAGGAAGAGTACCAGAGGGAGAAGCGCGCGAGCCAACAGGGGTAGAAGGATAGACAGCACGTCCCCTTGCATGCAGGGCGGGAGCACGGGCAGACGTGGAACGGGCCCCAGCAGGACTGACCGATGGTCGGCGAGAAGCAGGAGATTCGGAACGCGCCGGCGTGATGTCACGGCTTCCAGCCCCAGGGGCCCCAGCAGACGAATGAGAAGACGCTCGAGCTGCGCGGGAAGACTTGGCACGTTGGTGCTTGGGTTGAGAGGCAGTTCAGTCGTTGGAGTCGTCACACCAAACTGTCGGGCCTGGGTGCTTGCCAAGTCGCCCTTCGGCCACATCCATGTGTTCAGGATGAGGCAGCTGGACCAACGAGTTGGTGTATCGGTAAGCAGGTGATGCGGGTGGGCTCATAACAGCACCATCCTGTTGCGTAGGTGGCAGTGGCAATGGAGAGACCGCTTCAGCAGAGGAGAGGGCAGGCAGCGAAGACAGCATAGTCGAAGCCGACACAGGTCCGAGCAGCACAACACCAAGCTGCGCAGCAGCCGGAACAGCAAGACCAGCAGGAGAGGCGGAGACAAAATCCTCTGATGGCGATGAGAGCAGAAGGAAAGGGGCGACCGACTGGCACGGGAAAGAGAGACTCGGGTCAGGGAGGCTGTGCCACTTGGCAGAAGGGTGCGGAGCAGTCACTGAGAGTGAGACAGACGTCTGCGACAGGAAAGGAGACTGGTCGGAAACAGTAGAGGACCTGGTGGACGGCTGAGATAGAGATACAGCAGCCGATATGCGCGTGGAGCAGACAGTAGTCGTGTAAGTGCTCGTCGTCAGCGTCGTCGTGGGCGACGAGGCCGGCACCGGCAGGTCCCCCGCTGCAGAAGACGGCGACACGGAGACGTGATGCGGGCGAGGGGCAGCACTCTTCACCTCCTGGGAAAGGGCAGCACCGTCCGATTCATCCAGGGATGACGAGGAAGCTGCAAGGGAAAATTCGGGCGAGCTGCACGACGTGCGGCTGGATTGAGACCGCGACGGCGGCTGCAGCGACATCGGGCGAGTGGGGACGCGGCCACAGCCAGCCGCAGCGAACTGGTCGGTGGCGAAGGCGCATAAGGACGCCTGTGTCCTCTCCCATGGCGTGCAGCGGTGGACTTCGCAGACCCAGCATCGGAGCCTTGACTGGCAGCATCGTCAGCAAGCGCAGCAAATTGATTGCTTGTGGGCAGCAAAAAGGACGGCGCAGAGTCCGGGATGGACTCGGCCGGACGAGCAGCATGCGGTTGCCTCCGGAATGGGCGGTCAGCCATAGTGGAAGCACAAAACACAGCCGAAAACAGCGAACAGCAAGAGGTGACACAGACAGCAGGCGACAGGAAATGCCATCAGCAACAGACACAATAGGGCAAAAAACAAGAGACCACAACAGGACCCAGCGCAGAACAGAGAGCAAAAACAGGAGAACAAAACAAAAACAGTGAACAGTGGCGCAGAAAAAATATACAAAATCTCAATGAAAGAAAAGCACTGGCAGCACAATACACAGCCAAATAAAAGAAACCATTCGGCATTAAGCAACAAGGGAATGTACAAGGGAGGCGAAAGTAAACAGCTCCTAGGCAGTAAAATACATAACTCACAAACCCGCAAGTATAAGTAGCAGCAGAAGGAGAATAACATCAGCGACGAAAAATCGGAGTCAAAGCGGAAAACCAACAAAAACGAAAAGACGAAGTGCAAGTGACATCGCAAACAGCAAAAGGACTGGCACACCACGCAGACAAACAGCGAAAACAGCGAGAAGCAGAGACGATCAGCATAGGAACAGCGAAAACAGCAGTCGGAGATCCAGGATGCCAGCGAGGGTGAAGTAGTTGAGCAGCAGCACTATAGGCGGCAGCACGGCGCGCGGCCGATGCTGCCACCTAGCAGAGACGACGTGAGCTCGATGGGGATGGTGATGGGAGTTTGCGCCCTGCGACACCTTACGACAGCTATACGTACAAGTTCCCTAACTATGCTACGACGTTCACGAAGGCGGCGAGCGGTGTCCGGCCAGCGCGGTGGCCTGCCTCGGTGAAGTCCCAGTTGTTCTGCCTCTGTTGACTCGAAGCATGCCCTAGTCTCGTACGTTTGGGGGAACGATGGCTGACTTCCTTTTCCGGCGAAACAGTGCGCAATCGATGACGCCCGACCGCTTCCGAAGAAGTCCGACCACCAGCCGCAGCGTTCAAAGCCCCCGCGCTCTCTGTGTTGCGTGGGTGGCATTCACAGACTGTTAGGGGCACTGTCGATTCTGAGTGTGTACGTAGGTAAACAAGTTACAGTCATTTTATTTAAAAAAATGACAAACTCTGAAGAGGACCAAAAATGTACATTTTTTGCCATAAGGATTTTTGTTGCAATGCGTATTTTTATGAAATATTGTAAAGTACTTGAGTAAAGAAGTAAGAGCAAGCCAGGAATCTTGAACATAAATTCGATAATATAACTTAAGGATATATTTAAAAGTGTGCAGCCTTCTAAAATGCACTAAAAAGATTTAATTTGTTAGTTTATGAAAAATTTATTTATAGTAAAAATTGTCAGTTTTAGGATTTTTCAAAAGCAAAAAATATAAGTTACGTACATAAATTGTTCGATGCGATGCACATTTTGCAAGTTTTTGCTGAAAATGTGATTTATGGTAAAGAAATAGTCATGGATGTAGAAAACAGTTAAAGCCTGGAAAGGACACGACGGTAAAACGAGGTGGAAGGGAGGGAAAAAGCGAGAGAGTTATGTGGCAAACGGAGATCAACAAGGTATAGGTGAGACCGCAATAGCCAATCCAGACGCGCGGCACTTGCAGGTTAGGTGGCTCACCCAGTGTCTGCAGGCTCAGCGTGTTTATTTTATTGCATTACTAACGACTGTACTAATCTCTGAGTTTCAGAAACCAGTAAATGGAAGGTTTTATCGATAACATTCGAGTAAAACTTAAAAATACCTCGCTAATGAAATTAATTTTGCAAGGTCGTGACTTGGATTTTGTGCCATGTATTGAAAATTCCGGTTGATTTTGGCCTTGATTAACATTGTGCTAGTTAACTAGGCATTCGTCTGCGAATTCACTAATAGCGAAAAAACTAGCTTAATGTAATGTAATTGCTAATACTCCGCATTCCAGCGAGTTATGTGGAAGGATGGTCTACTTCTGCCGCTGCTCTCTTGCCATTGTTGTGTTTTCATTGGTCGTTGAAAACTTGTGTACGCTTATAAGCATGCAGATGGGCTGATTTGTTTATTTAATAAAAATAATGTTTACTTTTAAGATGATTTTGATATTTGGACTTGTCAGTTTAAAATGGTATCATCACTGCAAAAAATTAACTAAGGGCAATGGTCTATTTATGTCCTTAGAAGTTATTTATCTACGGCTATGTATTTTTGAATTTACCTCATTATTTTAAATGGTTTATACTTGATCTGTCACTATGCTTGGTATGAGGATGACGATTGTCTGTTATCATTGCAGCGCGTAATTTAATTTTTGAATAGTCTTAGCCCTGATTGTATTGTTACTGATGTCAACACTAAGACATTTGTACTATAGGAGATGGAAAAAAATAGTGATCAAGTCAATCATGGCTACTCAGCGTAGCCAATTTAAGTGTGCTAAAATTGGGTAGTAGTCACTGATGTTTTTTTAGTGACGCAGAAATTCCCCCCGAATATTTATTCCGTGAATTGTGTTAATTAACGTGTTAAAATACTCTGGTGTTCTTTTGAAAATTTCATCTGTAAAATCAGTGAAAATTTGACCCGTCTACTTAAGATATATTGCTATAAAACACGAGTAAAATAACATTTTCAGTGACGCTATCTTTTTTTAATACAGTAAATCGGCTAGGATTAACCAATATCAATTTGACTGAGTAAAAAAAATGTTCAACGTACTGATTAAAAATATTTTTGTGGGATATTAATAATTATTTAATCTTAAATAAGGGATTTAACGTAACATTAATTGGGAGTACAGTACACTTCGGATTATCCGCGAAATTAAGTGGCAGGGCCACCGCGGATAGTGAAAATCGCGAATGATCCGCAAAAGAGCCGAAAATGGGAAACAAAAAAGGAAACATTAATTTCAACTTTAAAATATAGACCTTTATGTACAGTAAAAGTTACAATTAAACAGCAAAAATTTTTAAATGATGCTAAAATTATAGTATTGGAATTGAATGAGAATAATTATTTCAGTAATGTAACATAAAAGTGCTCAACCATAACACTAGAAACAAAGTGTGACAGAGACAAAAATAGCATCGTATGCCAGCCTATACTGCGTGAGTTTCGAGAAGGCCTGTGGCGTTTTACTGTGTACTGCACACAATACACCCGTCAGTAGAGTTCAAATTTGCTCACTTGTAATAAAATACAGATTTTTATTATGCTGTATTTTTTCGTAGCATGCGCGGATAATCCGCACCGTGGATCATCTGCCCGCAGATAATAGGGAGTTTACTGTACTACAATTCTAGAGGTTGGATATTTTAGTCCATGACCTATCTTCTGAGCTTTGTTGGAGTAATTTAAGGAATATTTCATTAAAACGACATACAAAAAAATAATATAATTCTAATTTTGTGATAAACCAACTACATTTATCCTACTAATATTATAAACGCGAAAGTTTGTAAGTATGAATGGATGGATGTTTGTTACTCAATCACGCCAGAACGGCTGAACGGATCTGGATGAAATTTGGCCTACAGCGAGCTCATAACCTGGATTAACACATAGACCCCATATTAATATGAAATCCCATCCCTAAGGGAGTGAAAAAGTGAAAATTTAATTTTATAACAGAAAAAATCATAGGTCATAGACATACAAATAGTGAGTGAGTGTCATTTATCTATGTCTGCCACACGATCATACACATAGTAAGATATTGCAAATTTATATTTTTCTCCTTGGTGAGACCAGCCCGCTTAGTGGAGCTCGCAGCGGCTAGCAAAATAAAGGTGCTTATAACAGTTTGGTTTTAAACTTCGTCAATAGATAGAGTTGCCTTAAATTTTAAACGCACCTTCGTTCGATGCGTTTGTCATGTCTTTAATTTTCGTTTGTTTGTGCCGTATGCGTTCCTATACCATTTATCCGATTGCGATTAAATTTTGGTGAGTTGTTATGCGGATGCCCGTGAAGGTTTCTGAGACGGTATGACAATTTTACAATAGTTGGAGCACGAATAGTTTCAAAAAAATATGTTTATTTCATATTATATAGCGGCACTTCGTCTGTTTTTGTTGTCTAAGTGCGCACGCATGAGACAACTTATTTAAATATAAAAGAGAGACAGAGATAGAGTGATATATATAGAATGAGATTGAGCGAGACAGAGAGATAAGTTGAGATAGAGCAAGGTATAGAGAATTAAATGGGTTAGATAAAGAGATATATAGATGTATAGCACTATATAGAGATTTATATATAGAAGAGATAGAGATAGTGGGAGGTATATATGTATATATGTGGATATAAAGAGATAAATATAGATAGAGAGATACATATATATAGATGTAAATAGAGATAAATATATATTTAGAGATATGGATGGATGATTTGTATATGTGTAACTACTTTAAACATATTACAAAACAAAACTAAATGAGGCATTGCAATGCATGCTGAGCATTAGCTAGATAATGGAATCATTTCAATATTAGTAATCTCTTATTTTTCAGCTTCTTTCTATTGTGCTTTATAAAGTCTAGATTACATACAGACCCCCAATTTTTCGATATATACTGGTAAATAGCTATACACTGGCAGAACAACGTCTGTCGGGATCTGAAAGTGATAAACATTATTTTGCACACTTGACATTCAAATTAATAATACAATTACTAACTACATCTGATTTCGAAAAAGGTCCCCTTCACCCTGTTTTTAGCCCGGGCTACGCCAGGTACTGCAGCTAGTAACTCTATAGTGCCTATTATATTGGCAACGGTACTCAACTTCTTTTGCAACTATAAATTTTATACATTGATCATTTTGAGTGTCCTAGAATTTTAAATACTTATAAATAAATATTTTTGGTTTATTATTGCTGAAGTTGAGTAAATTAAGCAAAATGTATTGTGTGTTTTGACCGTGTAAAAAATGTTTGCATGCTTATTTATAGTAATGATGTATCTTCTATGTATTTATGTTTTGATAATTTACATAACATATCACGTAACAATTTTTACTCTAAAACCTGTTTTATTTATGTAATTAGTAAGTAACAAATTTTATTTTTGAAGCAGAAAACGAGAATTTTTCTCACGAAAAAGAACAATTTTATTTATTTTTAAATTTTTTTTAGATATTTGGCTGGTTTTCCCCCCAAAAAATCTGGAATTTTTAGCGAATTTTAGTGAATTTTCAGAAATTGTTGGCATTTTTTGTCAAATTTTTGGAGGTCAAGGTCAAGGTCAAATTTGAAGGTCAAGGTCATCCAATAGGGCTGCCGTGACGTCCCAATACAAGACGGTGGTATATACCACAACACCACACCCTGAACCCTGCTCTCGGATGTCCTATTATATACTACTAATATTTATTTAATTCAGTCCACGGGGACTCATGTGTGTGGTCTCGAGAGAGACTTTGTGGCGTCCGCATAACCGCGATAAATATTGTCGTGTATGATTGAGCCATATTTTAGTTAAGAAACATGTTTTCTTAATTAAACACAGTTTTTCTCGCTATTTTACACTGTTTCTTGCGGTAAAAAGAGTTTCGTAATATTTGCCGAGACGACCCCCCCCCCCCCCAAACATACTACACATGAGATTGGGTGAAATTCAGCTCAACCCCTTCCCCCCTAAACGACTCACTTAATTAATAGTATCGATTGTTGTTTCAGACAGGAAGAAGTTGCTGAAGTTTCTGGCGTCAACGAGCAAGTTTTGGCTGTATGCACCAGGAGACGGACAACGGGACGTCACACTTGAAACAGTCGTCCCACAGAACCAGTATAAGCAGGGTGTGTTCTTGGACCACACTTGTCCAGCTGGCGTGGATACCTTGGCTCTTGTAAGTTTCTTTCCTCAATGTCAAAGACGAGAGCGAAAAATTGATGGATGTTCAGCATAAATAACGAATCGTGCCCTGAAGCCAAGTATTTGGTTTATCAACTTTGGTAGGAAACATATAGAAGAGTACCAAATCAAAGAGAAACGTTTTTAAGAAAACATCAAAAAATAAACTGATGAAAAATATGTTTACGATGTGTTGTTTATATTATTAATCACCATTATCTCCCGGAAATAAAAATTGTCTAGAAATACTCACTTATATAATAACAAATTAATTTTTTTAAATGCATCAAATAAACTACCATTTAATGCAAGATTATTCAAGTGTATAAAGAAGACAGCTTGACAATAATATTGCATTCTAAATATTTTATTCTATTTCCAAGCGTGAAAAGTTTTATCTTAAAATGCAAAAAATAACTGCCTAGGAAAACCAGTCTTCTTAAAGTAAAAATCCTTTGTAACTGGTAGGAAAAGTTTAGCGATGACGTCATTACAGGATAACGGAAGTGAGTTTAGGTAACGGAGGTAACGAAAGTAACGGAGAGATTAGATATTTTAGATTGTGCGGGGTTTGAAGAGGGGAATGGGGGATATAATAACTAATAAAGTAGACAAGTAGATAGTAAAAAAAAAATGTAAAACTCTCCAGGCTGGTCGTTAATTTTTTTTTCTTTCAATTTTGAACTTTATTTAAGCACTATATTGATTATTATCATAGTTCAAGTGGATAATGAATTATTTTCAAATGAAAGTTCTTCACAGCCGGTAACATAGAGGTTTTACATCAAAATGTTTTTTAAAATTGTGAACTCCATTGTGTACTTAAATGTTTAGTTTTTCGCTCAAGTTAATCAGAAAATATTTTTAAGTAATACTTCTTCAGAACCGGTAACATAATAGTTTTAAAGTTATTGTGTGCCATGCAGTGATATGTTCTCTATGGCCTTTGCTAATAGCAAAGGCAGGAAGAATTCCTGATTCTGTGATTAAAGTATGACTGTATTAATGTTTTCATTGGAGAATACTTATTTTAAAATGACTCACCAAACTCCAGAAAATTCTATCATGTTATAGGCCCAGTGAAATCGTGTGATGGGTGATTAGGTTAACTTAGCTTTAATGAAACTTTTTAAAATGTTGTGAACGGGAGGTTATGTTAGTTTAGGTAGGTAAGCTACATTAATAATGTTGTTAATTAATGTGAATTGTTTGTCAGTTTAGATTTGGGTCATTAAAAATATTTCAAGTTTTTTTTTGGGACAAGTAATACTATTTTATAAACTTTTCTACAGAAGGATACCGACTCTGAAAATTTACTATATATTTTAAAACTCAGGCTTAAATAAGACTTGAATAAGTTTTTCAAGTGAAATTTCTTTATAGTCGGAAGGGAAAGTCAAGGCGATGACGAAATTAAAACGTAACAGTGTGAAGTGAGGTGATCGATGGCATAATTACATTATAGCACACTTGTATATTTGCGCAAATGCATAAGCATTTTTTAACATTTGTAAACTAGCGCACTTACATACTCACACACATACTTATTTACTTGCATACTTGCCATGGGCGTACCCAAGGGGTGGGGGGGTGGGGTTTGAGGTTGAAACACCCCCCCCCCCCCCCCCCAAATATGTGCTTTTTTGTCAGGCATGTCGCAAACAAAAATGGAAATAAAATCGGTTGTATGCATGATTTACTACATCATCTACTTTTAGTTTTGATAGATCAAGACATCATGTGTACAGAACACGTCGAGAGAATCGATATTCCTCGACTCCTCCTTATCCTCACTGGGTAGGTAGCGTTAAGTATTGAGATTTGTGCAAACTGCTTGGACACAGGTTGGCGGATGGCGTTGTTTCTGTGTTGTGTAGCGTTAACGTAAACGAATTGATGCCAAAGAGGGTCTACGCCCACGAGGTTTGCATGTTATTTAATACAATATTTTATATTGTTGTGAGTAACTTGTGAATTTTTCAGTTGTGGTGTATAGTGAAAATAAATAGTCTTTCTGCATACTTTCCTCATAAACTGGGGGCAATGTCGGTTCATACTTAAAATATTTTAATTGTATAATAATGTTTTAGAGTGTAGACTTTCTGGTTAGTGGTTACATGGTCATTATAAAAACTATTTCAAAATTATTTCTGTATTTAACCGTATGTAACCAAAAACAATTATTGTTAAAATGTATTCACTTATGGCGCCAGCTAATATTTGCTATAAAAATGTTTAGAATGGAACGTTACTGCATTGGATATGATTCGATTAGAAAAATGCACTGGAGTGTTTTTCAGAACATGCAAACACTTCTTATCACAAAAAATGCAGTGAATTCGCGGAAAACTTCCTGAACGTAGCACAAGGGCAACAACAGCCCATACTTAATCAAATCAGCAAGGAGCGTGCCCGACAAGATGAAGAAAACAGAGTAATTCTTGGTTCCATCGTTGAAACAATAATTCTATGTGGAAGCCAAGAACTTGCTCTTAGAGGTAAGCATGATGCAGGAAATGTTATGACACAAGCCACAGACATCAGTGATGGAAATTTTAGATCTCTTTTAAGATTCCGAGTGCAAGCAGGGGATTCTATATTGGAAAAAACACATTGTAAGTGGTGAAAAAAATGCAATGTATACAAGTCCAAAATTTCAAAATCAAATTATTGATATTTGTGGTGATATTATTCAAGAGGAAATCGTTCACAAAATAAACAAAGCCAAGTGTTTTTCAGTCCTTGTAGATGAAACTACAGACATAAGAACAGTGGAATAGCTGTCATTATGTGTCCGATGGTTGGATGTTGATGAAAATAAAATTCATGAAGATTTGGTTACTTTTACTCCTGTAAAAGATTTGACTTGACAAGGGCTTGCAGAAACAATTACTGCAGCACTGAAACATCACGGCATCCATGATGAGTACCTAATTGGTCAAGGCTACGATGGTGCATCAGTAGGTATATATAGTTCGTTTTGTGACAGGGGCTGGGGGCTGGGGAGCCGGGGAGCCACGGCCACCATCTTGTATTACGTCACTTCTGGTGGCCATCTTGGATTACGTCACTTCCGGCGGCCATCTGGGATTTGACCTTGACCTTTGACCCCGGTGGCCATTTAGTTTTATCCGCCATTTTGTTTTCTAGAACATTCCAACATTTCAAGTTTCGTCCGCCATCTTGAAAATCTTTATTTACTATCCGATTTTAATGAAAAAAAATTTAAAATTTATAAAAAATTGATTAATAAAAATTTTAAAATAAAATTTAAAAATATATTATTTAATACAATTTTAAATAAAAAACCTGCATATCGAACACCCCACTCCTCTACATTATGAATAAACCATCTAGCACCCCACTCCTCTGTTACAATTACATCGTCATCGAACACCCCAAGTAGTATAGGAATGACGGTCCGAGCGCAGGGTTCAGGGTGTGGAGCCGAGAGCCGGTAGGCCATATTGGATTTGTGACGTCACGGGCGGCAAAAATTCCTCAAAATTCCTCAAAAATGACTCAAAATGACTCAAAAATTCCCGTTTTAAGAACAAATTTCCCGTTTTCGAGAGAAAAATTCCCGGTTTCGAGGGAAAATTTCCCGATTTATTCCGTAAAAATCCCAGCGGCTAGAAATGTCCTGATAGAGGCTTAAGCATCCTTAACTCAAGCCTCAGTTAAGCCTCTATCAGGATGTGACCTTGACCTTTGACCTTAACCCCGACGGCCATCTTGTATCCACCATCTTGGATGACGTCATTTCATTTTCTCGAACATTCCGGCATTGTGTTATCCGCCATTTTGAATTATGACGTCACAGTTGCAATTTTCGTTACGGTCGCCATCTTTAAATTTATTATCCGATTTTAATGAAAAAATTTTAAAAATTATAAAAAAATTAAATAATAAAAAATTTAATAAAATATTTAAAAAACAAACATTTACGACACGGAGCTCGGAGTCCTCGGTTCAAACCCGACGAATGCAAAAAAAAAATAAAAATGGCATCCGATCCTTCCCCCCGCGGTGGCTGCAGGCATACTGACTCCCACCACTTTTTTTTTTCAAAGCATATATATCGTCAGGTAGTATGCCGTCATGTTCGCCATCTTGTCCTCGTCTGCTGGAAGCCATCATCAGTGTATCGTCGGCGTGAGTGCGCTGACGCCATGTTAGTTTAATTCTTATCCGCTAGAGTGCAGTAATCATTTATTATTGCTGTGACACCCGACATCTTGTCATTTGGCCGCCATCTTGAAAATCCGTAATTATTTAGCTAGAAATTCGGGAAAAATTCCAAAATTCATTAAATAAATCACCCATTAATTTACATATTGATTCGATCCGCTCCTATCCTTAATTCGATACCTGACCGATGCAATAATGTTTAATTTTATGTAAAATAATAAAAATTTCAATATACCATGTTCAACATTCTTAAAGAGACTTTAAAACCTCTACTACCATCATCCTATAAGCCATCAAGACCAACATATTGGTAATTCGTAATTGTAATGCTAGAGATTCGGGGAAAAAGTTCAAAATTCATTAAATAAATTGACAATAAATATACTGATTGAATAGATCGACTAAGGTCCTTGGTTCGATCCCTGACCGATACCAAACAACTTTAATACTTTAAAAAAGTACCACTAAAGTGACAGGTTTGAGAAAATAAAAACACAGCAAGTTCCTTTAAAAAAACTTTTATTACATACTACGCTACTACAAGTACAAAAAAATAATCAGACAAATTACTAAAAATTTGTGGATTTCTCGACGTCTGCATCTGCCACCCACGTATTAAAGCGAGGTGGAAAGCCCCACCACTTGACGTAGGACAGTCCATTTCTTCGTTTTATAATATTCTCCACCAAGTACGTATCGGGATACAACGTAGGCTGAATCTCTTCGGCATAGAAGCCGCCATGGATAGGTTTGTGGTCCAAATCTTCGAGGTAGTAGGTCCTAGGCTCTGATTCACGAACATGTGTCACACGGAAAAGTTCGGGACTCCAGTTCGCAGTGAAACCTTTCTCGAAGATACCTTTCTGCTTGGAGATTCGCACAATGTCACCGACGTTAGCTTTACGCTTTCGTGGATCTTTCTTCTTCGTGTTGGAAAACACTGTTTGAAGCAGGCGATTGTCCGTTACGTCCTTTGGCTTCATTTTCGTGGTAGAATGCACCGTGGAATTATACTCGCTTATTAGTTTCGGCAAGATGTCAAGCCACTTGTAATTTCCGTTAGCCATGAACTTCCGCCACATCTTGGAACGCAAAGTTCTGTTAAACCTTTCGACAACGGAGGCTTTTACGTTACTAAATGTAGAGTAGTGTTTGATGCCATACTTCTTTATCAAAGCCTTGAAGGTTGCATTGTAGAATTCTTTCCCGAGGTCCGTTTGCAGGTGCAACGGTACACGTCCATCACGCAAAATATTGTTCATGGCCTTGGCTACGTCAGTTGCAGTCTTTGATTTTACAGTTCTAGCCCAAGCGAACTTGCTATAAACATCGATGACTGTCAACATGTACTTGAAACCTTTATTCAATCGGGAATACGGTTTCATCTCAACAAGGTCCGTCTGGAATAAATCGTCAGTTCCACGAACTATGACTTTGCGACGAAGGTATTTTCGTCTAGCAGGAGCATGAAGTTCGCGAGCGATTCCGGTTCAACTCATTGTATGTAGCCGGCTTCCTTCAGTTCTTCAAGTATGGAGACTATTTCGTTGATGTGCGAATAGTTTCCTACACTAAGCGAAGCATGTAGAATTCTAAGGCGATCAACTAATTCATTAGGGTCGTCCCAATATACATAGTCAAATATCTGACCACTTTCTAGCTTTTTTAAACCTTCGCCTTGTATTGTTAGTTCACTGAAGAGATTAGCGAGAATGTCGATTTTTTCATGATCTACGTCTTTATATACACCACTATCTGGATCGTTATCGCGAAAATGTGCATTGGTTAGCTCTAGCAGATTTTTGTACTCTTGTAAGTCTTTGTGAGAATATCCTTTAGGCTCCCTGCGAAACAGCAATTCGTACAGACCCGGAGTCCCGCGCGTTTTGAACGCTTCTACGCGCACGATGTTTCCTGGTAGAAAGTCTATTTCTTTAGCACCGAGGAACCACTTATTATATTTTCTGTAAACTCCGTAGGTCGTGTCATTATTCCGGCTCGTAAACGATATCAGGTATGGTCGGACCATTGCATTAATTTGATGTCCCTTTTTCGGTATTTTTTTCTTGTGCATGGACTCTGTACTTGTTAAGTCCTCTTCTCGATCCGGTTCATACTTTCTCTTCTTTACAGTTGGCATTTCATCTTCAACTTCTGTCTTCACAATGAAGGCTGGTTCTTCCTTGTTTTTAAGTTCGTCGAGGCGACTAGTGATTGGTTCAAATATCTCCTCATTTTCCATCTCACGTGCAAGTCTGGTTCGTCTAGCAAGTAGATATTTTTCGCGAACAGACTGTATAGCTCGATGAAGGTCACTGGCCAGGTCCGACATTGTACTGGCTGAAAACTGGTTGCAAGACCTCCTTATATACTTTTTTATTCGTTCGCAGAAACTTCTTTCTTGTGTTTGGTCAAATCTGAATTTGTTGACAAGTGAGATAGTGATTCTTTCAGACTACTTTGAAAAGTCCTCAGATCGTCACGTCTTTGTGCATTCGATACTTCGATCATGTCGCGAATGCGAGAATCCGAAGCTTCCACGCGCTGGTCGATGGCAACGAGATACTCTAGTAATTCGTTTTTCACACTGTCTACTTTTTGAGCCAGTAGCGAAATGTATTTGTGGATATCGCCGTCATGAGACTTGAGAGCAGTACGTAAGTCTCGACTGCTACGGCCGAATTTCGAAATGCTATGACTCATGTTTGGCAATAAACTGATCGAAACCTCGTCTGTACCTGCCCTTATATAGAGGCCAGTCTTTGACTATAACTAGGAATCCGTGTTCTTCTTTCCAACACAAGGAGCACATGTCTTTGAATTCCTGGAATGTCATGTCGGTGTTTACGTGATCGTCATAAGCGTGGCGTAAATTAAGTTCGTCCATGCGAAACAAAACTATGACATTCGCGTTGTCTCGTAGGAGATGTTTTGGAATACAACCGTACGTCTGACACAGGTAAACGCAGTCTACCTTGGCGTGTCTGCCCATGGAAAAGTACTCTTGTATTATGCCTTGTTTCTCACACATTACATCGTCGAACACAAACACGGAATTAGGCTTTGCTTCCTTTGGAGGTACAACATCGGTATTATCGCTAAACGGAAAATACTCCAGACCATCCACAGATTGTAGAACAGTTGCTAGGCGCTGGTACTTTGGCTGTTGCAACGACTTGGAATACAAGTAAACGTTCTCGAACCGAAGACCGTTTGGCTCCTCCAGTAAACTCAGTAAAACGCACGTTTTACCGCAGTTGGACGGTCCTGCTATGATGCAACGTACGGCAGAAGGCAACAGTAAGCCATGTCGTGATTCACGCGCACTAAATACATCGTCTTGCGTAATGCGTACGGGCAAACACACGTCTTGCTTGACGACCTGCATTGTACTAAAGTAATTGTATAAAATCAAACACATTTATACTTTCTGGTCAGTTGTGCGTAATGACTCGAAGAGGTAAGAACAAAAAACACATCGGTGCGGGACTCGTGAACTCGCTGATAAACAATCTACCATTCGAGCTACACATTCCCGGCTACAGACTCTGCGGCCCCGGGACTAAACTAGCGAAAAGGTTAGCTCGCGGTGACGTGGAAATTAATTCTCTGGACGAAAAGTGCAAGCAGCACGATATCGCATATTCATTAAGCAAGGATCTGGAATCTAGGCACCGTGCCGACGAGATATTCGCACAGGAAGCCGAAGATATAAGTAAATCGTCGAACGCGGGGACTTGGAGAGAAAATCGCAGCGTGGGGCGTTTCCAAAATCATGAAGGCAAAGACGAAATTAGGACTGGGCGCTCGTCGAACCAGCTACATCAAGTCAAAGACTAACTCACGCAAGACCAAACGCAAGACTGGTGCAGGCGTGCAAAAAGCCAAGCAAAAATTACAGACTCTCGACAAGAAGATTATAGGAGGATTTCTTCCTTTGCTTTTGCCTGCATTGGGTGTTCTCGGCGGCCTCATCGGTGCAACGAGCGGTATAGTGCGGGCAGTCAACACTTCGAAGAATGAACGCAAGCAGTTAAAAGAAGCACAGCGACACAATGCCAGCATGGAAGCCATTGCCATGGGTAAAAAAAACGGCGCAGGACTGTACTTACGGCCGCACAAATCAGGCCAAGGCATGAAAAAGAAACGAATGAAAAAATCCTAAGTTCCCTACCGAAACGACCGCTTACCAATATAGATTTAATAAAGTACGCACGCAAACTTCAAATACCAAATTTCCGCGGCGTGTTTATGCGAGACACTTTGCCCAGCAAGCCAAAAACGCACGAACGTGCCATCATTAATTTAGACACGTCGGCGGGTCGCGGCACGCACTGGGTGGCCTATGTAAAGACTGGAAACATGGCCGAGTACTACGATAGTTTCGGTAATCTACGGCCTCCGCCCGAACTGCGACAGTACCTGGGTCGGACCACTACGATGTTTTACAATTACGAAACGGAACAGAGGCATAATCAAACAAACTGCGGACACTTGTGTCTTCGCTTTTTAACAAACAAAAATTAGTTGACCAATAAAAATTGCTACCTAAAGGTTGTGCAGTGATGATAATTTATTAGTCATGTCGATAACACTTACCTTGACAGGTCACGCATCTGAGCTGCGGGCGGTTCATTTCCCGCCTCTGGATTTAGACGGAGAATGGTGTATCGGACTCGTAGATTTTCAAACGTATAATGCCATACCGAACATCGACGAGGAAAACTGCAAGATCTGCTTCCTGAAAAGCGATGGGACCGCTCATGAAATACGGTTACCTGTTGGCTCTTACGAAATTGATGACATTGCAAATTACATCAGGGATATGTTACCACAGGATGTAGACTTTCAACTGCGTGGAAATCCAAACACTCAAAAAAGCATTCTAACATGCAGTGAAAATGTCGACTTTACGAAACCTGGGACCATAGGTACGATGCTCGGATTCGAATCAAAGGTGTATGGTACAGGAAGAACGTACGAATCTACGCGCGCAGTAAACATTTTGCCTGTGAATGTCATAAGAATAAACTGTAATTTGGCAAGTGGAACGTATCTCAACGGAAGACTAAGCAACATGCTGCACGAGTTTTCGCCGATGGTCCCGCCAGGATATAAACTGGTAGAAGTACCGCAAAGTATCATTTATGTTCCAGTCGTCGTGAAGTGCGCACACGAAGTCGTCGTCCGAATCGTTGACCAGCGAGGACGATTGGTGAATTTTCAAGACGAGGAAATTACATTACGTCTGCACTTGAAGCGATGGGCATAAAGTTCGTAACACCGAACAGTTATAAAAGAAATAGTATTGCCGTGAATAAGAACAGTTCTCTACCAGACATCGGTGCGTTAACACCTGACAACATAAAGTATCTTCTCAGTATTGGACAAGTGCCGAATAAATATGGAAGACGAAATCCTCAACGTGGAAGATCCGGTCATTTTTGATGACAGCATTACGAAAATGGAATTGCACGAGTATCAGCCTTTCCTGCTCGGACCGTACGCACTACCATCGGAAGTACGCATTGCTGTACAGCACCAAGATATTTGTACTTTACCTTCGCAGTCATTTCTACGTATAAGAGGCACGCTGACAAAAGCGGATGGTACGCACCCGACAACGACGTCAATATCCTGCAATGGTATTCTTCACCTAATCGAGCGCATTACTTATGTACTCAATGGCGTCGAGGTAGACCAGACGAGAGATGTAGGCATAACATCTGCTATGAAAAATTACCTTTCGCTCACGCCAAATGAACTGTCTGCTGCAAAGATGGCCGGTTGGGCTCTCGATGATGAATATAAGCTTCCGGTTTATGCCGAAGGGAAGTTAGAAGTTTTTGTTCCTCTGTCCATGCTTCTCGGATTCGCTGAGGACTACAAGCATATAATCATTAATTCGAAACAAGAGCTCGTACTGCTTCTAGCCAACACGCACATTAATGCAATTGTCACCACTGCAGAAAACCCTCAAGATGTCTCGCTAACACTACAGTCTATCGAGTGGATGCTGCCCCACATCCAAGTGTGCACCGTTGAACGAGTCAAGATGTTGAAGAACATAGAAAATGGCAAGAACTTCAATGTACCATTCCGATCCTGGAGCCTGGAAACTTATCCTGGCTTGCCTCATAGTCATCGTATCAATTGGATAGTAAAGTCCAGCTTCGCTACGGAAAAACCAAGATACATCATCGTCGGGCTTCAGACCGGAAGACAGCTCAATGCAGGAGTGAGTCGCGCTGTATTCGATAACTGTCAAATACGTAATGTAAAAAATTTTTAAACAGCGAAAGTTACCCGTACGTTGACATGAACATGGATTTTGAAAGTGGAAGATTTCTTCTAGCATATCAAATTTACGCCAAGTTTCAGCAAGCTTACTATGGGCGGATACAGTCACCGATACTGAGTCCCGACAGTTTCAAGAACAAGGCTCTGTTAATGGTGTTTGACGTTTCCAAACAGGATGATCGAATAAATTCAAACATCATCGACTGTAGGATCGAGATAACGACTAGCGGAAATATTCCACCAAACACCTATGCTTTTTGTCTGATACTTCACGATCGGCTTGCATCGTACAATTGTAGAGACAAACTTGTGAAAATTCTGACATAAATACCGTTTCGTTTTCTATGATAATTTAGTTACGACCGAGCATTGCTAGCGACAAGATGTACTGCAACCTGCAAGGTTTCCAAAGCCAAAATGGGTTCGTGCTTAAGGAAATTGGCGTCACTCACGACGGCCGGACTCGAACCCGCAGCTTCCGACCCCCGTATCCGTGGAAACTACTAGACGAAAAAAGTAAACGGTCGAACGAATGGCTATGTAAATATTAAATCGGACTAGAGTGGGACGAAGGAAAAATTTCGTACCACCAAGTGAAAAACACACTTCAAGATTTACTACTGCAAAACGAAATAATCTATGTTGCCGGACCTGAACAGAAGAAATTGCTACGAGAACTGTGTGACGACGGAGCAGCTGAAATTGTAGATATACAGACCGACTACGGATGTCCTTCCCTGCGCAAACTCTGTTCAATGTACGAAGCCAAGCATCCAAACGACAAGTTTGAACGTGTCTGTGCCTGCAAAAACTCGCAGCTAATGCAGAAATGGCACACACAATGTTAGTAGGAGCCTGCATATATAAATGGCGTACCTACGTACGTGCCTTCAGTTATCGTTCGACCTGCAAGAAGATGTTTACGTTTCATCCTGCTAACGTGTACGTGAGCGCAAGACCTAGCTTCAGCAGTGTCGAGTACAGCTACTGGGATTCCGGGTATCTACGTACATATACAGAAACCTGTGATGGAGGCGCTCAGCATTGGCGGTTTGCGCACTTTCCTGTGTCCTACGAACCGACCCAGCAGCTGGTAGATTGTTGCGAACCTGGAAACTGTGCCGTCTATCACATGAGACCACACACAATCCTTCCTGCCAGCATCGCTGAGGTAGTCGCCTCGTCTGCACGTGCAACACCAAACATGGACGTGTTGCAACCTGTTGCGACCTGTGATGCTTCTACGCAGACGTCCAAACGGTGTGCGTCCTGTCGTCGAAGTTCAGGCAGTGAATCTGTCCCAACTAGCACTGAGCCTAAGCCCAGGCGTAGACGTGGTCACAGACGTCACCGACCATGTCTTGTCGGAGTTGTCGACGTTGCAGAAGATGACCAGCTGGAAACCTGTGTTCCTGATCGCGTGACCGGCGAACCAGTTGGAAACGGAGTCAACAAACCAGTTGGAACCGGAGTCGACGAGTCAGTTCGTGTGGCATTAAAGACTTTGCTTGTGAAAATGCTTGATTCCTTAACCTAATATGTATTTGTGTATGTTTTATAAATAAATGTGTAAAACTTGAACTCGTGTGTTTTTATTTCTATAATTTTTAGGTACCTAATAAAAAAAATAATTTTAAATACAGACAATATTTTGACTCATGTAGTATACCAGTAGACTGCGGGTATATAAGCGAGGTTAGGACGACTGGACCCGCAGTTCACCTCTGGCCGCGGTGCAGTACGGACGTGCTCTCTCCAGTAAGTTTCGTGAGATTTAGTTATGTCGACCGGAATAGACTGTTTACCGTCAGCAGCGGGGACCTCGATGGCAGCAACGATGATGGCGTCGGAGATCCCGATACCGACTGCAGAGGAGACCGCGACAGCGGTGGAGATCCCGATACCGACTGCAGACGAGGCAACGATACGTGCTGTTCCATCATCAGCTGAAGTTTCACCATCTGCATTCCAGACTTCATTTCATGAAGAGCGTACAGCGCATCAATGCAAATATTGTGACGCATCTTTTACTAAACCTACGAATGCGCGCAGACATGAAAGAAGCAGCTGTCAGAATAATGCTCAAAGAATACAATTTCAGTGTATAAAATGTAATAAACTAATTTCACGTCTCGATAGCTTACATCATCATTATAAAAAATGCTATCGAGAAAGTTAAGTGCGAGTATAATGAACATTGTTATTGTTTTGACTCATGTGTTGTACCAGCCGATGAGACTATATAAGTGAGACCCTGGTGATATGGACTTCAGTCCGTCTCTGGCTGCGGTGATGAACGGATCGGATAGTTAGACTTGTATAACATAATAGACTGGTATCTAGCTGTTCTTGAGAACTCGATGGCATCATTACCACTATCTACACCAACCTGGATTGAAGGTCTACCATCATCAGTGCAGAGCACGATGACATCGATGTCTACAGCTACACCTGCTCTCTCAGCACAGCAGGAGATTTCGACGCGTGCAACATCTTCTGCAGAGCAGACCTCAATGGCTTCAGAAGTTAACATGTCAGCAGTGTTACAATGGTTGTCAACAATTCCAGTGTCATTGATGAAGGAAGGAGCATCCAGCGGTGTTCCATCACCCGACTGCACGTACTGTGAGAAGATCAAAAACTTGAAATTACGGGATTATGTAATACACAATTGTAGTAATGACTCTGAACGCATTAAATATTAGTGCAACAGGTGTTTAAGCAAGTTTGTACAATATGGAAGATTAAAACGGCACCTCAGGAATTGTGATAGACTGGCTGTACATTCATCGGAATCAAGCTGTATATTTTGTAACAAAACATTAGCAACTATTCGAAGTGCACAACGACACGAAATATATCACTGTCCTTTTAATGAAGTCGATAATTTGTCTTTGTGTGAAAATTGTGGTGTACCAATATGTCGACCTGATAAACTGAATAGACATTTCAAGTCATGCAAAAGACTTGGTCCATACAACAAGAAGACTGTTTGAATCGAGAAATCCACAAAACTTTAGTAATTTGTCTGTGTATTTTTTTTGTACTTGTAGTAGCGTAGTATGTAATAAAAGTTTTTTTAAAGGAACTTGCTGTGTTTTTATTTTCTCAAACCTGTCACTTTAGTGGTACTTTTTTAAAGTATTAAAGTTGTTTGGTATCGGTCAGGGATCGAACCAAGGACCTTAGTCGATCTATTCAATCAGTATATTTATTGTCAATTTATTTAATGAATTTTGAACTTTTTCCCGAATCTCTAGCATTACAATTACGAATTACCAATATGTTGGTCTTGATGGCTTATAGGATGATGGTAGTAGAGGTTTTAAAGTCTCTTTAAGAATGTTGAACATGGTATATTGAAATTTTTATTATTTTACATAAAATTAAACATTATTGCATCGGTCAGGTATCGAACCAAGGATAGGAGCGGATTGAATCAATATGTAAATTAATGGGTGATTTATTTAATGAATTTTGGAATTTTTCCCGAATTTCTAGCTAAATAATTACGGATTTTCAAGATGACGGCCAAATGACAAGATGTCGGGTGTCACAGCAATAATAAATGATTACTGCACTCTAGCGGATAAGAATTAAACTAACATGGCGTCAGCGCACTCACGCCGACGATACACTGATGATGGCTTCCAGCAGACGAGGACAAGATGGCGAACATGACGGCATACTACCTGACGATATATATGCTTTGAAAAAAAAAAGTGGTGGGAGTCAGTATGCCTGCAGCCACCGCGGGGGGAAGGATCGGATGCCATTTTTATTTTTTTTTTTGCACTCGTCGGGTTTGAACCGAGGACTCCGAGCTCCGTGTCGTAAAATGTTTGTTTTTTAAATATTTTATTAAATTTTTTATTATTTTATTTTTTTATAATTTTTAAATTTTTTTCATTAAAATCGGATAATAAATTTAAAGATGGCGACCGTAACGAAAAATGCAACTGTCATGTCATAATTCAAAATGGCGGATAACACAATGCCGGAATGTTCGAGAAAACGAAATGACGTCATCCAAGATGGTGGATACAAGATGGCCGTCGGGGTCAAGGTCAAAGGTCACATCCTGATAGAGGCTTAACTGAGGCTTGAGTTAAGGATGCTTAAGCCTCTATCAGGACATTTCTAGCCGCTGGGATTTTTACGGAATAAATCGGGAAATTTTCCCTCGAAACGGGAATTTTTCCCTCGAAAACGGGAAATTTGTTCTTAAAACGGGAATTTTTGAGTCATTTTGAGTCATTTTTGAGGAATTTTGAGGAATTTTTGCCGCCCGTGACGTCACAAATCCAATATGGCGGACCGGCTCTCGGCTCCACACCCTGAACCCTGCGCTCGGACCGTCATTCCTATACTACTACCCCACTCATACATGTTACAATTTTTCATTACACTACATTCTTTAAAATAATTTATTATCAAAATAAAAACATATATACCATCGTTGTCTGCAGAGGCAGCCATCTTATTTAGTGGAGACCACCATCTTGATTTCATCTGATGGATGTAGTCATCAGGTATAGGTTTCTAAATTATGCCAGTTTATGTAAGGCCGAGTTCCTATCCCGTACCAGCATTATTATGACCCTTAAAGACAAAAATCCACAAAAATCCACAGTCATTTTGCTGTTATAACCACCATTTTTTCTTAAAGTCTTATAATTTATAGGTTTTAACTAAAATATATATTATCAATACTATCGTTGTGGATGCATTAGTTAAAGTAATGATAATTTCAAAAAAAAACAAAAAAAAACATTTAGTACTCCATCTTAGCGGGGCCAGAAATTTTTCGGAGTCCTAACTCACAAGTAATATTCTCTTGTCATGTTTGCGTACACGTGTTTAAAAGCTGCATGAAAGCAGATATTTTTAATGTTTGCGTATAATATCATTCACCATTCTGTAAGACATTTATAAGTATCAGTTCCTCATGGGATGTAGGTTCTATATTAAAAATAATAAACAATATGTAGGTAAAATTGTATTTATTAAATTAAGAACATATTTTGCACTGCAAAAATGGAGCAAAAACAGAAACTATACAACAAAAGCGGATACAATACAACAAAATGAAAACTATAAAACAAAAAACTGAAACTATACAACGAATGGAAACAACAACCAAACAGCCAAACTATTTACATCACTCGCAAAATCGTTCTCGCAGGAACATATTGAGGAGTCGTACCTCCACACTCAGGTTGCCGAGCACATATTCTAGACTGTTTATTAGAGAATTGAAACCCTCTTCTATCAGGGATAGCTTCTCACCCAGCCCAGCAAACTCGCACACATCAACTTGCCTGTGGTCCCCCTCCGACAGTGATGGTGTGTCCCACCCACACTGCAACGGCGGGGTAGGGGATCCAGCTGAACCGGGTGCAGGTGACGGCGGCGACGACGTTGACGCCGCTGATGACGGTGGCGGGCGGCGGCTGGCAATTGCCATCAGCGGCGTTAGCCGCCCATCCAGGTGAGGCGTAGCCGACGGAGCTGTCTCCTCTGTAGCAGGCGGCTGCTGCCGGACAGCAGCAATGGAGATGAGGGAAGGTAGTGGCCCACACGCCCCAGCCCGGACGCTAGCTTGTTGCTGTCGGACAGCAGCAATGGTGATGAGGGGTGGTGGCGGGCCGCACACCCCAAAAACCTGCTGCTTCGTCCGCGACGACGAGAGGTCCAACGGCGAGCGGTCCAGCTGCGAGCGATCCAGCGGTGAGCGGTCTCGCTCAGGAACCCCTCCCATCGGATCCTCCCGCGTCCAGCGACGGCCTTGGCGACGACACAACTCGACGACGGGCCAGTTGTGGAGATATGATTCCTCACATATGGTACCGTACTCCTCCTCACCGCCACTAGAAATGGCGATTATTTCCGGCGAAGTAACCTCACCTTCCTCCACACTCGACCAACTATGTTCGAAGTCACCATCGCGTAACAAAGACATATTTTTTAAAATATAAAATTACTCTTGCGATATGTAGCATCAAACTGAAGCGTGCTTCCAGCCGTCTATGGTATTTATGCTATCCCTTCCCCACCCTCCTTGCCAGTCGTGTCAGAGCGCGCGCTTCCCCGTGACGTACAACCTCTGACGTACCTACCCCCTACACCCCTACCCTCCCCGACCCTAATAGCCCGAGCCTGTCACCACTCGCTCTAGCCTCCAAATGTCATTTTAAGTACCACCCACAAATGCTCCGACGCTAGAGAAAAAGGTTTAAACAGTACGGAAATAAATATAACAATGTTATTTATTTACACCTTTTATTTATTAAAAATAAAATAATTGCATCACATTACATTAAAACATCAGTATTTTTTATCCATCTGTTTTCAGATTTATCAAATCCTAACCACTTTACAAACAGCCTATCATCTTTTCGTCTCAACACTTTCTCTACCAAATAATCATTCGGGTACTTGGTAGGCTGAATTTCTTCCTCGTAGAATCCGCCGCGTATCGTCGAACCTCGTAAATCTTCCAAGTAGTAACATCTCGGACGGTAATTACGTATTTAAACAACACGGAATATTTCTGTAGACCAGTAAGGTGTATACCCTTTTTCAAAAGTATGTTTATATTTTGAAATGCGTACAAATTCTCCTACTTGTGCTTTAGGTTTTTTACCTCTAGTTTATTTGCATCAAAATAAACAGTTTCCAGGAGCGAGTCATCTTTTACATTAACAGGCGCCATACCGATTGTTCGATGTTTTCTGTTGATATAGTCATTTAATTATGTCGGTAACATATCAATCCACTTATAACTTCCTTTTGCTGTGAACTCACTCCACATGGCTTCCTTTAAAGTACGATTAAAATGCTCGACCACTCCACCTTTTATCTCGGTGAACATAGAATAATGGTTTATTGCATGTTTTTTTCATAAGAGCCTGGAATTTACTATTATAGAATACTTTTCCATTATCAGTATGTAAGTTCTTAGGTGTTGAACTTAATTTAAAAACATGTTCCATGGCTAACGTTACATCATTCGAGTTTTCACTTTTAACAGGCTCTGCCCACGCTCGTTTTGAATAGACGTATATAACAGTAAGCAGATACTTGTACCCGCCATTCACTTTAGAATAAGGAATTATTTCAACCAAATCCGCCTGAAATAAGTCTAAAAGTCCTAATGTCAGAACACTTCGTCTAGGAAAAGTACGTCTCGCCGGCTTATGTAGCTCTTTTGCAATAGCTCGTCGACTCATTTCGAGATGTATCCGTCTTCCTGCAGTTCTTCAAGTAGGGAAATTATCTCGTTTTGGTATGAAGTATGCCCTGCTTCTTTAGAAGCAAGCAGCAAACGAAGCCGATCAACAAGTTCATTCGGATCACTCCAAAATATGTATGACAGTCTTTTATTATCAAATAATTTACTAACTAAACCGGATCCTGTTTAAACACCTACTTCAGGGAACAGTTTAGGTATAATTTCATACTTTATATGATTATCGTCTTTAAACAAGTTAGTTTTCGAACAGTTGTATTTGTAATGAGCACTTGTAGTTTTTAACATTAGCTTATATTTTTCTAAATCTGTATTTGTATATCGCTGAGGATCTTTAAGAAACAGCAAATTATAGAGTCCAGGTGTCCCAGTCGTGGTAAATCCTCCTACTTGTATGACATCACCAGGTAAAAAATGTACTTCCAATTTACCCATGTACCACTTTTTGCTACGTTTAAAAACACCATAAATAGGATCTCCTTTGCGTGACGAGTATGAAGACAAGTAAGTAGAAGCAAGAGTTTCCGACTCAACTTCTGAGGAACGTAATTTTTTATGCTGTAGTAAATATGAAATCGGTACATCTTCTTCGTTTACATGTATGATACGTCACTTTCTACGGTAAGATTTAGCAGGATTCTTTTCTTTCGCTTCAGAAGAAACATTTTCAGGTTTAACAAGTGAAGGAGAAACATTTTCATATTTTAAATTATCTAGACGTGAAGTAATTGGTTCGAATATTCTTTCATTAACAATATCACACCCTAACTTTTCCTTCTTCGCGAGTAAGTATTTATCACGAATACTTTTGATTATGTCATGCAGCTCTTTCGCTGATTCAGACATGTTAATAAAATGACGGTTAACTCCATCTTCATGGATTTATATACCTTTGTGAGACCTACTTGCTCCCCTTTTGCGGTAAAGTTTTAGGATCTTGTAAAGGTTTAAAAACTATATGTTCTTCTAATCTATCCATGCGAGCAATCGTTTCGGTCAGGAACTGTTTATGTAAATTAGTAAAACTTTTTTCAACTACCAGTTTAATTCACTCACTTTGTTTTAGTAAAGTTTCACGTATGTGTTCACAATGCCTAAATAACTCATCATCATGACTCAGAGCCAAAATTTTCTCATTCATATCATCCAACACAATTGCTAGTTTGCTGTTAAGAATTTCATTAAACACATTTCTTATGTTAGTAAATAAACGTTCAAAATTTTCATTTTGTTTTTCACTTACAGAGTCCACAAACAGTTTCAGGCTTTGTAATGTTTGCGAGTTTATTTCCTGCACATACTGCTTTGTGCTAGCATCTGTAGAATTTGTAGGTTGTCCTAAATTACGTAAAATTTTTCCAATTACCGACAAGTTCCCATCACGCATTTCTGTAATATTGATTTTTTCACGCGTACGTTTCAAGGCACTATGCCCAAACTTACTTATGGAGTCAGTCATCTCTAACGATATGTATACTGATCCAACTGCCTTCTGAAACGTCCTTTATATAGCGGAAAATCTTTAAAAATCGAGATGAAACCGAACTTATCGTTCCAACACATGGAACACATTTGTTTAAACTCGTAAAATGTCATATTGCTCGAAATATTGTCTTCATATGCATGTTTAAGATTTAGGACATCCATTTTGAATAAATAATGACATTTGCATTATCATGTACAAGATGTTTCGGTATTCTCGAGTATGTTTGACATAAGTATATGGAATCCACGTATGAGTGTCGACCCATCGAAAAATATCTTTGAATATTACCCTGTTTTTCGTTAGCGACGTCATCGAAAATAATTGTAGAATTATGTTTAGCTTCTTCTGGAGGTATGACTGCATCGTTATCGCTAAAAGGATAGTACCCCATACCATCAATACATTTTAGTATGTATTCAAGTCGTACATATTTAGGCTGTTGTAAGGATTTCGAGTAAATGTAAATGTTTTCAAAACGTAAACCATTCGGATGCTCGAGCAAGCTCACGAGCACACACGTTTTCCCACACCCAGATGGCCCTGCAATGATACATCTTACAGTATTCGGTAGTAAGCTTCCGTGTCTACATTCTAGAGAAATATATTTTTGTCCAATTCTGATATTTTCACAGGTAAAGTTAAATCAGGTTTTATTATTTTCATACCACAACCTAAACTATTAGTTATTACGTGATCGGTATTTGAATCATCATTCAACAAACATGAATTTTTGTCTGAAATATGTTCATTTATGTTTGAAATAGGCTGAGTTTTGTTTGAAATATATATATCTATGTTTGAAATAGGTTGAGTTTTGTTTGAAATATGCTTATCTATGTTTGAAATATGTAGATTTTTGTTTAAAATATGTTTACTATTGTTTGAAATATTTTGCCTATCCGTACAACAAGTAATACTATGTTTCTGCAAGTTACTAACTCTCTTGAATTCTCGAGGACATTTAAGACAGCGGAACAAGCGGTAGGAATATGTCTTTAAACACGTGTGTTTTTCATGATGAGAAACATTCTGTTTTAAACCAAAACATTTCTTGCAATTTTTACATAAGAAAAACATTCTGACACAGTCGATGTAACTACTTCAACGTTCAGTTTACAACTGAGGTACTTAGCTATATAAGGAGCTGTATTTATATGTTTCCCTCAGTAAGCTTCAATGACTTGTGAGAGTAAGTCTAAACTTGGTGGCGGATTAGTAAATAGTTTGATAAATAAATTGCCATTCGAATTACACATTCCAGGTTATAACTACTGTGGTCCGGGCACGAAATTAGCTAAGAGACTTAGACGAGGAGATAAAGGTATAAACAAACTTGATAATTTTTTGTAAAAACCATGACGTTGCTTATAGTAAAAGCGCAGATCTGAAAGACCGACACGAGGCCGACAAAATCCTTTCGCAGGCAGCAGAGAATTTGTACAAGGCGGGGGGTACTAAACTAGGTGAAAAGCTAGCTTCATTTTCCGTTTCAAAAATCATGAATTCAAAAGTGAAATTAGGTATGGGGCTTAAGAGAAAACGTAAAGTCAAGAAAACTATTAAGAAACGAGTCAAGAAGGGTGGATTCTTACCACTTCTACCTGCTATTGCCGCACTAGCAGGATTGGTCGGTGCACGAAGCGGTGTAGTTAGAGCAATTAATTCGGCAAAGACCAATAAAAAAAACTTGGAAGAAGCCAGACGTCACAACGAGAAGATGGAGGCACTAGCTATTAGTTCAAAAAACGGAAAGGGAATGTTTCTACGTCCATATGCAAAATGAGGTGGAAAAATAAAGAAAAACATCGGAAAAACAAGAATTATAAACTCAATACCAACTCGAGCATTATCAAACACAGAATTAATAAAATATGATTATAAACTAAAAATTAAGTACTTTAGAGGAGTGTTTATGAGAGACGGGCTTCCATTAACGAATCTTCAATTGTTAATTTATATAGTAAAAGTAACAGTGGTACTCACTGGACAGCATACACGAAACGCGGTAAAACAGCTATTTACTTTGATAGTTTCGGAGATATAAAGCCTCCAAGAGAACTCGTAATTCATTTAAAAGGTGCAAAAATATTATACAATTACAATAGGGAACAAAATTTTAACTCTGAAAACTGTGGAAAACTGTGTTTAGTATTTCTGTAGAAATATTCGTGAAATATTTCTGGTAGCAGTCGCATACAGACACCAGTATGCCTGTCGTGAAACGTCCGCGCGAGTAATGACGTCTGTTCGAACACACATTCCTCAGTACCGACGTCATAACATTTCAGGAAGCAGTTCGATACACGACTAATGATGCGCTCCCGCAAACTGGGGTGCGCATTCCTCGGCACTGACGTGCACGAAATACGCACTCGTTCCCCGACGAGCTGTGACATGTCAGGAGGTTTGGAACATTTTACGATTTCTCTAACGACTTTCTGCAGCAGCAGTTTGCTTGCACATACTTTCTTTCCTAGCGAGCTGTGTTACTTTGAAAACTTTACAGGTAAAACTTTTCTCGTGTAAAAAAGTATATAAACAGATACATGTAAATTATTAGTCAGTTAGTTCTAAACATGAGTATTACAGCAATATTGTCAGGTAATAGCAGCGAATTACCTTCTATATTTTTTCCTCCAATACAACTGCAGGGAAATTGTTCAGTTGCGCTGACGGATTTACAAAGATTTAATTCTATAGCTAATGTTGACGAATCGAATAATGTTTTCAGATACAAACAGTCTAGCGAAGATTACTTCAAAGAGGTAAAAATACCGATTGGATGTTACGAAATTAGCGATATTGAAGATTAGGCCTACTTAAAAAATATTTTACAACCGGATGAAACAATAATTCTTGCCGGGAATATAAATACCATGAAAAGTAGTTTAGTAAGCAGTTGCGATATAGATTTTAAAGGTGACAGTAGCATAGGATCACTTTTCGGTTTCGAGCCTAGAGTATATGAGGCAGGGAAAGTTCATGAATCTGTTAAGTCGATAAATATTTTACCGATAAATGTAATTCGTGTAAATTGTAATTTAGTAGGATCTTCATTTTTAAATGGTAAACCATCTACAACAATACATGAGTTTAGAATAAATGTTCCTCCAGGCTATCGTTTGATTGAAATACCAAAAACCGTAATCTACATTCCTGTAATAGTAAATTCAGTTAGTGAAATAACAGTTCAACTTGTAGATAAACACGGGAAACTAGTTAATTTTAGATAAGAAGAAATTACTTTGAGACTGCACTTGAAGAACGATGGGAATTAATTTTAACAGAATGTATAAAAACAGACACATAACTAAAAAAAATGTTAGTTTGCGAAAGAAGGTCAGAGGGTTAACAACTACTAATCAGGCTTTTCTACGCAGTCTAGGATATAAAGTAAGAAAGTATCGAGTCGGAAATCCTCAATCTTAATGAGGGAGTTAGCTTTGATGATTCAATCACAAAGTCGGAAGTACATAGCTAATCAATACTAATATTATAAATGCGAAAGTAACTCTGTCTGTCTGTCTGTCTGTTTGTTACCTTTTCCCGGCTGAACGGCTGAACGGATCGTAATGAAATTTAGCAAGGAGATAGATTATATCCTGGGGATGGACATAGGCTATCTTTTGTCTAAAAAATAATCTTTAAACGGGTTAAAAAATATATTATATTAATTTTATGTAATGTGTGTCATAGATATACAAACTGTTAGTGTCATTCCTCTATGCCTGCCGTGCAATAGCTTTCAAGCCATTACGTTACATTTTTATATTGTAAGGAACTAAGTAGAGAGTAACAAAAAAAATAAAGATCTTGACAGTTTGTAGTGTCGCCATATTTGTTTCAATTTTCAATACCGTTTTTGTATATTACAATTTAAATTGCAGAAAAAAATCATGTTTCATAAACACATAAATAGTGAGTGTGTGTCATTTCTCTATGTCCACGAGGTCTTGCCGCGTCAATTTTCTCCTTCGGGCGAACCCGTCCGCTTAATTAAATAAACAGCTTTTATCGTTGAATGATTTTATGATTTATTTCATGAAAATCTGCTCTCATAAAAAAGTAAGTTTTATAGACATTCAATAGGTCTCTCTCTCTCTCTCTATCTCTCTCTCTCTCTCTCTCTCTCTCTGAAGATCAATCTATGAATCGTTACAAATTTATTTCCTTTATTTTTTTAGTTTGATTTTATACAATATGATTTCACTAAAAATCAATTTCTACCCCTTCCTATTTTCATTTCCACATTACGAAGTTTCACTTCTTCCGCGCGGTGGGACTCCACGCAATATTTTTGCATGCAATTAAAAACTATTTTTTAATGATGCCAAAGAACTATAACTTCTCATTCGCGTACCTAAGTACACGCACCCATTTTTTTTATTTAATTTCTTCTATATATATTTTTTTCTCTCTACCTAGGGCACTCATAATTCTTTTAAATTTCACGTGTAAGTTTTCAATGTCATTCGAGTTGTACAATTTTTTTTTTTGTCAAATTGGTCATTATTTATACTTTGTTTCATTTTGTAAACATACGTATTTTAGTTATTATGACAAATAAAAAAAATTAGTTACACTAACATTCTTAGGTTTTTATTGTGTGGATAGTTTGAAGTTTAATATTATGTAGGTATATAAATTCTAAAACTTATAAATTTCTTCGAAATTTATTCATAGGTTGGCAGGGCCTACTAATATTTTCTATTTTTCAATATTGTAATTTTTTACAGTACCTACTAATTTGCAAGGAGTTTGGTTTAGTGTTTATAATTTATCTGCTGACCGTCAAGAGTCTTAGGGCTGCCGAGACCGAAGACCAGAAATATTTATCAATTATGTAATATATTGTAGAAAAATTTGAATTTTACTATTTCAGGAAAGTTTATTTTTTTTATTAATTAGAATAGTTACTTGTAATTGCCATCTTCCTTTATTTCATATTAAACATTATGTTTGGTTGAGTGTGAGATAATTTTATTTATGTATGTTTTAATTTCATTTCTTTTCTTATATATATTCTTACCTACCTACTTCTATTAAATTTCAGGCGGATGTTAACATTGTCATTCCAGTTGTATAAACTTTTTTGTCAAATTTGTTGTTATTTATACTTTTTGTTTCATTTTGGACTTTTTTTTTTTTTACTTAATTCAAAGATTTGTGGTGTGTACAGGGAGTGATATCTCTATTAATTTCTATACTCCTTTGGATAACCGGAATATTGCCACCACAGTTTTACATATAAACAAATCCTACAAATGTTTTAAACATTATGACAAATAAAAAATAGTTTCAAAAACATCTTTTTTTTTGTGTGTATAGTTTGAAGTTTAATATTATGTATGTACGTAAATTCTAAAACATAGAGTTATTTATTAATTTATTTAGAAAATTATTCATAGGTAGGTAATAAGTTTTTCTATTTGTCAATATTGTTATTATGGTAAATAGGAGTACAGTAAATGCCTACCTACATTCTTATACTCCGTTATATCTCTTTCGATTTGGAGTGTTTCCGAGCCATTCGGGGTCCTCAACATCACCCCCTCCCCCCACGCCCCCCATCCAGGTGGTTAAAGCCCCAAAATTTCGAAAGTTTATTTTTTTTTTAAAATCTTTCTCTTTCGATTTTAAGTGTTTTCGAGTCATTCAGGGTCCTCGAACCCCCCGCTCCTCCTCTAGCAAAAAGCCCCAAAATTTCGATAATTTTAGGAATTTCAAATAAATATTCTTTCGAGATGGAGTGCTTCGAACCATTCGAGGTCTTGAACCTCCACCCACCCCCTCCTCCCTTCCACAAAAGTGAAAGCCACAAAATTTCGAAAAATTGGAGGAAATTGTATTAAAATTAAGTCATTACGAACTAAAGTGTCCGGGGCATGGTGGAACTTTTACCCAAAGTCGACTTCCCACCCAATTTTGAGGGAGGGGGGAATGCAAAACCCCAAAATTTCGAAAAATTTCTTAAATTTAAGTATACTTTTTTACTATTTGGAGTGTTTCCGAGCCATTCGGGGTCCTCAAACTACCCTCCCCCCACAAGGAGTCAAAGACCCAATAATAAAAAAATTTCCAAAAATTTCCAAAACCTATTCTCTTTCGATTTGGAGTGTTTACGAGCCATTCGGGGTCCTCAACATCACCCCCCCCCCCTTTACAGGGGTCAAAGCCCCAAAATTTAGAAAATAATAATTCTCTTTCGATTTTTAGTGTTTCCCTGCTATTCAGGGTCCTCAAAATAACCCCTCCCCCTCTGGGGACAAAGCCCCAAATTCTCGAAAATTTCAGGAATTTAAATATAATTTCTTTCGAGATGGAGTGTTCCGAACCATTCGAGGTCCTGAACCTCCACCCCCCCCCCCTCCTTTTTCTCAAAAGAGAAAGCCACAAAATTTCGAAAAATTGGAGGAAATTTTATTAAAAATAAGACATTACGAACTAAAGTGTCCGGGGGATGGCGGAACGTTTACCCAAAGACGTCTTCTCCAACAAATTTGTGGTAAGGGGATTGGGGGAATGCAAAACCCCAAAATTTCGAAAAATTTCTTAAATTTAAGAATACTTTTTTACTATTTGGAGTGTTTCCAAGCCATTCGGGGTCCTCAAACTACCCTCCCCCCACAAGGAGTCAAAGACCCAATAACTAAAAAATTTCCCAAAATTTCCAAAAACGTATTCTCTTTCGATTTCGAGTGTTTACGAGCCATTCGGGGTCCTCAACAACACACCCACCCCCCTCAGGGGTCAAAACCCCAAAATTTTAAAAATTTCAAATATCATTCTCTTTCGATTTTTATTGTTTCCCAGCCATTCAGGGTCCTCAAAATCACCACAAAGCCCCAAAATTTCGAAAATTTCAGGAATTTCAAATATCATTTCTTTCGAGATGGAGTGTTCCAAACCATTCGAGGTCCTGAACATCCACTTTCCGCAAAAGTGAAAGCCCTAAAATTTGGAAATATAAGAATATATATAATTGGATGTTGGCATGTATGACGTCGATAAACTCTTACACCGTTTGACCGATCGCCATGTAATTTGGCACATCGAAGTGTTTTTATCATGAAGAAGGTTTTTATGCTATCCATTTTTTTTGTAACTCGCCGCTAGATGGCGCTGTAGCGCATCAACTTCTAAACCTTTCAACCGATCGCCATGGGTAAACAGAAAATCATAGGTCACAGATACACAAACAGTAATTATGTGTCATTTCTTAATGTCCAACACACTGGACATATCGCTATCCATTTTGCTGTATCTCGCGGACAATATATCACCCGGTGTTCAGCCCGGGCAAAGCCGGGTACTGCAGCTAGTCTCCTTATATTTCAGGTCCGTACTTACAATCTTCCGAAGTTATTATAACTATTCAGAACGAAGATGTGTATACTCTTCCGAGCCAGTCTTTCATACGAATAAGAGGCGTGCTTTAAAGAATAATGGCCAACACCCGACAACTACGCGGTTTATTCGCGAATAATATTCTAGAATATCTTATAACTTAAATGGAATCGAACTGGACTCTGTTAGAGATCCTGGAATTACATGTACAATAAAAAAATTATTTAAATCTCACGAGAAACGAATTACCTGTAGCAAAGATGGCGGGGTGGGGTATCGAAGAAGATTTTAAAGTATCTGTATATGAAGGAGGGAAATTTGAAATTTGCATACCGCTACCTACGGTCCTAGGATTCACAGACGACTACAAACATACAATAATCAACTCGAAACAAGAACTAGTATTTTCTCTTGAAAACACATGGAATAATAGCGTATTAGCATCAGAAGAAAATCCTGAAAATATGATTTTATCTTTATTAACAATCGAGTGGATGGTACCACACCTTGAGGTTAAAACACAAGAACGAATAAGACTGCTTGAGTTTATAGAAAAAGGTAAAGATATTGAAATTGCTTTTAGATCATGGTCATTGGAAAGCTATCCTAGTTTACCTCAGTCACATAGTATAAATTGGAACGTGAAATCTACATTCGGATCGTAGAGGCCTCGATTTATTATATTAGGTTTTCAGAAAGAAAGACAAAACACGATAACAGACGATAAGTCTATTTTCGACCACGTTAATATAAAAAATGTTAAAGTATTTCTCAATAGTCACGCATACCCATACTAGGATTTAAATGCTAATTTTAATAGTGGTTTGTTTCTAATGGCGTATCAAATTTATTCGAGATTCCAACAAGCTTATTTTGGTCGGCAAGCATCTGCTACACTCGACCCGGAAAAATATAAGTCCATGGCGCCTCTTCTCGTGTTTGATGTCTCGGCACAAGACGATCGCATTAACTCAAATATAATCGACTGTAGGATTAAAATTACAGCTTCTGAAAATATACCAAAAGACATAAAAGCGAACGCTCTCATAATCCCTGACCGCTTAGCAACTTATAATTCTAGGGACAAAATGGTTAAGATATTAATGTAATTATGTCAGTCGTGTCTTAACCTTCTAGCTCACATGTACTGTAACATTCAAGCCTTCCGGTCCCAGTTTGGTACTGTAGCGAAAGAACTTAGCGTAACGTACAACGATGGAAAATCAATTACTTATGTATTCAAGCCTCCATTTGCATGGAATGACTTGGACAAAAAATCAAAGTCTACAAACAAATGGTTGACGAAAAATTTACATGGTCTCAGGTGGGACGATAGTAGTATATAATAGTTCCTACGGCGCCTGGCTTCTGGCTGTGGATTGTGATTGTCGGTCCGCCATCTTGGATTTTGACGCCATGGCGGCCACTTTTGACTCAAAAATTCCTCAAAAATGACTCAAAATGACTCAAAAATTCCCGTTTTGAGGAAAAATTTCCCATTTTCGAGGGAAAAATTCCCGATTCGTGGGAAAATTTCCCGTTTAAGTCCAGGAAAATACCTGTGGATCGAAAAGTCCTAAAAGTGGCTTAAGCATCCTTAACTCAAGCCACCGTTAAGCCGCTATCAGGACTTGACCTTGAAACCGACCACCATATTGGAGCCGCCATCTTGGATCCGCCATTTTGGACGACGTCATTTCGTTTTCTCGAACATTCCGACGTTGTGTTTTCCGCCATATTGGATGATGACGTCACCGTTGCAATTTCCGTTATGGTCGCCATCTTTAAAATCTTTATTTATTATCCGATTTTAATGGAAATTTTTTTAAAATTTATAAAAAAATTCAATTAATGAAATTTTAATAAAAATTATTAAAAAAAATCTTCTATGACACGGAGCTCGGAGTCCTCAATTCGAACCCGACGAGTGCAAAAAAATAAAATAAAAATGGCGACCGAACCTTCGCCCCGTGGTGGCTGCTGGCAGACTGACTCCCACCACTTTTTTTTTTTCAAAGCATATATATCGCCAGTGAGCATGACGTCACGTCCGCCATCTTGTATTCGATGCTGGAAGCCATCATCATTGTATCGTCTGCGAGAGTGCGCTGACACCATGTTAGTTTAGTTCTTATCCGCTAGAGTGCAGTAATCATTTATTACTGTGACACCCGCCATCTTGAAATTTGGACGCCATCTTGAAAATCCGTAATTATTTAGCTAGAAATTCGGGAAAAGTTCCAAAAATCATTAAATATATCACTCATCATTTTACAGATTGATGCGATCGATTCCTGTCCTCGGTTCGATACCCGATCGATGCAATAATGTTTAATTTTATGTAAAAATAAATAGTAATTTCAATAAACCATGTTAAACATTCGTAAAGAGACTTTAAATCCTCTACTACCATCATCCTATCAGACATCAAGACCACCATACTGGAAATTCGTAATTTTATTGCTAGAGATTCGGGAAAAAGTTAAAAATTCGTTAAATAAATTTCCAATCAATATACTGATTGATTAGGTCGGCTAAGGTCCTTGGTATGATCCCTGGCCGATACAAAAAAATTAAATATAACATCAATTTAACATAATAGTAACAGGTTCGAGGAATTAACACCGCAAGTTCTTTTACAAACATAATATTTATTACATAATTTCTATTCTACTACAGTATCACTTACGAAAGCTAGCAAATTTATAATCAATCATTTAGTTCCGCATCGGTGTGAAATGACTAATTCTTAGCTCCAAACTGTTTATACTAGACAGAGTCCAACCAGAACCTTTACTGACATAGTTCTCCTCTTCTTGACAGAGTTTCTGGACACAGTGATTAACAGTTTGCTTCACATCGTTAGAACTGTAAATTACTGCAGCCGATGTCATGAATGCACACTTTTTCACTTTGTCATCGAACGGATATGGCTTTCCATATAGACAGTCCAACCACAAGTTATATTTTAATGGACCGTTTGTTGCTACGTCATCAGTAAGCTGATTGATTATGTCCTGTCTGATATCATCAAGAAAAGTACAAATGTCCTTCGACTCACCGAACGTATTTAGATAATCGTAGTCCTTCAATGTTCCACGAAACGCAGTCTGCGCCAAGTAGAAGCCATTATCGTTCACTTGTAATGCTCCGAACACAGTCTTAGGTTTAGGTCCATGTTCAGACGTCATAGCAATCGGTTGCTGCGCATCTGTTTTTTTGATTGTACGCTCACGAGCCTTCAATCTAAACCGAGGAGTCTAAATGTCTGCAGGTAGTTCAGAAGTAGGCACACGGACTTCACCTTTACATATTTTCGCATGTCGTCGCAAACTATCAATTCGAGTAAACCATTCATGACAATCATCACATCAAAACTTTATACAAGAAGGATTTTTTTTGCATTTGCTCCGCTCATGTCTTCGTGCATCATGGGAAAATGTGAACGACATATCACAGTAGCTGCAAGGATACCGTGCTGATGCAGACGAACCTTTCAGACCCGATCCAGATATGGACGTTGCAACAGTAGTACCATTTCCAGGCATACTCTTATGAACATCGATGCATCGCTGTTGCACCGAAACCTTTACTTTCTGCCGCACAGCAGGACCTTTACAAGTCTTCATGTGCATTTTCATATTATCTTTTCTGGCAAACTGCTTATGACATTTCTCACAAACAAACATTTTACGATATAGGTTCTTGGCACATTCGCTCTTCTCATGCCGTCGAGCATTGCTGCTGTTTGAGAAAATCTTGTCACAGTAACAGCACCGATGTTCGTTAGTTGTTGTCGATTCGGCATCCATTGAAGTCTCCATCGAGGGCGAAACGAAGTTCGTCGAGTTTTCCTGCACAGCCAACACTACCGGCATTAAATTCTCTTCTGCTGGTGGTATCGCGTCTGATGAAGTCTCCTCCAGTGTTTTCGCCGTGGTTGTCAACGGAATCTGCTCCTTCTCCGTCGTAGCTGTCGTCAAGGTTCCCGTAGACGATGGTACAACCTCCATCGAGTTCGACGTTAGAGTCGGTAAAGATGCCATCGAGTTCGCAAGAACAGGTAATTACGTGATTAATGCACCAGAAGAAACAAACTAGGTGATCCGTACACCGTCGTCGTCAGTTACAAACTGAGCGACCTGCTGTCTAGGACTCGCTTATACCTATACATGCACCGGATGGAATAATACGCTAGTCAAATCAAGAACAATTTATTTTAATACTAGAGTCAAAACAACATTAAAAATAGAAGGACCATCTACAAAAACGAAGCACATTTGGAAGCACCGACAACGAAAAGGCGGCACATTTAGAAGCATCGTCATCGAAAAGGCAGCACATTTGGAAGCACCGCCAACGAAAAGGCAGCACATTTGGAAGCACCGACATCGAAAAGGCAGCACATTTGGAAGCACCGACAACGAAAAGGCAGCATATTTGGAAGCACCAACAACGAAAAGACAGCACATTTGGAAGCACCGACAACGAAAAGGCAGCACATTTGGAAGCACCGTTATCGAAAAGGCAGCACATTTGGAAGCACCGCCAACGAAAAGGTAGCACATTTGGAAGCACCGACATCGAAAAGGCAGCACATTTGGAAGCACCGACAACGAAAAGGCAGCACATTTGGAAGCACCGACAACGAAAAGGCAGCACATTCGGAAGCACCGACAACGAAAACGCAGCACATTTTGGAAGCACCGACAACGAAAAGGCAGCACATTTTGGAAGCACCGACAACGAAAAGGCAGCACATTTGGAAGCACCGACAACGAAAAGGCAGCACATTTGGAAGCACCGACAACGAAAAGGCAGCACATTTGGAAGCACCGACAACGAAAAGGCAGCACCATCATCGAAAAGGCAGCACATTTGTCATTGGCTCCAATATTCATTGGCTTCAATATTCATTGGCTCCAATATTCATTGGTTCCATCAGTCTATTGAATCTATCAGTCTAGTGACTCCATCAGTCATTGGCTCCTACAGTCATTGGCTCCAACTGTCTTTTGTCTCATCAACTCCAAATAAATTTGGCTAGAATTCTACGAGTCTAAGAGACAAGGCCGCCGAGAGGGGGGGGGGGGGGGCAAAAGGGGCAAATGCCCAGGGGCCCGGTAGCTTTAGGGGCCCGGGCGCCCGGCTGGGAAGTGGAAAATAAATGGCTGGAAAAAAAATTTCCCCCTGCTATTAAAACATCTTGTACACACACACACACACACACACACACACACACAGATATATATATAATTGTTTTGTGTGTTCCTAAAACTACAGTCGATAACCAATAACCTAACCGAGCAGAAGGTACTTGTAACATTCAGTTCACACCGAAATACTTGCCTAGTAGCAGAAATGGGAAGTTACATGGACGTCGGAACAGTGGTGGGGGGGGGGGGGGTGATCAGCAGGGGCGAGTCGCCCCCGTGCTGTTATGCATGGGGGGTGGGAAGGCGAGAGTAGCATTTCGCCCCCCTCCTTTTCCCAGAATAAATGTTTGGTCCTAGTAGTAATTTTCTCAACCAGTAGTTACAAACGTTGCATTGGTGATCACATTGATTAGAAAATAAAATTTATGATTGTCAATATACTGTAAAATGATTGCAAATTCCTAGATGTTATTTTATTTATATTGTACTACACCTACTGTCAGAGTAGTATTTAATACATACTACGTCATTAAATTCTTGGAATGGTATATTTAATATTTTGGTTCCGTAACTCATTAAATAGCACAATTTTGCATCTAAAATTTAAAATTCCAAATTTTTACGGGGGAGGGCCCCCGGACCCCCCGCTCTATGACTGAGGTAAGTGTGATACATCTTTTCGCCCCCACCCCCCACTAATGAAAACGTTCCGACGGCCCTGGAACGTTATAAATAATTAATATGTATTACAAATTTTTCATTGTAATGAACGTGGTTCACTGTGTTTGATGTTTTCGAAGTAATAAAATTGATTATTACTTTACATTATTTTAATAATATTTACATTCAGAATAAATTATTATACTTATGTATTTTAAACACTCATATAATAATGCAAATTCTGATTACCAGTTAATTTTTTTTTAGCAATATATACATCAAAATTAATTATTATTTGTATTTTGATGGATTAACAATGTAAAAGTGCACTGAGATAATACATGCAAATGCTCTCTTTTTTTTGCGTTACTAGGAAATAGTTATGTATGTTCAAATTAAGGATGCAATTTTACGATACCATATAAATATTTGTGGTATAGGCCTACGTAGTAGTGGTATGCAAAAACAAGGAAGGGGGCCTACTACCCCAGCTGCCCAGGGGCCCACAAATTCTCTCAGCGGCCCTGCTAAGAGACTATGTGGCCACAAGGCTACGAGTCTTAAAGGATCTAGCTGGTTAGGAGTTATACATGTCTACGAGACTGCATGGCTAAAAGACCGCGTGGCTACGAAACTACGTGTCTTTGAAGCTACAAGAATACAAGTCTACTCGGCTCCAACTACTCCAGAAGCATTATGTTATTATATTGCATGACTACTTGGTTACGTAGCTACAATGCTATGAGGTCCCAAGACATCATGACTATGCGACTATGAGCCATGAGGTTACGAGACTACACGACTACGAATCTTCAAGTTTACGAGACTGCAAGGCTTCAGAGCTACGAAGCTTCTAGAACACAAGTTTATGTGACTGCGAGGATACAGGACTTCAAGTCTGCATGAGTTCTTGACTACGAAGCTACTCGTCTACAAGGCTCCAATTACCGTATCTTTCTTCGACGGAATTTTCTCTTTTGCTCCAACTGCACCATCAGCTTTATGTTATAAGATTACAAGGCTATTTGCTTACGTAGCTTCAAATCTACGAGGCTCCAATGCATCATGACTGCGAGACTACGAGACTATACGATTGCAAATCTTCAAGGTTACGTGATCTCGAGGCTATAGGACTATGAAGCTTACAGAACGCATGGTTACGAGACTGCCTGACTAATTGGCCGCGTGGCTACGAAACTTTATGTCTCTAACTGACTAAAATAGCACCATTCAGTGGTGAGAGTTAATTTATCTCATGCATAGGTACTTGTTGCAAGTAGTTCCGCTTTTCAACAACAGATAACGCCACGTGTTGCTTGCAGGTAAATAATATTTATTTATTTTATGCCGGATGCAGGATGCTCACTAACACCCGCAAAAGAAGCGTGGCTTCGCAAGACACCAAGGAGAAGGAAGTTCGACTTGTACGTTAGTGCTTCACAGATGTCTCATGGTATATTACTATATATAAATATTGCAAGTGTCGATTTAGTAGCCGAAAATCACTAATTAAATGTAACTTTGAATAAAATGACATGTCTCATTAAGAGTAAAACTCCTTCATGGAGATATCAGTTTCTCAGAAATAACCAGAAGCACTTGGAGAAACCACGGGAATGATCGCAAGCACACGGAAAAAACCATCATAATATTAACAAGAATAAATAGGAGCACACGGAGAAAAACCATCATAATATTGACAATAATAATCAGGAACACACGAAAAAAAAAAAAATCATAATATTGACAAGAATAATCAGGAGCACACGGAGAAAAACCATCATAATATTGACAAGTATAATCAGAAGCACACGGAGAAAACCGACATAATATTGACAAGAATTAACGGGAGCACACGGAGAAAACTACCACACATTTTCTTTGATAAAATAAAATTTAAAAAAATTTAAAATTTAAAATAAAAAAATTACAAAAAAAATACAAAAACTGATTCTGATAGCTTGTGAACTTCTCATTGTTGAGCAAAGATAGAGCTATCAGAATCAGTCTACCTATTCATTCGCCCTAGTGTGCTACTATACAATAATTCTACAATCCTGCAACAAACTGTATTACTACGAGAGTAGTATAGGATAGGGGCTCCGGCGCCAGGGTTCAGGGTGTGGTGCTGGTGCCGGTGTCCGCCATATTGGATTGTGACGTCACGGCGGCCATATTGGATGACCGTGACCTTGACCTTTGACCTTGACCTGGACCCCTGCGGCCCTTTTGGATCTGCCATTGTGGATGTGGTCATTTTGTTTTCTCGAACATTCCGGCATTGTGATATTCGCCATTTTGAATTATGATGTCACCGTTGCAATTTCCGTTATGGTCGCCATTTTTAAATTTTTATTTATTATCCGATTTTAATGAAAATTTTTTTAAAATTTATAAAAAAATTTAATTAATAAAATTTTAATAAATTTTTTTTAAAAAATAAACATTTCCGACACGGAGTTCGGAGTCCTCGGTTCGAACCCGGTGAGGGCAAAAAAATAAAAATGGCGACCGATACTTCCCCCCGTGGTGGCTGCTGGCAGACTGACCCCCACCACTTTTACCAATAGCATATATATCGTCAGGTAACATGACGTCATGTCCGCCATCTTGTCTTCGATGCTGGAAGCCATCATCATTGTATCGTCGGTGAGAGTGCGCTGACGCCATGTTAGTTTAATTCTTATCCACTAGAGTGCTGTAATCATTTATTACTGTGACACCCGCCATCTTGAAAATCCGTAATTATTTAGCTAGAAATTCGGGAAAAGTTCCAAAATTCATTAAATAAATCACTCATTAATTTACATATTGATTCGATCCGCTCCTGTCCTCGGTTCGATACCCGATCGATGCAATAATGTTTAATTTTATGTAAAAAATAATAATATCAATGAACCATGTTCAACATTCTTAAAGAGACTTTAAATCCTCTACTACCATCATCCTATCAGCCATCAAGACCAACATATTGGTAATTCATAATTTTAATGCTAAAGATTCGGGAAAAAGTTCAAAATATATTAAATAAATTTGTAATCTATATACTGATTGATTAGATCGACTAAGGTCCTTGGTTCGATCCCTGGCCAATACAAAACAACTTTAATATTTTAAAAAAGTACCACTAAAGTGACTACCACTAGGTTTAAGAAAATAAAAACACCGCAAGTTCTTTTTTAAAAAAAAACTTTTATTACATACATACTACACTACAACAAGTACAAAAAAAATACTCAGTCAAATTACTAAAGTTTTGTGGATTCCTCGATGTCTGCATCTGCCACCCACGAATTAAAGCGAGGTGGAAAGTCCCACCACTTGACGTAGGACAGTCCATTTCTTCGTTTTATAATCTTCTCCACCAAGTACGTATCGGGATACAACATAGGCTGAATCTCTTTGGCATAGAAGCCGCCATGGATAGGTTTGTGGTCCAAATCTTCGAGGTAGTAGGTCCTAGGCTCTGATTCACGAACATGTGTCACACGGAAAAGTTCGGGACTCCAGTTCGCAGTGAAACCTTTCTCGAAGATGCCTTTCTGATTGGATATTCGCACAATGTTACCGACGTTAGCTTTACGCTTTCGTTGATCTTTCTTCTTCGTGTTGGAAAACACTGTTTGAAGCAGGCGATTGTCCGTTACGTCCTTTGGCTTCATTTTCGTGGTAGAATGCACCGTGGAATTATACTCGCTTATTAGTTTCGGCAAGATGTCAAGCCACTTGTAATTTCCGTTAGCCGTGAACTGTCGCCACATCTTGGAACGCAAAGTTCTGTTCAACCTTTCGACAACGGAGGCTTTGACGTTACTAAATGTAGAGTAGTGTTTGATGCCATACTTCTTCATCAAAGCCTTGAAGGTTGCATTGTAGAATTCTTTCCCGAGGTCCGTTTGCAGGTGCGACAGTACACGTCCATCACGCAAAATACTGTTCATGGCCTTGGCTACTTCAGTTGCAGTCTTTGATTTGACAGGCCTAGCCCAAGCGAACTTGCTATAAACATCGATGACTGTCAACATGTACTTGAAACCTTTATTCAATCGGGAATATGGTATCATCTCAACAATGTCCGCCTGGAATATATCATCAATTCCACGAACTATGACTTTGCGACGAAGGTATTTTCGTCTAGCAGGTGCATGAAGTTCGTGAGCGATTCCGGTCCGACTCATTGTATGTAGCCGGCTTCCCTCAGTTCTTCAAGTATGGAGACTATTTCGTTGATGCGCGAATAGTTTCCTACACTTAGTGAAGCATGTAGAATTCTAAGACGATCAACTAATTCATTGGGGTCGTCCCAATTTACATAGTCAAATATCTGACCACTTTCTAGCTTTTTTAAACCTTCACCATGTATTGTTAGTTCACTGAAGAGATTAGCGAGAATGTCGATTTTTTCATGATCTTCGTCTTTATATACACCACTATCTGGATCGTTATCGCGAAAATGTGCATTGGTTAGCTTTTGCAGTTTTTTGTACTCTTGTAAAATTTTGTGAGAATATCCTTTAGGCTCCCTGCGAAACAGCAATTCGTACAGACCCGGAGTCCCGCGCGTTTTGAACGCTTCTACGCGCACGATGTTTCCTGGTAGAAAGTCTATTTCTTTAGCACCGAGGAACCACTTATTATATTTTCTGTAAACTCCGTAGGTCGTGTCATTATTCCGGCTCGTAAACGATATCAGGTATGGTCGGACCATTGCATTAATTTGATGTCCCTTTTTCGGTATTTTCTTCTTGTGCATGGACTTTGTACTTGTTAAGTCCTCTTCTTCTCGATTTGGTTCATACTTTCTCTTCTTTACAGTTGGCATTTCATCTTCAACTTCTGTCTTCACAATGATGGCTGGTTCTTCCTTGTTTTTAAGTTCGTCGAGGCGACTAGTGATTGGTTCAAATATCTCCTCATTTGCCATCTCACGTGCAAGTCTGGTTCGTCTAGCAAGTAGATATTTTTCACGAACAGACTGTATAGCTCGATGAAGGTCACTGGCCAGTTGCGTGTTTCTAAGTTACGTGTTTCTAAGATACGACAGTTCTAAGTTGTGCGTTTATAAGTTGTGATAGTTCTAAGTTATGATATTCTACGTTATGACGTTTCTAAGTTGTGTGGTTCTGCGTGGCGTGTTTCTAAGTTACGTGTTTCTAAGTTATGATCTTTCTAAGTTGTGTGTTTCTAACTTGTGATAGTTCTAAGTGGTGACTTTCTACGTTATGACGCTTCTAAGTTGTGTGGTTATGCGTTGCGTGTTTCTAAGTTGCGTGTTTCTAAGTTATGACAGTTCTAAGTTGTGTGTTTCTAAGTTATGGTAGTTCTAAGTTGTGGTTTTTTACGTTATGACGTTTCTAAGTTGTGTGGATCTTGAATTGTTAACATTCGGTTGCTAGTTTGTGGCGAAGGTTTTCATACGGTCTTTCATGCTAGATGGAAATGAATACCTAACCATCTTTACCAGGAGTGCTTTCTATTGGTTACTTTAAATACTACATTTTTATAAACTTTATTTTATTAGCTATGGCATTTCCATACAGTACGTACATTTAACAAGGGACATCTGTGAGAAATGAATTATATATATTACTAGCTGACCCGGCCACGCGTTGCTGTGGCTAAAGTTTTTGTTATATTACATTATAGTAAACAATCTAAGAGGAACAATAAGAGAATGTGTAATATGGTGATCTCCTTATTTGACTTTCTACTACTATAACCCTTTAGTACAATGAAATTATTTACGAACAAAGACGAAAATGTTGATGTTGGTATACAAATTCACTGGATTGAGATTTGAAGGGGAAGTACGTTGAACACAATTAATTAAAATGTTCTTACACTTGATTGATTGATCAATTAACAAAATGAAAATTTATCAGATTTAATATTTCCATTTAATTTTATAACAAATATAAGTATATTACAGTATAATACAGTAAATAACATGTGACGCTTAAACTCATGAATGAGGTAGGCAAGGCAGACAGTCTTAAACTTTTAAACATTAATATCTATTTTTTTGAATTATAAATACTTTCAATTTCAATTTAATTTAACACCAATCGGTGCACAATGTTTTTGGTTAACCTGTCTTTAGTTAACACAAATAGATTCGACGGTTTACCAACACGTGAACACGCAACATATAGTTGCCCATGAGAAAAACATGGATTTTCCAAATCTAAACCACAAATGGACATTGTTTGACCTTGAGATTTATTTATAGACATGGCGAAAGCTAAACGAATTGGAAACTGTAGCCTTTTGAAGGGTATGGTAGAATCTGATGGTATCATCGGAATAGGTGGCAGCAGGACCACTTTTCCTTTAAACTTCCCAGCCAAAATGGTTGCTTCAAGAATGTTTCCGGTGATCTTTTTGATGACCAAACGCGTACCGTTACATAATTGAGGTGGATTCAAATTACGGAGGAGAATAATAGGGGAACCAATCTTTAATCGAAGATTATGTGGTGGCATTCCAGGGATATCTAATGAATTTAAAAATTCAATCGGAAAATTGACACTTTCATTTTCATCAACAACAGTATCGATTGATTTAAAAGACATCAGATCGCCTGGTAACAACTGTTGTATCTGGAAGTTAATTTCGTCAACATCAACGTTTTTGGCTGCCAAAATCGCCCGTTGACTAAGCCATTCATGATTCAAATAATTATTCTGTATATCCGGGAAAATACTCTGAATCAATTCATTTTTATCCTGAACAACAGTGCAAAAATTGTCTGGTAGTTTAATGCATTGCTAATTTGGTTGCAGTTCTATTTTAATTAAATTTTTTAATTATGTGATAATACTTACATACATATAACTGATGGGCTCTTTTAATACGTTTGCGTCGTGCCTCTCTGGTGCTCGCGTTGTTGAGGTTAGATTTTTTCCATGGCACGTTTGCGTCGTGCCTCTCTGGTGCTCGCGTTGTTGAGGTTAGATTTTTTCCATGGCATTTGACTGAAAATAATAAATTAATCGTTTAAATATTTGAAAAAAAAATTGAAAATCATTCTAATTAACTTTTATAATTATGTGATAATACTGACATGTACATATTTAAATTATAGAGTTTAAATAAGAATTGAAATACTAATTTAATCGTTTAAATATAAGAAAAAAAATCTGAAAAACTTGTTATCATAGCACATTGAAATAATAAGTGCTAAATATTTTTTAATAGAGGTTAAATAAAAACAATAAAAAAAAATATTTGTACAACTATTGAAAAAGTGTAGGAAATTGTGTATCATTTTTGCATTGACATTTTAATTAAATTTTATAATTATGTGATAATACTTACATACATATAACTGATGGGCTCTTTTAATACGTTTGCGTCGTGCCTCTCTGGTGCTCGCGTTTTTAGGTTAGATTTTTTCCATGGCACGTTTGCGTCGTGCCTCTCTGGTGCTCGCGTTGTTGAGGTTAGATTTTTTCCATGGCATTTGACTGAAAATAATAAATTAATCGTTTAAAAATTTGAAAAAAAAAATTGAAAATCATTCTAATTAACTTTTATAATTATGTGATAATACTGACATGTACATATTTAAATTATAGAGTTTAAATAATAATTTAAATAAGAATTGAAATACTAATTTAATCGTTTAAATATAAGAAAAAAAATCTGAAAAACTTGTTATCATAGCACATTGAAATAATAAGTGCTAAATATTTTTTAATAGAGGTTAAATAAAAACAATAAAAAAAATATTTGTACAACTATTGAAAAAGTGTAGGAAATTGTGTATCATTTTTGCATTGACATTTTAATTAAATTTTATAATTATGTGATAATACTTACATACATATATTCAAATTAAATTATAAAGTTTTGATCAATGAAGCACAAATAAGTAAAAAACAGGATTAAGTTCACTGTATTATCTTCATTATAATATGAATTCAATTTACACTTCAGTCTAAGTAACATGCTAACACCAAAAATTTAAAAAGTGGAAATAATTGAATTATACGGTATTTCGTTCACTACAAAATAAATTTAATTAATTTTATAGCGTCAACAACACGTGGTAATTATGCTGTTAAAATGTAGCTTATATGACACGTTCGTAGATTTACCATAGCAGCGCCATCTATTGATTACTTACTCAACCCAGTCGAAAGGTATCGATATCTGTTATAATCATTTGGAGTTAACAGATAATTGTGACTGTCAAATAATAACAGACAAATAAATAGCAATAAATTAAAATTGCGACTATAATTTGAGATTTAAACTATCCTATCTCTCAAGTTGGATCGAACTGCACATGGTGTGCGAATTTTATTATAATCGGTTAAGTGGTTTAGGAGTCCATTGAGGACAAACATTGTGACACGAGATTTATATATATTAAGATTAATTGTAGAATAGTAAAAAAATGAGCTTATCTTCTATTGAAACACAAAGTTGAACTATGGTATAAAAAAATAGCCTAAATTATTTGAAGCGCAATCTAACAAAAAATTACTTCAGCTGAATTAAAAAATAAAGTTAACTTCCAATTACCAATATGATGGAAATAACGGCCATTTAAATTAGCTAGCAATGCCTAAAACTTGATGGGTAGTTTTGATTGCATGGTTTTAAAACTGGGAACAATACGATTGGTTTATTCTTTGTAATAGTGAACACCAAATAACTCTTCGTGTTTTTAAACTGCGTAATTAGAACAAATATTTTAAATTTATATGTTATTTAGTTTTATTGATAAAGCTCCGCTTTATTGGTCATTTGTGAAACGGAAAAATTAATTCACAGTCCAATGTTCAATAATAATGTTTGTTCACTGAAGTATTACTTGTAATAAAATGCATTAATGATTACGTCTAGTCGACGTCTTATAGAAAATGCATAATCATCCCATACAACACAGAAAGTTAGCCAATACATTTACAGTGAAACATTTTTTAAAGTTTTCATTATGTGCAGTTCACAGTTAAATAGTATTATTTTAGTTTAAAAATTGGTCCAATAAATACTCACTTAGCAGACTTACGGGTCTATATTTTGACAAAAGTTTGAAATCAACATATTTCATATGCTTTTTTTGTATATGTAAATTTTATTATTTACTGCAGGGCTTTATAATCATGCAATTTAAAAATATATACTTGATAGTTCAATGGTTTCATTACACGTTTCAAGATATTACTTCAACCATTTTTTTATGTGTAAGGAAATCATCTAGAGTTTGTGTTGTAGGCTAATGGAAATGAGAAAAAATCTTAGCGACATAGTTTTGTACACTTCAAATGGATTGTCGAATAGAGTTTGATCGTGTATTGGATAATCAAGAAAACAATGCCAAAACACGTACAAAGTTTATGAGTTGTGTTTCGAAATTATATTTGATACTGCTGTAGCGACCAGCCATCCTATCTTATTTTAACTCATAACGTTAATTGTTTAAGAGAGTCTTTATTTTAAGAACTAATTTTATAACTTTACATTAATTATACTGTTCCTGAGCTTACTTTTACTATCCATAATTTATTTGTGTTAACGCTTAATAGGCCCTACTTCAGAATTCTATTTTAAAACGATTTCTGTAGACTCATCAAAAATTAAAAACTTTGTTTAAAATTTTATATGAAAAATTATCCTGAAAACAAATTTAAGTATTTTTTTTTTCGTAACCATACAAAATATTGCCTGAAGATATTTCCTGGTGGACTGATTCATACTGCTGTATTTTTTAAGTATACTTGGCTTTGGTTGCCAAAATAATTAGTGTAACTTCTGCAGTCACAAAAATTTTGTCGTAATTTTTACCAGTTACAAAATTCCTTTAAATTAAATGAATAAGGAAAGTAGCATTTAAACAGATATTTTCATGTTGGTTAACTTGAATATTTTAACATTAAAAGAGAACAAAATTACATAACATTTTCATGGACTAACAAATTTCTGAATTCTTGCAAGTAGTAAGGTCTGGCGAGTCGAAAACATAATTAAAAGTTGTTATTGTTGTTAAAGTTGGGTTCTACCCGACTTTGACGTATTACTTTGACAGAAAAATAACAGACCTAATAAAGTTCCATAACTCAGATAGAATTTGATACTTCGAGTGAAATTTGAATCCTAGATTCCAATTTTACCTAGAAACTGAAAGATTCAATTAAAATTTTTTTTTTAATAAATTACAAAAATTATGAATTCTTTTTTCATTCTATTTTCTTCAGACAACTATTTATAAATACAACTTTAATTAAGACGTATTTTAAACCAGTCACATGAAAAAAAATTATTAGTGTCAATTAATTCAATTACGGTATTTGAACCTCCGGAAGACAACAAAAAATCCACCGCTGTCTTTACACTTCCAAACCCATTAGGTGACTGATCTCCTCCGCAGCAAGCAGGAAGTCTTTTATGTTCAAATACTCTTTCTATTCTTTAACTTTTCAATCTCACTGAACATGTAATAAGAATATAAATAATGCTGGTAAATATTCATACGATTAAAAAAAATTAATGACAATTATTCTTATATGATGAAATTCTTTCATAACTTTTAATGCAAATAATTATTTTTAGAAATGTTTGGGAACGTATGGTACATACATAAAGAGTCATTAAAAATATTTTAGGAAAGCAAAAAAATTTTAACGTCATTGTTTTCTTGTTCTATATTTAAGTGAATACAGGAATACCTATTTAACAAAACAAATCTTATTTAGTTCTTGCTTAAAGAAGGCAACGCAAGTGTCATGTAATGTAACATCATTAAACAAATTGTAACAGTTCTAACCAAGAAGACGCATATTTTTGTTTATACAAATCAATAATTTATAAACGACTTATTTGTACATATAAACGGATTCACTTACAAAATACAAAAGTACATGCATTTTATGGCAAATTTGACTGAATTTTGCGCGATTTGTCAACAAATTCACGATGTGGATCCACAAGCCAGTGAGGGATCCCCCAGGCCTTCAGATGATGCTGGATCCCGCGGGATTGCGGGATTCCACTTAGCTGTATTGCAATCCCTAGTCTCAGTGCCTTGCTCCTGTCAAGCTTATACGCCTATAGCGTTACAGTATTTCATTGACATGCACCTTATTAAGTAATGCGATAGTTGTCTCGTCTTTATTTGCTGTCAGCCACGCACACGGAGCTCAGAAGGGAGACGCTAGCCATCAGTGTGTACCTAACTACGTTTTGCTAACTAATCAAACCATCTTTCTTTACAATAAATATATTTTGAAGTTTCTCTACTTTAAAGATCAATGCATATATTTTAAACCCTGTTTTGCTATGCATTTTTATCAATTCTGTCAATTACAATAATAAATTAGTTTTTCTGTCTGTCTTTCGCGTTGCTCGGAGACGTTAATTTGTTACATAGATTCTTCTGGAAGAGAGGAAAGGGAAGGGGGTAATTTAATAAAGTTTCCTTTATTTCATGTTAAACGATCTTTACGCCATTATATACACCTCGACAACGCGACAAATTCCGTGTTTCATAAATTGTAAAACTATTATTTTAAACATACTCCCCTCACATGCCTCTTCTGCATATATTAAGTTTACTTTATATCATATTAGTATTTTTTTCTTCATATTAACTTTTTTTTCTATTCGGAAATTCCTTACAAAACACTTAAAAGGTTTTGTTTTTATCAACAGCATACTTATTTTGTAGCATGACTTTTAATTTGACAGATTTTTAGTATAGTCCCTTGTCCATGTTATTCCTACTGACCGCAGCTATTGCATTGTCGATGCTTTCTTCACTGCAGTCGTGAAAGGCCCTTGGTGTATTACACACATTTCTCTTTAGAAACTGCAAATAAGTTTTAATTATTCGAATTCCTACTAGGTTCAAACCTTGGCGTTTTAATTAAATTGGCTTTACAACAAATATTTAAGTAGATTTACATTTTTAATATGTTTGTTGTTGTAAAATTATGTGTGGTGTTAACATTTCAGTTTCGATTTAAGTTCGGAATAAAATAATTTGTATTTGAATACTTTATTGGTGATATTTTTGTGTAGAATCAATTATGACTATATAATGTGTTAAAAAAATTATTCATTGATACACTTACTATTTTATTACTGCACGGTTGCACCGGAACGTGGCGCACACGTGCTTTTGAAATATGATATATTATAATTCTCACAAGTTAACATCACTTTTGAATGTTTACCCAGTCCATCTGTTATTATTATCACATTTCTACAGCAATAATTAAATAAAGTTGAATTTAAAAACTAAATATACGAAATTGTTCGAATTTTACATTCATTTTGATATCAGTTATTTGTACTGCTTCTTTAATGAAAACATGCTAAATCTGATCAACCATACAACTTACTTAGTCCCACACCTTTTTCGTTAGAAAAATCTGGTCTAAAAATTAAAAAAATAAAGAATTATACAACTTATTTATTAAATAAATGTTTTACAAGTCTGTTTATACTTCACTTAAGATAAAGTAAATTTCTTAGTTACTCGTGTCAAAAGTAATATATATTCAGTGTAAGTTTTAGCCGCAGCGTCAGAAAAGCATAGTGTAATATTAGCCTAACAACTGCAAGCGTGCAAGGAAAGAATATATATGTATATATGTATATATATGTGTAGGGCCTATATATAAAACATTTCTAGCAGTTTGTAGAATAAGAAATGAATAAATGATGGTTAGCTCGCGTTTAAGTAGATTTTGTCATTCAATTCAGGTTGTCGGTCGACACAGGAAGCAAAACTATTAAATTCAATTAATTAATAATATAATTAACTCATTTAATTCAGGTTGTTGTTCAATACGGGTAGAGGTTAAATATTTACAAAAGAAAAAAAACTACACAATATAAATCAGGGTTAAGTGTTGGAGAAGAAAAGAAATAGCGGAGTTTGTGTTAGTAGAGTAATAGGTTCTGCCTTGTCGCGAATTTAAGATTTCACTCCATATTAAATTTTACCTACAGTTAATTAACATCCCTTACTAACTCAGCTTGTAATCTATATCTTACATAGTATAAAACAAAGTCGCTTCCCGCTTTCTATCCTTTTGAATGCTTAGATCTTTAAAACTACGCAACGGATTTTGATGGGATTTTTTAATAGAGAGATTGATTCAAGAATAAGGTTTATATGTATAAAACATGCATAATATAGTAGATAAACACTGATAATTTTAGAGGTTTAGAGGTGTATGTTGTGATGAATTGGTAGAAAATCACCATGGCAACGGCTATTCGTATCTATGGCAACGACTATGTCATTGTTAGTGCAGTCCTCATCACCGTTGATATTTTGCGGGGAATTTAAATATAAAAAATTGCTCTTTTTTCCAAGTTAATAGGTATCCTACAGACTTGAAACTTGACAGTAATGTTCCTTATGTTACTCAGGATGACGTTTTCCGAAAATCACCTCCCAAGGGTGGTTAAGCCCGTGCAACAGTGGTTACTTCGTCTCCATGGCAACGGGCATCGCTTTGTTTTCTTTTTCCATTCGAGGCGCTGCAGTGGCGTACCCACAAGGAGGGGCATGTAAAATGAGTGGCGTAAGAGTGTACTGCCTGCAGACTTCCGAAGCGAAGTACGGGTACACCAGTTGTACGTTGCGTGCTCGAGAGTCGGGAAACCATCGGTGCTATTCGTTTTCTCTCCGATACATTAAAAAACATTGTAATAAATAAATTGCCATGGTATTTAATTTATTATTACTGTAAATGGGAGATTTGGTCTTATTTTCCCTGTAGTATAGCCATGCGAAGCCGGGTTGGGCAGCTAGTATCTATATAAATGATTAAATTTCTTCTGCTTTGAGGTGAAATCACGTAAACACGACTAAACGTACCGGTATGGCACCATCACCATTCGAAGTGGGATCGCATGTAGGTGGTTCTAGGTTATTCATTTTTTGAATTCCGTAGACCCTTTCACCAATTTTTGTTTAGATTTTTAAATTTGATAAGATTTTTCGCCAGTAAAAAAATAAACATACAATTTATGTTATGGAAACTTTTCTCCGTGCTAACGGATTGCTCATAGCAACGAAAAATAACTACACCCAGCGATATATTAGTTATATTTGCTGTTAAAGTTTTCTTTTAGTTTATTAAACTATAATTTATTCTTTGATGAAATATAGGTATCCTATGTCCTTTTCTGTACCCCTGAAAATGTGTATGCAAAATTTAATGATGATCGGTTGAGTAGTTAAGGCGTGAAAGCGTAACAAACAAACAATAAAAATCAAATTTGCATTTATAATATTAGTAGGATGAATAAATAAAAGTGCTAATTGAACGGAACAGGCCTGTGTTTATTTTTCATAGTCGTTTACCTATATTTGTTTAAGTCATTGACATTTCTTTCAATGAAATTAGATATGTGCCTCCCGAAATCAGATACTAAAATAAAAAAAAAAGTTAATTTAGTTTTGTTTATGAATAGGTTGAACGAATATTTATACTTGTGTATACGAGCACAGCGACTGCTTGTTGTCGACGGAAATGTTTGCAGGTTGTACTGTATGGCTTGTCATTGTGATGCCTCAGCGGGGCGCCTGAGATTCCGGGCTCAAGGTCGTAGGGTCTTTGGAGAAGAATACCTGAAATGTGCTGGATTGGAGTGTGGCAGGAAACCCGTGCGTCACTGGGGAAGGGGAGAGAAGTTGCCAAGTGGTGGGGGAACAATTTACGGGCAAACGGATTCTCAAGACAAAGGACAGAATGAAACTTACGCAGATTTTCGTGCTGGTTTGTATTAAATATAATTCGAGTATTTACAAACACAAAATATTTAAAAAACGCAATACAGTCTCCTTGAGTTCTATGGGGAAATTAATTTTTTTTTTTAGTTTAAGTGCTTCAAGTTACTTCCAAAATTAAACCTTCACATTAAATAATGTTATCAAAAAAATCTGCATTTTTTCACTTCTTACAATCGTAAATTTTTTTCACCCTTTCAGATAATACAACAACGAGCTTTGAGAGATGCACGTGTACACTTACAAGGGGCCATCCATAAATTATGTCACACGAATCATTATTTTTTGCCCCCCACTCCCACCCGGGACTTGTCACAGATGGTGTGACGTCACAAATTTTCCAACTTTATATATTGAACTAATTTAATTAAAACAGCAGTTTTAAAATTATTTTTACTTTCATTAAAACTATATTTGAAACAAAATAACATTAAATCAACATTTCTTAAAATTGACAAAACAAGAAACTACTTAAAGAATGATAAAATAATAATTATATCAATGAAAGATACAAAACTCAATCATCTTGTGTCCATGGACTCTGGATACACTCCTCTATATTGCTTATCACTGACATAGCAGGCATTTCGTTCTCATTTTGGTTGTTAATGTCAGGAACACAGAGGCCATTTATCGTTCAACTCTGTTGAATGCACTTCTTCCCGGAGCATTTGTGGCAAGGTAAATAGCATCCAAGTCAAAATCTTTAAAATATTGCACAGCTGATACTATAAATCGCTCTAATTTCAAATCTCAAAAACTTCTTTGAATTTCGCATTCATGAGTTGATTACCTTAAATCGTATAGGCGTATTGATATGTTGGTAATATTTCTAAGTTTTTCGCTTACATTTAAAGTTCCGCATTTAAATATTTTATATTTGGACAAGTGACATCACGAAGCTTATGTAGCCTCCTACTCCTTGTCACACAATGTCACACTTCGTCGACCACCTCCCCTCCCCTTAACGCGTGGCGTTATTTAGGGATGGCCCCCAATGAGACCGAGTCTTATCAGTTTCAGACAAGAAACTCAAGAAAAGGTAAATAACAATGTTTTCAAATAACCTTTAAAAATCACACAAGACATCTTGCAATTATTCTGTCCTCCATATTAAATGTAACGTGTTCCGAAAACACTGAAGTTATTTGTATGGAAGCCAACGACTTTATTTTTATTACACGTTTCACGTTTTCACTTATGAAACTACCAAACAGTGAAAGCACATGAAAATTTTTAATGAAATTATAAATAATTGCTTAGTTTGACATAAAAATTAACATTACTTATAGAAATAATCCAAATGTAAATTGTTTCGACATTTGTATTGTTTCAAGTTGCAGGGTCGGCGATGTCTAGTGTCTGGCGTATTTTACCTATAAATTGCCGCAGTTTTATTGCACTTGTTGCATGTAGCGTCCTGTGCGTTTGCTTTTCTTGCGAAGTTTATAACATTAGCCTTGTAGCCAACTTGTGAACACCTTAAGGTGTAGCCAAATTATACTTGATGATTTTATTTAATTTCAGACGCCCGTGGTCACTTCTTAAACATACCTAATTTACTACAGTTACATCCAATTGTTAAATTGCCATGTATTTCACACTTCTTCCACGTGAAAAGTGCCACGTATCTACCGCTCAAGCCCGCTCCACAATGTGTAATGGGACTTCAAGAAATGTAGTTTTCAATATGCGTTCGCTGCTTCCACAGTGTGTGAAAACTTAACAAATGGTAATGAAGTGATTGAATTTTTCCGGTTACGAAAAAAATAAATTAACTGAAAATTTGTTGAGTTACGATAAAATAACCACGGTCATGATTTACACACACACGCCTACACGCACACACACATGTATATAAACATAATTATATAATTAAAAAACAAAGTAATGATTCTGGAGGCAAATTGAAAATAATGTCTTAAAATAGCGAACTTCATATTAAAAGTTCTCATATAAACTCGTTGAAAACAACCGCATACTCTGTTTATTAATTACTGAAATCCAGCGCTATTGGACGTCTACACTTTCAACTACCATGATTCACAACTGCGTTTGCTTTACGAGAACGTGCAAAAAAAAATCAGTGTAAAAACAACAACCCACAGGTTACATACAAGATTAGCATATATGAATGACCGGAAGTAAAAAAATCATATTTTCAAAGATATTATTCTATCAGTGATACTGAAAATAAAAGAAAGAATTTCCAATTTCTTATAAAAAAATCGTTCACTTCATGGAAGCTTTACCTTAGAACTCGATGATAATAGGAAAAAATGATAAGTGTTTATAAACCAAGTATACATGAATAGTAAATAATCAGGCATTGATATGTTTACATGTCATGACCTAACTTCGTATTACGCTTCATATTCTAGTAACTTCATCACTGTAGATCCACAAAATTAACTAGTACTAGGCTCCAATTTATATATGGGTCAACCGGGCATTCGCCCAGATTTCCAGTTTTTGAGCGGCTAAAGAATTCGTGGTACGAAAAAAATTGGACAAAAAGGTTTGAGGGACGAGAAATAATGCCTAAAAATATAAATTACTAAATAAAATAATTTAGAAAAAGATTTAAAATTCGTTTAATAGTATACTGTAACTCATATTTTATTACGGTAACTATAACAGCCGTATAAAATACTACAAGTATTTATTAAATTAAAAAAATACACACAGCCTTTGTCTTTGAAAAACCTTAGTATTTAGTTGCATAATATGCTGTTTTAAAACTTATTATAAATAAGCTTGACTTTGAAAAGTTTTATTATTTTTGCGGGGAACTGGAAAGAAAGGAGGGCGGCTAAAAATTATTTTCCCAGAGCGCTGGCTCCTGAAATCGGGGCCTGGCTAGTACATAATACTAGAGCAACCAAATTACTAAAATAGTTTAAGATGAAATGTACTTATTTACGACTTTCCCTACAACCAATTCTATAGATTTTGGTGGAAAGTCAAAATCATCCTCACAACGAATCAAGTGAAAGCTTACCATACGAAAATATCTTAAAATAAATGTTTTGTACAAATAAAACAGAAATGCTGTTTGCAAAACAATATGTTATTCACAAAAGCAAGGCTACGCACAGTTAAAACATACTTGTTTTTCCAACACTCAACCCACTTAGTATTAAAGAACATATAGGCCTACTGAGAACTAAAATTAACCTAGCCAAACTCAAGAACTAATTATTCTTAGATGACGCTGTGGGCACTATTCATTTGGTTAGAATTCGTATATAAGGAGTATAAAATCTATATTGTAACACAAAAAATTAGGATAGGTTCCTAATATGGTAATTTTATAAAATAGCAGCTTCTTGTAAATAAGGCTAATACAAAACCGTCAAGTGGAAGATTCGTTGCGTAAATTCAGAAGTAGTAATATTTATTTGGTACGTAAGTAAAACTTTATACGTAATTAATAAAGGCAACCTAACTAACCTTTAACTTTAGTTACTATTCAAATTGTTTTCCAGGAACCGCTACACTGTAATTTTCCCCTAAAACATTCCGATGTGGCATACAAGTAATATATAAATGTATGTCCGGCATCTGGTGCCAGTACATTGTGTGTGGTTGAGGTCCATCATTTTGGATTGTGACTTCACAGCGGCCATCTTGCATGACCTTGACTTTGACCTCGGCCACTTTTTATTCCTGACAACATTTTGTTGGTTTTCTCCCTGTGCTCCTGGTTATTTCTGTCAAAACTTTTGTTGAATTTCTTAGCGTGCTTCTGGTTGATAATTAAAATGTAGGTAATCATTTCAAGCATATTTTCGATATGAGACATGCAATTGTATTCAGTTTTACGTTTAGTTAGTGAATTCCTATTACCAAATTACATTACAAATTAAATCAGGTGAAACTCACACATAAATTAGATTTATCACTGAGTCGATTTCTATGTATTAAAACAGCTGAGAACCACAGCATGCAAGACTATTCTCCTTCTGCTTGAGGTCTAACAAAGCTCTCCTATTCCGATCGTGAGTGAGCATCCCGCATCTCGCTTAAAACATAACAAATAACGAATGTTTTATATACTTGCATTATTATACAAGGTAAATTGTACTAGACATATTCAGATATATTGTTTAAATTACGAACACTGTGAGCAATTACATGAGGAGACATCTGTTGGTGAAAAGCAGATCTACTTGGAGATGAATTTTTCAACAAATGTAAAATTAACTCTAGCTGATGGTTTACTGAAATTCCTACTTGAATTTCTGTTTTAGTTTGGAACACTCAGTATGCTTCTGACCACATTCACAGAAGCTAGTATGGATTCCGTAGCGATGTCTGTAGCCGTTATCGAACGGACACAAGTGTAGTTATTGCAGCAAGAAATTTACCTTGCAATAAATGTTAACCGTCATGAGAGAAGCGAGTGTATTTTGGGACATTACCAAAAATTATTTAGTTGCACTCAGCATCATTTAGTTGACGAAATATCTTGAATAAACATCACAAGATCTGTACAACCAAGCTAACTGATGATAACAAGAACGGTGCTTCATCATCCAGGAATTGAAATAAAGACAACACTATCCTAGATTTCGTTAATGATTTGAAATTAAATGCTAACGAAGAAAGTAGCATATTTAATGGAAATGAAATAAAAATATCAATAGTAAATTCAAGTCATCTTTGCAGAACTGAAAACAATATAAAAACATCTGAAGCTGACATGTTCGAATAACGTGATGACGCACTTGAACCTTTCAAGATCAAAGACCAAGATGAAGCATCTGAATCTTACAAGATGGACAATTGTGATGATACACTGAGACCTAAACGATGGAAGCGACATGTTAAAATTATCAATTCTGATCTTTTCCATGATGATCAATGGGACTATTATGATTATAATAACTATGAGGCTGGTTTAAAAACAGAAGACTATCGAGTTTCTCAGGAAATTGGCAGTAAAAGCGCAAAGAAGATGGAGGCAGCAGCAGAAGAGATTGATTACACAACATGAGAAGATCCTAAAATATTGGTCGATAGGTTAAGACTTCTACTTGCTTCCCAAAATGTTAAAAATATATCCATCACTAAAGACAAATGTACTATACTTCATGAACTAAGATGTAAGGGATAGAACAATAATGCCTTGTTTTACCTACAAGTGTGTTTTATTGAAAAATAAATTATAATTGGTATTTTGAAAAAAAAAAGTTTTATTTCTTGTATTTTAATTTATCGCCTAAGATTGTTTTCTCACACTACAATTTCTAACTAAAATATCCAATAATCGTCACCAAACAAAATAATAAGTAACAAAAAAGCCTTCTCAGCAATCGAGATAGTTTCAGGCTAAATATGATTGAAACCAATTGGAGCCAAATTCAGTTGTAGCTGTTGTAGAGAGTTGGAGCCATTGTAGCCGTTGTAGCCAGTTGGAGCTGCTGCAGCCATTGTAGCCGTCGTAGCCATTTGGAGCTGTGGAAGCCAGAGCAATTTGGAAATGTTGATTAAAATCTTTACTCGGACTGGACAGTAGCAGTCGCAACAACGACGATGACCTTGATGACGTATGTACCATCACCAATTGGAGGTTCTTCAGTTCAGTCTGACCTATCACCTACAACAACAGTAATGCTGACTATCGTCAGTATAGATCATTGTGGAGGTCTACCATCGTCGTTTACATACTAGAGGAGACTTTAACGGGTGCAGTGTCATTATCAGCAGTAAAACATAACAAGTATCGAAAACGAATATATCGTGATTCGGATACGCTTGGCCTACAAGGCTGACATTGTAAATGATCTGTTCGAACAGTATGCTGAGAACCGATGAATTAGATCTTTTGGTTCGGGATACTTTGTCTATACCTGAAATGGTACATGAGTGAGCTGAAGGGGTTTCCAAACCTTTTGGTGTGGAGACGCTTGTCATACGGCCTGTCTAGAGAGACTTTTCGTTGTAAGGCCAACTATACAATTGTCAGAAGGTAAAGAGAGAAATAAAAAATATATTTTTTTAGTCTAAAATCCCTTTTTTTTTTCATCGACCAAGGTTCGAACCGAGGACTGAAATCGATTGATTCAATCGATATATTATTTGGCTAATTTTCTAATATTTTGTCGATTTTTTCTCGATTATTTATTTAATAGGTACAGAATTTCAATATGGCGACCAAACCTACATCTGCGGCTCACTGGAAGCTGATAGATCAGGACAGTAAATATATATTTTTGTATTTTTAAATGAATTTAATTAAATTAATTTTTTAACATAAAACTTTATTTGTATTGGTCAAGGATTGAACCAAAGACTTAAATCAATCGGGTCAATCATTACATTAATAGGCGATTATTTTTATAATTTTTGGAATAATTTCCGGATATATAGGTTAATAATTACAGAATTACAATATGACGGCTATGATGTCCGAAAATATGGCGGAAGTGACAAAATTGTTACAATAAATGCTCCTGCACTCTTGCCAACATAGCGGTAGCGCTCTATAGTAAACGGATGGACACTAACGTGCCTGGTAGCAAGAACTGAAAATAAAGAAGGTGGCAGCATCCTCTAGCATATGGTTGGTGTACTACGTGACACTCGCGCTCCTATTATTGTGAATTGAAAACAAGTATGGAAGCAGTTCCGTCTAACAAATTCTGCTATTTTATTTCATCATATTGAAAAAAATTACAAGTCCGAATATGCGACATTTTTTATATATACCTTATATAATTCTCAGTCTGTTAAATGTCTCGATGGTCATGTGGTAAAAGGCGTATGTTTCTTATCCAGAGTTCCGAACTGCCATGGTTCAAATCACTTAACTGCCAATGTATACAGCATAAAAAATTAAAATTTATATGTCGATAAGGGTCATAACCTCATTAGTAAGTAATGGAACATCGAACTTATGTACATGAGACAGAGAGTAGCTGACACTAGAGGTGAGTCGAAAAGTATCAACCTGATACTTTGTCACTAATACGCGCCTGTATCAGGACCGGCGAACAAGTACACTTGAAAAGTATCAAGTACTTTAGTATCAGTTCAGAATTCGCCTGGAACAACACCACGGCCAATGTGCGCAGAACCCGATCGCAGATGACGGTCACTTGGGCGGAGCTTGTGAAAGGGGAGGGAGCAGGTACGACGAATAACGGATAAAAAGGGAAATAATGTAGGGGAGGAAGCGCAGGGGAAGGCGTTGAAGGAGAGGCGCAAAGCGAAATTGTTACGAGTCGTTTGGTTATTGTCCCACATCAAAGTACGCTCAGTACGCAGTGCGTGCACAGTCTCGTTCAATAATAAAACTAATGAAATTTTAATATTAAAAAGTACATTAATACAAGATATAATATTTAAATTAGTGCACCTAACAGCTATGAAAATGCAAATAAATTCTCAGTTGACACTAATAACAGATGTAATCAACATATGGACTTTTTTTTTTCGAAAAAAATTAGTAACTAGTGTTTTCATACATTAAAAGATTACGATTTTATCAAAAATTAAAAATAAAAAAAAACAGATACGTACATTAGTGAGCATACTATATCAATGTTTAAGTTTCAAATGTTTCTTCAGATTAGTCGATGATGATTTATAACTCAGTTTTTGTTTACACAAATTACAATTAGCAAACTCATTATTTTCCGTAAAAAAATTCCACACAAATGAAGTCTTTTTCCTGCACATATCCATTCCTTATTTCACTATAAAGATACTAACTACAAAGCATGACAGCCCGCAACAATGTACGTGGTAATAGACGGCCAGGACGAACTGCAGTGAATGTTGAACTGAATGATACTGGCTGTATCAGGCGGGCATGAGAGTAACAGAGGTAGAGAATTACCGGGCGTAATGAATAATGTATCAGAGACACCGTTACCTTTTTACGCTGGTGATGATGGCACGGAGGATGTGTACCCTGTAACGAGAATGCTGATACCTTGTCGCTTCCTGGGACCGCTACTGCTCTGATACAAAAGTATCAGATACTTATAACTAGGTACATTACTGTATCAGTATCAGGTTGGAACAGATAACGAAAATTGCTGTAACAACCAACCTCTAGCTGACACACTAGGAAAAATATAGTAGAAACAAAAATGGTAGACATTACATAATCCAAGATGGCGACCTCCAGTAGAAGAAAGAAAAGAAAGATGAAACTTCCGGCAGATAAAAACAAGATAATGGAAAAACCAGATTGCGGCCGTAACGAATTGGGGCATTCGATTTTAAGATAGTGGAAAGTTTCAGAAACAAAATGGTAGATTCCAATATGGCGGCGAGATCATAGTCAAGGCCATTCAAGATGGCCGCTGTGATGTCACAATCCAAGATGGCGGACTCCAAACACACTACGCACCGACTTCAGTTTCCGGACATACATTTGTACACTTTTCATACGGAGTGTTAGAAAAAAAAGTTTATTTTGAATGAATACTGGCGTGAACTTCTTATTCATTATAAATAATTTTTTTTGTTAAGCATTCTTTAAAAATATATCAAAAGGAGTTAGGTGTGTTTCAAGGGAAAGGTCCTACTGTTAATTTCAGCTGCAAAAAAAAAAAGTCAAAATATGTCAAAACAACACAAGTGAATAATATTCAAATTACTAGTTAATGGAGTGTAGCACTATAAGGCAAAAAGCCACAGACTGATATAATGTAGGTCTACACATAACATAACCAACCACAGACATTCAATTAAGTAAATGTGTCACAGCATTTTTCTCAAGAAAACAATTAGTTAACTCATTTGTGAATCACCTACTTGCACTTGGCAATGAATTAGTGAAAGTGTTAATTCAAAGTCGAGTAAATAGTTATCTGGTTGCAAGGAATAGAGCTTAAAATTTTCGTCCAAATCATCTTACACAGTTCTTACTTTTAGAGCAAAGTAATTAAGAAAAGGGAATTTTTTTTTCATAGAACCATTAAAATACATAATATTAAATTTTTACGTTTATTATGCGAAATACGGAATAAAAAATAATGTAATCATTAATTGATGAAAAACCGTATATTATTAACACTTTACTATAAAAAAATGGGGGGGGGGGGGGGGGGTGAAATGCCGTAGTACGTAAATTTCAACTTATTTACTAAGACATTGGAAACTTAAAAGTTTGTAGACATAATACGCTGCAATCTTACGTGATGGAAGGGAAAGTCCGCGAGAGATAGTAAAATTTCTGATTTAGACGTAGGGCATAACGCAGGTCACACCGAGCAGATCGACCCGCATTTTCAGCCACATGAGTCACGCTGAAATATGAACTCGATTGAAACTTCTACGAGCCGAAGAAAAGGATCAGCAAATTTTCCTAAACGGTTACTAATTCAAAGTAATGATTAATATATAAACGGAAAATACCCCTGCAAAATTTTTATAATATTAGTCAAAAATCGTTTTAAATAACTACGGGTAACTCATTCAAAGATATGAATAGGTATATTAAACGAAAATAGTTATCGAATTTTATTTTAAAGCTATGAAAATAGGTTACGCAAACAATAAATTAATCACAGTAACAAAGAAAAAATTTGTAATAAAATACATACTTTTATATTTAAAACCTAATTCCCGTAAAAATACTTCATTATCTCACATCAAGTAATGAGAGTTACTCGGAAATGCACTAGGTATAATACAACGACGTAGCGCAAACGCGAAAGCTCAGGTTCGAAATAATTTTATGAATCTTGATTTTTTACCACCTCTCCAATGACCTAGCCGTCATGTTGGAACCAGCTGTCTGGCCAAACGTTTTCTGCATCCCCAGTAAACATTGCTTGTGCAGTATTGACCCGGAAATCAACAGGAAAATAGTACCTTGAAATAAATTTTATGAAATGGAAAAATTAAATTTTTATGTTCCTCATATATAAAATTTGCAACGCTTTTTATCTAAAAATGTTTTAAAAAGATTTAATAACTACCCTGCATATGAACATTAATGTTTCTGCTTTCTCCACATTACGTGATTTCTCACTTATTAAAATTTTAACGATTATTTTACATACATTCTGTATTTATATTCTCAAGATTATGTTTAACGCTACATTTAAAAAAATGAAAAAAAAAATATATTAAATAAATGGCACTAATGTAACCTTCGAGAGAAGAATACCTAATGACGCTACAACGAAAGTACATCAGATAATACAAGTTCAATTTATATATATATATATATATATATATATATAGTTTTAAATTTCCGTCAACAGTAACGTCATAGAAACCGGAAAAATTAATTCAATTTTTATCTTCTTGGTTTTACTTGTAGTTATTTAAAAACGTGAATTTATGTAATCAACTTAATTTATTATAGCTATACAAAAAAAACTGTTTTACTAACACAAATTAAATCATAATCATTGAAAACAGGAATAAAATAAACGTGTCGTTCGGATGTGGCGAGCAAACCATTAGCTGAAGTCAATATAACTCTGTGTGGAACTAACAGCGCCATCAATACAGAGAGAACCAAACTGAACACGAAAGTAACTATTTAGCCACAAGAGTGCAGCTCTGAATCCAGGGAGTGCAAACAAAAATATTTCTCACTACAGTCCTTTCAAAATATTTACTCCTTCTCATTCAAATTCTAAGTAACATGATTCGGCGTTATGTGTTTCTAAGTTACGTGTTTCTAAGTTATGATCTTTTTAAGTTGTGTGTTTCTAACTTGTGATAGTTCTAAGTTGTGACTTTCTACATTACGACGTTTCTAAGTTGTGTGGTTCTGTGTTGCATGTTTCTAAGTTACGTGTTTCTAAGTTATGACAGTTCTAAGTTGTGTGTTTCTAAGTTATGATAGTTCTAAGTGGTGACTTTCTACGTTATAACGTTTCTAAGTTGTGTAGTTCTGCGTTGCGTGTTTCTAAGTTATGACAGTTCTAAGTTGTGTGTTTCTAAGTTATGATAGTTCTAAGTTGTGACTTTCTACGTTATGACGTTTCTTAGTTGTGTGGTTCTAGGTTGCGTGTTTCTAAGTTACGTGTTTCTAAGTTATGACAGTTCTAAGTTGTGTGTTTCTAAGTTATGGCAGTTCTAAGTTGTGTGTTTCTAAGTTATGATAGTTCAAAGTGGTTACTTTCTACGTTATGACGTTTCTAAGTTGTGTGGTGCTGCGTTGTGTGTTTCTAAGTTACGTGTTTCTAAGTTATGACAGTTCTAAGTTATGATAGTTCTAAGTTGTGACTTTATACGTTATGACGTTTCTAAGTTGTGTGGTTCTGCGTTGTGTGTTTCTAAGTTGTGTGTTTCTAAGTTACGTGGATTTTTACAAGTTTTCTTAGTTATGACAGTTATAAGTTGTGACTTTCTAAGTTATGTGTGGTTCCCACTTGAGAGCAGTACGTAAGTCTCGACTGCTGCGTCCAAATTTGAAAATGCTATGACTCATGTTTGACGATAAACTGATCGAAATCTCGTCTGTACTTGCCCTTATATGACTAGAAATCCGTGCTCGTGTTTCCAGCACAAGGAGCACATGTCTTTGAATTCCTGGAATGTCATGTCGGTGTTTACGTGATCATCATAAGCGTGACGTAAATTAAGTTCGTCCATGCGAAAAAGTTCTATTACATTTGCGTTGTCTCGTAGGAGATGTTTTGGAATACGACTGTACGTCTGACACAGGTAAACGCAGTCTACCTTGGAGTGTCTGCCCATGGAAAAGTACTCTTGTATTATGCCTTGTTTTGCGCACATTACAACGTCGAAAACAAACACGGAATAAGGCTTTTGTTTCACTTGGAGGTACCACATCCGCGTTATCATTAAATGGAAAATACTCCAGACCATCCACCGAGCGTAGAACAGTAGCCAGGCGCTGGTACTTTGGCTGTTGCAACGACTTGGAATACAAGTAAACGTTTTCGAACCGAAGACCGTTTAGTTCCTCCAGTAAACTCAGCAGAACGCACGTTTTGCCGCAGTAGGACGGACCAGAAATTATGCAACGTACGGCAGAAGGCAACAGTAAGCCATGTCGTGATTCACGCGCACTAAATACATCGGCTTGCGTAATGCGCACGGGCAAACAAACTTCTTGCTTGACGACCTGCATTGTACTAAGAAATTGTATAAAATCAAACACATTTATACTTTCTGGTCAGTTGTGCGTAATGACTCGAAGAGGTAAGAACAAAAAACACATCGGTGCAGGACTCGTGAACTCGCTGATAAACAATCTGCCATTCGAGCTACACATTCCCGGCTACCGATTCTGCGGCCCCGGCACTAAACTAGCGAAAGGTTAGCTCGCGGTGACGTGGGCATTAATTCTCTCGACGAAAAGTGCAAGCAGCACGATATCACATATTCATTAAGCAAGGATCTGAAATCCAGACACCGGGCCGACGAGATATTGGCACAGGAAGCCGAAGATATAAATAAATCGTCGAACACGGGACTAGGAGAGAAAATCGCAGCGTGGGGCTTTTCCAAAATCATGAAGGCAAAGACGAAATTAGGACTGGGTGCTCGTCAAGCCAGCTCCATCAAGTCAAAGACTAACTCACGCAAGACCAAACGCAAGACTGGTGCAGGCGTGCAAAAAGCCAAGCAAAAATTACAGACTCTCGACAAGAAGATTATAGGAGGATTTCTTCCTTTGCTTTTGCCTGCATTGGGTGCTCTCGACGGCCTCATCGGTGCAACGAACGGTATAGTGCGGGCAGTCAACACTTCGAAGAATGAGCGCAAGCAGTTAAAAGAAGCACAGCGACATAATGCAAGCATGGAAGCCATTGCCATGGGTAAAAAAAAACGGCGCAGGACTCTACTTGCAACCTCACAAATCAGGTCGAGGCATGAGGAAGAAACGAATGAAAAAATCCTAAGTTCTTTGCCGAAACGTCCACTCACCAATATAGATTTGATCAGGTACGCTCGAAAACTGAAAATACCAAATTTCCGCGGCGTGTTTATGCGAGACACTTTGCCCAGCAAGCCAAAAACGCACGAACGTGCCATCATTAATTTAGACACGTCGGCGGGTCGCGGCACGCACTGGGTGGCCTATGTAAAGTCTGGAAAAATGGCCGAGTACTACGATAGTTTTGGAAATTTACGGCCTCCGCCAGAACTGCGACAGTACCTGGGCTGGTTCACTTCGTTGTTTTACAATTACGAAACGGAACAGAGGCCTAATCAAACAAACCGCGGACACTTGTGTCTTTGCTTTTTAAAAAACAAAAATTAGCTGACATTCCTGAGTGATGAGTCACGATGCAGGCAGTGCCTCGCAACCTAATCCCTAATCACCTAGGTCATTAGGGTCCGAGAGTGGTTTCCCATGTTAAGTTATTACCTACATTTCTACTCCCTCACAGACCTGCTACGACATGCATATGAGACAATGGTACTTCCCCTCCAGATACTACATTCCTGTTGGTAGGTATCGGTAAAAATACTCTGTTCCCAATGGTTTTTCCAAGAACAGGCAGGTCCGAGTCTATAAAAGGCCGGGATTAGCTGTCGGAGCTTCAGTGTGTTTTTAGAGTTTGAGTGAGTTAGTTCGTGTGTGAGTTTCGCTGCTACCACGATTCCTACTGCCAACACTACATCATCTTCTACAGCTCCACTTCGTCGTTTTCTGAGGTATGCTACATGTTTCGTTAACATTGAATGTTTCTCGGCTTTTTCGTAGGTTATCTGCTAGCTGTTTATCTGTACTTAAACTTTTGTGTAGGTTATCAGCTTAACTTTCTTGTAGGCTATCAGCTAACTACTTCTCTGTACTGGAACTTTAGTGTATGTCAGCAGGACTTGGACTTAAACTTATGTGTGGGTAACCAGGAATTGTTAAGCTTAAACTTTTAACAGTACTTTAAATACTCTAGCATTTTTGGGTTGTGCATTAGAGTAGTTTTGAACATGTTTAGTTAACATTGAATACTTTTTTAGCTTAACTTTTATCAGTCCTTTAAATATTCTACCATTTTTAGGTTTGTACACGAGGAGTAGCTTTGAGGTTATGTTTGCAACTTTTTTATTTAGTAACATTGCTAACAGTTTAGGTTAGTAAGCTTGAGGACTAGAGTTTTGAGGGTATGTTTGCAACTTTTTTTATTTATTTACATTGTTATCTGTTTAGGTTAGTAAGCTTGAGGGCTAGAGTTTTGAGGTTAAGTTTGCAACTTTCTTTATTTAGTAACATTGCTAGCAGTTTAGGTTAGAAAGCTTGAGGGCTAGAGTTTTGAGGTTATGTTTGTTTTTGTGTAACATTTAGCTACATTGTATTCTTAATTCTTTTGTTACAGTTATCCGTACGTAGAGCTTCCTTCGCGTGTTCTATACGTTGAGACCGGACTACCGATTGTGAGATGACGTCTACCGTTCAGAAATGTCGTTTCTGCTCTGCCTCCTTCACGGCATCTAAGAATTGCTACCGGCACGAGCGACAGTGTGCCGAGAACCTACATCGTGACTACCAGCAGTGCCACCTATGTGGCAAGACGGTCGCTCGCAGTCACAAAATGCAGCAGCACCTTGCATCATGTACCAGTGCTGTCACCACGGCATCAAGCATACGGTGCAGTTTCTGCTACAAGGCCTTCGCCCGTGCTAATGATGCCAGAAGACATGAGAAGTTGGCTTGCGGACTTAACCCAAACTACATAGTACATTCCTGCGAGAACTGTGCTAAGGAGTTCACCGGGGCTGACAAATTGAAAGCCCACATTAAGGTATGCAAGGGGCCTGCTCCACCTCCGACCAAAAAACAGAGGATGGCAGCAGTTAACTCTGCAGTTAAATCCAAGCCAAGTAGTACAAAGGTGGTGACCGGCATGGGTTTGGCCAATACCCACGACTTCATCACCGCCGAAGTAGGTTTCAAGGGCAACTTGAAGACATACGTGGCAGAAAACACAACAAGTGCTGCCAAGGATATCTGTATGTACCTCAACTCCATCAAGGCAAAAATAATAAGCCAGCTCATGGAGGAGATTGAAGAGAACGGGCCGCTGAAGTTTAACATAATGCTGGAGTGCGACTACGAAAAACCTGTGGATGCCAGCGAAGACAAGAGGGCCTTCAAAACCATGAATGCCCCCCTCTACGCAGTTCACGAGGTGGAGGAAGCAGTTGCCGAGTCCATCTCCAAGATCTGCAAGGAGGAGGAAGATTACATGGGCAAGGGGTCCGGATGGACTTTGTCGGCCGTTAAGCGACTACAGTTGAGAATCAACAAGCTTGATCTACTCCGTGTCAGCTCCTACATTGAACTGCCTACTTGCAGTGATCAATCCACAAAACCTGGATGAACACATGTGCTTCAAGTGGGGGATCCTGGTCAAGTACATTGAAGGTGAGCACCCAGAATGTGTCAACCAGCGGTTCCATGACTTGGAGGGGAAGTTCAACTTCAACAACATTGACTTCCCAACTCCAATAAAGCAAATACCACTGTTTGAAAAACAGAACCCCGGAGTCTCCATCAACATCAACAGTATCGACGAGAATCTGAATGTTGTTCCTGCACGAGTCGCTCCTGAAGAGAAAGAACATCATTTCGATCTGCTGCTCTTGGTCAATGACAATTCGTCCCATTTCACATTCATTAAAAGAATTTCTGCCCTGGTTCGGTCCCAACTCACTACACATCATGACACTATCCACATTTGTAAAATATGCTTTAAGCATTATGATGATCAGGATAGGGTTAGTGGGCTCACTGGTCTTCAGTGTTTGGAAAAACACAGTGAGCTCTACAAACAGCATGCTGCTGTTAGGATGGAAATGCCACAGCTTGATGAAAACGGCCAGCCACCTGTACTTCAGTTCAAAAACTTCCATCACAGTGTTAAGATGCCCATCGTGGTATATTGCGACTTTGAAGCTATTATGGAGAAAATCCATACATGTCACCCGAATCCTGATTAGTCATACACGCTGCAGTACCAAAAACATAAAGCATACAGCTACTGCATTTACGTGAAAGTGGATAATACCGTCATTCCTGCAAACCTCACTTCTTCACTTCCTTCACAGCCTGAAGTGTATTGTCGTTGTGACGTAGAAGATAAATTCATATCCCGCATTGTGGAGATTGGACATGATGTACAGAAAATATTTTCTACGTCTGTTCCTATGACTCCGCTCACACATGCACAGAACACTGCTTTTATGCAAGCAAGTGTGTGTTGCTACTGTGGAGGAAAGTTCGGAGGGGTCGCAAAGAAAGTTCGTGATAATTATCACTTCACCGGCAAGTATCTGGGACCTGCATGTAATGACTGCCACCTTCTCAGGCGCAGACGAAAAAAGATGATTGTGTTCTTCCACAACCTGGCGTACGATCAGAACTTCATTATCAGGAAGTTGGGGTACAACACTTAAGACATCTTCATCATTCATAATTTGGAAGAGAAGCTGATAATTTTTTCCAAAAAGTTGTGTGATAAGTTCAGCATTCAGTTTGTTGATACGTTCCATTTCATGAGTCGGGGTCTTGCTTCGATCGCTGAGTTCTTGGCTGCGGACAAGTTTGTCAGTACTGCTGAGTTTTTCGCTCCTGATGAGCTAGAGTTGGTTACCCGTAAGGGAGTCTTCCCCTAAGACTTTGTGGATTCTTTTGCTCGGCTGGATGATACGAGTCTTCCGCCTATCGATGATTTCAACAATTGTCTGACTGATTCTGGGATTTCAGAGACGGAGTATGCTCATGCAGTGAAAGTCTGGGACAAGTTTCAGTGTGCTACCTTAGGGGAGTATGCAGACTTGTACCTAAAGACAGATGTTCTGATCCTAGCAGATGTATTCGAGAATTTCCATTCCATATGTTTGGAGACATACAGCCTAGATCCATCTCACTACATTTCTTGTCCTGGTTTCGCTTTCGATGCGATGCTTCGAACCACAGGTGTACAGCTAGAGCTTCTTACCGATTATGATATGTACATGTTTGTGGAAGCCGGTATTCGCGGAGGTGTAGCACAAAGCATCAAACATCATTGTGTAGCTAATAACGCCTATTTGCCTGAGACATATGATGCTTCCAAGCCATTCATATTCCTAGAGTATATTGATGCAAATAATTTGTACGGGTGGGCGATGTCTCTGTCGCTTCCAATTCATCATTTCAAATGGTCGGATATGTTCGTTTATGTTATGTCTATTCCGGAAAATTCACCTACTGGCTACATAATTGAGTGTGACGTGGAGTACCCTCCCGAGCTCCACGAAAGTCACAAAGAACTGCCATTTCTCCCCGTAAATCAGTTTCCGCCCGGCTCAAAGCAATCAAAGCTGATGACAACGCTGGAAAATAAAGAGCACTACATCGTTCACTACAAAAACCTACAGCAAGCCGTATCGCATGGGCTGAGAGTGACGAAGATACACCGAGTCCTCCAGTTTGAGCAGTCGGCATGGTTGGAGCCCTATATTCGACTGAACACCAACAAGCATAAAGCAGCAGCCAACGAATTCGAGAAGGAGTTCTTCAAGTTGGCTGTGAACTCCACCTTCGGAAAATTGATGGAGAACAAGAGATGGAGGCTCAAAATGGAGTTGGTGTGTTCTGAGAAGCGTTTCAAGAAACTAGTGTGCCGCCCGTCCTTCAAGGACCGCACAATGTACGAGCTGAATTTGACGCTTGTCCACCTTAATCATGAAATAATAATATCTGACAAGCCGATCTATGTCGGACTAGCAGTACTCGACCTATCAAAGACTCTCATGTACGACTTCCACTACAATACCATGAAGCCTAAATACTCTGAAAACATTCATCTGGTGTACATGGATACAGACAGTTTTGTATATGAGATCCAGACAGCTAACTTCTACCATGACCTCAAAGCCGACCCTATACTGATGGAGAAGTTCGACACCAGCTGCTACCCTTACGACCACCCTTGCTTCTCCCCCACCAACAAGAAAGTTGTTGGAAAATTCAAAGATGAATGTGGGGGAGAAGTGATGGAGGAGTTTGTAAGCTTACGAGCCAAACTCTATGCCTACAGGTGCGGTGGTAAGGTCGAGAAGAAGGCCAAGGGTATTCAGCGGTGCGTGGTCAAAAACCGCATCACATTCAGCGACTACCTGGATGCCCTGCAAGAACACCGCACAAGGAGGGCGGGTGTAAGAGCCATTCGCTCCCGGCAGCACATACTATACAGCGAATATAGCAATAAGCTGGCCATCACGTGGGAGGACGACAAACGGCTGATCTGCGAAGATGGTATCCACACGGTCCCCCACGGATGTGTTGGCAATGACCTGTAAAATAATCTGTTGTACAGTTTTTCTGCTGTATTTATTTTCTGTTTTGTCGTTTTATTTTTTGTATATATTTCCATTTTGGTGTATAGTTACAGTTTTGCAGTATAGTTTTATGTTTTTGCTGTTATATATATTTTGTTGTAAAGTTTCCATTTGTTGTTTGGTTTTCCATTTGTTGCATGGTTTCCCTTTGCTGTATAGTTCTGTTTTTCTTGTCCGTTTTTCTCTTCATGAGATTTTATTTTTAATAAATACAATTTTACCCATATATTGTTTTATTATTTTTAATATAGAACCTACATCCCACGAGGTACTGATACTTATAAATGTCTTACAGAATGGTGAAATGGTATTATACGCAAACATTAAAAATATCTGCTTCCATGCAGCTTTTAAACACGTGTACACAAACATGAGAAGAGAATATTACTTGTGAGTTAGGACTCTGAAAAATTTCTGGCCCCGCTAAGATGGAGTAATAAATGTTTTTTTTTTAAATAACGCATCCACAACGATAGTATTGATAACATATATTTTAGTTAAAACCTATAAATTATAAGACTATAAGAAAAAATGGTGGTTACAACAGCAAAATGACTGTGGATTTTTGTGGATTTTTGTCTATAAGGGTCATAATAATGCTGGTACGAGATAGGAACTCGGCCTTACATACACTGGCGAACTTTAGAAACCTACACCTGATGACGACATCTATCAGATGAAATCAAGATGGTTGTCTCCACAAAATAAGATGGCTGCCTCCGCAGACAACGATGGTATATATATTTTTGTTTTGATAATAAATTATTTTAAAGAATGTGATGTAACGAAAAATTGTAACATGTATGAGTGGGGTGTTCGATGACGATGTCATTGTAACAGAGGAGTGAGGTGCTAGATGGTGTATTCATAATGTAGAGGAGTGGGGGTTCGATGCGCAGGTTTTTTAATTAAAATTTTATTAAATAATATATTTTTAAATTTTAAAATTTTTATTATTGAATTTTTTATAAATTTTAAAACTTTTTTCATTAAAATCGGATAGTAAATAAAGATTTTCAAGATGGCTGACGAAACTCGAAATGTCGGAATGTTCTAGAAAACAAAATGGCCGCCGGGGTCAAAGGTCAAGGTCAAATCCAAGATGGCCGCCTGAAGTGACGTAATCCAAGATGGTGGCCGTGGCTTTCCGGCTCCCCAGCCCCCAGCCCCTGTCCCAGAACGAACTATATATACCTACTTGCATCATCTATGAGTTGTTATTTACACGGTGCTCAAGCGTATATAAGGAAAGATCACCCAATGGCTTTGTATGTTCACTGTAGCGCTCATTCTTTAAACCTGGCTCTTGCAGATTCATGTTCTCTGCCTACAATTCGTAACTGTATAGGTACAAATAAGTCAGTTGGTTCATTCCTTAGAATGTCTGCAAAAAATACGACCATGCTTAAAGACACCATTAAAGAACTTCTGCCTTCATCTGCACATTCTAATTTGTTGGCAATGTGTGAAACTCGATGGGTTTACAATCATGAAGCAGTGCTGCGTTTCTAAGAAATTTATGAACCAATTGTACAGTCTCTTCTAAAGATTCAATTATTCGTCAACAGAGAAGCATCCCAAAAAGCCCTTCATTTGTACTGTGCAATAATTCAAAGTGAATTTGTTGTTGCTTTGAATACCTTGAGCAAAATATTTTCATACACTTTAGTTCTTTGTAAATTTCTACAATCTGCCAACTCCGATCTTGCAGCAGCCATAAGATATGTTGACGATGTTGTGACCACACATGATGAGCTAAGGGAAAATACACATGAGTTCAATTATATTTACACAACATCATCTTTGATGATAGAAAAAGTGGGGGAGGAAATTAGGAGTCCCCGAATAGTTGCCAGATCAGCTCACAGAGCTAATATTGTTACGGAATCCACACAAGATCATTTTAAGAAGAACTTGTACCTGCCTTTTCTTGATCATGTCCGGACTCAGTTAAAAGAGAGGTTCCAAAAGCACAAATCTCTCTTAACATCCATTCAGAAGATTATCCCATCTTACAGCAGTGATGCAAATGTAGAAGAGTTGAGGACGTGTGTTGAATTTTACAAGACGATTTTGCCCGAACACAGCATATTTGATGCAGAATTTTCTATTTGGAAAAACAAATGGATGAAGGAAGACCCCAATTCAAGACCAGCCAATGCATTGGATGCATTTGCTACTTGTAATAAACATTTTTTTCCAAATGTGAAGAAGTTACTGCAAGTTCTAGCGACACTTCCAGTATCAACTGCAACCCCAGAACGGACTTTTTCAACATTAAGGAGGTTGAAGACTTATTTGAGAAATTCTATGTGCGAGACGAGATTGACTGGACTAGCACTTCTTTCTGTGCACCGCAGTATACAGGTGAAAACAGAAGAAGTTGTCTCGAGGTTTCTGAAAATGCCCAGGCGCATTTCTGTATCAACTTGATTTGTATTTTGTTTCTGCAAATAATTGATCACATTTGCTGTCTTAAATATTTTTATTATCTGATTGAGCAAATTTATAAATAGTTCAGTAATTATTGTATACAATAATTGAAATTATTACGACTGTAATTTGTAATTCCTACTTAACATTAACATGTTATCTTTTGTGTGTATGTTTTAAATGTAAAAAAAAAAAAATTATTTGATGTTTTATCTTTGTAAGCTATAATTGTAATTTAATGAGGTCATGTCAAATGAGTAGTATGTAAATGGGTATTCTGAAACAGGCTTCAGGCTGTGGTGCCTGTGGTGCCTGTGGTGCCGACCGCCATCTTGGATTGTGACGTCACGGCGGCCATCTTGGATGACCTTGACCTTGACCTTTGACCTTGACCTTGACCCCGGCGGCCATTTTGGATCCGCCATCTTGGATGACTTCATTTTGTTTTCTCGAACTTTCCGCCATTTTGTTTTCCGCCATTTTGAGTTATGACATCACCGTTGCAATTATCGTTATGGTCGCCATCTTTAACTTTTTTATTTATTATCCGATTTTAATGAAAAAAAAATTAAAAATTATAAAAATATTCACTTAATAAAATGTTAATGAAAAAAAACTAGATATGTCCCCATAGTGGCTTAAAATTCCCCATGGTCAAGCCGCTCTAAGCCGCATGCTGTGGGGAGCTTTGATCGTGACCTTGGCGGCCCATATTGGATTCTAGATCATTGCAAATTTTGTTACGGTCGTCATCTTTAACTTTTTTATTATCCGATTTTAATAAAAAAGAATTTTAAATTATAAAAAAATTCAATTAATAAAATTTTAATGAAAAATTTAAATAAAACTAGAAATGTCCCCATAGTGGCTTAAATTCCCCATGGTCAAGCCACTCTAAGCCGCATGCTGTGGGGAGCTTTGATCGAGACCTTGGCGGCCATATTTGATTCTAGATCATTGCTCATTTTGTTATGGTCGCCATCTTTAACTTTTTTTATTTACTATCCGATTATAATGATTTTTTTTAATTTATAAAAAAAATATCTTATTAGAAAACGGAATGATTAGATCGATTCCTGTCCTTGGTTAGAAACTGGTGAGGGCAAAAAATAAAAAAATCAACAGATCCTTCCTCCACAGAAGTCACCTACAGACTGACTTACCATCAGTAACAAGGTATTTACCATCAGCTGTTATGACGTCATGTCCGCCATCTTGGCTTCATCCACTGGAGACTATCATCTTGTTTTCGTCTGCTAGAGTGTGCAGGCAACATGTTAGAATAATTTTCTGTTCACCATACCTTTAACCTCGACTGTTGACCTTGAACTTTGACATTGACCTTGAAATTTTACCGTGACCTTGAACTTTGACCTTGACCATGAACTTTGACCTTGATCTTGAAATTTGACCTTGACCTTGAAATTTGACCTTAACCTTGAAATTTGACTTTGTCCTTGAAATTTGACTTTGTCCTTGTCGACCATCATGGATCCGACATTTTATGTTCAGTACATGCTACCAGGAGTTACCACCTGCTGGAGTATACCATCTTGTGAATGTACTCGTATTATAGAGTACATTTCCATCTGGATGATTTTATTCTAACCCACTAGAGTGCAGTAATAATTTATTACCGAGAAGCCCCCGCCATCTTGAAATTCGACAGCCATCTTGAAATCGTGTAATAATGTAGCTAGAAAAGCGGGAAAAAATCCAAAATTCATCAAAAAAATCACTCATTAACTTACATATTTATCCGATCCGCTCCAGTCATTGGTTCGATAATCGATCGATGCAATAATGTTTAATGTTATGAATAAAAAAAATTATAATTTCAATAAACCATGTTCAACATTCTTAAGAGACTTTAAATCCTCTACTACCATAATCCTATCCGACATCAAGACCAACATCTTGGAATCTTCGTAATTGTAATGCTAGAGATTCGGGAAAAAGTTAAAAAATTCATTAAATAAATTTGCAAACAATATACTGATTAATTAGGTCGACTAAAGTCCTTGGCACGATCCTGGACGAAGCTAAAAGAAATTTAATTTAAATACCAGAAAAGTGTAAGGTTCGAGAAATAAAACACCACAAAGTCTTTTACAAACATAATATTTATTACACAATTTCTATCCTACTACAGGATCACTTGTGAAAGCCAACAAACTTAAAAACATTTAGCCCTACATAGACGTGCAACGACTACTTCTTAGCTCCAACAGCTCCAAATGCTCCAACAGCTCCAAATGCGCCATCAGCTCCAACAGCTCCAAATGCTCCAACTTCCTTTTCTTTCAACAGCTCCAATGATATTGGGCTACAATGCTACGAGTCTAAGAGACTACGAGGCTACAAGGTTACGAGTCTAAAAGGATCTAGCTGGTTCCGAGTTATACATGGCTGAGAGACTGCATGACTAAAAGACCGCATGGCTACGAAACTACATGTCTATGAAGCTACATGGATACAAGTCTACTCGGCTCCAACAAGCAATGTACACACAGTACACACAGGAAACTGAACGTACACACAGTACACACAGAAAACTGAATGTACACACAGTACACACAGGAAACGGAACGTACACACAGTACACACGGGAAAAGGAACGTACACACAGTAAACACAGTAAACAGAATGTACACACAGTACACACAGGAAACGGAACGTACAAACAGTACACACAGGAAAATGGAATGTGCGCACAGGAAACGGAACGTACACACAGTACACACAGGAAAACGGAACGTGTACACAGTACACACATGAAAACGGAATTTACACACAGGAAAACGGAATGTACACACAGGAAAACGAAATGTACACACATTACACACAGGAAACGGAACGTACACACAGTACACACAGGAAATCGAAATGTACACATAGTTCACACAGGAAAACGGATTTTTACACACAGTACACACAGGAAAACGGAATGTACACACAGGAAAAAGGAATGTACACACAGGAAAACGGAATGTACACACAGTTCACACAGGAAAACGGAATGTACACACAGTACACACAGGAAAACGGAATTTACTCACAGGAAAACGGAATGTACACAAAGGAAAACGTAATGTACACACAGAACACACAGGAAACGGAACGTACACACAGGAAACGGAATGATCACACATGCAGTAGCGGAAACACGTGCTTAGTTGGAAATCAGGAAACAAGAAATAAATTATACTTTTTTTTTAAATATAAATAATTCATTTTATTTTTCATAAGTAAACACATGACAGTTAAACAAATGATTATTGTATGAAGCTAGCGTTCCGGAGTTCTTTAAGTATGGACGATACTTCCTCGATATGCGAGTAGTTTCCTCTACGAACAGATGCCACCATCAGTCTTAGCCGGTCAACCAATATGTTTGGATCTTTCCATGATGTGTAATCCATCTCTTCTGCCACCATCTTCCGTGCACGTTTATAAAAAATATTATGATCTCTGGTGTCCTCCGTTTTAACACCAACCTCAGGGTTACTTTCGTCATCGAGCCAGTGATCATCACAAGCTTGATCAGATTTATTTAATATAACACGACGTTTCCATCGTTTCGGTCACAGGACACCGCCACAGCCTTCGGTCTTGTCCGCTTTAGATGCTTCAGCACAGTCTTTGATCACGACGACAGTTTCAGAGTCACTGTAGCAATCACCGTAGAAGGCATCGTCTTCACCCAGATTTCCGTAAGAACTCGATATCGTTGATGTCGAAGTGTCTTCATCGCCTTCATGCTTCCCTTTTAGGAGTCCATTAATTTTACAAAGTATGGACGATCTACTGAATATAGGCTTGAGTGTATTCTCACTTTTCACGGTTTGATACTTCCATTAGTTTCAGTCTTCCCGAAACCATCAGCATCCTTCAATATTTGTTCCTCGTCACGATCGGCGTGCTACGGCTTCCATCTTTTCTATATTAATAATATTATTTGTCTTAAAATCTCCGCGTCCGTGTCACTATCACAGATGTAAATCATCATCATAGCTGTCATCAATATTATCATGAGCTACATAAATATCACTCATTTTATGAAATCGTTTCCTTATTTAAGTTGTCAGAGATTAAACACAATCTATGATCTTGTGAGCTCCATTCTCATTTTTTGTAAAAGCCAGTGTGTCTAGTTAAATTATTTATCCTTCAACCCACCATCCCAAACACAATTAATTAATTGTAGTGTACAGAAAAAAAATCAACAAAGATCCTTTTATTTAATCTTAGGAACCGCTTTATCCTTTCCACCTATGGTACAGTGTATTGAACCCAAGAGTCTTTCATTATATACCATGCAGTGTTCTTCAAGAGATGTGATATACTTCTAGTTCTACATACAAATCCATCCTATCAATGATTTGTTTACACATAAAAAACCTTCACATTAATTTTACATGTTTTATTAAAAAATCATTTCGACTAAAATAATTACCTTACATAGTAAGTTCTACAAAGGACCCTTTGCCCAAGACATTTTAACCATCATCTCTGAAAACAACCATGTCCCGTCTATATCACAAAGCAAAAGAGGGTAGAGGAGATGGCTCAAACGTCAAGTGTAGTCACACATATGGTAAGGAACATGTGTTCGATACCTATCTCAGTCATTGTAGCATCTATGTATTTTTCTTACCTCATGTAGAAAAATACCTTCCAATGCATACGAATTTAAACTTATCCACGTGCGCCTAGTTAAAGTACCTAAATTCAAGCACGTTAACCGCAACAAAAAAAAATTCTCAAGGATAGAGACAGAGTCTACACGATCGAGACACACCTACCGTCACCCTCAAATGAACATGGACCCCTCGCGCGTGAATTGCAAGCTAGCAGAATGCTGCGACAGTCATATGTTTGCTCGAGACATGCATACATCACGTCGCTAGCCTTCCAACCCATTTCACGTAAAACTCCAGTGAAATCGTAATCCAGCATACGTAAAGTACTTGCTGGAACCACTTCAAAGTAAACATCACTGAACCAGAGCAGAAAATTAGCTTACGCATGTATAACTTGCTACCAACAAAAAAATTTGTAGCACATATACGAGAGGAGTCGAACCCTACATACCATACTGTGAAAGTCGATACTCCGATGATTATAAGCGGCAAAATATTTTAAATCAAGACCCCGGCCAGTATATAATATTTTTTTCATGTTTTAAAAATTCATGTTAGTAATCAGCAACAAAGGAGTGAGTAACTTGGACGAAGAACCGTTTACCACGTATCCAGAATCTTACTGATACAGCCCATCCAGTGCACCAGCTTACTCCGAAGTGTGGTCAATTAATTGATTAACATTCTTTAATTTTTTAATATCACCACCGTAGTGTACACCACTATATGACAGTTTATGATTTAGGACCATAATTTTTCTTCAAGTCTGTTAGTTTTATTTCGGGGAGTAATAAATTATTTCTCAGAAAAAATAAATCAAGTTCCTATCAGATTTGCTCTAATATTACGGTATTACATGTACCAGCACTTTACCAAAACATCTCCCATAAAAAATCTTAAGAAAGCATATGACATAAGTCAAAAAAAATTAAAAAAAAAAAAAACTGTCTTCAGCATTATTGATAAAAAAATAATACACACAAACAAGTCAAAACGGACATTACATACCCGACCTAAATTACGTGTCACATGTAGTTTATTACATTAAGATAAACGATGCAGGTTAAGAAGAATTAATAAAAAATTCTTTAATTCTATAATTTATTTTTAATTGTACATTTATACACATTAAAATCTGACACTGTATATATATTTTTTACATTTTTCAGTCCATGCGACATTCAATATTATTAAAATACATTATTATAGTTCGTATTAAATGTAAAAAAATACAAATAATTCATACAGATCACGATACATCAGTTCAGGAGTGTAAGACAGAGGACCAGAAATGATGATGCTAGAGATCTTCCTTTACAAAATTTATAATGTTTTTTCAAGTAAAATCTTCGTGTAACCTGTACACCGCACTTATCACACAGAAATTTTACACGGTCAAGATTTCTTCTGCAGCCATGCCTTTCATGGATGCGTGTACTTTGTACTCGTTCAAAACGTTTACCACAGTAGCGGCACTGATACAGATACTCATCGCAATTACCATCGCTTTCCCGATGTTTAACTTGCAAATGAACTTTGCTTTTACAATGCCTAATCAAATTACTTTTGTTTGTGAAATGTACACCACATGGCTCACACGGAAATGTCAAACGATTAACGTTTCTTCTACAGACATGATTTTCGGGTCTTCTTGCATGTTGTCGGTATTTAAAACTTTTGCTACAGTACGTACACAGATGTCTCATCGTTAGACCGTTAGTCACCGACGGCTCGGAAAGTATATTACTTTCAATGTGCACTGCTGATGTAGGCGACGAAGTCCCATATGTGGCATGAGCTGGAGATTTTCCACTCGATATTGACAGATCATCTGTACTGGATGTCAAAGAATCTGAAGTATACACGACTGATGCAGAAGCTGGGAATTGCTCACAAAATGTTTTATTTACCAAATGCGGTGTAGTTGCAGGTATCGAAGTCTCTTTTGCCGTCGATGATGCACACATTGAAGTCTTTTGGAGTGAAGAGACAGTAGATACAACCATTATCGGGATCTCTGGAGATGGTAGCCTCGTTACCATCGGAAACATTGGAGCTGCCGTCGACGTTGTAATCGGGATCTGCTTCGTCATCGTCCCCTCCGTCGTCAGGGACCCCGGTGAAGACGCGAGACCCTCCGACAAGATCTCTGCAGCCGTTGAGCCCGCCACCATTGGGATTTGTACCGATGTCGACGTTGCTACCATTGTGTTCAGATACAAATGAATATTCATATACCAGACTTATATGCACTCAAGTCAAGCCTTCAGATCTGCACTGTACCACTACAAGAGGTGGACTGAGAGACCTGCTGTCCAAGACTCGCTTAAACAACAGTGTTCGCTTGTATAATACGCAAGTCAATACATCATCCATTGTTATTACTTAAAAAATTAGGACTTTCAAGGAATACAAGTTTAAAATACATATTCAATCAACTAATCACACATTATAAATACTCGGTTCATTTAAACTTACTAGAGGACCAAGAGTCGATGATCAATGGAACTTTCAATAACCAATCATAAATTAAACTACTCAAATATAAATTTTATTATGTACAGCTACACATATCCTCCAACTGACTCCAAATGTCTACAACACATAACTAAAATATTTTATCCGATACCAGACTATGTCCAAAGTCAGTTATTTTTTGTAACTCTCATCTACAGTTCAGGGGTCCTTCAGTGTTAATATAGATACAACCAAGACATGCTCACTACCACGCATCTTCAAAATACTAAGCATTACGACATTAGTCTCCGAAACAAGAGACCTACTCTATAAGTTTACTAGACATTTTTATGCCTGTCATAGCTCACATCGATAACTATCTTCGTAAATAACCCAAAATATTATCAGACCACTAGCATTCGATTTATGCATATACAGTAGGACACCAACATATCCATCAACACAAGTCCATTCTACATTAGGCTCCTCACTTATTTTCATCAGTCTACTCGGCTACACTCAGCACACAAAAACTAAATGAAGTCAATTAACAACCTAGTATTTATATACATCCAGTCATTTAACATCATACCGATGGATAGTTAAATAAGATTGACAGTGATCATGTTAGCAAAGTTTAAATTTATATAAGACCAGGGATTCATTGAACCTTCAGAGCCGAGCTACACATACTCAGTGCTGGATGCAAGTTAATTCTACACTCATTTGCCATCACTCATATTACAGCACAGGCACTTGAGTCAACACTTATTTTCCATCAATAACATGCAATCAAATGCAAATTAACGATCAGCGTCACTCAATTGAACACTCATTTTCCATCATTAACATGCAATCAAATGCAAATTAACGATTATCGTCACTCAATTCGACACTCATGTTCCACATCGACACTCAATGCTACACTCATTTTCCATAATCGACTCTCTATTCGACACTCATTTTCCATAATCGAAACACTTTTTCCATCATCGACACGCAATTCGACACTCATTTTTCATCACCGACACACAATTCAACACTCATTTCCCATCATCGAAACTCAATTCATCACTTATTTTCCGTCATCGACACTCAATTCAACACTCATTTTCCGTCATCGACACTCAATTATAGATACTCTTTCCAACTTCGACACTCATTTTCCTTAATCGACTCTCTATTCGACACTCATTTTCCATAATCGACTCTCTATTCGACACTCATTTTCCATAATCGGAACACATTTTCCATCATCGACACGCAATTCGACACTCATTTTTCATCACCGACACACAATTCAACACTCATTTCCCATCATCGAAACTCAATTCATCACTTATTTTCCGTCATGGACACTCATTTTAACACTCATTTTCCGTCATCGACCCTCAATTATACATACTCTTTCCAACTTCGACACTCATTTTCCTTCATCTACACAAAATGGAAACTTTCCAACACTCACACACACACATAGATATATATTAAAATAATCATCCTCAACTCAATTCTTTAATGTAGAAAACACATGTACTTTACTAGGGTATGAATAACGATACATTTTTAATATCAATTTTTAAAATTATATTTAAATCAAAAATACATAAGTATAAAAATTCGTCAGTCAATACACATTAATAACATATTCTATATACCCAGAAATTCTAAGTTCATCAAGATTAGTTCACGTTTCTTTGATAACTGATAAAATTTCGTCATCTTGCGAAACAAGTAAAAGTCGCAACCTGTTCACCATCACGTTCGAGTCTTTCCACGATATATAATCAATTTCACATGTTGCCACCATCTTCTTCGAGTGTTTGCTGTACATATTCTGAATGTCGTTGTAATAATTAATACGTTAGTTTACATCATCATCATCGGTGCTGTCCACATCTTTATCAAACACAATGACATCTACATCTTGATTTTCCCAGGATTTCGAATTTTTTGATATTAGAGTACCATCATTGACATCATGCTTACTTGCGAATTGTACAATAAAATATTCCAAAGTCCGTAGAAGACTACTATAAGACGACTTGTCACTTTTTCTGGAGATGATACTTTCATTACCTTCTACCGTACTTATATTTTCAACACTATTTAAGCTATTTCCTTTCTCAAGACCTGGAGAGATTTTAACACATTCGCTTTTAAGACTAGGTAGATCAATTTTACTGTAAGACATAATGTCTCCGAGCATACCGTCTCCATCTATGTACTTTATTTCCTGCGCGAGCTTGGCTTTACAAGTTTTAACGTGTCTTTTTAAATTATCTCTTCGTGTCAACAGCCTACCACACTTGCCGCAACTTGGAATTTGTTGGAATGGGCTTTTAACTCAATTGTTCTTTTCATGTCTACGAGCATTATAGCTTTTATCAAAGTATTTGCTACAGTATGTACAGTGTCCTTCAGATCGAGATTGATATATGAGTATCGTACCTTCACTAGACTGTACGTACTCCATAATGGTTGAATAGCGACTAAAAGAATTTTTAAGATACATTGTATTTTTTTGTAATACATAAACAGATTATACTACCTTGTGAACTTCTCGTTGTTGAGCAAAGATATAGTTCTAGTACAAGCCAGAATTTTATGTATTTTTTGTATTTTATTTTGACATTTAATATTTTTTTTTAAATTTATTTGTTATTTATTAAATTTTTTTTTTCTGTATTTTTATGATATCAAAGAAAACTTGTGGTTTTCTCCGTGTGCTTCCGGATATTATTGTCAATGTTATGGTGGTTTTCTCCGTATGCTTCCGATTATTATTGTTTATATTATGGTGGTTTTCTCCGGGTGCTTCAGATTATACCTGACTAGACATCTGATGGTTATCTCCGTGTGTTCCTGATTATTCTTGAAAATATTATGATGTTTTTCTCCGGGTGCTTCTGATTATACCTGACTAGTCATCTGATGGTTTCTCCGAGTGCTCCTGATTATTTGTGAGAAATCTATCTCTGCATGAAGAATTTTTTACTTAATGAGTCATGTCATTTCTATTCAGAGTTACATTTAATTAGTGAAATTCTGTCAATAAAACAGCACTTACAATATTTTTATCAGGTGGATTTAAAAAATAATAACCTTACTCAGAAAAATAATATGCTATGAGACAGCTGAGAAGCATTTACATGAAAGACAAACTGCATTGTCCTTGGTGTCTAAGACATGTAATTTTATTCAGAGTTTCGTATAAATTTCCGAAGTCATATTATCAAATCAACACTAAAAAAAGAATATTTTAACAGGTGGAAATCACACAAAAACAAAAATTCATTAATCAGACGATTACTATGTCTTGAAACAAATGAGAAACGCTATCACAGACGAAGATTACCCTTCCCCTTGAGTTCTAGCGAAGCCCTCCTTCTGTTGCGATCGATAGGGAGCATCCCGCTTCCCACACAAAACATTGTCTACTTATACAGACAACAGAGAACGCTTATGCAGACAATTGTTACATGATGGTTGCTAATATGTGAATAGATTATCTTGTGATTCTTGCTAGGCATGATATTATTCACTAATTTTAAAATAAGGTCAATGTTCTTCCTCTTGTGATCTAGGGAAGCACACCTTTTTCAACAGATCGTGAAAGAGCATTCCATAACCTACAACCAACTTTGGTTGCTTTTACAACATAACATATAGGGAAATATGAAGGTGGGTAGTAAAACTACTTGGGCATGATTTTTTTTTTCAAAATGAAAAAGAAATGTATACACGCAAATAATTGACGAAAAAATGCTCTTACAAAAAAATACGATGTATCTTAAAAATTATTTTAGTCGCTATTCAACCATTATGGAGTACGTACAGTCTAGTGAAGGTACGATATACATATATCAATCTCGATCTGAAGGACATTGTACATACTATAGCAAATACTTTGATAAAAGCTATAATGCTCGTAGACATGAAAAGAACAATTGAGTTAAAAACCCATCCGAACAAATTCCAAGTTGCGGCAAGTGTGGTAGGCTGTTGACACGAAAAGATAATTTAAAAAGACACGTTAAAACTTGTAAAGCCAAGCTCGCGCAGGAAATAAAGTACATAGATGGAGACGGTATGCTCGGAGACATTATGTCTTACAATAAAATTGATCTACCTAGTCTTAAAAGCGAATGTGTTAAAATCTCTCCAGGTCTTGAAAAAGGAAATAGCTTAAATAGTGTTGAAAATATAAGTACGGTAGAAGGTAATGAAAGTATCATCTCCAGAAAAAGTGACAAGTCGTCTTATAGTAGTCTTCTACGGACTTTGGAATATTTTATTGTACAATTCGCAAGTAAGCATGATGTCAATGATGGTACTCTAATATCAAAAAATTCGAAATCCTGGGAAAATCAAGATGTAGATGTCATTGTGTTTGATAAAGATGTGGACAGCACCGATGATGATGATGTAAACTAACGTATTAATTATTACAATGTCATTCAGAATATGTACAGCAAACACTCGAAGAAGATGGTGGCAACATGTGAAATTGATTATATATGGAAAGACTCGAACGTGATGGTGAACAGGTTGCGACTTTTACTTGTTTCGCAAGATGACGAAATTTTATCAGTTATCAAAGAAACGTGAACTAATCTTGATGAACTTAGAATTTCTGGGTATATAGAATATGTTATTAATGTGTATTGACTGACGAATTTTTATACTTATGTATTTTTGATTTAAATATAATTTTAAAAATTGATATTAAAAATGTATCGTTATTCATACCCTAGTAAAGTACATGTGTTTTCTACATTAAAGAATTGAGTTGAGGATAATTATTTTAATATATATCTATGTGTGTGTGTGGGTGTTGGAAAGTTTCCATTTTGTGTAGATGAAGGAAAATGAGTGTCGAAGTTGGAAAGAGTATGTATAATTGAGGGTCGATGACGGAAAATGAGTGTTAAAATGAGTGTCCATGACGGAAAATAAGTGATGAATTGAGTTTCGATGATGGGAAATGAGTGTTGAATTGTGTGTCGGTGATGAAAAATGAGTGTCGAATTGCGTGTCGATGATGGAAAATGTGTTCCGATTATGGAAAATGAGTGTCGAATAGAGAGTCGATTATGGAAAATGAGTGTCGAATAGAGAGTCGATTATGGAAAATGAGTGTCAAATTGAGTGTCGATGAGGAACATGAGTGTCGAATTGAGTGTCGATTATGGAAAATGAGTGTAGCATTGAGTGTTGGTGATGGAAAATGAGTGTCGAATTGAGTGACGATAATCGTTAATTTGCATTTGATTGCATGTTAATGATGGAAAATGAGGGTTCAATTGAGTGACGCTGATCGTTAATTTGCATTTGATTGCATGTTATTGATGGAAAATGAGTGTTGACTCAAGTGCCTGTGCTGTAATATGAGTGATGGCAAATGAGTGTAGAATTAACTTGCATCCAGCACTGAGTATGTGTAGCTCGGCTCTGAAGGTTCAATGGGTCCCTGGTCTTATATAAATTTAAACTTTGCTAACATGATCACTGTCGATCTTATTTAACTATCCATCGGTATGATGTTAAATAACTGGATGTATATAAATACTAGGTTGTTAATTGAATTCATTTAGTTTTTGTGTGCTGAGTGTAGCCGAGTAGACTGATGAAAATAAGTGAGGAGCTGATTGTAGAATGGACTTGTGTTGATGGATATGTTGGTGTCCTACTGTACGTGCATAAATCAAATGCTAGTGGTCTGATAATATTTTGGGTTATTTACGAAGATAGTTATCGATGTGAGCTATGACAGGCATAAAAATGTCAAGTAAACTTATAGAGTAGGTCTCTTTTTTCGGAGACTAATGTCGTTATGCTTAGTATTTTGAAGATGCGTGGTAGTGAGCATGTCTTGGTTGTATCTATATTAACACTGAAGGACCCCTGAACTGTAGATGAGAGTTACAAAAAATAACTGACTTTGGACATAGTCTGGTATCGGATAAAATATTTATGTTATGTGTTGTAGACATTTGGAGTCAGTTGGAGGATATGTGTAGCTGTACATAATAAAATTTAAATTTGAGTAGTTTAATTTATGATTGAATATTGAAAGTTCCATTGATCATCGACTCTTGGTCCTCTAGTAAGTTTAAATGAACCGAGTATTTATAATGTGTGATTAGTTGATTGAATATGTATTTTAAACTTGTATTCCTTGAAAGTCCTAATTTTTTAAGAAATAACAATGGATGATGTATTGACTTGAGTATTATACAAGCGGACAGTGTTGTTTAAGCAAGTCTTGGACAGAAGGTCCCTCAGTCCATCTCTTGTAGTGGTACAGTGCAGATCTGAAGGCTTGACTTGAGTGCATATAAGTCTGGTATATGAATATTCATTTGTATCTGAACACAATGGTAGCAACGTCGACATCGGTACAAATCCCAATGGTGGCGGGCTCAATGGCTGCAGAGATCTTGTCGGAGGGTCTCGCGTCTTCACCGGGGTCCCTGACGACGGAGGGGACGATGACGAAGCAGATCCCGATTACAACGTCGACGGCAGCTCCAATGTTTCCGATGGTAACGAGGCTACCATCTCCAGAGATCCCGATAATGGTTGTATCTACTGTCTCTTCACTCCAAAAGACTTCAATGTGTGCATCATCGACGGCAGAATAGACTCCGATACCTGCAACTACACCGCATTTGGTAAATAAAAGATTTTGTGAGCAATTCCCAGCTTCTGCATCAGTCGTGTAATACTTCAGATTCTTTGACATCCAGTACAGATGATCTGTCAATATTTAGTGGGAAATCTCCAGCTCATGCAACATATGGGACTTGGTCGCCTACTACAGCAGTGCACATTGAAAGTAATATACTTTCCGAGCCGTCGGTGACTAACGGTCTAACGACGAGACATCTGTGTACGTACTGTAGCAAAATTTTTAAATACCGACAACATGCAAGAAGACATGAAAATCATGTCTGTAGAAGAAACGTTAATCGTTTGACATTTCCGTGTGAGCCATGTGGTGTACATTTCATAAACAAAAGTAATTTGATTAGGCATTGTAAAAGCAAAGTTCATTTGCAAGTTGTACATCGGGGAAGCGATGGTAATTGCGATGAGTATCTGTACTACTGTGGTAAACGTTTTGAACGAGTACGAAGTACACGCATCCATGAAAGGCATGGCTGCAGAAGAAATCTTGACCGTGTAAAATTTCTGTGTGATAAGTGTGGTGTACAGGTTACACGAAGATTTTACTTGAAAAAACATTATAAATTTTGTATAGGAAGGTCTCTAGCATCATCATTTCTGGTCCTCTAAGGTCTTACACTCCTGAACTGATGTATCGTGATCTGTATGAATTATTTGTATTTTTTCAATCTTAATACGAACTATAATAATGTATTTTAATAATATTGAATGTCGCATGGACTGAAAAATGTAAAAAATATATACACAGTGTCAGATTTTAATGTGTATAAATGTACAATTAAAAATAAATTATAGAATTAAAGAATTTTTTATTAATTCTTCTTAACCTGCATCGTTTATCTTAATGTAATAAACTACATGTGACACGTAATTTAGGTCGGGTTTGTAATGTCCGTTTTGACTTGTTTGTGTGTATTATTTTTTATCAATAATGCTGAAGACAGTTTTTTTTTAAATTTTTTTTGACTTATGTCATCTGATTTCTTAAGATTTTTTATGGGAGATGTTTTGGTAAAGTGCTGGTACATGTAATTTCTGAGAAATAATTTATTACTCCCCGAAATAAAACTAACAGACTTGAGGAAAAATTATGGTCCTAAATCATAAACTGTCATATAGTGGTGTACACTACGGTGGTGATATTAAAAAATTAAAGAATGTTAATCAATTAATTGACCACACTTCGGAGTATGCTGGTGCACTGGATGGGCTCTATCAGTAAGATTCTGGATACGTGGTAAACGGTTCTTCGTCAAAGTTACTCACTACTTTGTTGCTGATTACTAACATGAATTTTTAAAACATGAAAAAAATATTATATACTGGCCGGGGTCTTGATTTAAAATATTTTGCCGCTTATAATCATCGGAGTATCGACTTTCACAGTATGGTATGTAGGGTTCGACTCCTCTTGTATATGTGCTACAAATTTTTTTGTTGGTAGCAAGTTATACATGCGTAAGCTAATTTTCTGCTCTGGTTCAGTGATGTTTACTTTGAAGTGGTTCCAGCAAGTACTTTACGTATGCTGGATTACGATTTCACTGGAGTTTTACGTGAAATAGGTTGGAAGGCTAGCGACGTGATGTATGCATGTCTCGAGCAAACATATGACTGTCGCAGCATTCTGCTAGCTTGCAATTCACGCGCGAGGGGTCCATGTTCATTTGAGGGTGACGGTAGGTGTGTCTCGATCGTGTAGACTCTGTCTCTATCCTTGAGAATTTTTTTTTTGTTGCGGTTAACGTGCTTGAATTTAGGTACTTTAACTAGACGCACGTGGATAAGTTTAAATTCGTATGCATTGGAAGGTATTTTTCTACATGAGGTAAGAAAAATACATAGATGCTACAATGACTGAGATAGGTATCGAACGCATGTTCCTTACCATATGTGTGACTACATTTGACGTTTGAGCCATCTCCTCTACCCTCTTTTGCTTTGTGATATAGACGGGACATGGTTGTTTTCAGAGATGATGGTTAAAATGTCTTGGGCAAAGGGTCCTTTGTAGAACTTACTATGTAAGGTAATTATTTTAGTCGAAATGATATTTTATAAAACATGTAAAATTAACGTGAAGGTTTTTTTATGTGTAAACAAATCATTGATAGGATGGATTTGTATGTAGAACTAGAAGTATATCACATCTCTTGAAGAACACTGAATGGTATATAATGAAATACTCTTGGGTTCAATACACTGTACCATAGGTGGAAAGGATGAAGCGGTTCCTAAGATTAAATAAAAGGAACTTTGTTGATTTTTTTTCTGTACACTACAATTAATTAATTGTGTTTGGGATGATGGGTTGAAGGATAAATAATTTAACTAGACACACTGGCTTTTACAAAAAATGAGAATGGAGCTCACAAGATCATAGATTGTGGTTAATCTCTGACAACTTAAATGTGGAAACGATTTCATAAAATGAGTGATATTGATGTAGCTCATGATAATATTGATGACAGCTATGATGATGATTTACATCTGTGATAGTGACACGGACGCGGAGATTTTAAGACAAATAATATTATTAATATAGAAAAGATGGAAGCCGTAGCACGCCGATCGTGACGAGGAACAAATATTGAAGGATGCTGATGGTTTCGGGAAGACTGAAACTAATCGAAGTATCAAACCGTGAAAAGTGAGAATACACTCAAGCCTATATTCAGTAGATCGTCCATACTTTGTAAAATTAATGGACTCCTAAAAGGGAAGCATGAAGGCGATGAAGACACTTCGAAATCAACGATATCGAGTTCTTACGGAAATCTGGGTGAAGACGATGCCTTCTACGGTGATTGCTACAGTGACTCTGAAACTGTCGTCGTGATCGAAGACTGTGCTGAAGCATCTAAAGCGGACAAGACCGAAGGCTGTGGCGGTGTCCTGAGACCGAAACGATGGAAACGTCGTGTTATATTAAATAAATCTGATCAAGCTTGTGATGATCACTGGCTCGATGACGAAAGTAACCCTGAGGTTGGTGTTAAAACGGAGGACACCAGAGATCATAATATTTTTTATAAACGTGCACGAAAGATGGTGGCAAAAGAGATGGATTACACATCTTGGAAAGATCCAAACATATTGGTTGACCGGCTAAGACTGATGGTGGCATTTGTTCGTAGAGGAAACTACTCCCATATCGAGGAAGTATCGTCCATACTTAAAGAACTCCGGAACGCTGGCTACATACAATAATAATTTGTTTAACTGTCATGTGTGTACTAATGAAAAATAAAATGAATTATTTATATTAAAAAAAAAGATATGATTTATTTCTTGTTTCCTGATTTCCAACTAAGCATGTGTTTCCGCTACTGCATGTGTGATCATTCCGTTTCCTGTGTGTACGTTCCGTTACCTGTATGTACTGTGTGCACATTACGTTTTCCTGTGTGTACATTCCGTTTTCCTGTGTGTAAATTCCGTTTTCCTGTGTGTACTGTGTGTACATTCCGTTTTCCTGTGTGTACATTCTGTTTTCCTGTGTGTACTGTGTGTACAATCCGTTTTCCTGTGTGTACTATGTGTACATTTCGATTTTCTGTGTGTACTGTGTGTATGTTCCGTTTCCTGTGTGTACTGTGTGTATACGTTCCGTTTCCTGTGTGTACTGTGTGTACGTTCCGTTTTCTGTGTGTAATGTGTGTACGTTCCGTTTTCCTGTGTGTACATTCCTTTTTTCCTGTGTTTAATTTCCGTTTTCCTGTGTGTACTGGGTGCACGTTCCGTTTTCCTGTGTGTATTGTTTGTACGTACCGTTTCCTGTGTGTATTGTGTGTACGTGCCGTTTCCGGTGCGTACATTCCGTTTTCCTGTGTGTACTGTGTGTACGTTCCGTTTCCTGTGTGTACTGTGTGTACGTTCTGTTTCCTGTGTGTACTGTGTGTACGTTCTTTTTCCTGTGTGTACTGTGTGTACGTTCCGTTTCCTGTGTGTACTGTGTGCACGTTCCGTTTCCTGTGTGTACTGTGTGTACATTCAGTTTTCTGTGTGTACTGTGTGTACGTTCAGTTTCCTGTGTGTACTGTGTGTACATTGCGTGTTGGAGCCGAGTAGTCTTGTATCCATGTAGCTTCATAGACATGTAGTTTCGTAGCCATGCGGTCTTTTAGTCATGCAGTCTCTCAGCGATGTATAACTCGGAACCAGCTAGATACTTTTAGACTCGTAGCCTTGTTGCCTCGTAGTCTCTTAGACTCATAGCATTGTAGCCCAATATCATTGGAGCTGTTGAAAGAAAAGGAAGTTGTAGCATTAGGAGCTGTTGGAGCTGATGGCGCATTTGGAGCTGTTGGAGCATTTGGAGCTGTTGGAGCTAAGAAGTAGTCGTTGCACGTCTATGTAGGGCTAAATGTTTTTAAGTTGGCTGGCTTTCACAAGTGATCCTGTAGTAGGATAGAAATTGTGTAATAAATATTATGTTTGTAAAAGACTTTGTGGTGTTTTATTTCTCAAACCTTACACTTTTCTGGTATTTAAATTAAATTTCTTTTAGCTTCGTCCAGGATCGTGCCAAGGACCTTAGTCGACCTAATTAATCAGTATATTGTTTGCAAATTTATTTAATGAATTTTTAACTTTTTCCCGAATCTCTAGCATTACAATTACGAAGATTCCAAGATGTTGGTCTTGATGTCGGATAGGATGATGGAAGTAGAGGATTTAAAGTCTCTTAAGAATGTTGAACATGGTTTATTGAAATTATTATTTTTTTTCTTCATAAAATTAAACATTATTGCATCGATCGACTATCGAACCAAGGACGGGAGCGGATCGAATCAATATGTAAGTAAATGAGTGATTTTTTTGATGAATTTTGGATTTTTCCCGGTTTTCTAGCTACATTATTACACGATTTCAAGATGGCTGTCGAATTTCAAGATGGCGGGGGGCTCCTCGGTAATAAATTATTACTGCACTCTAGCGGGTTATACTAAAATCATCCAGATGGAAATGTTTTCTATAATACGAGTACACACACAAGATGGTGTACTACAGCAGGTGGTAACTCCTGGTAGCATGTACTGAACATAAAATGTCGGATCCATGATGGTCGACAAGGACAAAGTCAAATTTCAAGGTCAAGGTCAAATTTCAAGATCAAGGTCAAATTTCAAAGTCAAGGTCATATTTCAAGGTCAAGGTCAAAGTTCCAGGTCACGGTCAAATTTCATGGTCAATGTCAAAGTTCAAGGTCAACAGTCGAGGTTAAAGGTATGGTGAACAGAAAATTATTCTAACATGTCGCCTGCACACTCTAGCAGACGAAAACAAGATGATAGTCTCCAGTGGATGAAGCCAAGATGGCGGACATGACGTCATAACAGCTGATGGTAAATACCTTGTTACTGATGGTAAGTCAGTCTGTAGGTGACTTCTGTGGAGGAAGGATCTGTTGATTTTTTATTTTTTGCCTTCACCAGTTTATAACCATGGACAGGAATCGATCTAATCAATCCATTTTCTAATAAGATAATTTTTTTATAAATTAAAAAAAAATCTTTAAAATCGGATAATAAATAAAAAAGTTAAAGATGGTGACCATAACAAAATGAGCAATGATCTAGAATCAAATATGGCCGCCAAGGTCACGATCAAAGCTCCCCACAGCATGCGGCTTAGAGTGGCTTGACCATGGGGAATTTAAGCCACTATGGGGAGATTTCTAGTTTTATTTAAATTTTTCATTAAAATTTTATTAATTGAATTTTTATAATTTAAAATTTTTTTTTATTAAAATCGTATAATAAAAAAGTTAAAGATGATGACCGTAACAAAATTTGCAATGATCTAGAATCCAATATGGGCCGCCAAGTTCATGATCAAAGCTCCCCACAGCATGCGGCTTAGAGCGGCTTGACCATGGGGAATTTTTAGCCACTATGGGGACATTTCTAGTTTTTCATTAACATTTTATTAAGTGAATTTTTTTATAATTTTTAAATTTTTTTTCATTAAAATCAGATGATTAATAAAAAAGTTAAAGATGGCGACCATAACGATAATTGCAACAGTGACGTCATAACTCAAAATGGCGGGAAAAAAAGTGGCGGAAAGTTCGAGAAAACAAAATGAAGTCATCCAAGGTGGTGTATCCAAGATGGCGGATCCAAGATGGCGGATCCAAAATGGCCGCCGGGGTCAAGGTCAAGGTCAAGGTCATCCAAGATGGCCGCCGTGACGTCACAATCCAAGATGGCGGTCGGCACCACAGGCACCACAGGCACCACAGCCTGAAGCCTGTTTCAGAATACCCATTTACATACTACTTAAATGTGTCCTCAAATATTTTAATTATATGTATTTATTTTGCTCATTTGTAAAATTAGAGCTTTTTGAAAAGCAATTAACCTCAAGCTTAACTTGTTATGCATAAATATAACATTGTAGTAAAAAACACACTTACGTTGTTGTCAATAGTTTTATTATATCTGTTTTATTTGGCTAATTCTCTTTTTACTGGTTCAGATGCTGAACATAGTCATGTCAGTGTGTATGAAGGATATGCTGCACTGCACTGTAAACTCTGTAAGAAACCATATTGCAATACATGCTCTATATATTTAAGAGAGCTAAAAAAAAAAAAAAAATGAAATCATGGTTGAGAGCAAGGCAAAGTGGTAAGCTTAAACGATACATAAGTTGTGTATTGTAAATGAAACCAAATTTGAAAATAACTCTTCATATATCTAAAACAGTTTTCGTGCGATAAAAAAAAAACGTTTTGTTCTTGAGTTAATTGACTGTTTTATTAATTATAATTGTGACCAGTTCAGATAAAATACTATTACATAATCAGGAACTACAAATATGCATGTAAGTTTTCATTTAACAAATTATGGGAAACCCCAAACACCCCCCCCCCCCCCCCACGAAAAAATTTCTGGGCACGCCCATGATACTTGCACAAGTTCCTTTACATCGTCATAAATCTAACTTGTAAAGCTTAACTTCAAACATGTGTGCGTTTTTACTTTTAAATATATATACATTTTCCATGCAAATAAATGAAATCAATCATGGAGATATGTCAGAACTGAAGTTGAAGAAATATTGTAATAGTAACAATATAGGAAACTGGTAAGAAATACGCGAGACAAGTGATGTTAGCATACCGGGGCCGCGGCAGTAGGCCGAAAATCACTAGGTCGAAAGGTACTAGGCCGACAAGCACTAGGCCGAAAGGCACTAGGCCAACAGGCACTAGGCCGAAAGGCACTAGGCCGACAGGCACTAGGCCGAAAGGCACTAGGCCGACAGGCACTAGGCCGACAGGCACTAGGCCGACAGGCACTAGGCCGTAAGGCAGTAGGCCGAACGGCAGTAGGCCGAAAGTACTAGGCCGAAAGGCATTAGGCCGAAAGCACTAGGCCGAAAGGCATTAGGCCGAAAGGCACTAGGCCGAAAGGCACTAGGCCGACAGGCAGTAGGCCGAAAGGCACTAGGCCGAAAAGCAGTAGGCCGAAAATTAGAAAATTTATATCACTGGGAATATGTCTTAACTCTGGCAACCCGCACTAGGCCGACAGGCACTAGGCCGAAAGGCACTGGAGTAGTATATAATAGGGGCTCCGGGCCCAGGATGCAGGATGTGAATTGTGATTGTCGGTCAGCCATCTTGGATTGTGACGTCACGGCGGCCATCTTTAATGGTTGTGACCTTGACCTTTGACCTTAAACTTGACCCCGACGGCCATTTTGGACCCGCCATCTTGGATCCGCCATTTTGGATGACGTCATTGTGTTCTCGAACATTCCGGCGATGTGTTTTCCGCCATATTGGATGATGACATCACCGTTGCAATTTTCGTTACGGTCGCCATCTTTAACTTTTTTATTTATTATCCGATTTTAATGTAATTTTTTTTAAAAATTATAAAAAAATTCATTTATTAAGATTTTAATAACATTTGTTTAAAACTCATACATTAACGACACGGAGCTCGAAGTCCGCGGTTCGAACCCGACGAGTGCAAAAAAATAAAAATGGCGTCCGATCCTTCCCTCACAGTGGACGCAGGCAGACTGACCCCCACCACTTTTACCAACACATATACGAACTAACACCCCCCTCTTCCCCCCCGCCACCGCAACCTTGTTTAATTTATTATTTTTCTCGCACATAACAATCCACCCCTCACCCAACACCCTTTTATAATTTTTACGTTTTTTTCATCGTAATAACCTCCCTCCACCACTAATCTTGTTTATTTCCCCTCCCTCCCTCACTTTACCGTCATTCCCACCCCTACCCCCTTCACCGCTATTCTACCTTTTAGAGTATAAATACCGGCTGCAGGAACCGGGAGACTTCAGTTTTTGCCGTAGCTCCCAGCCTAAAGGAAAGACGATGTTTGCTTGTTGTGGGAGCGGAGAAAAGATCTTGTTGCCATCTTAGCATATGGTAAAGTGCACACGCTTGCTGCACTGGATAAGGAGACGGAGTTACCTTATCTACCAAAGGAGTTTCTTCTGGTCTACGCCCCGTACGAGATAAGATACGTCTACAAGTTCCTGCCGGTGTACCTGCAGCTAGACCCAGACATCCAAGACTGTCTACCATGCACCGAGTGCGATAAGGATATGTCGTCCGTGCCCGACACGCCACACATGAAGTCATGGTGAAAGAAGCGACGAGATGCGTGGCAGCGGCAGCAGCAGCCTAGCTCCTGAGTGGAGGGGTCACGGCTGCGAGCATCCAGACGTCCCGGTACCCGTCAAGGCCAGCCTCGCAGCCAGCTCTCCGGCCTCGCAGCGCCATACTCGCAGAGCCAGCATCATAGTCACGTCACTCCAGCCTCGTCGTATGTGTAACTGAAAATAATCACAATATGACACTGTTTCTTGTCAACGTTCAGTGTCTTACGTCCCAAAAGGGGCCTGTAGTGAAGCAACTGTCCGTGACGTCCGTCATTGGCGGTGACGAAGTCAAGACTAGCGAATACATCTTTAGACCGCCGTGTGACTGGACTAAGCTAGACAGAAAGTCACAACGCGAGAACCGTCGTCTAACTTATGAAGTGAACGGACTCTCGTGGAATGAAGGTGATTTAGACTATGTCCAAGTGAACTCTGTGCTACGTGATCTCGTTGAGCCGAAAGACGACGTTGTTTACATCCTTGGTAATGAACAGAAGCGTATTGTGAGTGATTTGTGTAGTGCCAATGTAATTGACCTACGTAAACCAGGCAACTGTCCTTTCAAAACACTGTTAAAGATGTACGGAAACCAAATTGAAAAGTGTGATAAATTTTATAATGTTTTCTACTGTGGACATTGTAATAGTCAGTTACTGAAACTGTGGCTCTATGAGCATCCTTATTACTACAGTGATGTTTAATTTTCTATTCTTTTTGCAATTGTAAATATTGTTTCCAATGTCATCGACTGATGTGAGGGGTGATGGATATTATGTGAATAAAATCTATATAAACCAATGTATTTGTCTGTTTTCTTCTCACCTTTATTTCATTGGAGATTTTTTGTGTAAAATCTTATGATTATACTCTTTCGATAAAAAATATATAATAATCACATTAACTGTTTCAAGCAATTTTCATTCCAAACATACAATATAAAAAAAAATTTCTCAAAAAAAAATAAATCAGCAAATAAAAAAACAAGGGTATTAGTATTATAGAAATAAAACCAAAGGACAAAAATGTTACAGATATATATATTTTCGTAAACATATAAATTTAATTATATCCTTAATATATTTGACATGTATGCATGTGTGTAGATTCGCAGGTCTGTTCCTCTCTCTCCCAGCAGCCCACGATCGTCCCGCCATCTCCCCATCACCATCTCACCAGCTCCCCGCCCCACACCGAATCTCTCTCCATCTCAGCAACTGATCACCTGCTAAAAACATAAACAGAATATTAGTAATTTAAACAAAAAGCTTGCACCGCAGCTCTCTGTGTTTGGAACGGGCTGGAGACCGACACCGCTAAACAAGCTGGTCGCGCACAAGCCCCTTGCCTTCATATGCAATATACGTCACATATGTAGTCAAGTACTTATGAACAACGTCTCTATTTAGCCGTGGCCCATTACAACGATGCAAGCCTACCAGAAAGAAATACCATATGTTACAATGACACAAAGCACGTGCCTAAATTAGCATATGAACACATAGCAATGCTGACATTGCCCAGAAACAACGATGTATCAACGCCGAAATCTTGCAAGTCAACGACTGTGGAACCCAGCGGAGTAACAGTCCAGCGGTGACACACAACGCCAAAATCTTGCATGTCATCGACTGAGGAACCCAGCGGCGTAACAGTCCAGCGATGACACACAATGCCGAAATCTTGCATGTCATCGACTGAGGAACCCAGCGGCATAACAGTCCAGTGGTGTCACACAACGTCGAAATCTTGCATGTCATCGTTTGAGGAACCCAGCGGCATAACAGTCCAGCGGTGACACCATCGACATGACTCCACCGATGTAAGGAGCCCAAAGTCATGACTCCATCCATGATAGGAGCCCATCGTAGTGACCCCATCAACATGACACCATCGATGTTAGGAGCCCCATCGACATGACTCCATCGATGTAAGGAGCTCAACGATGCATAAAAAAACGCATAAATCACAAAAAAATGCATAAAACCGCATATAAACGCAAAAATAAAAAAATGCATCAAGGTAAACAATGCTTGCACCACAAATCAACGTAGGTGCATAAAAACCACCACTTCCAACCCAAACAACCAACCAAAAGCGCAACACCACAAAAACAACGTAGGTGCATAAAACCACCACTGCCCTCCCAACCAACCAACCAAGAGAGCACAGCACCACAGACAACGAGGATGCAAAACACCACCACTTCCATCCCAACCAACCAAGAGAGCGCAGCACCACAAAAACAACGTAGGTGCATAAAACCACCACTTCCATCCCAACCAACCAACCAAGAGAGCGCAGCATCGCAAATAACGAGGATGCAAAACACCACCCCCTCCATCCCAACCAATCTAACCAAGAGAGTGCAGCACCACAAAAACAACGCAGGTGCATAAAAACCACCACTGCCATCCCAACCAACCAACCAAGAGAGCACAGCACCACAAACAAACGTAGGTGCATAAAACCACCACTGCCATCCCAACCAACCAACCAAGAGAGCGCAGCATCGCAAACAACGAGGATACAAAACACCACCACTTCCATCCCAACCAACCAACCAAAAAACGTAGCACCACAAACAACGTGGATGCTAAACACCACCACTTCCATCCCAACCAACCAAAAAACGTAGCTCCACAATCAATACAGATGCAAAAACGTACCCTCACCATCTCCACCACCGTCACAGCCCATCGACGTAAAAACTCCACCGATGTAAGAGCCCACCGCGTAAGAACTCCATCGATGCCAAAGCCCATCCATGAAAAAAAATAAATCCACTGACGTAAGAACTCCATCGATGAAAAACAAAATCCACCGATGTAAAAAAACGCATCAGTGTAAAACGCATCGGTGTAAAAAAACGCATCCGTGTAAAACGCATCAGTGTAAAATGCATCAGTGTAAAATGCATCAGTGTAAAATGCATCAGTGTAAAACGCATCAGTGTAAAAAAAAATTCTTGCACCACAAACCAACGTAGGTGCATTAAACCACCACTGCCATCACAACCAACCAACCAAGAGAGCGCAGCATCGCAAACAACGAGGATGCAAAACACCACCACAGCCATCCCAACCAACCAACCAAGAGAGCACAGCACCACAAATCAACGTAGGTGCAAAACACCACCACTTCCAACCAAACCAACCAACCAAGAGAGCGCAGAATCGCAAACAACGAAGATGCAAAACACCACCACTTCCAACCCAATCAACCAACCATGAGAGCGCAACACCACAAAAACATCGTAGGTGCATAAAACCACCACTGCCATCCCAACCAACCAACCAAGAGAGCGCAGCACCACAAATCAACATAGGTGCATAGAACCACCACTGCCATACCAACCAACCAACCAAGAGAGCGCAGCAATGCAAACAACGAGGATGCGAAACACCACCACTTCCATCCCAACCAACCAACCAAGAGAGCGCAACACCACAAAAACATTGTAGGTGCATAAAACCACCACTGCCATCCCAACCAACCAACCAGGAGAGCGCAGCACCACAAATTAACTTAGGTGCATAGAACCACCACTGCCATCCCAACCAACCAACCAAGAGAGCGCAGCATCGCAAACAACGAGGATGCGAAACACCACCACTTCTAACCCAACCAACCAACCAAATAAGCACCACGAAACAGTGTGTAGGTGCATGAACAAAACGAATCGCACCACGAAACAGTGTATGTAGGTGCATGAACAAAACAAATCACACCACGAAACAGCATGTGTGTGGGTGAATGAACAAAAAAAACCCCACCACAAAACAGTGTGGAGTGCAAAAATCAAGGAAAAATAGCACCACGAAACCAAAAATCTAGGTGCAAAAAAAAAAAACAAAAAAAAAGAGCACCACGAAACAGTGTAGGTGTAATAAAATTACAACGAATGGACTCAGGAAACCAACGATGAAAAATCCATCGACGAAGGCTATGTACATCAAATCAACAGAGACATGGGTGGCTACCAAGTGACAAACACTAGTCCCATACTCGTACATCACGGTACAGATTCCCGTCAAGGTCTTCTTCTCGGCTACCACAAAAGCCTGGGACACCGTGAGAACACTGCGCGAAACGTACGAGCACAGACACCAGTTACAACATTTCATGTTATTTGATCAGTTCCTTTTTTTTTATGGAAGGAAAAAATACCTTTTTGCAATCAAATTCATTTTTGCATAAATACTGCGGTATTTGTTAAAATAACATTAACCATTGTACCCATATGGTAATGTGTGTATACATTCATCACATATTCGTCGCTTATCATCGTGCCATGAGAGTGCCAATTTATTCGTACTTTCTGTGTACAATACCATTTGGTGCGACCTTATGTACCGGACGTTTACGCGCTTTGTTGTGTGTTCTACCAGGAACTCGAGGAAATCTTCAAATAATATTTTATTTTTCACTACACATTTCAGAATTCCTTTTGCTCTCTTTGTAATCGTTTCCCCATATCTGTACGTATATAATTTAGCTCTGAGGCCGACAAACACCTCCATCACCACCACCACCCCATTGCACTCATCCTTGAACTTACCCACCACTTTCTTATTGGTGGGTGAGTAGCAGGGGTGGTCAATGGGATACGCGCTCGTATCAAATACACTCACGAGCGCAGATTCGTCGGCCAGGTCCTGGTAGAAGTCACGCGTCTTGATCTCGTAGATGAAACTGTTCGTGTCCATGTACGCCAGCGTGATGTTGTTTTTATATCTTGTCTTCATCACATCATAGTGGAAATCGTACATCAACGTCTTGGACAAGTCCATAACCGAGAACTCCGCATATATAGGGTGGCCAAGATCAATTTTCTCATGTTGGAGTTTAATTAGCGATAGGTCTTCGTCCAAAATGGTTCGGTCCTTGAACGCTGGCTTGGCAATCACTTTTCGGAGCATCGCCTCGCTGCATACGAGCTCCATACACTGCCACTTGAATCTATTCTCTATAAGCTTGCCAAAGCAGGAATTATTTGCCAGCTTGAAAAACTCCTTCTCAAAGTCATTGCTAGCATGTTGTCTCTTTAATGTATTTTTCTCAATATAGGACTTCATCCAGGCACGCTGCTTGAATTCCAGGACTCTGTGAATTTTCTTGAGTCTCAGTTCGTGCTGGAGAGCTTGCTTCAGGTTTCTATAATGAATTATATAATTTTCCTTATGCTCGAGAGTTGTCATTAATTTAGTTTGACTCGAGCCGGGCGGGCACTTGTTTACGGGGAGGAACAGCAGATCTTTGTGGTTCTCGTGGAGGGCAGATGGATACTCTACATCGACTTCAAGGATGTAGCCCGTCTGCCCCTCGTCAGGTATCGACATCACGTCAATGTCCGTGCCCACCCACCTGAAGCTTCTGATTGGCAGCGGCAGCGACATGGCCCATCCGTAGAGGTTGTTGGCATCCAGATAGAGTATGTGTGTCGACGACTGGCTGGGATCGTAGGTGCGGGGAAGGCAGACGTTGTTGGCCTTGCAGTGGCGCTTGACCACTTGCGCGACCCCGCCCCTGATCCCAGCTTCGACGAACATGTACATATCGTAGTCGATCATCAACTCCAGCTGTACCTGCGTCTGTTTCAACATTGCGTCAAACGTGAACCCTGGCGAACTGACCTAGTGACTGCAGTCTAGCCCGTACGTGTGGAGACAGAGCTGACGAAAGTTCTCGAAAACGTCTGCAAGAAGCAGCACGTCCGTCTTTAAATATACGTCGCTGTAGTCACCCAGGGTCACACAGCCGAACTTGTTCCTCACCACCAGCGCATGTTCGTAATCGGCAGCGCTGACATTGCAGTCATTTAATATATTGTAAAAATCTTCCTTTTCAGGCAGCTGTGGCTCATCCAGTTTCTCCTAGCTGGAAACATAATCATAGGGGAATAGACCCTTTCTCGTGACGAGGGACATTTCTTTTGTTGTGAAATATTTTGAAGTCTCTTTAAATTTGTCGGCAGGCAGGTACGATGCAAGGGACGCCAAACTTCGTGCCATGAACCTGAAAGTATCGATAAACTGTATGGAGAATTTTTTGCCCAGACTTTTCGAAAATGTTATCATTTTTTCCTGCGTGTGGGGGATTATGAATATTTCCTTGTTGTCGTAGGCCAGTTTCTTGATGATAAACTTTTTATCATAACCCAGGTTGTGGAAGTACACAACAAGCTTCATGGGTCGCCTGCACAGAAGATTGCAGCTGTTGCAGGCGGCACCAAGGTATTTACCACTGAAGTGGTCGTGGTCCTTGACTTTATAATTATCAGCCGTAAATACTGTATTACAGTAGCAGCACTGTTGGGCTGCGGCGAATCTGGCATACTCTTGAGCCGTCAGCGGCGTCATGGGCAGGTTCGTCTCGTATATTTGCTTCATCTGATTCCCAATATTGACTATGTCCTTCACGAATTTTGCTTCAGCATCGGGCCCCCTGTATAGCATCGGCTCTTGTGGCAGCGAGGCGGTGAGTGTGGCTGGGATCACATCAGTATCTACCTTTACATTAATGCAATAATTATAAGCTTCGTGCTTCTGGTAGGCATATGTGCTTGATTGCTGGGGGTACGGATGGCATGATGAGATGGGCACGAGCATGGCCTCAAAGTCTGCGTATATGACGATGGGCATCTTTGATATGTGGTGGTAATTTTTGAATTTCATGACAGGTGGCTTGCCATTCTTGTCTGGCTTCGGCATCTCGACGCGCAGGGGAGCATGGGTGTTGCAGAATTTCTTGTGCGCGTCGAGACACTGCTGACCTGTTAGCACTGAAACTCGGTGCTGGTCATCGTAGTACGTGAAGCATCTCTTGCAGACATGGATACCTTCTTTGTGGGCTGTGATATGAGGCTTGACGAGTCTTGAGAAGTTCTTAATATAGCAGAAATGAGAGTTACTATTTTCGTTCGACAGAAGCAGGAGGTCGAAATGATGTTGCTTTTCCTCCTTCCCCACACGCACTGGCGCGATCTTGTCGTTCTCGTCAATGTTGTAGACGTTGACAGACACTTCGAGATTGTTCCACTCAAACACTTTGATTTGGTGGAGGGGGGTAGGGAACTCCAATCCTGAAAAATCAAATTTGTTTTCAAGCTCAAAGTAGCGCTTGTCCACACGTTGAGGATTCACCCCCTCCACGTACCGCCCCAGTATGGCCCACTTGAAGCACTCGTTGTCTTCCAGGTTCATGGGATTTATGCATGCTTCACGGTTCTTGATGACAGCGGGCAGATCAATGTAGGAGGAGACTCGAAGAGGTACTAACTTGTTGAAACGAGCTGAATTTTCTTTACTGCAGACAGAGTCCACCCCGAGCCTTTACTGACATATTCGTCTTCCTCCTACATATTTTCTCAATGCATTCTGTTACTGCCTCTTCAATGTCGCTCTCTTCGTAGATGGTTACATTCTTCGTCTTGAATGCCCTCTTGTCTACACCTTTATCGAAGGGAGCGGGCTTGGCATAATCGCATTCAAGCCATACATTGAATTTCACTGGGCCATTTTCACGTACTACCTGGGAAATGCGATTTATCAAGTTATTTTTCATTTCGCCAAGGTACGTGCAAATATCTTTTGTCGCACCATTGTTGACTGCCACTAAGGTCTTTAGGTTGCGACGGAATGCACTCTTCGCCTCAACGAACCCGGTACCGCCTGCCTCCAAGTCAACCTGAGCCTGGTCAGGCGCTTGCGCCTCCAAGTCTCGCTGTGCCTGGTCGGGCACACTCGCCACGTATTGCGGACGAGTGCTGGGGCCGAGGGCTGTTGCAGGCCGGAGGTCGCGTCTACGCACCGTCTCTTGGGAGCCAGGCCCTTGCACGTCTTGATGTGCGTCAATAAATTGTCTTTGCGGGTAAACTCGCCCTGGCATGTAGTGCATGTAAATGCAATGCGCTCAGGGTTGAATGAGCACTAGCTCTTCTCGTGGCGTCTGGCTTCATAGCTATATTTGAATTGCTGCCCGCAGTGAATGCACCTCGAGCCTGTGCTGTGCTCGACGGTGCCCTCACATGTTCTCATATGGCGGGCCAAACTGTCCTTGCGGCTTATTGTCATACCGCAGATATGGCATTGGCTTGCTGTATTACAGGCAGGATTAGCTGCGCAGATGCGCTCATGCCGTCTGGCATTTTGAGTATTGGTAAAACCTTTGCCACAGTACGCACACCCATTCCCTGGTGACGGTGCACATACCTGAGATGACACAAGCTGGCAGGCTCCCGATGTCGAGGGCTGGAGGGCTACCACGGGAACTCCAGACGCGGTCCTCTTCATGATGACGATGATGGACTCTGTAACACGGGCGGAAAATTATAGGAATGCAATTTATCTAAATAGTTCCACCATTAAATTTTGAAACTGTAGCAATGAATGTTTAAAGTGTTAGTGATTATCCTGTTTATTTAAATTGTCAAATATAATCAAAAATTAACATGTCACACAAATAAACGTGTATAAATACAACCACGAGCGCACACACACACATACACACACAAACAAATAAACGTGCATAAATACAACCACACCTACACACAAACAAAATACACTAGCATAAAGACAGCTACACGCACACGCACACGCACACACACACACAAAACATCAGAAACAAGCACACATGCATGAAAAATAATTAAATTCAACTCACCAGAAGAACACAGGAACGACTCTGTGTGTACTGCACGCACGCACAACGAGGAGGGCTGGAACGTTGTACAGCACACTGTAACCTGTAACATAGAAAAGAGACCACCTGGCTTAGCACTCGAATTTTTTTTCTTTCAAGACAGCGCAAAGACACTGACGTCAAAATTTTATTTTTTATGTACTGACCGGAAACGAAGAGGAACGGTGCAGGACTCCAGAGGGCAGACAGGCGTTCTCCAAGCGGATCACACTGGGGAGTAGCTCGACGCAAGGAGAAGCACTGAATACCTGCAACACATACAGTATTTTTACGTAAATATACTACAATAGTAATTTAGTCGTATTTTTTTGGTATATTTCTGTATTTAGTTGTGATTAGAAATTCTGTATTTTATTAAGTATAAAAAAAAATTCTTTTTTTTTATCAAATATTTTTTTTTTCTATTTGATTATAATGGCAAGTGCGCGTGCATCTGTTATTTATTTTTTTAGGCCTGGCGAGGGGGCAGGCAGGTTGACTTGGGCGCGGTAACTAGCCAGACATAAGCTGCAGGGCGCGACGGAAACATCGCTCCGTGCACGGGGACGGTCAACGAGCGCGGGGGGTCGGTAGGGCCCACACGCGCCGAGGATGAGGGGGGGCAGACCGTCCAGGAGGAGGGAGGGGAGCGCTCCGCGCACCACGGGTGGGGGCTGAAGCAGCGATGGGGGGAGGGCACGCTCTACGCGCTGCCCCGTCGGTAGGACAGTGGTGTGCACGGCATCCATCTTGTTTCGAGCAAAGTCGTTCATGCATGAATAATAATAACTAACATGTATGCCAGGGAAAAATAATATTTCAAGATGAAATATACTGCAACTGATGACTCTAATAATTTCGACTAGAAAAAAATTGTAATAATCACGACTCTACAATAGTAATACGGAAACTAACGAACGCAGGCTCTAAACAGTTCCACTCGCACACATCATCTAAGCAGTACCAATCTTAGACGTGAAAAAAAATAAACACACTCAAAAAAATTACGAGACGGAAATTGTAATAATTTCTGAAACATTTTTTTGGAAAACAGGCGATTGCTATGCCTAGTGCGTACTTTTATTTTCCCTACACTCTCTATGCCGGCCTGCTCGCCGGGGAACCGGCGGGGGCGATGGGAGGCGCGCATGAACCTGGAAGACAAAAGTGCTTCAAGTGGACCCATACTGGCGCGGTACGTGGAGGGGGTGAATCCTCAACGTGTGGACAAGCGCTACTTTGAGCTTGAAAACAAATTTGATTTTTCAGGATTGGAGTTCCATACCCCCCTCCACCAAATCAAAGTGTTTGAGAGGAACAATCTCGAAGTGTCTGTCAACGTCTACAACATTGACGAGAACGACAAGATCGCGCCAGTGCGTGTGGGGAAGGAGGAAAAGCAACATCATTTCGACCTCCTGCTTCTGTCGAACGAAGATAGTAACTCTCATTTCTGCTATATTAAGAACTTCTCAAGACTCGTCAGGCCTCAGATCACAGCCCACAAAGAAGGTATCCATGTCTGCAAGAGATGCTTCACGTACTACGATGACCAGCACCGAGTTTCAGGGCTGACAGGGCAACAGTGTATCGAAGTGCACAAGAAATTCTGCAACACCCATGCTCCCGTGCGCGTCGAGATGCCGAAGCCAGACAAGAACGGCAAGCCACCTGTCAAAAATTCAAAAATTACCACCACATGTCAAAGATGCCCATCGACGTATACGCAGACTTTGAGGCCATGGTCGTGCCCATCTCATCATGCCAGCCGGACCCCCAGCAATCAAGCACACAGGCCTACCAGAAGCACGAAGCTTATAGTTATTGCATATATGTAAAGGTAGATACTGATGTGATCCCAGCCACACTCACCGCCTCGCTGCCACAAGAGCCGATGCTATACAGGGGGCCCGATGCTGAAGCAAAATTCGTGGAGGACATAGTCAATATTGGGAATCAGGTGAAGCAAATATACGAGACGAGCCTGCCCATGACGCCGCTGACAGCTCAAGAGTATGCCAGATTTGCCGCAGCCCAACAGTGCTGCTACTGTAATACAGTATTTATGGCTGATAATTATAAAGTCAAGGACCACGACCACTTCAGTGGTAAATACCTTGGTGCCCCCTGCAACATCTGCAATCTTCTGCGCAGGCAACCCAAGAAGCTTGTTGTGAACTTCCACAACCTGGGTTATGATGAAAAGTTTATCATCAAGTAACTGGGCTACGACAACAAGGAAATATTCATAATCCCCCACACGCAGGAAAAAATGATAACATTTTCGAAAAGTCTGGGCGAAAAATTCTCCGTACAGTTTATCGATACTTTCAGGTTCATGGCACGAAGTTTGTCGTCCCTTGAATCGTACCTGCCAGCCGACAAATTCAAAGAGACTTCAAAATATTTCACAACAGAAGAAATGTCCCTCGTCACGAGAAAGGGTATATTCCCCTATGATTATGTTTCCAGCTGGGAGAAACTGGACGATCCACAACTGCCTGAAAAGGAAGATTTTTACAATATATTAAATGACTGCAATGTCAGCGCTGCCGATTACGAACATGCGCTGGTGGTGTGGAACAAGTTCGGCTGTGTGACCCTGGGTGACTACAGCGACGTATATTTAAAGACGGACGAGCTGCTTCTTGCAGACATTTTCGAGAACTTTCGTCAGATCTATCTCGACACGTACGGGCTTGACAGCAGTCAGTATGTCAGTTCTCAAGGGTTCACTTTCGACTCAATGTTGAAACAGACGCAGGTACAGCTGGAGTTTATGATTGACTACGATATGTTTCATCTACGAGATCAAGACGCGTGACTTCTACCAGGACCTGGCCGTCGACTCTGCGCTCATGAGTGTATTTGATACGAGCGCGTATCCCATTGACCACCCCTGCTACTCACCCACCAATAAGAAAGTGGTGGGTAAGTTCAAGGATGAGTGCAATGGGGTTGTGGTGGTGATGGAGGTGTTTGTCGGCCTCAGAGCTAAATTATATACGTACAGATATGGGGAACCGATTACAAAGAGAGCAAAAGGAATTCAGAAATGTGTAGTGAAAAATAAAATATTATTTGAAGATTTCCTCGAGGTCCTGGAAGAACACACAACAAAGCGCGTAAACGTCCGGTCCATAAGGTCGCACCAAATGGTATTGTACATAGAATGTACGAATAAATTGGCACTCTCATGGCATGATGATAAGCGACGAATATGTGATGATGGTATACACACATTACCATATGGGTACAATGGTTAATGTTATTTTAACAATAACGCAGTATTTATGCAAAAATTAATTTGATGGAAAAAAGGTATTTTTTTCCTTCCACAAAAAAAAAAGGAACTGAACAAATAATATGAAATGTAGAAACTGGTGTCTGTGCTCGTACGTATAGAGCAGTGTTCTCTGACGGTGTCCCAGGCTGTTGTGGTAGCCGAGAAGAAGACCTTGACGGGAATCTGTACCGTGATGTACGAGTATGGGACTAGTGTTTGTCACTTGGTAGCCACCCATGTCTCTGTTGATTTGGTGTACATAGCCTTCGTCGATGGATTTTTCATCGTTGGTTTCCTGAGTCCGCTCGTTGTAATTTTATTGCACCTACGCTGTTTCGTGGTGCTCTTTTTTTTGTTTATTTTTTTGCACCTAGATTTTTGGTTTCGTGGTGCTATTTTTCCTTGATTTTTTGCACTCCACACTGTTTTGTGGTGGGGTTTGTTTTGTTCATTCACCCACACACATGCTGTTTCGTGGTGTGTTTTGTTTTGTTCAAGCACCTACACACACTGTTTCGTGGTGCGATTCGTTTTGTTCATGCACCTACACACTGTTTCGTGGTGCTTTTTTGGTTGGTTGGTTGGGTTAGAAGTGGTGGTGTTTCGCATCCTCGTTGTTTGCGATGCTGCGCTCTCTTGGTTGGTTGGTTGGGATGGCAGTGGTGGTTCTATGCACCTACGTTGATTTGTGGTGCTGCGCTCTCTTGGTTGGTTGGTTGGGATGGCAGTGGTGGTTTTATGCACCTACGATGTTTTTGTGGTGTTGCGCTCTCTTGGTTTGTTGGTTGGGTTGGAAGTGGTGGTGTTTCGCATCCTCGTTGTTTGCGTTGCTGCGCTCTCTTGGTTTGTTGGTTGGGATGGCAGAAGTGGTTTTATGCACCTACGTTGGTTTGTGGTGCAAGAATTTTTTTTACACTGATGCGTTTTTTTACACAGATACATTTTTTTACACTGATTCGTTTTACACTGATGCGTTTTACACTGATGCGTTTTATACTGATGCGCTTTACACTGATGCATTTTACACTGATGCGTTTTTTTACACCGATGCGTTTTACACTGATGCGTTTTACACTAATGCTTTTTTTTTACATCGATGGAGTTCTTACATCGGTGGATTATTTTTTTATCGATGGAGTTCTTACGTCTGTGGATTTATTTTTTTTCATCGATGGGCTTTGGCATCGATGGAGTTCTTACGCGGTGGGCTCTTAACTTGGTGGAGTTTTTACGTCGATGGGATTTGACGGTGGTGGAGATGGTGAGGGTACGTTTTTGCACCTGTATTGATTGTGGAGCTACGTTTTTTGGTTGGTTGGGATGGAAGTGGTGGTGTTTAGCATCCACGTTGTTTGTGGTGCTACGTTTTTTGGTTGGTTGGTTGGGATGGAAGTTTTGCATCCTCGTTGTTTGCGATGCTGCGCTCTCTTGGTTGGTTGGTTGGGATGGCAGTGGTGGTTTTATGCACCTACGTTTGTTTGTGGTGCTGTGCTCTCTTGGTTGGTTTGGATGGAAGTATTGGTTTATGCACCTACGTTGTTTTTGTGGTGCTGCGCTCTCTTGGTTGGTTGGTTGGGATGGCAGTGGTGGTGTTTTGCATCCTTGTTTTCTGTGGTGCTCAGCTCTCTTGGTTGGTTGGTTGGGATGAAAGTGGTGGTTTTATGCACCTATGTTGTTTTTGTGGTGCTGCGCTCTCTTGGTTGGTTGGGATGGAAGTGGTGGTTTTTGTACACCTACGTTGATTTGTGGTGCAAGCATTGTTTACATTGATGTATTTTTTATTTTTGCGTTTTTTGCGGTTTTATGCGTTTTTAAGTGATTTATGCATTTTTTTATGCATCGTTGGGCTCCTTACATCGATGGACTCATGTCGATGGGGCTCCTAACATCGATGGTGTCATGTTGATGGGGTCACTACGATGAGCTCCTATCATCGATGGAGTCATGACGTTGGGCTCTTTACATTGGTGGAGTTATTTCGATGGTGTCACCACTGGACTGTTACGCCGCTGGGTTCCTTAGTCGATGACATGCAAGATTTCGGCGTTGTGTGACAACGCTGGACTGTTACGCCGCTGGATTCCTTAGTCGATGACATGCAAGATTTCGGCATTGTGTGACACCGCTGGACTTTTACGCCGCTGGGTTCCTCAGTCGATGACATGCAAGATTTTGGCGTTGTGTGTCATCGCTGGACTGTTACACCGCTGGGTTCCTCAGTCGATGACATGCAAGATTTCGGCGTTGTGTGTCAACGCTGGACTGTTACGCCGCTGGGTTCCACAGTCGTTGACATGCAAGATTTCGGCGTTGATACATCGTTGTTACTGGCAATGTCAGTGTTGCTATGTGTTCATATGCTAATTTACGCACGTGCTTTGTGTCATTGTATCATATGGTAGTTCTTTCTGGTAGGCTTGCATCGTTGTAATGGGCCACGGCTAAATAGAGACGTTGTTCATAAGTACTTGACTACATATGTGACGTATATTGCATATGGAGGCAAGGGGATTGTGATCGACAAGCCTGTTTAGCGGTGTCGGTCTCCAGCCCGTTCCAAACACATAGAGCTGTGGTGCAAGCTTTTTGTTTAAATTACTAATATTCTGTTTAAGTTTTTAGCAGGTGAGCAGTTGCTGAGATGGAGAGAGATTCGGTGTGGGGCGGGGAGCTGGTGAGATGGTGATGGGGAGATGGCGGGACGATCGTGGGCTGCTGGGAGAGAGAGGAACAGACCTGCGAATCTACACACATGCATACATGTCAAATATATTAAGGATATAATTAAATATATATGTTTACGAAAATATATATATCTGTAACATTTTTGTCCTTTGGTTTTATTTCTTTAATACTAATACCCTTGTTTTTTTATTTGCTGATTTATTTTTTCTTGAGAAATTTTTTTTTATATTGTATGTTTGGAATGAAAATTGCTTGAAACAGTTAATGTGATTATTATATATTTTTTATCGAAAGAGTATAATCATAATATTTTACACAAAAAATCTCCAATGAAATAAAGGTGAGAAGAAAACAGACAAATACATTGGTTTATATATATTTTAATTACATAATTACATCACCCCTCACATCAGTCGATGACATTGGAAACAATATTTACAATTGCAAAAAGAATAGAAAATTAAACATCACTGTAGTAATAAGGATGCTCATAGAGCCACAGTTTCAGTAACTGACTATTACAATGTCCACAGTGGAAAACATTATAAAATTTATCACACTTTTCAATTTGGTTTCCGTACATCTTTAACAGTGTTTTGAAAGAAGGACAGTTGCCTTGTTTAAGTAGGTAAATTACATTGGCACTACACAAATCACTCACAATACGCTTCTGTTCATTACCAAGGACGTAAACAACCTCGTCTTCCGACTCGACGAGATCACGTAGCACAGAGTTCACTTGGACATAGTCTAAATCACCTTCATTCTACGAGAGTCCGTTCACTTCGTAGGTTAGACGACGGTTCTCGCGTTGTTACTTTCTGTCTAGCTTAGTCCAGTCACACGGCGGTCTAAAGATGTATTCGCTAGTCTTGACTTCGTCACCGCCAATGACGGACGTCACGGACAGTTGCTTCACTACAGGCCCCTTTTGGGACGTAAGACACTGAACGTTGACAAGAAACAGTGTCATATTGTGATTACTCACAGTTACACATATGACGAGGCTGGAGTGACGTGACTATGATGCTGGCTCTGCGAGGATGGCGCTGCGAGGCCGGAGAGCTGACACTACAAGGCTGCGAGGCTGGCCTTGTCGGAGACCGGGACGTCTGGATGCTATCAGCTGTGACCCCTGGCACTCAGGAGCTAGGCTGCTGCTGCCGCTGCCACGCATCTCGTCGCTTCTTGCACCATAACTTCATGTGTGGCGTGTCGGGCACGGACGACATATCCTTGTCGCACTCGGTGCATGGTAGACAGTCTTGGATATCTGGGTCTAGCTGCAGGTACACCGGCAGGAACTTGTAGACGTATCTTATCTCGTACGGGGCGTAGACCAGGAGAAACTCCTTTGGTAGATAAGGTAACTCCGTCTCCTTATCCAGTGCAGCAAGCGTGTGCACTTTACCATATGCTAAGATGGCCGACAAGATCTTTGCTCCGCTCCCACAACAAGAAAACATCGTCTTTCCTTCAGGCTGGGAGCTACGGCCAAATTTGAAGGCTCCCGGGTCCTGCAGCCGGTATTTATACTCTAAAAGGTAGAATAGTGGTGAAGGGGGTAGGGGTGGGAATGACGGTAAAGTGAGGGAGGGAGGGGAAAAAACAAGATTATTGATGGAGGGAGGTTATTACGATGAAAAAAACGAAATAATTATAAAAGGGGGTGGGGGAGGGGTGGATCGTCATGTGCGAGAAAAATAATAAATTAGAAAATGGTGGGTGGTCGTTGTGGGGGGGGGGGGGGGTCGGAGAGGGGGGGGGGGTGTAAGTTTGTATATGTGTTGGTAAAAGTGGTGGGGGTCAGTCTGCCTGCGTCCACTGTGAGGGAAGGATCGGACGCCATTTTTATTGTTTTGCACTCGTCGGGTTCGAACCACGGACTCCGAGCTCCGTGTCGTTAATGTATGATTTTTAAATTTTTTTAAAATCTTATTAAAGAATTTTATAATATTTTTTTTCATTAAAATGGGATAATACATAAAAAAGTTAAAGATGGCGACCGTAACGAAAATTGCAACAGTGACGTCATCATCCAATATGGCGGAAAACACATCGCCAGAATGTTCGAGAACACAATGACGTCATCCAAAATGGCGTATCCAAGATGGCGGGCCCAAAATGGCCATCGGGGTCAAGGTCAAGGTCAAAGGTCAAGGTCAAAGGTCAAGGTCACAACCATTCAAGTTGGCCGCCGTGACGTCACAATCCAAGATGGCTGACCGACAATCACAATCCACATCCTGCATCCTGGGCCCGGAACCCCTATTATATACTACTGAGTGGGCCGAAAGGCACTAGGCCGAAATTTCGGCCAAATGACTTTCGGCCTAGTGACTGCTACCCGACTGAAGACAATGGAAATATCATTACCATGAAAAGTGAGAATACATTCAAGCCCATCTTAAGTTGATCCTCCAGGAAGCTTGTAGACGTTGATGAAACTTCGACGTCACGGATTTCGAATTCTTACAGTGATACTGGTGAAGGCGCTGACTTCTACGAAGATGACGAGAGTGACTTTGAGGCTGGTGACAAGATAAAACACTGTGATGAATTACCTAAAGCTGTCAAGATTCGAGACTGATGAAGCTTGTGAACAAAACAATCACTGGGACGATAGTGATCTTAAAAATATTAATGACAAACATTCCAGGGAGATGACTGCAGCAGAAGAGATTGATTGCACATCATGGGAAGATCCTAACATATTGATCGATCGTCTGAGACTACCGATGGCTCCGCTTATAGCAGGAAACTACTCGCAAAAAAATGAAGTATCCTTCGTACTCAAAGAACTGAGGGAAGCTGGCTACAAACAATAATGACTTGTGTTACCTGCATTCGTATAAAATAAAAAAAATTAATTAATATTTTTTGTTTTTAAAAGTGATAGTTTTATTCCTAGATTTCAGTTTCTAAGATGGAGATCTCGTAATACAGTATATCTTTTTTTAATGTGCTTACTTTTCCTGAATGTGTTCCCAAATGTGTTTCCTTTTTTTTATAGTGCGTCACAAATAGGCTTACATTTTTGATTGTGTTTCCGATTGTCCTTCCTTTTTTTATTGTACTTTGTATTGTGATACTTTATCTTTGATGGTACTTCCAAATGTACTTCCTTTTTCTGAATATGCTTTTAAATGTGTTTATTTTTTCGAAATAAGCTTTAAATTGTGCTTCCAAATGTGGTTCCCTTTTTAATTGTGCTTCCTATTGTGCTTACTTTATTCGACGTCCTTCCGATGGTATTTACTTTTTTTGATTGTGATTAATTTTTTTGAATATTTATTGACAAAACTGTAGTCAGGTCATGATTGACCTCGTGGTTCGAAGATCCCTGGTTTAAACGCCTGAAATTGGACATGGCCTGTTTAAAATGTTCGTTTAGTATCGTCGAAAAATATTTCTGTTCGGAAACGCTTGACCTGTACACCTAATATTGTTTAAGGCCTGTTTGTAAGATATTCCAAATATCTAAAAATTAGAGTTCTGTGGTAGGAACAGCGACAATTTATTTATTTCTTCGCAGAGAGAATAAAAAAAAAATAACGAAATGTAATAGGAAACAGAATTAAATTTAATTTTAAGCTTTAGTTACTCCTAAAACTGACAAAGAATCGATACAAGGACAGTAGTATAGGTTAGCCGGAACTGGCACAGGCTTCAGGCTGAGGATTAAAGATTGTTTACATTGTGACGTCACGGCGGCCATCTTGGATGGTTGTGACCTTGACCTTTGACCTTGACCTTGAATTTGATCCTCAAAATGTGTCAAAATCCGCCAAAATTGGGCAAAATTTGCCCAAAATTCCTCAAAAATCGCCAAAATTTCAATTTCTGTGAAAAAAAATTCCGCCAAAAAATCTCAAAAAATTCCACAATTCAAAAATTCCCGTTTTCGTGAGAAAAATTCCCGTTTCGAGGGAAAATTTCCCGTTTTTAGTCCTTAAAAATCCCAGCGGCTAGAAATGTCCATATGTAGGCTTAAGCATCCATGTCTACAGCCTACGATAAGCCTCTGACGTCATCATGGATTATGACGTAACCGTTGTAATTTCCGTTACGGCCGCCATCTTTAACTTTTTTATTTATTATCCGATTTTAATGAAATTTTTTTTTAAAATTATAAAAATATTCATTTAATAAAATTTCAATAAAATTTTTTTAAAAATCATACATTAACGACACGGAGCTCGGAGTCCTCGGTTCAAACCCGACGAGTGCAAAAAAATAAAAATGGCGACCGATCCTTCCCCCCGCGGTGGCTGCAGGCATACTGACTCCCACCACTTTTTTTCAAAGCATATATATCGTCAGGTAGTATGACGTCATGTCCGCCATCTTGTCCTCGTCTGCTGGAAGCCATCATCAGTGTATCGTCGGCGAGAGTGCGCTGACGCCATGTTAGTTTAATTCTTATCCGCTAGAGTGCAGTTATCATTTATTATTGCTGTGACACCCGACATCTTGTCATTTGGCCGCCATCTTGAAAATCCGTAATTATTTAGCTAGAAATTCGGGAAAAATTCCAAAATTCATTAAATAAATTTGTAATCTATATACTGATTGATTAGGTCGACTAAGGTCCTTGGTAAGATCTAGGACGATGCAAAAAAAAGGAAATATAACATCAATTTAACATAATAGTAACAGGTTCGAAAATAAAAACACTGCAAGTTCTTTTACAAACATAATATTTATTACATAATTTCTATTTTACTACAGGATCACCTGCGAAGGTTAGCAATCTTACAAACATTTAGGTCCGCATAGGCGTGAAATGACTAATTCTTAGCTCCAATCGGTTTATACAAGACAGAGTCCAGCCAGATCCTTTACAGACATAGTCCTCCTCTTCTTGACAGAGTTTCTGGATACCTTGTTTAACAGTTTGCTTGATATCGTTAGAACTGTAAATTACTGCAGCCGATGTCTTGAATGCACACTTCTTCACTTTGTCATCGAACGGATAAGGCTTTCCATATATACAGTCCAACCACAAGTTATATTTCAAAGGTCCGTTTGTTCCTACGTCATCAGTAAGCTGATTGATTATGTCCTGTCTGATATCATCAAGAAAATTACAAATGTCCTTTGACTCACTTAACGTACTTGGATAATAGTAGTCTTTCAATGTTCCACGAAATGCAGACTGCGCCAAGTAGAAGCCATTATCGTTCACTTGTAATGCTCCGATCACAGTCTTATGTTTATTTTCATGTTCAGATTCCACAGCAATCGGTTGCTGCACATCAGTTTTTTTACTTGTACGCTCACGAGTCACCAATCTAAACTCAGGAGTCGTAATTGCTGCAGGTAGTTCAGCAGTAGGCGCACTGACTTCACCTTTACAGTTTATCGAATGTTGGCGCAAATTATCAATTCGAGTAAACCATTTATGACACTCGTCACAACGAAACTTCATGCGAGAAGGATTCTTCGTACATTTACTCCTCTCATGTCTCCGTACATCATGTGCAAATGCAAACGTCATGTCGCAGTAGCCACAAGGATGCCTAGTTGAAGACAAACCCGAACCAGATGTCGATGTTACTGCAACTGAATCATTTCCAGGCATACTCTTATGCACATCAATGCATCGCTGTTGTATAGAAACCTTTACTTTCTGCCGCACTGCAGGTCCTTTACATGTCTCCAAGTGATGCTTCAAATTAGCATTTCTTGTAAATTGCTTGCGACACTTAATACAACCAAACATTTTACGATAAGGGTTCTTGGCACATTCTCTCTTCTCGTGTCGACGAGCATTGCTGAGGTTTGAGAAAATCTTGTCACAGTAACGACATCGATGTTCGTTAGTTGACGATTCGCCATCCATTGAAGTCTCCATCGAGGGCGAAACAGCGTTCGTCGAGGTTTCCTGTACAGTCAGCACTACCGGCATTAAAGTCTCGTCTGCTGGTGGTATCACATCTGTTGAAATCCCCTCCAATGTTGACGTCATCGTTACCAACGGGATCTGCTCCTTCTCCGTCGTAGCTATCGATAAGGTTCCCGTAGTCGATGGTACAACCTCCGAGTTCAACGTTAAAGATGGTAAAGATGCCATCGAGTTCGCAAGAACAGTTAATCACGCGATTTATGCACCAGATTAAACAATCTAGGTGATCCTTACACCGCCGTCGTCAGAAACAAACTGAGCGTCCTGCTGTCTAGGACTCGCTTATATACATGCACCGGATGGAATAATACGCTAGTCAAATCAAGAACAATTTATTATAATACTAGAGTCAAAACAACATTAAAAAAATAGAAGCACCATCAAAAAAAAAGGAAGCACACTTGGAAGCACCGACAACGAAAAGGCAGCACATTTGGAAGCACCGACAACGAAAAAGGCAGCACCATCATCGAAAAGGCCGCACATTTGTCATTGGCTCCAATATTCATTGGCTCCAATATTCATTGGCTCCAATATTCATTGGTTCCATCAGTCTATTGATTCTATCAGTCTAGTGACTCCAACAGTCATTGACACCAACGATCTTTTTCTTCATCAGCTCCAATGATATTTGGCTAGAATGCTACGAGTCTAAGAGACCATGAGACTACAATTCTACGAGTGTACAAGACTCCTCCAACTACCTTCAAGTGTATAAAGCTCCAAATGCTCCAACAGCTCCAACACGCAATGTACGCGCAATACATGCAATTTACACGCAATAAATGTAATGATTACACAGTACACACACACAGGAAACGGAACGTACACACAGTACACACAGGAAACGGAACGTACACACAGTACACACAGGAAATGGAACGTACACACAGTACACACACAGGGAACGGAACGTACACACAATACACACAGGAAACGGAACGTACACACAGTACACACAGGGAACGGAACGTACACACAGTACACACAGGAAACGGAACGTACACACAGTACACACAGGAAACGGAACGTACACACAGTACACACAGGAAACGGAACGAACACGTAATATTCACGCAATTGACACACAGTACACGCAGAGTACACGCAATTTACGCAAAGTACACCCAATGTACGCAATGTACGCAATTTACGCAAAGTACACCCAATGTACGCAATGTACGCAATATATATGTAATGTACACACAATGACTACGCTTCGTTCGCGCAGGACAAGCATTTAATGAAAACGAAGCACGTTTGGACGGAAATTCTATAAAACTAAAGCTCATTTAACGAAAAGGAGGCGCATTCTCTCGTTCATTCAACTTGGTAGGATACGATCTTCAATGATAATTTAGGATATAATCTCTCCAACAGTCTATGAAACCAACAGTTTATATTTCCATTAGCCATCGACTCCAACAGTCATTGACTCCAACAGTCATTGGCTCCAACAGTCATTGCCTCCAACAGACATTGTCTCCAACGGCCTTTTGGTTCATCAGCTCCAATGATATTTGGTTAGAATGCTACGACTCTAAGAGACTATGAGACTACAATTCTACGAGTGTACAAGACTCCTCCAACTACCTTCAAGCGTACAAAGCTCCAACTACTTCAGCAGCATTATGTTATAATAGTACAAGGCTACTTGACTACGAAGCTACAAGTCTACATGGCTCCAATTGCGGCATCTGTCTTCGTCTGAATTTTCTCTTTGACTCCAACTCCGCCCGCCAGCATCTCTTCGATCTGCACCTCGATTATGTTATAATAGTACAAGGCTACTTGACTACGAAGCTACAAGTCTACATGGCTCCAATTACGGCATCTGTCTTCGGCTGAATTTTCTCTTTGGCTCCAACTGCTACAACAGCATTATGTTATAATAGTACAAGGCTACTTGACTACGAAGCTACACATCTACAAGGCTCCAATTATCACATCTGTCTTCGTCAGCATTTTCTCTTTTGCTCCCACTGCTCCAACAGCATTATGCTATATGATTCCATGGATACTTTGTTACATAGCTACAGGTCTACAAGGTTCCAATGCATCATGTTTACGAAGCTTCCAGAACACAGGGTTACGAGACTGCGAGGCTACAGGACTACGAAGCTTCCAGGACACGAGGCTACATGGCTACGAGACTACATGACTATAACTGATTACAATAGCACCACTCAGTGGTGAGAGTTAGGTTATCTCATGCAAAAGTACTTTATGCATGTAGTTCTGCTTTTCAACAACAGATGTCGCCACATGTTGCTTGCAGGTAAATAATATTTAGTTCTTTTATGCGGGATGCGGGATGCTCACTAACGATCGCAAAAGAAGGATGGCTTCGCTAGACTCCAAGGAAAAGGAAGTTCGTCTTACATGTTGGTGCTCCACAGATGTCTCATGGCGTAATATTAATTTGACTGAGTAATGATATTTGTCAATTCCACCTGATAAAAATATTGCAAGTTTTGATTTAGTAGCAGAAATTATCGAATTAAATGTAACTCCAATTAAAATGACATGTCTCAATAGACAAAAAAAAATCCATGCAGAGAGTGGTTCCTCAGAATAGTCAGAAACACTTGAAGAAACCACAGGAATGATTGCAAGAACGCGGGAAAAACCATCAAATTATTGACATTAATAATCAGGAGCACACGGAGAAAACCATCATAATATTGGCAAGAATAATCAGGAGCACACGGAGAAAACCATCATAATATTTACCAGATTAATCAGAAGTACTCGGAGAAAACCACCACATGTTTTCCTTGATATCATAAAATCACAGGAAAAAAATATTTAAAAAAAATAAAAATAAATTAATAAAAAAATAAAAAAAATAAAAAAAATGCATAAATTTCTGGCTTGTACAAGAACTCTATCTTTGCTCAACAATGATAAGTTTACAAGCTAGCAGAAACTGTTTATGCATTTTTTATTTTTTTTTATTTTTTTATTAATTTATTTTTATTTTTTTAAATATTTTTTTCCTGTAATTTTATGATATCAAGGAAAACATGTGGTGGTTTTCTCCGAGTACTTCTGCGCGAACGAAGCGTAGTCATTGTGTGTACATTACATATATATTGCGTACATTGCGTACATTGGGTGTACTTTGCGTAAATTGCGTACATTGCGTACATTGGGTGTACTTTGCGTAAATTGCGTGTACTCTGCGTGTACTGTGTGTCAATTGCGTGAATATTACGTGTTCGTTCCGTTTCCTGTGTGTACTGTGTGTACGTTCCGTTTCCTGTGTGTACTGTGTGTACGTTCCGTTTCCTGTGTGTACTGTGTGTACGTTCCGTTCCCTGTGTGTACTGTGTGTACGTTCCGTTTCCTGTGTGTATTGTGTGTACGTTCCGTTCCCTGTGTGTGTACTGTGTGTACGTTCCATTTCCTGTGTGTACTGTGTGTACGTTCCGTTTCCTGTGTGTACTGTGTGTACGTTCCGTTTCCTGTGTGTGTGTACTGTGTAATCATTACATTTATTGCGTGTAAATTGCATGTATTGCGCGTACATTGCGTGTTGGAGCTGTTGGAGCATTTGGAGCTTTATACACTTGAAGGTAGTTGGAGGAGTCTTGTACACTCGTAGAATTGTAGTCTCATGGTCTCTTAGACTCGTAGCATTCTAGCCAAATATCATTGGAGCTGATGAAGAAAAAGGTCGTTGGTGTCAATGACTGTTGGAGTCACTAGACTGATAGAATCAATAGACTGATGGAACCAATGAATATTGGAGCCAATGAATATTGGAGCCAATGAATATTGGAGCCAATGACAAATGTGCGGCCTTTTCGATGATGGTGCTGCCTTTTTCGTTGTCGGTGCTTCCAAATGTGCTGCCTTTTCGTTGTCGGTGCTTCCAAGTGTGCTTCCTTTTTTTTTGATGGTGCTTCTATTTTTTTAATGTTGTTTTGACTCTAGTATTATAATAAATTGTTCTTGATTTGACTAGCGTATTATTCCATCCGGTGCATGTATATAAGCGAGTCCTAGACAGCAGGACGCTCAGTTTGTTTCTGACGACGGCGGTGTAAGGATCACCTAGATTGTTTAATCTGGTGCATAAATCGCGTAATTACCTGTTCTTGCGAACTCGATGGCATCTTTACCGTCTTTAACGTTGAACTCGGAGGTTGTACCATCGACTACGGGAACCTTATCGATAGCTACGACGGAGAAGGAGCAGATCCCGTTGGTAACGATGACGTCAACATTGGAGGGGATTTCAACAGATGTGATACCACCAGCAGAAGAGACTTTAACGCCGGTAGTGCTGACTGTACAGGAAACCTCGACGAACGCTGTTTCGCCCTCGATGGAGACTTCAATGGATGGCGAATCGTCAACTAACGAACATCGATGTCGTTACTGTGACAAGATTTTCTCAAACATCAGCAATGCTCGTCGACACGAGAAGAGAGAATGTGCCAAGAACCCTTATCGTAAAATGTTTGGTTGTATTAAGTGTCGCAAGCAATTTACAAGAAATGCTAATTTGAAGCATCACTTGGAGACATGTAAAGGACCTGCAGTGCGGCAGAAAGTAAAGGTTTCTATACAACAGCGATGCATTGATGTGCATAAGAGTATGCCTGGAAATGATTCAGTTGCAGTAACATCGACATCTGGTTCGGGTTTGTCTTCAACTAGGCATCCTTGTGGCTACTGCGACATGACGTTTGCATTTGCACATGATGTACGGAGACATGAGAGGAGTAAATGTACGAAGAATCCTTCTCGCATGAAGTTTCGCTGTGACGAGTGTCATAAATGGTTTACTCGAATTGATAATTTGTGCCAACATTCGATAAACTGTAAAGGTGAAGTCAGTGCGCCTACTGCTGAACTACCTGCAGCAATTACGACTCCTGAGTTTAGATTGGTGACTCGTGAGCGTACAAGTAAAAAAACTGATGTGCAGCAACCGATTGCTGTGGCATCTGAACATGAAAATAAACATAATACTGTGATCGGAGCATTACAAGTGAACGATAATGGCTTCTACTTGGCGCAGTCTGCATTTCGTGGAACATTGAAAGACTACTATTATCCAAGTACGTTAAGTGAGTCAAAGGACATTTGTAATTTTCTTGATGATATCAGACAGGACATAATCAATCAGGTTACTGATGACGTAGGAACAAACGGACCTTTGAAATATAACTTGTGGTTGGACTGTATATATGGAAAGCCTTATCCGTTCGATGACAAAGTGAAGAAGTGTGCATTCAAGACATCGGCTGCAGTAATTTACAGTTCTAACGATATCAAGCAAACTGTTAAACAAGGTATCCAGAAACTCTGTCAAGAAGAGGAGGACTATGTCTGTAAAGGATCTGGCTGGACTCTGTCTTGTATAAACCGATTGGAGCTAAGAATTAGTCATTTCACGCCTATGCGGACCTAAATGTTTGTAAGATTGCTAACCTTCGCAGGTGATCCTGTAGTAAAATAGAAATTATGTAATAAATATTATGTTTGTAAAAGAACTTGCAGTGTTTTTATTTTTGAACCTGTTACTATTATGTTAAATTGATGTTATATTTCCTTTTTTTTTGCATCGTCCTGGATCGTACCAAGGACCTTAGTCGACCTAATCAATCAGTATATAGATTACAAATTTATTTAATGAATTTTGGAATTTTTCCCGAATTTCTAGCTAAATAATTACGGATTTTCAAGATGGCGGCCAAATGACAAGATGTCGGGTGTCACAGCAATAATAAATGATTACTGCACTCTATCGGATAAGAATTAAACTAACATGGCGTCAGCGCACTCTCGCCGACGATACACTGATGATGGCTTCCAGCAGACGAGGACAAGATGGCGGACATGACGTCATACTACCTGACGATATATATGCTTTGAAAAAAAGTGGTGGGAGTCAGTATGCCTGCAGCCACCGCGGGGGGAAGGATCGGTCGCCATTTTTATTTTTTTGCACTCGTCGGGTTTGAACCGAGGACTCCGAGCTCCGTGTCGTTAATGTATGATTTTTAAAAAAATTTATTGAAATTTTATTAAATGAATATTTTTATAATTTTAAAAAAAAATTTCATTAAAATCGGATAATAAATAAAAAAGTTAAAGATGGCGGCCATAACGGAAATTACAACGGTGACGTCATAATCCATGATGACGTCAGAGGCTTATCGTAGGCTGTAGACATGGATGCTTAAGCCTACATATGGACATTTCTAGCCGCTGGGATTTTTAAGGACTAAAAACGGGAAATTTTCCCTCGAAACGGGAATTTTTCTCACGAAAACGGGAATTTTTGAATTGTGGAATTTTTTGAGATTTTTTGGCGGAATTTTTTTTCACAGAAATTGAAATTTTGGCGATTTTTGAGGAATTTTGGGCAAATTTTGCCCAATTTTGGCGGATTTTGACACATTTTGAGGATCAAATTCAAGGTCAAGGTCAAAGGTCAAGGTAACAACCATCCAAGATGGCCGCCGTGACGTCACAATGTAAACAATCTTCAATCCTCAGCCTGAAGCCTGTGCCAGTTCCGGCTAACCTATACTACTAAGGACAGTGATCCAATTACTAAATCATTATTTTAACCAGCGATTTTTCTGATGGATATTGGAATTTTTTACAAATTTATAATTTAATAATTACATAAATTTAACTTGGCGGCCAAGATGGGCGGCAAGATGGCATTTGCCCTGGCAATAAATTATTTCTGAACACTAGAGTATAAAAATTAAACTAATTTGACGGCAACACACTCAAGCTGATGGCGCGTGTACTACATGATACTAGCGGTGCTGGAATTGATTACTGAAAACAAGGTGGCGGCAGCTCTCTCTTGCAGGTAATGTGTGTTAACCAGCATAGCATGAAAGGAAAAAAAAAATTATTGCGGCTCGGTTTCGAACAGGTGATAATATTTATTATTCCTTCAAAATTAAAAAAAAATTACATTCCAGATATGTGTGTTATATTTTTATATACCTTATTGAATTCTCGGTCTATAGTTGTCTTGATGGCTGTGCGGTTAAAGGCGTATATTTTCCAACCCAGAGGTCAGAGCTGTGATGGTTCGTATCACAGCACTTCCAATGTATTTGGCATAAAAAATTAAATTGAACCACAACAACATTGGCAGGTAATGGAAAATGACCGTATGTGCATGAGACAGAGTAATGCTGGCGCTCTCTGTGAACAATCAGCAGAAACCAAGATGGCGGCCTCCAGCAGACGAAAACAAGATGGCGGAAATGACGACAGAATAGATAAAATATGGCATAAATGTTGTAAGAATTCAAGATAACGACCATAACGAAAAATGCAACATCTAAGGTTCAAGATTGCGACCGTAACGAAAAAAGCATCCATGACATAAAACACATACAATATGGCATGCGTAACGAAACGTACAACATTCGGGGATTGGGGTTCTTGATTACAAGATGGCATAATTCAAGATGGCGACTGAGATCTAAGGTCTAGGTCAAGGTCAACTTTCAAGTTCAAGGTCAAAGTTCAAGGTCATGGTTATAGGTCATGGCAATCCATTATGGCCACCGTGACATCAAAGCGGTCGGTCATTTACCGGCACCTTACACCTCGGGCCAGCTCCATGTTCCAGAAGGAACCAAACTATACTACTCACGACATTCCTTTTTGGCAAGGGGTGGCTACGTTCCCACACTTTCATGGTAACCGGGTGAAGCCATTTATTTCAGCGGCGCTATGTTGGTTAGACATCCAAAAACATTTGTTGAATTGTATTTACCTCACCGTGGAAACAGTTAAGTAGGCCTACCTATTTGTATTTTATAAATGTGATTGTGTCAAACGACAGATATTCTAATTTTTACTTAGAAACTTTCATCAGATGTATGGTCAAGCAATATTTTTGGCATGACAATATGGCGACGACGAGGTAAAAATAAATGTGGGCGAGTCTTTCAGAACTCGTGAGAGATGAGTAACATCTAACTAACTTCGGAAACGAGCAAATTCATGCTTATGTTGTCATTTTGTTAATACACTCATAATACGAAACTCGGACGCGAAATTAAATTTAGAATTCTTTAAAATAATACCGAGCATGATAGATATTCACAAATTGTGTTTTCAGCTACATTTCTGGACGCGATCATAAATTTTTTCCGTGCAAGCCACTAGAATTCGTTGCTGGAGCAGCATAGTTGACTATAGAATCACTCGATTTACAGAGCGAAATGTTAAACTATATAATCAAACGGCTCAGATGAAAGAAAAACAAATGGCTGATTTTTGACAAGGTATTCTATTAAAGTACTGCCCAGCTTGTTAAAATTAACTAGAACAGTTAACAACATAAATTTTACTTTTGTCTTTTTGAACATTGATTTGCGCCATCCGCCATTCCATTCACGAAATTACTCCTAGAAATTGCAGTATACCGAGAGCTAAGATGTTACGCATCTGAAAAGTGACTTGAAGTACGTGCCAGCAGAACTCGGAGCGGGGCCTGCTGAACGGCAGCCACCACTGGCTCGTCCACTCCGACGGCGCGCTGCTCCCGCGCGAGGCCCTCGGGCTGCGGCTGGACAGCGAGCTGGCGTGGGCGACCAGGCGCGGCGGCGCGGGCAGCTTCGCCACGCGCGAGCTGTACCGGCTGGACCGCGCCCGCCCCGTGCTGGAGGACCCGGCCGGCGCCTGGGACCCCCGGTGGAAGTACCACGCCAGCCGCCGAGGAGACCTGCAGGGACTCAACCTGCTCGCCGCGCTGCTCGCGAGTACCCGCTTACAACACCATTCGTACCCACGAACACCTACACAGTTTCGAATATCCTCTTTATGATAGTTTATTAAATTGATATATATTTTGAATTTGTAAGATAAACAAGCATACCTACTTAGTAATGAAATAGACAAGTTAGTTACATCCACTGCATTCTCAGGAAAATTTATACGTCAACAAGCAACGGGAAATATTACACTGTATGGAACCTCTTACCCTGTTTATTGCTGTCCATATATAAAAATTATTTTTTTTAAGCTTTGGAAACAAAATTATGGATCCTTCAGTGCACACTTGAAATGCTAACACTCTTCTTTTTAAAATGTGAATGACTTAAATTGTAACAGAGTGCACGTATTATTAATGTATTTAATTATGATTGTTGAAGTTAAGTTTTCCAATCACGTGCTTATGGTCAGATTGTTTTAAATAGATTATATATTATGTCACTTGTTAATACATTTAGTGTTCACCAATCATAACATATTGTAGAAAAAATCTATGGAAAATGAACCGAAGATAGTTGAAATCTATGAAATGTAATCGTTTAAAATAATTTTTTTTTTTAAATAATTTTTTTTTAGAATTCTTAAAACAATACGTTAATAAATGTTCTATAGTCATTTTCTTTTTAATCGCCACTTTAGAGCCAAGTACCTGGAAGTCTATAATATATATAATTATTAAATAATATTTATTTCGAATTAATTTTGTATAGATCCAAGATGGTGGCTGGATCTAGGTAATTTCAAAAATTTACTACTTTCGAAGGAAAGGTAGCCATTAGGTTGAAAAGTATAGCAGCTGGAAGTAAATTAAAACACACATAATAAATACATATAAATATATTTTTGATGATAAAGTTTTCCTTAGAATAGAAAATTTTCCATCAAAGTTTTAGTTATTATGATTAATTTTTTCAGTTATTTTTTGAGAAATGGATGTTTTTAAGGTCAATGGCCACATAAATTTAAGATCACGACCTTAGAGTTAGCCCGTACGCAATCTGTTACATTTAGCCTGCACTCAAAGTCCTTAAATTATACAACTGACTTTTGGTAGTCAAACTACAACGAAATAAGGCATGACACTTAATACTTTTGTTCAAAACGGTGATATGGCTAAATGTCATTATTATTGTGTGTTCATACAAGTATCCAAAATCAATTACCTTGAAATAAGTAGATTTTCAAAATGATGCTTGGTTAAATTATTTTGTTTTTTACTAAATTTATTTATAATTACTGTGTATTTTCTTCCACAAATATTCTACACACATAATTATTGAACCAAATTAACTTTTATTCACTTAAAATTTATTAAATTTTACTTTTTGGTGAAGAAAATACTACAATGACTTTAAAATAAAGAAAAAAAATTTTTTTTGGGGTGTCAAATTCCTTATTGAGCAGAAATGACGAAGATAAGAAAAAAAGTTTTATTTTCTGCATTTATTTAAATCTTTTGTTATGTTTTGTAGTTTTCGTAAGAAATTACCAAACTCAAAATAAGTAAACAATATTTATTATTTAAATTCTTCAAAGTTCAATGTCACTCGTTTACGTCGGATGCTTTTATGTAAGAAATAAGGAAATATTTACAGTAAAAGTCATTCAGGTTTATTTAAAATAGTAGTTCAGCCTTGTTATGTCTTAATAAATATAATTGTACATATTACTTGACTAAGGCGGAAAAAGAATAATATTTTTTAGATTATGATTTTTCACCTCTTTACATTTACTTTTTGTTGTTTTATCAGCGACCACAGCATTGAAGTTTGGTATTTTCATACGTTTTGAAACGTTCATTGCATAAAATTTATTACAATTATGGCATCCATTTAAAGTTTATTATTTTTCAACAAAAGGAGCCTAAAATAATTTCATCTAGATCTTAAGTTTTGGTCTGACACGCAATTTTGATTTTTTTTACTATTTCTCATCATTACTTTTATTTAACGGCTATTTATAAAATTTTAAATCCATATCTCTGTTGAATAAGTTGTTATGTAACAAATATTTGCAATATATTTTCACTGAAAGTAAAAGTTTCTTGTAAACGGTGTAAATAATCCCGCCATTGATAATAGTATCAACGAACACTTGCTAGACTATTTACTCCCATTATATTATTCTTAGTGAACATCTTTTGTAAATATGTGTGACGTTACAACAAATTCAAGGCAGGTGTCGTTAATTTTTTTTTTATTTTTAGCCCTTCAATAATAGTTATGGCGAGAAAATAAAGTTAAACATGGCGTGTGAGACGAAGCCTTAAGGAGGAGTCTTATATGCAAAGTAGATTTTTTTTTTCCATTTTCTATTGTTCACTGTTGGTTAAAGGTTATTTCTGTAAATTTAACACTATACCTCTCTTGGATTTGTTGTACGGTCACAAATATTTACTTAATGTTTTATAATGGCTATATAAAGTCGTACAAGTGTTTGTAATTTGTTACTTGACGCGCGCCCTTTTACAGAAATTTTATTATGCTCTGTAAATATCTCTTGAAAATATTTGTGGATAAACAACAAATGCAAGAGAGACATGATGGTATATTTACAGAAATAGCCGTTTACTAATAGTAATGACAAGGAAATTAAAAATAATATCAACAAAGCGAGAGAAATCCCACCTTAAGAAGCTTAACAGAACAGCTGAGACTCCAAATGCCAGATCGTTTGATGATAGTTTTTCACTTTGAGAAACATGTACCGTTTCTTAAATTTGACTTTTATTACTTCATGACATTAGAACACAAACATATTTTAAACAATGTGCCTATTTTGTAACTTTTCTTCATATGTTCGTAACTTATTTTCATCACAACTGACGAACATTTTCTTCAGGTTTTAAAACCTCACGCGAATCCAGACAACGGTCCTGTGGCATCAAATAAAGGAGAAAAATACCCAAAAGACATATTCGCTGAACAACAGAATATAGAGCTGAGAAGAATGTTTAATTTTACGTGAGTAATTAATTTTGTTAATTTTATTCTTGTTAATACTTTATTATATTTTATAACAGAACATTTTTTTCATAGAGTATTGAATTTGAAGTATTGAATGGTCGGTTCTGTACCAGGGTTTAGTTAATGAATTATGATTACCACATCAGTCATATTGGATTGAGACGCAACAGCTTAAATCTTTTAATATTTAATACTTGACTTTGACCTTCAAAGTTAAAAAATAATTCTCCAAAATACGTACAAAATGTTCTGAAACTAACTCAAAGATCCAAAAAACATTCCCACGTTACAGGTAAAATTCCCGTTATGAGGGGAAATTGTCCAAATATATAAGTTATAATTCTTCAAAAAATTTTAAAGTTGCTTAGTTTTCTTAAAAACAGTTTTTTTTTTGTTTGTTAAGAAGCTGAATATTCTTACTTATTGCCAATGACTTAATCTTGGGCACCATATTGGTTAAAATTAGTATTAAAATATTTGAATAAAAAACACTTATATCTAACTTATAGTTTGACACCCTCAGTTCTAACGCACCAAATTTATTTAAAAAAATAAATAATATTAAAAAGTATCATTTAAAAATATTATAAATAATATTTTCATCACTGACTTTAGATTCCTGTGTTGGAAATTGACAAATGTATTTGTAAAAAAATTACGTTCTTCCTCCATTAACTACACAAGCTAACGAATCCACTGTAATACCAAGTAGTTCTACCAGTGCAACGACATGACAGCCATGTTAGTTCCATGTTGGATTTGCTTGTCGCCTGCTTGACGGCGATCGTCATTGTACTACATTTGTTACCAACTATAGTTCATTAGTGTCAATCACCAGATCGCCAGCTATCTTAGCGTCCGCCATGTTGTCAACAATCTTGGTCACTATATTGTAAATATTTAAAATTATCTAAACGATTTAAACAATTGGAAAAAAGTTACAATTTATTATACTAAATTAATCGATCCATTACAATTCATGGTTTCATTCTTGGTTGGACCAAAATATGAATTTATAAAAGCTTATAATTTTACTTGAATAAATGTGGCCTGGTTTAATGAATATACAGTCTTTAAAAAACGGACTATGTGAATACAGACGAAAATACAAATGTATTTTTTTTTTTAGCAAAATTTTCATATCCATTTTGACAAGCAAATTTATCACCTTCAGAACGTGTAAGGACTCGATACCTGTAAGGCAGCTGCTCGAATAAAAAAAAGTTACTCGATGGTTTTACGCCTACCTCAGAGGATATATTCGGTGTAACCTATAACTACTAGAGTTTAAACTATGAACTACTAGAATGACCACTGCAAGCATATAAGCCAAGTATATTGGGCCTTTTAGGTCGATAATTGGCGTTCCTTTCAACCAAGTCATGATCAATGTCCAGCATATTGTTATGAACGCAGACAGGACCGCGATGCGCCCCAGGTTCGGAGCTGGCTGGTGGCCCGGCACGGCCACCACTGACGTAAGGCATGCCACGCGTGCCTGGCCGGATTGCAAGGGTACTCTATATCCTCTCCCCCTTCCGTTCCCTGCGCACTGTCACGGCCTCAGGCTAGTAGGGAGAGCGTGCCGACTCTGGAACATAGGCGAGGGGGGAGCGGGGTAATCCGGGGATTATCCCATTTTTTATGGTTTTTTATGCATTTTTTATGGTTTTTTATGTGCAAATCCAGTTTTTTATGCGCTAATCCAGTGGCTAATCCGCTAATCCAGTGGCTAATCCGGAGATCCGCGAATCCGCAAATCCGCGAATCCGCAAATCCGCGAATCCGCAAATCCACAAATCCGCAAATTCACAAATCCGCAAATTCACAAATCCGCAAATCCGCCATTTTGTATTTCTAGAAATTTCCACCAACTTCGAATCATGACGACATGATTCTGTGTCGTCTGCTGGAGGCCGCCATCTTGATTTTTTCTGGTCGCCATCTTGTTTCGTCTGCTGGAGGCCGCCATCTTGATTTTTCCTGGTCGCCATCTTGTTTCGTCTGCTGGAGGCCGCCATCTTGATTTTTCCTGGTCGCCATCTTGTTTCGGCTGCTGGAGGCCGCCATCTTGTGTGACGTCATATAGTTCTGTTGGTCGCCACCAGGTAGCAGCAGATATTATTTTATTTTAACTAAAATATTTTCAGTGCCGAGGCTGGGATTCGATCCATGGGACGTGAAAACGTCCAGGATGTCGTGGTTGCGAGGCGGACGCCTTGACCACTAGACCACGAGACCAATTGGAATATGGTGGAATAAATAATCTATATATGCTATGTACTGACGGCAAGTTTATGATAAATGGGGGGAGGGTGTTTTTGCCTTCCTTAATGCATACCTAAGGCGCCACATTTGAAATTAAAAATTATTATACAGCCGCCATCTTTAATTCCAGCACAGACTACCAGATGGCGCTAAATTCAAAAAATTAGTTGCCAGAGGCGCCGCCATCTTGGTTCTCAAGTTGGCTGGTAGATGTCGCTAGTATCGCGCGGCAAATTCAAAAATTAGTTGCCAGAGGTGCCGCCATCTTGATTCTCAAGTTGGCTACCAGAGTGTGCCACCGTCGCCATCTTTATTTCATATTTCAGCTGCCAGGGCGCAGCACCATTCGATAGGTCGAATGCTAATCGATATATTTACTTTTATTTCATATTTCAGCTGCCAGGGCGCAGCACCATTCGATAGGTCGAATGCTAATCGATATATTTACTTTTATTTCATATTTCAGCTGCCAGGGCGCAGCACCATTCGATAGATCGAATGCTAATCGATATATTTAGTAACAAGTGTTGCTACCAGAGGGCGCGATATTTAAATTTAAAAAATATTACAACCTTTAAACAATTCTCCGCCATCTTGGATTCAACAGCCCCACCATCTTGGAAGCACATGATACACCCAAGGACTCGTTCTAATACATGCACAGAGTGCACCGAAAAGATTGTTCCCTTACATGCACAGAGTGCACCATATTGAATGATCATGATATGTGTTCCTTTATATGCATCAGAAGCAGGCATAAGAAATTTTTTCTTATAGGCATACTTTAGTGTTAGCTTTCCTGTAATGCATTTAATAATAGTGTAAGCTCATTATTATTATTTAGTGATAGTGAATTTATAACTATGATTTGTAGTCTCATTCTCTTCATCTCGACGTGGCGGAAGATTCTCTGGAGTGTAAGCTGAAAAAAAAAAACTTGTGTTTGAATTTATAGTGGTATGCTGCTTTCCACATCACCTTAGAGACTATGTCTCAGGAGGTACAGCATTAGATGCGTTAACTCCTTTTTTTTATACATGGCGAGTTTCCCCGAGAGGCCTATTTTCCATGTTTAACAAGGGCGCAAGCATTATGCTTCACCGTCACTCTCTCCGAAGCCGCTGTCCACTCCATCATCTGGCTCCACTTGCTCTTGAGCCTCCATTACAGCTTCAAAGCATGCTATAATACCGTTGTAAAGGTATGTTAGAAACTCGTATTCCTCTGGAAATGCAGCGAACAAATTGATCGCGGAGACCTCTAGATGGTGTACTATCGCATCTATATTCATGCCGATGCAAGCATGAAGCGCATATTCAATGCAATCGCGCATTTCCTCAAAAGCAGCCATGTTCATTATGGAATTGTCAGAGACAGAATGAAGACTATAGTTGACCTGGTCTTGACGGAAAGATGACATGCAACAAAGTTTAACCACATTAGCATTTAAAATCAGGATAGACTCAAATTTACTTTAAATTATTAAACAGACTAGCATTTAAAGAAAACTATCAGATTCACTATCTGAACCGTGTAAATAAGATGAGTGCAATCTCTACATGTTAAACATACCGATGGTTTTATCTCCACATGCGCAGTACAGTAGTGCATGAGTTCTGTCCAACATTCTTAATGTTTTATGGCTGAAGGGGGAGGCAATGAATCGAAGTTGGTTGCCATCTACCCAGTTGACCACTCCGAGCGGAGGAGGAGTTTGGAGTGCTGTTGTTTTCCTACAACTCGACTCGGAGCAGCAATGCTTATTGAGCGTACCAAGGTATGAGGATAGTACAAAAAAAATAAACTGGAAAATTATAAAAAAAAAAAAAAAGTTAGAATCTCTTATTATGTGGGGAACTCAGGTTCAGGGATCTAGACGGTAATGTCCCCATGGAAGCGTGCTAATTCCATCATCGGAAATGCTCCGCTTGTCGTCACCTGATGACAACGCCACCTTAGTCACGCGTTCAGTACAAACAATATGATTTCGTGAACGAAAATGATATTGAGTCCCCCAAACCCGTGAATTTGTTTGCAAGCAATCCAGATATTGCTCAAAAAGTAGCGAGCTGAGTACACTGGCCTTCACACCCTTGGATTTAAGCGTAAAAGCACCATCGTCCATCTTGTATGCATAAAGTTGGGGGCGAAGACCAACATACTCAGTAATGATGCGTCCAGCGGCTTCATCCTTCATGACACCAGTCATGCCGTGGTTGACTGATGGAAACCTTTGAGCATTATCTGGAGCATAATTCGAAGTGTCGAATCGAGAAGCCAAATCGGGGAGAATCGAAGAATACACATCGCGACACTCGATGTGGTACAGAAGAGAATCGGTATCTGAGTAAAGCAGGTGCAGAGATGGAAAGGGAAACTTAACCTGCATATAGTTATAGTGGAAATCATAGAGATGCAATTTGGATAAATCTAAGATGGCCACACCAGTGTAAAGGGGTTTGTTGAAGGTTACCGAACCTTTGGCTAACTCAATGAGGACCAGATTCTCATCGACGATCCGCCTTGCCTTAAATGACGGACGACCTATCAACTCTGCCGCACCATATATGGTATCGTACCGCGAAACCACACGTATGTCACGCTCCCTACGCGGCGACTGCAAAGATTTGCCAAAAACGGAATTATTCATTAATTTATAGAAGGATTTCTCAAAGGGGTTCGCTGCCTGAGCACGGCAATTCAGATTATACCGTACGTACGACGCCATCCAGGATTTTTGTTCAAAGCGCAAAACACGATGAACATTTTCAAGAACGGCCCCGTACGTAAGGTAGTGCTGCAGTTTTTTTGCATGTAAAACATAGTTCTTTCGAGGTTCAAGTGTCAATAAGAGCTTTGACATATTGCCGTTCACCGGTACGCCATTCACGGGTGCAAGCGGCAGGTCTGATAGCCGGTCATGACATTCACGCGGAAAGGATAGATCCACCTCTATAAAACATGAGCAGTCACCATCGGTGTCCATGGTGCTAAAGTTCCAGTTTGCATATTCGAGTTCCTGCACCCACTGGAAGTTGCCCACCGGAAGCTTACCAAGCATCGTATGACCATAGAGAGAATTTACATCGAAATAACAGATGTAGGAAGATGGCAGGCTGGAGTCATAATCGCTCATGTAAACATTGTTAGCCTTCGCATAGCGCCGACTAACGTTGGTGATCCCACCCCGAACAGCATTCTCCAAGAAAAGATAGATATCTGGATCGGTGACTAATTCCAGACACACCTCAGACTTGCTCAACAAACCGTCCCACGCAAGTGATGGGGCCGTAATGTAGTGCGCCGGATCTAAGCCATAGGACTGGCAACAAACTGAACGGAAATTCTCGAACACGTCAGCCAACAAACACGTATCCACCTTCAAATACTGCAACGCGTAATCGTTCAAAGTCTTACAGCGGAAAACATTCCACGCAGATCTAGCGTGAGCATAGTCCCCCTCACTCACGTCAGTCCCACTAAGAGCATTATGAAATGCTTCCCTAGGGGGTAGTGAGGTCGTCTGCAGTTCTGCCATACTAGTGACGAAATCGTATGGGAACACCCCTTTCCTACGAGCTAGATCAAACTGTGCGTCTTCTGGAAACTGGACACGAGTGAGGCTCAGCTGAGCAGGCGAGAGATTACCTGCCAGAGTATCCAGAGATGAAGTTAGGAAGTTAAGGGAGTCAATGAATCTTAAACACACTGTTCGAGTACCTCCTCTCGCATCATTACCGGTAATCGGTATGTACTTTGTTATGCTCTTGTAACTTTCAAGAGACGTGCCTATAACCCTGACCTCCCCGGGGTTCTCCAAAATGGAGGAACCGTCAGGTTGTGCAATATGACGTGAGACTAATGGTCTCATCAAAAAGTGGGCATCATAATTCTGAAGATTGTGGAAAATAGCCACCAGTTGGTTCTTCTGCAGTCTAAATGCAATATTACACTTAGAATGCGCATAGCCACGAATCTCACCGGTCAGGTGGTCATGGTCCAACACTGACTTGTCACCTAGTGTCTTATTACATATATGGCAATGTGTCTGACTCGCCAACCGCGCAGCAACAGCAGGAGTCTGGGCTTTCATGGGAACGGTCTTAGCATAAATCGCGCACACCCACTTAGTCATATCAATCAAGGTAGAGACCATGTCGGCAACACAATTCTCCCCTTCAAAGTGCGCATATCTGGTAAGCGAAGCATCGTACGAACAAACTAATAAAATGCTACATGCATAAGGCACGTGCTCGTTCACCGTCGTGGTGCTGGAGGCATCGGTCTCCGGTAAACAGGTGGACATCGGTTTCAAGTAGGTCTCTGTATCGCAATAAGCGACAAAGCCCATACGTTCCTTCTTGGATACATTTGTGAACTCGAGCCATTTGGTCTCCTCAGTCGGGAATACTGACCGAACGGCCGTGTGTTGGCTGCACAAATCAGTGTGGGAGTTCAACTTGTCCGCAGTATGGAAATACTGAAGACAGCGGTCGCAAACCCACTTTGTATGTTGATCACGCGAGAGTTGAGAAGAAAGCAAGCGGGACAAATTCTTAATAGTCACGAAATGGAGATGAGCGGGAGCATCAGACGCACGAATAGCCAAAATATTCACATGGCGATCACATCGCATAGAGGTAATGCAAATCGACTGGATACTTGCATCAGTGGGTTTGTTAAAATCCTCGTCAATAATCGTTTCCTGATCACTCACGCAAGAATAAATGTTCACGGAAATATTATTGAGACTCTCAAAGATCTTAACCTGATGCAGTGTCATGGGGAATGTCATACCGGTCGTATCAAAAACCTCGAGAGGATTAGGATACGATCCAGTACGAGTAACCATCCCAGCCGCCGGCGTCACACCTGCCATAACGGCATACAGAAAGCACATCTCACGGTCAGTCTCGATGTTTACACAAGCTTTGCGGTTAGACAAAAATGCAGGCAACTTTGTATGCGCGGCCCCCACCGTGAATGGTCGGTATGCAGAGACATGCATGTCGAGATGTTTTACATGACTCAACATCCATCCAGACCCGCGCAAAGCAAACTCACTTACATGCTCCATAAGCACAGAAACTAATGTGAAACTGAAAATTTCTGCTAGGTCCTCACTTAACAAAACAGGGATACTTTTGGAGGCGAAGTGGAAGCTTTCACTGATGGGCCCCTGCCCAGGATCCTCCTTAATAAATACCGCGGCCAATGTAAGATAAATTTTGAATGGGCGGAGAACGCCACCCACTACGTCCAGAAAGGGTTCCCTGCACCTGGAGAGAAATCTATTAATGTTGGGGTCGGGCTGGGGAATATCATTCGCGATTCTGGAATCAACAAGTCGACCCTGGAATGCGGAATCTAAAGCGACGGGCTTCAGGCTAGGCAAAGAGGGAGGTGGCGTGTCTTCGATCTCTAGGTTGGATGAATCATCAGCCGACGATAAAATCACTGACTCAAATGATGATGAAGATGAAATCAATGAATCAATAGATGATTCATCGAGCTCAGACATCGAAGGCTCGCTTTCCTCAAATCTAGCACGCTTATTAGAGTATGGAGAAGACATTATTATAAAAGGAATTTAAAAAAAATAAAGAAGGATACGCTCAACAAGTTAGAACCTGAAAAATAAATAAAAGATGCTTGCTCTAATATACTGAAACCAACAGCTGTATCAGCACTTATTATTTTCCATAATATGTGTAAAAATTTGTATTGAAAAAATAAGTGTAAATATGAAATAATTGTATGTCATGAGAAAACTTCTTGTAATATTTATTTGTGAAGTATTTCAAGTTGTAAATAATGTAGAAATATAAAATGTTTAAGACATGTAAACAATGTGCAAGAAATTAATTATATGTCGGTATATTCTGAGAATGTAGAGAATTATTATTTACATGGAACATACTGTATTGAAAACAAATGTATATCAACTTCATATCACGCTTAATATTGTTTAAAGTTTGACAAAATTTATTTAACTGTTTGCAAGCAAAGAACGAGCTCTGAATGGTTGTTGTTTTTATAAATCGCGCATAGCGTTCAGTAACAGAATGAAAGATGTATTAAAGAAATATTAAATACACGCATCCCGTTGTAAAAATAATTATGAAAACAAGTTGATTCTCAATCATTAATAAATAAGCGAAAACAGGAATAATATTCAAAGTAATATAATCGCAACAAAAAAAATAGAGTTTAGTAATTTTTCCGTGATAATACACAATTTAAGTAATATAAATACATGGATTTAGTTATTGCTTAATTCGACCGTTTTAACGTGTTTATTTATTTAAAATAGTGGACATATTGTTAAATAAGAACTGTAAACACAGTGCGCGAACGTGTTTTAACGAAACGAATGTACTCCATCTCGTGTTGTCAGTCAGAACTGACAGAACACATACCTTATCTGGAGAAGAACGTCTCTCTGCGGAGGAGGTATCGAGGGCTGACGAGGGCTGGCTGCGATCAAATGAGGTTTCCGACCTCTGTGGCAGGTGTATATATATATAAATCTGCGTCGGGCGATGACCTGAATTCTCGCGGAATCGCCTACTCTGTGTGTCGGCTTTAGATGACAGTTATAAACTGAAAATTATTAATTTAAGAAAGTTGAGTAGATTATATTTGGTAAAATCATTTAATAATATGGTGATCATGGAAAACTAGTTAAACTATATGTTTTTTGTTTTAGAAAGTAGATTTTCTACCATTCACTTTTTTCAGAATTAAAATTTAATTAATGTTTTTTTTATTATAGCTTACTGAAAACATTTTTCTGCAATCGTTGTAATGCATTACAACGAATGCAGAAACTGTCAACCAAGTCTGTGACAGCATATAGACACCTCTTAGGTGCGACGACAGTTGTCTGGAAAAACAAATTCCTTTCTCTGAAAATAGAGAGCTTCATCCACGGGCTCTCGCACGTCAACCCGCTGGTCGGCCCAGGAAGGCAGGACGTTTCAATGCTAGCTTTTATTTTATATCAGAGGAATACTTAAATCATAACAATAAATCAGAGGTTACACATTAGTTTTATTGTAGTCAACATACATTTCGTGAACGTGCGGGCGCAGAGACTGATGGATAATTTGAATACATTTTTTTTTAAATTATACTAAACCAGAAAATTATATAATTGAAAAGAGTATTAATAAAAAATACAGTAACCTACACGTTCTTTACTTAAGTTGCAAACAGTTTCGGTAATAAAATATGCATTATGCTTTTAACAATTTATTTTAAAACTTTATGCAAAACTGAAATATTACAAGAAAATCACACATAATGTTTGCATACAAACCTGAACATTTACATACAAAAAGTATTAAAGTGACGATAAAAAAAAGATTTGAATGCTAACTTGAACATTTCCTTACACACAAAGAATATTATATTTACGTATTCAGCTGAAACATTTACATACACAAAGTGACAAAAATTCAATTATACTTTGCTTAATAATTCTAGAAGTAATGAGCGCACTGCTACCCGGGCCATCTCGTCAGTTCTTTGTATGGAAGCACTAGACTCTGTTTGAACTCCGACATCTTGACTCACCGGTCCTAAATGACTGAGATCTCTGGTTCGACTCTTGCGAGAGGCAGCAGGCTTTCGCTGTCGTCTGGTGGACTTCGGTGTCGCCTCGGTGATTGGCTCAGCTACAGGTATGATGGATGTTGGCGAATCAGGGCTGATTTGAATGCATTCAGGGATAACCTGAACCGATTGGGTAGCTGTCTGGTTGAATGCGTGTGCGTAGACGTCTTCACTCGTGGCAGGCAGCACTGTATCGTGTCGAAGCATGTTAACAATACATTGTCCATAACCCGAGCAGTTAATTAATTCAAATGGTATGTCTTGAGGTCCTGGGTCGAGTATTTGTTTCGAGTGAAACATGCCGTCACAGCTTTCCGATATGTGTTTTAAATTGTCTTGACTCCACTCGCTGTAATCAACACTGCCTAGACCAGGATTTACACTCACGTATTTCTTGCTTGAATGAAAGTTAGACATCTTGCTTGGCACAGATCCTCACACCGACACAGTTTCAGCTCGACTGTCGACCCAGGAAGCGGCGATCCTATTTAAAAATATATTGCCCATCCGAATGAATAAATTGATTACGAAATTCCATAGAGTAGAGCATCTCGTAGAACAGTCCATTATCTATATCCCCATAGTTGCTTGCTTAGATGCGTCGACACCGAGAATTTGTTTTCTCGTAATAAACGACCTCTCGACAAGGAACACAAATGATTACTGCAAGGCGTGTCGTGAGGTGGGTTCCACATGCATGTAGCGGGATTATGGCGATAGTGTTTAATTCCGGTACACCATTCGGAGAAAGTACTTTCATAGTCTCTGTCACGGGATGTCTTGAGCTCATCAATAGTACAGGGAAACTTTGCCATTGGATGACTAAGATTTATTACACAGTCTTTATGCTGACAGTCGAAAACAGTCAAGAGAGTCACGGACTTGTATGGTCTATCAGCGTGCCACCTCAGTCGGAAATGAGTATTTTCGCGACAAAGTTCGAAATAAACGTATCGAAGACTACTCAATCTAATATCAAATTCATAGAACTCTACATGAAATTCAACACAGTTCAGACTTGCACGTTTGTAAAGATATCTATTTTCGGTATTGTCAAACAAAGTCGAAGGCTTCATTTCTTTAGATCGTGGATCAGGAGGGAATCGATAAAGTTTACACTGAAGGAAACTACATGTCTCGTAGCAAACACTGTTTTCATAAGTTGTGTTGTGAACATAACCATCACACTGCTCCTCCCAATGCACAACTGTCTCTGGGTTCGTGCTGCGTCTCAAATCACACCTTACTGCAGAATAATCTGGTTCTGAGGTTATAGTTTCAGTAGCGGCTGCTGCCTTAAGTTCTTCTAAGGTAGTAGGAAATTTACTGCCGGATCTCAAGTAGTGCACAACACAATCTACCTGATTGCAGGGCGTCTCAATAAAGTCCGGAGCCTCCAGATCGCAATCGGTGCTCCAGTGATGATTGAAGTTGCAGACTATGAGGTGGAACTCTCCATCTCCGGTAAGGTATGCCACACGACGAAAGCCGGGTGACACGTCTGCTTAGCGTGCCGATGGATCGAACGTCATTTTTCTTGAATATATAGTGAGTCTACGCCCGCACGACCGCGAACTGTACGCTGACTGTCGTACCCCGGGACGATGACCTCAATTTATAGCGCCTCCAGTCCAGACATGTTTACCGTTGCTTCGCTTGTTGTTGATTCCATTTCGAGCGCGTCATTCAACATTCCAGGATCGCTGTGTTCTAGCATCCAAGCCCTAAGCAATGCGACGTTACGGCGAGACGATACAGGTCTTATGCTGTCACGATTTTGAGCATACATTATGTCTAATTTTTTGAAAGCCGGGCAGCCATATTCCTCTTGTGCATCCACTATGTGCATGTGTTTGAGACAGTGTTTACCCAACCATCTTTTCTGTTCGCTTCCAGCAACTATTACAGTTCCACTCAAGTGAGTTGTCAAGATGGTGGAAAGACTGTTGTAGGGAAACAATCCGTGTTCCCATTTTAAACTATGAAAATTTTTAGTGAGCCACGCATTACTTCTCCGGTATTTACGACTAATGTCTCTCCACTCAAACGGCGGTTTGAATGTTCGCGTAATTATGTTCCCCTCAGAGTCAGCAATGCTAAGTTCCTTGGTAATAAAGCCATACTGAGAGAAAAATCCTTGCAGATTAACATACTTCATGGTGGCTGAGACACGACTGAGCCTCTACTATGCTTAACCCAGTATTTTAACAGCTTTGTCTCGTGGATTATAGGAGACAAGTCTGTCGTGCAATATTATTGCAAATGCTTGTGTTAAGATCGGTAGGTTGTCTGAGCTTGTGATCTCCAACTTGCAATCTATGATATTCGAAGGTATTTTCTCAGCTTGACGGCTTACATCAAACATGAATAACGTAGCCAGTTCCTTAAACTGATGAGGGTCAAGCAAAGGTGCATTCTGCTTTCCATAGTAAGACTCTTGAAAATTTGAATACATATCATATGCGATTAAGTAAAATCCATTGTCGAAGTTTATGTCCAAATCCGTGTATGGATAACTTTCTGAATTCAAGAATAGTTTTATATTCTTTATGTTGCAGTGGTCAAACCTCGATTTATCGGCAGCCATTACATTATGTTTAGCCGATTGAAAGCCGACTATTATGTATCGTGGTTTTTCCATCGAGAAGCTTGTCTTTACTGACCAGCTGACATTTTGTGCTTGTGGCATGCTGGGATATGTTTCAACAGACCAAGATCTAAATGCTATATCTATATTTCTGCCTTTCTCCACAAGCTTAAGCAGTCGCGTGCGTTCCGCTGGAGACACTTGGATGTGTGGTACGGCCCAATCGATAGAGTTTATGGTTAAATTAACTGCTTGAGGCTGCGCACTCGCATCTACGATCGAGTTAATGTACGTATTTTCTAAAACTATAATTAACTCTTGTTTGGAGTTTAGAAGTATACGGTGATAATCCTCAGCAAAGCCGAGGAGATGGCTTAGCGGAACACAGATTTCGAAAACACCATCGGCTGTTAGAGGCAAGCTATAGTTTTCCTCGAGACACCATCCCTCCATTTTGCTGATGGCGTATTCATCACGAGTTCGTGAAAGATAATTCTTCACTGTAGATACCACTCCTAGTGATCTGGTCTGGTCTATAAGAACGCCGTTCAGTTCAAATCCTATCCGATTGATCATATGTAATACACCATTGTTTATAATCTTTGCATGGTCCGGTTTCCGTCCGTCTGCCTTTACGAGTTTTCCACGTATACGCAAAAAGGATTTTGAGATGTTTGTGTATGCATCATGATTTTGAATCACTATACGGATTTCAGAGTTGGGGGCATAGGGTCCATTTAAGTATGGTTTGTAAATATGCAGTTCAGTTTTTGAAATAGAATCCTCAAATTGTGGTGCTTGCTCGACTTCAAGAACGGTGTTCTCCATGAGGATAAACTCTAAATCCAAGTTTTTTAAGGAATCTCACGTTAACAGATGTTAGCCGCTTGATGTCTCGTCGTCTACTGGATAAGGACACACCTGAACCACTCCATTTATGCTTAGAAAAATATTTCACTCCCATTGTTTTTTCAAATGCAGTCTTAGAGTTATTTCTTCCTTTCTTAGGTTAACTAAGCGTCCTTCCTGATCGACTATTTGAATGTCGAGCTCCGATATCGATTGAACGGTAACTGGGACATAAATGAGCGTGGTAGGTCGTTCATTTATCTTATATCCCGGAGGTACTATGGGGGAAAATTCATGAATAGTATTGTTTAATTTACCATTCAAGTATGTGTGTCCCACAGCATTGCTTGTAATTCGTATAACATTCACGGGGAATATATTTACAGGATTTGTCGATTCATGCAGCTCACCTGGTTTGTATACTTGAGAAGAAAATCCAAGCATTTCACCTAATGTATTTTTTCCACTAAAATCCACATGTATATTGTTGCTGAACATTATGCACTGTAAGGTGTTGGGGTTGCCTCGTAATAGAAATGTTGAATCTGCAGGTAGGTTCTGTTTTATGTAAGCTTCCATGTCACTTATTTCATATGCACCTGTTGGTAATTTCATTTCATGATGTTCATTGTTTGCGATGTATCGAAAAACTTGATTATTTTCATCAATGTTCGGTATCGAGTTATATGTTGTCAGATCGATCAATGCCATTGTCCACTCTCCATCCAATTGCAAGGGAGGGAAGTAGTAGGTTCTCATAATCGAGCTCTTCCCAGTTAAAATTAATGTTATTGACATTTTGTCTAGTTTACACTGCGTCTCGCGTTGTGTGTGGTCTCTCTATAAACACTCTGTCGCATATGTGGCTTATGATAACACTAATGCTTCTTATATATTGATACTAAAAATCTTAAGCATAAGTGACCGCAATTCCATGAATGCAACTTTTGTTGTCTGTCATAATTATAGGTTATGTTGCACTTGTTTAAATATCGTATCAGTTTCACTGGTGGAGGCAAGTCTCCGAAGCTATCGTAATATTCAACGTTAGGACCGGTCTTGACATAAGCAGTCCAATGCGTTCCCGGTCCTTTGGATGAGTCTAGATTCAAAATAGCACTTTCATTACGCAATGGTTTCTTAGGTAGCGAATCGCGCATGTATATTTGTCTAAAGTATGGTATTTTCAATTCTTTTATCGCCTTCATTAACTCGAGGTTTGTAAGAGCTCGCTTTGGTAAGTTTTTGATTATCGCTTCCTGCTCCCGCGATTTTTCTTTCTTCTTCTTCCTCTTCGCTTTCCCCCACCACCCGACTGTGGGTAGGGGCGTAGATAAAGTCCTGAACCGTTTTTTGCTGCACGTGCTATCGCTTGCATATGTGCCTGACTCCGGACATCGGAAACGGTTTTAGCAACACCCGCAGCTCCACCAATTAAGCTGCCTAATGCAGCGAGTGCTGGAAATATAAATGGTAATAGACCACCCTTCTTCCCCAGGGCTTTCCTGACAGATTTACGGTTTCTCTTCTTTGATGATGATGAAAATCTTAAACCTGCACCAAGCTTACGTTTCACTCTCATAATATTGTTAACGGTCCACGCGGATACTCTCTGTCCAAATTTAGTTTCGGGAGACTTTCTAATCTTCTCGGCCGTGTCAGCTAATATTTTATCCGCTTTATGTCTTTCAGCCAAGTTATTACTATTCGCATACACAATATCGTGAAGACGACACGCCTCGTCTAGTGCATTCACACCACGATCACCTCTTGCTAGTCTCTCGGCTAGTCTCGTGCCAGGTCCACAGAAATTGTAGCCCGGAAGATGTGCCTCGAATGGTAGCTTATTTATAACAGAATTAACTAAGCCTGAACCTCTCTTCCGTCTCATACAAGACATATCAAGACACTGAGTGGTTTCACTATAAGGATGACTGTTTTATAGTGTTTAGGTTTAGTATTAAGAATGGAGGTTGTTCAACAACAGCTCGCTTTACCAATTTCACTAATTGATGATGATGTGTTTAGTAAAACTGAAGAACGTCATGGATCTCTGTTACCAAATACCATACGGTGTATAGTGTCAGGTCCTTCGAATTCTGGCAAAACTTGTCTTATTCTTTCACTTCTAGAACACCCCAATGGGATACGTTTTGAGAATGTGTATTTATATAGCAAGTCCCTAGAACAACCAAAATATCAACGTTTAGCCCATGTGCTGGAAAATGTCGGGGGAGTGAAATTTTTTAAATTTCGAGAAAATGCTGATGTTTTAGACCCCAGTCAAGCCCTCCCCAACTCTGTGTTAATCTTCGATGATGTTGCTTGTGATAAACAAAGCATTGTTCAAAAGTATTATTCTATGGGGCGACACCACAAGATCGACTGTTTCTACTTGGTACAAACTTATACCCAAACCCGAAAGCAATTAGTGCGAGATAATTGTAATCTAATAATTTTGTTTAAAATGGACGATCTTAATCTAAAACATGTGTTTTCCGACCATGTCGGTACAGATATGAGCTTTGAGAGATTTAAAACTCTTTGCGGTCACTGTTGGAACAGTCCTAATGAGCATGGTTTCATTGTGATAGCTAAAGATTTTCCTCTACATAAAGGGCGTTACAGATGTGGTTTTGATCAGTTTATTGTGATAGGTTCATGAATCATGATGTCAAAGTTCGGTGGTGGTGGACTTAAACGATCGCACGACTCATGCATGACGTTTACTCGTGAAGGGGACTGCGACTTAAGCTGGAAACATTTGAAGAGAGTTGGTGATCCTAAACAAGATGGTGATGCTGCTAATAAGAAGTATGTTGACGCAGTAAGCGGGGCTTTTACACATGCTTTGCATTCGATGACTGATGGTATGACACGACAAGTTACAGATATCAACAGATCACTTACTGTAACAAGAGATGTGCAAGTGGGGATTATGGAGTTCTTGCGCAATATGGAGGCTAAAGAACAGCATTTAATTGTTCAATTAAATGAAAGTCTTTCAGCTGTGTCGACAAAGTTGGGTGATATGTGCACCTCGTTGGAGAGCAGGTTAGATTTATTCGCACAAACATTTATAGAGGAACTAAATGATGCACTAAATGCTAACATGGTCGAGATGGTATTGAAAATTAATGCTGGAATTGTACAACAGCTTTCACAAATGAATCGCACTGTTGGTGTTTTGACGATTACTCCTGATGAATATTCTCGCGGTGTGTTGTCTAAGAAACCTTCACCTCCAAAACCAGCACCTGCAAAAACAGCATCTTCAAGACCAGCACCTCCAAAACCAACACCTCCAAAACCAGCACCTCCAAAACCAGCACCTCCAAAACCATCAAGCTCTAGACATGCCTAGATCACTCACGTATTGATGCTAGTTGTATATAAAAGGGTGATATGCTATCGCTAACTCTGCAGTCATGTCTCTTGAGGCTAGTAAGTTGGAGCACGTCATAGAAAATGTTCGTGCAAAGTATCTACTTGCCAAACGAGCTCGTTTGGAGAGGGATGCAATTAATGAAGAAATATTCAAGTCTGTTAATTCGCGTTTGGATAAACTTGGACCTACTACATCGCTCGCACAGTCTATCGATACTGTGAAGCAGGATTCTGCGGAAGAAGCTACTGTGAAACAATATTTAGAATCAAGCGACAGTGATGACTCGAACGCTATTCCTTTAAAACATCACGGTGTTCCATATGATGATTCTTTAGGTGGAGTGCAGTCTTATTTGCAGAGCTACAACCTTCGCTCTGGTGATGGAACCTATGGTGTATCTAAACGACATAACCGCTGGTTTTTAGGGGACACGGAAGTATTTTTTCACGATAACAATATGATTCGCGTTAAAGATGAACTGATACAACCTGCTCCTGGTTTATTTGAACTTTTATTTCGCAGAGAGCCGCATACGTACTCGGAATCGGCCCTTAAACAATATGGTAATCTACTAGAGCTTACAAATGCTTATTTTAAAAAGAATGATCCTGCAACAAATCTCTATAAAAGCACGTCACATGCGAAATTTGATATCATTAAGCAACTGTTTCCACATATTGGTTCGCAGCAACGAGGAAGTGGATTGTTACATAAAACATTGGATTTAGGTCGTAAACGAGAGTTCATTTATTGGAATGATCCGAATGAGATAGTAGATCGACTCAGGTTGTTAATGGCCTCGCAGGCTTCTGGCCACACCGGACACAATAACGAAATCCTTTCGATACTTGAAGAGTTACAAGAATCAGGATACATTGCAAAATGAGCGACGCACAGCGTGGGATTGCATACGAGCTTCACCGAGGCAAACGTATTATATTTCCTCGCAGAAGGGTTTTAACATATGGACTCCATGATTTACTACAGATTGATTTGGTAGAAATGATACCATACAGTAAAGTGAACAGTGGTTACAAGTACATCCTGACTGCCATAGATGTGTACAGCAAACGTGCTTATGCAGTTCCAGTTAAACAAAAGAAAGGTGTGATGGTTACTGCTGCCATGAGAAGTATTTTGAAAGAAGCAGGAAGTTTTAAAAGTATTCAAAGTGATGCGGGAACAGAATTTTATAACTCAACTTTCAGAGCTCTTATGAAAAGAAAAAATATTAATCATTATTCCACTCACAGTGAGATTAAAGCAAGTGTGGTAGAGCGGTTTAATAGATCTCTAAAATCGCTGCTTTTTCGCGAGTTTTCAGCTCAAGGAAATTATAAGTGGCTTAAAATTTTACCACAAGTTCTACGTGTCTACAATAACAGATTCCACCGCACCATTGGCATGGCTCCGAATCAAGTGAAGGATGACTCTTTGCTACAAAGTGTTTACAAATATGTAAAGACAATTGACCCTAGAAAACCTAAGGCTCGTGTGGGGGATCATGTACGCGTGTCACGAAACAAGAAAGTTTTTGAAAAGGGGTTTACACCGAATTGGTCTCACGAAGTGTTTAAAGTAACAGCTATGAGGTCCAGCTTTCCGCGTGTGTATAACTTGAGTGATATGGATGGAAATGAAATACAAGGTGTTTTTTATGCTTCAGAAATTCAAATTACAAAATACCCCGATACATACTTGGTAAATAAAATTCATCGAAAGCGTGGTGAAAGATTCCAGGTGTCTTGGAAGGGGTTTCCCGATACCGTGAGGACATGGGTAAGGAGAAACGATATGGGAGTTTAAGATTACATATACACATTTTATTTTACCTTATTGCTTGTTCTCAATCGAAGCATATTCTATGGAATCGTTTGTGTGGGCTGTTGTTGAGATTCTATTCCTGCAATGTATTTATAATGTGTGGACTACTTCCTGAACACGACCCAGCACTCTGCAGCTTGGGATCAACAAGCTGTGACGTCAGCCCGCGCTGGGCGCCTCATTGGAATGTGTAGCGCGACATCGGGGTTGCATGTCATCTTTCCGTCAAGACCCGGTCAACTATAGTCTTCATTCTGTCTCTGACAATTCCATAATGAACATGGCTGCTTTTGAGGAAATGCGCGATTGCATTGAATATGCGCTTCATGCTTGCATCGGCATGAATATAGATGCGATAGTACACCATCTAGAGGTCTCCGCGATCAATTTGTTCGCTGCATTTCCAGAGGAATACGAGTTTCTAACATACCTTTACAACGGTATTATAGCATGCTTTGAAGCTGTAATGGAGGCTCAAGAGCAAGTGGAGCCAGATGATGGAGTGGACAGCGGCTTCGGAGAGAGTGACGGTGAAGCATAATGCTTGCGCCCTTGTTAAACATGGAAAATAGGCCTCTCGGGGAAACTCGCCATGTATAAAAAAAAGGAGTTAACGCATCTAATGCTGTACCTCCTGAGACATAGTCTCTAAGGTGATGTGGAAAGCAGCATACCACTATAAATTCAAACACAAGTTTTTTTTTTTTTTTCAGCTTACACTCCAGAGAATCTTCCGCCACGTCGAGACGAAGAGAATGAGACTACACATCATAGTTATAAATTCACTATCACTAAATAATAATAATGAGCTTACACTATTATTAAATGCATTACAGGAAAGCTAACACTAAAGTATGCCTATAAGAAAAAATTTCTTATGCCTGCTTCTGATGCATATAAAGGAACACATATCATGATCATTCAATATGGTGCACTCTGTGCATGTAAGGGAACAATCTTTTCGGTGCACTCTGTGCATGTATTGGAACGAGTCCTTGGGTGTATCATGTGCTTCCAAGATGGTGGGGCTGTTGAATCCAATATGGCGGAGAATTGTTTAAAGGTTGTAATATTTTTTTAAATTTAAATATCGCGCCCTCTGGTAGCAACACTTGTTACTAAATATATCGATTAGCATTCGACCTATCGAATGGTGCTGCGCCCTGGCAGCTGAAATATGAAATAAAAGTAAATATATCGATTAGCATTCGACCTATCGAATGGTGCTGCGCCCTGGCAGCTGAAATATGAAATAAAAGTAAATATATCGATTAGCATTCGATCTATCGAATGGTGCTGTGCCCTGGCAGCTGAAATATGAAATAAAGATGGCGACGGTGGCACACTCTGGTAGCTAACTTGAGAATCAAGATGGCGGCGCCTCTGGCAACTCATTTTTGAATTTGCCGCGCGATACTAGCGACATCTACCAGCCAACTTGAGAACCAAGATGGCGGCGCCTCTGACAACTAATTTTTGAATTTAGCGCCATCTGGTAGTCTGTGCTGGAATTAAAGATGGCGGCTGTATAATAATTTTTAATTTCAAATGTGGCGCCTTAGGTATGCATTAAGGAAGGCAAAAACACCCTCCCCCCATTTATCATAAACTTGCCGTCAGTACATAGCATATATAGATTATTTATTCCACCATATTCCAATTGGTCTCGTGGTCTAGTGGTCAAGGCGTCCGCCTCGTAACCACGACATCCTGGACGTTTTCACGTCCCATGGATCGAATCCCAGCCTCGGCACTGAAAATATTTTAGTTAAAATAAAATAATATCTGCTGCTACCTGGTGGCGACCAACAGAACTATATGACGTCACACAAGATGGCGGCCTCCAGCAGCCGAAACAAGATGGCGACCAGGAAAAATCAAGATGGCGGCCTCCAGCAGCCGAAACAAGATGGCGACCAGGAAAAATCAAGATGGCGGCTTCCAGCAGACGAAACAAGATGGCGACCAGGAAAAATAAAGATGGCGGCCTCCAGCAGACGAAACAAGATGGCGACCAGGAAAAATCAAGATGGCGGCCTCCAGCAGACGACACAGAATCATGTCGTCATGATTCGAAGTTGGTGGAAATTTCTAGAAATACAAAATGGCGGATTTGCGGATTTGTGAATTTGCGGATTTGTGAATTTGCGGATTTGTGGATTTGCGGATTCGCGGATTCGCGGATTTGCGGATTCGCGGATTTGCGGATTTGCGGATCTCCGGATTAGCCACTGGATTAGCGGATTAGCCACTGGATTAGCGCATAAAAGACTGGATTTGCACATAAAAAACCATAAAAAATGCATAAAAAACCATAAAAAATGGGATAATCCCCGGATTACCCCGCTCCCCCCTCGCCTATGTTCCAGAGTCGGCACGCTCTCCCTACTCAGGCTATTTTCAATTACCCTTTTATAAACCTGGGAATTCTGCGGGTTTCCCGAGGCCGCCGCGCGGAGTGGTGCGAATAAACATCGTCTTTAAGGAATTTTTGGGCGCTGAGTCAGCTCAAGGTAACACGACACTTCCAAACCCACCAGTCGGTTCCAAAAAGTCTGTCAAGGGTATAAAAGCAGCGACGCCGGCCTCGCGAGAGTTCCGAGAGAAGAGCGAAGAGCGGAGCAGCGGAGAGAGTCTCCCCCTCGGGGAGTGATACTGGCGATACCCGTGCGATCAGCGAGAGGTGACGTAGGTAAGTTACCCTTGCTGAGCGAACCAGATATATCGAAAGGCAATACCTGCGAATAAAGGCCTGGCGGGGCAGTCGGGTGGGACGAGCGATAGTTGGGCACTGTACTGTGGCGCGGCGTGGGGGAGTGTGCGAAGGAAGTGGGTATAGGCAGACAGAAGAGCGAGCCACTGTCGTGCCAAGCTCCAGTGGAAAGTGTTAATATTTCAATGACCAGTGTAAGACTAATTATTGTGGACAGAGATCTTAAGTGCATTAATTCAATTTATGGTGTAGACATTAGTAACAAATAAAGCTGAACCAATTTATTGGGCTATACCTTATGAACCCAGTTTTCTCCCCACATTATACTCGCAACGATATTATAGAACAATAGTTTCAAAACTGCCAGGCCTACAGTAACTGCAATAACCGATGTGTTTTGAGAATATTATAAGATATATTATGTACTCATAACATCAATTCTATACATAACTGTATTAAAATACAGAATATATTATGATTATTCATAACTATATTGGAACAAAATATATTTCTGTTATTATAATCAATATGATTCACGCTTACTGCAATTCCCAGAACTATGGAATCTTCAGCTCCGGATAAAAACGCAAGGCTACATACGAACGCAAAGCTGTATACGTTTGGCTTTCAAACTCCTATAGAGCTAGACATTCTAGAAATGTATTATGCATGTCCTAGGGCCATACAGAGCGTGCTTTGTGCCTATAGGCCCATAAGTCCTTGAACATTAGGAACTTCAGCATTTATAAAACAGTTCGCATAATACTTTTAGTTATGTTCAGAATCTCCTGGCATGCTATTTTTGATTACTATAAGGCGTATTAAAAGCATAAAGGAAAAAATTACGAACATAAGACCATCAATACAGACAATACTACAAATATTCACTATCATATTAAAATAAAAATAGTCAAAGTAAGATCATACGAAACATGCTTTATGCTTACCACTTAGCCAAGAGTCTGTGAACTATTTAACCTCTATTCCTTAGTACATTCTTGACTGCATAGAAATCCCTATTCACTATCATCGACGCGCACTTCAATGCAAATTTAAACGCATATTTTGTATAGCTATGCTGTCAGCCTTTTTTATAAGACACATCACTTGGTATCGTGTCAGTAGGCGATGTAACGAAATTCCATATTGGACTCAAAAATGACTCAAAATGACTTGAAATTCCTAAAAATTTCCCATTTTTAAGAAAAAAATTCCCATTTTCAAGGAAAATTTCAAGTTTTTGTTCTTAATAATGTCAACGGCTACCTTCAAAACATTGTCAGATATAACCAACAGCACACTGAGAAAACTTTCGCGCGTTTTCCTTAATATCAGTAAATCACAAAAAAAAAAAAAAAAAAAAAAAAAAAAAAAAAAAAAAAATGAAAAATAACAAAAAATTCAGGCTTGTACTAGAACTCTATCCTTGCTCAACAACAGACAATTTCACAAGCTGGCAGAATCTGTTTTTGTAATTTTTCATAATTTTTTAAATGTTTGTTATAATTTTTTTTGTGACTTACTGATATTAAGGAAAACGTGCGTTAGTTTTCTCCGTGTGCTCCTGGTTATTTCTGACAATATATTGATGATTCCTCCATGTGATCCTTATATTTCCTGTGGATTCTTTAAGTACTTCTAGTCATTCCTGTGGTTTCTCCACGTGCTTCTGGTGTATGTGAGAAATTGATCTCTGAATGAAAATTTTTTTACTTAGTGAGTCACTGCAATCCCACTTAAAATAAATCCCGTTTCCCACTTAAAATAAATAAATGATATTTATCTGCATACAACACGTGACGCCATTTGTTGGCAAGAATCGGGACTACTTACAGAAATTTCCTTTTGCATGAGACATATTAACTCTTGCAGTTGAATGGAGACCAAGACAGTTAACATCAAGTAGTCTCGTAACCACGTAAACTTGTAGACTTGTAGCCCAGTAGTCTTGTAGTCCTGTAGTGTTATAGCTTCGTTGCCTCCTAGTCTTGCAGCCAAATAGCATCTAGGCCTAAACAAATTTAGAGCCAATAACTGTTGGAGCCAAAATATTAATGTAACTAATGACTTTTGGAGCCTAAAGACTAATTTAGCCAATGACTTTTGAAGCCAATGACTTTTGAAGCCAATGACTGTTGAATTCAATTCCTGTTGAAGCTAATGACTGTTGGAGCCAATGACTGTTTGAGCCAAAAGACTATTGGAGCCAATGACTGAAGGAGCCAATAACTGTTGTAGCCAAAAGTCTGTTGGAACTAAAGACTTTTGGAGCCTAAAGGCTGATGGAGCTAATGACTGTTCGAGCCAATGACTGTCGAAGCCAATGACTGTTGGAGCCAATGACTGTTGTAGCCAAAAGTCTGTTGGAGCCAAAAGACTATTGGATCCAATGACTGATGGAGCCAATAACTGTTGGAGACAATGACCGATGGAGACATTGACTGATGGAGCCAATGAATGTTGGAGTCAATTACTGTTGGAGGCATTATATTCTGTCTTAAGTTGACGATTGCATCCTACTGATTTGAATGTATGCAGTTGGGAGTACTCCCGCGGCGGAGTTTCCGGGTGATAGTGCCGCGGGTGCGGCAGAGTGGCGAAGTCCTTGGACGAAGGTTCCAGGGCAGGGAGTGAGTGAGTTCAGTGGAGTCGGGAGTTTTCCCGCGGCGGAGTTTCCGGGCGATAGAGTCGCGGGCGTGGCGGAGTCCCGAGCGAAGTTGCGAGCGAGGAGTCGAGCGGATCCTCGGCGTAGGGGAAGTGCGTCAGCGGCGGCGGAGTGTGGTGACGGAGTCCCACGGTGGAGACCCACGAGGGGTGCTGCGGCGAGAGTGGCGCCAGAGGTGCGGCCCAGCGAGGTGTGTGAAACGAGTGACTGGTGAATATACATTTATTTAAGTGTAGTTAATTATTTGCCATCATAGAAGATTAATTGTAAGTGACATAAGTAGTGGCCATCAATAAAACTGTATAGTGTAATAAAATCTTTAATTGGGCTATCCTTTACGAACCCGCGGTAAATCGTAACAATATAGTTTTGGATATACGCCATTGCTGAATACGCTGTATGTCAGAAGAAACTTCAATAACAGACAGTAAATATAAATATGGAAACCTACTGAAAAAATGTAATAATCAGTCGATGTCAAAAAATGGAATACATATACAGCACAAAATATCCGTGGGAGAAATGAGTCAAAACAGCATTAGAGCTGAGGAAGACACAGTGGGCTAACAACGACGTTATATAAGCAACAAGAACAGTAAATAAACGCGAAAAAGAACTTGGACAGAACAAGACAAACATAATAACCCAATATGATACTAAACCGATAAAATTGACAACAAAACGACAACACAGAGATGCAAAAAGAACCCAGTTATATGACAAAATAAATCATCTGGACACCACAGCGATGACAGCACAGACGAACACCGCAGGCAACTGTTTTGTCGTGCATCTGTTTTGTCGCACAACTTTTGCCTACTGTGTTCGTCTGTGCTGTCGTTGTCATTGTGGTGTCCAGAAAGGCTGTTTTGTCACATCGATGGACTCGCCTATGGGTCTCAGTATTGTCGTTGTGCTGACCATTTTATGTGTTTAGTAGTATCGTTAGGTTATTCAGTTTGTCGTTGTGTTGTTCAAGGTAGTTTTTGTTTTTATTTACGGTTATTGTCGCTAATGTCTCGTCATTGTTAGGCCACTGTGTTCGTGTGCTGTAATATTTTGTTTTGACTAATTTAGCTGACATCCCTTGTTTACTCTATGTGTTCGTATTTATCATTCTTGTCTGTTATTGAGGTTAATTATGACATAAAGTGTAATCCGTAATGGCATATGTTCAACACTAAATCTCTAATTAATCTTGCGTATTGCAAGAGCAATTGAAAGATCGTACTAATGTTTTATTCAGCATTTGTTTGTTTTGTTTTTAAGAGTGACAGCGGTGCCGACGTCCCGATCCGGGTACATCACGGAGCACGACAAGTACGAGGGACTGGTGAGACTCGTGGGCGAGAGACATGTCAACATGTCCATCACGCCCTTCCTCATCAGCAACCACAAGAGACTCGACCTCATGCAGTTCGTGGGCTTGCCCTCGCGGATGTTCAGGTGCCCGATCACAACGAGGGCATTTACTTAGTCCTTTCAGTCTATTTTTAACGCTCTGTTCATTGATTTTTATAAAATAATTCTTATATTAAACATTATTTATATTGTCATTTTATTAAAATTATAATTGGTATTTTTTATGATATGCAAGAATTAAAATAAAGGTGTTAGTTAAAATATAGGATACTACAGTTTAATGTTACAATTTTAAAATTATGTCAGAAATGGTTAAAGCTGGTTCTCTTTCCCCATGTTGGTTCTTTTCTTTTCTTGACATTACTATAATTTAGGGAATTTCCTGGTAAATTCATTATGATAGCTCTCTTTCATTTAATGTTTCTTCGCGATTTTTGTCGACAAATAATTTTAATTTTAATTTTGTCTAAAAACAGTATAATTCCACCTTAGAGCTAGCAAATAGCTTCTAGTAAATATCTGGTGAAAAATTTTGTGACCAAGCAACGAATAAAAAGTGCATTTACTATAATCTGACAGGAATGGACCTTAAGTAAGAGAAATAATAAGAAAATGGAAATACCAACGTGAAGAGTGAGATCGAGTTTAACCGTTAGTAAATAATGTTCAAACCAGTAAACATGCCATACAGGAATTCCGGGAATTTTATTGTTGGTCCTATGTTGGCCTGCAAAAAACATTTCTCTCAAAATTGCCAAATACAAAATAACGAATTCGCCATGTTCGCTTTAAACTTTGAAATTTAATCGCCTATGTGATATATGTTTACTAATTTTGAACTTATGAGTTATTAAGTATTTAAATGATAACATTACATATGTATAAATTAGTGGTGACATTTTGTATTTGTTTTGTATAGTTTAAAAAAAACATATTTAATAAAATTGCTATATATTTAAAAAGTCAGACAAATTAAATACATTTTTAAAGATTCTAGTGTCACTCATATTCAATTGTCTATGAGTGCGAAAAAAAATTTAACGATCAATGCATCCGAGTTGAAACCTGCCAAACATCAGACTTGTCAATCAAGATGGTAGGAACCTCACCGTGAACAAAGCTGGACTCACGGTCGTGTCATCTGGACTCCACATATATCTGCAACCATTCTAATAATATGCTCGTCAAATCAAGAATCATTTACTATACTAACCAAGCCAAAACCATATTAAAAAAGAATCACAATAAATAAGGAAGCGCATTTTGAAGCAATTACAAAAAAATAAAATAAGCACGTTATACACGCACTGGACACGACGTCTACTCGTAATTATACACCCAGGACAAGAAGTTTACACACTCAAATTGGACACACAGTACACACAGAACCCAAACACAGTACACGTACTGGATGTACAATACAGACGGTACACACCCACTGGACGCAGAGTACACACAATACACACACTAGACGTACAGTACAAACAGTAGGCTACATGTACAGTAAACACAGAACACACAATATACGCACTAAACGCACAGTACATACATTACGCCCTCTGGAAATTTTAAAAGCCACATGTGGTTTTGCAAAGGACGGGTTGAACTTTCATTAGATACAAGCTATATCTTCTGTGGCAGAACATTTGCAAATATTCCAAGGGCAAAACGTCATGCAGTATACCACTGTCCTTTTAATAAAATCGATAATTCTTCTCTGTGTGAAAAATTTGATGTATCAATGAGACGACCTGATAAACTGAAAATACATTTAAATAAATGTAAATGACCCGCTTTAATTCGTGGGTAGCAGATGCAGAAATCGTGAAATTGTTCAAGACTTTAGTAATTTGCTTTTTTTGTACTTGTTGTAGTTTAGAATTTATGTTATAAAGTTTATGTCTGTATAAGAACTTGTGGTGTTTTATTTCTCGAGCCTATCAACTTTTTGGTACTTTTAATTAAATTACCATTATTTTTACATTGACCAAGTATCTAACCGAGGAAGGTTAGTAAATAAACGAGTGATTTATTTTATGTATTTTGTAATTTATCCCGTTTTTATGGCTAAATAATTACAAATTTCCAAGATGGTATCCAAATTGAAAAATGGCGTGCACCACAGTAGTAATAAATGATAACTGCACTCTAGTGGGTAAAATTTTAACTAACATGTCGGTAGCACATTCTAGCGGATGAAAACTAGATGGTGGCCTCAATCAGTTGAAAACAAGATGGCGGACATGACGTCATACCAGCTGGTGATATATGTACCTTGGCATAAGTGGTGGAGGTCAGTATTTCGGTGGCTTCCGTGTAGGAATAATGTTTCGCGATTTATAAATTTTTGCCCTCATTAGGTTTGAGGATATGTACAGTAATTGTATTATTAATAATATTTTATTAAAATGTGATAAATTATATTTTTATAATAAATTTTGAAATTTTTCTTGATTTCTAGATAAAAAATAACGTATTTTCAAGAAGGCAGCCGTAACAAAAATTGCAACATTAGGGAGTGTTAGATGACGGTATGTTCAAGAATACAAGAAGGTGGATCCAAGATCCAAGATGGCCACCGGGGTCCATAGGTCAAAGTCAAGGTGTTCCAATATGGCCGCCGTTACGTCAGATGGCGGTTGGTCACTGAACCTATTCACATCCACAGCCTGGTGTCTGGGCTCGGATGCCTATTTATAAACTACTATTGTTTTAAACGTTATTTAATAACTTACATATTTTTATTTTATATAAATATATAAATATATTTTTATTTTAAACACTTCAGAAAGGAATTAGCATAAAAGTATATTTTAAAAAGTGAAGTTATTGGTATCCAATAGGAGGTAACTAATTTTGAATTCTATTATTAATATGGCAAATATTTCCTTACTCACTCCTCAACGGCTTACCTCCATGAATTTTTTTTAGTGTGCTGGTGACTCTAACCAAATTGTTTAGGAACGTGTAAATAAACTGTTAGGTTTGCTTGGCTATCATTCGCTCAAGACACCAATTTGTTACTAAAAAATAATTAAATATTTAATAACTTTCCATGTTTTAGGCTGGTAGCTGTCTTCCGGCAGCCGCGAGTGGGTGTAAGCTATTACGCGCTGCTGAAGGCCTTCTCCCCGAGCCTGTGGGGGTCCGTGGCGCTGGTCTGGGTCCTGGCGGCGCTGCTCCTCCGCCTGCTGGCATGGGCGACTGCCGAAGAGCGCCAGGACCTCCAACAGGAGCGACAAACGTGGAGCGATGTCCTGCTGCTCGTCGTCGGCGTCCTCGCGGAGCAAGGTCAGAGCGACGCGAACAAGGTCAATGCCAAAGTTAGGGTGACGGGAACATAACGAGAACACAGAGCAGAGCTAAAGTAAGGATGACAGGAATATAACGAGAACACAGGGCAGGGCTAAGGTCAAAGCAACAGGAATACAAAAAATCTTTTTTGACAGAGTGTAATAAGATTTCGAAGTATCTATTTCTTCTGGAAATATTTTGAAAACATCTAAATATTTCTGGAGCATGATGTAGCCTACATAACATATTATATATTCACCAATATTCAAAATAAGATGGTTTTATTTTTCCTCATATTCCATGCAACGAACATATTTTGAATGTTTTAACATAATTCTTCCAGCATTGAATGTCTTAGCGATTTTCATATTATGCACACGAATGTATTTGTGCAATTATTCTTATTTCCAAACACTATTTTTCATCTCTTGCACTAATACTTGGTTGTATATATATAAATATATATATAAAAATATATAAATATATATAAATATATATATAAATATATATAAATATATATAAATATATATATAAATATATAAATATATATATATGGACAAAGGTGTAAGGTAACATTAACATGGTTGTTAATAAATTCTTATGAATTTGGTATTAAAAGACCCACATTTTTTTTAAATTTCAACCCATGTTTTTAAGGTAACAATTCGTTTCATCAAACATAGTTTTATACAAGAGTTTGATAAAGTTGAGGTATTTTGCTATAAATTATGATTGATTTGATAATATATCTATTAAAAATGTATTGACATTTTATCTTTCTAACTTTGTTATTTTCTCCCCTTACCGTGGTTTGTATTATCAAAAATTGTTTCAGACAAAAGTTTTACTTAAAAATTAAGAAATTTATGCATAATTTGTACGAATTCTATGTTGTGTCTACGAAGGGAGTTATGAATTTTTTTATACCCCTCAATTTTCAACCCCTTGCAGAAACAGTTCGGTTAATCAAAAATTGTTTCAGACAAACATTTTAATAAAAATTATAAGTTTTCCAAAATATCTAAACGAAATGGATTTGTGCCTACGAAGGAAGTTATGATTTTTTAATCCTTCAAACCTTGTTTATTCTACAATTTAAAGTAATGGTCGGTTTTATAAACAATTATTTCAGATGAAAGTTGCAAATAGTAATTTAAGGTTTTACAATAAAACAGAATGGATACAACAGTATACACGGTACGTAAATTATGAATTTTCTTAATTATACCACTTTATTATTTCAACACTCCACAAAATTGCTTCGTCTTATGAAAAATTGTTTAAGAGAGAAAATTTAGATAAAAATGATAAGATTAACAAACAATTTGAACGGGTTTAGTAATTTACCTCTTAAGGGAGTCATAAATAGTTTTTAAGTGCTAACCATTTTTAATTTCAACCCCTTGCAGCAATGGTTCTCTAATATAAAATTGTTTTAGACAAAAGTTTTAGATAACAAAAATTAATACATAATATGTACGAATTCGATGTCGTTCCAACAAGAGAGTTATGTTTCTTTTTGTCTTCCAACCCTTTTTTTTTAACCCTTGCAGTTATGATTGGTTCATTCAAAAACTTTTTCAGACAAAATATTTTGGCATTACTCCTACGATTTATAATACGATTAAAATGATGTGATATTTTCCACATTATGAAAGTTACAGAGATTTTTCTGTTATTCAAAAAAATATCCTACTTCTACCCCTTGCCCATTAACGAACTCGACCGAGAATTTGCACTATTATATTTAATGCATGAGTTTATAAACGATTTGTGAAAAAATTGAAACAGTTATGACCAAAAAGGTGATAAATAAATTAATAAAATCTTTTGAGTTGATAATGTTTTTCGGGTCTATGAACCATGAAATGAAAACTCTATATTTATATATTTCCCGAAAGTCACACAATTGTAACTGTTTCAAAAGGTAGTATTTATTTGAAATCTACCTAAAAGAACAAGGGCAGCACGGGAACATAATAAGAACACAGGTCAGTGCCATTGTTAGGGCAATGGGAACATAACGAGAATACAAGGCATAGCCAAGATCAGGGTCACAGAAACATAATGAGAACACAGGGCGGAGAAAAGGTCAGGTCGAAGGGAATATAACGTAAACAAGGTTTCAGGCGATGGGAACATAGGTAGAACAAATGACAGAACTAAATCAGAACGACAGTAACATAAAGATAACACAACTTGAAGCGAAGGTCAGGACGACGTGAATATAACAAGAACAAGGACAATGCCAAGTTCAAGTCGATAGTATCATATCTAGTATTCTGTGCAGAACTAAGGTCAGGGCGATGGGTACATAATGAGAACTCAGGGCAGAGCCAATGTCAGGACGACAGGAACATACCGAAAACACAGGGCAGAACCAAGATCATTGAGGTATGAATGTAATGAAAACAAGGGCAGAGTCAAGATCAGGGCGAGGGGATCATAACGAGAATACAGGGCAGAGATTAGGTCAGTGTGACAAGGAATTTAAATAGTACAATTGTAGTGACAAAGTTTAGGGCAGAGCCAAGGTCAATGAGATGGGAATCAAACGAGAACATGGGCAGAGCCAAGGTCAGGGCGGTGGAAATGTAACAAGAACACTGGGGAGAGCTTAGGTCAGGGTGATGTGAGTATAATGAGAAAAAGTGCAGTGGCAAATTCAGGATGATAGGAACATCTAGATAACACAGGGAAAATACAGGTTCAGGGTGACAGCAACATAATATTTACACAGGGCAGAGAAAAGGTCATAGCGACGGGAATATAATCAGATCACAAGGCTGTGCCAAGTTCAGGACGATGGAAAATAAGGAAGACACAGGACTTAGCTAAGGTCAGGGCGACATGATATAATGAGAGCACAAGGCCGATTCAAGTTTAGGGCAACAGGAATATAAGGAAAGCAAGGGTATTGCTAAGGTCAGAGCGACAGAATCATAACGTGAACACAGGGCAGAGTCAAGGTCAGGACGATGGGAAAATAGTTTTAACACAGTGCAGAGCAAAGATCGTGGCAACGGGAATATAATGAGAAAAATGATAGTGCCAAGTAAGGGCGATAGAAACAAAACGTGAACACAGGGCAGAGCCTAGTTCAGGGCGACGGGAGTATAACAAGAACAAGAATAGTGCCAAGGTTAAGACGATGGTAACATATGAAGAATTCAGTGCAGAGCTTAGATCAGGGCGACAGGAATGTAATGAGAACAAGGGCAATACCAAATTCAGGGCGACAGGAATAAAATGAGAACAACGGGCAGAGTTAAGGTCAGGGTCATGGGAAAATAAGATCAAGGAAAGTGTGAAGGTTGAGGCGCCAAGAACATAGCAAGGACAGAGGGCAAAGCTAAGTTCAGGGTGCCGGAATATAACTACAACAACAGCAGTACCAAGGTCAGGGTGACGGAACAAAACAATAACACAGGTTAGAACCATGGTCAGTGTCATAGAAAAAATATGAATTCACAATGCAGATTCAAGGTCAGGATGACGGGAATTTAACGATAACACAGGTTAGAGCTTATATCTGGGTGATATGAATTTAATGAGATTGATTGGCAGAGCCATTTTTGTATCCAGCTCAAAAATGTTAAAAGCGATGGGGGATTTTCGTAATTATATATTATGTGAGAGGAGATTCATTCCATGATGCCATACAATTTTAAAATAATATATAATTATAAAACAAAATTAGTTAAAATTAAATTTTTGAACAATTATTGGTGAGGATTAATTCAGTAGTAAAACATACGTCACTTCGTCCATCGTCCATCATTCTGATAGCTGCCGAGTGATTTACATTAGCCCGTTCGTCTGTCATATATTTTTTTTCTTTTTTAATGTTGCCAACTTCGAAAAAAATTAAATATATTAAGTAAAAAACTCTTGTTTTATTATATTTGTGAGATAATTATGAATTATAACTCATTAAACACAATATTTTTCACTCTGGTATTCATTTAGACTTGTTTGTAGTTAACATTTGTAATTAATTACTCTAATGTGACACTAAACTTTTTTGTTAAAATTACAGCTCTTTCGAATGTAGGCTAAAAAATATATTGGGTAGCAGCTAAACTATTAAAAATTTCAAATCTTATTACATAATAATATTTCGACTTGCAAAAACTTAGCTGACATTTGGAGGTTATAATTCCATTCATCCGACCTTCAAAAGTATGATGTTACGAAACTTTTAATGAATGGATGGATGGTATTCTCTGTCCATGTTATTGGCTGCAGGTCAGGTGACTGACGGACGTATAACGGACAGAGGTGGCACACTATTGTAATTTTGGCCTAAGCTTTTTTATTTAGGTACAGCTCATTACTCCTTATTTTCCCAATTGGGAACTGGGGGTGAGTTATCCTCTGGATACGCCCTTGAGTAGAGCCAAGATTTTATGGTTGCTTTAGTTAGTGTGGGAAAAGAGCTTCTGTTACAATATATTTCTTACAGGAGTATAGAACATAATAACACAATGACAGTGCCTTAAGGAATACAATGTGTTCATAAAGTTATGGTGCACTTTCGACCGGTCACCGGAAAGCAACGTAACAAGATATATAGAAACGTGATACCTTCGCCCAATAAATTGTAAAGTCTCCAAGTTGGCATGGTTGTTCAGGGCATTTGTTGCCCTACACACATAGAAACAATATTTTAGTTCTTCCCACACACTTTAAATTCTGGTGTAACAAAGCGAATAACATCTGTAATTCTCGGTTTGAAATGATTATGTCGCTGATATGCACACTATACACTTTTTGCTTCACAGGTAAAATTCTAACGGCGCGACGTTAGGTCCGGAGATCGTGATGGCCATGCCTTGACATCACCCATGCCTATCCCCGCTGGGGAATAATGTATCCAGAAACTCACGAACAAATATGGTGTAGTGTTAAGTATCGCCATCCCGTTGAAAAATGACACTTTTTGGAAATTGTGGCACTACATACAATTGCAAAATGTCAAGGCAGCTGTTTGTCGTCACAGTTTGCACCGAAAAATAAGGCCTATACTTTATCATGCATCAGGAAACACAAAACATTTACCTTAGGGGTTTTACGTTCGTACTCAATGTAGGCACGAGATTTTCAACAGCCAATATTCAGACGTTATGGCGAAGAACATGTCCACAAACATAGAATGTGGCCTCATCGCTAAACACAATCACCTTCAGATATCATTAATCCTTGTCGATCTCATCAAGCATATTCGTAACAAACGCGAATCGTGTGGGTCTGTCCGCTGGTTTGATAGTGTGTAACAGCTGCATTCTGTAACCTGATAAACGTAGGCGTTTCTTTAAAACCGTATTAACTGTAGTCTTGGTTATGCCTAATTCTCGAGCACACACGCGCACCGATTTTTTTTGGGGCTCCTTAGGTAGCTCTACCGTATAGCATCTACACACTCGTCACTTACCGATTGCCTAACGGAACAGGGTGTGTCCAACAAACTTCCAGTACCCTTGAACTGCTTAGCCCACCGATTAATATTATACCTATGTGGTGGTTCTGCGTTTTACATGCGACGATATTCACATGAACTTGGGCCACTGATTTTAATTTAAAAAGCCACAGAACACACTGAACTTTCTTCTGTACCACCCACATCTCGACTGACGTGATCTGATATGCTGCTGCTACGCGATTCGTGGTGTTCGTGGTGCTGCATCATCACCTGCCCGCGCACACCAATGCATATCATACATCAGAAACGTTTTGCGATACTATCCAATACAGTTCAACTTTCATTTCTGTTAGCCACAACACACGTTCATAAATGCACCTTCACTTTACGGACATTCTGTACATTATAGTAAGAGCTCTAATATTTCTTCTAGAAGACACAAAATAATGTTACGAACGTGAGCAAGGCCACGAAACGTGCAGGTGCAGAGCTAGCTGGCGGCCGCTGAAACATGAGACGTGCCGCGCGGGGCCTGGAAGAAAACAAGGATCGTCGCTTCCCCCATTCTTCCCAACGCTCCCCGCGCGGCGCTGATAGTCAGACACCTGACAGCTGCGGAGTTACCCGAGCCGCGACACATGTTTCGAGAGATCTCTGCCACCGGGTGGTGCGGAATGATGTGACTGGCCCCAGCCGCGCTTGTGAATTCTAGAATGGCGCTTGGGCCGATATATAAGCCGAGGACGCCGGCTTCAGGGAGAGAGAGTGAGTCAGTTCAGATTGGAGCTGGGAGTGTTCCCACGGCGGAGCTTCCGGGGCGATAGTGCCACAGGTGCGGCAGAGTGGCGAAGTCCTTGGACGAAGGTTCCAGGGCAGGGAGTCAGTTCAGTGGAGTCGAGAGTTTTCCCACGGCGGAGTTTCCGGGTGATAGAGCGGCGAAGTCCCTGGACGAAGGTTCCAGGGCGAAGAGTTCAGTTCCGGGCGATAGTGTCACGGGCGCGGCCCAGTTCCGAGCGAAGTTCCGAGCGAGGCGTCGAGTGGGTCCTCGGCGAAGGGAGGTGCGACGGCGGCGGTGGAGTGCGGCGACGGAGTCGTGTGACGGAGGTCCACGAGGGGTGCGGTGGCGAGAGTTGTGCCAGGGGTGCGGCCCAGCGAGGTGTGCGGTGTTTAAAAACGAGTGACTGGGAAAGCAACATTTTTAAGTGCAATTGATTATTTGTCATTTTTAGATTATTTGTTAATGTAGTAAATAGTGGAAATCAATAAAACTGTGTAGTGTAATAAAATCTTTAATTGGGCTATCCTTTACGAACCCGCGATCGTAAAATACTATGAATACTAACAATTAAGTTAAAGTGTATAATCAGCTAAATAAGTAAACTATTTTGGCTTTTTAAGGTGAGCCTCGTCAGAGGTATTGTGTGCTGATGATTTGCTCTGCATTGCATCAAGCATCAGCATCATCAGGGTTTAAATTAAACCGAGAGCTGGGTGGTGCTAAAGCTTTAAATACACTTGTCATGTTGCTTCTGCAGGTGGCCAATGGCAAGAAGCCTCTTACAATTGGCTTTATTGCCAGCCAATCAGATGGGGGCTCTCCTGCTATTGGCTTCTGTATCTGCTAATTAATAGCAGCCTTATCTTATTGGTTGTTCATAGTCAATCAGTGTTGGATGTACATTCTGCTAGTGTTTTTTTTTTTGCTTTCCATAAAGAGTGTCCATGATTTTCTAGACCTATACCTCTATTAATGGTTTCTAAATGTAAAAAAAAAAATATTTTGTGGCATCTATAATGACATTTTCGTGTAATTATCTGTGCTATATAAGGTTTTAAATTTGTCGAAATCTACACTGTGAATGGTAATGATGCCCACAATGTCTGATTTGTGGTTCTAGTTTTAGTAGCCCTTATGCATTATTTCACTCCTATAGTCACCCTTCTACTTTTCCATCTTACATGAACTAGCTCACAGGAACGTGGCACTTTGTAGATGCCAGAAAGTGTTTTGGCGAGACATTTATCCATTACTGCGGCCTGAGGGTAGACAGGTTTTTAGTTTTACGGAAGGCATTTTTTTTGTGTCCTAGGTGGTATGTCGCGGTTAATGGTGTGAACATGAAAATCCATAGAGACGAATTTCCCTATAACTAGAGCAAATTTATTTTATGCCAATGTCAAATCCCTTTCGGGTCCAATATTTGGTCCCCTCGCAAGGAGGGAATGGTTTGGCGTGGCCTGCTAAGGTATCGAAAAAAAGATACCTAAACAATTTCATATAAACTTGGAGGTGTTTGGTAAAGGCTTACAAGAGGCTGAGGCACACCATCCCAGAATAATTTCCACCCACACCCCCTTAACATTATCAGGCTAACACATGGTTGACTAAAATAATACTTCATCCTAAGAGTAACACGAGATACTTAAGAAAGTCTTCTAAATCTCTGGGCTCTCTCAGAGAACCCAGAAAGTCTGTTATCTGGCCGAAGTGCGTCCAACTTCTTCTACATTACTAGGTTAGTGCCAGAGCTATTACTCCTCTCACTGTATCTGCCCCTTAATAGAGTGGGGATGCCTCAGGATGTGCTCTAAGCAATCAGAGCTACCAACGTCCAGTGTGAGTCCTCACAATGTAACATAGGCTGATAGAGAAAACCATAATGGAGAATACCAGCAGTACAAGAATCATCCCTCACTAGTGCCTATATTTGTCTTGCACTTGAAGCTTTATACGTTCTTTTATCCCTTAAGCTAGTACGGTAACTGCCCCAGTTCGAGACACAGGGGATGCTTAGGAAACTGGTCCCGCAGGGCCAGCCCCTCGGATGCCTCATCGGCTCCATCGCCCGATATATTACTACCTTAATTCTGCCCAGTTGAGTCTGTTTCCAAAGCAAAAGCCGTGCCCAGACTAGTCATTGCCTCAACGCTAATGTATCTTCATGGTGAACCGAGGCTTTTGAGACTCGACGGCCTGAGGGCCCGATAGTTCTAACCCCCAGGTAAAGTTTCCGAACCATGTTCCGTTGCTTGTAGAGAGGGCTTTTCCATCTCACCAGATACCTCTTTCCAACATCTGAGAATCTCGACAGATGAAGACTCCCCGACAGAGTTCACATTGGTAAACACCCTTTGGTTTTACGAGAAGGTAGTAAGCTGTCTTGGTGCTGAGAGGGTATAAATTCGCATTCGTGCACCCTTTCCGTGGCCCTGTTAGATTCTTCCTCGGATACTTGAGCTGGCAAAAGCTCCAACACCTCAAACGGCAGGTACCTTCTCCCGTGGGAGTCAGGTTCACTCCCTGTGATCCAACAGTGTTCCTGCATCCAGAACATATCTACCTGAAGCAGGCATCTTAGATCTGGTTCCAATAAAGATCAAATCAAAGTCCTGTAGCAACCGCGGCCGAAGACGTCATTGCCCCTGACTCACCAAAGTAGTATTCACCGAGAGTAATTCCAAAGATGGCTAGTCGGATACCTGCGTTTCTGCGGCTGGGGACAAAAACCAGTGACCAAAGTCTATTAAGAATTAACTGGAGACAACGAGGCAGTAGCTATAGTCGACGAGGCATCCGTGCTCCATTAACCCTCCGGCAGTCGCGTGGTTGACATGTGTCACCCACTTCCTCTTTGTTACCAAGAACTAGGTATTGGGAGGGGTTTCCGGTCCGAGCCTCACAGTACCTTTCTGTGAGGCTTGGCGGATTGTACCACTGTAGTTAGTCGCCTGCTTTTCTCTGACGATGTTGTGTGGTTAATGTTAGAAGTGAGTTGGTTAACATATGTCCCCCGTGCGACCATCTACATAACTTTGATATAAGGTAGGATTGCAATTTTTAATTTCTGTTTTATAATAATGTATTCTCAGTAAAGATACTTTATATATTCAAATGATATGTTTATAATTTGAAAGAACTTATTTGCTGTAAAAATTTAAATTTTTCACTTTTGTAATTTTATTATTTTATTTTGATTGAAAATTTTATAATTGTTACTACGCCTTACTGGCTTTGCAGGCCAGTATGGCGGAACCAAAAAAGAGAAGGACAGAAGTTTCCTCGGATCCAGCCGTGTGGATGAAGTGGCTGAATGAAGTTGAAGAAGACGAGATTGCTGGTGAGTCGGATTCTGATGAAAGTGATTATGTGTGTGAGAGTGATCATGATTCTGGCACTGATCAGTCTGGTGACGAGAACAGTGATGCTGACACTCAAGAGCAAAACTATAAAACTTTTGTAGGGAAAAATGGAAAAACAAAATGGGTCTGCAGTTTGCCTAAAAAAAATGTCAGAACCCGTAGAGAAAAAACAATTACGCAGCTGCCAGGACCGAAAGGAGTAGCCACAAAGCTCGTTTCTCCAGAAAAAATGTTAGATCTTTTCATAGACGAGCAGGTTTTCAATATTATTGTAGAATCTACAAATATTTACATTGATTCTGTAAAATGTAAATATGAAAGGGAACGTGATGCAAAAAACACAGATGAAGTGGAAATTAGGGCCTTATTTGGACTTCTTCTTTTGATAGGTACTTACAAAGGCTCAAGGACAAACATTGATAAATTATGGGACAACACCAAGGGGAATGGCTTAGAATCTTGCTACCTGACAATGAGTAAACGGAGGTTTTTCTTTCTTCTCAGATGCCTTCGTTTCGATGACATTCGAGATAGGGCTACTCGAAGAGAATATGACAAATTTGCTCCCATAAGAAATATTTTTGAAGTTGTAAACAACAATTTTTCAAAATATTTCATTCCTAGTGAATATCTCACAATAGATGAACAGCTGTTGGCATTTCGTGGGAAATGTCCATTCCGTCAGTATCTACCAAAGAAACCGGCCAAATATGGAATTAAAGTGTTTGCGCTTGTAGATGCAAAAATAGCATACACGATGAATTTAGAATGTTACCTAGGTAATCAACCCGAAGGACCTTTCAGGAAAAGCAACTCGCCGACAGATGTTATGAGGCTGTGTGAGCCTATCAATGGTTCACATCGTAATGTGACCACAGATAATTGGTTTAGCAGCTATCCTCTGGCTAAAAACCTTTTGTCAAAAGGACTTACCTTTGTCGGCACTCTCAGAAAAAACAAGGCTGAAATTCCGAGAGAATTTTTGCCAAATAAACAGCGTGAGCCTAATTCTTCAATGTTTGGGTTCCAAGAAGATATTACATTGGTTTCATACTGCTCTAAGAAAAATCAAGCAGTTTTGTTGTTATCAACTTTGCATCATGACAGCAACATTGACGAGGAAACCGGAGACCTCAGAAATTCAGAGATAATCATATTTTACAACAAGACAAAAATCGGGGTTGATTTACTTGATCAACTGATAGAAAAATATTACGTGGTAAGAACTACACGAAGGTGGCCAATGGTAGTTTTTTTCGACTTGTTGAACATTTCGGCTCTCAATGCATTAGTAATTTTGAAGCTTAATTTGGGAAAGCCATTATCTAGAAGTGAATTCCTCGGAGATCTGGCTTGGGAATTAATTAGGCCACAGATCCAGTATCGCTCAACATTGCCGCAAATTCCAGTTGAACTGAGACGACGAGCCCACATTCTACTCGGACAACCAGAAGGTAATGCAAATGCATCAAAAGGACGTGACGGTGCCAGAGGACGTTGTTTCCTTTGTGGACGCCACAGGGACGAGACGACACGAAAATGGTGTTCAAAATGCGGAAAATGGGTGTGCAATGAACATCTAAAAAATGTACGTGAAGAATGTTTGTAAAAAAATAATGTGAATATGCTAGACTGTAGTGTTTACAAGTGGAAAGTATGATATGAAAGTGAAGTGACAAATAACGATAAAGTATGCACAATGAGCATATGTAAATACAAAATGTGTGTAAAAAGTATATATCATGACGTGAAGGTTCCAGGGAGGTTTTTGTTGTCAATGCCATATTGACTGGTTGATTCTAATGTATGTGTAATGAAATATGTGTATTAGCAATGTGTGTAAAATGTGTATTTTTGGTTTTTGCACTTTATTGAAACCCCTAAACTTGCAGAAAGATATAATTTACAAACCACAGCATTATTTAACAGTATTATATGAAAATAAAAAATGGGTGACACCTGTCAACCACGCGACCTTTCACGATAGAACAATATACGCGACTGCTGGAGGGTTAAAGACTCTGCAGGCCAAAAAAATTAATGTTTTAACCTAATATGTATGCAGGTTGTGGTTATTTAATAAATGTCCATTTGTTTGCCTTTTTATCTGTGGGTAAAATACCAAAAGTTTGTAAATTTTTTATACATTGACATCCAAACTAACCGTGTTATTTGTTTTATAAATTTGAATCCTTTTTTGATAAATTTGCTTCCATTGTGAAGAATGCCTCTCCAAAATCTGCATCCTTTTTGCACGATCTTACATTTTTAGTTAATAAGCATCCCTTTTAAAAAAATGCGCAGCAAAAATGTGCGTCCTTTTATTTGGATGTGCGTCAAAAAGGTACCTATTATTTTTTCTAATGTGCGTCCCATGTCGTGAAACAATACGAACATATTGGTCGACAGGTTAAGATTTTTACTTGCTTCGCAGACTATCGAAAATATATGTATCATCAAAGAAACAGAACTATACTTTATGAACTTAGAGGGGTGGGCCAAATATAATGAATTTATTATTTGTATAATGTGTATGTGTGAAAAATTGAAAATAATAAAACAATTATTTGTATATAAAAAATATTTATTTCCGGTCCTAAATTTTAACTTAAAAATGATTTTTGGTAATACTACTGAAAATATAAGAATGTAAAAATCGTTGCCAAAGACTAACAAAATGGAAAGTATTAATAAAACCACTCGAGCCATTGAGACTAGTTAGAGCAAACTGATATTAAAAACCGTTGGAGCAAATGAAGACACTGTGTCCAGTTGGAGCCAAATTAAAAAAAGAACAATTAGAGATAGCTGTAGCAGTTGGAACCATTGAAGCTAGTTGCAACATAATTCAGATGGATCAATTGGAACCATTATAGCTAGTTGAGCAGTTGTAGTCCGTTGTATCATTTGTAACCAGTTGGAGCAATTAGAGCTTTTGTAGCCAGATCATATTTTATGCTGCCAAACGTTTACTATTGTAGCCTAACGACCGTATCCTACCGACGTATTCTATCGTATCCTACAATGTGTCCACATGTGTGTCCTAGATGACAAATGTGTATCCAAATATGTGTCCTAGTTGACGAATGTGCTTCTATATTTGTGTCCTAGATGAAAAATGTGTGTCATAGATGACGAATTTGTGTCCAATGTGATTCCTAAATGAAAAAAATGTGTCCTGTATGATGAATGTGTGTCCTTGATGATTAAAGTGTCCAAATGTGTGTCCTATATGACGAAAGTATGCTCAAATTTTGTCCTAGAGGACTAATGTGCGTACTTTTTGATGAATGAACTTCGAAATATGTGTCCTAGATGACTGTGCCTAGTCCTTGGTTTGTAGTAAGCATAAAATATTTTTCATGGTTTTTTGATTCTATAGTAAGCGTAAAACATGTTTAGTTAGTGGTATATACGTTTGTAATATGTTATATCTGTACCTTAGTTCAGGAAGTCCGGAGTTTCTTGTCTTGGCTATTTAAATAGGCCATGGCCTGTTTGAAAGAAATGACAAGTATCGAAAAATAAAAAAAATCTCGAGTTCGGATAATTTTGGGCTGTACACCTGACATTGTACATGACCTATTTTAAAAGTATATGTATCGAAGAAAAGTCCCGTGGTTCGGAAATGCTTGTCCTATGTACCTGGTTTTGGACATGACTTGATTTAAAAGAATACCAAGTAAGACGAAAAAAACCTCATTGCTCGGTGATGCTTGGCTTATATGCTTGTATTGGGAAGTATAGTAGTCATAATGTGCGCTGAATACGGCCTGTGTGGTAGGCTTAATTATATTTAGTAACACATTTATGTAAATGGGCAGTGATCTTGTATAGAGTCCTTGATGTAATGAAGATGATTACATTTAATAATGATTTAAAATATTAAATTACCATTTTTGCCACAACCGAGTATCAAACGATACACGATGTACGGAAATCGATCGAAATAATTAATATAATAGTCATTTTTAAAAATGATTTCTAGAATTTTTTAAATATTATTAGGTTAATAATTTCAGATTTTCAATACGGTAATCAATATGATATCAGTGGCTTACTTAAGCCTGGTCGATGGTGACTTAAATTCGCTCTTGGGAAACTTCACCGAAAACAGGAATCTATCGAATCATCGATATATTATGAGGAATGTTTAAATAGATTTATTAATTTTTATATTAAATTACACATTTTCAAAATGACGGACATAATGTAATACAAAATGACGAATTCCTAAAGGCGAATGCTACAAACATTAATGGTCTGCTAATTTACAATACTTCATGGTAGTGGGTATGAATTAAACCAATATGGTGGTATCTTACTATAGTATATATTGTGAGCAAAACACGACACTAGTGCTCCTAGTAGTATTTAAAAACAAGATAGTTATTTGGTCTCCAACAGGTGCTGTTATTATTCATTAATATTAAATAATATATATGATAAGTCCGAATATGTGTTATTTATATATACACATCATGTAATTCTTAGTTTTTTATGTCACAATGGTCGTATGTCAAAGGCGTAAGTGTTCCATACCAGATGACCATCGTTTCATGGTTGGAATAACCTCGCATCCAAAGTATTTTGTATAAGAAAATTTAAATTTTATGCATTATTAAGGGTGTTAACAACACTGGTGGGTTTTGGAAACTTGATCTTCAGTACATGAGACAGAGCGACGCCGGGCCAATATAGGATCAAACAGTAGAAACAAATATAGTGACATCCAGCAGAATAAAACAATATGGAAGGCATTACATCATCCGATATAGCGAATTCCAGCTAACGAAAACAAAATGGCATCCTCCTACTGACTAAAACAAAATGGCTGCTGTGATATTTTAGAATGGCTGAATACAAAATAGCGGAAATATCTATAAAACAAAATTGCGGCTGTGATATCATTCAAAATAACATATTTTGAAATTGCGGCTACATTCAAGGTCAAATAAAAGTCAATATATATATATATATCAAAAGTCATACAAGATGCCAGCTGTGACGTCACAATCCAAGATGGCGGTCACCGGCACCGGAACTATGAAACGCACCCAGATTCCTGATTGGCAAATACATACTACTGTTACTCAATTTGAAAATTGTTGCCACGTTAGTCATGCAAATGATTTTTTTCCCCACAATTATAACAGCTATGATTTTATTTTGAGTTCTTGTCAATAGTAGAATTATTTATAATCGTATGGCAAACATATTAAGTCACAGTATGAAATAATTTGGCGGAACGTGGGGATTTCAAAATTTTGGAAAAATGCCTACAACTTTAAAACTATTACAATTTTTTGATTTCAGAACCGTGATTCATAGGTCTGTCAACTGTTATCGGCTTAATGTTGAGTTATGGGACACTCTTTGTGAACAAATATTTGTTTTGTTAAAACGAACAAACTTTTATTTCTTTCGCGTGACTGCAACGTGGAGAGCTTCTGGCGCTCACAGGAACCACCTTGTTCGGCAGGAACCTCGCTGGACTCCCGCCGGGCCGCGTGGCGCCTGTTGCTACTCGTCATGCTCGTGCTGACGGTGCTGCTCAACAACTACTACGGCGCGTGCGTGGTATCTTCGCTGCTCACGGAGCCCCCCAGCAGCATCACGACCGTCAGGCACCTCATCGACAGTCCGCTCGGCTTCGGCGCCGAGAAGATGTTCTACAGCAGCATCATGTTCGAGGTCGGTGCGTTTGGTCGTAACGACGCACCGACAGAACATTCTCGGGGAACATTATCTCTACTGCGTTACCTATCCAGTCTTAAGAAGGGGTCTCGACCGTTTAGTTTATTTTATAACATGAATTTCCGACAAGAAATGAAAGTAGTATATAAATATAGGTTCGAGGACTGGTGCCGGTGCGAGTATTATGGATTGTGTTTGCCATCTTGGATTCTGACTTCACGGCGGCCATATTGGATGACCTTGACCTTATAAATTCCTCATAAATGACTCACAATTGCTAGAAATTTCCCTTTTTCGAGGGGAAACATTTAGAAACATTTCTAGTATTTTTCCTTAAAAATTAAAAAATCAGAAATTAGAAATGCCTCAAAAAACACGTGACCTTTGAAGAATCAAAATTCTTAAAAGTGCCTTAAGACTCCTAAATTAATGCCGACCCAGGCCTCCCATTTTGAAAATCCTTATATTTTAAGCTAGATTATCGGGAGAAAAATTAAAATTAAAAAAATAAATTAATAAAATTGCAATAAAAGAACGTCCAAAATTTTAATAAAATTGGCCGCTTTCTTGAAAATTGTAATTATATTCCGATTTAAATGGAAAACATTTTTAAATTAGTAAAAAATGTAATTAATAAAATTTTAACAAAAAAGAACTTACGTCATAGAGTCCTCGGTTCAAATCCGACAAGATTATTCGGTTAAAAATGTCGACGAATCCTTCCTCCACGGAAGCCATCGGCAGACTGACCTCCCACCACTATTATGCCGATATTATGCCACCCTATATGACGACACGGCCGCCATCTTGGGTCCGCCATCTGGTTTTCGTCTGTTGCAGGCCACTGCCAACATACTGTTTACGTCTGCTAGATGGCGCTGCCACCATTTTAGTTGGGGTTTTTACCTCTAGAATGCAATAATTATTTATTGCCTGGACGTTCGCTATTTTTTCTGTCTTGGCCGCCATATTTAAAGTCTGTAATTTTTAAGCTAGGAATTCGGAAAAGATACCAAAAATCATCAAAAAATAGCTTGTTATAATAATGATCGATTTGAACATTTCGGTTCAGTCCTAGACTGCTGAAAAAATAATAATTTACCAAAATAAATAAATAACAGTTTCGAGAAATAAAACAACAAAATACCAAACAAAAATATTATTACATAAATTCTACACTACTACAGGAACATTTACTAAATTTAACAATCTAATAAACATTTAATTTTTAATTGGCTTCAACTAACTAATACAGAGCTCCAAACAGTTTACTGAAGTCAGAATCTAGCCAGGTATTTTCCTACATAGTATTTTTCTTCCCGACAGAGTTTTTCGCTACTGTGTTTAACTGATTGCTTCACATCGTCCAAATTATAAATTGTAGCAGCTGATGTCTTAAAAGTACACATCTTCTCTTTGTTCTCGAAAGGATGCGATGTACTATATACGTCATCCAGCCACACGTTATATTTTAAAGGTCCGTACGTGGCCTATTAATCAGTTATTTGATTAAAAATGTTATGCTTGATATCGCCAAGAAAAGTACAAAAATGTATTTGGACTCACTAAATGTATTGAGATAATAGCAGTAGTGTACAAATGTTTGCACTAACTTAGGTTTCAGGGTGTGGATGTGGATGGGGTCCACCATCTTGGATTGTGATGTCACAGCGGCCATCTTGGATGACCTTGACCTTTAAACTTGACCTTGACCCTGGTGGCCATTTTGTATCCGCCATCTTGGAAAAACAATCTTGGATCCACCATTTTGCTTTCTTGAACTTCCCGCCATTTTGAATTCATCCATTTTGTTTTCTATAACTTTCTGCCATTTTGAATTATGACATCACAGTTGTAATTTTCGTTACGGCTACCATCTTGAATATTCATAATTATTACGTAAAAAAATTTGAATTTTTTAAATGAAAAAATTAATTTATAAAATTTTAATAAAATATAATTCTAAAAACGCACTTACATAATGGAGTCCTCGCTTCGAACCGGTGAGTTCAAAATAAAAAATTACGACCAATCCTTCCTCCACGGAAGCCGCCGACAGACTGACCTCCCACTACTTTTCCCAAGGTATATAGGCTATATATCACTGGCTAGTATATTATATAGTAAATTCGTCTGCTAGAGTGTGCTACTAGCAAGTTAGTTTAATTTTTGTCCACTAAAGTTCAGTATTCATTTATTATTACTGAGGTGCCCATCATAATGCAATTTTGGCACCATCTTGGAGTTGTGTAGTTATTAACCTAGAAATTCAGGAAATATTTCCCAATTCATTAAATTAATTTGCAATTAATTTAAAGATTGATTCGATCGATTCCTGGCCTTAGTTTTATACCTGGGTGATGCAAAAAAAATTGTAAAAAATAATAATTTTAATAAATCATGTTAAAAATCCCAAAGAGGCTTAAGTAACTCTTACATCAGCCTCCTATAAGCCCATACGAACGCCATCTTGGAAATTTGTATTTATGATTCTTTACACATTTGCTCCGCTCATGCCTTGTGCATCATGGGAAAATACGAAAGACGTATCACAGTAGCTGCAAGGACACCACGGCGATAATACGAGCCTTTCAGAACTGAACCAGACAGGTACTGAAGTTATTGCAGTTGTACCAATTCCTGACAAAATCTTATGTTCATCAATCATTCGCTTTTGCAACGAAACCCATAATTTCTGCCGTACAGCATCTCTGCATGTTTAAAAGTGCGGATTTCATAATATCTTTTCTGGCAAACTGCTTCTGACATTTCCCACAGCCAAACATATTGCGAGGAGTATTCTTAGCACATTCTCTGTACTCGTGTCGCCGAACATTCCTGTTGGTTGAGAAAATCTTGTCACAGTAACGGTATCGTTGCTCGATAATTGTTGTCGAATCACCAGCCATTGAAGTCTCTATCGAGGGCGAAACGTAATTCATCGTGGTTTCCTGTGCAGCCAGCACTAAAGTTATTTAGCTCTCTTCTGCTGGCGGTACAACGACTGTTGAAGTCTCCTCCAGTGTTGACGTCGACGTTGTCAACGTGATCTGCGCCATCATTGTCGTCGCTGACGTCAGGGTCAGTAGTCGATGATACAAGTTCCATCATGTTCAACGTTAAAGACGGTAAAGATTCCATCTAACTCACAAGAACAGTTAATAACATGAATTATGCACCCCATGTAGCAAACTAGGTGATCCTTACATCGCCGCAGCTAGTATCAAATTGAAATTCCTTTCGTCTGGGACTCGCTTATATACACGCAAACTTTCGAGTAATATGCTAGTCAAAACACGGCTCATTTACAACAATAAAATTCTCAAAACAACATTTAAAGAAGAAGCACACTACAAAAAGGTAACACGTTTGAAAGCAAATTCGACATATGAAATGCTAATACAATACACGCACTGAACACGCAATGGACGCAAAGTACATACACGGGACACACTGAAAACACAGTACACACTGGACATATAGTACACACACAGTACACACACTAGACACACAGTACACACTGGACACGCAATGACCACGAATTGTACACGTAATAACCACGCAATGTACGCACTGAACACGCATTGCACACACAATGGCCACGTATTGAACAGGCAATGTACACACCAAACACGTAAAGTACGCACTGGACACATAAAGTGCACGCGATGACCACGCTATGTACATTCCAAATACGAAATGCACTCACCGAACACACCGAACACGCAATGTATACACAGGACAAGCATTTTACGAAAAGGACGCACATTTGAACGAAAATTCTACAAAAAGAAAGCACATTACTATTATGTAATAGCCGGAACTGGCACATGGTTCAGGGTGTGGAGCCGGGAGCCGATCCAACATATTTAACAGTGATGTCACGGCAGCCATCTTGGATGACCTTGACCTTTACCTTCGACCTTCAAAATTTGAAAAAAATTATTCATCATTTGCCAAAAATTCGCCATAATCCACCAAAATTTCCAGTTTTTTGAAAAACATTTCACCAAAAAAACTGAAAAAACTGTAAAAATAAAAAATTAATCTTTTTCGAGAGAAAACCTCGTTTTCTTCCTCAAAAATTCAAAAATTAGGATTTCGAAAAACCTAAAAAAACTTTTTCCTTAGAAAGAACACAAAATCCTAAAAGAGGCTTAGTCATCTATGTCTACAGCCTCAAATAAGCCTCTGATATCATATAGGATTATGACGTCACCATTGCAATTTCCGTTATGGCCATCATCTTGAAAATATTTATTTATTATCTTATTTTAATTAAAATTATTTTTAACATTTCTAAAAAAAATGAATTGATTTAAATTTAATAAAATATTACTTAAAAACCACCGTTGAACATATCGTTACGACCACCATCTTGGATTCTTTAAATGCATGTTTCGTTACGGCCGCCATCTTGATTGAGTATGATGTCATCGTTACACTTTTTGTTACGCCCACCATATTGGATTCTAGACCATTGCAATTTTAGTTACGGCCACCATCTTGGAAAAATCTAATATTTAATCTATAAATTTGGAAAAAATTAAAATTAAAATAAAATTTTACCAATCATATTTTAATAAAATGATATTTAAAAAACTCACTTGCGACATGGATCTCGGAGTCCTCGGTTCAAACTCGATAAGAGCAAAAATAAATAAAAATGGCGAAAGTTCATCCCTTCACAGAAGCCACTTGCAGACTGACCTCCCACCACAAATACCAAGGTATATTATCAGCTGGTATGTGTCATATCCGCCATCTTGTTTATGTCTACTGGAGGATGCCATATTGTCTTCGTCTACTAGAATGCGCCATCATCATATTAGTTAAAATTTAACCTGCTAGAGTGCAGTAATAATTTATTATTATAGAGGCACACGCCATCTTGACATTTGGGCACCATCTTGGAAATTCGTAATTATTTAGCTAGAAATTCGGAAAAAATTCCAAAATTCATTAAATAAATTTGCAAGTAATATACTTATTGATTCAATTAGTTAATATCCTCGGTTCGATCCCTGGGTGATGCAAATAATTTTTACTTTATGAAAAAATTATAACTTCAATACATAATGATCAAAGTCCTAAAAGAAGCTTAGTTTCCAAGTCAACCATCATCCTATAAGCCATTATGACCACCATATTAGAAATTTGTATTTGTTGACCTATAAATTCGGGAAAAAAATTCTAAAATTCACCGAAAAAATCACTCGTTAATTTACATATTGAATCAATTGATTCGTGTCCTTGACGAGTGACAAGTGTAGCTAAATATTAAATAAATTAAATATTATGTTTTCCATTACCTTTCGTGGAGTTTATTAATCATTCACTCTACGAAAAACAACTAAAGACAATATATCTGTCCAACGTATTAAATATGTTGTCGATAAGCCTAACATGAAAGTATAGTTTATCGATACTTAGAATAACCTCTAAAACGTTCATGTACATAGCCATCCATGCATATAGACCAAGCGTCATGACCGGGTCATGAAAAATGACAGACATATGAGTAGGCCAGTTGCAAAGTAAGCCTTGTCCAGCATAAATCATATCAAATCAAGTCGTAATGCAGGAAAAACTGCTGCCGCCATTTACCAAGCGTTAACAGTGATTTAAAAAATACTACCAATCTTCTAGTGAGTCTTCTTTCCACGGCACAAAGTATCATACAAATTGCACAATTGGGGTGTCTTAAATTAAATAAAATTGTTTGGACATAGCCTATTTTGCAACAGTCAGCTGGACATGGCTTATTTTGAAACTGCTGGGTTTGGACAAGATGCACTTTGCTAAAGGAATGTACATTATAACTAATTAAATTTATATTGTGTATTTTAGCTACAGATGCAGACTTTGGAACAAACAGGTCATTTAAATTGTAAGTTAAGAACACTAAACAAACCGACTTGCTTACCATTGTTTTCAACACAATTTTAACATACATATGCAAATAAAAAAAAATTAAAGGTTTGCAATGAGCAAACAGTGAGTTTCTTAGTTTGTCCTAAATACTATATACTAAGTTCATCATCTGTCACGATAATGTCATCAACAGCATCTTCTGCCTCACCTACTGTTGTGTCTTCAAGGATAGAACTGTATCAGCCAAGAAGGGGATTGTCTTTCCATTCACTTCCATAATGCTTACACAAAAGGCTTTCCACATCTTTTAGATTCTCAGGTTTTATTGGTACTCCCAATTTCAATTCTTGTGGTGTTATGTTTGAAATGGTTTTGCCACGCCTGCATATTGATTTAGCTGCTCCAGCATCTACCTTGTAGTTAGGCTCTCCTCTTACGAGAACAGTTCCATTTTCTGAACGATGTATTACGAACCGCTTGAACGGAGAAAATTGAAAATGCCAGTTACCAGGTTTCTTTAATATTACTTCAGCTGCACTATTCCAATCATAAAACTTATAATCTTCTACTGGTCTAAATAGCTGGCCATGCTCCCTGGATAGATTATAGTATTATTCAGGAGCAACTATGGTTTCCCTCTTCTTTATCACTTGTTCAATGAGGCCAAAGACTCTATCGGGAGGGATGTATGAATGTCCTGGGATCGGAAACGTCAGTATAATTCTGTTTACATTTTGTGGAGCATATGATTGTAACCATTTGCATAGCATAACGATCATTGAGCTATTTTTGTTCTGGCCACCACGGCCATCACAGTACAGACTTACGGTATGTACACCAGCAAGGCTTGTGTTCCTTAGTCGATAGTAGACTGCAGATTCAATAGCATTAGACCCTTTATACCTTTCTGGCTCAGTCCACGTGTAAACATAAGTACTATGGTGATCTTGTTTGGAGGATGACGTGCCCTGGCATATCGTAAAGTTGTAGCAATAGAGTTGTCGGCTGCAGTAAGCAGACTGATCAGGTAGTTTAGGTAGCACTTGATTTTTTTGGCAATCAAAGCTAAAACTAACTACACCATCTTCTTCTTTCTTAAGCAGTTCGTAAAACACTTTTGCTTTGAGCTTATGCACTCTGTATTGAGTAATTAGATCTTGTTTGCTGCCCTGATCATGGGTGTAACTAATCTCCTCTTTCAACCGAATACAGAATAAAAATGCATCTGTTGATGGGCAACCAAAACTAATATTGAAGTCCTCAACAAAGATCTTTCTAAAGTATTCATATTTAACTCTTAGGCTGATGTCTGAAGCTTGGTTAAAAGAACGCCAAAGCTTCTTTATTGTAAGAGAACTCTGCAAATATTGCTGTTTTGATTTGCCACGACAGTAGTGCGATTCTAGTAGTTGTAGTGATTGAATGTATGTTTTGACAGCTTGTTTTTTTAAGGCAAATTGTTTGGATCTAACATCACCACTGCGATTTTCTTTTGGTGCACCTTCAACAAAACGAAACCAAAATTAAGTAAAAATATTAATGCTATGGCTGAAGTGATAATAAATTAATATAGTATACAACTCCTGTAAGCAATTAATGTTTGAAGTTGATGTTAGATTTATCACTTTGGTATATTTTAAAAACTCGTTTTATTTTATGCCTACCCAGTACAAAACTACATGAGTGAAATAGTTTTACGACACTTTAATATTTACGACAATATTCATAAAAATTTGCCTTTTTATTTTACACAACATTTGTAGATTTATAAAACCTCTCACAGCACGTACTAATGTTTAAATAATGTTAAATGGACAAAACCCGTTTTGACACCACGCATTTGAAAACACTAGATTTTTAAAGGACAATACCTATTTTGCTACAGTATTCGGGATGGACATAACCTGTTTTGTAACAGTAGCAAATTTGGACAAGGCATATTTTGAAACTGTACTGGTATTTTGTGCTGCTTTTAAACAGGGACAATAATTATTTTGTTCCAGTTTCTTAACTGTCACTGATACCTACCACAAAGTTGCACCCAAAACCACCATAAACTCGTTTTTCAATTTTTGTGGACAAGGCTTACTTTGCAACTGGCCTACTCATATAGTAGACCAGTCTTATCCAAAACTCATGACTTTCTTCGGTGTGAGCTAATTATTCAATTAAAACCACATACCATTTTTTACGCTTACAAGAAGACCAATAATCCCTGAAAAATGATTTGTCAAGACAAAAGAGGTTTTGGATTAGTAAACATTCAGAGATACTACAGATTTAAATACGCACAATCAACGAAAAGGAAGCACATTTAGAAGCAACATCAACGAAAAGGAAGCACATTTAGAAGCAACATCAACGAAAAGGAAGCACATTTTGAAGCACCATAAACGAAAAGGAAGCACAATCATAGAAAAGGACGCACAATCGGAAGCACAATAAACGAAGAGGTAGCAGTATTACGAGATCTCAGTCTTGGTTACAAAACAGTTTACAAGAAATAAAACATATTATTTAAATGAAAATAATTCATTTATTTTTTAATAGTACACACATGCCAGTTAAACCAGTGATTATTGTATATAGCCAGCTTACCGCATTTATTTAAGTATGGACGATACTTCGTCGATATGCGAGTAGTTTCCTCTACGGACACATGAAAGAGCGAAGGCCTGTACTCCATAGCATGTACGTCAACTGTTGCATGATTGAGACTACTTGCAACAAGTTCTCTTACTTGAGACAAATTAACTCTCGCTGCTGAATAAAAATATTGTAGACAGTTAGAGTCTTGTAGATATATAGCCTTGTAGCCTCGTAGCCTTGTAGCCAAATGTCGTTGGAGCTGTTGGAGCCAAAGACAGTTGGAGCCTTGAATACTTGTAGCCTCGTAGTCCTGTAGCTTCGTGGACTTGTAGCCTTGTAGCCATGTAACCAAATGTCGTTGCATCTGTTGGAGCCAAAGACAGCTGAAGCCTTAAATTTTTGTAGCATCATGATCCTATATCCACGTGGTCTTGAAACCTCGTAACTTGTAGTTTCGTAGTCAGTAGCCTTGTAGTCTTGTAGTCAAATTTCGCTGGAGCTGGTGGAGCCAAAGACAGTTGTAGCAGTTGGAGCCTACCGTATATTAATACTCTATCCTACTGAGTGGAATGCTCGTAAAAATCCTTTTTGTTAAATGTGCGTTCAAGCCTGTATTATGTTAACCTACTGATGAGATCGTATCCCTGTGGCGTAAACGTATCCCAGTGGCGAGAAATTGTCCCCTCTGATTTGAACGTTCGTGCACATGTACGTCCTTTTAGTTAAATGTGCTTCTTTTTTTAATGTGCTTACTTTTTTTAGTGTGCTTCCTTTTTTTGAGTGTGATTTCTTATTAAAATTTTGTTTTGAATTGTGTATTAACGTAAATGGATCGTGTTTTGACTTCAATGTTTTCCTCTGACAGCACCGTGATGGAAAAGAATAGGGTAGTGTAACTGCAATAGCATTCTTCTTGAGTAGGGGTGGTAAAACGTTTTAAAAAGAAAAGCAAGCGAGCAGTGGTAGAGCTTACGACCTGCTGCATGACCGAACTCGCTCGGTAAACAAAAAACGGCTGATCACATGATAACTTTGAAAATATGTTATCTCAATAGTGATGTTATACTGTGGGCTGTTGCTCAGTTTGCTTTTTACAGATAAGGGTGTTTATCCCGTTACAGGTCATTATTGTATATTTATGTTCCACACGGTTAAACTTACCGACCTTTTGATTGGCTAAATTTTCACAAAATGAAAAAGATATATATATTAATCGTTTATTTTTTTCATAGTTAGCTGCAAATGAAGTAGTTTCAAAGTTTTTGTTTAGTGTGGGTAAGGAGAATAAATTTAAATATAAAATAGGATTTTTTTTATGTTTAAAGGAAATTGTACTGACTGCTTTATGATATGGTTTATGTCTTTCAGAAAAAAAATATTTAATTTTACATTATAAAATATTAGATTTTTTATGATTTTAAAACAAAAAAATTTACATCAAATTTTCTGAAGGATTTTCAAACCATTTCACGCAGTAGCCACCAACATTGCCTATAAACATAAAACTTTTCAGGCATTTATTCCACTTGGTTCTCTTTATCTATGCTGAAAAAATTAAAATTTAAACTTTTCCTACTAATTATGAAAAAATAAGTTTGTACTATCAATTTATTTTATTCAGTTCAATATGGGCCACTCAAAAAGTCTCTAAGTTTAATCATGTTAGACGTAAAAATTAAAATAATATAATACCTGGTTTAGTGAGAAAACGTTTCCAAAAAATGTGTCAAATGTACAGTGATATTTTAATTCATAATTGGTCCTGTCCTATTCGCTTCCCTCCCCCCAATCAGTTTTAAAAAAATTTAATAATCAAGATGGTAGTTTTAATATTGTATATTATGTCAAACTGGCTTTGCAAACACTGGCACTTTTCTAAAGTGTAAAATTATACATACATTACCATATTTTAATATGCATCAAATTAATTATATATTTAACATTGTAAAACATTTTTATAATCCTTTAGAAGAACCATTTTCAATAAAAATAAAAATAAATGTATTTCAAATTCGTTCTAGATAATTTTGTTGAATGCAATTTTTTACGTAGTATTTATTACTAAATATAATGGATTAAAAAATATTTTGGTAAACTTTGGCTGAACAATTATATCAATTATTTATTATTTATATCATATAATCAAAAATAAATTAATAATTAACTGGATCAAAATATTTATACAAACAAAATAAGTTATTTTTCAATAAAACTGATACACTATTTACCTAAGTTTTTTATTCGATTTTACAAATTGGGGTGTTCTGGAAATGTTTTGCTACATGTTTAGGAAACCTTTAAAATATGTATTCTAAAGAAAAAAAAAAACAATTTTTTTTACATTTGATGGACTAACAATTTTACTAATTACACAAATTTCATTCTTTGTAAAATCACCAAAAGTCAGCAATGAATCAAATATAAATTTATGACGTAATATGTTTTTAATATAATATTATTATAAATTAATAATAAATAATAAGTTTTCATAACACTCACACTAACTTTTATGAGATTGGAATAATATTTAATATATATTATTATTGAAATATTTTCCGAACAGAAATGAATTGTCTTGAAGATTGGTTAAAACACAATAACGCTTTATCATTAAAATACAATTTTCAATGATAAATACATACAAAGATAAAAATGCAACACACCTACTACATTATCATATAACCCCAAGGACACAGACATGCAAACGTGCGAACACACACATGTGCACAAATAGAGACATACACACTAAGATACATAAAAAATTACCTACAGTCATGTACAGACATAAACCTACTTAAACACCTATAGAGACAAAATACATATACACATTTGTGTAAAGAAACACGTAAATACAAACGTTTACTTATTCACGCGCTCATACATGCAAATGCATGCATGTATACGCTCATAATTGCATACATACTTACATTCACACTTTCGTAGATACATTTTTGGGTATATACCTGGAAGGTCTTTTTTAAATATTAACTTAAAAATAAATATTGCTTTAATATTAACCTCATTAAAATTTTGATTAACATTATGGAAAGTATAATAATAATAATAAAGCCATAATGGTTTTGCTGATGTGTTATCGACGAGTATATGTGTTGCAGCTAAGCAGCAACCCGTTGGTTAAAGAACTGTACAATAAGAAAATGCTGGGTCGCCACGGAGAGAAACCTGTGTACTATACTCGAGAGGAGGGAGTGACGAAGATGATGCGCGAGGACTTCGTTTTCCACACGGAAGCGATCCCTCTCTACGAGCTCATCAACGAGAAGTACCACGGTGAGGAGAAGTGTCGCCTGACCGAAATAAAAGTGTTTCCATCACTCGACATGTACATCGTGGTCCCTCACAAGTCGCCGTTGAAAGAGATGCTGATGTGCGGGTGAGTGCAGTTTCTGAAAATAGAGTGCTTGCCAACTGTAGTGAGTAGTATATCTGAAACCGAGTGTTTGCCAACTGTAGAGGATATATCTGAAAAAAAAAGTGTTTGCCAACTGTAGAGGATATATCTGAAAAAGAGTACTTGCCAACTGTATTGGATATATCTGAAACAGAGTGCTTGCCAACTATGGTGGATATATCTGAAACAGAGTGCTGGAAAACTGTAGTGAAAATATCTGAAACAAGAGTGCTTGCCAACTTCAGAGGATATAAAAAATTTGCGATGAAATAATGGGAGGGAAAGCGTGTGTTCAGAAATCAGCATTATCTCATTATTCTCTCCAGAAAACATCAATTCCTCTTGTGTAAGTTAGTGTCCGAAGGAGGGCTTGAGCTATGTACCGTCCCTGAATCAGACCCTAACTACGAAGTATTGCTTTTAAGAACATAAATTATTTTGTAGTTTCTTCCACCTTTATTATTTCTACTTTGCCCATCAGTGCTGCCGCATTCGCGTGGAAAAAAAAAGTCCGTTCACTTGGAAATAACTTCAGTAACAAACAAATGACAAGCGGTTTGCAGACTTACCCCTGTGGATGGGGCTGAATATGTGGCTGACGTTCTTACTACAATGTACTTAATTGAAGGCACATTTTCAAGCTTGACGATCACCATCTTTTTATTCGACCTCGACTTTAACTTTGACGCATGTATGACACTTAAGAAAAAACGAAACATTTCCTATCTAGAAAACTGACATCCATTGCCTCAAAATTTCTGCTTCAAACAGCCACAGTTTATTTCCTTAATTATAATTTCAAAAATAATCAATAAATGTTTAGCTTTAAAAAAAAAGATAATGCAATTGTGAACCGGCGCTCCTCCAAAAGTAAAAAAAAAAAAATTATCATACTATGTTGAATTTCAAACATTTTAAAAATAATTTTTTTAACGTAAACTTATCAAAAGGAGCATATAAAAACAATTCAAAGTCATGTGTTTGTGTCTGGCTGAAAACAATTATAAAGTCACAAAATCGTGACTTTATGTACAGAACACCGTCGCCCCCTAGACCAAGATGAATAACTACGCCTCCCCCATACCCGTATAGCTTCACAAATTATTATATAATTTAGAAACTTATGAGAAATATTAAAAACTACACTATGTCTCTCTATTGTTTGAATTATAAATAATAACAAGCCTGAAAAAAAATAAAACAATATTAGCTTTATATAAGATGGAAGCTATATTTTTAAATATTGGACATTATTTATAAATAATATACGAATATTACCCACAAACGTTTTACCATTTTGCAAATTTAAAGCCATAAAGGGTTTAAAAATGGGTAAATATGTTTTTAAGGTAAATATTTATATTTCTGAATCTAATTAAGTACAAAATTATATAAATTACGATTAATAAATATATCAAAATTTCAACAAAAGTTTAACCATTTTGCGAAATCAACCCCTAAGGGATGAAAATAGGTAAATAGGTTTTTAAAACACTATTATATAGATATAAAATAATACTGTGACTGACTGACTCACAGACAACGCATAACCTAAACCTGTAGACATAGAGATTTGAAAATTAAAGAAAATTGTTAATTCGTTCTGCGTATCCTGACAAAGTATTTTATAATTTAATTCTCTACACACTTTCAGATCCTAATCAACTACTAAGACGGGTTACGGGGTCGTTAAAGATAGAATAATTCCCGTCTTTCAAGTTTATTTCCTACAGACGTGAAACAATGCAGTGATGTTCCATATATTAAATAGCCATCAACTGGGAACGAGGTTTTTCGAAAATCAGCTCCCAAGGTTGATTTAGCCCAGGCAACTCTGGGTAATTCAGGTGGTATAAAATATAAAATCTGAACGCAAGAGGCTTGGTAGAAGTTGGATTTCAGGCTGTGCCGTAGTATACAAATAGAATGCCGTTTTAAAGACCTTCAACAGTGATAACCATTTAAATAAACTGAATTAACGTCTCGCTGACAACTAATTCACTAAAGTCAATGAGGGGTAATGATATGATAATGGAGCATTGATGGAATAATTTTTGTTGGGGGAAAAAAGGAATACTTAACGAAAAACACAAGGTTTCCCCAATTGTCAAAATCCCGAATAGCGTCCTGCCAGAAATCAAACCGGTGTACCCTTAGTGGGAGGCAAGTGAGTAGTATACAAATAGGCATCCGGCGCCAGGCGCTGGAGAAGTGTTTACGGCGGCCATCTTGGATTTGTGACGTCAAGGCGGCCATCTTTGATGACCTTGGCGGGAATCTTGGATGACCTTGACCTTTGACCTTCAAAAGTACCCAATATTATCCAAAATTAAACCAAAAATCGCCAAAATTTTAATTTTTTTTGGAAAAAATACTGGCTAAAAAAATTCTCAAAAAATTCCACAATTCAAAAATTAGGATTTCAAAAAACCTCAAAATACTTTTTGCCTTAGAAAGAACAATATGTTCTAAAAACTGCTTAAGCATCCTTGTCTAAAACCTCCGATAAGCCCTTTCTAGAAATAAGGATACCATGACCACCATCTTGAATTATGACGTTACCGTTGCAATTTCCGTTATGGCCGCGTCTTGAAAATCGTAATTTTTATGTTAGAAAATCGGGAAAAATTTTAAAATTAAAAAAAAATAATTAAAATTAAAAATAAAAACTTAGTAAAAAAATTAAAAAAATATACAAAAATAATACACTTACGCCATGGAGCTTGGAGTCCTCGGTTCAAACCCGACGAGGTCAAAACACAAAAAAATGATTTCAGGTCCTTTCTACACGGAAGACGCCGGCAGACTGACCTCCTACCTCTTACGTCAAGGTGTATATATATATATATATATATATATATATATATATATATATATATATACACATATCGTCAGTGAGTATGACGTCATAAATGCCATCTTGGAAATCTTTAATTATTATCAGATTTTAATGAAAAAAGTTTTAAAATTTATAAACTATATAAATTTTAGTAAAACATCTTTAAAAATACCGTTGAATGTTTCATTACGTCCGCCATCTGGAAAATCCGTAATTTCAATGCTAGAAATTCCGAAAAAATTCAATTTTGTTTTTTAAATAGCGTATTTCAAATGATTAGTTACGTTATCGATTTCGGTCCTCAGTTCGATTCCCAACGAGAGTAAACCAGTAATTTTTTACTATATTTAAAAAATTCTAAATAAAAAGTAATAAAAAAATTCTTAGACCCCACCCGACATTATGAATTATTTCACCTCTGTAATAATTATCGTTACGGATGTTATCTTGAAAATCTTTATTTATTATCCGATTTTAATGAAAAAAGTTCAAAAATTATCAAAAAATTAACTAATTAGAATAATGATTGATTAGATCGATTCCCATCCTTGCTTCGAAACCGGTAGGAGCAAAAAATAAAAAAAACGACAGATCCTACCTCCACGGAAGCTGCCTAGACTGACCTCTCACCACCAATAACAAAGTATATATCGTCAGCTGGTATGACGTCATGTACGCCATCTTGCCTTCGTCTGCTGGAGATCACCATCTTGTTTTCGTCTGATAAAAGTGTGCTGATGCCTTTTTAGTATGATTTTCTGTTCATCATACATTTGACCTCGACTGTTGGCATAGAACTTTGACTTTGACCTTGAACTTTGACCTTGCCCTTGAACTTTGACCTCGACCTTGAACTTGAAATTACACCTTGAAATTTGACTTTGACCTTGACCCTCATGGATCCGACATTTTGTGTTCAGTACATGCTACCAGTAGCTGCCACATGCTAGAGTATATTGCCACCATCTTGTTTTCGTCTGCTGGAGGACACCATATTGTGTGTGTACTCGTCTTATAATGTGCATTACCATCATGCTAAATTTTATTCTAACCCACTAAGTGCAGTAATCATTTATTATTACTGACTTGTCGGCCATCAGGATATTTGGGCAACATCTTGGAATCGTGTAAATATTTAGCTAGAGATTCGGGAAAAAATCCAAAATTAAACAAAACATTCACTCATTAAAGTAATGATTGATACGAAACTTGGTTTCGATCCCTGGACGATAGAAAATTAATTAAATTTAACAACAATTTAGCATAATAATGACAGGTTAGAAAATAAAACAGCACAATTTCTTTTAGAAAATACATTTTATTTCATATCTTCTATTCTACTACAGAAACACCTGCAAAGGTTAGCAATCTTATAAAAATTTAGGTCTACATACCCGTGAAATGACTAATTCTTAGCTCCAATCGGTTTATACTAGACAGAGACCAGCCAGAATGTTTACTGACATAGTCCACCTCATCTTGACATTGTTTCTGGACACCACGTTTAACAGTCAGATTCACGACGTCAGAACTGTAAATTACTGCAGCCGATGACTTGTATGCACACTTCTTCACTTTGTCATCGAACATATATGACTTTCCATATATAGAGTCCAGCCACATGTTATACTTAAAGAAACGTTTGTTGCAACATTATCAGTAAGCTGATTTATAATATTCTGCCTGATACCTCCAAGGAAAATAAAAATTATTTTTGCTCGTATGCTTCAAAATCTCCAAAGCTCCAAAGCTCCAACAGCTCCATAGCTTAAACAGCTCCAATGCTCTAACAGCTCCATAGCTCCAACAGCTCCAAAGCTTCAACAGCTCCAAATGCTACAAATGCTAAACTGCTACAATTTCTCCAACAGCTCCAAAGCTCCAACAGCTCCAAATGCTCCAAATGATCTACAGATACAAAGCTCCCAATGCTCCAACAGCTCCAAAGCTCCAAACCTCTAAATGCTCAAACAGTTCCAAAGCTACAAATGTTTGAACAGCTCCAAAGCTCCAAATCTCCAACAACTCCAACAGCTCCAATGCTCCAACAGCTCCAAATCTCCAACAGCTCCAAAGCTCTAAATTCTCCAACAGCTCCAAAGCTCCAAAGCTCCAACGCGTAATGTTCACGCAATTGACACGCAATGCACGCGCAATACACGGAATGAACACAACAGTACACACATAACACAGCGTAAACGGAAGGAACACGCAATGTTCACGCAATTGACGCACAATACACACAATGAACACGCAATTTACGCAGTGTACACGCAATGACTACGCAACGTTCACGTAGGTCAAGCATTTAATGAAAAGGAAGCACATTTGGGCGGAAATTCTACAAAACGGAAGCGCATTTAACGAAAAGGAGGTGCATTCTCACGTACATTCAACTCGATAGGATGCGATCGCCAATGTTAATTTAGGATATAATGTCTCCAACAGTATAATTAAATGTAACCAGGAATAAAATTACATGACTCATTAAGTAAACAAGCCTTCATGCAGATATCAGTTTCTCAGAAATAATAAGGAGCAAACAGAGAAAACCATAATATTATTGATGAGAATAATCAGAAGCACACGTAGAAAACCATCATATTATTGACGAAAATAATCGAGAGCGCACGGAGAAAATCGTCACAAATTTTCTTCGATATCAGAAAAATTACATAAAAAATTTAAAAATAAAAAAAGAGTAAAAAAATTTAAAAAACTGCTTCTGTCAGCTTGTGAACTTCTCATTTGTTGAACAAGGACAGAGTTCTAGCACAAACCAGAACTTTTTGTAATTAATAATTTCTGAGAAACTGATCTCTGCATGAAGGCTTGTTTACTTAATGAGTCATGTAATTTTATTCCTGGTTACATTTAATTAGTGAATATCTGCTACTAAATCAGCACTTGCAATATTTTTATCACATGGAATAGAAACAAAATAACAGGAAGGACGAACTTCCTTCTCCTTGGTGTATAGCGAAGCCATCCTTCTTTTGCTTTCGTTAGTGAGCATCCCGCATCCCACATAAAATAACTAATTATTATTTACCTGCGAGCAGCACGTGACGTCATCTGTTGAAAATAATCGGGACCACTTACAACAGGCTACTTTGCATGAGATAAATTAACTCTCACCACTGAATGGTGCTACTGTAGTCAGTAAGAGCCATGTAGTCTCTTAGCCACATAATCTTGTGTCCTAGATGTCTCGTAGTCCTGTAACCACACAAGCACGTAACCTTATGTTCTGGTAGCTTCGTAGTCCTGTAGCCTCGCAGTCTCGTAACTTGTAGACGCTTAATCGGGTAGGTTCGTAACCTCATGGCTCGTAGTCACGTAACCTTGTAGACTCGCAGTCTCGTAACCTTATGAGTCATAGTCGTGTAGTATTGATGCCTTGGAGCCTCGTAGACTTGTAGCTGCGTAACAAAGTAGCTTTGTAACCTTTTAACATAATGCTGCTGGAGCAGTTGGATTCAAAGAGAAAATTCTACCTAAGACATGCAGCAATTGGAGCCATTTAGACTTGTAGCTGCGTAGTCAAGTACTCATGTAGACGTGCAGTCCTGTAGTCTCGTATTTTCGTAGACTCCTAGTCTTGTAGTCAAATAGCGCTAGGTCTAATACTATTGTGAGTCAAATACTTTTGACGTCATTGATTGTTGGAGCCAGAGACTGTTGAAGCAAATGACTGATGTAGCCAAATGATTGTTGGATTCATAGACTAATGGAGCAAATGACTATTGGAGCTAATGAATTTGTGGAAAAAAATTGTTGGATTCATAGACTGTTGGAGACATTATATCCTAAATTAACATTGGCGATCGCATCCTACCGAGTTGAATGTACGTGAGAATGCACCTCCTTTTCGTTAAATGCGCTTCCGTTTTGTAGAATTTCCGCCCAAATGTGCTTCCTTTTCATTAAATGCTTTACCTACGTGAACGTTGTGTAGTCATTGCGTGTACACTGCGTGAATTGCGTGTTCATTGTGTGTATTGTGCGTCGATTTCGTGAACATTGCGTGTTCCTTCGGTTTACGCTGTGTACTGTGTGCACTTTTGTGTTCATTCCGTGTATTGCGCGTACATTGCGTGTTAATTGCGTGAACATTACGCTTTGGAGCTTTGGAGCTTTGGAGCTGTTGGAGAATTTAGAGCTTTGGAGCTGTTGGAGATTTGGAGCTGTTGGAGTTTTGGAGCTGTTGGAGCTTTAGAGCTGTTGGATCTTTGGAGCTTTACAGCTTTTGGAGCTTTGGAGCTCTGGAGCTTTTGAAGCATTTGGAGCCAAAGTAATTTTTATTTTCCTTAGAGGTATCAGGCAGAGTACTATAAATCAGTTTACTTATGATGTAGCAACAAACGTTCCTTTAAAGTATAACACGTGGCTGGACTCTATATATGGAAAGTCATATATGTTCGATGACAAAGTGAAGAAGTGTGCATACAAGTCATCGGCTGCAGTAATTTACAGTTCTGACGTCGTGAATCTGACTGTTAAACATGGTGTCCAGAAACAATGTCAAGAATAGGTGGACTATGTCAGTAAACATTCTGGCTGGTCTCTGTCTAGTATAAACCGATTGGAGCTAAGAATTAGTCATTTCACGGGTATGTAGACCTAAATGTTTTTAAGATTGCTAACCTTCGCATGTGTTTATGTAGTAGAATAGAATATATGAAATAAAATGTATTTTATAAAAAAACTTGTGTAATTTTATTTTCTAACCTGTCATTATTATGCTAAATTGATGTTAAATTAAATTAATTTTTTATCGTCCAGGGATCGAAACCAAGTTTCGAATAAATCATTACTTTAATGAGTGAATGTTTTGATGAATTTTGGATTTTTTCCCGAATCTCTATCCAGATGGTGGACACCTCAGTAATAATAAATGATTACTGAACTCTAGTGGGTTAGAATAAAATTTAGCATGATGGTAATGCACTCTATAAGACGAGTACACACACTAGATTGTGTCATCCAGCAGACGAAAACATGATGGTGGCAATTTCCTCTAGCAGGTGGTAGCTACTGGTTGCATGTACTCAACACAAAATGTCATATCCATGATGGTCGTCAAGGTCAAAGTCAAATGTCGAGGTCTAATTTCAATGTAAAGGTCAAATTTCAAGGTCAAAGTTTAATTTCAAGGTCAAGGTCTAATTTTTTAGGTTAAGGCAAATTTTAAAGGCCAATGTCAAATTTCAAGGTCAAGGTCAAATTTCAAGGTATTTTTCTATGTTCAAGGTCAAGGTCAAAGTTCTATGCCAACAGTCGAGGTCAAAGGTATGGTGATCAGAAATTCATACTAACACAGCATCAGCACACTCTAGCAGACGAAAACAAGATGGCGGTCTCCAGCAGACAAAGGCAAGATGGCGAACCTGACGTCAAACCAGATGACGATATATACCTTGTTATTGGTGGTGAGAGGTCAGTCTTGGCGGATTCCGTGGAGGTAGGATCTGTCGTTATTTTTATTATTTGCTCTTACTGGTTTCGAACCAAGGATGGGAATCGATGTAATCAATCGGAAATCTAATAAGTTAATTTTTTGAAGAAATTTGAACTTTAATCATTAAAATCGGATAGTAAATAAAGATTTTTTAGATGGCATTTGTAATTATAATTGATATGGAGATGAAATAATTCAAAATGTGGGGTGTGATGTAAGATGTTTTTATTACTTTTTATTGAGAATTTTTTAAATATATTAAGAAATTACTGGTTTACTCTCGTCGGGAATCGAATTCAGGACCGAAATTGATTACGTAACTAATCATTAGAAGTTGTCAAGTTTTAATTTTTTTTTTGGGATTTCTAGCATTGAAATTACGGATTTTCAATATGGCGGTGGTAATGACACATTCAACGGTTTTTAAAAAAATTTTATGAAAAATTTATTTATTTTATAAATTTTTAACTTTTTTTGATTAAAATCGGATAATAAATAAAGATTCCCAAATTGCGGACATGACGTGATACCTGCTGACGATATATATATATACCTTGACTTAAGTTGTGGGAGGTCAGTCTGCCGGCGGCTTCTGTGTAGGAATGACTTGACGTCATGTTTTTTTTAATTTTTGATCTCGTCGGGTTCGAACCGGGGACTCCAATTCCATGGCGTAAGTGTACATTTTATATAATATTTTTTAAATTATAATTTTTTACCACATTTTATTATTATATTCGATTATTTAATTTTTTTTCATAAATTTTAAAAATTTTCCCGATTTTCTAACATAAAAATTACGGTTTTTTAAGATGGCGACCGTAACGGAAATTGCAAAGGTGACGTCATAATCCAAGATGGAGGTCATAGTATAATTATTCCTAGAAATCGGAGGCTTTAGACATGGATACTTAAGCCGTTTTTAGGACATTGTGTTCTTTCTAAGGCAAAAAGTTTTTTGAGGTTTTTTGAAATCCTAATTTTGGAATTTTGAAATTTTTTGAGATTTTTTTTGGCGGGTATTTTGTCCAAAAAAATGGAAATTTTGACGATTTTTGGCAACTTTGGCGATTTTTGGCTAAAATTTGGCTAATTTTTAAGGTCAAAGGTCATTTCATGCAAGATGTCCGCCAAGGTCAAGGTCATCAAAGATGGCTTCCGTAACGTTCCAAATCCAAGATGGCCGCCGTACACTCAGCTCCAGCGCCTGGCGCCTGGCGCCGGATGCCCATTTGTATACTACTAAAGTGATCTGACGAATCAACCAGCGTAGCCACTTAAATTTTAATTACAGTAAAGACCATATGTGGCATTATTAATACATACTGGCGGAAACACTTGAGAATGTATTAGAAAACTTAATACATATACTGTCTACGATCCTGATCACTTGACCGACGTAAGATATTTAGTATGAATAAATGTTACTATAACTCATTACAACACACACACAAAGTATGTCAAGTATTGGCTTTCAATCATCTACATTTATAAATTCAATAACACAGTTACATACATTGTACGTTTGCAATTTTTGAATATCTACAGCATGGCATTCATTACAAAACCCTTATTCACGTCATTATATTCTCAGTCAGATGATCACTCACGTGAAGACACTGACAGTAATACTTTAATGTTAGGTTAATAATGCAGTGTTTTTTTCAATTCTAAAGCATCATCCTACTCACTGAAATTCAGATAGTTATCATATAAAACTCACTGCAATCACACTAATGTTGGCTGCCTATAGAGTAACATTCGCATAAGGACACTCATAGAACGACATTTACTTACACGACTGGATAACCACTGTGAACACTACCTCACATTGCAACCCTCCCGAAACGACACTCACTCATATTTGGATTTATAATGTAACTCCGATTAACCTAATGGGCATAGAGTGAACAAAGCAAGAGGAATAACGAAATACCTGTGTCAAACCTACTGGTAAGTGGTAGTATAAATTTTGACCAGTAAAGCTTGGGTATTGTAAAGTTTGACGCGATTGTTCGCAGGTTGCTTCGACTGAGCGAGAGTGGTGTGCTGGGACACATGAAGTCCAAACTGATTCCCAAGAAGCCAACCTGCTTGCCGGAAAGTGAATTGTTCAGCGTAGAACTAGCAAATGTTGTGCCAGCATTCACCATCCTGTTGTCTGGTGTCATCGTGTCTCTTGGTATATTAATGATTGAACTTAAAATCATCAAGAAATATTCGTAGTTACGTAATCCTGAATTTTTTCCCTTAAACAAATAAATTTGTTGGTATAATATTTTTTATGTGAAATAAAATAATATAATTTTACATAATTTACTGAATAAAATTTATAAAAAGTTGTTATAAATTTGAAGTTTTATGAATGATAACATAAATAATGTAGAAGAATATTTGTAATCTTGAAATTGTGTTGTCAATGAGCAAAATGGGAGATTTTTTGAAAAAATAAATAAATTTTCAAATTTAACTACAAAGAAAATATGATAGATTTATGGTAATTCAGAAATTTATATTTAATTGTTATAAAAATATACCAAATATAATGTGTTTAAAAAATAATTTATTATGGAGAAACAACTAAAAATTAATTTCTTCAGTAAAAGTAACATTCGAAACAACGTCAGGAATTTTTTTTTCATATTAAAGAGTAAGTTTGTTCAAATAAACTCAAATATTAATGTGCTTATTTTTAAAAGTTGTACTGGACAATGAAACAATGAAAACCGAAATAAACACTTACCGAATTATGGGTAACGGGGAAGAAATCTGCCATGTTTTATGCTAAGGAAACCAAAAAGTATTTTTCGTAACCCACGCAAATAAATGGAATTCAGGACCGCCAAATTGGGGAATGCGGGGAACAGTGCGTTACCACTGCGCCACCTCGTTACGTTGAAGGAAGGGTTCGGTTCCACCGCGCTGGGTCAACGCTTGCGTGGGTAATTTAGGCGCTGACGTCACGGCCTGCCGGAGCGGAGGAACTAATTACGACGGCGAGGGACAGCTGCAAGTGGCGCCGCGGCGTCGATCTGCGGCGGCTGCAGCAACTAGAGAACTCTAAGACTCATTGACCCAGTGTCAGACGCCCGAGCAATACGCGTTCGAATATCTTATTTTTTTTATGTGTTGAAGGTAAAAGGGAGGTTACATGAAAATACACACGTTTGTTAAATTAATAAATTTACACGAAGTTAAATGAAAAATCTTGTCTTCGTTTTGTTTTTCAAGGTGAGAAGAGTTTTCGTATATTAAGCTAATCGAAACTATAAAGTAAAATTGGGCTTAGTTTAGTCAGTTACCTACATAAATAGTAAATAAATTTGTTTTTAAAGTATTCAAGTGATAGCAAAAAAAAAATACTCCTTTTTTTTTTAGAGAAGATTTTCTCACGTATAGATAATCGTAACTACAAATATGTTGATTGATTTAGTCAGCAATATTAAAAATATTCTGAAATCTCCAAAAATTATACATCCTCGCAAAGTTTTTTTTTCAAATTGCATGAGAAAGCAGTGGAACTTAAGATATTGTTGTGGGATTATTCGATTCAAATGGTAATCCCGGGTTTTGAAATTTGGTGTTTTGTAACAACCAAAGCAATGAGAATGGTTTCGGTGTCCACAAGAAGTCAAGAAGTGGATGTTCCATACGTTGAAAAATTTTAGTAAATAAAATTTTGTCTTTTTTTTTGACAGCAACATACTTTTATTGGTTTCTATTAGTAAATTATTCTTAAAATAAAAATAATAAACCCCACGAGGGACCAACATTTCTTAGACAGTCACAACTTAGAACAGTCGTAAATTTGAGCTCTCGAATAAATCCACACAACTTGTAAATGCCATACGTGGAATGATCATATCTGTTTCAAACCACGAAAAAGGAAAAAAAAAAAATATTACTTGTGACGCTAGAACTATCACACCTTAGACCTATGTATATATATATATATATATATATATATATATATATATATATAATCTTAGAATCACTGACCTTAGAAATACAAAATGACGAACAATAAAATTCAGAAATAATATAACTTTGAATATCATAACTAACAACCATGAAAACTTGAAAATGCACAACTTAGAAATATACTGCGTGTCACATACCTGCGGGCTGGGGAGCGACAATAATAAATTATTTTCTTCCCGCTGTCAACTGTTCTGTTGTGCTTGAGACAGTGTAGTGATGCGTGAAAGGTTTTTTTTACCCTCTATTCATGCTTACAACCACATGTAATCCTGAATTCTGCAGTGACACGTCCTTTCCTTGTGACGGTCAGCGTTGTCAGATATATAGCGCGTAGTGTACAGATCACTGAAATACACAACCCTTAAATGTCATAACTAGAGACCGGAAAAATACGCGGATTCATTTCGCGATAGACTAGAATCCAAATACGTTTGCCTTTTTTTTCTTCTCCAGTGATTGGGCCACAGTTTATCTGAAGGACTATGGACCAATTAAAACCGTTAACAAAAAAAGTATCGAATCACAAGCATCCCAGTTAACAGGTGTCACGAGCCAGTAGCCAATGAGCAGGTGTAAATTTCCCGCAGACATAGAGGATCATGGAGTATATTCTGTAGGTCATTGAAATCTATAATTTTTCCAGTCCTTTGTCATAACATAAAAAAGTCTAACTTATGTGTTTCTAATAAGTATGTTTCTAAGGCACGACAGCGTCCCTATTCCTAGAGACCGGAAAAATTCGCGGATTCATTTCGTTATTGGCTGAAATTCAAACATGTGTACAATTCTGCTAGTTATGCTATTGGCTCGTAGTTTGACTGGAGATCTCTGGGCCAATGGGAGACTATCGACCAAAGAAGCATCGAATCACAAGCTACCCAGTGGAGACGTCTCACAAGTTAGCACCTAATGAACACGTGTGTTTGCTTGAGAAATGCAGAGGGTAATGGAGGCTATCCTAGATATAATTGAATCTGTAAATTTTTCTGGTCTCTACCTGTTCTATGATTTTTGGGTTCCACGATTTTCGGGACTGATCTGGGCCCAATGAATACAGTCTTCCCGCAGCGACCAGCCAGTCGCTGCATGTGTCGACTCGACTAACGAGCGGGCCCCAGCGACGCCGACAGACGCTCGCTTGTTAGCAGCCTAGCCTCGAGGCTTGACTACACTGGGCGAGCTCACCGTCTACTCGCATGTGGACCCAACTGGCTGCGGACAAGTTCAACCCGACTCGTCAACTCGCCGCCCAGTTTGCTCCAGCCGGTCGCAAGCGAGGACGTCATCCATACCTCATCTACTGGAAACGAAAGTACTTCAGGTGTAGTCGTCTGCGAGATGAATGGATATGTTGATACACAACTGTCCAGAACATAGGGATATTGGGAATCTATCGGCCATAGACTAAGTATAGAAAGGTACCATCATCAGCATTTACCTGGAGTGAGTTCTGGAACAAAATGACTGGGAGAACAGAAATTAGGATTTACAAATAGATATGTATTCAAACCCGAGTCCTCTGGAATGCTCTAAACAACGAAAAAAAAAATAATAGCGGTCTCACACAAACTAAGTTATATTATGTGTACCTAATATAGATTGAAATAACTGTAATATAAAAATTTCATTCTATCATCCAAAACATAAATTAAGTTTACAAGATAGTGAAGTTTTACACCTACATTAGCTTAAATTTATGTTATTTTAATACCTAATTGTAATAACGTTTCAGAGTTAAAACATTCATAATTAATTCTTGATGGCTCTGGAGATTTGTGGGTACTAAGGTGTCAATTTCAAGGATCAGCATACTTAATTCTTAAATAAATTTGGCTTGAGTAAATAAATTAGCAATTATTTTCGTTTGTGAGGTTTTTTAAAATTTATTATTTAAATGTAAAATTTATGCCGCGTAGTTAATGAGCGGACACTAGAAAGTGACGGCTAAGCAGGTGAAATTCATGCTTCTCTACCGTGATCCTGAAAGAGGTGGCTGTAAAGGGGGGGGGGGGGGGTTGGGGAGGGGGCAGGGTGAAAAACATTTTTGGAACGCGCCCCGCACGCCCGAGAGATGAAATACAGGTGCCCGCCGCAGGGGCGCAGCACTTTCCATGCCATCTCCCAGGCGCGCAGCGGCGCAATCTGGAAGGAAATGGCTGGCATTTTGTCCTCCCCCTTTCTCCTATCCCAGGCCATTAAGTTAACGCGCGCGCGAGTGCGGAAGGAAGTTATTACGGGGAACGACTCGCTGTGTGGAGGAGGGGAGGTTAGTTTCTGGGAGGGGTGGTGGAGCTGGTTAGGGGAGAGGGGTGTAGGTGACGACGCCGGTTGCAAATACTGGCCTCAAAGGCGCAGCTGTGTTGTCGGTGGAAATTCTTACAGCGGGGTATCTGCTTTTTTGTTTCGCCGCTGCCGCTACTAAGACGGAGTTTGTGTTGACTCTGGTATTTCAATACAGGACGACCTTTAGGTGCTTCCGATTCGCAAGATGTTACAGATTATTTTGTAAACGACTTGTTTATGATCGTATCATATAATATTGATCTGTCGGAATGTTAAAGCTCTAATTTTTACTTATTTGTGTAGGGGAGAGTAGGGTATAACGGGGTACTAAGTATAAATCGCTTTAATTTATTGTTTTAATATTGCTGTATCTGTCTGAAACCAAGAGCATGCGTAGATTAGAATGTGAGTTTAGTTCTGCAACTAGTACCGTGTCTTCTGAAATATTATTGTTGCAGAGATTTTTCATTATTTGAATGTATGCACACTACCCTGTTTTACCCAACTGGTTGGGTAAAACGGGGTACAGAAAGCAGATTTTTAAATGATTAAATATGTGCATTATAAAAAATTCTGAACAACATGTAGTATGACAAATAAATACAATTGTCAGTAAAAATATGAGAGTTTAAAAAAAAATTCTATTATAAGCCTTCACCTTACATGTTCCTCTGTATTTGCAGTAAAACTTCACAAAAACATTGGTTTGCGGAATATCACAAACATTGGTTTGCGGAATCACAAACATTGTTTGAACAACAATAACACAACACTGTTAATTTTGAGGAAGTGGTTAGTCTAATAGCATAATCTAATAATGTATAATACAACCTTGCATATGCGGTTAACTCAAATATCTGACAAAACATATGATTATTTAATTAGCATAATATGGCATAGTAGGCCCATCAGAACAAAAAATAAGGCCAGAGTCTATTTTCCAAACTGGCAGAAATCACATTCAAATGGTCTACAGTCATCTGTGTCTACACCAGCACATCCTTCATGACTCCAAGTATGACACTTTAAGCATTGCACCCAACTTTCGGCTGATTTTGAAGTGGAGAACTGTTCAGCGCAATACATGCAAGGAACGTCATCATCATCAGACACACGCAAAGTTACTGTTGGTATGGATTTGTTGCTGTCTTCTTTATTCTTATGTTTTTAGAACTGTTTTGATATTTAGACACAAAAGCATTTTTCCTTTTTAAAGATTTTGGTGAAGCTGACTGAATAATAATTAGTTCGTTCTTATATGGCGAGTCGGTCAGCACAGCTGCCTTGCCACGTCGTCGTCCTCTTCCTTCTGCAGGATTCCTTTTGGCATGGGGAATCGGCATCACTGTAGTCGGTGGAATTGTGAAGCTACTGTTTGATGAAGCATTTCGATTGTTTTTATCAGATAGGCCTAAACGAGATTCAGTTGGTGAAAATAACCAAACCAAATGTCCCAGGAATATTACCAACACTGACATTTCCATGGGACTCTGAAGGCCTTGTGTAATCTCAGTCAGTTGTTGCAGCAGTCACTGGAACATCACCTACACTGTCATTTCCACTCGGTTCTGAAGGCCTGGAGTTAGCTCGGTCAGTTGTTGCAGCAGTCAGTGGAATATCACCGACAGTGTCATTTCCACTAGGTTCTGAAGGCCTGGAGTTAGCTCGGTCAGTTTTTTGCAGCAGTCAGTGGAATATCACCGACCGTGTCATTTCCACTCGGTTCTGAAGGCCTGGAGTTATCTCGGTCAGTTGTTGCAGCAGTCAGTGGAATATCACTGACAGTGTCATTTCCACTTGGTTCTGAAGGCCTGGAGTTAGCTCGGTCAGTTGTTGCCGCTGGCTGAAACATCCAATCTGGGAACATACTTCCATCAAGGGGAAATATTCCAGTTCTTCTGAAACCATTTACCGCAGTTTCCATAGAAGTGGCCTTCATAAATGCAGCGCCATAGAGTTTCCCGATCTGGTTAATTGTAATGGGACGTCCAGGATGTAAACGAACCCATTTCCTTGCTTCTTCACTATAATACTGCATCAGTGGGGACATCAAGGAAACATCTAAGGGCTGCAACCTATGGGTGCAGTGTGGGGGTAAACACAATAGGACGACATTGTTTTTTCGAGCCATTTCAGTTAGTTCCAGGCTCTTTGTGTGAGTAGCATGCCCGTCGAGGAGCAATAGAACTGGGTCTGACTCGGATGGCTTTGTGAAAGCAATGAAACGCTGAAACCATTTGATGAATAGATCTTTCTGCATCCACCCACTTGGATGGAACTCAGCTGTGCTCTCTGGGGGACCATCATCTAATAGCTCTGGCTTGGCTCGCACCCTTGGGAATATAAACATGCTTGGCATATAAGTTCCAGCTGCATTCATGCAAATTACTGCAGTTACTAGTGTTCCCCTTTCGGCTGAAACCAAAGCACCTACCTGTCGTTTCCCAAGCAGTGCAAGAACTTTACATAGCTTTGTGGGAACTGTAATGATCCCGGTCTCGTCAACATTAAACACTCTCCCTGCAGTAAAATTATATTTATCATACAGCGAGGTCAGGAGATCAAAATACATTTTCACAGATGCCTGATTAAATCCTATTGCTCGCCCTAATGAAGTTGCTTCGGGTTTTCTCAGTTTAATGTCTGGATGACTTTGCAGAAAGGCATAAAGCCAATCCTTCCCAGCCATTTTTGAGTCTTTGTTAAAGTTATTGGTAATATTGTTCTTATCCGCTAGCTCGAAAGCAAGAGCACGCAGTTCATTCATAGTAATACCAAACAATCTGTTTTCCATTTCCACAATATGATCGACAAGTTCTTTCTCTTGAGCTGATGTGAACACAGGCAACTTTCCCATTCCTGCAAACAAATATGTCCCATAACCGTAAGAAACATTCCTCAAAATATTAAGTAACTGCAATCTTTATAAATGTTTATGCTTTGTCAAAAATGTTGAATGCGTTAGCCCCTAGTTTTCTTCCCATGCTCTCAGCGAACCCTAATAAAAGTTTTGAATGTATAAATCTACAGCACCGGCGCCCTAGTGACTGTATAAATGTACTGTAGGTAACTCTGTATAACATTTAGTATGCATAACAAAACTGTTTTTAATTTTAAAAGTCATTTGCACAATTGATCGAAAAGATGGTTAAAACAGGAAACTGGTTGGGCAGAATGGGGTACTACCCCGTTTTACCCATTACCTGTGTACCCTGTGTTACCCTACATGCAGGTTCTCAAGCAAAAACGATAACAGAAAATCTTAACATCCGTCAATTACATCGGTTACTATGGCACAACATAGCAAATATAATTCTTTACTTGAATACAACTTACCATAAAATATATCTGCAACCACTGCTTAAATATTGTATAGCCAATACACACTAAACATTTTAGTGAAACATCATAAATTTGTAATTTCCATTATTATGCATGAAAGAATACTGTGCGACACTTCATACTACCTCACTCTAGTGACGACGTGTAGAGGATAAACTTACCAAATGTACACACAGATAGCAGCACGTGTACGGAAAATAACAGTGGTACCCCGTTCTACCCAACTACCCTGTTTTACCCAACTCTCCCCTACTTAATTAAATTAGTTTTAATACCTTTTGTTAACCTAAAGTACACATTACTGCATAATTTTTGATGTGTAAACATCTTTGCTCTCTGTATACGGCATTTGGTAGGAGTATTTCGTGAATGGAAAGGAAGGCGCATGGAACGAATAAATGTAACCACGGTGTTGCCATCTGTGGCGGATGGAGAGAACCAAAGCTAATAGAGTCAAAGGAAAACATTATATTATTAACTGTTTAGTGAATTTTAACAAGATTGGGCAGTGTTTCAAAAACATTTCTTGTAGAAAAACAGGTCCAAAGACGGAGTTCATTATTTTTTATCAAGCCTTTTTCGCTTTAATTGGAGCCATTTAATTATAGGGTATAATTTTCGGATATTTATCACCCTCGGCATTGATTTTGAGATTTCTGCGTTAAATTTCGTGTCCGAGTTTCGTATAATACGTTTATTTGCAAAATGAGAACACATGAGGTTAATTGTTTTCACATCACTGGTGAGTAAGTACTAAAAAACTATCTCACATTTTTTTTTTAAATTTTTTAACAAACATTTTTGTCTATATTTAATAATTTGAAAGAAGTGTAAACAGTATGTGTCTGTAATAAGGAACGTGATCAAAGACTTTCTTCTAATATTTCTTGTGTTTGCTCTTTTTTTTTTTAAAATTTCATAATACACCAATTTTTAATATCTAAATAGTAAAAAAGTCGCTATCCGTGTGTGTTTTTTCATTTACTTCTACAGAACTACACAGTGGATTTAGATGCAGTTTTCACCATAATTTACAGAATGTATTCAGTAAAATTTATGGGTATTTAACATTCATATAAAATTTAAAGACAGCAGGTAAATCTTGATGTTTTGGTACGATGACTGATGCAAAAAATTAACGTACTACAGAAAATTCCGTGACAGCACATGTGTATACTCTAAGGATGACCCACACACAGTAGCCAGAAACAGATTTGAGCCTTAAATGCTTTACACATGGAGAGATATACGTAGCCCTTTCGCGCGTGACTTATTTACAAGATCTGTTCGTGTTGTCTAATGAGAAAAAAAGCTGTCAGCTTGTTTACAAATAATTATTTAGTTATGAGCAGTATTTGTTAGTATGTTTTAATATAATGATTGGAAACTCCTGACACTACATGAATACTCAATACTTATAAGCATTTACTAATTAAATATGAATGACTCTAAATTAGCAGATAGTGTCCGTGCGAAGCCGGGGTGGTTCGCTAGTTGTTTATAAAAGTTTTTTTCTACAAAACAATTTATTGGTTTTTATTTGTAATAAGTTACAAGCATTTATTTTTAATTTCAGTCCTAGTAGGTATATACTGCAAGCATGAAATCACGTGTAATACAGTTTTGGATTAACCTTTTATATGAAGTTCAAGTCGGAAAACTATTTATTAGAGTATCAAAACCAATAAAATTTAGGATTATGTAAAACCATTTATATCTCGGGTTTATATTATTTAAAAAAATTATTTTTATTTATTTATAAGTGATAAAAAAGAGTTTCAAGATAAATATTACATATAAATGGTTAATTTAAAACGTTTTAATACACGATTTCATGCTTTCAGTACATTCTACGACTGACAAAAATTGGAATTTATGTTCATAAAAACTAGATAATAACCCACGGCTTCGCTTGAACAATATCTGAGTATTGATGAAATCTCAACTTTAAAAAAAATTTACTTGATTAATTGCAAATTTTTTTACTGAATAAATAAACAAAATTAATTGTCGGATTCATAAAATATTTATCTCAAAACAATATGTTTTAGAATGACAGTTTTGGAGTAGTATTGCGTAGGCCCTTTTTTAGTGAAGATTATTTATATGATTTTAAATGTTATGTTTCAGAGTATTCGAATTTATTTTTTCCTTGATGATATCACACTTACCTCCTTTTCTTTTCATGAGGTAGACAATTTTAAAGAAAATTCTGAAACACGCACCTAAATAATTTTAACAAATTTTATTCCTTCGTTTACACTGAAACTTTAATTTACTATGGTTCGAGATACTCTTATAATTATTAAATTATTTCACTTCATTAGAAATACCTCAATTTTTATGGATATTGGATACAATTACATATTTATTTGAAATATAAAATACAGGTATAAAATTTATTATTCAACACATTACTTAAACAAAAGCCTAACATTTTTTAACCCTCACCTCTTTTTCCACAGGGATGCCAATTTAAAAATTAAGAACTAAATAATATGGCAATATCTATAAACCAGAGAAATACCAAACTAAACCCTTTTCTTTTAACCGTATATGTGAACTCCAAAAAAAAAAGTAAAATTATATTTATATTGAATTAAAATTAATATCACCAATAATGATTTTATAGATTTCATTACTTTTCTCTTTTTTAAAATAATATTAACCCCGGTTAGAACTTAAGATGTAATATTTCGGAAAATGTAGAATAAGAGAAGGTAGGTCTGTAGCATTGCACAATGAGTATGTTATATACATATATATATTTTTTGGGTCATAAGAATATTGATTAAGAATAACTTTGATATGAAAGATAATAATTATTTAATATGTAGATAAGGGTAATTGTTCAGAGCTGTTAAGAATTGTTATTAATTACTTTGGTTGAATTTCATGGAAAGCCTTAAAATACTTATTTCCTTGAGATACTTAATTATTAATTTGAGGGTTAACTCCAGTTCGTAATAATTACCTAATTTTGATATTTGATAATTAATTTCAGTAATTTTTTTGGTTAAAGCAGTATAGATTATAATTTGACAGGACATCATTTTTAAACAAAAGTTTCTAATATGGTATGAATTTCAACTTTGTTTACTAAATTTTTAACATTGTATTTGAATTTTTTGGGTAATTTTATATTCTATTGGATATTGCTAGTGTAATATTTTGAGAATAGTCTGGAAGGTACAGAAGGAAGAGCGGACAGGCGCGACACTCTGGCGCCAGAAAGCTATTTTTCACTTTGTAAATGCGTGTTGGGGATTTACGCGTCACGTTGTACGCACAGCTGTAGCGACCGTCTGGAAGGGTCTCTGGAGGCTACCACTAGCCAGCCAATCAGGGCGAGCCCTGGCATCAAGTAGGGTTACCAACTACTTCACCCTGACCATAAGGGACACTGACCCCCACCTTATTGTTTCTAGATGCAAATTGGTGCTATTTTAGCAGTTTTTGTAACTGAAAATAAATTATGCACCCGGTTGAAATATTAAACATTTTTGTATTGGCCTAATAATTTTTTGAGTGATGAATTTAATACATAAAGATATGATAATAAAGATAACTTTATCCGTTTTCAACTCAACACAATATCAACATAAACATAACAGACTAAGCGCGGACGAGTGATGCCACCTGTCGGCGTTAACATGAACCATTTGGTGGCCAGTGAAATGCGGAGTAAACGGAGCCTCGCAATGTCGCAATACATATTTATAACAGGTGGTGCGACGCAGGCGGGAAAATACTTTTTCAATTTTATGCAGGTGTGTGAATTGAACTTTAAACAAGATACGGGAAATATCTCGTCCCATCCTGCCTACGTACGGGATAATTATTTTAGTCACAGATTACGGGAAATCCCGTACAATACGGGACGGTTGGCAACCCTAGCGAGTAGTATATGAATGGGGCTCCTGCGGCTTGCGCCGGCGCGTGGTGTGTGGTGGCGGTGTCAGCCATATTGGATTGTGACGTCACGGCAGCCATCTTGGATGCAGCGTAACGGGACACAGAGTAACGGGACATAACGTAACGGGACAAGTAGATCACGGCGACCATTTTGGATCCGCCATCTTGGATCCGCCATCTTGGATGACGTCATTTTTTTCTCGAACTTTCCGACATTTTGTTTTCCACCATTTTGAATTATGACGTCACCGTTGCAATTGCCGTTACGTCCGCCATCTTTAACTTTTTTATTTACTATCCGATTTTAATGAAAAAAAATTTAAAATTTATAAAAAAATTAAATTAATAAAATTTTAATATATTTTTTTAAAAAACGTAAATTTACGACACGGAGCTCGGAGTCCTTGGTTCGAACCCGACAAAGTCAAAAAATTAAAAATGGCGACCGATCTTTCCCCCTGTAGTGGCTGCTGACAGACTGACCCCCACCACTTTTTTCAAAGCATATATATCGACAGTGAGCATGACGTCATGTCCGCCATCTTGTCTTCGATGTTGGAAACCATCATCATTGTATCGGCGGCGAGAGTGCGCTGGCGCCTAGTTAGTTTGATTCTTACCTGCTAGAGTGCAGTAATCATTTATTACTGTGACACCCGCCATCTTGAAATTTGGCCGCCATCTTGAAAATACGTAATTTTAATGCTAGAGATTCGGGAAAAAGTTCAAAATCCATTAAATAAATTTGTAATCTATATACTGATTGATTAGATCGACTAAGGTCCTTGGTTAGATCCCTGGCCGATACAAAACAACTTTAATTTAAAAAATACCACAAAAGTGTTAGGTTTGAGAAAATAAAAACACCACAAGTTCTTTAAAAAATATTTTATTACATACATTCTAATCTACTACAAGTACAAAAAATAATACACAGACATAGAACTAAAGTCTTGTGGATTTCTCGATGTCTGCATCAGCCACCCACGAATTAAAGCGAGTTGGAAAGTCCCACCACTTGACGTAGGACAGTCCGTTTCTTCGTTTTATAAACTTCTCCACCAAGTACATATCAGGATACAACGTAGGCTGAATCTCTTCGGCATAGAAGCCGCCACGGATAGGTTTGTGGTCCATATCTTCGAGGTAGTAAGTCCTAGGCTCTGATTCACGAACATGTGTCACACGGAAAAGTTCGGGACTCCAGTTCGCAGTGAAACCTTTCTCGAAGATACCTTTCTGCTTGGAGATTCGCACAATGTCACCGACGTTAGCTTTACGCTTTCGTGGATCTTTCTTCTTCGTGTTGGAAAACACTGTTCGAAGCAGGCGATTGTCCCTTACGTCCTTTGGCTTCATTTTCGTGGTAGAATGCATCGTGGAATTATACTCGTTTATTAGTTTCGGCAAGATGTCAAGCCACTTGTAATTTCCGTTAGCTGTGAACTGCCGCCACATCTTGGATCGCAAAGTTCTGTTAAACCTTTCGACAACGGAGGCTTTGACGTTACTAAATGTAGAGTAGTGTTTGATGCCATACTTCTTCATCAAAGCCTTGAAGGATGCATTGTAGAATTCTTTCCCGAGGTCCGTTTGCAGGTGCGACGGTACACATCCATCACGCAAAATATTGTTCATGGCCTCGGCTACTTCAGTTGCAGTCTTTGATTTGACAGGTCTAGCCCAAGCGAACTTGCTATAAACATCGATGACTGTCAACATGTACTTGAAACCTTTATTCAAACGGGAATACGGTATCATCTCAACAAGGTCCGCCTGGAATAAATCATCAATTCCACGAATTATGACTTTGCGACGAAGGTATTTTCGTCTAGCAGGAGCATGAAGTTCGTGAGCGATTCCGGTTCGACTCATTGTATGTAGCCGGCTTCCCTCAGTTCTTCAAGTATGGAGACTATTTCGTTGATGTGCGAATAGTTTCCTACACTAAGCGAAGCATGTAGAATTCTAAGACGATCAACTAATTCATTGGGCTCGTCCCAATATACATAGTCAAATATCTGATCACTTTCTAGCTTATTTAAACCTTCACCATGTATTGTTAGTTCACTGAAGAGATTAGCGAGAATGTCGATTTTTTCATGATCTATGTCTTTATATACACCACTATCTGGATCGTTATCGCGAAAATGTGCATTGGTTAGCTCTAACAGCTTTTTGTACTCTTGTAAGTCTTTGTGAGAATATCCTTTAGGCTCCCTGCGAAACAGCAATTCGTACAGACCCGGAGTCCCGCGCGTTTTGAACTCTTCTACGCGAACGATATTTCCTGGTAGAAAGTCTATTTCTTTAGCACCGAGGAACCACTTATTATGTTTTCTGTACACTCCGTAGGTCGTGTCATTATTCCGGCTCGTAAACGATATCAGGTATGGTCGGACCATTGCATTCACTTGATGTCCCTTTTTCGGTATTTTTTTCTTGTGCATGGTCTCTGTACTTGTTAAGTCTTCTTCTTCTCGATCTGGTTCATACTTTCTCTTCTTTACAGTTGGCATTTCATCTTCAACTTCTGTCTTCACAATGATAGCTGGTTCTTCCTTGTTTTTAAGTTCGTCGAGGCGACTAGTGATTGGTTTAAATATTTCCTCATTTTCCATCTCACGTGCAAGTCTGGTTCGTCTAGCAAGTAAATATTTTTCACGAACAGACTGTATAGCTCGATGAAGGTCACTGGCCAGGTCCGACATTGTACTGGCTGAAAACATACTGCAAGTCCTCCTTTTATACTTCATTATTCATTCGCAGAAACTTCTTTCTTGTGTGTGGCAAAATCTGAATTAGTTGTCAAGTGCGATAGTGATGCTTTCATACTACTTTGTAAATTCCTCAATTCGTCACGTCTTTGTGCATTTGATACTTCAATCATGTCGCGAATGCGAGAATCCGAGGCTTCCACACGCTGGTCGATGACAACGAGATACTCTATTATTTCGTTTTTCACACTTTCTACTTTTTGAGCCAGTAGTATAATGTATTTGCGGATATCAGAGTCGGGGCATACAGTATGTCTGCTGCTACGACCGAATTTCGAAATGCTATTACTCATGTTTGACGATAAACTGATCGAAACCTCGTCTGTACCTGCCCTTATATAGAGGCCAGTCCTTTACGATGACTATGAATCCGTGTTCGTCTTTCCAACACAAGGAGCACATGTCTTTAAATTCCTGAAACGACATGTCAGTGTTTACGTGGTCGTCGTAGGCGTGACGTAAATTAAGTTCGTCCATGCGAAAAAGCACTATAACATTCGCATTATCTCGTAGGAGATGTTTGGGTATTCTACTGTACGTCTGACACAGGTATACACAGTCTACCTTGGCGTGCCTGCCCATGGAAAAGTACTCTTGTATAATACCCTGCTTCTCGCACATTACATCGTCGAACACAAACACGGAATTATGCTTTGCTTCGTCGGTAGACACCACATCGGTATTATCGCTAAACGGATAATACTCCAGTCCTTCCACCGAGCGTAGAACAGTTGCTAGGCGCTGGTACTTTGACTGTTGCAACGACTTGGAATACAAGTAAACGTTCTCGAACCGAAGACCGTTTGGCTCCTCCAGTAAACTCAGTAGAACGCACGTCTTGCCACAGTTTGACGGTCCCGCCATTATGCATCGTACAGCAGAAGGCAACAGTAAGCCATGTCGCGATTCGCGACCGCTAGTTTCATCGTTTTGCGTAATGCGCACGGGCAAACAAACATCTTGCTTGACGACCTGCATTGTACTAAATAAATTGTATAAAATCAAACACATTTATACTTTCTGGTCAGTTGCGCGTAATGACTCGAAGAGGTAAGAACAAAAAACACAGTGCTGCAGGACTCGTGAACTCGCTGATAAACAATCTGCCATTCGAGCTACACATTCCCGGATACAGATTTTGCGGCCCCGGCACTAAACTAGCGAAAAGGTTAGCTCGCGGTGACGTGGGCATTAATTCTCTCGACGATCAGTGCAAGCAGCACGATATTGCCTACTCGCTCAGCAAGGATCTGGAATCCAGGCACCGGGCCGACGAGATATTGGCACAGGAAGCTGAAGAAATAAGTAAATCGACGCACGCGGGTCTAGGAGAAAAAATCACGGCCTGGGGCGTATCTAAAATCATGAAGGCAAAGACGAAATTAGGACTGGGTGCTCGTCAAGCCAGCTCCATCAAGTCAAAGACTAACTCACGCAAGACCAAACGCAAGACTGGAGCAGGCATACAAAAAGCCAAGCAAAAATTACAGACTCTCGACAAGATGATTATAGGAGGATTTCTTCCTTTGCTTTTGCCTGCATTGGGTGCTCTCGGCGGTCTCATCGGTGCAACGAGCGGTATAGTGCGGGCAGTCAACACTTTGAAGAATGAGCGAAAGCAGTTAAAAGAAGCACAGCGACATAATGCAAGCATGGAAGCCATTGCCATGGGTAAAAAAAACGGCGCAGGACTGTACTTACGTCCTCACAAATAAGGCCGAGGCATGAAAAAGAAACGAAAATCCTAAGTTCTCTGCCGAAACGACCGCTCACCAACGTAGATTTAATAAAGTACGCACGCAAACTGAAAATACCAAATTTCCTTGGCGTGTTTATGCGAGACACTTTACCCAGCAAACCAAAAACCAACGAACGCGCCATAATTAATTCAGACACGACGGCAGGTCGCGGCACGCACTGGGTAGCGTATATAAAGTCTGGAAAAAAAGCTAGTTACTACGACAGTTTCGGTAATTTGAGACCTCCGCCTGAACTTAGGCGGTACTTGGGCCGGACCACTACACTGTTCTACAATTACGAAACGGAACAGAGGCCTAATCAAACAAACTGCGGACACTTGTGTCTTCGCTTTTTAACTAAAAAAATAATTTAGCTGACAAATAAAAATTGCTACTTAAAGGTTGTGCAGTGATGATAATTTATTAGTCATGTCGATAACACTTACCTTGACAGGTCACGCATCTGAGCTGCGGGCGGTCCATTTCCCGCCTCTGGATTTAGACGGAGAATGGTGTATCGGACTCGTAGATTTTCAAACGTATAATGCCATACCGAATATCGACGAAGAAAAATGCAAGATCTGCTTCCTGAAAAGCGATGGGACCGCTCATGAAATACAGTTACCTGTTGGATCTTACGAAATTGACGACATTTAAATTACATCAGGGATATGTTACCACAGGATGTAGACTTTCAACTGCGTGGAAATCCAAACACTCAAAAAAGCAATCTAACATGCAGTGAAATTGTCGACTTTACGAAACCTGGGACCATAGGTTCGATGTTAGGATTCGAATCAAAGGTGTATGATGCAGGAAGAACGTACGAATCTACGCGCACAGTAAACATTTTACCTGTGAATGTCATAAGAATAAACTGTAATTTGGCAAGTGGAACGTATCTCAACGGAAGACTAAGCAAAATGCTGCACGAGTTTTCGCCGATGGTCCCGCCAGGATATAAACTGGTCGAAGTACCACAAAGTATCATTTACGTTCCAGTCGTCGTGAAGTGCGCACACGAAGTCGTCGTCAGAACCGTTGACCAGCGAGGACGATTGGTGAATTTTCAAGACGAAAAAATTACATTATGGCTGCACTTGAATCGATGGGCATAAAGTTCGTAACACCGAACAGTTATAAAAGAAGTCGTATTGACGTGAATAAGAACAGTTCTCTACCAGACATCGGTGCATTAACACCTGACAACATAAAGTATCTTCTTAGTATTGGACAAGTGCCGAATAAATATGGAAGACGAAATCCTCAACGTGGAAGATCCGGTCATTTTTGATGACAGCATTACGAAAATGGAATTGCACGAGTACCAGCCTTTCCTGCTCGGACCGTACGCACTTCCATCGGAAGTACGCATTGCTGTACAGCACCAAGATATTTGTACTTTAACTTCTCAGTCATTTCTACGTATAAGAGGCATGCTTACAAAAGCGGATGGTACGCATCCGACGACGACAATATCCTGCAATGGTATTCTTCACCTCATCGAGCGCATTACTTATGTACTCAATGGCGTCGAGGTAGACCAGACGAGAGATGTAGGCAAAACATCTGCTATGAAAAATTACCTTTCGCTCACGCCAAATGAACTGACTGCTGCAAAGATGGCCGGTTGGGCTCTCGAGGATGAATATAAGCTTCCGGTTTATGCCGAAGGAAAGTTCGAAGTTTGTGTTCCTCTGTCCATGCTTCTTGGATTCGCTGAGGACTACAGGCATATAATCATTAATTCGAAACAAGAGCTCGTACTGCTTCTAGCCAACACGCACATTAATGCAATTGTTGTCGCTGCAGAAAACCCTCAAGATGTCTCGCTAACACTACAGTCTATCGAGTGGATGCTGCCCCACATCCAAGTGAGCACCGTTGAACGAGTCAAGATGTTGAAGAACATAGAAAATGGCAAGAACTTCGATGTGCCATTCCGATCCTGGAGCCTGAAAACTTATCCTGGCTTGCCTCATCGTCAGCGTATCAATTGGATAGTAAAGTCCAGCTTCGCTACGGAAAAACCAAGATACATCATCGTCGGGCTTCAGACCGGAAGACAGCTCAATGCAGGAGTAAGTCGCTCCTTATTCGATAACTGTCAATTACGTAATGTAAAAATATTTTTAAACAGCGAAAGATATCCGTACGTTGATATGAACATGGACTTTGAAAGTGGAAGATTTCTTCTCGCATATCAAATGTATGCCAAGTTTCAGCAAGCTTACTATGGACGGAGACAGTCACCGATACTGAGTCCCGACAGTTTCAAGAACAAGGCTCCGTTAATGGTGTTTGAGGTTTCCAAACAGGATGATCGATTAAATTCAAACATCATCGACTGTAGGATCGAGATAACGACTAGCGGAAATATTCCTCCAAACACCTATGCTTTTTGTCTGATACTTCACGATCGGCTTGCATCGTACAATTGTCGAGACAAACTTGTGAAAATTCTGACTTAAATACTGTTTCGTTTGCGATAGTAATTCAGTTACGATCGAGCATTGCTAGCGACAAGATGTACTGCAACCTGCAAGGTTTTCAGAGCCAAAACGGCTTTGTTCTCAAAGAAATTGCTGTCACCTCCGGAGACAAGACTCGAACCCACAGCTTCCGACCTCCGTATCCTTGGAAAAAAACTAGACGAAAAAAGTAAACACTCGAACGAATGGCTATGCAAATATTATCACGGACTAGAGTGGGACGAAGGAAAAATCCCATACCACCAAGTGAAAAACACACTTCAAGATTTACTAGTTCAAAACGAAACAATATTCATTGCCGGACCTGAACAGAGGAAATGGCTACGAGATCTATGTGACGACGGAACAGTTGAAATTGAAGACCTACAGACCGACTATGGCTGTCCTTCCCTGCGCAAGCTTAGTGCAATATACGACGTGCAGCTACGTGACAAGTTTGAACGTGTCTGTGCCTGTACAAACTCGCAGTTAATGCAGAAATGGCACACACAGTGTTAGTAGGAGCCTGCATATATAAATGACGTACCTACGTACATGCCTTCAGTTGACGTTCAACCTGCAAGAAGATGTTTACGTTTCATCCTGCTAACGTGTACGTGAGCGCAAGACCTAGCTTCAGCAGTGTCGAGTACAGCTACTGGGATTCCGGGTATCTACGTACATATACAGAAACCTGTGATGGAGTTGCTCAGCATTGGCGGTTTGCTCACTTTCCTGTGTCCTACGAACCGACTCAGCAGCTATTAGATTGTTGCGAACCTGGAAACTGTGCCGTCTATCACATGAGACCGCACACAATCCTTCCTGCTAGCATCGCTGAGGTAGTTGCCTCGTCTGCACGTGTAACACCAAACATGAGCGTGTTGCAACCTGTTGCGACCTGTGATGCTTCTACGCAGACTTCCAAACGGCGTGCGTCACGTCGTCGAAGTTCAGGCAGTGAATCTGTCCCAACTAGCACTGCAGTAGAGCCAAGGCGCAGACGTGGTCACAGACGTCATCGACCAATTCTCGCTCGAGATGACGACATCGCAGAAGATGACCAGCTGGAAACCTGTGTTCCTGATCCCGTGACCTGCCAACCAGTTGGAACCGGAGCCGAAGAGGCAGTTCGTGCAGCATTAAAGACTTTGCTTGCGAAAATGCTTAATTACTTAACCTAACATGCATTTGTGTAATTTTTTTATAAATAAATGTGTAAAACCTGAACTTGTGTTTGTTTTTTATTTCTACAATTTTTAGGTACCTAATAAAAATTAATTTTAATTACAGACAATATTTTGACTAATGTAGTATTCCAGTAGACCGCGGGTATATAAGCGAAGTTCAGACGAGTGGACCGTCAGTATACCTCTGGCCGCGGTGCAGTACGGACCTGCTCTCTTCAGTCAATTTCGTGAGATTTAGTTACTGCTCCAATGTCGACCGGGATAGACTGTTTACCGTCAGCAGCGGGGACCTCGATGACAGCAATGATGATGGAGTCGGAGATTCCGATACCAGATGCAGAGGAGACCACGACAGCGGAGAGCTCAGTGGCTGCGGTGTCGACAGTCGCGGAGATCCCGATATCGACTGCAGAGGAGACTTCAATTAATGAAGAGCGTACTTCGCATCAGTGCAAATACTGTGGCGCATCATTTACTAGCACTTCAAGCGCTCGCAGACATGAAAGAAGCAGTTGTCCGAATAATTTACTGAAACCAATACAATTTCAGTGCAATAAGTGTAATAAACTAATTTCACGCCTCGACAGCTTACATCGTCATTATATAAAATGCTCCGAGACAGTTAAGTGCAAGTATAATGAACATGGTTATTGTTTTGACTCATGTGTTGTACCAGCTGATGAGAACATATAAGTGAGACCCTGGTGATATGAACTTTAGTCTGTCTCTGGCTGCGGTGATGAACGCATCGGGTAGTTAGACTTGAATAATAGACCAAAAACTAGCTGTTCTTGAGACCTCGATGGCGTCTTTACCAGTATCAACACCGACCTGGATCGAAGGTCTACCATCATCAGTGCAGACCACGATGACTACGTCGTCTACAGCTACACCTGCTCTCTCAGCACAGCAGGAGATTTCGTCGCGTGCAACATCTTCTGCAGAGCAGACCTCAAAGGCTTCCGAAGTTAACATGACAGCAGTGTTACAATGGTTGTCAACAGTTCCAGAGTCATTGATAAAGGAAGGAGCATCCAACGGTGTTCCATCGCCCAACTGTACGTACTGTGAGAAGATCAAAAACTTGAAATTACGTGATTATGTAACACACAATTGTAATAATAACTCTGAACGTATTAAATATCAGTGCAACAGGTGTTTAAGCAAGTTTATACACTATGGAAGATTAAAACGACACCTCAGGAATTGTAATAGACTGGCTGTACATTCATCAGAATCAAGCTGTATATTTTGTAACAAAACATTTACAACTATTCGAAGTGTTAAACAACATGAAATATATCACTGTCCTTTTAATGAAGTCGATAATTCGGTTTTGTGTGAAAATTGTAGTGTACTAATATGTCGACCTGATAGACTGAATAGACATTTACGAACATGTAAAGGACTTAGTCCATACAATAAGAAGACTGTTTGAATCGAGAAATCCACAAGACTTTAGTTCTATGTCTGTGTATTATTTTTTGTACTTGTAGTAGATTAGAATGTATGTAATAAAATATTTTTTAAAGAACTTGTGGTGTTTTTATTTTCTCAAACCTAACACTTTTGTGGTATTTTTTAAATTAAAGTTGTTTTGTATCGGCCAGGGATCGAACCAAGGACCTTAGTCGATCTAATCAATCAGTATATAGATTACAAATTTATTTAATGGATTTTGAACTTTTTCCCGAATCTCTAGCATTAAAATTACGTATTTTCAAGATGGCGGCCAAATTTCAAGATGGCGGGTGTCACAGTAATAAATGATTACTGCACTCTAGCAGGTAAGAATCAAACTAACTAGGCGCCAGCGCACTCTCGCCGCCGATACAATGATGATGGTTTCCAACATCGAAGACAAGATGGCGGACATGACGTCATGCTCACTGTCGATATATATGCTTTGAAAAAAGTGGTGGGGGTCAGTCTGTCAGCAGCCACCACAGGGGGAAAGATCGGTCGCCATTTTTAATTTTTTGACCTCGTCGGGTTAAAACCGAGGACTCCGAGCTCTGTGTCGTAAATTTACGTTTTTTAAAAAAAATATATTAAAATTTTATTAATTTAATTTTTTTATAAATTTTAAATTTTTTTTTCATTAAAATTGGATAGTAAATAAAAAAGTTAAAGATGGCGGACGTAACGGAAATTGCAACGGTGACGTCATAATTCAAAATGGTGGAAAACAAAATGTCGGAAAGTTCGAGAAAAAAATGATGTCATCCAAGATGGCGGATCCAAGATGGCGGATCCAAAATGGCCGCCGTGATCTACTTGTCCCGTTACGTTATGTCACGTTACTCTGTGTCCCATTACGCTGCATCCAAGATGGCTGCCGTGACGTCACAATCCAATATGGCTGACACCGCCACCACACACCACGCGCCGGCGCAAGCCGCAGGAGCCCCATTCATATACTACTCTAGCGTCAAGTGATGTGCCCGTACGAATATCCTTATTTGGTCATGTTTTGGAATTATGTGCGCTGATTGGTCAGTTGGCCCACGGGGTTGCCTCCCTTGTTTTCACCTTTACAAGGGAAGGTAATCTCGTCGACCAAGTCACTTGTTGCTCGATCGTCGCCAAACTCGGTCGCGTCGTCGGCAAGTCGCAAGACAAATGGAAAATTACTAAGAGATAATTTAACGCCTAGGGGCTGGGGCCAGGCCGTATTTTTTAACCTAAGTTCATTGTTTTTCGGATTAATCAACTAGAGTTTTAGGCCCTAGGCGTCGGCATCGGCCCGACTTCGCGTGATTTCGGTCCGCGATCGACGGTACCTTGAGTTATGTAATTAACCAAGGGACATTACTAAGTTTTTTTTTTTTTTTTTTTGGCGAGTGACAAGACTCCTCGACCATCAACGGCAAGATGTATGGTGCTGTGGTATGTATTTGGACCTCAACCTATCAAATTTCAAAGACATCGTTAAAATTTGTATAAGAAAAGACAAAAACTGTGTAAGTAACGAAGTTTTTCTAACTAAATTCATTTGTAAAATTGTGTATTGAGGCCATGTAACGATGAGAAAAAACATTTTTTCTATAGAAATAAACAAAGATAATTTAATAAACTCTTTTATTTCCAAACTAGCTGCAGTACCCGGCTTTGCCCGGGCTGAACACCGGGTGATATATTGTCCGCGAGTTACAGCAAAATGGATAGCAATATGTCCAGTGTGTTGGAAATGACACATAATTACTGTTTGTGTATCTGTGACCTATGATTTTCTGTTTACCCAGGGCGATCGGTTGAAAGGTTTAGAAGTTGATGCGCTACAGCGCTATCTAGCGGCGAGTTACAAAAAAAATGGATGATAAAAACACTTCGATGTGCCAACTTTCATGGCGATCGGTCAAAAGGTGTAAGAGTTTATCGACGTCATACATACCAAAATCCAATTATATATATTCTTATATTTCGAAATTTTGGGGCTTTCACTTTTGCGAAAAGTGGATGTTCAGGACCTCGAATGATTTGGAACACTCCATCTCGAAAGAAATGATATTTGAAATTCCTGAAATTGTCGAAATTTTGGGGCTTTGTCCCCAGAGGGGGGGATGATTTCGAGGACCCTGAATGGCTGGGAAACAATAAAAATGGAAAGAATGATATTTGAAATTTTTTAAATTTTGGGGTTTTGACCCCCGGTGGGGGGGGGGGGGTGATGTTGAGGAAACCCCGAATGGCTCGTAAACACTCCAAATCGAAAAAGAATAGGTTTTTGGAAATTTTGGGAATTTTTTTAATTATTGGGTCTTTGACTCCTTGTGGGGGGAGGGTAGTTTGAGGACCCCGAATGGCTCGGAAACACTCTGAATAGTAAAAAAAGTATTCTTAAATTTAAGATATTTTTCGAAATTTTGGGGTTTTGCATTCCCCCAATCCCCTTACCAAAAATTTGTTGGAGAACACGTCTTTGGGTAAACGTTCCGCCATCCCCCGGACACTTTAGTTAGTAATGACTTAATTTTAATACAATTTCTTCCAATTTTTCGAAATTTTGTGGCTTTCACTTTTGAGAAAAGGGAGGGGGGTGGAGTTTCAGGACCTCGAATGGTTCGGAACACTCCATCTTGAAAGAAATGATATTTGAAAATCCTGAAATTTTCGAGATTTTGGGGCTTTTTCCCCAGAGGGGGAGGGGTTATTTTGAGGACCCTGAATGGTAGGGAAACACTAAAAATCGAAACAGAATGATTTTTGAAATTTTCTAAATTTTGGGGCTTTGACCCTTGAGATGGGGAGGGGGGTGATGTTGAAGACCCCGAATGGCTCGTAAACACCTCAAACCGAAAGAGAATAGGTTTTTGAAAGTTTGGGAAATTTTTTTATTATTGGGTCTTTGACTCCTTGTGGGGGGAGGGTAGTTTGAGGACCCCGAATGGCTCGGAAACACTCCAAATAGTAAAAAAGTATACTTAAATTTAAGAATTTTTTGAAATTTGTCGTAATTTTGGAGTTTTGCACTCCCCCCCCCCTCCCAAAAAATTGTGTGCGAAGTCGACTTTGGGTAAAAGTTCCACCATGCCCCGGACACTTTAGTTCGTAATGACTTAATTTTAATACAATTTTCTCCAATTTTTCGAAATTTTGTGGCTTTCACTTTTGTGAAAAGGGAGGGGGGGGGGGGGGGTGGAGTTTCAGGACCTCGAATGTTTCGGAACACTCCATCTCGAAAGAATAGATATTTGAATTTCCTAAAATTATCGAAATTTTGGGGCTTTTTCCCAGAGGGGGGCGGGGGGTTCTAGGACCCTGAATGGCTCGAAAACGCTTAAAATCAAAAGAGAAAGATTTTTTAAAAATTTTAAACTTTCGAAATTTTGGGGCTTTAACCACCTTGGGGGGGGGGGGGGGGGGGGAGAAGGTGATGTTGAAAACCCCGAATGGCTCGGAAACACTCCAAATCGAAAGAGATATAAAGGAAAACTTATTACCTACCTATGAATAATTTTCTAAATAAATTAATAAATAACTCTATGTTTAAGAATTTACTTAGGGGAAAGGCACCTAAGAGTGCGCATCCCCTAAGAGTACGCATTGCTATTTTCTTACAGTTGGCAACATTGAAAAAAAAGTGTATAGCCTCAGATTGTTCGTTACTGTGTGACAAACGAGTGGCGTGAAACTTGCAGCTGCACAAGATTATTTGTAGATTTGAAAGGTGAGAGTTCATTTGTTGTTGTTTTCATGTAATATTTTTATCGGGTAACTTAAGCTATAGCAAGTAGGTAAACAGAGATGCGTTCATTATCTTTATATTACCTAGCAGCTTTGGTTTTCAGCATTCGTGTCGATAAAGCCATATTAGCTTTTACGGTATGTGCTGCTATCTGTCGACTCTTTTAGATACTTCGTGTTCATTCCCTAAGAGTGCGCACAAAGTTTGTCCACAAGAGTGCGCGCGCACTCTTTGGAGCACCTTGCGTACTCTTTGGGACAAGTTTATATTAATGCAAAAATGAACAATTTTAATCAAGTAGGCCTATATTTGTTTCAGAATGTCATCTTCTTATAAGAGAAAATCGGAAAGAAAGTTAATATTTTCAGAAGAAATCTTAAATGAAGCAAGAAACAGAATACTAAATGGGGAAAGTCAACGAAAAGTTGCAAAGGATCTGGGCGCAAAGGAATCTACGCTAAGGAAACGCCTAAAAGCAGTAAGTACTATTTAATTAGCAATAATTGTATTATTTTGATAAATGTAACTTAAATGCATGAACTTATTCATGTTTCTTAGTCCGAGTCTTCATTAGAATTAGTAGTGAGTTGAAATCGGCCAAATTGAGACCAACCTAGTATAGGCCAATCAATAGCAATTACTTGACTTCCCATACATAATGTTCCAAAACAAAATTATTAATTATTTTTTTTGTAAAAAATACACAACAATTTATATATATTTCATAAAATTGCTAAGTTACAATAAAGAAAATTTGAGATAATTTATTATTACCTACTTTAGAATTTTTATAAATATAATAAACTTGCATTAATTTAATTCCTTGTCAGTTATCTAGGCTTACTTAACAAAATGTTAATTCATTTCCCATTATACAAAAATAAGGTTTGTTAAGCCTGCATAATTAAAGCAGTCGTTTGTATATTTAGTTATTATTTAGCGATTACTATTCGAAAACTGGCCATCGCTAGCTCAGAATTAATGATTTGGCTAAATTCAGTCGATTTCGTCGTAAAAAAAAATAATGTACTGTGTCAGTTTAATGGATATTTTTGTGTTCTTGTTTGTGTGTCTCCTTACTCATTTCATTGCTGTTTCATCTACATAACATTCCATTCTTTGAAGCGCTGTTAGGGTGGATTGACCCACTAATATTTCCTTCCTTGCCTTTCCTAGCTGTCATTTATTTTCATTAGTAAGTAGATTCCTGATATCTTATCCTGAGTTGAGTTCGATGATTGTTTCAGGGATCCATACCAGTGTCACTAGGAAGATTGAAACGAGTTTTTACACCGGCTCAAGAGCAATAACTAGCAGACCACATAAGGGATTTGGACAGCCGATTCTATGGCATAGGGAGAAAGCAACTGATGAGTTTGGCTTTTGAGTATGCGACTCTAAACAATATTCCACACAGGTTCAACAATGTGACAAAGGCAGCAGGGCGACACTGGGTGCAAGATTTCTGCAAGAGGCAGAATTTGTCCCTTCGAGCACCCGAAAAATGCAGTCTTGGCCGTGCCATTGGATTTAACAGAGTACAGTGTCAGCGGTTTTTCCATAACTTGAAACAAGTGTCAGATGAAAATAAATTTCATGCTCATCGTATATTCAATATGGATGAAAGTGGAATCTCGTGTGTCCCAAACAAAGTTCCCAAAGTACTTTCTCCCAAAGGCAAACGTTCAGTCAGCAAAGTGTCTTCAGCAGAGAGAGGACAAACTGTGACAGTAGTTTGTTGCATGAATCCTGTTGGTTTCTATGTGCCCCCTGCGATTATTTTCGCCAGGAAAAGAATGAAACAAGAGTTATTTAAAGATGCTCCTGAAGGTTCTTTGCACATGATATCTGATAGTGGCTTCATTAATTCCGATCTGTTTTTGGTCTGGCTTAAACATTTCAAGACCTATGTCAAACCATCTGAGGATGACCCAGTACTCCTAATTCTAGATAATCACTCATCCCACTATTCTCTTGAGGCTGTTCTTTTTTGCCGAGAGCACAATATCACACTTCTTTCACTCCCTCCCCATGCTACACACAAACTGCAACCTCTCGATCGAGGATTCTTCGGCCCTCTGAAATCAATGTTTGCTATTGAAGCGGAGAAATGGATGCACAACCACCCCGGCCGTGCAATTTCCAATTCTGACATTTGTTTTTTGTTCCGCAATTCATATGAGAAGGTTGCCACCATGGAGAAAGCAAAGAATTCATTTCGTGCAACAGGAATTTATCCTTATAACCCTGATGTGTTCAGCGACGAGGATTTCATCCCATCTCATGTGACTGACAGGCCAAATCTAGAGGAGCCAATGGACATTGGCAACGAGGTGGTTCCTGTTGCTCCAGATACTTCTGTACAAACTGTGAAAAACCCCATCATGCCTTCTAGCTTTGACACATCCCCATCAACTATTGAAAATCTTCAAGTTGATATGGAATGTTTGGTGTCTAGTGAGAATAATGAAACAATGCTGGACCAAATACCGTCGACCAGTAATATTGTCCATGTAGCTGGATTGGAGTTTTCTAATGCTGATGAGAATGATATGCCGATCGATAGTGGTGTCGAGTTGTCGACTAGTGAAATTAATCTGGGTTGCCAAATGCTAGCTGGTGTATCAAGTGAGAAAAATGTTAAGAAAATTAACTCTTCCACCTGCATTGTAAATAATAGTCCTATGAAGGTAGATCAGAGTGAGGGAAAGGGAATCTCTCCAGCCAGCATCGTACCTGTTCCCAAAGCAGACACAACAGTCAAGAGACAAAGGAAAGCCAGGCGATCGGAAGTAATGACAAGCTCGCCGTTTAAAAATGCTCTTTTGCTGGAGGGTGAAAAGAAACGTTCACAAGATTCACAGAAGTCAAATAAGAAAGGAAAATCATCAGGTCCATTGAAAAAGCGTAAAACTTCAAAGACAGTGGAAAGTGATGTACTCTGTCCAGGATGTGATGAGAGATATACTGAACCAATCTCAGAAGACTGGATACAGTGTATTAAATGCCAACAGTGGTGGCATGAGCAGTGTTCGTCATTTGAAGGATCTGTAACATTTACTTGTGATCTGTGTTAAGTGCGCACTCTTAGGGTAAACAATGCGCACTCTTAGGGGCTAGCTCACCTAAGAGTGCGCATTTGCATGTATTTGTTTTTGTGTGTTTTATAACAATATGAACAGTTTTCACATAATTGAACATATGTAGATGAATGCATAATAGATTAATAAAACCGAATTTGACTCAAACATTTATTGTTAATTTAAAATGTAGTCACATACGACTATTGTTTGTTAGGTGCGCACTATTAGGTGCCTTTCCCCTACATACATAATATTAAACTTCAAACTATGCACACCAAAAAAAAACTAAGGATGTTTGTGAAACTATATTTATTTGTCATAATGTTTAAAACATTTGTAGGATTTCTTTATATGTAAAACTGTGGTGGCAATATTCCGCTTATCCAAAGGAGTATAGAAATTAATAGAGATATCACTCCCTGTACACACCAAAAATTTTTGAATTAAGTAAAAAAAAACATAGTCCAAAATGAATCAAAAAGTATAAATAACAATTAATTTGTCAAAAATATTTATTCAACTGGAATGACAATGTTAACATCCACCTGAAATTTAATAGAAGTAGGTAGGTAAGAATATATGTATATATATATAAGAAATTAAATGAAATTAAAACATACATAAATAAAATTATCTCACACTCAACCAAACATTATGTTTAATATGAAATAAAGGAAGATGGCAATTACACGGAACTATTATAATTAATAAAAAAAAATCGACCTACCTGAAATAGTAAAATTCAAATTTTTCAACAATATATTACATAATTCATAAATATTTCTGGTCTTCGGTCTCAGTAGCCCTAAGACTCTTGACGCTCAGCAGATAAATTATAAACACTAAACCAAACTCCTTGCAAATAATTTATAAGTAGGTACTGTAAAAAAAATAATTTAAATTGTAATATACAAAAACGGTATTGAAAACTGAAACAAATAGGGCGACACTACAAACTGTCAAGATATTTATTTTTTTCTTACTCTCTACTTAGTTCCTTACAATAATAAAACGGAACGTAATGGCTTGAAAGCTATTGCTCGGCAGACATAGAGGAATGACACTAACAGTTTGTATATCTATGACACACGTTACATAAAATTAAGATATATTTTTTAACACGTTTAAAATGTATTTTTTTTTAGACAAAAGATAGCCTATGTCCATCCCCAGGATATAATCTATCTCCTTGCCAAATTTCATTACGATCCGTTCAGCCGTTCAGCCGGGAAAAGGTAACAAACAGACAGATAGACAGAGTTACTTTCGCATTTATAATATTAGTAAGGATAACGCAGAACCATCGTAATGAAAAATTCCTCAGGAACATTGTTTGTTTTGTTTTGTTACGTTTCTCTGTGTGCTTAGCCGGGCAAAACATACGACGTAACAACATGGCTGCCCAGTCGTGGGGCACGAATTTAGACACTGCCTGATGATAATAAAATAAACATTCGGAAAAACAGTAAAAACTTATCAAGTAAAAGCCAATCATGTCTAAATTAACTGTGGTAATACCTTTTGGAACATCGGCAAAATTATAACTTGTGAACGAGTGATTCGAGAGTGGATCGTGTGATCTTCGCGTCGTACTTGTAAACATCAACAAACGAAAACGAGCGTGAGAAGCCAGCATTCACCGTATAAGAACATAGCGGGACATCGTGGGAAAGGAATGCGACGAGAACTACATTGTAGAACATCGTAGAACAGCACTTCGCAGAACATCGTGGGACATAATTCCAGCAACATGAATCATCTCGGTACTTCGCGGGACAACGAGGGATGAATCGCCGGAAACAGCAAGTCTAAATTGTACAAAAACTTACATTCTTATAGTCTAAATTTTTGTATTTGTAGTTGTCATTGTTTAAAAGATTTTTTTTGTTAATGTGTTTTTCAAGGGTTGTTTACATTTTTTGGTAATTTATAATAATAATAATAAAAAAAAATGAGTACAGACAGTCAGGATGACCTTACGGGTTTTCCTGAAAATTCAGGAAATTCCGACCCGAATTTGAATATTGAATTGATACAGGGACAGTGATTAAATTTTTTGGTGATGATCGAGGGGTTACTCCGATACAATTTGTAACAAAATGTGAGAAAGTAGTTAGCTATTTTAGTGGTTCGGGTGAGCAACAGGTAGAATTGTTTATCACTAAATTGGATGGTGTTACATTGCAATGGGCAATACATAAGAAGAATGAATGGAAAACATTAAAAAAAAAAAAAAATTTTGCCAGTTGTGTTTGTACTTTTTTAGGATAATTCAATGAAACATTATTATGGACAATCAGCTGTGCAATGTTTGATTATTGTGTAAAGTATGTTTATGTTGATATTGTAAAAGAATTGTGATCAAGAATTTTATCAGGTTGGACTAAAGACACTTCACTATAGTGAATATTTTGTATATTTTTTAAATGATAAATGAACATGAAATTCCAATGATATGTTTTGTAGTGTCAGTATAACCTGTTGAAGGTTATGTTTGCTCTATAATCAAGTGTTAATTGTGTTTTTTGTTAAAGATTGATTTGTCACTTTTTAATTTGGTATGGAGAATGGAAATGATGTTGTTTATGTAATTTTTCAATATGTTGGTAATAATTTGGTTTTAAAGATTTATAATATGAAAAGTAATGGTATGTTGTTATTGTGTTAAAAAGATATTGCAATACTCATGGTCAGGTTAATTTGTTGCATTTGTTTACACTTAGTTGATTTGTTATGGTATCTCTTTTGTATCAATTGACACTTTTGTACTTTTTGATTTAATTTTGTACAAATTCAATCAAAAAGTAGGGGGGGTTATGTAGCATTGCACAATGAGTATGTTATAAACATATATATTTTTTGGGTCATAAGAATATTGATTAAGAATAACTTTGATATGAAAGATAATAATTATTTAATATGTAGATAAGGGTAATTGTTCAGAGCTGTTAAGAATTGTTATTAATTACTTTGGTTGAATTTCATGGAAAGCCTTAAAATACTTATTTCCTTGAGATACTTAATTATTAATTTGAGGGTTAACTCCAGTTCGTAATAATTACCTAATTTTGATATTTGATAATTAATTTCAGTAATTTTTTTGGTTAGTATAGATTATAATTTGACAGGACATCATTTTTAAACAAAAGTTTCTAATATGGTATGAATTTCAACTTTGTTTACTAAATTTTTAACATTGTATTTGAATTTTTTTGGGTAATTTTATATTCTATTGGATATTGCTAGTGTAATATTTTGAGAATAGTCTGGAAGGTACAGAAGGAAGAGCGGACAGGCGCGACACTCTGGCGCCAGAAAGCTATTTTTCACTTTGTAAATGCGTGTTGGGGATTTACGCGTCACGTTGTACGCACAGCTGTAGCGACCGTCTGGAAGGGTCTCTGGAGGCTACCACTAACCAGCCAATCAGGGCGAGCCCTGGCGTCAAGTGATGTGCCCGTACGAATTTCCGTATTTGGTCATGTTTTGGAATTATGTGCGCTGATTGGTCAGTTGGCCCACGGGGTTGCCTCCCTTGTTTTCAGCTTTACAAGGGAAGGTAATCTCGTCGACCAAGTCACTTGTTGCTCGATCGTCGCCAAACTCGGTCGCGTCGTCGGCAAGTCGCAAGACAAATGGAAAATTACTAAGAGATAATTTAACGCCTAGGGGCTGGGGCCAGGCCGTATTTTTTCAACCTAAGTTCATTGTTTTTCGGATTAATCAACTAGAGTTTTAGGCCCTAGGCGTCGGCATCGGCCCGACTTCGCGTGATTTCGGTCCGCGATCGACGGTACCTTGAGTTATGTAATTAACCAAGGGACATTACTAAGTTTTTTTTTTTTTTTTTTGGCGAGTGACAAGACTCCTCGACCATCAACGGCAAGATGTATGGTGCTGTGGTATGTATTTGGACCTCATCCTATCAAAATTCAAAGACATTGTTAAAATTTGTATAAGAAAAGACAAAAACTGTGTAAGTAACGAAGTTTTTCTAACTAAATTCATTTGTAAAATTGTGTATTGAGGCCATGTAACAATCAGAAAAAACAATTTTTTTAAAGAAATAAACAAAGATAATTTAATAAACTCTTTTATTTCCAAATAACGCAGAACCATGGTAATGAAAAATTCCTCAGGAACATTGTTTTGTTTTGTTACGTTTCTCTGTGTGCTTAGCCGGGCAAAACATACAACGTAACAGGTCTAAGTACATATGTTTATTAAACATTTCGTATTTTTTAATTAAGTTTGATTTTATAAATATATATTATTTTTTAATGTTAAAACACTTTTTTTAAAATTTCACATTTTAAAAGTAGAACTTCATAATGTTCTAAGAAAGAGTTGGTAGATGTTGCATGTCTGTAAATAATACTACATAACTTACCTTCCGTTTGATAAGCTTCAGAGAAAAGGAATTTTTCAATTAAAAAAAAACTACCTTTCTCATCCCTTTTACGTCAAATATAGAAAAATGGTAATGGTTAAAAATAATAATCCTAATTATATTATAAACGCGAAAGTTTGTATCTAAGTATGGATGGATGTTTGTTACTCTTTCACGTAAAAACTACTGAATGCATTTGAATGTAATTTGGTCTACAGCTAGCTTATAACCTAGATTAACACATAGACCCCATATTAAAATGAAATTCCATTCCTAAGGGAGTGAATAAGTGATCATTTCATTTTATAAAAGAAAAAATATAGGTCATAGACATACAAATAGTGAGTGAGTGTCATTTCTCTATGTCTGACACACGATCATACACATAGTAAGGTCTGGCAAATTAATATTTTTCTCATTGGTGAGACCAGTCCGCTTAGTGGAGCTCACAGCGGCTAGCCAAATAAAGGTGCTAATAATAGTTATGTTCTTTACTTCATCAATAGATAGAAATGCCTTGAATTTTAAACGCACCATCGTTTGATGCGTTTGTCATGTCTTTAATTTTCGTTTGTTTGTGCCGTATGCGTTCCTATACCATTCATCCGATTGCGATGAAATTTTGGTGATTTGTTATGAGCATGTTCATGAATCTTACTGAGACGGTATAACTATTTTTCAATAGTTGGAGCACGAATCGTGTCAAAAAATGTGTTTATTTAATTTTATATAGCGGCACTTCGTCTGTTTTGACGTGACAACAAGTTGGGAGCTCCTGGGTTATTATTAACCAGGGGCGCATGTGCCCCCAGGGGCGGGCGACTTCACGCGTCAGCCCAGCCACAGCTGCCCAGGCAGCCACAGTTAAAACAGAAGTGGACAAACGAGCCAGTAAACCGGCTCGAACTGCTGGCTCTCGGAGCGAAAGGCAGCCTGACATTGCGACATCTTCATCTTCCTTCTTCCAGTCAACAGCCAACGACCTTTCAAGCCAGGGTGGTGGTAAGTCGTTCAGGCGAATGAAGTATCTTGCGAGTCGGACCCTCTTGCCCACCAAATTCCCGGGTCAGTTGAAGGTTGCGCCGCCTGGGGTGCTGTCATAACTTAGAAACACACAACTTAGAAACACATAACTTAGAATTTTCTAAGTTATGACGGTTCTAAGTTATGACTTTCTACGTTACGACGTTTCTAAGTTGTGTGGTTCTGCGTTGCGTGTTTCTAAGTTATGTGTTTCTAAGTTATGATCGTTTTAAGTTGTGTGTTTCTAACTTGTGATAGTTCTAAGTTGTGACTTTCTACGTTACGACGTTTCTAAGTTGTGTGGTTCTGCGTTGCGTGTTTCTAAGTTACGTGTTTCTAAGTTATGACAGTTCTAAGTTGTGTGTTTCTAAGTTGTGATAGTTCTAAGTTGTGACTTTCTACGTTACGGCGTTTCTAAGTTGTGTGGTTCTGCGTTGCGTGTTTCTAAGTTACGTGTTTCTAAGTTATGACTGTTCTAAGTTGTGTGTTTCTAAGTTGTGATAGTTCTAAGTTATGACTTTCTACGTGATGACGTTTCTAATTTGTGTGGTTCTGCGTTGCGTGTTTCTAAGTTACGTGTTTCTAAGTTATGACAGTTCTAAGTTGTGTGTTTCTAAGTTGTGATAGTTCTAAGTTGTGACTTTCTACGTTACGACGTTTCTAAGTTGTGTTGTTCTGCGTTGCGTGTTTCTAAGTTACGTGTTTCTAAGTTATGACAGTTCTAAGTTGTGTGTTTGTACGTTATGATAGTTCTAAGTTGTGACTTTTTACGTTATGACGTTTCTAAGTTGTGTGGTTCTACGTTGCGTGTTTCTAAGTTACGTGTTTCTAAGTTATAACAGTTCTAAGTTGTGTGTTTCTAAGTTATGATAGTTCTAAGTTATGATTTTCTACGTTATGACGTTTCTAAGTTGTGTGGATCTTGAATTGTTAACATTCGGTGGCTAGTTTGTGGCAAAGGTTTTCATACGGTATTTCATGCAGTCCCTACATAGTTCTCACTGTGCCCGCTAGATGGAGATGAATACCTTACCATCTTTACCAGGAGTGCTTTCTATTGGTTAATTAAATACTACATTTTTATAAACTTTTTTTTATTAACTATGGCATTTCCACACAGTACGTACATTTAACAAAGAACATCTGTGAGGAATAAATTTTATGTATTATTAATTGTAGAATAGTAAAAAAATGAGCTTATCTCCAATTGAAACACAAAGTTGAACTATGGTATAAAAATAGCCTAAATTATTTGAAGCGCAATATAACAAAAAATTACTTCAACTGAATTAAAAAATAAAGTTAACATATAATTACCAATATGATGGAAATAACGGCCATTTAAATTAGCTAGCAATGCCTAAAACTTGATGGGTAGTTTTGATTGCATGGTTTTAAAAATGGGAACAATACTATTCTTTGTAATAGTGAAGACCAAATAACTCTTCGTGTTTTTAAACTGCGTAATTAAAAGAAATATTTTAAATTTATATGTTATTTCGTTTTATTGATTAAGCTCCGCTTTATTGGTCATTTGTGAAACGGAAAAATTAATTCACAGTCCAATGTTCAATAATAATGTTTGTTCGCTAAAGTATTACGTGTAATAAAATACATTAATGATTACGGCTAGTCGACGTCTTATAGAAAATGCATAATCATCCCATACAACACAGAAAGTTAGCCAATAAATTTACAGTGAAACATTTTTTTAAGTTTTCATTATGTGCAATTCACAGTTAAATAGTATTATTTTAGTTTAAAAATTGGTCTAATAAATACACACTTAGCAGACTTACGGATCTATATTTTGACAAAAGTTTGAAATCAACATATTTCATATGCTTTTTTTGTAAATGTAAATTTTATTATTTACTGCAGGGCTTTATAATCATACAAATTTAAAATATATACTTGATAGTTCAATGGTTTTATTACACGTTACAAGATATTACTTCAACCATTTGTTATTTGTAAGTAAATCATCTAGAGTTTGTGTTGTAGGCCAATGGAAATGAGAAAAAAATCTTAGCGACATAGTTTTGTACTCTTCAAACGGATTGTCGAATAGAGTTTGATCGTGTATTGGATTATCAAGAAAACAATGCCAAAAACACGTACAAAGATTATGAGTTGTGTTTCTAAATAATATTTGATACTGCTGTAGCGACCAGCCATCCTATCTTAGCTTAACTCAATAACGTTAATTGTTTAAGAGAGTATTTATTTAAAGAACTAATTTTATAACCTTACATTAATTCCTACTGTTCCTGAGCTTACTTTTACTATCCATAATTTATTTGTGTTAATGCTTAATAGGCCCCTACTTCAGAATTCTATTTTAAAACGATTTCTCTAGACTCATCAAAAATTAAAAACTTTGTTTAAAATTTTATATGAAAAATTAGCCTGAAAACAAATTTAAGTATTTATTTTTTCGTAACCATACAAAATATTGCCTGAAGATATTTCCCGGTGGACTGATTCATACTGCTGTATTTTTTAATTGTGCTTGGCTTTGGTTACCAAAATAATTAGTGTAACTTCTGCAGTCACAAAAATTTTGTCGTAATTTTTACCAGTTACAAATTCCTTTTAATTAAATAAATAAGGAAAGTAGCATTTAAACAGATATTTTCATGTTGGTTAACTTGAATATTTTAACATTAAAAGAGAACAAAATTACATAACATTTTAATGGACTAACAAATTTCTGAATTCTTGCTAGTAGTAAGGTCTGGCGAGTCGAAAACATAATTTAGAGTTGTTACTGTTGTTAGAGTTGGGTTCTACCCGACTTTGGCGTATTACTTTGACAGAAAAATAACAGATTAAATAAAGTTCCATAACTCAGGTAGAATTTGATACTTCGAGTGAAATTTGAATCCTAGATTCCAATTTTACCTATAAACTGAAAGATTCAAATAAAAATTTTTTTTAATAAATTACAAAAATTATGAATTCTTTTTTCATTCTGTTTTCTTCAGACAACTATTTATAAATATAACTTAAATTAAGACGTATTTGAAACCAGTCACATGAAAAAAAATTATAAGTGTCAATTAATTCAATTACGGTATTTGAACCTCGGGAAGACAACAAAAAATCCACCGCTGTCTTTACACTTCAAAGCCCATTAGGTGACTGATCTCCTCCGCAGCAAGCAGGAAGTCTTTATGTTCAAAAACTCTTTCTATTCTTTAACTTTTCAATCTCACTGAACATGTCATAAAAATATAAATAATGCTGGCAAATCTTCATACAATTAAACAAATTTAATGACAATTATTCTCATATAATGAAATTCTTTCATAACTTTTAATGCAAATAATTATTTTTAGAAATATTTTGAAACGTATGGTATATACATAAAGAGTCATTTAAAATATTTTAAGGTAGCAAACAAAATTTAACGTCATTGTTTTCTTGCACTATATTTAAGTGAATACAGAAATACCCATTTAACAAAAAAAAATCAGATTTAGTTGTTGCTTAAAGAAGGCAACTCAAGTGTCATGTAATGTAACATCATTAAAAAAATTGCAAAAGTTCTAACCAAGAAGACGCATATTTTTGTTTATACAAATCAATAATTTATAAACGCCTTATTTTATAATTGGATTAACTTACAAAAGTGCATGCATTTTATGGCAAATTTGACTGAATTTTGCGCGATTTGTCAACAAATTCACGATGTGGATCCACAAGCCAGTGCGGGATCCCCCAGGCCTTCAGATGATGCTGGATCCCGCGGGATTGCGGGATTCCACTTAGCTGTATTGCAATCCCTAGTCTCAGTGCCTTGCTCCTGTCAAGCTTATACGCCTATAGCGTTACAGTCTTTCATTGACATGCACCTTATTAAGTAATGCGATTGTAGTCTCGTCTTTATTTGCTGTCAGCCACGCACACGGAGCTCAGAAGGGAGACGCTAGCCATCAGTGTGTACCTAACTACGTTTTGCTAACTAATCAAACCATCTTTCTTTACAATAAATATATTTTAAAGGTTCTCTACTTTTAAGATCAATGCATATATTTTAAACCCTGTTTTGCTATGCATTTTTATCAATTCTGTCAATTACAATAATAAACTAGTTTTTCTGTCTGTCTTTCGCGTTGCTCGGAGACGTTAATTTGTTACATAGATTCTTCTGGAAGAGAGGAAAGGGAAGGGGGTCAATTTTCCCTTCAAATAAATATTATCAGAATTTAATAAAGTTTAATTTATTTCATGTTAAACGATCTTTACGCCATTATATACACCTTGACAACGCGACAAATCCCGTGTTTCATAAATTGTAAAACTATTATTTTAAACATACTCCCCTCACATGCTTCTTCTGCATATATTAAGTTTACTTTATATTATATTAGTATTTTTTTCTTCATATGAACTTTTTTTTCTATTCGGAAATTCCTTACAAAACACTTAAAAGGTTTTGTTTTTATCAACAGCATACTTATTTTGTTGCATGACTTTTAATTTTACAGATTTTTATTATAGTCTCTATTCCGTGTTATTCCTACTGACCGCAGCTATTGCATTGTCGATGCTTTCTTCACTGCAGTCGTGAAAGGCCCTTAGTGTATTACACACATTTCTCTTTAGAAACAGCCAATAAGTTTTAATTATTCAAATTCCTACTCGGTTCAAACCTTGGCGTTTTAATTAAATTGGCTTTACAACAAATATTTAAGTAAGTTGTTGTAAAATTATGTGTATTGTTAACATTTCAGTTTCGATTTAAGTTCGGAATAAAATAATTTGTATTTCATACTTTCTTGGTGATATTTTTGTGTAGAATCAATTATGACTATTTAATGTGTTAAAAAAATTAATTGATTCACTTACTATTTTATTACTGCATGGTTGCACCGGAACGTGGCGCACACGTGCTTTTGAAATATGATATATTATAATTCTCACAAGTTAACATCACTTTTGAATGTTAACCCAGCCCATCTGTTATTATTAACACATTTCTACAGCAATAATTAAATAAAGTTGTATTTAAAAACGAAATATAAAAAATTGTTAGATTTTTACATTCATTTTGACATCAGTTATTTGTACTGCTTCTTAAAAAAAAACATGCTAAATCTGATCCAACCATACAACTTACTTAGTCCCACACCTTTTTCATTAGAAAAATATGGTCTAAAAATTATAAAAATAAAGAATTATACAACTAATTTATTAAATAAATGTTTTACAAGTATGTTTATACTTCACTTAAGATAAAGTAAATTTCTTAGTTACTCGTGTCAAAAGTAATATATATTCAGTGTAATTTTTAGCCGCAGCGTCAGAAAAGTATAGTGTAATATTAGCCTAGCAACTGCAAGCGTACAAGGAAAGAATATATATATATATATATACATATACACACACCTAATATGTGTGAGTGTTTGTGTTTGTATGTACATGTGTGTATATATAAAACATTTTCAGCAGTTTGTAGAACAAGAAATGAATAAATGATACATAATACATTCATTTCTTTAAATATAATAAAAATAATATCCATCAAATTTACTACTTCCTAGCTTTATCCCAGGGTTAGCTCGCGTATAAGTAGATTCAGGTTGTCGGTCGACACAGGAAGCAAAACTATTAAATTCAATCAATTAATAATATAATTAACTCGTTTAATTCAGGTTGTTGTTCAATACGGGTAGAGGTTAAATATTTACAAAAAAAAAAAAAACTACACAATATAAATCAGGGTTAAGTGTTGGAGAAGAAAAGAAATAGCGGAGTTTGTGTTAGTAGAGTAATGGGTTCTGCCTTGTCGCGAATTTAAGATTTCACTCCATATTAAATTTTACCTACAGTTAATTAACATCCCTTATTAACTCCCCTTGTAATCTATATCTTACATAGTATAAAACAGAGTCGCTTCCCGCTGTCTGACTATCATTATGAATGCTTAGATCTTTAAAACTACGCAACGGATTTTGATGCGATTTTTTTTAATAGAGAGATTGATTCAAGAATAAGGTTTATATGTATAAAACATGCATAATATACACTGATAATACACTGATAATTTTAGAGGTTTAGAGGTGTATGTTATGATGAATTGGTAGAAAATCACCATGGCAACGGCTATTCGTATCTATGGCAACGACTATGTCATTGTTAGTGCAGTCCTCATCACCGTTGATATTTTGCGGGGAATTTAAATATAAAAAATTGTTCTTTTTTTCCAAATATATAGGTATCCTACAGACTTTAAACTTGACAGTAATGTTCCTTATGTTAATCAGGATGACGTTTTCCGAAAATCAGCTCCCAATGGTGGTTAAGCCCGTGCAACAGTGGTTACTTCGTCTCCATGGCAACGGGCATCGCTTTGTTTTCTTTTTCCATTCGAGGCGCTGCAGTAGCGTACCCACAAGGAGGGGCATGTAAAATGAGCGGCGTAAGAGTGTACTGCCTGCAGACTGCCGAAGCGAAGTACGAGTACACCAGTTGTACGTTGCGTGCTCGAGAGTCGGGAAACCATCGGTGCTATTCTTTTTCTCTCCGATATATTAAAAAACATTGTAATAAATTAATTGCCATGGTATTTAATTTATTATTACTGTAAATGGGAGATTTTGTCTTCTTTTCCCTGTAGTATAGCCGTGCGAAGCCGGGTCGGGCAGCTAGTATATATATAAATGATGAAATTTCTTCTGCTTTGAGGTGCAATCACGTAAACACGATTAAACGTACCGGTATGGGACCATCACCATTCGAAGCGGGATCACATGTTTGTGGTTCTAGGTTATTCATTTTTTGAATTCCGTAGACCCTTTCACAAATTTTTGTTTAGATTTTTAAATTTGATAAGATTTTTCGCCAGTAAAAAAATATACGTACAATTTATGTTATGGAAATTTTTCTCCGTGGTAACGGATTGCTCATAGCAACGAAAAATAACTACACCCATCGATATATTAGTTAGATTTGCTGTTAAAGTTTTCTTTTAGTTTATTAAACTATAATTTATTCTTTGATGAAATATATCCTATGACCTTTTCTGTACCCCTGACAATGTGTATGCAAAATTTAATGATGGTCGGTTGAGTATTTAAGGCGTGAAAGCGTAACAAACAAACAATCAAAATCAAATTTGCATTTATAATATTAGTAGGATGAATGAATAAAAGTGCTAATTGAACGGAACATGCCTGTGTTTATTTTTCATAGTCTTTTACCTATATTTGTTTAAGTCATTAGCATTTCTTTTAATGAAATTAGATATGTGCCTCCCGAAATCAGATACTAAAATAAAAAAAGTTATTTTAGTTTTGTTTATGAATAGGTTGAACGAATATTTATGCTTGTGTATACGAGCACAGCTACTGCTTGTTGTCGACGGAAATGTTTGCAGGTTGTACTGTATGGCTAGTCATTGTGATGCCTCAGCGGGGTGCCTGAGATCCCGGACTCAAAGTCGTAGGGTCTTTGGAGAAGAATACCTGAAATGTGCTGGGGTGGGGTGTGGCAGGAAACCCGTGCATCACTGGGGAAGGGGAGAGAAGTTGCCAAGTGGTGGGGGAACAATTTACGGGCAAACGGATTCTCAAGACAAAGGACAGAATGAAACTTACGCAGATTTTCGTGCTGGTTTGTATGAAATATAATTCGAGTATTCACAAACACAAAATATTAAAAAAAAAAAAAAAAACCATACAGTCTATTTGAGTTCTATTGGGGAAATTAATTTTTGTTTAGTTGAAGTGTTCCAAGTTATTTACAAAATTAAACCTACAAATTTAATAATGTTATAAAAAATCTGAATTTTTTCACTTTTTACAATCATATTCTAACACATAAAAATTTATCACCCTTTCAGATAATACAACAACGAGCTTTGAGAGATGCACGTGTACACTTACAAGGGGCCATCCATAAATCATGTCACACGAATCATGATTTTTTGCCCCCCAGCCCCACCCGGGACTTGTCACAGATGGTGTGACGTCACAAATTTTCCAACTTTATATATTGAACTAATTTAATTAAAACAGCAGTTTTAAAATTATTTTTACTTTCATTAAAACTATGTTTTAAAGAAAATAACATTAAATCAAACATTTCTTAAAATTGACAAAACAAGAAACTACTTAAAGAATGATAAACTAATAATTGTATCAATGAAAGATACAAAACTCAATCCTCTTGTGTCCATGGACACTGAACCCACTCCTCTATATTGCTTATCACTGACATAGCAGGCATTTCGTTCTCATTTTGGGGCCATTTGTCGTTCAACTCTGTTGAATGCACTTCTTCCCGGAGCATTTGTGGCAATGTAAATAGCATCCAAGTCAAAATCTTTAAAATATTGCACAGCTGATACTATAAATCGCTCTAATTTCAAATCTCGAAAACTTCTTTGAATTTTGCATTCAGGAGTTGATTACCTTAAATCGTATAGGCGTATTGATATGTTGGTAATATTTCTACGTTTTCGCTTACATTTAAAGTTTCGCATTTAAATATTTTATATTTGGACAAGTGACATCACGAAGCTTATGCCGCCTCCTACCCCTTGTCACACGTCACACTTCGTAGACCACCTCCCCTCCCCTTAACGCGTGGCGTTATTTAGGGATGGCCCCCAATGAGACCTAGTCTTATCAGTTTCAGTCAAGAAACTCAAGAAAAGGTAAATAACAATGTTTTCAAATAACCTTTAAAAATCACACAAGACATCTTGCAATTATGTCCTCCATATTTAATGTAACGTGATCCGAAAACACTGAAGTTATATGTATGGAAGCTAACGACTTTATTTTTATTACACGTTTCACGTTTTCACTTATGAAACTACCAAATAGTGAAAGCACATGAAATTTTTTAATGAAATTATAAAGAATTGCTTACTTTGACATAAAAATTAGCAGTAGGTACTTATAGAAATAAGCCAAGTGTAAATTGTTTCGACATTTGTATTGTTTCAAGTTGCAGGGTCGGCGATGTCTAGCGTCTGGCGTCTTTTACCTATAAATTGCCGCAGTTTTATTGCACTTGTTGCATGTAGCGTCCTGTGCGTTTGCTTTTCTTGCGAAGTTTATAACATTAGCCTTGTAGCCAACTAGTGAATACCTTGCATGCAGCTCGAAGAATAACCTGTGTTAATCACGTGGAGCTTACACACATATGCGACTGGCACGGTGCTACTGGCATTGTGCAGCTCGAGTGCTAGTCGCATGCAGCGTGCAGCACCACAGGAACCGATCGGTCGGTGTTTTTGCGCTGCATGCAGCGTGCGTCTTGAGTTGGCGCATGCGCAGAACACATTTCCAAGTCGCATGGCCATACACAGACAGTCCTGACGCTCTTGTTCCCACGTGTACTGCGTTGACAAGTGCGGAAAGTTACTTTTTGAATAGCTTGAGTTTGTTATTAGTAATTTGTAATTAAATAGTGAATAAAATTGTGTGAATAGTTTGTTGTAATAATTAGAAATGCCTTTTCCGGAGGACGAAAAAACAAATATTGAATTTGTGTTAGCTGTGGAGGAGACTCCAATACTGTATAATTTTAAGTTGAAAGAATACAGTAACAGAAATGAGCAGGACAAGGCATGGAGACTTCTTGCATCGAACTGAGCGCCAGAACGTCTCCACCTCTCTCACCTTGCCAGTAGCACGTGCCACGACCATGCAGCCTGCATGCATCTCGCACAGTGCTACTGGCATCATAAATGCTAGTCGCACCGTGCGAGATGCATATGTGTGTAACCCGCCTAAGGTGTAGCCAAATTATACTTGTTGATTTTATTTAATTTCAGGCGCCCGTGGTCACTTATTAAACATAATTTACTACAGTTACATCCAATTGTTAAATTGTCATGTATTTCACACTTCTTCCACGTGAAAAGAGCCACGTATCTACTGCTCAAGCCCGCTCCACAATGTGTAATGGGACTTCAAGAAATTTAGGTTTCAATATGCGTTCGCTGCTTCCACAGTGTGTGAAAACTTAACAAATGGTAATGGAGTGATTGAAATTTTCCGGTTACGAAAAAAATAAATTAACTGAATTTTTTTTCAGTTACGATAAAATAACCACGGTCATGATTTACACACACACGCCTACACTCACACACACATGTATATAAACATAATTATATAATTAAATATGATTAAAAAACAAAGTAACGATTCTGGAGGCAAATTGAAAATAATGTCTTATAATAGCGAACTACATATTAAAAGTTCTCAAATAAACTCGTTGAAAACAACCGCATACTCTGTTTATTAATTACTGAAATCCAGCGCTATTGGACGTCTACACTTTCAACTACCATGATTCACAACTGCGTTTGCTTTACGAGAACTTGCAAAAAAAAAATCAGTGTAAAAACAACAACCCACAGGTTACATACAGGATTAGCATAGGCCTATATGAATGACCGGATGTAAAAAAATCATATTTTCAAAGATATTATTCTATCAGTGATACTGAAAATAAAAGAAAGAATTTCCAATTTCTTATAAAAAAATCGATCACTTCACGGCAGCTTTACCTTAGAACTCGATGATAATAGGAAAAAAATGATAGGGTAGACCGGGGGAAATCGGGTCAATTTTTTGAAATTCCTGAATAAGTATAAAACCAATATTAATTTACCATAAAATAATCTACAGTAATGTCGGTCATACATTTATGTACATATTTACATACAAACATTAGCCAATCTTCCTTACGAATTGACATTAAACTTGATAAAAGGAAAATGAAATGTTTTCACCCCATTTGGACAGAAGTGGGGTAAATCGGATCACAAGTGGGGCAAATCGGGTCAACAGATTTTCTTTACTGTTTTGACAGACACATTCCGCATACAAACTGTTTACACTGAAAAGCATTGACACAGCGCTCATGGTACCACATTTTGCAAGACTGGCACTGAATCCAATCTCCAGCAGTGCAGCTTCTGATGTCTTTGTATGCAATTTTGCACACGTTGCAGAGAACATCTTCCTCATCATCCTGGCCTTCTTCCAAAATTTCCAACTCGGATGTTTTTTTAGTTTTTGTTCGCTTCATCGTCTTCAGAGGTTCAATTTTGCTTTGTTTTGAACTAAATTTGACACCTGCTTCTTTCTTTTCAATTTCCTGGATTCCAACAATGTGCGATTCTCTTTTGACAGTAGCCTAAGAGAAGCAACAGTTTTTCGTTCACCTATATTCTCTTTGGTGTTAATTTTTCCGGTATTGGTAACAGGCCTCTCACTTCTTCTGTGGTGCTCCTTCCACTTACACCTTTGGCAGTGAACTCGTGATTCTATATTTACATGGATAATATTTTTATTTTTTTAACATGTCCTAAACTTCAATATTATTATAAGTACTTACTAATTTTAACTAAAGTTGAAGTCATGTGCCTTAAATTCATTTTTACCACTTATTTAGAATAGGCCTTAACTTAAAAATTGAGAAAGAAGAATAAAGTGCTTCAAAATATATAGCAAATATATGAAGCGACCCGATTTCCCCACTGTATGCAGTGACTCGTTTTACCCCAACGGAAGTGACCCGAGTTACCCCATTTCACACTTTAAAAAAAAAGAAAAATATTATAAATTCTGTCAAACATATAGAGCTTCATTAATGCAGAAGAATGTTAATTGGGTACATATTTTCATACTCCGTTACTTAAACTACAATACTATTTCGAAATGCGAACGTAAAGGCTTACGTAACACAAAATAAAACTTACATTGTTAAGAATTTTCCACTTCAGGACTGCACAGGTTCGGGTTCATGTCGCACAGACTACCAGAATGTTGTCACAGGCGATATTCGCCTTGTAGTGGACGGTTGTATAGACAGATAGCAGCACTCTTCGGTAGGTTCCGTAGACTCCAGTTCATTCTTTCGCCGCAAGATAGCAGATCTTGTTATGATGACCCGGTTTACCCCGTGACCCGATTTCCCCCGGTCTACCCTAAGTGTTTATAAACCAAGTATACATGAATAGTTAATAATCAGGCATTGATATGTTTACATATCATGACCTAACTTCGTATTACGCTTTATATTCTAGTAATCTCGTCACTGTAGATCCACAAAATGTACCTACTAGTACTAGGCTCCAATTTATATATGGGTCAACCGGGCATTCGCCCAGATTTCCAGTTTTTGAGCGGCGAAAGAATTCGTGGTACGAAAAAAATTGGGCATAAAGGTTTGAGGGGCGAGAAATAATGCCTAAAAATATAAATTACTAAATAAAATAATTTAGAAAAAGATTTAAAATTCGTTTAATAGTATACTGTAACTCATATTTTATTACGGTACCTATAACAGCCGTATAAAAATACTACAAGCATTTATTAAATAAAAAAAATACACACAGCCTTTGTCTTTGAAAAACCTTAGTATTTAGTTGCATAATATGCTGTTTTAAAACTTATTATAAATAAGGTTGACTTTGAAAAGTTTTATTATTTTTGCGGGGAACTGGAAAGAAAGGGGGGCGGCTAAAAATTATTTTCCCAGAGCGCTGGCTCCTGAAATCGGGGCCTGGCTAGTACATAATACAAGAGCAACCAAATTACTAAAATAGTTTAAGATGAAATGTACTTATTTTCCACTTTCCCTACAACCAATTCTATAGATTTTGGTGGAATGTCAAAATCATCCTCACAACGAATCAAGTGAAAGCTTACCATACGAAAATATCTTAAAAGAAATGTTTTGTACAAATAAAACAGAAAGGCTGCTTGCAAAACAATCTGTTATTCACAAAAGCAAGGCTACGCACAGTTAAAACATACTTGTTTTTCCAACACTCAACCCACTTAGTATTAAAGAACATATACTGAGAACTAAAATTAACCTAGCCAAACTCAAGAACTAATTATTCTTAGATGACGCTGTGGGCACTATTCATTTGGTTAGAATTCTTATATAAGGAGTATAAAATCTATATTGTAACACAAAAAATTAGGATAGGTTCCTATTATGGTAATTTTATAAAATAGCAACTTCTTATAAATAAGGATAATACAAAACCGTCAAGTGGAAGATTCGTTGCGTAGATTCAGAAGTAGTAATATTTATTTGGTACGTAAGAAAAACATTATATGTAATTAATAAAGGCAACCTAACTAACCTTTAACTTTAGTTACTATTCAAATTGTTTTCCATGAACCGCTACTCTGTAATTTTCCCCTAAAACATTCCGATGTGGCATACGAGTAATATATAAATGTTTGTCCGGCATCTGGTGCCAGTACATTGTGTGTGGTTGAGGTCCATCTTGGATTGTGACTTCACGGCGGCCATCTTGCATGACCTTGACTTTGACCTCGGCCACTTTTTATTCCTGACAACATTTTGTTGGTGTTCTCCCTGTGCTCCTGGTTATTCCTGTCAAAACTTTTGTTGGATTTCTTAGCGTGCTTCTGGTTAATCATTAAAAAGTAGGTAATAATTTCATGCATTTTTTCGATATGAGACATGCAATCGTATTCAGTTTTACGTTTAGTTAGCGAATTCCTGTTACCAAATTACAACTACAAATTAAATCAGGTGAAACTCACACATAAATTAGATTTATCACTGAGTCGATTTATATGTATTAAAACAGCTGAGAACCACAGCATGCAAGACTATTCTCCTTCTGCTTGAGGTCTAACAAAGCTCTCCTATTACGATCGTGAGTGAGCATCCCGCATCTCGCTTAAAACATAACAAATAATGAATGTTTTATACTTGCATTATTATACAAGGTAAATTGTACTAGATGGAATCAGATATATTGTTTAAATTACGAACACTGTGAGCAATTACATGAGGAGACATCTGTTGGTGAAAAGCAGATATACTTGGATATGAATTTTTCAACAAATGTTAAATTAACTCTAGCTGATGGTTTACTGAAATTCCTAATTGAATTTCTGTTTTAGTTTGGAACACTCAGTATGCTTCTGACCACATTCACAGAAGCTAGTATGGATTCCGTAGCGATGTCTGTAGCCGTTATCGAACGGACACAAGTGTAGTTATTGCAGCAAGAAATTTACCTTGCAATAAATGTTAACCGTCATGAGAGAAGCGAGTGTATTTTTAGACATTACCAAAAGTTATTTAGTTGCACTCAGCATCATTTAGTTGAAGAAATATCTTGAATAAACATCACAAGATCTGTACAACCAAGCTAACTGATGATAACAAGAACGGTGCTTCATCATCCAGAAAGTGAAATAAAGACAACACTATCCCAGATTTCGTTAATGATTTTAAATTAAATGCTAACGAAGAAAGTAGCATCTTTAATGGAAATGAAAAAAAAAATTATCAATAGCAAATTCAAGTCATCTTTGCCGAACTGAAAACAATATAAAAGCATCTGAAGCTGACAAGTTCGAATAACGTGATGACGCACTTGAACCTTTCAAGATCAAAGACCAAGCTGAAGCACCTGAATCTTACAAGATTGACAATTGTGATGAAACACTGAGACCTAAACGATGGAAGCGACATGTTAAAATTATCAATTCTGATCATTTCCGTGATGATCAATGGGACGATTATGATTATAATAACTATGAGGCTGGTTTTAAAACAGAAGACTATCGAGTTTCTCAGAAAATTGGCAGTGAAGGCGCAAAGAAGATGAAGGCAGCAGCAGAAGAGATTTATTACACAACATGAGAAGATCCTAAAATATTGGTCGATAGGTTAAGACTTCTACTTGCTTCCCAAAATGTTAAAAATATATCCATCACTAAAGAAAAATGTACTATAATTCATGAACTAAGATGTACGGGATAGTAAAATAATGCTTTGTCTTACCTGCAAGTGTGTTTTATTGAAAAATAAATTATATTTGGTATTTTGAAGAAAAAAAATTTAATTTCTTGTATTTTAATTTATCGCCTAAGATTGTTTTCTCACTCTACAATTTCTAACTAAAATATGGAATAATCGTCACCAAACAAAATAATAAGTAACCAAAAAGTCTTCTCAGCAATCCAGACACTTTCGGGCTAAATATGATTGAAACCAATTGGAGCCAAATTCAGTTGTAGCTGTTGTAGAGAGTTGGAGCTATTGTAGCCGTTGTAGCCAGTTGGAGCTGCTGTAGCCATTGTAGCCGTCGTAGCCAGTTGGAGCTGTGGTAGCCAGAGCAATTTGGAAATGATGAATTTAATCTTTACTCGGACTGGACAGTAGCAGTCGCAACAACGACGAAGACCTTGATGACGTATGTACCATCACCAATTGGAGGTTCTTCGGTTCAGTCTGACCTATCACCTACAACAACAGTAATGCTGACTATCGTCAGTATAGATCATTGTGGAGGTCTACCATCGTCGTTTACATACTAGAGGAGACTTTAACGGGTGCAGTGTATTTATCAGTAGTAAAACATAACAAGTATCGAAAACGAATACATCGTTGTTCGGATACGCTTGGCCTACAAGGCTGACATTGTAAATGATCTGTTCGAGCAGTATGCTGAGAACCGATGAATTAGATCTTTTGGTTCGGGATACTTTGTCTATACCTGAAATGGTACATGAGTAAGCTGAAGGGGTTTCCAAACCTTTTGGTATGGAGACGCTTGACATACGGCCTGTCTAGAGAGACGTTTCGTTGTAAGGCCAACTATCCAATTGTCAAAAGGTAAAGAGAGAAATAAAAAATATATTTTTTTAGTCTAAAATCCCTTTTTTTCATCGACCAAGGTTCGAACCGAGGATTGAAATCGATTGATTCAATCGATATATTATTTGGCTAATTTTCTAATATTTTGTCGATTTTTCTCGATTATTTATTTAATAAGTACATAATTTCAATATGGCGACTAAACCTACATCTGCGGCTCACTGGAAGCTGATAGATCAGGACAGTAAATATATATTTTTTTGTATTTTTAAATGAATTTAATTAAATTAAATTTTAAACATAAAACTTTATTTGTATTGGTCAAGGATTGAACCAAAGACTTAAATCAATCGGGTCAATCATTACATTAATGGGCGATTATTTTTATAATTTTTGGAATCATTTCCGGATATATAGGTTAATAATTACAGAATTACAATATGACGGCTATGATGTCCGAAAATATGGCGGAAGTGACAACATTGTTGCAATAAATGCTCCTGAACTCTTGCCAACATAGCGGTAGCGCTCTATAGTAAACGGCTGGACACTAACGTGCCCGGTAGCAAGAACTGAAAACAAAGATGGTGGCAGCGCCCTCTAGCATATTGTTGGTGTACTACGTGACACTCGCGCTCCTATTATTGTGATTTGAAAACAAGTATGGCGGCAGTTCCCTCTAACAAATTCTGCTATTTTTATTTCATCATATTGAAAAAAATTACAAGTCCGAATATGCGACATTTTTTTATATATAAGTACCTTATATAATTCTCAGTCTGTTAAATGTCTCAATGGTCATGTGGTAAAAGGCGTATGTTTCTAATCCAGAGTTCCGAACTGCCATGGATCGAATCACCTAACTGCCAATGTATACAGTATAAAAAATTAAATTTAATATTGCGATAAGGGTCATAACCTCATTAGTAGGTAATGGAACATCGAACTTATGTACATAAGACAGAGAGTAGCTGACACACACTAAGAAAAAATAGCACAAACAAAAATGGTAGACATTACATAATCCAAGATGGCGACCTCCAGTAGAAGAAAGAAAAGAAAGATGACAACTTCCGGCAGATAAAAACAAGATGATGGAAAAACCAGATTGCGGCCGTAACGAATTGGGGCATTCGATTTTAAGATGGTGGAAAGTATCAGAAACAAAATGGTAGATTCCAATATGGTGGCGAGATCATAGCATGGAGGTAATAGTCTATGGAGTGGAAGCAGGTGTACTTTTCAAGGGTAATCAATGAAGCCTGTACCCGAAATAAAATCTTCGGACTGCGCATGCGCACAACGATTGTTTACATGTACCACCACATCGTGGGTGGCAAAAGAATAGCAGAGAGCAATGTAATTTGTATGACGCTTTAGGAAATGTGCGTGCAGAAAATTTAAATATGAAACTATTCTTTTTATATTATTAGTATTAAAGAACCACGCAGGAGGGCTAGCATAGCTTTCACATTTAAACGGTATTATAAGTGCTTAATTAGGAACGATTTAATTACAGACTAAGAGTGTACGAACTGCCAATACCACATTCAAGTTTTTACGATTCTGCATGTTTGTTTAATACAATGAGCAACTATAATACTTGGTTTTTAACATTGTCTTGATATTGTTTTTTACTGTGAATATTATTATTGATGTACTGCGACGACTGATGCGAAGTGTTATGAAATCGACACTATACTTTAAATTACAATTAACGAATGTTCAATTCAAACGAGTTTTTTGATTCCACGAAATGCTATGCTGCAAACTGTAGTCGAATAAAATATTTTTTTTAAAAACCGTTAATGAGAAAATTGTACAAAGGTTGCGAAAGTGTGTAGAGTAAGTCACAGTGTGTGTTGCTGTTTACATGTAGATACTTCTCAAGATTCGTGCATTGTGAATAAAAAAATATGCTGTTTTAATATTCCTTAAAATTTAATTTAAATCAACAGTTGAAAGTGTCTAGGGTATGCCAACATGATTTTATGCATAATTAACATTGTTCATGCGCAAATTTTTTTGCTAAACAACTTACCTAGTCCAAATGTTTAATTTATGAAGCCACTGAATTCAATTCAATTCTTTGTTTTCCAGGAGATTACACTTTTACACAAATATGGTACAAGTAGTATAGGACTCGTCAGCAAAGTTATATTTCACAATATAAGTTACCTATTTGATTATATATAAACACTTGACAAGTGACAATAAACAAAGGGTAAAATTCTTGGGTCGCGGCTTTTCCGTAAATAAAATAATAAAATTCTGATAAAACATTTGTTAAACACTAATGACGTTCCTCTACTTACCTTGAAAACGGCGTTTCTAAATTTCTACTGGTTTCCGAGATATTGCAGTTAGATATTACAGGATCATGCCATCAGGACCAAGATATTAACTTGGATACGTGATTATGGAACTTTTACTACATTATCAATTGGTAGACAAAACAATGACAAGCTTGTGGTCAACATAATAAAATTTATGTAAAATATTAAGTTTAGGTGCATCTGCCTTGCATCGTACGTGTGTGCTCCGTTTACTCGCCATATTTCAAGTAACGGCCGTTCAAAGCATATTAAATTTACATGTTCATGAATATAATATCTTACATATACATATACTATTTACAATACTATTTACGTCGTCCACCAGCACGTAAAATTGGGTTAGGAAAATTGAAAAGCCAAATTTATCTCTCGCTGTATGAACGCACATTATACAGTTACAAAAATAAAATAACAGTTTCTTACGTGTGGAAAGTTAATCCACCACAACTGCCGAATCTATTAGTGCAACCAAAAGCTGCACAAGCTTTTACCATCACGTATATTTCGCGAAAAATTAAAACGGTGCCATTCAAAACAATGTAAGCATTCGCGTTTTTGCCACCTCTATATCTCTATCCTTGTCTTTCAACATCGTCTGCTAGGATATTTCATGTTTGCATTATACGCTTCCACTCCATAGACTATTACCTCCATGGATCATAGTCAAGGTCATTCAAGATGGCGGACTCCAAACACACCACGCACCGACTTCAGTTTCCGGACATACATTTATACACTTCTCACACGGAACGTTAGAAAAAAAGTTTATTTTGAATGCATACTGGCGTTAACTTCTTATTCATTATAAATACTTTTTTTTGTTAAGAATTCTTTAAAAATATATCAAAAGGAGTTTTGTGTGTTTCAAGGGAAAGGACCTGCTGTTAATTTCAGCTGCAAAAAAAAAAGAGACAAAATATGACAAAACAACACAAGTGAATAATGTTCAAATTACTAGTTAATGGAGTGTAGCACTATAAGGCAAAAAGGCAGAGACTGATATAATGTAGGTCTACACATAACATAACCAACCACAGACATTCAATTAAGTAAATGTGTCACAGCATTTTTCTCAAGAAAACAATTAGTTAACTCATTTGTGAATAATGCCTCTCCACTCACCTACTCGCACTTGGCAATGAATTAGTGAAAGTGTTAATTCAAAGTCGAGTAAATAGTTATCTGGTTGCAAGCAATAGAGCTTAAAATATTCGTCCAAATCACCTTACACAGTTCTTACTTTTAGAGTAAAGTAAATAAGTAAAGGGATTTTTTTTTTCATAGAACCATTAAAATACATAATGTTAAATTTTTTCGTTTATTGTGCGAAATACGAAATCAAAAATAATGTAATCATTAATTGATGAAAAACCGTATATTGTTAACACTTTACTATAAAAAAAAGGGGAGGGGAACTGCCTTAGTACGTACATTTCAACTTATTTACTAAGACATTGGAAACTTAAAAGTCTGTAGACATAATACGCTGCAATCTTACATGATGGAAGAGAAAGTCCGCGAGAGATAATACAATTTCTGATTTAGACGTAGGGCATAATGCAGGTCACACCGAGCAGATCGACCCGCATTTTCAGCTACATGAGTCACACTGAAATATGAACTCGATTGAAACTTCTACGAGCCGAAGAAAAGAAACAGCAATTTTTCCTAAACTGTTACTAATTCAAAGTAATGAGTAATATATAAAGGGAAAATACCTTTGCAAAATTTTTATAATATTAGTCAAAAATCGTTGTAAATAACTATGGGTAACTCATTCAAAGATATGAATAGGTATATTAAACGAAAATAGTTATCGAATTTTATTTTAAAACTATGAAAATAGGTTACGCAAACAATAAATAATCAAAGTAACAAAGAAAAAATTTGTAATAAAATATATACTTTTAAATTTAAAACCTTATTCCCGTAAAAATACTACATTATCTCACATCAAGTAATGAGAGTTACTTGGAAATGCACTACGTATAATACAACGACGTAGCGCAAACGCGAAAGCTCAGGTTCGAAATCATTTCATGAATCTTGATTTTTTACCACCTCTCCAATGACCTAGCCGTCATGTTGGAACCAGCTGTCTGGCCAAACGTTTTCTGCATCCACAGTAAACATTGCTTGTGCAGTATTGCCCCGGAAATCAACAGGAAAATAGTACCTTGATATAAATTTTATGAAATGGAAAAATTAAATTTTTATGTTCCTCATATATAAAATTTGCAACGCTTTTTGTCTAAAAATGTTTTAAAAAGATTTAATAACTAACCTGCGTCTGAACATTAATGTTTCTGCTTTCTCTACATTACGTGATTTCTCACTTATTAAAATTTTAACGATTATTTTACATACATTCTGTATTTATATTCTCAAGATTATGTTAAACGCTACATTTAAAAAAATGTAAAAATTTTATATTAAATAAATGGCACTAATGTAACCTTCGAGAGAAGAATACCTAATGACGCTACAAAGAAAGTACATAAGATAATACAAGTTAAATTTATATATATATATAAATTTAACTTGTATTATATATATTTCGTTTTAAATTTCCGTCAACAGTGACGTCATAGAAACCGAGAAAATTAATTCAATATTTTCTTCTTGGTTTTACTTGTAGTTATTTAAACACGTGAATTTAGCCCAACGCTCATTATGTAATCAACTTAATTTATTATAGCTATACAAAAAAAACTGTTTTACTAACACAAATTAAATCATAATCATTGAAAACAGGAATAAAATAAACGTGTCGTTCAGATGTGGCGAGCAAACCATTAGCTGAAGTCAACTTAGCTCTGTGTGGAACTAACAGCGCCATCTATACAGAGAGAACCAAACTGAACGCGAAAGTAACTATTTAGCCACAAGAGTGCAGCTCTGAATGCAGGGAGTGCTAACAAAAATATTTCTCACTACAGTCCTTTCAAAATATTTACGCCTTCTCATTCAAATTCTAAGTAACGTGATTCGGCGTTATGTGTTTCTAAGTTATGTGTTTCTAAGTTATGATCGTTCTAAGTTGTGTGTTTCTAAGTTGTGATAGTTCTAAGTTAAGACTTTCTACGTTACGACATTTCTAAGTTATGTGGTTCTGCGTTGCGTGTTTCTAAGTTATGTGTTTCTAAGTTATGACAGTTCTAAGTTGTGTGTTTCTAACTTGTGATAGTTCTAAGTTGTGACTTTCTACATTACGACGTTTCTAAGTTGTGTGGTTCTGCGTTGCGTGTTTCTAAGTTACGTGTTTCTAAGTTATGACAGTTCTAGGTTGTGTGTTTCTAAGTTGTGATAGTTCTAAGTTGTGACTTTCTACGTTACGACGTTTCTAAGTTGTGTGGTTCTGCGTTGCGTGTTTCTAAGTTACGTGTTTCTAAGTTATGACTGTTCTAAGTTGTGTGTTTCTAAGTTGTGATAGTTCTAAGTTGTGACTTTCTACGTTATGACGTTTCTAATTTGTGTGGTTCTGCGTTGCGTGTTTCTAAGTTACGTGTTTCTAAGTTATGACTGTTCTAAGTTGCGTGTTTCTAAGTTGTGATAGTTATAAGTTGTGACTTTCTACGTTATGACATTTCTAAGTTGTGTGGTTCTGCATTGCGTGTTTCTAAGTTATGTGTTTCTAAGTTATGACAGTTCTAAGTTGTGTGTTTCTACGTTATGATAGTTCTAAGTTGTGATTTTCTACGTTATGACGTTTCTAAGTTGTGTGGTTCTGCGTTGTGTGTTTCTAAGTTGTGTGTTTCTAAGTTATGATCTTTCTAAGTTGTGTGTTTCTAAGTTACGTGGATTTTTCCAAGTTTTCTAAGTTATGACAGTTCTAAGTTGTGACTTTCTAAGTTATGTGTGGTTCCCGCGCCGCCCAGGCTACCACTGGCTTCAACAGAGCCCCAACTTGAAGGCGCCGCCATCTCTTCCTTCAGAATTCCGATGCTGTTCAGTTCCGTTGCGCGCGCGGCATTCCACAGCTCCGCAAGTTCCAGCCCGCAGTTCGTCTTCACTTCGCATCCAGGGCACATCGAGATCCCCTGCGGTGCCTTCGCCGACGGAACTGTTTTCTGCCGCGCGCCGAGCTACATTCAGGCTACTTTTCTCCCCGACAGCCGTGATAACGACTCCACAGGCCAGCCATTGGTCCGCGGACTGCTATTGGTTATTCACAGCCACCCCAGCGAGATTGCAACTCTCGAGCTGGGCTCCCGTATACGCCACCCACGGGACGCGGTCGGTAGCAGATGGCGCTGCTAGGCCGCCTCCCATACGCACACAAATCCCGCACGCACTGCCAGCCTTCGTTTACCCAATAGGGCGCAGGGAACTCCCAGCCAACAGCCCGCGAGAGAGATGCGCACGCCCCGAGAGACGACCGCCGACACGGATGTGTCTACGAATGCGTGGCATCTCTCTGGTATGTTGCGGAAGGTACAGAGAACTCGGCCGGCACGTGGCGGCGTACTGCTCAGGTTTCACCCCGCCATGCTGCAGGGATAGGCGGGTCACACTGGTTGGATCACGCCTGCGCATGTCGCCACACACAGCTTGGGGCAGACGACAACATAGCGGGGTTCGAGGTTACTGTTGTGCACCGTGCCACTGGAGTATATTCGCAAGGAAATGGCATTCTTACAAGTACGTATTATTTTAATTAGGTACTAGTATAAATCAGTATATTTAAACAGTGTTGTATGAGTATTGTTTGAGCTGTGTAACTAAATTTTTATTGCTGGTATGATACTTTTCACGCTTTAGTTTGACATTGGTAATTATTTGTCATGAGTTTTTATTTTATCAACTAAATCACACACCGTATTATAGTTATGAGCCCACGAGCGTGTAAATATTTCGAGTCCAACAGAGAATATGCTAGTTAAAAGAAATTCAAACAAATATCGAGCGTGGAATATTATTAATTTATAACATCTGAAACAATTGTTTACAATATGGCCTCGTGGCTGTGCAGTCAGCATCACTGACAACAAACCGACAGGTTTATTGTGGTGTTTTGATTGTTTCAGGATGTTTTTCGGTAATTTGGTAGTTAAATTCGGATTCCTGGTATTCTTTTGCGCTTGGGGAAGTGTATGTGAGTGTTTTCCTGCGCGAAATTACCTCCACTCTGCATTTTGCGAAGTTCGTCCAAAGGTAAACAATGAGTTGGTTTTCTATGTTCAACCTTCCATTCAAGATCGGGTAGATGGCTGATTCACCTGTCATGGCCTTTTTGCTGATGGCTTGGTCAAGGTATGTTCTACTCCCTTTACTGATGCAAATTTTCCTCGTGCATTTTTCTGTTTTTTCTGTTGATTTGTTCTGGGCGTTGTAAATATTGCTGTTTCTTGTTTCTGCGAGTGTTTTTATTGGTTTGTTTGTTTCGCCTGCTTTTGCGATCTGTTAATTGAGTTTTATTTTGGTGTTTATTTGTTTCTCTTGCTTGCTGGGTGTTTTTGGGATGATGTTTTGCCTTCTATTTTGATTGTTTTTTCCTGTTTGCTGGTCTTTTTGCCATTTTGTGCTTTCTACTATGGCTGATTCTGATCCAGTGATTATCCTCCTGTTGCGATGCACGAGGCTGGGTTGGGGCGCCCCCCGACCCTACCTGCTCGTCTCTCTCGACGGCGGCGTCCCGGGCCTCACTCTACTGTGCGGCGGTCTGGGAGTGCATCCTAGCGTTCTGTTTCTTCTTCCTCTTGCAATCCCGAGCGTGGTGGTGGTTCCCCGTCGCAGTTAGTGGATTTGGGTCGTGTCGTCCCCTCTACCAGCAGCCTCCAGGCCACATTGACGACTTCTACTGTGACCACGGTGACGTGTTCGGGTCCTCTCTCATCTGCTGTTGTCTCTTCTCCGGTTGCTGTCTCATATCCTGCTTCTCAACCACCAATGCCGCCAGCTACATCGCTAACTGGGCCGCCTCCTTCGCCGCCTGCGTCCGGGCATGGCCTTCCGTCGCCGGGTTTGACGCCGTTGCAGTTTGTTGGCCAGGCGCCTCCCGGGCCACCTAAGGGTGCTTCGTCTGCCGGCGTGGTTGCTTTTGATTCTTCTGCGCCTTCTTCTAGTGTGTCTTTTGCTGGCTCTCAGCATGTTGGTGCTGCTGTTCCAAGTCTTCCATCTGCTGGGCCTGGCCTTCCCGCATCATGCCAGCCATGTTCCGTGTTTGGTGTTTTGCCTGGTGCTTCATCGCCTGCCGCCTCATCTTCACCTGCCGCTGCTTAGGCCATGGTGGGCTTTGGGCGAATTTACCGTCTGTGGCCATTGCACCCCTGGGGTTTTGATTTTCGGCCTCCTTCCTCTTTTCCGTTCGTATCATGGCCATCTGTTGCGGTGCCTGCCGCCTTCCGGAATCTGCTGCCCACCTTTCGCTTTGGGGATAGTGGCACTTGTGTATCTGCTGCCAATGTCACCTCGCAGACAGTGCCGAGGGATGTGCTGGAGGGTCGCCTGGGGAAGCGTTCCTTTGGTGATGGTGTGGTTCATGATTGGGCTGGTGACCTCGATGAGTGGACGGATGGTGCATCTGCTCTGCGTCCTGCAGCTTCCACCAGTGGGGATGATGCTGTGCCGCCGCCTAAGCAGCAACATCCGCGGCGTGGGGCTGTTGCCCAGTTTGCTGCCTTGCCTCCGCCGACTGCTGGTTCCTCTCACACTGCTGCCGGTGTGCCTCATGGGAGGGCTGCTGCATCTGAGGCTGCATCCCGTGGTGGGCGTCATCTGCTGCCCGTACTGCTTCTGCTGCCTTGGCTGCTCCGCCGGCTGAGTCTGGGCAGACTCCTTTGCGCTCCAAGAAGCCCCCGCTCATTGTCTGTCGTGGCGGGCTAACACCGACTGGCATTAAGGACTTGGCTGCTCTCGACAAGCAATTTTCATCTGGTTTTGTTGCTAAGCACTACCCTTCTTCGTCGACTTACCAGATGGCTTCTCGTGACGACCACTTGAAGATGACGGAGCTGCTTCGGGCTCGGGGTGTGCGCTTTCATTCCTGGACGTGCCCGGAGGATCGGAATGCTTGGGTGGTTATTCGGAACCTCCATATTGATACCCCAGTGAGTGACATTTCCGACAGTCTGACCGAGATCGGCATTTGACACATCCGAGTGTTGCGCATGTCGTCTGGTGGTCGTGCTCCTGTGCCCTACCCATTGTTTTTGGTGGTTTTGGAGGGGGCGAGTCAGCACCATCAGGCTCTGAAGATCACTCATCTCGGCCATGTGGGATGTCTTGTTGAGGTGTTTCGGGGGAATCGGCGGGCTGTGCAATGCTTTCGTTGTCAGGGCATCGGGCACATGTCGCATAATTGCAATGAGGATGTGGTTTGTGTGCGCTGCGGGGAAGGTCACGCCTCTGCTGACTGTCCGTGTCCTCCATCTGAGAAGCCTACCTGCTGCTTTTGCAAGGGTGACCACAAGGTGAATTACTCTGGCTGTCCCGAGAGGGAGAAGATGATCACCTCCAGGGCGGAGCGGCAAAAGGCGAAGGCAGCTTCGGCGCAGCGGGCTTCCCAGCAACGCTCGCCACCTGCGACGGCATGGCAGATTCCTGGCAGATCTTTTTCCAGTGTTGTTTCTAGTCGTCGCTTGGATGGGCCTCTTCCCTTGGCTGCTTCGGCTGGGGGCCCCGATTCTGCTCCTACTCTGGATTCGCTGCGCGATATCGTCGATATGTTTCGCCGTCTGGATGTGTGTTCTTGGCTGGTGCATTTCCGGCGGGCCTTGGGCGGATTCACTAGTGCGGCCACTTTGGCTGAAAAGTGCGAGGCTCTCCTTGCTGGCCTGGGTGTCCTTCTTGAGGCACTCGACTACTTATCTGCTGTTTTTCCTTTGGCTTCTACCTCGCCCTCATGAGTGCCACGCTTCTCTTGTGGAATTGCCGCTCTCTCCTGTACCGTCTTGCCGAGTTCCTGGCCATGTTAGATGAATTTCAGCCAATGTTCGTTTGCCTCACCGAAACGTGGCCCGGTTACACTGTGCACCGCTGCGATCATGCCGATGCGGCCCATGGCGGGGTCGCCATCCTGGTTCGTGCTGGTGTATACCATTATCGCCGTCTTCTTCCGCGGGGTGTGTCCCTCGAGGCACTGGCAGTCTGGGTCACCGGTGTTGGTCGTCCTTTCATACTTCTGGTCCTCTACTTGCCGCCTCATCGGGCTTTCCCTTCTGCTGATCTCACTCTCCTGGTTCAACTTGATTCATCTCTCGTTTTGGCCGGGGACTACAACAGCAAACATACCACCTGGGGGCGCGCTGTCACTGACTACCGGGGGCGTGGCCTGGCTCATTTTGCTGTTGCGAATGACTTGCGTATTTTTGCGCCGGCGACTTTCACCTTTGTTCCACCTTGCGCGAACCAACGTGCTTCCGTTCTCGATCTGGTTTTGACCACTCCCGGCATTGATGTGTCTCGTATATTGGCATATGACCGTCTGCACTCTGACCACTTACCTGTCATTGGTTGCCTTCAGGTAGGTCCTGTGGGCTTTGCCGAGGGTGCGCAGTGGGATTTCTACCGGGCCGACTGCCGGCGGTTACGTGCTGATCTGGATTCCCGCCTCGATCTTTCTGTTGTGCCTCGCTCTCCCGAGGCGCTTGATGCTGCTGTGTCGTCTTTTACTGTGGCTATACTTGCGGCCGCGGATGCTATTATGCCCCGGCATCGCCGGGTGCATTCCAGCGCGCACTTTCCACCGCACATTCGGGACTTGATCAGGTTGCGCGATCGGTCCCGCGCCCAGTGGCAGCATTCCCGCCTGCCTGTGGACCTGGACCTGTTACACGCGTGCCGCTGTCGGACGCAGTGGGCAATTTCTGTCTGGCGTGCATAACTGCAGCTGCAGAAACTCCGTGGGCTCACTCTGGAGAAAGGTACAGTTTGGAAGTTTGTTCGTCGCCTACGTGCTGCCCTGAGGGATCTTCCTGTGCTGACTTCTGGCGGGGCCTCCCTGGAGGATCCTGCGGCGAAGGCTGTTGCACTGTCGGAGGTATTTTGCGCCACGTTCCAGCCGGTGGCGGTGCCCCGTGTTCCCCTGGTGCTGACCTGGGCTCTCTCCGCTTTCGCCCTGCCGTGGCGCCTGAGATCCCACATCACCTGCTGACCACTACGCGGGAGGTGTCCCGGGCTTTGGGTCGCCTGAAGTTGGGGAAGGCTGCTGGCACTGACCTCTTGCCTGCCCAGCTGCTTCGTTCTCTCTCTCGCAAAGGTCTCGTCTTCCTCACGCAGATCATCAACGGCATTTTCCTTATCATGCATTTACCTCAGCCCTGGAAGCTTGCGGTGGTTGTGCCTGTGTTGCGGCGTGATGCTCCGCCTGCCTTGCTTTCTTCCTACCGGCCTATTTCGCTGTTGTCGCTGTTGTCCAAGGTTGCTGAGTGGATTCTGCTGTCCCGGCTGATGCTGTTCACCGATTTTCTCGGAGTCCTGTCTGACACTCAGTTTGGCTTTCGGCGCAGACATTAGGCTCTCATGCTGTTGCTTCAGTGGTGGACTACGTCACCGTGGGTTTCTGCGCGCTTCAGCACTCCGCCCTGGTCTTTCTTGATCTGTCCCGTGCCTTCGACACGGTCCACCATGCCGCTCTTCTCAGCAAGATGCGCCATTTTTAGTTTCCTGAGAGGCTGATCTCGGTCTTTCACAGCTTTCTCACCGACCGGTCCTTTCAGGTCCGTGTCTCTGGGGTTCTGTCGCCGCTGCTGCCGATTGAGGCTGGGGTCCCTCAGGGGTCCCTGTTGAGCCCTCCTATGTTCTCCATCTATGTGGCCGACATTCTGTTGCTCCCGAATGCCCGGACGCTGCAGTATGCGGATGATACCACTCTTCTTCTCTCTGGTGAAACCGCCTTGACCCTCCAAGCCCGCGTCCAGTGCTCCCTTCGGACGATTAGTACTTACTTTCAGCGATGGGGTGTTCGTCCCAACCCCGAGAAGACCGCCTTGATGTTTCTGACAAAGCGCCGCAAGCGCCCACCCGCGCCCCTTGTTCTTCTGGGCCGCACTTTGTTTTGGCGACCGGTGGTGCGGTATCTGGGTGTCATGCTCGACTCTACCCTCACCTGGCACTCACATATTCGAGTCATGTCTGCCAAGGCCCGGACTGCCTTGCGTTCTGTGCGTCCCGTTTTGATCCCCGCTTGTCCCCTGGCGGAAGAGCTGCGTGTCCGTCTATGGCAGTCACTGGTTCTTCCGATCCTACTGTATGGGGCTGCCGTCTGGGCGTACACATCGGTCTCCTGTCGGCGGCCCATCCTGACCGGCTATCACCTCGGTCTCCGAACGGTCCTGGGCCTGCCGCAGTCCACTGCTGTCGCCCAGCTCTACCACCTCGCCGGTGTCCTGTCGCCTTCCGAGCTTATCCACCGCATTGCGACCTGGTGTTTCATGCGTGCTGCTCGCCACACCAACCCCGTCATCGCTGGAATCGGCGCCTACGACGTGTTCGGCCCGCACGTGCATCGTCGTATCAAGGACATTGCGCTTCGAGATCCCCCCTAGTGTAGTGGACCTTCTTGTGCTGTGTCCCATGCCCGTGCATGGTTTGTGTAGTGTTACGTTCCCGTGCTTAGGTTGTGCTGTGTTCCATGCCCGTGCATGGTCTGTGCAGTGTTCCACGCCTGTGCATGGTTTGTCATATTTCATGCCAGTGCATGGTTTGTGCTGTGTCTCATGCCCGTGCATGGTTTTTGTTTATGTACTGCTACAGTGTGTTTTTGTTCTTGCCTTGTGCTTATTAAGTGCTTTTTTGTATATGTTTTGCATTAAATGCCTAGTTTCTTGTTCCTCCCACTAGCGGCCCCAAATTGTATGTCTCTCCCTCACTGTGTACTTACTTTTTCCATCTGAAAGCAAGATGGCAGCCTGGTTTTTTTAACTTTTCTTTCCGACCCTCCCTGATTCTTTAAGTTACCATTTCGGGTCGTCTTTTGTTATATTCTGTTTCCTTTTTGTTTGCTGTACTCTGGGTTTTTTGTACTTTTTCCTAGAACTTTTAGTGGTGATATTTTGTACGATAGTGTTGGGTTTTTATTGTTATATGTATTTCTTTAAGCACGAAAGAGCTGAGTTAGCTGGAGCGTGCTCTTTTATTTGCTGTAATGTTCGTTTGTAATGTGTATTTATCTGACTACCTTTCGATAGATTGACGGATCAAATCCCGGCGCCAGAAATTTTTTTTGTACTTGCAAAAATAATTAAGGCGCGCATGACACTTCAAAAGTAATAAATATATTTGAATTAATGAATGCAAATAAAAGTAAATTTATTAATTAAATAGTAGATTTCATTTCACTTCTTCTTTGTATCCATACAAAATAGTGATAATTCAATAAAAATGATTCAATTTTATTCATAAAAGTATGCAGAGGTAGATTTTATCATACAAAAGATAGAGAAAAATTTTTAAAAAATTTCTTCCCTTAAAGAATATAATATTTTTAATGCCTAAATGGATTGGTTGCAAAAACCTATTACGGCTCAGTCTCAGGCCGAATATGATATTTCATTTTCTTCTGGATCAATCATTAAATCAATGTTTTGTTATGACGTTGTCACGTTAAACTATCGTCCGTAAACCGACTTTACAGACAACCAATTTTTTTATTAATGCTTTGAAACGACCCGAATAAACGACGAATTTTTGTAAACGCAAAAAAATTAAAGCATTACGTATTTTTAGTTACAATTTAGTTAGTATCTTACTTCTAGTACTAATTGAATTAGAAATGTTTTATTTGTTTTTGTTTTAAAAGCATACCTACCCCTTTTATCAACGTTAGAGTTTAAATAAAGCAAAATGGTAGGACAGTGTTTGGTAGTTTTCTTATATATATATGTAGTACCCAAATTTTTTATCATGTTATTCTTTAATTCGAAGATTAATACCATTTTCTTGAAACCATATTCAAACCTTTTTCAAATCATTATGGCTGGAATTTCACAAAATGGTAAAATTGTAGTTGGTAGTTATCGTATGTTTATTATTGAAAGACGAAATATTTTACTATGCTTATTATTTTAATTATTTTATTTTATTAATAAAAAATATGCTTACAATTTTCTATTAATAACGGGTTGAATTTCGCAAAATATAAAAATTGTGGTTCTTAGTTTTCGCATGTTTATTATTGTACCCAAGTACAATTATAACGCTTAATTATGTTATGAGATACATAAAATAATCTTAAAAAAACTTTTTTCACCCCCTAAAGTATGAATTTCACAAAAAAAAAATGTTGTTTTAAGATTTGGTATGTTTATTATTAGTACCAAAAATCTTTCATTACACTTAATTAAACATAAAATTATAAGTATTAATCTTTAAAACATACTTACCCCTTTTTCTTTATTTTGGGCTAAATTTCGCAAAGTATAAAAGATAGTGGTAGTAAGTTTCGTATGTTTATTATTGGTACCAAAAATCATTCATTACTCTGAATAAAATTCGGGGATATAATTATTACCTTTATAAAAAAATCTTACCCCTCTTTCACTCCTTAGGGGTTGAATTTCACAGAATAAAAATTTGTGAATGTAAGTTTTCGTATAGTCCTTATTGGTACCCAAAATAATTCATTACGCCTAATTAAATACGAAGTTATAAATGTTAACTTTTAAAATATTTTTACCTATTTTTCACCTCTAAGGGCTAGAATTCTGTATTTAGATAAAGCCTAGTTTTTAAGTTAGCCAAAGAGCTTTCTACTTAAAAAAAATTCATCAAAATCCGTCTAGTAGTTTTCTATTCATGCTCGAACAAACAGTCAAACAAACCGACAAAAATTTTAAAAACTATAGTTTTGTGTTTTTATAATTTCATCCAATGTACAGAATTTTTGCCTCAAAACGTTTTCTTATTAGTAAAGATAATTATCGTTTAGCTATAAATAAATTAAAAATAATTTGCAAAAACAAGAAATATATTTAAAAAATAACTTGTGATGTTACTCTCTAAAGCTTATCGTCAAAATAAATGGATGCTAATCAATATTGGAATTTTAGATGTTTCCAGATAAATATGTTTTACTTCCAAATTACCCATCTAACTAAAAAAGCACGAAATTAATTAAGCATTTTAAATACTAATGTTAATTTTTAGAATAGTTTTTCAATTTAGCATTTACTGTTTCACTTAGTAGCTGGCACAGTTCAGAGAAAACTTTTCTCACTACTAAATCGAAAGAAGATTGGTTTCTTGTAAGAAATGCGATAGCTACAGGACACTACAGCATAAATGTCACGCATAGTATGGGTAATATAAGTAGCTAGTATAGTAGAGTAAGCTGAATAATTAAGCTTTGAATGACCGAGCTGGACTTGTTGCTTAGTGTTTTTGTGTATTAGTTAGATTTGTATCTCCAAATGTTTACCGAAGGGAAATATGGAAAGATGAATAAATATAAAAGCGATGTGTGAATATTTTATTCCTTTATATGTGTCCAGTATAATGTACGACTTATGGTCTAAAGTTATTCCCACGGCTAGTATACGCCTTTGACGTTGGAGCTGAACATGTGGTTTTACAATTCATATCGAAATTATTTTACAAGGAACACGAAACATTCAGGAAATGTTTAACTGAATAATGTTTTACAACCACCACAAAACCTGTCACTGTCGTAAAATGGTCTCATTGAAATAATTAGGTATACCATCCTTGTTCTTATAAATATTTGCGGCGCGGAAGTAAAACACTATTTTTAAATTTTGGATTTAAATCTGCATGTTAAAATTAATTTTATTAGTTAATTAAGTTTTTTCTTCGAAATCACTCATAAGCGTGTACCTCACTACTTAACAATCAATTACTCTGATTTTTAGTAGATCTATTTAACATAGTGTGTTGCTCCTATCATGCGTTGCTTTTTTTATGTTTTAAAATCGAAACAAGAATTTTTCGAAACAGTAAATTTAAGAGATATAATACAATAAGGCAATATTTTAATATTTTTTTAGTAAGAAAATGCTAAGATTCCCATTAAAAAACTTTTATTTTTTGCAATAAATTAATTGTTCGGCTCCATATTCAAATCGTATATTTAACATACGTAGTTTTATTTGTTTTCAACTTTATTTTTTCGTGATAAACATGCAACTGAATATTCGATTTGCCTTTTAAATTGCTTTCAGTATTTGTCTATTTTGGTTGAAGCCATTTCAGTATAGTTTTTGTATTATGATTATAGCCTCAAGCCATATTTTTTCAGACATTCGGAATTATTTTTGCGTAAATTAACTAAGTATTTAGAAAATAAATACTGTGAAGAATGTTGCAATGAACACAACGAAAATTTCCTTTAACAAATATTTTACTATATTATTTTATATCATTTAAAATTTTTAATAAATTTTACTTCAAAGAAGCTACGTAAATGTAATTTTGTACACAATTAGAATTAAGAATACTTCGCGAAACTGCAGCAATGTATTATTATAAGTGACTCTTATTTATTTGGAATAAAAGTTTTGAAACAAACGACGCTCGCACCACACAAAAATAACTCATCATGTATGTGTTCAGCTGTTGCCGCTAGATTCCGGGCACGAATTATGATACGGAGTTTGTAAATAAAATTCATGAAATATTGTTTGAATATAAATGGCTGAATTCTCTAAATTACATTTGGAACCTGAACACATAATGTTACGAACGTGACATTGGCCGGGACACGTGCAGGTGTAGAGCTGGCTGGCGTCTGCCGCCATATGATATGCGCCGCGTGGGCCTGGAAGATAACAAGGATTGTCGCTTTCCCCCCTCCTTCTCTCCACTCACCGCGCGGTGCCATGCCTTTGACACGTAACTGTCACCGGACAGCTGGGAGTTACGCGAGCCGCCGACACGTGTTTTCTAGAGATTTCTGCCGTCGGGACGGCTCGCGATGACGCGACTGGCCCCGGCCGCTCTCGTGAGTTCTGGAATTGCGCCGGGGCCTACATATATATGCCCGAGGACGCCGGCCGGAAGAGTCAGTTTGGAGTGTTCAGTCGGGAGTTCTCCCACGGCGGAGTTTCCGGGCGATAGTGCCGCGGGTGCGGCAGAGTGGCGAAGTCCTTGGACGAAGGTTTCAGGGTAGGGAGTGAGTGAGTTCAGTGGAGTCGGGAGTTTTCCCGCGGCGAAGTTTCCGGGCGATAAGAGTCGCGGGCGCGGCGAAGTCCCGAGCGAAGTTGCGAGCGAGGCGTCAAGCAGATCCTCGGCGAAGGGGAAGTGCGTCGGCGGCGGCGGAGTGTGGCGAAGGAGTCCTGCGGCGGTGACCCACGAGGGGTGCTGCGGCGAGAGTTGCGCCAGAGGTGCGGCCCAGCGAGGTGTGTGGAACGAGTGACTGGGTAATAGACATTTCTTTAAGTGAAATTAATTATTTGCCATTTTAGAATATTTTTGTAAGTGACATAAGTAGTGGCAATAAATAAACCTGTGTAGTGTAATAAAATCTTTATTTGGGCTAACCTTTACGAACCCGAGGTAAATCGTAACAATATTTACTGGTGATGTTTTCATTTATAAGCCCATTCATGTATGGAGGTTACAATCTAATGATTAAATTATGCAATAAAAAGTTCTAAGTGACGGTTACATTATTTTTTGAAAATTTATACTCATTCCTATAAACATAACTCTCTTATTACTATTTGGAAACATGCAATGTAAAATTCCATTTACCCTACTAGACCACTTGAGCTTTCTGTTATGCATGTAGGAAACTAAATGTGTTGTTTTATTGCATTTTTGCTGCAGCGGGAAAACTGATGGTGTTATAGTTTTTAGTAGTGATTGTTCAAAGCCACAGACATATAAACGACTTTCACTATATGCGCTCACCGCTGCCGTTTGAGTTCAATAAGTATTAGCGTGATGTGTTGTCTAAATTATTTTTAAGCTTTTGCTGTAATTCTTATAAAATATGGGTTAATTATTCACTCTATTGTGCTTGCTCAGTATTGTGTTATAGTGTTTGAAAAGTTCCAAAAGTTAAATTAATATACATATTGTTTGTCAACGTAAATAAGATTAAGAAATCTATTACGCTAATATATGTAGTGCAAGCAGTGATAAAAAAAATTGAACAGCTGTTTGAGAGACTTACAAGAAAATGGTTTATTGTGGTCTTGATTATTTTTGAAAAATTAATTAATTTAAAAAAACAATAATAATTTTTAAGAGAATGATGTTTCAAACTGTTTTTTTTTTATTTACAAAAATTAGTGCGTGAATGTGTTAAATACCAGCAAGTACATCTCTACCTAATGTTAGTTGTGTTATGCTGAGTCTTTAGCACAGACGTATGTTATTAAAAGCTATACTGTGTGTTAGCTCTAAAAATTATTTCCTTTAATGCTAACTAGTTCACTAAATATTATTTATGGAACATTATTTAAGTGAATTAAAATGTTTTCACTAATTTTAATACTTGAGTTATCTCTTGTTGTTCTTACCTAATTTAGAATTGTTTGCAAGCTGAGAAAAATATTCACTCGTGCAAATAATGAACGAAAACCACTAGCAAAAAATTTGTGTGAAATTTAAAACGATCCTCTAGCAGTTAAGTAATTACGTCAGATTTCTCGGAGAGAACGAATCTGCATTGTGTTCCGAATATTCAGGAGACAGTTTTTTTTTTTTTTACTTAGATGAAGTCATATTCTACGTTAACCATCGCTATGTTGCAAAACTCAAAACATTGCGATAATGTGTCTTTACCGTGCCTGAAGATTGTTAATTAAAATTAATTGGAATTTCTATCGCAAAAAAAGGCCCCTTCCATAAAAAAAATCAGTCCTTCAAAAACAGCTCCCACATTTCAAACTAATTTTTCTGGTGTTCGCAAACTTGACACAGATCATCAATTGGATAAAAAAAAGCGAGACTTTCAGTACTCGTCAGTGATGTGTAACATCTAACATCGGTAAACTTCAAATTTTTTGTGTTCCTATATTGAAAATATACTCACAAAATCAAACTCGGACACGAAATTAAACGTAGAATTCTTTAAAGTAATGCCGAGCGCGAAAAACATTCAAAATTGTGTTTTAAACTTTTTTGACGCAAATCACGCTCAGTTTTCGTACCCGCCGCTAGAATTCGCTGCCGGAGCAGCTACGTTGATTATTGAATCATTTGATTAGCAGATATAAATTTTAGATGATATATTGAAACGGCTTCGATAAAAGCTAAATTAAATATTATGGTAATTTAATAATACTATGTTATGTTATTATAATATTAAAAATGTAAAAAAAAATACAGTGACGAGATATGAACCACATCCTTTGATAATTTAACAAAAGTTAAATCGGATGTCATGCCACTGAAAGACACGTAAAAGTTCTCAAATTTTTAGCAGAAATACACACACGGGAAAAGCTAGATGGATACTTGAAGGTGAAGATGGATTTGGGCGGGTCACAAGCGGAGAGAAGGAATGGGGGAGAAGCTGTTAAGGAGTTTTAATGCGAAGCATCGGAGTGCATAATTACACCAATCCCCCCAGTTTATTGGTTTAGCCGCGCAGGTAACAGCGGGTTGGTCGCCACGGAACGGGAAAAGCGCTCAGCGGAATCCAATCATCGACGCGTGGAGTTTCCACACCTCGGTCAGCTCGGAGTTCCGGAGGCGAGGAAATATTCGCGTTACGCGCCGGAGAGTTTGACGCCAACAGTGCCGGAGTATGTGTCCAGTTACGGGGGAGGAAACTGCGTAGTGGACAAAAAATACCCGCAGCTATTTAAAAAATTGGCTGGTGAAATAATTTGAAATACCTAGGTTGCTATCGTTGTTAAACGATTCTCCAAAGGTTAACAGCGCGAGACATTAATTTCTGTAGCAGTAAACCACCCGAAAAATAAAATTATTAAATAAATCATTTGTGTGGGTATTCTCGAGTGAGTCCTTGCCGTGAATGTGAAATATAGTTAAACGCTCACAAGTGGAGGTAAGTGATGGGAAATAATGGGCATATATATGGCATCCTGTCAAATTAATCGAAATAAAACTAAAATACTTTTCGGCACAGCATATTTTGAAGTACCTATTTCTTCTGAAATATTTTGGAAACTTCTTTAAACTTCTGGAACATTTTAAAAACTTAATGTACGTAACATATTTATGTTCTACAAATTACAAAATGATTAATTAAAAATTTGTTCATTTTCCACGCAGCGAAAATATAGCGGCAATTTTTAAATCAATGTATTCACAATTGAATAACTTAGAGCGAATTCATATTAAATGCCAAATAAGGTTATTATTTGTTTTAACCTTTAAAAATTATTCATTACTTGTACTTATAATGTGGTCGTATAAAAATTTGCTTTCTACCAAGGTTTAAAATAATATTATGTTGGTTTAAATTAAATACGAATGAATTTGATACAAAGAAATCTGGATTAATATTTTTCATTTGAACCCCTCTTTTAATAGCAATAATTTATTTCATGAAAAATGGTTTCAGCCAAAGTTTTTGATGAAGTTTAGGTTTTTTACAGTATGTTATAGCGTATTTGATAATAAATATATTAAAAAAATAATGATTATGTTTTACTTTCAAACCTTGTTATTTCCACCTCTTGCAGTATTGATTAGCTAGAAAATTTAGTTTAACAGTAGTATTTGTCAATATTTATAAAGTTAAATTAAAAATAATGGATTTGGTAATGAACATGGTAGGGAATTTAATTTATTTTCATATTCCAATTTAATTCCTTGGAAAAATATGTTGTTTTATCAAAAATTGTTACAGAAAACTGTTTTAGATAAATTTATAATATTTACAAACAATGTGAATGGATTTGATAGTGTGCCTACTAAGGGAGTAATTTTTTTAATATTGAACCTCTGTTTATTCCACCACTTGCTGTCATCGTAGGTCATAACAAAAATTATTTCAGACAAAAGTTGTAGATAATAATTCAAGGGTTTAAAATAAATAAATACGATATTTATAAAGTACATGGTATGGATATTATGAATTTTTTTAAATTATACCCTTTATTTTTCAAATCCTTGCAGCAATGACTCATGTTAACAAAAATTATTTCAGACAAAAAATTATATAAAAGTTATAAGACAAAAAAATTCCTTCCTAAGGGAGTTACGATTTCTTTTGTCTTCCAACACTTGGTTTTTTCCACCCCTTGCATTTGGGGTTGATCGTATGAAATATTTTTCAGACAAAAGATTTAGATAATATTTATATGGTTTACAAACAAACTGAACGGATTTAATAGTGTCATTTTTTATCTTTTTTTTATCTTTCAACACCTGTTATTTTCCATCCCTTGTTGTAATGGTTTGTCATATAAAAATATTTTATAGACAACTTTTTTATATTTTATAATAAAAAGAAAAATTAAACCGTGTACGAGGTACTTATTTTATGATTTATTTGTTATTTTAATACCCTTTTTTTACAACCCCTTGAAGCAATAGTTCGTCTTAACAAAAATTATTGAGTCATAAGTTTTAGATAAAAATTATAAGATTTACAAACACTTTTAACGAATTTGATGGTGTGTCTACGAAGAGATTTATAATTTTTTTTGTCCTTCAACTTTTATTTTTCCACCCCTTGCAGTTATGGTTGGTCGTATCAAAAATGTTTTTTTTTTTGACAAACGTTTTTGGTTTTACTCCTACGAGTTAAAATAATTCAAAACTGATGTAATAATTTCCATATTGTGGGATTAACAACGAATTTTCTGTTTTTCAAAAAACCTTCCCCATTTGTACCTCTTTGGTCGGAAAATGCCCATTAATAAACTCGATCGAGATTTTCCTTAACTCGATATTATGTATTGGTTTGGGAGAGATTTGCACAAAATTGCGGCACTTATAGTGACAACAAAATTTTTGTATATATAAATATATAAATTATTAAGCTGGCGATAAAATATATGAATATTTTCTAGAACTCGCACCATGGTAACGGCTACAAAAGGTAGTATTTCTTTGAAATATACCTAAAATCGTATTGAGCCACTTCGTGGGTTGGTTAACACTGTCAACGGCCACGCGTTTTTCCTTAGTTTTCACCGTTGTAAATAATTTAGTTCCCCGTCAACCTGGGCACACACATGGTGTGCAGAGCTTCTCAAGATATCATGGTGGGATCTGTTAGACAAAAGCATTTAAGAAAATTTCTGAAGGCTGATCAGTAGTTCTGACTTCGTACTTCGTTTACAAACTAAATTTTTAAAAGAACGAAAATGGAAAAAACCCATGTTTTCAGACTAATCTTTAGGCAAGGAACAACACCCGGTACATATTCTTGAAAGCACTGACGGGACTTGCATTACACCTTCATCTAAATTTATCCCCCATATTATGTCTTGTTTACCACTAAAATATCATAGTTGCCGTACGAACGTAGAGAATACTGCGCGCCAGTTCATAGTCTTGAGCTTAGAGGCGATACCGCGCTAGAAGCACCAGCGGGAGTCGCACTTATCATCCCGCTCTCTGATACCGATAGACCCCTGACTAGGTGAGTCCCTTAAGTTCAAGATTACCTATTTTGTCCTGTCCACAAATATTAAAAAGTGCAATTACATTTTTTTTAACATTTTGACTTGTGCTTATCAAAAAAAAAATATAAGTTAATAAACCCTTTTTACGTATATAGATTTTTCTCTGTTACAAGTGTATTGACTAGTGAAATTTTGTTTGAAATTGAGAAAATGGCAAGGAAATCAGTGTTGCAGAACTGTTTTGAGGAACGTATAGTAGGGACTCGTACCAGATTAACACCAACACAACATTCCTTAATGCTGGAAATTAAAGAGAAGGTTTCCTGCTGATGTGGCTTAAGGTTAAGGGACTTTAAAGATAATCGTGGACTCCGATTCACTCGAATACAACCTCTTTGGTGATCATAAGTTTTGGTCATGAAGGGTTTGTGAAAATTTTTTGTTATTAATATATTTATAGGTATTTAAAATGCTTTGATACTTATTGAAATATGTGAACAGAAATAAATTTAATAAATGCTCATAATTAACCTGTAACAGAGTCGTGTTTGTGGATGGAATACCTAAATTTTCAAAATAGTAAAATATTTGGTAATAGTAAGTGGTACAGATCCAAGCCAACATAAATATTTGGTCTGTAATTTTGTTACAGTATTACGCAAAATTTATAATGTATTCTGATGAAATTTATATGCCATAAGTAGTATAGAATAGTATGTCCGGGGACAGGCGCCAGGCGGTGGTTTTGTGGAGTTTTCCGCCATCTTGGATTGTGACGTCACGGCGGCCATCTGGGATGTCCGTGACCTTGACCTTGACCCCGGCGGCCATATTGTATCCGCAATTTTGGATGACGTCATTTTTTCTCGAACATTCCGGCATTTTGTTTTCCGCCAATTTGAATTATGATGTTATCGTTGCAATTTCCGTTACGGCCGCCATCATTAAAATATATATTTATTATCAGATTTTAATGAAAAAAATTAAATGTATAAACATATTTAATTAATAAAATTTTAATAAAAATATTTAAATAATATACATTTACGACATGGAGCTCGGAGTCCTCGGTTCGAACCCGGTGAGGGTAAAAAAAATGGCGACCGATCCTTCCCTCACGGTGGCTGCTGGCAGACTGACCCCCACCACTTTTTTTTTCATAGCATATATTATCTACCCTCTCCCTCCTCCCCACCCAACTCCTTTTTTCTTAAAAAATATTATTATTTTTATTTTTTTTTCATTTTTTTTTATTGTAAAAACACCACATACCACTACCCCCACTACTACTGTTGTTGTTTATCCCACCCTGTCAAGAAAAAAATGTTCACCCCTCCACCCCTCCCACTCTTTACCATCATTACCACCCATACCCCCTTCACCCCTAATTTTTTAAGGGTATAAATACTTTTTGCCGGACCCGGGAAGCCTTTAGTTACCTACAGTTCCTCGCGCGCACCAGTGAGGGTGTAATGTTTGCCTGCTGTGCGAGCGGAGCAAAGATACTATCAGCGATTGTGGCGTACGGTAGAGTTCGTACCTTAGGAGGTCTGGACAAGGAGACAGAGTTACCTTATCTACCAAAGGAGTTCCTGCTCGTATATGCTCCACACGAAATACGTTACGTGTACAAATACTTGCCGGTGTACCTACAGCAAGACTCAGACATCCAAGACTGTCTACCTTGCACCGAGTGCGACAAGGGTATGTCGTCCGTCCCCGACACGCCTCACATGGGGTCATGGTGCAGGAAGCCAGGGGTCACAGCTGCGAGCATCCAGACGTCCCGGTCTCCGTCAAGGCCAGCCTCGCAGCCTTGCAGTGTCAGCTCTCCGGCCTCGCAGCGCCATCCTTGCCGAGCCAGCATCTTAGTCTCCAGCCACGTCGTATGTGTAACTGTGAGTACTGACAATATGACACTCTTTCTTGTCAACGTCCAGTGTCTTACGTCCCAAAAGGGGCCCGTAGTGAAGCAACTGTCCGTGACGTCCGTCATCGGAGGTGACGAAGTCAAGACTAGCGTAGCCTATACATTTTTAATCCGCCGTGTGACTGGGCTGAGCTAGACAGAAAGTCACAAAGCGAGAATCGTAAACTGACAAATGAAGTTAACGGACTCTCGTGGAATGATGGTGATTTTGACAATGGCCAAGTGAACTCTGTGCTGTGTGATCTCGTCGAGCCTGGAGACGACGTATTCTACGTCCTCGGAGACCAACAAAAACATATTGTGAGCGAACTGTGCAGTGCCAAAGTCATTGATTTACGTAAACAAGGAAACTGTGCTTCTTTCATCCCACTGTTAAAGATGTACGGAAACCAAATTGAAAAGTGTGATAAATTTTATAAAGGTTTCCACTGTGCATATTATAATAGTCAGTTAGGTACTGAAGCTGTGGCTCTATGAGCATCCTTATTACTACAGTGATGACTAATTAGATTTCTTATAATTGAAAATATTGATTCCTCCGTAAATGTTCGATGTGTGTAGAATGATGAATATTAATTGTAAATAAAAAAGTATACCATTGTATTTGTTTGTTCTTTTTTACCACCTTAATTTCATTGCGTTTTTTTTGTTTTATGTAAAATCTATTAATTCCAATTTTTCAACAAAAATATGTATGCAGAAAAAATAGTAATATATAATAATGTTATATAATCATTTTACTTTTTTCAGCAATGTATTTTCAAGCATACATAATAAAAAATATTTTATTTTTTTATCAAGAAATAAAAAATCAGTAAATAAAAACATAAGTGTACTAGCTGCAATACCCGGCTTTGCCCGGGCTGAACACCGGGTGATATATTGTCCGCGAGTTACAGCAAAATTGATAGCGATATGTCCAGTGTGGTGGACATTAATAAATGATACATAATTACTGTTTGTGTATCTGTGACCTATGGTTTTCTGTTTACCCATGGCGATCGGTTGAAAGGTTTAGAAGTTGATGCGCTACAGCGTCATCTAGCGGCCAGTTACAAAAAAAATTGTCAGTATAAAAAACCTTCTTCATGATAAAAACACTTCGATGTGCCAACTTTCATGACGATCGGTCAAACGGTGTAAGAGTTTATCGACGACATACATGCCAACATCCAATTTATATATATTCTTATATTTCAAAATTTTGGGGCTTTCACTTTTGCGGAAAGTGGATGTTCAGGACCTCGAATGGTTTGGAACACTCCATCTCGAAAGAATAGATATTTGAAATTCCTGAAATTGTCGAAATTTTGGGGCTTTGTTCCCAGAGGGGGGCGGGGGTTTCGAGGACCCTGAATGGCACGAAAACACTTAAAATCGAAAGAGATAGATTTTTCAAATTTTTTAAACTTTCGAAATTTTAGGGCTTTAACCACCTGGGGGGGGGGGGGGGGGTGGGGGGTTGACGTTGAGGACCCCGAATGGCTCGGAAACACTCCAAATCGAAAGACATATAAATGAATATAATAATGTAGGCATTTACTGTACTCCTATCTACCATAATAACAATATTGACAAATAGAAAGCTTATTACCTACCTATTAATAATTTTCTAAATAAATTAATAAATAACTCTATGTTTAAGAATTTACGTACATACATAATATTAAACTTCAAACTATACACACCAAAAAAAAAAACTAAGGATATTTGTGAAACTATATTTATTTGTCATAATGTTTAAAACATTTGTAGGATTTCTTTATATGTAAAACTGTGGTGGCAATATTCCGCTTATCCAAAGGAGTATAGAAATTAATAATGTACACACCAAAAATCTTTGAATTAAGTATAAAAAAAACATAGTCCAAAATGAAACAAAGAGTATAAATAACAACTAATTTGACAAAATAATTATACAACTGGAATGACAATGTTAACATCCGCCTGAAATTTAATAGAAGTAGGTAGGTAAGAATATATATATAAGAAATTAAATTAAATTAAAACATACATAAATAGAATTATCTCACACTCAATCAAACATAATGTTTAATATGAAATAAAGGAAGATGGCAATTACACGTAACTATTCTAAATAATAAAAAAAATCAACTTTGCTGAAATAGTTAAATTCAAATTTTTCAACAATATATTACATAATTGATAAATATTTCTGGTCTTCGGTCTCAGCAGCCCTAAGACTCTTGACGCTCAGCAGATAAATTATAAACACTAAACCAAACTCCTTGCAAATAAGAAGGTAATGTAAAAAAAAATAACAATATTGACAAATAGAAAATATTAGTAGGCCCTACCTACCTATGAATAAATTTCGAAGAAATTTATAAGTTTAAGAATTTATGTACCTACATAATATTAAACTTGAAACTATCCACACAATAAAAACCTAAGAATGTTAGTGAAACTAAATTTTTTTATTTGTCATAATACCTAAAATACGTATGTTTCCAAAATGAAACAAAGTATAAATAATGACCAATTTGACAAAAAAAAAAATCGTACAACTAGAATGACATTGAAAACATACATGTGAAATTTAAAAGAATTATGAGTTTCCTAGGTAGGGGAAAAAAATATATATAGAATAAATTAAATTTAAAAAATGGGTGCGTGTACTTAGGTACGCGCATGAGAAGTTATACTTCATTGGCATCATTAAAAAATAGTTTTTAATTGCATGCAAAAATATTGCGTGGAGTCCCTCCGCGTGGAAGAAGTGAAACTTCGTAATGTGGAAATGAAAATAGGAATGGGTAGAAATTGACTTTTAGTGAAATCATATTGTATCAAATCAAACTAAAAAAATAAAGGAAATACATTTGTAACGATTCATAGATTGATCTTCAGAGAGAGCGAGACACCTATTGAATGTCTATAAAACTAACTTTTTTATGAGAGCAGAATTTCATGAAATAAATCATGAAATCATTCAACGATAAAAGCTGTTTATTTAAGTAAGCGGACGGGTTCGCCCCAAGGAGAAAATTGACGCGGCGAGACCTCGTGGACATAGAGAAATGACACACACTCACTATTTATGTGTCTATGAAACATTATTTTTTTCTGCAATTTAAATTGTAATATACAAAAACGGTATTGAAAATTGAAACAAATATGGCGACACTACAAACTGTCAAGAGCTTTTTTTTTCTTACTCTCTACTTAGTTCCTTACAATACAAAACGTAACGTAATGGCTTTAAAGCTACTGCTCGGCAGACATAGAGGAATGACACTAACAGTTTGTTTATCTATGACACACATTACATTTTTTAGTTTTTTCTTAACTCAGAATCGAGATAAAATATCCAATTGTGAATCTAAACCATCCTCGAATCCCCGTGAACTTACACAAAAAATTTCATCAAAATCGGTCCAGCCGTCTAGGAGGAGTTCAGTGACATACACACGCACACAAGAAATATATATATAAAGACTAGATAATGCCCGGCATGCGTTGCATTGCCTCAATCAATTTTTTTTGTAATTTTTTAAACGTATACTAAGCATCTCTCTTTATCTCTCTAATTCTCTATCTCTCTATGTATATCTCTATAACTCTCTCTATCTTTCTATTTATATCTCTATCTCTCTATATATCTTTCTAGCGGACCCGACAGACATTGTCTTGCCCAAATGTACTTTTTGTGAGATATGGATATGGTGGTAAGTATTTCTACGCTGGACATTTTGTATCTTCTCATTATACATACCCCTCCTCTTGGGCACGCCACTGCCGTTACCAAAAACCTTTCCCATGGTTACGCAGAAGGCAACAACAATGCAAAAGCCCGTTGCCATGGAGGCTAATTATCAACAATGCTTAGTTTTTTTGCTTTTAAAGCGTGTATTTTTAGTTTTTCTTAACTCAGAATCGAGATAAAATATCCAATTGTGAATCTAAACCATCCTCGAATCCCCGTGAACTCACACACAAAATTTCATCAAAATCGCGTACAGACAGATAGAAAAAGTACTGTTTTATTATAGTAAGATAGATAGATTATTCTTACATGTTCGCATCCATGCAGTATATGAAAAATCAGCATGCATAGCCCCACACCTATAACTATACGTATCTGCTGCCCACGACTTTTTCCGCATGGAATTTTGTATTATCTTGCACCATTTAGAAATTTAAACATTATAACATAACAGTTGATACAGTTGTAGTAGTTTTCTTATGTTCACAAATGATAATTTTTCTCACCTCTATTTCAGTCTTTGCAATAAAAATATGTTACTACCTAAATTTTGAGTAAATATGTTTCTACTTTCAAATGTAATGACGGGAAGACACTTGATAAAATGTCTTTGTAAACCACATTTACTGTTTTTTCCGTCTCGAGCTAGAATGTAAAGATTGTCTGCATTACTGACCCGCGAGCAAGCTACATACATTTCAGAGAGAGAGAGAGAGAGAGAGAGAGAGAGAGTGAGAGAAAGACACCTATTGAATGTCTATCTAACTAATTTTTTTATGAGAGCATATTTTCATTAAATAAATCATGAAATCATTCAACGATAAAAGCTGTTTATTTAATCAAGCGGACGGGTTCGCTCCAAGGAGAAAATTGACGCGGCGAGACCTCGTGGACATAGAGAAATGACACACACTCACTATTTGTGTGTCTATAAAACATGATTTTTTTCTGCAATTTAAATTGTAATATACAAAAAGGGTATTGAAAATTGAAACAAATATGGCGCCACTATAAACTGTCAGAATCTTTATTTTTTTTCTTACTCTCTACTTAGTTCCTTACAATAGCAAAACTTTAATGGCTTCTAATAATGCGTTGCAATTTTTGCTTTTAAAGCGTGTTTTTTTAGTTTTTATTAACTCAGAATCGAGATAAAATATCCAATTGTGAATCTAAACCATCCTCACTATTTGTGTGGCTATGAAACATGATTTTTTTTCTGCAATTTAAATTGTAATATACAAAAAGGGTATTGAAAATTGAAACAAATATGGCGACGCTATAAACTGTCAGGATCTTTATTTTTTTCTTACTCTCTACTTAGTTCCTTACAATAGCAAAACTTAATGGCTTCTAATAATGAGTTGAAATTTTTGCTTTTAAAGCGTGTTTTTTTTTTTAGTTTTTCTTAACTCAGAATCGAGATAAAATATCCAATTGTGAATCTAAACCATCCTCAAATCCCCGTGAACTCACACACAAAATTTCATCAAAATCGGTTTAGCCGTCTAGGAGGAGTTCAGTGACATACACACGCACACAAGAAATATATATATAAAGATTAGTACTACAGAAATAAAACTCATAGTTCAAAAATTTTACATACCTATTTATTTTTAGTTTATATAAACATTAAAAATTTTTTTTTATTTTTTATGTGTGAGAGTGTAGATTCGCAGGTCTCTCTCTTCCTCTCTCTCTCAGCAGCCTACGCTCGTCCCGCCGTCTCTCCATCTCTCTCTATCTCAACGGCTCTCTTCTCCTCCTTACACCGAATCTCTCCATCTCAGCAACTGCTCGCCTGCTAAATACTTAAACAGCATGTAAGTCACTTAAACAAAAAGCTTGCATCGCAGCTCTCTGAGGTTGGAACGGGCTGTAGACCGACAGCGCTATCAGACTAGTCACGCACAAGCCCTTTCCTTCATATTCAGTATACTCCACATATGTAGACAAAGTACTTATGAACAACGTCTTTTATTTAGGAGTGGCCCGTTACAACAATGCAAGCCTACCAGAAAAAACTAGCATATGATACATTGACACAAAGCACATGCTTAAATTAACATATGACAAATTGTCACATACCAATTTTGAAATTGCCCAGTAACAACAATGTATCAACGCCGAAATCTTGTATAACAACGACTTGGAAAACCCATGGTTGTAAAATATCCATCTTTGTCAAAGCCCATCGATGTAAGAGCTCCATCGATATAAGAGCCCATCGACGTAAGAACTCTAACGATGTCAAAGCCCAACGATGTAAAAAACGCATCGGTGTAAAAAAAAGCATCAGTGTAAATCGCATCGGTGTAAAATGCATCGGTGTAAAACGCATCGGTGTAAAACGCATCGGTGTAAAACGCATCAGTGTAAAACACATCAGTGTAAAAAAAATGCTTGCACCACAAAACAACGTAGTTGCATAAAACCAACCAACCAACCACCAACCAACTAACCAAGAAAACGCAGCACCACAAAAAACAACGTACGGGCATAAAAACCAACCAACCACCAACCATCCAACCAAGAAAACGCAGCACCACAAAAAACAACGTAGGTGCATAAATTTCAACCAACCATCCACCACAAAGCAAAAAAGCATTGCACCACAAACAACGCAAGTGCAAAAACGTACCACCACCATCTCCACCATTGCCAAAGCCCATCGGTGTAAAAAAATCCACCGATGTAAAAAACGCATAGGTGTAAGAAACGCATCGGAGTAAAACGCATAGTGTAAAAACGCATCGGTGTAAAACGCATCGCTGTAAATGCTTCATTGTAAAATACATCAGTGTAAAAAAATGCATTGCACCACAAAACAACGTAGGTGCAGAAAAAACTAACCAACCAACCACCAACCATCCAACCAAAAATTTCAGCACCACAAAAAAAGTAGGTGCAGAAAAAACCAACCAACCAACCACCATCCAACCAACCAAGAAAATGCAGCACCACAAAACCACTTAGGTGCATAAAACCAACTAACCAACCACCAACCATCCAAACAAAACACAAAACAATTTAATTGCACCACAAAACAACGAGGGTGCATAAAAACCAACCAACCAAACAAAAAATTGCATTCCACCACAAGAAAACGAGGGTGCATAAAAACCAACCATCCAACCGCCTTCCAACCAACCAAGAAAACGCAGCACCATAAAACAACGTAGGTGCATAACACCAATCAACCAACCACCATCCACCAAAAACAAAGAATGCATTGCACCACAAACAACGCAGGTGCAAAAACGTACCCTCACCATCTCCACCACCGTCAAAGCCCGTCGATGTAAGAACACCACCACCGTCAAAAAGCTTATCGACGTAAGAACTCCACCGTTGTAAGAGCCCATAGACATAAGAACTCCACCGATGTAAGAGCCCATCGACGTAAGAAATCCACCAATGTAAGAGCCCATCGACGTAAGAACTCCACAGTTGTCAAAGCCCATCGATGTAATAAAAATTAATCGATGTAAAAAACGCATCGGTGTAAAAAAACGTATCAGTGTAAAACACATCGGTGTAAAACGCATCGGTGTAAAATGCATCAGTGTAAAACTCATCAGAGTAAAACACATCAGTGTAAAAAAATGCATTGCACCACAAAACAACATAGCTGCATAAAACCAACCTACCAACCACCAACCACCAACCACCAACCAACCAACCACCATCCAACCAACCAAGAGAACGCAGCACCGCAAACAACGTAGTCGCAGAAAAAACTAATCAACCAACCACCAACCATACAACCAAGAATACGCAGCATTTTAAAACAACGTAGGTGCATAAAAACCAACCAACCAACCACCACCCAACCAACCAAGAAAAAAACACAGCATAACAAAAAACAACGTAGGTGCAGAAAACCATTCTTAATCAAGAAAAGCAGCACCACAAACGAGGATGCATGATTAAAAAACACAACGAAGAAAAGCATGATAGCTCGCTCGAACAACGATGCAAAGAGTAAACGACGAAAAATCCATCGATGCATAATCCATCGACGAAGGCTATGTACACCAAATAAACAGAGACATTGGTGGCTACCAAGTGGCAAACACTAGTCCCATACTCGTACATTGCGGTTCATGTTCCTGAATGGCCTTCTCAGCTACCGTAGCGGCCCGGGGCCCACGAAGTCCCCACCGTGCTTCACTCCTACAGAGAATACTGCGCGAAACATACGAGTATGGGCACTAATTTGAAGTTATATATAAATATTTTGTATATACATTTTTTCATTCTTTTATTTATTAGTCAATTCTTTCATATCCATATGGCAAAGTATTTATGCCATCTTCACAAATAATTCTTTTGTCGTCGTGCCAGGTTAGTGCTAATTTATTTATGCATTCAGTATACAATCTCATTTGGTGCGATCGTATGGACCGGACGTTTGCGCGCTTCTCTGTGAGCTGCCCCAGGACCTCAATAAATCTTCAAATTTTGTTTTATTTTTCACCACGCACTTCTGTATTCATTTAGCTCTTTTAGTTATATTATTATTGTACTTTTATATATACAGTTTTTCCCTTAGACCGACAAACTCCTACATTGCCACCCCGTTGCACTCGTCTTTGAACTTGCCTAGTACCTTATTGTTTGTAGGTGAGTAGCAGGGGTGGTCAATGGGATAGCTGCTCGAGTCAAATATATCCATCAGCGCAGAGTCGTCGGCCAGGTCCTGGTAGAAATTGCGCGTCTTGATGTCATATATGAAGCTGTCCGTGTCCATGTATGCCAGCGTTATATTGTCTTTATATTTCTGTATCATTACATCATAGTTGAAATTATACATCAATGTCTTGTACAAGTACAGGACCGAAAAGCCCGCATATATAGGGCGGTCAAGAAAGATGGTTTCATGTTGAAGTTTTACTAGTGTTAAATTTTCGTTGAAGATGGTTCGGTCCTGGAACGCTGGCTTGGCAATCACTTTTCTGAGTCTCTTCTCGCTGCACACAAGTTCCATACGTTCATACGTTGACTCAAAAATTTATTCTCTAAACGTTTACAGAAAGAAGCATTGTTGGCAAGCTTGAATAATTCATTTTCAAAGACATTTGTAGCTGCTTAACTTTTCAACATATTTTTCTTTATAAATGGCTCCATCCAGGCACGCTGCTTGAATTCTAGGACTCTATGAATTTTCTTTATTCTCAGTCCGTGCTGGAAAGCTTGCTTCAAGTTTCTGTAATGTATTATATATTTGGTCTTTTGCTCGAGCGTCATCATCAGTTTCAACTGACGCGAGCCGGGCGGGCACTGGCTGACGGGCAGGAACGGTAGATCCTTATGTTCCTCGTGGAGGATGTAGACCGTATGCCCCTCGTCAGGTATCGTCATCACGTCGATATCAGCGCCCACCCACTTGAAGCTGTTGGTCGGAAGAGGCAACGACATGACCCACCCATATAAATTGTTAGTGTCAACATACATTTATGATTTGACGGCTGGCTGGGATCGTAGTTGCGGGGAAAGCAGGTGTTGTTTGCCTTACGGTGACTCTTCACCACTTGAGCGACCCCGCCCCTGAACCCAGCCTCGATGAACATATACATATCGTAATCTGTCATCAGGTCCAGCCGTACTTGCGTCTCCTTCAAAATTGCTTCGAATGTGAACCCTGGCACGCTGACGTATTGGCTGCAGTCAAGACCGTAGTTTGTCAGACACAGCTGACAAAAGCTTTCAAAAACATCTGCTAGCAGCAGTACATCGGTCTTTAGGTACACATCACTGTAGTCGCCCAGGGTCATGCAGCCGAACTTGTCCCATACCGCTTTTGCATGTTTATAATCTTCTTCACTAATGTTGCTGTCATTTAGTTTATTGTAGATTTCTTCTTTAGGTGGCAGTTGCGGCTCGTTCAGTTTTTCCCAGCTTGATACATAAGCGTACGGGAAAACACATTTTCTCATGACGAGGGACATTTTTTCCGATGTAAAATACTTTTCTGTTTCTATAAACATGTCGGCTGGCAGGTATGACGCCAAACTGTGAGCCATGAATCTAAAACTATCGACAAACTGCACTGAAAACTTGTCACCCGGCTTCTTTGAAAAGGGAACCATTTTCTTTTGCATGTGGGGGATGATGAAAATTTCCTTGTTGTCAAAGCCCAGCTGTTTTATAATAAACTTCTCATCATATGAAAGATTGTGGAAGTACACCACCAGTTTCTTGGGCGCAGAAGGTTGCAGCTGTTGCAGGCGGTGCCAAGGTACTTTCCACTGAAGTGGTCGTGGTCCTTGACTTTATAATTATCAGCCGTAAATACTGTATTGCAGTAGCAGCCATGTTGGGCTGCGACGAAGCTGATGTGCTCTAGTGATGTCAGCGTCGTCATGGGCAGGCTGGTCTCGTAAATGCCTTTTACCTTATTTCCGATGTCAATAATCGTCTCCACAAACTTCTTCTCAGAATCGGGATCTCTGTATAGTATAGGTTTGTTTGGCAGCGAGGAAGTGAGCGTTGCTGGGATGATGTCATTGTCAGTCATAACATGTATGCAATAAATATATGCTTCATGTTTTTGATATGCATAAGTGCCTGTTTTCTGGGGGTCCAGCTGCCATGTCTGGATGGGTACTAGCAGGGCTTCAAAATACGCATAAACAACGATTGGCATTTTTGAAAGAGATGGTCCAAGAGTTCGGGTTATGCTCCAGCTCAAGTCCATCGCCAAATTCATATAAATTTACTTGCTTCCTTCTTGAATGGTCATGGATTCCAAGCCTTTCTCCAGCTAGCCAACCTTTGAGCCGCCACCTCTTCTCCTCACTTCTAGTAACAGCCAGAGAACAGTCAACGATATCAGATATTGTTAAATCAGAAATAGTAACCTAAATTATAAATGGTCCCCCACTGGTTGGGCTAACAAATGTTCAACCATAAACTTCCCTAGTTAAATTATTCATGTTAGTTTATTTGTGAAAACTTGATTATGATGTATCTTGTTTGGTCAAAGGAAAATATTTAATTGTATTCCAGGTACAATTAATAATCTATTTGCAATTGATAAGTTTTGATAGCCGAGGCCCCAGTATCTTAGGTCTGTGTAATTTTCTAATTCCTGAAAATATCAAAAGAAAATATAGAAAACTATAATTAACAATAAAAGAGTAAGCTTTAAGCAACACTCTTCGTTTTTAAATTCTTCAAATACAACCCATTTTCTACTTCCTCTTGTGAGAAGTAAGTTTACCTTATATAATGTTTCTCTTTTTTACCTCTGAGTATGCTGTAGTGTTATTCGCTCAATCAAAGCAGCTTCTTGGGCTGTAATAACGAAATTTATATAAAGCTCTATTTAACTACACAAGAGCAGTATATATAATATGCCTTAAATTACGATCACATTAGCCTAATACACTGGAAGTGTGACTATCGATCACAGTTGAAGTCGTTTTGCACGGGCTACACAGCTAGCCACTTTAATTGCCTTGCTTATGTACACTGTCAAAAATGTGTAGCTACAAAATTACTTATGACAGGCAAACTTTTTGTTATTATGAATTAGTCAATATGTTAACTTTACTAGAATCTAAATATACCTTTAAAGAAAGCTCATGACACCAAAACTTAAGACTAATAGACATTATGAAAAAAAAAGAATTAAATAAAATATTTACAAAAATAAATTTATAAATCACCTCTTTATAAGCTCTATGTTTACAAGCGTGGCTTATGAAATGTAATACCGAGCGTTCATAATGAATAAATCTAAAATTAGTCAACAAATAAGCTACCAAAAATTACTTTAAAATGGTTAAAGTCCGTTTCTCACTTGGACAAGAAACTTAAAAGTTGTGTTTCAGAGTTTGATTACTTCATTACATTTTTGTGTGGAGTGACTAGCAGTGTATAGAATACCCCACGGAGATTGCGGTATGCTTATGCATTCTTACTCGCCTTGTAAGTTGGTTGACTCGCTGGATTCGTGATGCGATGACGATGTTAGACACCAGCCGGTGTCACCAGTGGTCACACCAGGCCGCACCAATGTATTCTAGTTTGGTAGACTCGTTACGGCTCTAACTCGCTGAATGGATAGCAAGCTGGCCTTCAGTAGTGCGTGGTGATCATCCGTTTTGTAGGGTCACGTTACAGCTTCTAGTCAAGTCTCAACAGAATTTAATTAACAGCTGTTCCAAATTGTATGGCACCCAAAGCATTCCTCAAATTTAAAGTTTCGTTCAGACGAGTTTAACCAAAGCTTCCCGAGCGGCTCCGACCTGCTCGTCACCGCGCTACGTCCATGCGGAGCGCGCGCTGCGCTGCGGGAGGCCTCGTCACGAGCGCAGGCGGTAGGTCTCGCTCCATGTCTGCATAACACACTTTTTTGAATATCATGCGCAAATAAAATGCTATCATTTCAATATTGTCACTGACTTACAGCACTTTTGTATCATACTCTAGGTAGATTTTTAGTCTTAAAAATTATTTTATCACATTAATGTCAGTTTTAATTGCAGGAGCAAAGGTTATTATTCAAATAGGCATCAATTGAAATTTTCACATTTCCAAATGAAATAACAGCTAACTAGGCAGTGGGAGCAAAATAAAAACTGATCCACACCCTTAATTGCATTATTCAGACAAAAAAACTTATTTAAATGAATTTTTTTCTTTCATTTCTTTCCCTTCCACTTAATACATGTTTGCATTACCACAGTGTTCACTGAAGGCTAGAGCGAAAGTGAGAGAAAAAGAGAGATGAAAAAGTTATCCAATTTTTGTGGGATGAACGTTTGCAAAGGCGTGAAAGTTTTAAATCAGCCGCATAAACACGCCGCGCGCCGCAGCGAACCGCCACGACTTCTTTTTCCACGAGTATGCTAAAGTAATAAAGCTTACATGTGTTTTTTTGTTATTCTCCAGGGGTTGCTGCAGGGAGCCAGAAAGTTGGCTGTTTTGAGGGAAGGAAGGAGAGGTGTGTGACATGTCAGAGGGAGGGAGGGGGAGAGGTTTATGTAGGTGCTCCAGGGGTCGCATGCGAGCTTTGAGGACACGAAGAAGAGCCAATATGGCGCGACCCCCACACGACGTGCCTCGCTCTCCCGCCGCGGTAAAAGTGCGGTTAATTTCCACAACAATTTCGGAAAGGCTTCCTCCTGAGGATTGGCTCGATGCAAACATGCAAAAAGCGTAGCCGGGAAAACGGGTGTTGAGGAAGGTGAGTGGCCAGGGATGAGGTGCGGGTGGGGGAAGGGACAGGAGATAAAAGAGCAGAGCACTCTAGCGTAACCAAGAAGCAATATGTGAGAGGTTTGGCGAGCGAGACAACATGAAAGCCCTTGAAAGCGCTCGTTATGTTTTGACGTCAAGCACCCGTGGCGCTCAAACTAACCTAGTTTATAGTTGGCTCTCAGGTAATATGGCTCTTTCGTGGAACTGCACACTAAACAACAACAACAAAAACACACTCTCTGTGCTATGATCAATAATTTCTTACGATAACAACAAAATGTTTAAATGTTAATCATGTCTATGATATGTTAATGAAAACACTTTTTTAAACTTTTTAAGGAGCTTGCATCATATTTAAAACAATACAGTAACTACCTTAATGGAATGGTTAGTAGCATACGACATCGTAAAACTTGATATACAAGCTCAATTATTTTATCACAAAGAAATATAAAAATCAAAACTAAACAATACTTTCAAAGAAATGTTTTGTTAGAAGTTAAACTATTAATATACACGTAAACTATTAATATAGTTTTAATAATATATTTATTTCATTTTAATAACAGCATAATCGCAATATGATTTTTCTTTTATTTAAAGTGTTTTTAAATTCTAGTTTTGATGCACACGATGTTTAAATAGTAAACTAGTAAACCATTTACTTGTGACACACAGAAGGACATAACATGAATGACTATCTTATTTAAATTAAAACTAAACATAACCCGTTTACACTTCACGTAGGTGCAGATCAGATTAACAACGCATGGTAGTTTTAAACTGTTTCCATGCCAAATACCGGCTAATTTATGATGTGTTAATGATAGTTACTATTGGGATAAACTAAAAAATAAAAATAAATGAAATATAGGTAATAATTTCAAGTGTTAGTAAAACCAAGTTCCTTGTAGTACTTTCCCGTTAAGTTAAACACCTTGGGAACATGCCTTTAAAGAATAGGCTGTATAATACTGTTACGATTTTCCTGCGGGTTCGTAAAGGATAGCCCAATTAAAGATTTTTATCACACACACAGTTTTATTTATTACCACTACTTGTCACTTACAATTAATCTTCTGAGATGGAAAAGAATTAACTACACTTAAAGAAATGTCTATTCCCCAGTCACTCGTTACACACACCTCGCTGGGCCGCACCTCTGGCGCAACTCTCGCCGCAGCACCCCTCGTGGGTCTCCGCCGCGGGACTCCGTCGCCGCACTCCGCCGCCGCCGACGACACTTGCCTTCGCCGAGGATCCACCCGACTCCTCGCTCGCAACTTCACTCGGGACTCCGCCGCGCCCGCGACTCTATCGCCCGGAAACTCCACCGCGGGAAAACTCCCGACTCCACTGAGCTCTCTCACTCCCTGCCCTGGAACCTTCGTCCAAGGACTTCGCCACTCTGCCGCACCCGCGGCACTATCGCCCGGAAACTCCGCCGCGGGAGAACTCACTCAGTCACCGACTGACTGACTGACTCAGACTCAACCACCTTATATAGCCCTTGGGTTCCCGTCCAGAACAATCGGGCATGTCTCCGAGATATCGCGCGACCTTCGCCGTCGAAATGCCCAGAAACGCGTCGTGAGTCCTCGAAGGACGCGATGGCTGCTCTAAGAACGCCGATAAAGGCGTCTGAGTCCTTTTATTCCGCAGTGCGGCCTCTTTTAAGTAACCCGATCTGAGGCAGGTGCGCGCTGCGACGGTCAGGATGTAGCGAGATAGTATGACACGAGATACCAGGGAGAGGATGCAGGTGGAAGGGGGCGCAGACAGGCCGAACGAGCGCGGCAACGCCAGCACTGCAGCCAAGCGCGATCGTAACAATACTATAAATAAGTGTATTCTTTGTTTGATACACCTGTAATTATGTTTGCAGTGAACTTTCAGCTTTTTATGATGCTTCCATTTTAATTATTGTATGATTTCGAACTGGGGGAAATAGGATTCTTGTTACTGTAAAAACAAAGGTTAACATAAATTTCTGCCACCAAAATAGTATTACCTATTTACTTTGTGCTGTGCGATGTGCACACCGCTGTTCCCTCTACTCATTCGTTTGCACCGCGTCGCTTACTCGCCCACGAAGTCGCTCGCTTTTATCGCCGACCACAACTCGGCGGTATCACTGCCAACAAACTCCAACTTCCAAAACCTTACAGTAGCCTGCACCCTCTCGGACCTGGCGCACAAACTCATTTTCTTATTTTTCCTAACCAAAACGAAACCAAGCGTATTTTGTAGAAAGGGTCAGGGTAAGGGAGGGATCTAGGTGCGTCTCAGGCCGAAGCCCATATGCCTGGTCATTCAGGGAAGGAACCATGCAGGGAGAGGGTTTCATGCGTCATGTGCTCTGTTAGATGATTTACCAGCCATGGCAGCGATTGAAGTTATGACTAACTCACCTATCATACATTTAGCTTAATACTAAATTAATTTGAACCCAGATAATGACCCGTATAGGTGAATACGCGCCCCATACGATGGTCTGGTTAAATAGTTTGTCGGGGCATGAAACAGTCCATCATTCATGGGGTTTGGGGCACTTGGACGCAAGGTCGGCTTTCGTATATTGTCCAATTCTTGATTCGTGTATCCAGGAGCCAACGCGCCTCTTGTTTTGGGTGGCAGCGGTAACCTCTACCCGGCCTCACACAGAATCTGAACATTCAGGAAAATTGAAAATTAACACATCTCACAAACTAAGCATGTGAATGATAGGAGCTATAATGGACTCATCGACCAGGATCTTATATATTCTTCCCGTGCCACAAAATCTCCTAGGCCGGTATTCCAAGACACAAAATTAAGGGTTTAGATCGTGAATTTGCTACACCTGACCCTAACTGTATTCCTGGTGCTTGGTAGGACACGGCCAGTCCCTTATTTTTACGGAACCCATTTAGGTGCCCTATCCATTACCTATCTGTTGCCATAATTACGCGCGTGCGCAGAGCTCAAAATTTTTGTTGGTTTCTTCAAGATGGCGGACAAGTTTCTGGCGCCATTAACTCGTATATATTCAATTTATTGAATTTCGGGGGACGTACCAAATGTATTGGTGAGCTCAATAAAACTTTATGATAGCAAAACTATCCTGGAATATATTTTGTACACTTTAATGGTCATAACACGAAATAATCGCTGTTTAAAAAAATTACTTGAGAACATTAGAAGAACACAATTTAATTCGTGCGACTGTGTTGCTATCTCTAGGAATTTTTTCCGTAACAATTGTACCGATGGTTGCTAAACGTCTGCAAGAATGCATTGAAACCAGTTTCTAGCCTCGTGCAGGGTACCATTAATTAAATCTTTTGCGGATTCGGTCGGGACACGTTCCGGGATTCGGCCCGCGAGTTAGGTTACGGTTGTACACCAGCAAGGCAGTGCTTATTCGCTACCTTAACGAAAAGTCTTGGAACCCGCCCCTAGACGCCTGTTGTCGTCACCTGCGAGCTCCCGACGGAAGTGGAGCTCGTGTTACGTAGCTTCTCAACGCGCGCCGGGAGCGAGGGGATGGCTGATTGACAGGCCGCGGACGATAAGGCATGCCGCCGCATTCCAGTGGCTCGGCGCGAGTAACGTTGCTCGCCAAGTAGGCCAGTAAAATTAGACTAAAAAAAGACAGCGCTGACGAATAATTAGAGGAAAGCTGGAAACTGTTTTAATGTATTCAGCATACCCCTAGTATTATCACATTAGGTTTGCCCCAATTTCCGAGTGAAGCTTCATCCGCCATTTTGAAAAAAAAACTGAATATTTTTGTTTGTTTTTGAGGTTTTTCTCAAATTTCTCCAAAACGAAGCGACCAATCAAAAAGTATGTAAAGAAGTTAAATTTAAATAGTTGAATTTAGCTTCAAATGAATACCATATATACGAAAAAGGGGTATTGCGTTTTCTTTAGAAGACAATTTGAAAATTACTCATTTATTTAGATTTGTGGGAAATTCCAAATCTATCGGTTTTGCACGTTCAACATCTCTGAAGCGGCTCATCATTAAAAAAAAAATGGGTTACATCATTTATAGGCAATTTATTTCTATATTTAGCAAAAACCTAATTATTTTAATAATTATTTCCTTAAAACAGGTATATGCGATTTTACATGTTGAGGTGTGAATGATTTTGGTTTTTTTCCCACTTATAGATAATTCAGTAGAATGCTTGCATTTATTCATCGTAAATATGTAGGTTAAAATCAAGTATGTTAAACATTTGATTTTATTATATATTCATTAAGTTATGAATATGGAAACCATTAACATTTACAAGTAAGTAGGTAAACACGAAATGTATCCATAAATAAACGTCGAGCATATTGTAAGAAAATACGTGGCTGCTTAAACAGTGACAAGATTCAAAGTAGACATGAGGATAGTGCACACATTTTACACAGCGACGCGAAGGTACGGGGACAAAGGTCGTATTATCTTCGACGGCCATTAACAGTTCTCTCACTCTCTCGCTCTCCTGAACAACCCCTCACACTACTTCCTCTCACCGAATTCAAACAACTGAAACAATACTTTCAATTTGAGCTGGCTCCGTATCCGTTGTCCTTATTTGACGAAGTTGGTATGCATTCTACGACCTGTTTACTCCTGAAGAGGATTCAATTGATATGAGTAACTCTGCTGACGTCATAGATGGAGGCTACCTCTTACACCGTGTGTTGTGGCAGGCCCGAGAACCCTTTTCGTCAATATTAAATAAATATGTCGAGTATGTTAAACATTACTTTGGACAAGGTGCAACCATTGTTTTCGATGGATATCCAGATGAAACAAGTGCGAAGGGTATAAAATCTGCGGAACGACTTCGAAGAGGCAATAAGCTGACAGCAGCAAATGTTATGTTTGATGAGACAATGTCAGTGACAATGCCACAAGAATTATTTCTATCAAATGAACATAACAAGAACCGTCTTATTTCCATGATGACTGAGAAATTTAAAGCTGAGCAGTTTGTTGTAAAGCAGGCGAAGGAGGATGCTGACACTAATTGTGACCAGTGCAATTGTCATCGCCCAGCATGCTGATTGTGTGGTTATTGTGGGGTAGACACTGACCTGATGGTGATTTTGACTGCATTAGCTCCAGACTCCCCCAACATATATTTATTGAAGCCAGGAAAGGGTCAACATAGCAATGCACTTTACAGTCCACGCAATTTCAATTCATCTGAACCTGCTAAGGATAATATCCTATTCCTTCATGCATTCAGTGGTTGCGACACTACATCAGCTTTTTTCAGAAAAGGAAAACTGAAATTCGTTAAGGTGCTGGAGAAAGAGAGTCAGTTGCAAGAAGCTGTAAGGGTGTTTAACAAAGCCGAAACTACTGCAGATGAGGTTGATGTGGCAGGACAGAAATTCATTGCGGCAATCTACTCTGGACGTAGTGATATGCCACTAGATGAAATACGCTACGAGATGTTTCAGAAATCGCTACAAAGAAATGAATTTAACCTCGCTTCTTTGCCTCCAACTCCAGCAGCTGCTCGTAAGCATTCCTTGAGAACATATTTGCAAGTGCAAATGTGGAGCAACAACCACACCGATCCACTGCTATGAGGCTGGAAGACATCCAAACATGGTCTAGTCTCTGTTACAACAAATAGAGATGCAGCACCCGAAGAGCTCCTCAAAACTGTGACTTGCAGGTGTGCCAAAGGCTTTCATGGAATCTGCTCTTGCCGAAAAAGTAATTTGAAATGTACAACGATCTGCAAGAATTGCAAAGGCCTATCGTGTGCCAATTCCCCAGTAAACGACATTGTTCAACCAAACTTCGTCTGCAACGAAGAGCACATAGACCTCCAAGAAGACAAGTGTTTATCAGACTATGAGAATGAGATCTTGAGTAGCCACCTGAATTACCTAGTTCTAAAAGAAAGAAAACATAAGTGTGTGTAAAAAAGTGATTTATTAGCTCACATGTTATGTACTGTTTTGTTTGTAAAAATTGTTTGTTATAACTGTACAATATAAATGATAATGAAATGTCTCTTGATTATCATAGATGCACTGCTGAATGATTTGATTTAAGATGAGAAGGGAGATAGGTAAATCTACAGAGTTAGAGGCACCATGTATTAGATACGAATACCTGTCTGATATGACATTATTTTGAAAATATGTAAACATATAATTTGTGTTGTTTAAATCACATGTGTGGTTATGTAAGTAGGTAACAATATGTCATATATTCTCAGTGTCGAGTTAACTGGCCAGTCTTTAAATCATTATCATATGTGTTTATTGTAGTCTCGGTGTTATAAATATTTTATTTAGAATCGTTATTATTTAAAGAGAAACTGTTTAATTCTCCACGAATGCACAGTGCTAATTGATATTAACAAGTTTCTGATAATGTTGTCATGAGACTGATAAATCAATAGTACATTATATTTAATATATTTTATAGAACCAGTTTCTAGCTTTTTGTTTTATTATAATGTTATATTTGATAATCACTATGTTGTATTTATTTATAAAGTTACTGGTAAAACATTTTAATGCTGTTATTAATATCTGTTTTTCTATATTTTCGGTAGTATGTACGTTACGAGTATCCAATAAATCCATCATATATGATAATTTTTAAGTGCTAAAACTTTCAATGGATTGTTTGTATCGTGTGTAAACGAATAAGTATGCATATTATTCCTTCAATTTTAGTAGCAATAAAACTTTTTCGATTGCCAAAATTATTTCGGATTAGGAAACATTTATTTTATATTTTACCTTTGTCGGCACCCAGCCTTCCATTGATTTTGATTACCTTATTTTCAGTGATTAATGCATATTTATTAAGTCACAAAACCATTTCTTATTCTCAATACAACAGATGAAGTAAAAAAAAGTTTATATCACTTAAGTGGTTTAGCATGTGTGATCATTTTTAAAGTGTTTTAAATCCTATGTTGTATAAAGTTTGCGTTTCCTACCAAATCAAATTAGATGGTAAATGTTATGTTTGACCAAATAAATATCTGCTTGTCAAAAATAATCTACTCGAAAAGAAAGATTTCTCACAACATACCTAACCTTTTTACAATGGTGGCTCAAATTATTAATTTATATATACAAATGTATGTGTACTAAATAAAACTCAGTGTTCGTAAAAAGCATAATAAAATGTTCTTCAACTTTTATTTCATTACTTTTTCGGTTAGGATGGGCTATTTCGGATATATTGCTAGTAATAAAACTTAAAAAATTAAATATTTAGAAAATACTTTTTAAAAGGTGGTTTTCAAAAAGTGTTAATTAAGTTACAAAATAACCCATTTCAATGTATTTTGCACTCTTTCGAATCGTAATTTAATAAGCTACATTTATCTTCGGAACAATTTTTTTGATTGGAAAATTCGTTTTCGTATAATTTGAGAAAAATCAGGAAAAAATGAAAAAAATCTAGAGTTTTTTTAAAATGGCGGCCAACGCTCCACTCGTAAATCGGGGCAAACTTAGGATACTCTTACTACGAATGAACTTCGTCGATTAAAACAGATTCCAGCTTTCCTCTAATTATTCGTCACCAAAACCTTTATTTTACTGGCCTAAAGGGGTAAGGGATGGGGGGCGGCATCTTCCCGGGGCCGCCCTGAGCCAGCCGTGAGTGGGTGTACCAGCTGGCTGGTTGCGCTGTATCAGTACAATAATCTGTCGTTCTGTCAAGAACGTAAACATGCTTTTGTTGTTTATATTTTTTCTTTTTTTTGCAATTTACTTATGATAAATTTTCAAAATCTAGGTATGCTGGAAAACGAAAGCTTTATATATATAATTTAATAACCTGCGACTTATAAGTACCTATTGCCAAAATCTTACCATTCAACGTAAAGTATGTGATTTATTCCAAACATTTTTACTAAATAAATAGACACAAATTGTCGGGTGCATAAAACCATAATTTTATTACAAAACCTTTAAAGAATGACTGTTTTTAAATCTTCTGTTGTAGGGTGTCCAAATATATATATTTAACCTTTATTTAAACACACGTAACCTTTCTTTTATTTACTGAGATAAACAATTTTAAAAAAATTTAACATGCACATATATTATTTTAGCAGAGTTTATGTCATCGGTTTTACTGACCCTTTAATTTATTATTGTTAAATTTACGCTTCGAATAATTAACAATTTAACCTTATTACAAATACCTCCAAAATGTAAGGAAATTTGATAATATCACAATTTTATTTTAAATGTAGAGTATTGATATGAAATTTACTATCTAACATATCAGTTTATTCTTAGTTTACTAAATATTACTTAAACTAAATCCCCAAATTTTTACTACTCTAATCTTTTCGCACAGGAATGCCTATTTAAAAAATAAGAACAAAGTAAATATGGCCTTATCCATTAACCAAACAAAAACCAAACTCATCACGTTTTATTCTTATTTTTAAAGCATTTGTGAACTCTAAAATCATTAAAATTAATTTGCATTTATATCAGGTTTAAATTTATCGTGCCAAAAGCGATTTAGTGAATTCCATAATTATTTTAAAAAATAATATTAATCCCTGTTACAGCTTAAGAAGTAATGTTTTAGATAACGTAGAATAAGATAAGGTTGCTTAAGTTTATTTATTTATCGTATCCAATTTGTTAAATAAAGTCTGATTTGATCAAAGTATATTATTCTTTATATCTTAAAGGCTCATTTACAATAATTCACCATTTAAAAATTAGATTTTCAGCAAGTTATAAAAATAGAGTTGGTATATTTTTAATGTTAATAAATCATACCACAGAACTTCCTTCTTGATTAGGTTAGGCGATACGACTTTTATAATAAAAAAAAGACTGTTTTCACCTCTTTTTCTGTCGAATATATAAAATTGTTTAATTTGAAAACATGATAATGAATTACAATATGTTAAGCTTTACTTGTTCAGTTTCTCACCTTTAATTTAATCTTTTGGTATAAAAATTATATTACTATAATAACTAACGTTCCCCCGTTTCACTACCACTAGCATATAATTGCGTAAAATGGTAAAAATACTCTACGTAATACTAAGTTTCTTACAACCAGTTTAATTGCTTTGGAGATATATTTTTATGATAAAATACAACATACTCCTTTTCCACAGCCTTAAAATACCTAATACGAAACAGAATAAATACAATTCATAACTCTATAAGCTGTTTTTTAATTATTTATAACCTTAATAGTTCAAAGAATTGGATATATGCATTTTTTTCTTTAAACCAAACTTAAACCAATTATAACTCTTAGGAACGAAACTTGCAACTAAGTAAAAATAGAACCTTGTTGTTTATAATACTCAAAATTTATTTAACTATATCTTAATAGTTGCTGAGATACAATTTATTAATTAATTTATAACTTACTCCTTTTTTTACCCCTATTGAAAGTTGAATTAACTAAAAAATATTCAATACATAACTATGAAACAAGTGGTTTTTTTTTATGGTTTCTTACTACAAGTTATAATTGAATTGGAAGTGTTGGTGTAATGTTTTAAAAACACACCTACCCATTTCACCAACCTTAGGATTTTTTTTTCGTAAAATGTTAAAATTGTGGTTGGTAGTTTTCGTATGATTCTTAATGGTACCCAATATTCTTATTATGCTTGATTAAAATCGAAGTTAATTATTTTTATCTTATTGCCACGTGCACCTAGCCGGTGCCACCGCCATTTCTGTCACGATCCACCTTCAGAGGGGGGGGCGAGAATCGTAGCTCTTTACATAGAAACAACTCGCTTGGCATCAACTAGTCTTAACTTCATAAAATACTTTACTGTACCTAGGATCATAGGTTCGTCATCCCGTACAGGATGTCTGGTGAGAGCTGAACTAAGGAGATTTTGCAAAATAACATAATACTAAATTAAAATTATTTTATTCTTAAAGTCAAATAATCAACATCATTATTGACGAACATTTACACATCGGGATTAAAATTTAAAACAATACTCTTCTTTACTTCCTTAACGATTGAACGACCTTACACAAGAGAGAAAATGAGAGAACTTCACTAAACACTTCCCTAGTCCTTCCGAATACCTCAAATCATAATTAATACTTAAAATTAAAACCAAGATAAGTCCATACTCACATTTTCCGAAAAGCCTTTCTTGATCGATTACTTAAAACTAACGTAGGGGCCTCTCCTGCCCTTGAACTCCCGAACGAACATTACATTTTAAAAATTATAACTAAACGACTAGTGACGAGGGCCATTGCCTCCGCCCGAAAGCTTGAAGATGACTACATTATGACCTAACTTAAACTACATTACGAATTAAACGGCTCGTGGCCTCTGGCGTTGGCCATAGCCTCCGCCCGAAAGCTTGAATTCCTACATCACGAACGAACTAACAACTCGTGACCACAGGTGAGACGCATAGCCTCCGCCTGAGTGAGCCCCGAGTCACCACTCACTTGCGCTTAAATTCGCGCGCCCTGCCGCGCCTACCATAACAAAAGCTCGTTATTGAAGTCAAATTTACTAAACAACTAACTAGAACATCTGGGAAGACTACCCCCCCTCTACCCCAATGTGCAGGCCACACCGCGCGGCTTGTTACGACAGCGCGCCCCAGTAACTGCGGCCCGTGGCTGCGCCAGCGCGCGGCCAAACAAACAAACAAAATTCTGCAAGCCCGCAGCGCGCCGCGCCGGCCCCGTGCCCCAATTACATGGTCACGCCACTTGCGCTGACGAGTGAACAGAGCAGCCAGCCCAGAGTCCCGTCAGTAAAGTCCCTAAATTTGATTTCAACAACCCTGCAAAATTTCAACCCGCGACATAACCCTCCCCTCACAGAGCTCGAGCCCCATCGAGCTACCTCAAAATTACAAATTGTCTTTTTCCATTAAACCATAACTATAAATTCCTCATTTCACAAAAATAATAATTTTCTTAGTTCCTTGCTGTCTGAACATACATCTAGATTCTGCATAAGATTTATTTTAAAACAACAAGTATTCATAAAATTAAATGTAAAACTTTTATCTGGTTTGTTCTCACAGGAACCTTCAGAGGCTCGAGTTCTCAATTCTAAAAAAAATTGTTCTGTTAGTGAAGCTCTCTTTACAAATTAAATTACTGTTCTTAGTTTCTCAGTATTCGTTAAACAATGTGCAAATTCTTGATAATTATTATTATTTTTTTTTTCAGTTTCCGTTTATTACCATACTTCTTTCGTTCTTCAAAAAAAATTAAGTGTCCTTACAGTGTTTCAATTAATTAAACTCTTATCTCGTGAAGGTTGGTGCAACTCCTCGAAGTCAGTGTTGTCGAGAAGAGTAGCTCCCTGGGCTGGCCATCAGCAAACACCACTCAACTCCAACAGCTACTGGACTGGCTTCCAGGGCAGCTCACAACTTCTCCCCACATCTGCTTCGGAGTTGTGCCATCCTCATCACGAACAGATTACAATTCTGAAACATCATCAACAGGCATTACCATCACGCCTGACAAATACAAAACTAACTACTAAACTGCAATCGATGGGCAAGGATGCAAACACACAAAAAAATAACATTAATTAATTCAACTGCTAACATAAAGTATCCCACCCTTAGCATAATCTAATCAGGCAAATAATTTGATAGGAAAAACTTAAGGAAGGGAAACATGACCTCCAATGATTTTCCCTAACTCTTGAGTCTTGATCTTCTCTATACAGCAAATAGTCCCCACGAAGTAACTGGGTTGAAGGTCAGTTCACATGACCCACCCATAACCTCTTCTACTCTTCTTTTCTTCTGGGGGCAACCACAATGCCCACCAATCTCTCTCCATGGTGCCGAACCAGCTATCCCATGAGAGTAAACAACGTAGTCAATAGAAGCGCAGAGGGGAAACACCAATCTCTGGCTTGTCGAGTCATAAAACTGCTTTATCTTCTTCTTCTTCTGAGTAAAAATATCTGACTAACCTTGCTTCTATTCTTCCAAACAGTAAAAGTTCATCAGGTATCTTCATGAAAGAAACATTCTAACTAATAATTCTTCATTTTTCTTCTTCTTTATTTCTGTTAGTTGTAATAGAAGGCCATGTTAGGGAGGTTATAGGGAAAAAGAGTGGCCAATTCCCACCCCATCACCCACCTAGATCATGACTAATTAACTTTTAAACTTTCTATTTCAAACAAATAAAAAAAAACATTTTTATTCAAATTTTTAAATTATAATTACTTTTACTTCATAACCTCAAAAGCTAATCAATAATTCTAAATGAAATTGTGATTTACTGCATCCTTGTTCCATCCGATCTGTTTGTTTATAACCTTTCTTGTAAAGTATAAAATTTTCAAACATTACTAATTCAAAAAAAAATTAAATTCTGGTGTCCTTTGAGTTACAATTAACTTTACTATTTCTTAGCTTGAAATAATTTAAGTTTTCAAAACTATTTCATTGTCTAATTCACAACACCTAAAAATCAACTCAAAACAACAAATCATCAAAATCAATAAGATCATCTGACCTACCTATCAGTACGGTGAACTTGAACTGTTCGTACACATTTATAATAAGCTATTGTATTTAAATTCCAACCTAAATAAGGTTTAAAAAAAACTACTAATCCCTCTGTAAATTAAGAAAATTAACTTTAAAAATTAAACTTAAGGTATTAGTTCTTTTTGACAGCTACCACAACTCACTAGTTCCATTACATTACTATAACCTAAAAAGTTCTGTAAATAATGTTTATAACAAAAAAAAACTCCAGTTACTGTCTTCCATAAAAAAAAATAAAACTTTACATGACCTTATTAATCTCCACTTGTAAGTCCATGGCTGCCAGCTTTCTCTTCTCTTGAATCTTCAGTCTTGGCTCTTGTTTCAGTGATCTTGTATCTTGTCTCTCGAACTCTTGTCATCTTGTAAACTGGACTGCTGCTCAGCTCATCTTAAGGAATCTGTAACAGTTTCAAAAATACATGTTAATTTAAATTACATAATTCCTGTTCTTTGGTCCTAAAAAAAATTGTATTATTAGTACACATTACCCTGAAACAACATTATTATTCATTGTTTATTACTTAAAAAAAATGCTTTACCATAAAATCCTTTTTTGTTCTTTTCATTAGGCCTATTTATTTTCCTTCTTCTTAATTAAATTCTGCTTCAAATGTTAATCCTAACTTAAGACCTACCATCTATTTATTATTCATTACCTACATTATTTATGTTACCCTAAAATTACCATAAGTTTCTAATACTTCCTATCAAAGATATTCTCTCTAAAAAAAAATTTACTTGTGACTCTTAACTTAACAAACTTAAAAAAAACTTTTACACTAGACTTAACTTATTATTCATTCTTAGTTACTAAATTTCTATTTGTAAACTTTAGTACTTACAAACAAAAACTGCCTATTTCTCTCTACCTCTTAATCTCTTTCAATTATTACAATAATAATGTTACCTTGCATCTTTAAACTTTCTTCTTTTCAATTAAATTAGACATCTCATAACAATAAAAATTCTGCCTATACTCTTCTTATGGGTGTCCAACCCAACAACAAAATTTCAAATTCTCAAGTTTCCTTATATTTAAATTATGCAATACAAATAACCTCTGTGGTGCCTGTACCCTTTTAGGCCTACCACCTTCTCCTCTCACAGCATGACAACTCTTATTCCTCGGGGTCTGTATTCACTGTTACAAATCAAATATCTCAAAAAAAATTAAAAACAAATTTATTATTTTAAGAAAACAAAAATTTACATTGAATTTACTATGGAGCCTGGAAATCTTAATGTCTCACAGCAGCTAACATGACTAAATCCCATGGAACCCCAGGTTTACATAACCTGTGCCCAAAAATTTAAGCATACCAGGCTTTCTCTGCACTGGTTTTACAGCATCACACACTATTTAGGGCCCCTGATCTGCCATCAGTCCCAAGGAGCTTTCCCACAACCCCTCTCTACACAAGCGCCTACCGCATTCCTCTCAATTGGCTATCGGTTTTACGGCATTCTTTTGGGATCCGACCATCAAGTTAGGGCTAATCGAACACTAAACCTCCATACTTCCAAACTAATGTAAATCAATTAAATTTTCTCTGTAATTTCTTAAAATCCAAATAAAAATTATTCAAACATGCCCAAGAAACTTTCAAAAAAAAAATTCATAATCTTATCTTCAAACCCTTAAAATAAAAATAAATAGATTACTCTGTTTTCTCCTTAATAACTGTAAACTGTCAACAAATATTATGTCGTAAATTTAACTATGCTTACTGACTCTAAATCATAAAATCTCATTCGTCCTAATTAATAAACAACCAATTTCCTTGAGATCTCACTGTATCTCTCATACTCAAACTCCACTGGCTGAATATCTCAATAAATTCAAAAACAATTATCTAAACTCTTAAAGAAATTCCTCCCCAATTATTCAAACTTCTTCACATTATTTTATTTCATTACTTAAAACACCTTACTCAAAAAAAATTAATTAATTATCTAGCTATCTTCCATTATTATTTATTTACCGAACAAAACTTTCTCCTAAATTAATTTAGTAAAATTCAATTTCACATTAGGCAAGTACACTAACTCTCTACAGCAATGTTTCTCATTTCCCTCCTTCCTAACTGAATCCAATCTTACTTAACCTCCAGGGAATTTACCTCACAAAATAACCAAAAATTTCACTGTAGTGCCTATCTGCTATAGGCCCACTACACAGGGGGCTCTAACCCCACCAACAACCTTCATTGAAATGGTACCCTATCCCATACAGGATAGCCACTTCGGTTCTACCATGGGGAACTCCTGCCCCAAACTACTCACAACTCTCAGGATTCTCCTGACCCTTAATTCCGTAGTCAGCCCATCTCCTATGGTCTGCGCTACAATTCCCTTTCTTCCCAGGGACACAACGCCTCACCTTAGGGTCCCTCGCCCTAATGAAAACATTAATTTTGTCTCTCTGTTCTTTTGGAGTAAATTCCCTCTACACACAAAATCTAGCCTTCCCAGTTTTCTCAATGCTTATCGATTTTATAGTGTACCTCCTTAATAATGTTTACAAATCCCAAAAAAATATTTTTAAAACCGAGGTAGAATTTAACTAACAAAAACATAAACAACTTACAACGAAACACTTCTAGCCTATACATCATACACTTCTTAAAATAAATTACTTACATACTGAAAGTTCCTCTTCTTCTAAAACACACTTAAATTTAAATTTATTTAACCAATAGTCTATTTTCTTATCGCTAAGTTACCGTACAGCTGATCAAACAAGGTCACGGCCTGTCCACGTCTCCGTATGAGCCCGTGACGTCACCGAATTCCATCAGGTGCGCCAACCCTCGCTTGCGGTTCCTCCGTTCTCCGCTAGGTCTCAGCACCTCCCCGTCACGTGTTCACTCTGCCACGTCCACTGACGTGTCGTTCTGAAACAACTCTCAACATTTTTCTAATTAAAACAAAACATCACTATAAATTCTATAACTCTCTTTTACATAAACTCTCGTTTTCTCTTTAATTCCTTTCTAACGTTTATCCTTCCCTCGACTGATTTAATTCGTACGTCTCGTCTCCTACGCGCACGAAAACAAAACAAACTTCACTTGAAAATAATTCCTATTTACGAAAAAAACTTTATTTTAAATTATAATTCTCTTAACCTACAATCTTAAAATGAACTTCAATTAAATTAAACCACTTGCATTATCTCTAATAAGCATTTAACTTATAACGTATTCTCCTCACGTAATAATCCCCGATATAAATCTACAATAAATTCAACGACTTAAAACAACTTATCACTATAAACTTTATCCTTACAAGTATCCTCAAATAAACATCTGTTACGTCAAAAAAAAAATCTCAAAGACTTCCTCCACTATAGACTAAAATTCCGTAATCCTCTCCTCAAGTAAACTCTTAATAACCTGCTATCAGAAGCTGAAACTAACTTAATAATAAACATAAAAATCTACCTCTCTCTCTCTCCAGAAATAGAACCTACCCGGCGCCTCCACCATTTCTGCCACGTGCACCTAGCCGGTGCCACCGCCATTTCTGTCACGATCCACCTTCAGAGGGGGGGGCGAGAATCGTAGCTCTTTACATAGAAACAACTCGCTTGGCATCAACTAGTCTTAACTTCATAAAATACTTTACTGTACCTAGGATCATAGGTTCGTCATCCCGTACAGGATGTCTGGTGAGAGCTGAACTAAGGAGATTTTGCAAAATAACATAATACTAAATTAAAATTATTTTATTCTTAAAGTCAAATAATCAACATCATTATTGACGAACATTTACACATCGGGATTAAAATTTAAAACAATACTCTTCTTTACTTCCTTAACGATTGAACGACCTTACACAAGAGAGAAAATGAGAGAACTTCACTAAACACTTCCCTAGTCCTTCCGAATACCTCAAATCATAATTAATACTTAAAATTAAAACCAAGATAAGTCCATACTCACATTTTCCGAAAAGCCTTTCTTGATCGATTACTTAAAACTAACGTAGGGGCCTCTCCTGCCCTTGAACTCCCGAACGAACATTACATTTTAAAAATTATAACTAAACGACTAGTGACGAGGGCCATTGCCTCCGCCCGAAAGCTTGAAGATGACTACATTATGACCTAACTTAAACTACATTACGAATTAAACGGCTCGTGGCCTCTGGCGTTGGCCATAGCCTCCGCCCGAAAGCTTGAATTCCTACATCACGAACGAACTAACAACTCGTGACCACAGGTGAGACGCATAGCCTCCGCCTGAGTGAGCCCCGAGTCACCACTCACTTGCGCTTAAATTCGCGCGCCCTGCCGCGCCTACCATAACAAAAGCTCGTTATTGAAGTCAAATTTACTAAACAACTAACTAGAACATCTGGGAAGACTACCCCCCCTCTACCCCAATGTGCAGGCCACACCGCGCGGCTTGTTACGACAGCGCGCCCCAGTAACTGCGGCCCGTGGCTGCGCCAGCGCGCGGCCAAACAAACAAACAAAATTCTGCAAGCCCGCAGCGCGCCGCGCCGGCCCCGTGCCCCAATTACATGGTCACGCCACTTGCGCTGACGAGTGAACAGAGCAGCCAGCCCAGAGTCCCGTCAGTAAAGTCCCTAAATTTGATTTCAACAACCCTGCAAAATTTCAACCCGCGACATTATAAACAATTTCACCCCTTTTTTACACTATAGTGCTGGAATTTGGCAAAATGTTATAACTGTCGTTGGTAATTTTTATGTGTTTAGTATTGGAATTCTAGTGTGTTTTATTATGCTTGGTTGGCATTGGGTGATTAATTAATTTTCTTCAAAGAATATAAAGCTCTTTTTCACCAGTTAGAGGTTGTATTTCGAAAATGGTAAAGTTATGGTTGGTTGTTTCCGTATTTTAATTATTGGTATCTTAAATCATTTACTAAGCTTAATTAATTTGGAGATATAATAATAACCTAAAAAACATACTAACCCTTTTTCACCCCTTAGGAGTTGCTTTTCGCAAAATTAAAAAATTGTGTTTGGCAGTTTTCGTGTGTTTTTATTTGTACCCAATATTATTTAACAAGCTAGTAGTATATAAAAGGGGCTACTAGATCAGGACGCAGGATGTGGTGCCGGTGCCGGTGTCCGCCATTCTTGAATTGTGACGTCACGGCGGCCATCTTGGACGAGCGTAACGTGACAATGTGCGTAATGTGACACTTTTTCGTGCGTGCAGCCGGCGTAACAGGACACAGCGTAACGGGACACATCGTAACGGGACATAAAGTAATGGGACAAGTATATCACAGCGGCCATTTTGGATCCGTCATATTTATGACGTCATTGTGTTCTCGAAAATTCCGGCGATGTGTTTTCCGCCATTTTGAATGATGACGTCACCGTTGCAATTTTCGTTACGGCCGCCATCTTTAACTTTTTTATTTATTATCCGATTTTAACAATTTTTTTTAAAATTTATAAAAAAATTAAATTAATAAAATTTTAATAAATTATAAATAAAAAATTACAAAAACGACACGGAGTTCGGAGTCCTCGGTTCGAACCCGGTGAGGGCAAAAAAATAAAAATGGCGACCGATCCTTCCCCTGTGGCGGGGTGCTGGCAGACTGACCCCCACCACTTATGTCAATGCACATATACCATCAGGTAGTATGACGTCATGTCCGCCATCTTGAAATTTGGACGCCATCTTGAAAATCTTTATTTATTATCCGATTTTAATGAAAAAAATTCCAAAATTCATCAAAAAATTAACGTATTTGAATTCTGTTTGATTATATCGATGTACGTCCTTGGTTCGATTCCCGACGAGAGTAAACAGTCGATCCTTCCTCCATGAAAGCTACCTAGACTGATCTATCACAACCAATACCAAGGTATATATCGTCAACTGGTATGACATCATGTCCGCCATCTTGTCTTCATCCACTGGAGACCACCATCTTGTTTTCGTCTGCTAGAGTGTGCCGATATCATGTAGTATAATTATCTGGTCACCACACCTTTGACCTTGACCTTGAACTTTGACCTTACCCTTGAAATTTGACCTTGACTTTGAAATTTGACCTTGACCTTGAAATTTGACCTTGAACTTGAAATTTGACCTTGACCTTGAAATTTGACCTTGACCTTTAAATTTGACTTCGACCTTGAAATTTTACTTTGTCCTTGAAATTTGACTTTGTCCTAGTCGACCATCATGGATCCGACATTTTATGTTCAGTACATGCTACCAGGAGCGACCACCTGCTGGAGTACACCATATTGTGCGTGTACTCGTATTATAGAGTACATTTCCATCTGGTTAATTTTATTCTAACCCGCTACATTGCAGTAATCATTTATTACCGAGGTGCCCCCGCCATCTTGAAATTCGGACGCCATCTTGAAATCATGTAATTATTTAGCTAGAAATGCGGGAAAAATTCCAAAAGTCTCCGAAAAAAAATCAATTAATTTACAAATTGAATCGATGGATCCCTGTCCACGGTTCGATTCTTGACCAGAGACAGTTGTAACTAATTATTAAATAAATGTTAGGTTCTGTTTTCCATTACCTTTCGCGGAGTTTATTAATCAATTACTCTACGAAAATCAACTCAAGTCATTATACCGGACCAACGAATTAAATCAGTGCCGATTAGCCTATTATGAAAGTATAATTTTTCAATAATCTGAATAACATATAAGCCGTTCATGTACAAAGCCACACATATAGATCAATTGCCTTCAGTCCATGAGACCGAGTCATGTCATTATCAGACGTATAGGCTAGTCATTTCAGGACCACATGACCATCGTAATCCATCGTGACATTTTTATACATTCTAAAGGACCAAGTAACCTTGTAAAATATTTTAGTAACACCAAGAGGTGATAAACTAGTAAATATTCAATCACTACATTTTGTACTACGCGCAATCAACAAAAAAGGAAACACCAACAACGAAAAGACAGCACCACCAACGAAAAGACAGCTCATTTGGAAGCACCGACAACGAAAAGGCAGCACCGCCAACGTAAATACAGCACATTTGGCAGCACCGACAACGAAAAGACAGCAGTGACAACAAAAAGACAGAACATTTGGAAGCACCGACAACGAAAAGGCACCACATTAGGAAGCACCAACATCTAAAAGACAACACCGCCATCGAAAAGGCAGCACATTTTGGAAGCACCGACAACGAAAAGGCAGCACCGTCATCGTAAAGGCACGGACCGCAAGACCAGGTCATGTCAATATCAGACATATAGACCATGAACTCAGTACACACAGGAAAAAGGAATGTACACGCAGGAAAACGGAACGTACACGCTGGAAAACGGAATTTACACTCAGGAAAACGGAATGTACACGCAGGAAAACGGAATATACACACAGGAAAACGGAATTTACACTCAGGTAAACGGAACGTTCACGCAGGAAAACGGAATGTACACGCAGGAAAACGGAATTTATACGCAGGAAAGCGGAACGTACACGCAGGAAAAACGGAACGTACACGCAGGAAAACGAAAGGTAAACGCAGGAAAACGGAAGGTACACGCAGGAAAACGGAACGTACACGCAGGAAAACGGAACGTACACGCAGGAAAAAGGAACGTACACGCAGGAAAACGGAACGTACACGCAGGAAAAGGTAATTTACACGCAGGAAAACGGAATGTACACGCAGGAAAACGGAATTTACACGCAGGAAAACGGAACGTACACGCAGGAAAAACGGAACGTACACGCAGGAAAAACGGAACGTACACGCAGGAAAACGGAAGTTACACGCAGGAAAACGGAACGTACACGCAGGAAAACGGAACGTACACGCAGGAAAACGGAACGTACACGCAGGAAAAGGTAATTTACACGCAGGAAAACGGAATGTACACGCAGGAAAACGGAATTTACACGCAGGAAAACGGAACGTACACGCAGGAAAAACGGAACGTACACGCAGGAAAAACGGAACGTACACGCAGGAAAACGGAAGGTACACGCAGGAAAACGGAACGTACACGCAGGAAAACGGAACGTACACGCAGGAAAACGGAACGTACACGCAGGAAAACGGAACGTAAACGCAGGAAAACGGAACGTACACGCAGGAAAACGGAATTTACACACAGGAAAACAGAATTTACACACAGGAAAACAGAAAGTACACGCAGGAAAACGGAACGTACACGCAGGATAACGGAACGTACACGCAGGAAAAAACGAAACGTACACACAGGAAACGGAACGTACACGCAGGAAACGGAATGATCACAGGCTCCAAAATTCATTGGCTCCAATATTCATTTACTCCAATATACATTGACTCCAATATTCATTGGCTTCAATATTCATTGGCTCCATCAGTCATTGTCACCAACAGTCTTTTGGTTACAAAAGTCTTTTGGCTCTAAATATATTTGGCTAGAATTCTTCGAGTCTAAGAGACTATGAGGCCACATGGCTACGAGTCTAAAATGATCTAGATATTTACGAGTTATGCACGGCTTGCGAGGCTAGAGCTACGAAGCTTCTAGTTCAAAAGTTTACATGACTGCGAGGATACAGGACTACTAGTCTACATGAGTACTTGACTACGAAGCTACTCGTCTACAAGGCTCCAATTGCAGCATCTGTCTTCGTCAGAATTTTCTCTCTTGCTCCAACTGCACCACCACCATTATGTTTTAAGATTACATGGATACTTGCTTACGTAGCTTCAAGTCTACGTGGCTCCAATGTATCATGACTACGCGACTTCAAGCAATGAGGTTACGAGACTACGTGAATACAAATCTTCAAGTTTACGAGACTGCGAGGCTACAGAGCTACGAAGCCTCTAGAATAAGAGTTTACGTGACTGCGAGGATAGAGGTCATCAAGTCTACATGAGTACTTGACTACGAAGCTACTCATCTACAAGGCTCCAGTTGCCGTATCTGTCTTCGACGGAATTTTCTCTTTTGTTCCATCTGCACCACCAGCATTATGTTATAAGATTACATGGATACTTGCCTACGTAGCTTCAAGTCTACGAGGCTCCATTACATCATGTCTACGCGACTACGAGCCATGAGGTTACGAGACTATGTGACTACGAATCTTCAAGTTGACGAGACTGCGAGGCTACAGATCTACGAAGCCTCTAGAAAACGAGTTTACGTGTCTGCATGGATACAGGAATACAAGTCTACAAGGCTACAATTACTACATTAGTCTTCGACGGAATTTTCTCTTTTACTACATCTGCTCCATCACCATTATGTTATAAGATTACAAGGCTACTTGCTTACGTAGCTTCAAGTCTACGAGGCTCCAATGCATCATGACTACGAGACTACGTGCCATGAGGTTACGAGACTATGCGATTGCAAGTCTTCAAGGTTACGTGATCCCGAGGCTATAGGACTACCAAGCTTCCAGAACGTATGGTTACGAGACTGCATGACTAATTGGCGGCGCGGCTACGAAAATTCATGCCTCTAACTGACTACAATAGCACTATTCAGTGGTGAGAGTTAATTTATCTCATGCAAAGGTACTTGCTGCAAGTAGTTCCGCTTTTCAACATCAGATGACGTCACTTGTTGCTTGCAGGTCAATAATATTTATTTCTTATATGCGGGATGCTCACTATCGATCGCATAAGAAGGATGGCTTCGTTAGTCTCCAAGGAGAAGGAAGTTCGTCCTTCCTGATAGTGCTTCTCAGATTTCTCACGGTCCACCATCTTGGATTGCGACGTTACGGCGACCATCTTTGATGGGTGTGACCTTGACCTTTGTCCGAAACCGCAGGAATGATCGCAAGCACTCGGATTAATCATCAAAATATTGTTTAGCATAATCAGGAGAACACGGAGAAAACCATCACAATATTGATAAGAATAATCCGAGTGCTTGCGATCATTCCTGCGGTTTCGGTCAAAGGTCAAGGTCACACCCATCAAAGATGGTCGCCGTAACGTCGCAATCCAAGATGGTGGACCGTGAGAAATCTGAGAAGCACTAGCAGGAAGGACGAACTTCCTTCTCCTTGGAGACTAACGAAGCCATCCTTCTTATGCGATCGATAGTGAGCATCCCGCATATAAGAAATATATATTATTGACCTGCAAGCAACAAGTGACGTCATCTGATGTTGAAAAGCGGAACTACTTGCAGCAAGTACCTTTGCATGAGATAAATTAACTCTCACCACTGAATAGTGCTATTGTAGTCAGTTAGAGGCATGAATTTTCGTAGCCGCGCCGCCAATTAGTCATGCAGTCTCGTAACCATACGTTCTGGAAGCTTGGTAGTCCTATAGCCTCGGGATCACGTAACCTTGAAGACTTGCAATCGCATAGTCTCGTAACCTCATGGCACGTAGTCTCGTAGTCATGATGCATTGGAGCCTCGTAGACTTGAAGCTACGTAAGCAAGTAGCCTTGTAATCTTATAACATAATGGTGATGGAGCAGATGTAGTAAAAGAGAAAATTCCGTCGAAGACTAATGTAGTAATTGTAGCCTTGTAGACTTGTATTCCTGTATCCATGCAGACACGTAAACTCGTTTTCTAGAGGCTTCGTAGATCTGTAGCCTCGCAGTCTCGTCAACTTGAAGATTCGTAGTCACGTAGTCTCGTAACCTCATGGCTCGTAGTCGCGTAGACATGATGTAATGGAGCCTCGTAGACTTGAAGCTACGTAGGCAAGTATCCATGTAATCTTATAACATAATGCTGGTGGTGCAGATGGAACAAAAGAGAAAATTCCGTCGAAGACAGATACGGCAACTGGAGCCTTGTAGATGAGTAGCTTCGTAGTCAAGTACTCATGTAGACTTGATGACCTCTATCCTCGCAGTCACGTAAACTCTTTTTCTAGAGGCTTCGTAGCTCTGTAGCCTCGCAGTCTCGTAAACTTGAAGATTTGTATTCACGTAGTCTGGTAACCTCATTGCTTGAAGTCGCGTAGTCATGATACATTGGAGCCACGTAGACTTGAAGCTACGTAAGCAAGTATCCATGTAATCATATAACATAATGCTGGTGGTGCAGATGGAACAAAAGAGAAAATTCCGTCGAAGACAGATGCTGCAATTGGAGCCTTGTAGACGAGTAGCTTCGCAGTCAAGTACTCATGTAGACTAGTAGTCCTGTATCCTCGCAGTCACGTAAACTTGTGAACTAGAAGCTTCGTAGCTCTAGACTCGCAAGCCGTATATAACTCGTAAATATCTAGATTATTTTAGACTCGTAGCCATGTGGCCTCATAGTCTCTTAGACTCGAAGAATTCTAGCCAAATATATTTAGAGCCAAAAGACTTTTGGAACCAAAAGACTGTTGGTGACAATGACTGATGGAGCCAATGAATATTGAAGCCAATGAATATTGGAGTCAATGTATATTGGAGTAAATGAATATTGGAGCCAATGAATTTTGGAGCCTGTGATCATTCCGTTTCCTGCGTGTACGTTCCGTTTCCTGTGTGTTACGTTTCGTTTTTTCCTGCGTGTACGTTCCGTTTTCCTGCGTGTAAATTCCGTTTTCCTGCGTGTACATTCCGTTTTCCTGCGTGTAAATTCCCTTTTCCTGCGTGTACGTTCCGTTTTCCTGCGTGTACGTTCCGTTTTCCTGCGTGTACGTTCCGTTTTCCTGCATGTACGTTCCATTTTCCTGCGTGTACGTTCCGTTTTCCTGCGTGTACCTTCCGTTTTCCTGCGTGTACGATCCGTTTTTCCTGCGTGTACGTTCCGTTTTTCCTGCGTGTACGTTCCGCTTTCCTGCGTGTAAATTCCGTTTTCCTGCGTGTACATTCCGTTTTCCTGCGTGAACGTTCCGTTTTCCTGAGTGTAAATTCCGTTTTCCTGTGTGTATATTCCGTTTTCCTGCGTGTACATTCCGTTTTCCTGAGTGTAAATTCCGTTTTCCACCGTGTACGTTCCGTTTTCCTGCGTGTACATTCCTTTTTTCTGTGTGTACTGAGTTCATGGTCTATATGTCTGATATGACATGACCCGGTCTTGCGGTCCGTGCCTTTACGATGACGGTGCTGCCTTTTCGTTGTCGGTGCTTCCAAAATGTGCTGCCTTTTCGATGGCGGTGTTGTCTTTTAGATGTTGGTGCTTCCAAATGTGGTGCCTTATCGTTGTCGGTGCTTCCAAATGTTCTGTCTTTTCGTTGTCACTGCTGTCTTTTCGTTGTCGGTGCTTTCAAATGTGCTGTATTTACGTTGGCGGTGCTGCCTTTTCGTTGTCGGTGCTTCCAAATGAGCTGTCTTTTCGTTGGTGGTGCTGTCTTTTCGTTGTTGGTGCTTCCTTTTTTGTTGATTGCGCGTAGTACAAAATGTAGTGATTGAATATTTACTAGTTTATCACCTCTTGGTGTTACTAAAATATTTTACAAGGTTACTTGGTCCTTTAAAATGTATAAAAATGTTACGATTGATTACGAAGGTCATGTGGTCCTGAAATGACTAGCCTATACGTCTGATAATGACATGACTCGGTCTCATGGACTGAAGGCAATTGATCTATATGTGTGGCTTTGTACATGAACGGCTTATATGTTATTCAGATTATTGAAAAATTATACTTTCATAATAGGCTAATCGGCACTGATTTAATTCGTTGGTCCGGTATAATGACTTGAGTTGATTTTCGTAGAGTGAATGATTAATAAACTCCGCGAAAGGTAATGGAAAACAGAACCTAACATTTATTTAATAATTAGTTACAACTGTCTCTGGTCAAGAATCGAACCGTGGACAGGGATCCATCGATTCGATTTGTAAATTAATTGATTTTTTTTCGGAGACTATTGGAATTTTTCCCGCATTTCTAGCTAAATAATTACATGATTTCAAGATGGCATCCGAATTTTAAGATGGCGGGGTCACCTCGGTAATAAATGATTACTACAATGTAGCAGGTTAGAATAAAATTAACTAGATGGAAATGTACTCTATAATACGAGTACACGCACAATATGGTGTACTCCAGCAGGTGGTCGCTCCTGGTAGCATGTACTGAACATAAAATGTCGGATCCATGATGGTCGACTAGGACAAAGTCAAATTTCAAGGACAAAGTAAAATTTCAAGGTCGAAGTCAAATTTAAAGGTCAAGGTCAAATTTCAAGGTCAAGGTCAAATTTCAAGTTCAAGGTCAAATTTCAAGGTCAAGGTCAAATTTCAAGGTCAAGGTCAAATTTCAAGGTCAAGGTCAAAGTTCAAGGTCAAGGTCAAAGGTGTGGTGACCAGATAATTATACTACATGATATCGGCACACTCTAGCAGACGAAAACAAGATGGTGGTCTCCAGTGGATGAAGACAAGATGGCGGACATGATGTCATACCAGTTGACGATATATACCTTGGTATTGGTTGTGATAGATCAGTCTAGGTAGCTTTCATGGAGGAAGGATCGACTGTTTACTCTCGTCGGGAATCTAACCAAGGACGTACATCGATATAATCAAACAGAATTCAAATACGTTAATTTTTTGATGAATTTTGGAATTTTTTTCATTAAAATCGGATAATAAATAAAGATTTTCAAGATGGCGTCCAAATTTCAAGATGGCGGACATGACGTCATACTACCTGATGGTATATTTGCATTGACATAAGTGGTGGGGGTCAGTCTGCCAGCACCCCGCCACAGGGGAAGGATCGGTCGCCATTTTTATTTTTTTGCCCTCACCGGGTTCGAACCGAGGACTCCGAACTCCGTGTCGTTTTTGTAATTTTTTATTTATAATTTATTAAAATTTTATTAATTTAATTTTTTTATAAATTTTAAAAAAATACGTTAAAATCGGATAATAAATAAAAAAGTTAAAGATGGCAGCCGTAACGAAAATTGCAACGGTGACGTCATCATTCAAAATGGCGGAAAACACATCGCCGGAATTTTCGAGAACACAATGTCGTCATAAAAATGACGGATCCAAAATGGCCGCCGTGATATACTTGTCCCGTTACGTTATGTCCCGTAACGATGTGTCCCGTTACGCTGTGTCCTGTTACGCCGGCTGCACGCAACTAAAAGTGTCACGTTACGCACTTTGTTACGTTACGCTCGTCCAAGATGGCCGCCCTGACGTCACAATTCAAGAATGGCGGACACCAGCACCGGCACCACATCCTGCATCCTGATCTAATAGCCCCTTTTATATACTACTCAAGCTTAATTAATTTTGGAGACATAAATTATAATTTAAATTAAAAATTAACCTTTTTAACTCCTTAAAGGATGAATTTTACAAATTTTTAATATGGTGGTTGATAGTTTTTTATGTTTATTATTGGTACACAAAATCATTTATCACATACAATTGACAAGCAGTATATAATCTCGATAAGCAATAGACACACAGAACACATACAGGACATGCAATGGACACACAACTCACATAGGACACGCAATGAACACGCAGTATACACAATGATCACACAGAACACACACAGGATATGAAATAGACACACAGTACACACAATGGAAAAGCAGTACACACACTGGACACGCAATTGACACACAGTACAGATATTGGACATGCGATGGATACACAGTAAACAAAAAGGACATGAAAAGACCACATATTACACACATAGGACACACACTAGGCACACAGTACAAACATTAAATATAACATAAATGTTTTCAATATTTATCAGCGATATTTTATTTATCTCATTCAAGAAACTTGTCACAAGTAGCTTTTGTTTTTTCCATCAGATGGCGCGCCACGTGTTGCATGTAGGTAAATATTATTTATATTTTATGTGCGATGCGGGATGCTGACTCACAATCGTATGATGTAAATAAATTTACCATTCTTCAATGTGATTATGTTCTTAGCTCTCCCGATCGTAACAGAGAACTTTTGAGCGTGCTGGTGGTTTAAAGAAGACTGAAACCAATGAAGTATCATCACCGTGAAAAGTGAAAATACCTTTAATCCCATCTCAAGTAGATCCTCCATACTTTGGAAAAATGACAGACACCTAAAAAGGAAGCATTCTGTTTTCATTGCGTGACCTGCATGTGTACTGTGTGTCCATATGTCCAGTGTGTGTACTGCTTTTCCATTGTGAGTACTTGTGTCCATTGCATATCCTATGTGTGTTCTGTGTGTTCATTGTTTGTACTGTGAGTTTATTGCGTTTTCAGTGTGTGTTATGTGTGTTCATTGTGTGTGTACTGTGTGTTCATTGCATTTCCATTTCCATGTAATGTGTGTCCATTGTATCTGTGTACTCTGTGTCCTTTTGTGTGATCTTTTCGTTTTTGAACGTGTGTCGTTTCGTAAAATGTGCGAAGTCTAATCTGTAATTGCTATGAATATTTACTGGTTCAATACCTCTTGGTCTTGATAAAACATTTTTCACTGTGCTTGGTCTTTTAGTAAGCATAATTTATGTTCTATTGGGCTAATGCTTTTAATTGATTTTTTTAAAACATTATGTCTGAAAGATCTAAGATTTGGTCTTGACTGCTTGAAATTTGTTTAATCGGCTATCGATGAAGAATGTTTTGTAGTTTGGAGACGTCTGGCCTATACAATATTGTATTGTAAATGATCTGGTATGGTGGTTCTAAGGCACTTGGCCTATAAAAAAGCACTGTAAATGAACTGGTTGGAAGGAATTTCATGCATCGAAAAAAATAGACTTACGTTATAGGCAGCGCGAGAACATGTTTTATTCTTCGGACAGGTATCTGGATTTTTTTTGTAGAGTGAGTGATTAATAAACTCTACGAAGTGTTATAGGAAATATAATTTAGTTTGATTTTAAATATTAGTTACTCTTGTCACATGTCAAGAACTGAACAAAGAAAGGATAATGTTTGAATCAGTCATTATTTAAATAGGTAATTATTTGATGATTTTTTCGAAATTTTTCCAAATTTCTATAACAATTATTACGAATTACCTAGATGGCAACCATATCAACTTGCTGGAGTATGGTAGATGAAGAATTTTTATTAAATTTTGGCAAGTTCAAAAATGAAATTTTGGCATTGTTTTTTAGCAAAATTTTGAATCCTACTAATATTATAATCGCGAAAGTTTGTAAGTATGGATGGATGTTTGTTACTCTTTCAAGTAAAAAATACTGAATGGATTTGAATGAAATTTGGCTTACAGATAGCTTATAACCTAAATTAACACATAGACTCCATATTAATATGAAATTCCATCCCTAAGGGAGTGAAAAAGTGATAATTTCATTTTATAACAGAAAAATCATAGGTCATAGACATAAAAATAGTGAGTGAGTGTCATTTCTCTACGTCTGACACACGATCATAAACATAGTAAGGTCTGACAAAGTAATATTTTATCCTTGGTGAGACCAGTCCGCTCGCAACGGCTAGCAAAATAAAGGCGGTAATATTCGATTGCGATGAAATTTTGGTGATTTGTTATGCGCATGCCCATGAAGGTTACTGAGACGGTATAACTATTTTTCAATAGTTGGTGCACAAATCGTGTCAAAAAATGTGTTTATTTCATTTTATATAGTGGCACTTCGTCTGTTTTTGTTCTATAAGTGCGCACGCATGACACAATTTATTTAAATATAAAAGAGAGACAGAGATAGAGTGATATATATATAGTGAGATAGAGACGGAGAGATAAGTTGAGATAGAGCGAGGTATAGAGAATTAAATGGGTTAGATAAAGAGATTTACCTATAGATGTATAGAGCTATATAGAGATTTATATATAGAAGATATAGAGATAGTGGGAAGTATATATGTAGATATAAAGAGATAAATAGAGATAGAGAGATACATAGATGTATACAGATGAAGATAGAGCTAAATATATATAGACAGATGGATAGATGATTTGTATATGTGTAACTACTTCAAAGATATAACAAAACAAAACTGAATGAGGCATTGCAATGCAGGCCGAGCATTAGCTAGATAATGGAATCGTTTCAATATAAGTAATCTCTTATTTTTCAGCTTTTTGCTATGTTGCTTTATAAAGTTTAAATTACAAACATACCAGGTAAATAACTATAAACTGGCAGAACAAAGTCTGTCGGGATCTGAAAGTGATATAAATTAATTTTCACACTTGACATTCAAATTAAGAAGACAAGTAATAACTACATCTTATTTCGATAAAGTTCCCTTTCACCCTGTGTTCAGCCCGGGTAACGCCGGGTATTGCAGCTAGTATCAACATAAAGGTCAAGATAACGATCATCCAATATGGTCGCCATTACGTCATAATCAAAGATGGTGGACCCCGGCACCGCTTCTATACCCAAAACCCAGGCGCCGAACCGACTAACATATACTATTCCTAACCCTTTTGTCATCCCTTAGGTTTTTAATTTCACAAAATATAAAAATTGTAGTTGTTATTTTTATAGTTAATTATTGGTAACCAATATCTTTTCGTATGGTTAATTATTTTTAGACGTATAATTAATCATCAATAAAACCACATTTATAAATTTTTCACCTCTTTACGGGTGGAATTATTTTTGTACCTAGCCTATACATATGGATGTATAAAGTATATTTATTAAAGTTTGCTAATGACCTTTCTAATAAAAAAAATTATCAAAAGTCCGTCATGTAGTTTTCGATCGATATTGAACTAAACACACAAAATCACAAAAAATTCAAAAACTATATTTTTGAATTCTCAATAATGTAAATAAAAACTTTCAATAGTGTTTTTTATCATTTTAACCAATGTATTAACATTTTTTTTTAACACTTTTATTTGTATAGATGTTCCTGTGTCAGTTGTTGATAAATGATTAAGAGATATTGTAGTATAAAGCACACATATATACACTCTATATTAAAAAATCCCTTTCGGTACAGCCTACAGTCGTATGTAGAATTCGAAGGACCTATTTATTCTGTAAATATTTTGGAAACTTCTATAAACATGTGAAACAATTAAAGAACATAATGTACATAACATGTTTATGTTCTCCAATATAATTAAATGACCGATTAAATAATTGTTCATTTTCTATGCAGCGAAAGTATTAAGTTGGTTTTTAACTAAATGTATCCATTATTGGATAGTTTAGAACGCAGTATTGAATAGCTTAGAACGAATTTCATATTATATGCCAACTAAGGTTATTATTGAAATTTTTCGACCTTTAAACACTTCTTTTCATTGTTTTTCACTAATAACATAGTCGTATAAACCTTTGCTTTGTACCAAGGTTTAAGATAATATTGTTACAATCGCAGACAAGACCGCGGAGTTGACTGGCTGTCCTGTCAGGCCACAGGCATCATGCACCGTGTCACGTGCGGCCCACTGACGTAAGGCATATCACGCGTGCCAAGCCGGATTACAATGGTCGTCGCTACACCCTCCCATCCCCATCCGCATCCCGCGCGGCATCCTGCCTCGGCGCTGGTATCTATCGCTCAGCGGCCTTGGGAATTCCGCGGGTCGCCGCGTGAACGAGCGAAGCTATTCTCGACGCATCGTGCGTCGGCTCGGCGCGGGATGACAGCTGCTCTCGTCAGTTCTAGAAGGGCGGCGCAGACTACATAAACACGGAGACGTCATCCACGATGGTGAGAACCGGCAAGACAGTGTCGCGAGTGCAGCGAGAGTATTGGCGACGGAGTTTGGCCACAGAGTCCTGCGATGGTGAGTGTCGTGAGTGCCTTTCGTGCGGAGAGTTCCGCGAGCGAGGGGAAGTGCGACATCTGAAGAGGGTGAGAGACCCCCTCGAGGATGGCGTAACGCGGAGTGACGGGACCGAGAGTGCGATTGAGTGGCGCGAGACTTTGTGTGCGGACAGGCGGGAGGTAAGGTGCGAACCACTGTCGAGCCTAGCTCCAGCGAGGAGTGTGAACTGTGAAACTTGACATACAGTAAGTGACTTGAGAATAAACAATTTTAAGTGCCAGTGATTTGATATTTGGCCTTTTTAGGTACAATGATTTATTATTAATTTAAATATTAGTAATCAGTAAAACTGTAATAAAACTTAATTGCGATATCCCTTACCAACCCAGTTCTCCCCACAATATTAAATCGTAACAATATTAAGATGGTTTAAATTATATTCAAACATATTTGATACTAACAAAGTTTTGAACTTTATTTTAAACCCATGATTTTACGGTAATAATGAGTTCCATTAAAAAATGTTTCAGACAATGTTTTAGATGAATTTTAGGAGTCATACTTTAATTATAACGGATATGATAAAATATCTATTAAAAAAAGTAAAGATTAATTTTTACTTTTTAGTTTTATTTATTTTCTCATTCCAACCCCATATTTTTTTAACCCCTTCCAATAATGGTTCCTACTATCAGAAATTGTTTCAGCCAAAGTTTTAGATAAAAATTATAATATGTATAAACAATTTGAACGGATTAGATAGTGTGACTAGACAGGTTTGAATTTTTTGCTATTCAACCCCGGTTTATTCCACACCTTGCCGTCATGGTTGGTCACATAAAAAAATATTTCAGACAAAACATGTAAATAATTCAAAATTTTAAAATAAAATAGAACCAATTTTGTTAATGTACATATTATGGAAATTAAAAATATTTTTAAAATTCTACTCTTGTTTTTTTCAAACCCCTGAAGCAATGGCTCCTCTTATCTAAAATTATTTAGACACAGGTTTTAGATAAACATGATAATATTTTCAAACAAATTGAACGGATTATATTTTGTCGTTGGTATGGAAATTATATATATATTTTTTGTTTCGAACCTTTTTTTTTTACCCCTTGCAATAACGGTTGATCATATAAAAACAATTTCGAACAAAAGTTGTAGTTAATATTTTTAGGTTTTACAATACAAGGGAATGAATTTCATAGTGTAAAAGGTACGTAATTTATGTTTTTTTTTAAATTTCTACTTTATTATATTTTTAAACTCCTTCCATCAATAGTTTGTCTAGTTAAAAATTTTAAGAAAAAATGTTAAAATTTATAAACAATTTGAACGTATTTGATAGTGTACTTACAAAGTCAGTTAAGGAATTTTTTTATTCTACTCCACATTTTGTCAACCCCTTGCAGTAACGGTTTGTCTAATCAAAAATTTTTTCAGACAAAATGAACAGTAAAAATATATAAGATTTAGAAACTATCAGAACGGATTTGATAATATACCTACTAAGGGAGTTGTAAATTTTTTAAAATTCTTCCGCTTAGTTTTTCAACCTATTGTAGCAATGGTTCGTCGAATCAAAAATTATTTCAGATCAAAGTTTTAGATAATATATTAAAGATAGTAGTTTAATACATAATTTGTACGAATTCGAAGTTGTGCTACGAAGGGAGTTATGAATTGTTTTGTCCTTCAACCCTTGTTTTTTAACACTTTAAAGCTATGTTTGGTCGTATCAAAACCTTTTCAGAGGAAATATTTTGGTATTACTCCTAATTGTTATAATACGTTCAAACGGGTGTGATATTTTCAATATTATGGTAGTTACAGCGATTTTTTCATTTTACAAAAAACCTTCCCCATTTCTACGCTTTTGGTCGATATTGCCTATTAACCAACTTGACCGAGATTTTAAACTCCTATATTTATCATTTTTATGTATCATTTTGGATGTGATTTGAGAAAAAGTGTGAGAGTTATCGTGTCCACAACATTGTGCTATATATATATATATATATATATATATATATATATTTGTAAAATGTTTTACATAAACGTTTGTGTCACTGATGGTTTTGGGGTCTATGTACCATGAAACGAAAAACTATATAATAATTTTCCAAAAGTCGCACTATAAGAAACGGCTAAAATATGTATTTCTTGAAATCTCCCTAAAAAAAATTACAGTGTCATATTTCCTCTATAAAATCGGTTCGAAACCTTCTCATAACTGTAATTTTTTGATTTAACATTTATGTAAATTTCACGTTATGATGGATTTGAGTTTCAAATGGAATATGTATATAAAATGTAAATTTATATAATAAAGAAAAATTTTAATACTAAAAAATTTACCCAGTAAATAAATATTAATTTTAACAACAGTAGATTATTTCACCTTATGAAGTTAAAAGCAAAGTCATTAAGTGTTAAAGAAATATCAATGTAAACTACATAACTGAAAACGTAAAATATTTTAAATTTTTTAGAAATAATATGAAACAATGTTGTAAGTTGTAGCTAGATTTTTTACTGTTTATGTGTAAATGTGGTTAGTTTATATAAATAAATTGACAGTTATTAATATTCTAAATAAGCGTTTTAAATAACACGCTTATTAATTCAAGAATTAACAAAATGAAAAAAAAATTATTAATAATTATTACAGTAATGACACCAAAAATAATACTTGTTAGTAATTGAAAAAGACTTTAAAAGCTTTAATCAAAGCTCTAATGATTAAGGCATACGTTGATTTCTTCATGTTATTTCTCGACTTTGAGTTGTAGCTCAGTCTGTGGCGCGTCTTCCTTGCTAGCAGCCTGGATCCTCGCGATACACACACGTCTTGACGAGAGAGATGGAAGAATGGTCGATATGAAAATGGATTCACACACAACTTACCACCTCTTCGGAGCGGAAGGCGATAAAAAGAAGCAATCGCCCTGCCAGCCACTTCAGGATTCAAGCGGCAGGGCGTTATGTTATCGGGTGAAGTCATGATGGCGTATGTATATTTTATTTTTAGACGCATCTTAAGGGGAAAACCTCAACCACCGAGGTCAAAAATGCCCTGGAGGGACACATTTCTTATCTTTGAATCTTCTTGAATAAAATTTGAGCGGACTGAGTATTACATTCTAACAAGATAGTTTGAAGTTTGCGATTTCCATATACTGTAGCTCTTGTACTGGTACCTACCTCAAGGCTACTCTCGGAAAAGGAGTATTTATTGTTATTTTGCCTTGATTTGGGTAAAATAAAATTAGGAATTTGAAATTTTGTTCTTCATCTGAAACAAGATGGTAGTTGTTAATTGACACGCTAACCTCTCCTCAGCCTAAAACCTGCCTCAGACAACTATTAATTTAAAAAAAAATTAGGATACAAATATACCAAAAAATCGTACATAAATTTTAGTTCCTGTGCATTATATCGATGATGTACGAAGGACTTTTAGTGTTTGACTTTAGTGTTGTATCATTAATTATTTCTCATATCATAAAATAATGTGTTTCACTTAGACAATAAGCATTTGAACTCTTGCACAAGGCTGACCAATTTTTTTTACGACCGGTAAACGTCACATTTCTTTCCAGTGTGTGAAGCTATTGAATAACGCTCAAGTTCATTCAGATAGCTGTCAAATTTAATGTTACAATGTCACGAATAATTCCAACTCCACAATACTGAAACTCGTTCACTTCTAACTTATGTTTTCATTGCAAATTCATGCAACACATAAAAAAAATACTTTCATATATATTATTTTATATTTCGTTGCCTAAGCAACTATGTTTCCCAAACCGGTAACATGTGTTTTGCTTTGGCAAAATTGATTACAAAGAAAAAGCGTAGCATTACAATAATCCTGTGATTAGACTGATATTTTTTGGGAAAATAAAATAAAATATTATAGTGAATGTATTTCACAACAAAATTCTTGGTTTCAATTCTTACCTGATTCGTCATTGAATAAAATTTTGTTTAATCAGTCGAGAGGAATGTTAGACAATCGCCTGTCCCAATATGGCGGAGCAGTTGGGAGCAGTTGATGCACGTCCCGCCTGAAGGATGAGGTGTCGCTCACCCTCGCAGCTGTCAGAACAGTGAAAAATCAACGAGAGGTAAACCCTAGCAGGAGTGATCCATCTTCTTTTGAATCCGCTTACCGTCGCGTGGCCGACTGCGCATAGACCAGCGTTGCGTTGCAGGATTTCCTTCGTAATAAATGTAACGTCATACTTGACAAAGCGAATTTTTTTCTTTCCTTCAGGCTTTTCCTTCAAGACATTGAAATATAAAAGTTTTTCCTTCTTTTCAGTGTGGATTTCCTTTGGACAAAAATTAAATTTGTCATTCTCAACACCCGTACGTAACATATAAAACTTTAGAATGAAATGGGTTATGTTTAAAGGCTTGTCGATGTCGGCATCATTAGAGACGATGAAATGTGATGAGATGATAATGAAGCAATTGAGACATATAAAACAAGTGAGGTAAACGGATGTGCCCCAAGGAAACGTCCGTCACGTTTCCCCCTTTAGAATAAAATCAGGGTGAAAAAAGTGATCTGACTACTCAACTACCGTAGTGACATAAGAGTTTAGGGAGAATTTGTATGTTACATTGCTGTTATTTACCACGCTTTCATTAGTTTGGCCTGTATGTAGGTATGTATGGACGTAATACAATATTTCCATTCTATTTTTACCCATTTTTCTACGTCTGTTTGTGTTGAAATTTTGCGTAAAAATAAATAAAGAACATTTAGCAACACAATATTTTGATAATTAAGACCTTATTGTTAAGGGGAGTAGGGGAGTCAGAGGGTCAGAAAACCACTAATTTCGAGTTATGGGTAATAACCATGCTTTTTGTGTATCTATGAGGTCGGGGAATGGTGGGAATTTTCCCTCAGATCAACTGTGCTCACAGGGGGGAGTTAAAGAAACCAATATTTAAAAAAATTTAAAAATCAGTGCTTTTTTTTATTTGGATTGTTTTTGATCCAAAAGGTCAGTTTAGGTGTACAATGTGCCTGGTGGAGAGGTTAAAGATACAAAATCTTTAACGCTCCCGTAATCCGCCTTGGAGGCTGATTTTAGGAACACCCCGTGTTCAGTTAATCTTTATGTAATATAAAGAACATACCGGCCGAGTTTCAAGCTTGAAGACATATACTTGAGAGATGGTCAAATTCAAATCAATTTCAAATTAAAAATTCTTTATTTATGAATTTTTACGAGGATTGTACAATAGTAGTTGGTACTCCAGCACTCTGTGCTCTTTTACCAAAGGACATAAAATATTTAGTAAACATTATAACTATTTACACATATACATACATTTAAATTTACATAATTACATGTTTTACAGGATTACCTTGAAAGAAAAGTTTAAAAAACCTTCTGCATTATTTGGAGCCCTGGGCTCAATGTTTTTTGTTCGCTTGGACACTAATTGTAGGACGGACTAGATAGAAGTGTGTTCGGTATTACATCCATTATAATAACAAAAACTAAGCGAGAGATGGTCAAGAGCTTTCATTTTACCTAAAACTCACAAATATAGATCAGTCATCCTTCAAATTAGTTTTTCAAAGCCATTAACATTTGCTATTTAATTTCATAATCATTTTAAACTGGCAAGCTAAAACCATTTTCGTATTAATTATTATTAATTAATGACTGCAGTTCTGTGGTAGTGCTGAAAAGCTAATGTGATGTAGTATTCATTAAAGTACTAAATTGATAATGTCAATGGTAACAAACATGGCGACGAAAGACGGTCAAGTGCTTTCATTTTTCTAACTCTCTACTGTATTACTTACAATAGCAAAACGTTATGGCTTCACGGCTATTGCTTGGCGAACATAGAGAAATGACACTCACTGTTTGTATTTTTGACCATAGGGCTTGTTTTTTTGGTGATTTCATTCATTATGATAAGTTACTGAAAAAACATTTTTATTAGAATAAATTTATTTTGAGACTAAATAAAATAAATTTTTCAAAACTAAAAAAAGGCTTTATCGTTATATTAACTAAAAATTAAAAAAAAAAAGGAATTTTAATTTTAGGTTTTATCTAAAAGTGTGGAGTGAGTGCTTGATATTATTTGTCTTAAATCTTATATCAGTAATAACAATATGATTTATAAATATAATAAATATTATATCACTAATGTTATGATTTAGTCATTACGAAAACTTTAGCTTATAGTCAATACAAAAATTTTAGGATATAGCCATTATGAAAATGATTATAGGAACTTGATAACAATAATGAAATTAAAATTAGTAATGGGGTACTGGATATCATTTGTCTTAAATTTTATATCACTAATTTTATGATATAGTCATTACGAAAACTTTAGGATAAAGTTATTACAAAAATGAAAGAAGAGAGCACACCACGCTTTTAGTTATACACCGCTGTGGTGAATTATTTGGCTGTTAGACAAAAAACTTAAATTTTTTTTAATTTTTCTAATTTTTAGTTCATTCAACGATAAAAGCGGTATTTTTTTTTAGTTTTCAAACTATTAGTTTAATTTTTTTTAGCTATACCTCATCGTAGAATGATAGCGATAACATTTACTTTTTTTAATTTGTAGCAATATGTTTGTCAGGCGATTTGTTAATTGTTAAACTTTACAGTGTTGAAACAGTATGTGAGAAATATTTATTATAGTATAACCAATTTTTAAATATTGTTGTTTAATTTGGGAAATATAAATATATATTTTCAGTCGAAAATGTAATTATTTCGCTTGTTTGGAAGTTCTGACGTTTAATTGCTTTTTGTACACGATGATTTTATTTCTTCTTCGTAAAACTTTCTTTTACTTGAAATAGCTCACATAAATTATACAAAATATTTTAATTTTGAGACCAAATATTTCTTTACCAACAACTACATTTTTTCTTGGATAGCCAATTTGTATATAAAATTTATTATAATCATCGCGTAAGGAATTCTTATTTTATGTAAAAAAAAAAAAAAACACACACTGCTCATTATTACATCTTCCATCACGATTAACCTGCTTAGCTAAGTTTTACAACTTGTGCGAAACCTTCTACAGGAGATTGTGCACGATCAAATACATAAACTTCCACGAAAACGGCCAGCGAACTACTAAAACTTCCAATGGAACATTCCATATCATCGGCCGTGCATGCAAGCAAGGAAAACTTCCATCGTGGCACTTAGGTGTCTTTGTTTCGCTCGCTGCGTTGAGAGTGAGTGCCTCTCTATCCACTCCCGCGCTCTAGCTGCGCCGACATCGTGAAGAGGTCTCTGTGGGCCGCTTCCGTTCCACAGATACCAAAAGGGGAAAAAGGAGCAAGAATTCACAGGTGACCTTGAGATAGCATAGCACTAGGCGTTTGAAGTAACAAAATTTCATAATACAATTTAAAAAGTAATATTTGATTCTCCTTCTTTGGTAAAATAACAAGTAAGAAATTATGAAGAAAAAAAGACTGTTAATTACCGCCAAAAAATGGCACTCTAATAGGGAAGCAAAAAAACATAAAACGGACATAATAATTTAAAATAATAAAGGCGATTGCAGATAAAATAAAACCATAATTAATTATGTTCGTGGACCTGCAATCAGTTTTTCTTCTCATGTTAATCAATAAATGTGGCATTAAATCACATTACTCTAAAAGTGAAGAATTAAAATAAAGAATTTACAACTGACAGTATTAAATTATCTTCGCCAATAGTTTAAACTTTATCTATACTCCCCTACACGTGTGGATTTCAAGCAATATAGATTACCCATGTTCATACATACTTTTACATGGATACGTCATAATCAGATATACGCACACTTTTGTGTTGTATGTGTTGTTATTCACTGGCATATTTAACTATGGTTAAAAAACTTTTGACGTTTCCACCAGGATTGAAGGCAGTGCGTGTAAGGTATTATTATTTATCCTACGTTAAATCCATATTTACTCTGATAAAGTTTTAATGTAAAATATTAAAATTTTTGTTTGCTGTGGTTTCATCAATTCGTAAAAGCGTAAGTATTGTTTGGTTAAAGTAATATACAAGTTATGTAAGGAATTTGATTAGCTAACACCTGATGAATTGTTGTTACTACTTATGTTTGCATTTCCTCTTCAAGCATGTGTTTCCAATTAGTCTGTCCTGACCGTGTTAAAAAAATAAATAAAAGCTTTTCAAGTAAGAATAGTGTAACTTCCGCGAAATATTTTTTCCCCAGTAATTTAATTACGGTTATGCTTTACTTTTGGTTTAAAATTAATGTATTAAATAGGATGAATGTAATTTTATCAGTATTGGTACGTCAAAATTGATTACAATCTGCGCAGGTAAATTTTTATTTTTAGAATAATTTGAATTTTTAAAATCCCTTTCGGTACAACCCACAAAGCCGTAGATCTCAAAGTATCTTTGTTTTTTGTAAATATTTTAGAAACTGCTAAAACTTCTTGAACAATTTAAGAATTTAATGTACATAACAAATTTTTGTTCTCCAACATTACAAAAAGATTGATTAAATATTTACTCATTTTCCATGCAGCGAAAACATTACGACTATTTTGGACTTAATGTAGTTATGTACCATTTAATAACTTAGAACGAATTTCATAATGTATGCCAAATAAGGCAATTATGTAATTGTTTTAACATTTAAAAAATATTTTTCATCCCTTGCATTAATAACGTGGTCGTATAAAAAATGCTTTACACTAAGGTTTGAGATAATATTAAGATGTTTAAAAAAAATTAGAATAAATTTTATATCCTAAGAAATTTTGATATTTTTTTCTTAAATTTCAATCCCTGTTTTTACTTTCAACAAAAATAGATTCAGCCAAAGTATTAGATAATGTTTAAGATTTATACAATAAATTATAACGCATTTGATAGTAAATATTTTTAAAAAAATTATTTTTTTTCTTTCAAACCTTGTTATTTTTACCCCTTGCAGTAATGGTTGGTTACATAAAAATTTATTGTAACAATTTTTTTAGTCTATATTTATAAAGGCAAAGAAAATAAGAATGGATGCGTTAATGTACATGGCAGTGAAGTTTTATTTACTTTCTTCTTCCAACCCCAAGTTTTTTCCACCCCTTTGAAATAATGGTTTGTTTTATCAAAAATTGTTACAGACAAAAAGGATTAGATAAAAGTTATAAGATTTTCAAAACATTCGTACGGATTTTTTGGTGTGTCTAATATGGGAGTTAAGAATTTTTGGTCTTTCAACCTCTGTTTATTCCACACATTGAATTTATTATAGATCGTATAAATTATTTCAGATAAATGTTGCAGATAATACTTCATGGTTTTACAGTACATTAGAACAAATTTACTAGTGTATATGGTACGGCAAAAAACGAATTTTTAAAAATTCTACTCTTGTTTTTTTTCAACCCCTTGCAGCAAAGGCTGATCTTAACAAAAAAAATTCCGACAAAATTATTAGATACAAATTATAAGATTTACAAGCAATTTGATCGGATTCGATTGTGTCATTACTAAGGAAGTTATGAATTTTTTTGTCTTCCAGTCCTTGTTTTTGTCACCCCTTGCAGTTATGTAAGGCCGTATGAAAATTATTTCAGACAATTATTTAATATAATATTTATGGCCTACATACAGCGTTATGGTTTATTTTTTCCTCCTATCCTAGTTTTTTCCACCTCTTGCAGTTATAGTTGGTCGTATATAAAAGTTTTTAGATGAACGTTTTTGGTATTACCCTTACGAGTTAAAATACTTTCAAACCGATGTGATTTTTTTTAATATTATTGAAGTTACAGCGATTTTTCTGTTTGTCTAAAAAGGTTCCCTATTTCTACCCCTTTGGTCAGAAATTACTCATTAAGGAATCGACCAAAATTTATCACAATTAGAGTTTAGTATCAGTCTGGAAGAGATAAGTGGAAAATTGCGGCAGTTATCGTGTCTATATATATAATTTTGAGTTGATGTTTATGGGTTTTCGGGAAGTCGCACCATGGTAACGGCTACAATAGGTAGTTTTTCTTCAAAATCTACTATCTAGAGTTATTACGTGTGAGTCTGTTTAACACGATGATTTATTGTAACTAGCGGCAATACCCGGCGTTGCCTGGGTAAGAATATGATCTTGATTACTAGTGAGTGGGAGTTGGTGGCGAAAATGTCTAAAGTTAATGTATGTATTTTGGTTACTTTTTAAAATATTTTTTTTGGACATTTTATTTTTAAAAAAATTACTGCACTTTTAGTCGTGCTTCGCTACGGGAGTCTACAGTCAGGACACTCTGCTAATTCTTTATACCTGTCCCTTCCCCTGGGTACGGCACTGCAGCGCTTCAAGCGAAACAATGATAAAGAATTTTAAAAATAAACTAATGAAACATAGATAAATGCTATAAATAATATCACTGGAAGAAATATTGGATTAAACAGTTGTATAAGGGACTTCAAGTTCGCAGTTATTTAACAAACAATACCTAGATGCAATACCAGGCGTTTTCCGTGTAAGAATATTGTTATGATCTTATATTTTTATATTGGGTGGTTAATAGTTGTTTTGATGGTTAGGCCTAAACTTTAGCCAACATCACTGGAAAATGCAATCGTTTGAAAATTAAGGGTGGTTCGCTTGAAATTAATGTTATTCGCGGTATAAAACCAATAGTGTGAAATTGAGACGTCTGGTACAGACTCCAGGCTGAGGAACAGGGAGCAGGTCAGTTACGGCCATCCTTTTGGATTTTTGACGTCACGGCGGCCATCTTGGATGACCTTTATTTTTGATCTTGGTTTCCACCATTTTATTTTCTAGAATTTTCTGCCATTTTGAATTATGCTGTCACTGTCGCCATTTTATTTTATATAAATGTTCGCAATTTTTGATTACGACTATTGAGCCATAATATTAAAAATCCGTAATTATGATTTTAAATCGGGAAAATGTTTGAAAGTTATAAATTAAACTTTAAATAAAAATTTACATGAAATTACAATTAAATGTCAGTTACGTCTTGGAAATTTGTGTCTTCGATTTTAACCCGACAACGGTACCTAATTAAGCATTTTTTAAATAATTCCTCCATGGGGACTACCAGCATATTGACCTCTACCACTTTTACCAAGTCATATATGTTACACCTTTCAGTATAACGTCACAGCAGCCCTCTAAAAGTCCCATCTTGAATTTTTTGTCATCTTCTAAGGTGCCATAGTGTATGCTTGCTTAACTTGTTACTTCCTAGAATGCAGTAGTGTTAATCACCAGGTCATAGCATCCGTTATCTTGTCGGCCATTTTAGCCACCATATTGAAAATCCGTAATTTCCACTAAAAAAATTAGGAAAAGAATTTAAAAAGTATTTAAATTATACCTTATTTTAATTTATAGATTTTTATTAAAAAATGTTATTTTATCTAAAAAATATTTATTTAATAAAATATCATCACAATTAAAACTTTTTAACATAAAAGTTTAGGTTACAAGTGCAAGAAAAGAACAATATACTAAAAAATATTTTTATTACGTAATATATAATCTACTATAATTACAAACACATAAGATAAAAAAATATTCATTAAGTAGAGCCTGCTTGTTCCCTGTTGCAATCGATCGCATGACTAATTTTTCATTCACTGTGTTTTCCTTGGTGTTATTCCTCTTCGCAAATAAGCTTCTCGAGACTGTGTTTAATATACCCTTCCACATCACGCAAACCGTCTTTCAGACACTCACAGTATACAGAGTCTGCTAGGTAGAATCAATTATCATCTGGTCTGCACGCAGCGAGCACAGTCATAGGCGGCGTCGCACATTGAGTCGATTTCGAGGCTGCTTGCTGCGGATTCCTTTTACTGTTACAGTCATTACACATACGAGTCTTAACCTTATCTTGCGAGGCAGAATGTAACATTAAGTGGTCCGTAGTTGGTGGATGAACTTTGCATTTACAGTTTTTCATGTGTTTCCGCAAATTATCATTAAGAATAATCCACGCATGTCACCACAGCGAAACTACAATTGCAATGGGTTCTTTGGGTGTTCTCTTTTCTCGTGTCTTCTTGCACCTCGAGAGAACGCGAATGTCTTTCAACAGAAGTAAAAGGCATGTTATTGGCTTTCTTCAATGCAGCCGTACTCATTAATGCACCAACAATGATAGTATTGGTCGTTTGGCGGGTAAAGTGCTTTGTTTGCATGTCAATACACGTATTTTAAAATTATAGTTTCTTACAAGCTCCTTGCGACATTTACAAAGGCTTATGTTTGTGTTAGGTATATTATTAGCACATTACATTATCTCATGTCACCGGACATTACCACCGTTAGAGAAATTCTTGTCACTGTGACGACATCGATATTCGAAAAACATCGTTGTACCTCCGGTGGTCATCACTGAAGGGTTCGCCAAATTTGATGTCACTGTAGGAATCAATGTATCATCAGCAGTAGTTAAAATCATCTCGGCTAATGGAACCGTGTTTGCAGATGTCTCTTTTAGTGCAGCTACTACCGGAATCTCCGCAGTCGTCGACGTATCTGCCATCAGGGTCCTCGCTACCGCTTTCCATCAGGGTCGGCGGTAATGATGGTAAAGATTCCATCGAGTTCACAATGACAGCCAGTTATTGAAATAGAGTCAGACAAGTGAAACTTACTACCCACACTCCACTAAAAATACATTTAAACTGAGGAACCTTACTCCAGCATCTGCTCATATACTCAAAGGTTGCTGGTATAATAAGTAAGTAAAACAAAAAATCCCTTGTATTCATTTATTTAAGTATAATATATTTAATGTTAATTAATTGTAGATTGACCAATCAAATTTGAACAATTCCTACAGTGATTATATTCAACACACTATATACAAACTATGGTGCCAAGAATCTATGAGATATTTTTTATGCTACTAAAGGACCTAAAATCCGTAGTCCGTGAAATCTTCAGACTGGACTAAACGCTGCGAATTATATTTCAAGACCTACCAAGCTATGACAGATGGCAAACTCTATTACAGATAAGCAATGACTGCTATTGACACATGTTTCACCATACATTCTGACATGGACCACTAAATACAATAAAGTAAAAACCAAACAAAATACAAATACATGAAGTATCAGACTAAATATCGTGTATCAGTATTTATTTGATAATTTTAAAAGAATATTCATCTTCCCTAGCCTAGTTTCTAAAGCAGCTGTAATAAAAGGCTTGTATTGTTTTTATACAGTGTTGTAATTAATGCCTACAAGAGGCCAGTTTTTGGAAAACGACTAGTCCTACCTTCGTTAGCTTGATCTTCATCTGTGTAATAAAGATAGGGGGTGTTTTTGTTGAGGAGGGGAGAAGAAGTGGGACCAATATTTTTTCTCGCGTCGTTTTGCAGCTGGAAACAGTCCCACATCCACACAACCCCTAAATATCTCCATGCTGTAAACACAACTGCCGTTAACACGAGGTGTACACACTTGCGTTGTAAATAAAGAGTAAATTGTTAGTGCTTGGACTTGAATGAAGATTTCCAACTGATCACGATAATGTCTGAAAGTAGCTTAAAGCTAAAATTTATTTTAAAAATATGTTCCGACTTAAACATTAATGATTATAATTTCAGCGTTTAGTTTTGTCAGTGAACGAGAAAGTCAAAGTTTTTTGTAACCTATCGTAGGCAATTTCCAACAGGACATTTTGGAGTGCGTCTGAACTTGCTACATACAAATGGCTTTTAATTCAACATTTTAGGCGTTTGAAAGGACCACGCAAAAAATAAAGTGTTGTTAATATATTTTACTTACTGATGCTACTACGTTTCGGCAGTCTACAGGCAGAACACTCTCGCACAGCTTATTATTCATGCCCCTCTTCATGATTACGCCACTGCTACGCCTAGAACGAAAAATTAAATTCAATCGCAATTTTGACAATCAAATCAGAAAAAAAATCTTAAAAAAATATAAAAACGGGAAGTAATATAATCCAAAGACGCCATTTTGGATTCAGCAGTTTTTAAAAACCTTCAAATTTATATTGATTTAACCAACAAAAGTGTGTCGATATGATTTCAGAAAGACTGGATTAAGATATCTGAGAGTAAATGAGGTATCAACAATGCAGAAGCCGTTGCAAGGGGACGAAGAAATCAGCATAGCGTTACCATGGAGATTATAGGGGAAACGTCACCAAAAAAAATTAATTAATAAAATTAAAACTTAATTCGAAGAAAACTCTCTTCCTCCCTCCCTATTTTATTTCCAAGGTGAATCCAAGTACCAAATTACAAGGTTCTAGGCCTCGCTGTCTAAAGACAGACAGACAAACTCTCCCTCTCTATTTTATTAATATGAATAAATAAGATGGGTTTTGCTAGCCTAATTTGTATAGCTTATAGATTTTTCAAGAATTTATTAATATTTAACTTAAATATACTAACCTGACTTTAGTTGTACGAAATTTAAAATTTAATTTAAAATAAAACTTTAAAGTCCCTTCATGTAACTGTGTTTCGTTAAAAATAAAGCATCGTTATACACTGAGCTACATTATCAACTACTCACTGATGAAATTGTTCATGTTGGGTAGACTTCAGAGAAAAACTACCTACGGTTGGACTACCAGAAAATTTTTTTAAAAGTTTGCCGTCTCATTGATTAAAGAAGCCAAACTATCGTTAACTTAAAAGTTTATATGCAAATATATATATATATATATATATATATATATATATATATATATATCGTTTTTATGGACACGATAACTGCTGTCATTTTTCACAAATAACTTGCAAACTGATCCATAAAATATAGTAACAGAAAATCTCGGTCGAGTTCGTTAATGGGCAAAATTCAATAAAAATGGGTAGAAATTTGGAAGGTTTTTGAAAAAAAAAATACAGAAAAATTGCTAGAACTCCCATAATCATAAAATATCGCATCCATTTGAAAGTATTATATATGTTAGGATTAATGCCAAAATCATTTGTCTAAATACATTTTTGATAGGACCAACCATATCTGCAAGGGGTGGAAAAAACAAGGGATAGAGAACAAAACTTAACTTCGTTAAAGCATAACTTCGTTAGTAGGAACACCATTAAATCCAATAAAATTGTTTCAACATTTTATAGCTTTTATCTAAAATTTTTGTGTAATACATGTTTTGATAAAACAAACCATTCCATCAAGAGGATGAAAAAGAATGGGTAAAATTAAAAAAAATATATATATCATTTACATGTACACTATTTAGTACGTTTTTTTATTGTAATATAACCTTAAAATATTTTATACAAATTTCTTTTGATTTGAAATAACTTTTGTACGACCAACCATTACTGCATGAGAAAAAAAAGAAGAAGAATTAAATGACAAAAAAAAAATATAAATAACTTCCTTAGTAGCCAAACTATCAATTCCATTAATATTGTTTGTAAACATTATAAAATATTTTATAAAACTTTTGTCTAAAACATTTTTGGATATAGTTAACCATTGTGGCAAAGGGTGGAATAAACAAGGATTAAAGGACAAAATATTCACTATCTCCCTTCGTAAGCATGCCATCAACACCTTTCGAATTGTTCATAAATCTTATTAATTCATATCAAAAACTTTCGTCTGAAACAATTTTTGAAAAGATGAATTATTACTGCAAGCGGTTGAAAAAAATTAGATTATAATTGTAATAAAATTATATTATCCGTACCATGTACACTATCAAGTCCGTTCTAATTTATTGTAAAACTTGAAAAATATTTCTACTACATTCGTCAGAATTTTTTTTTATATATCCAAATATTACTGAATGGGTTGGAAAAAAAAGTGTTGAATGGCAAAAAATTCATTACTTTCTTAGTAAGGACGCTATCAAATACGTTCAAATTGTTTGTTAACCTTATAAATATTATCTAAAACTTTTGTCAGAAACAATTTTTTATACAACCAAACATGGCTGCAAAGGGTGAAATAAACAGGAGTAAAGGTAAAAAAAAATTATAACTCGTATATTTGGTAAACTATATAATTTTAAACAAAAGGTTGTTAATTTTCTAAAAATTATATTAAACTTTGTTCTGAAATAATTTTTGCTAAAATAATATCTGAAGGTAGAAATGTTATAGAAGCTTCTAATGCCTTGCCACTATAATAAATAAATAAATAAATAAATTTTAAATATCCGATTGGAGGGAAAGAGAGTTCAGTTTAAGACACGATATAAGCAAGAAGTAGTATCCTCAAATTCCTGAAAATATACTCGTCAAATACGAAGATATGCTACATCATGTAACTGAAATATTATGATAATAGTTTAATGGCTATTTCAGAATATAGTTCTATGTAAAACTATGTTTTGGCGGATCACTAAGATGATAGTTTCTATAAGTTGTAAATGCTGTTAGAACCGAGTCATTTTAGCCTTAAGAGTAATATATAATAGTTCCTCCTGAAACAGGGTCCAGGCTGTGGATTGAAAATTGTCGGTCCGCCATATTGGATAGTGATGTAACGGCGGCCATCTTGGATTTGTGTGAACTTGACCTTTGACGTTGACCTTGACCCCGGAGGCCATTTAGGATCCGCCATCTGGATCCGCCATTTTATATGACGTCATTTTGTTTTCTGGAACATTCCGGCGTTGTTTTCCGCCATTTTGAATTATGACGTCACCGTTGCAGTTTCCATTACGGCCACCATCTTTAAAATCTTTATTTATTAACCGATTTTAATTTAAAAAAAATTAAAAATTAATATAAAAATTAAATAATAAAATTTTAATAAAAAATTAAAAAATAAACATTTAAGACACGGAGCTCGGAGTCCTTGGTTCGAACCCGATGAGAACAAAAAAAATGGCGACCGATCCTTCCCTCACAGTGGGTGCAGGCAAACTGACTCCCACCACTTATGTCATAGCATATATATCGCCAGATAGCATGACGTCATGTCCACAATCTTGAATATCCGTAATTTTTATGTTAGATAATCAGGAAAATTTTAAAAATCATTAAACAAATTAATCAACTGAATTAAATAATAAAAATCTTAAAAACCACCGTTGCACTTTAAGTGATGGCCGAAGTCTTGAAAATCCGTAATTTTAATGCTAGAGATACGAGATCAATTCCAAAATTCATCAAAAAAAATTACTTATTAGAATACCGATTGATTAGATCGATTCTCGTCCTTAGTTCGAAACCGGTAAGAGCAAAAAAAAAAATCAGATCCTTCCTCCAAGGAAGCCGCTGGCTGACAGACTCCCCCCACCCCCAATAACAAGGTATATATCAACTATTATGACGTGATGTCCGCCATCTTGTCTTCATCTACTGGAGACCACCATCTTGTTTACGTCAGCTAGAGTGTGCTGATACCATTATAGTATAATTTTCTGTTTACCATAACTTTGTACTCAACTGTTGGCATTGAACTTTGACCTTGAACTTCAAACTTTGTCCTTGACCTTGAACATTGACCATGACCTTGAAATTTAACCTTGACCTTAAAATTGAACTTTGACATTGACCTTGGAATTTGAACTTGACCTTGAGATCCAATATGTTTGGATATTTCCATGATGTGTAATCATTCTCTTCTACCACCATCTTCCTTGCACGTTTATAATAAATATTATTATCTCTGGTGTCTTCCGTTTTACCACCAACCTCAGGGTAACTTTCATTTTTGAGACAGTGATCATCACAATATTGATCAGATTTATTTAATATATCACGACGTTTCCATCGTTTCGGTCTCAGGACACCGCCACATTCTTCGATCTTGTCAGCTTTAGGTCTTCATCAAAGTCTATGTCTTTGTCAACAGCCTCAGAGTCACTGTAACAATCACCGTAGAAGGTATCGTCTTCAGCCAGATTACCGTAAGAATTCAATGTTGATTATGTCGAAGTGTCTATCGCGTTCATGCTTCCTTTTCAGGATACCATCATTTTTACAAAGTAGGAAAGATCTACTTGAATTTGGCTGGAATATATTCTCTCTTTTCACGTTAAGGATTCTTCCATTGTGTTCATTCTTCCATAAATCATCAACCTCCTTCAATTTAAGTTCTTTGTTGAGATCGGAAGAGCCAGGAAAATTATGGTCGTAATGCATTTCACTCTTCCTTAGTCTAGTAGATTCATCGTTGTCCTCTAGCTTGTACGCAGGCTTGGCGTTACAAGATCTGCCATGCCTTTTTAAGCTCTTTCTCCGCGTAAACGATTTGCTACATCGAACACAACTTATCATATTGCATAGTGGATTTTTAACACAGTCATTCTTCTCATGTTGTCTTTTATTCTTTCTCAAGATAAACTCTTTGCTGCAAAACTTACACCTATGTTCTTTCGATACAGTATCAGATCCCGAATCGGAATTCATATTAGTTACTGAGACTAATGCCAGATACCAATTGAGTGTTTTAAATTAGATTCATTACTTAAATATAATTTTTATATATTTCATCAGCGAGAATTAATATATCTCATTCAATGGTACTTGATGCATGTAGTTCTGCTTTTCAACAACAGATGTTGCCACATGTTGCTTGCAGGTTAATAATATTTAGTTCTTTTAGGAGGGATGCGGGATGCTCACTAACGCTCGCAAAAGAAGGATGGCTTCGCTAGACTCTAAGGAGAAGGAAGTTCGTTCTTCCTGTTAGTGCTTCTTAGATATCTCAGAGATTCTTATTATTTGACTGAGTAATGTTATTTTTTTAATTTCCACCTGATAAAAATATTACAAGTGTTGATTAAGTAGCAGAAATTCACTAATTAAATGCAACCTTCAATAAAATGACATGCCTCATTAAGTAAAAAAAATCCTTCTTGCAGAGATCAATAAAAGAAAACTTTTGGTGGTTTCACCGTGTGCTTCCGAATATTCTTGTCAATATGATGGTGGTTTTCTCCTTGTGCTTCTGATTATTCTTGACAATATTTTGATGGTTTTCTCCGAGTGCTTCTGATTATTCCTGACTAGAAATCTGATGGTTTTCTCAGAGTGCTTCTGATTATTCCTGACTAGACAACTTATGGTTTTCTCCGAGTGCTTCTGGTTACATATTAGAAATTGATCACTGCATTAAGGATTTTTTTACTTAATGAGGCATGTCATTTTATTGAAGGTTGCATTTAATTAGTGAATTTCTGCTACTTAATCAACACTTGTAATAATTTATCAGGTGGAAATTAATAATAATCTCTGAGAAATCTAAGAAGCACTAACAGGAAGGACGAACTTCCTTCTCCTTGGAGTCTAGCGAAGCCATCCTTCATTTGCGATCGTTAGTGAGCATCGCGCATCCGTCCTAAAAGAACTAAATATTATTAACCGGCAAGCAACATGTGGCAACATCTGTTGTTGAAAAGCAGAACTACAATCATCAAGTACCTTTGAATGAGATATATTAATTCTCGCTGATGAAATATGAAAAAATTCTATTTAAGAAATGGATCTAATTTAAAACACTCAATTGGTATCTGGCATTAGTCTCAGTAACTAATATGAATTCCGATTCGGGATCTGACACTGTATCGAAGGAACATAGGTGTAAGTTTTGCAGCAAAGAGTTTATCTTGAGAAAGAATAAAAGACAACACGAGAAGAATGACTGTGTTAAAAATCCACTATGCAATATGATAAGTTGTGTTCGATGTAGCAAGTCGTTTACGCGGAGAGAGAGCTTAAAAAGACATGGCAGATCTTGTAACGCCAAGCCTGCGTACAAGCTAGAGGACAACGATGAATCTACTAGACTAAGGAAGAGTGATCTGCATTACGACCATAATTTTCTTGGCTCTTCCGATCTCAACAAAGAACTTAAATTGAAGGAGGTTGATGATTTATGGAAGAATGAAGACAATGGAAGAATCCTTAACGTGAAAAGAGAGAATATATTCCAGCCAAATTCAAGTAGATCTTTCCTACTTTGTAAAAATGATGGTATCCTGAAAAGGAAGCATGAACGCGATAAAGACACTTCGACATAATCAACATTGAATTCTCACGGTAATCTGGGTGAAGACGATGCCTTCTACGGTGATTGTTACAGTGACTCTGAGGCTGTTGACAAAGACATAGACTGTGATGAAGCACCTAAAGCTGACAAGATCGAAGAATGTGGCGGTGTCCTGAGACCGAAACGATGGAAACGTCGTGCTATATTAAATAAATCTGATCAAGATTGTGATGATCACTGTCTCAAAAATGAAAGTTACCCAGAGGTTGGTGGTAAAACGGAAGACACCAGAGATAATAAAATTTATTATAAACGTGCAAGGAAGATGGTGGTAGAAGAGAATGATAACACATCATGGAAATATCCAAATATATTGGTTGACCGGCTAAGACTTCTACATGGCTCGCTTTGTGCAGGAAACTATTCGTGCATCAAAGAAATATCCTTCATACTCAAAGAACTGAGGTAAGTTGGCTACATACAATAATGGCTTTTTTTACTTGCATTTGTATAATATAAAGAAATATAATAAATAATTTAAATTATAAAAATTTAATGTTTTTTTTTCTTGTATTCTGATTTCTAACTAAGACTTAGTTCTCGTAACTTGAGCTTCATTTTTGCCTTTTTGTTGATGGTGCTTTCAAAATGTGCTGACTTTATGATGGTGCATCCAAACTGTGCTGCCTTTTTAATTATGGTGCTTACACATGTGCTGCCTTTTTTGTTGATGGTGATTCCAATTGTGCTTCCTTTTTTGATGGTACTTCCAAATGTGCTGCCTTTTTGTTGATGGTGCTTCCAAAATGTGCTTCCTTTTTTGATGGTGCTTCCAAATGTGCTTCCTTTTTTGATGGTGCTTTCAAATATGCTGCCTTTTTGTTGATGGTGCTTCCGAAATGTGCTTCCTTTTTGTTGATGGTGCTTCCAAAATGTGCTTCCTTTTTTGATGTTGCTTCCAAATGTGCTGCATTTTTGTTGATGGTGCTTCCAATTGTGCTTCCTTTTTTGATGGTGCTTCCAAATGTGCTGCCTTTTTGATTATGGTGCTTCCAAATGTGCTACCTTTTTTGTTGATGGTGCTTCCAAATGTGCTTCCTTTTTGTTAATGGTGCTGCCTTTTTGATTGGATTCTTGGTCCTCTTGTAAGCATAAAAAACATGATTCGTTGGTTCAACTGAATATAATTAGCTGACGATGAGGAATGTCGTGAGGTTTGGAAATAACTGGTCTATACGTCTGTCATTGATTATGACCCGGTCTCTCGGTCCGAAGACGCTTGGTCTATATGTATGTATGGCTTTGTACATGAACGTTTTAGAGGATATTCAGATTATCGAAAAACTAGGCTTACATTTTAGGCTTATCGGCAACGTATTTAATTCGTCGAACATTGTCGTACATTGACTTGTGTTTTATTTTTGAAGAGATAATGGTTTTTAAACTCCGCGAAAGGTAATGGAAAAACAGAATATTAAATTTATTTAATATTTAGTTACACTTGTCACTATTCAAGTATCGAATCGAGGGTAGGAATCAAGCGATTCAATATGTAAATTAATGAGTGATTTTTTTTGATGAATTTTGGATTTATTCCCGAATTTCTAGCTAAATAATTACACGATTTTAAGATGGCGCCCAAATTTCAAGATGACGGAGGCACCTCGGTAATAAATGATTACTGCACTGTAGTGGGTTAGAATAAAATTATCCAGATGGAAATGTACTATATAAGACGAGTACACACACAAGATGGTGTACTCCAGCAGGTGGTAGCTCCTGGTAGCATGTACTGAATATAAAATGTTGGATCCATGATGGTCGACAAGGACAAAGTCAAATATCAAGGTTAAGTTCAAAGGTCAATGTGAAGGTCAAATTTCAAGGTCAAAAATCAAGGTCAGGGTCAAATTTGTAGGTCAAGGTCAAATTTCAAGATCAAGGACAAAGTTTGAAGGTCAAGGTCAAAGTTCAATGCCAACAGTTGAGGACAAAGTTATGGTGAACAGAAAATTATACTTATATGGTATCAGCACACTCTAGCTGACGTAAACAAGATGGTGGTCTCCAGCGGATGAAGACAAGATGGCGGACATCACGTCATACTAGTTGATTTATACCTTATTATTGGTGGTGGGGGAAGTCTGTCTGCCAGCGGCTTCCTTGTTTTCTGTACTCGTAAACCGTGTTAACAGTACGACTCTTAAAATTCCATCTTGTAGAAGAAGCACGAGGAATTCTTTTGCCAACAACGCTATCAAGAACAGAAATTCTCTGTGGTCAATGGCTGAAGAAATTAGTTATATCACTCAAATTGAAAATAATTCACGGACTTGTTGGTTTTGGCTTGTAGATTGTGCCACAATTAAATTCAACTGATGCGCATAACAATGCACGTAATGTGCATATATATAATTTTGTTAAATAATGGCCTGAACACCACTGTAATGCCCACTCATTACACTAGCCCCATCATAACTATGAGATAACAATTTCTAGGGTTTGTCAACTATACTTTCCAAAACAATGCGAATACATTCTGCGATTGACGCAGCATCATGTCCTGGAGGATTTACAAACTGCCAGAATCGTTCTACTGCTTGCCCGTTAGGTAAAACATAGCGGAAAACTATAACCAATTGAAATAAAGATGATATGTCTGTCGTTTCGTCAGCAATCACTAAAACAAAACTTGCAGATGAAATTTCTTTTTTTGATGTATTCTTGACAGACTTTAAGCATACAATCTAGCAAATCGATTTGGATTTCTTTACAAGTCCCTTTGAAAACAGTTGCATTTGCAAGGTGGTCTTTCAAAGATTTGTCTAACTCTGCTCAAAAATTAACTTACCCTCTAAAAATTCCAGGATTATCAGATTCTTGTGTCTCGTCGTGACCTCGCAGCGCGAGTTCAAACGCCCCTCAAATGTTTATACAATCTATAATTTTAGACAAGTCATAACAATTTTTTGTAACTTGCTCGTTATGTTGTTTAATGTTTAGGCACAATCAAGTTGTTGGCGAATGTCTAATTTCCCCAAAAGATGAAACTCCAGGACAGAATTCGAATGTGTTTCTGCACTCTCATGCTTCATTATTTTTTGACTTAAGTGAGAAATCTGAGACGCCAAAACTTACCCAACTAGATTCACCACTTCGTTTCGCGAAGAGCAGGTAGGGAAAACAATAGAGCCGGTTGGTTTCTTCGCATACGCAGATTCACGAGTTTCTCTCGTAAATGTCCTGCTTAAATTCTCTCCTGAACTCCCTATTTTTTGACTTAGTCACTTGCACTATAGTAAGTTTAGGCATTGGCCTGCCTGCTGATTTTATTTCGATTTTCCTTTCCAATTACAAATTAGAGAACACCAGTGTTTTTATGTCCGAGACTGTTAACTTACTCAAGGCCATAACGAGTAACTTAACTTAGTAGTTAAAAAAAAACTTTTTAAACGTCGCACTAAACGCACTAAAGTAGAACAATAGCATGTGACAAACAGCGCCGTCATCATTCTCGAAGAGCGAGCAAAAATGGGAGAAACAGGACAAGAAATGTCGCACCACGCACAGGATAGTGTTGCGCACGTTTGGACTGTGCTCCTAGGCTGGCTTATGGGGAGCTACCCCCACCACGTCACTCCGAGCCAAGCGGCGCGCCGTCGCCCGCCTAGCAACCATCGCACGTGCGATCCCAGCAAGCAAAGCAGCGGCAAGCTGCGCTTACTCTATAGCGGCGGTTTTGGAAAATATTGCTAATGGTTATAACAACAAATGGGTTGCATTTTTTTATTATTCGATGTGTATGATATTTAAGTATTACAGTAGGCGCCTATTTAAATGAGGCGAGGGGGTTCACGTGTGAGTGTGCTCTAATGCAATAACCACCACTGAATGGATGGCGACCATCTAATCACTATGCAGGGTAGAAATTTATTGGATTGTAGACCATTTGAAGACAAATTGTGTTTTGTTCCCAGGTTCTCCGGAGACACCCTAGGTAGTGAGTGCTTTGTGTCCAAAGGCTCTTTTTCAAGGGATTACATTTGAAAACCTAAGAAAAACATGTGCTTTTCTATGCCATTCCGGAAACCAATTAATGATCACTCAGGCGGGACCAGAACGTTACTTCCTAACAAACCCTTCAGGAAAATTAGAATTGCAGTGTATGAAACATAACAATGAATCTTTATTTATAGGAAGTGGAGACATCCTCGGAGCTTTGGATATAGAAGTACCTAGTGATTGTCGTTTGTATTAAAACCAAGAACTTAACATTAACGAGTTGTACCCATGTGATTCTTTAACGAAATCTAAATTTCAATTAGTTCACGTAATACCCGATGCTTGGACGAAATTATGCAAATTGAAAATTTTCCCTCATCCTACATCAACACATACAGTTTTTCCATCTTTAATGGATTGTTTAGATGAAAATTGGCCAGCTTTAATACCACATTCAAATTTTTCTTTGTCGAAATTTGAAACTCCTTTAGACCCAATTCATTTAGGAGAACCAGAAAACGTACCTAGATTTGTTACTAAAAACTAGCAGTGTATTGCTCTTTCTTTTGTAAGTAGTGTCCTATTACTGATAATTGTCAAAAATCTGTATCTAGTAGGTATTGGAACGCTACCAAGAGCAGCCGCCTTGGACATTGTTACTACCCTTGGGCTTGAAATAAGTGTAACTTTGATTACTATGATTGTAATATTTGGAATGTTATTATTTCTGTTACTAAAATATCTGAGGAATCTGAAACCCCTCAGTAGACCTATAGGGATATCAACTCCAGTATTCCTTCTACCAGTGGAAAGGTAGAATTAAAGGAAATACTAGCCAGAGATAACTGTTGTGTAGCAAATTTAGCCAGTGAAACTGGTGAATAATGTAAAGTAACCATCTCTGTTTGTGATGATAAGTAGTAAATTAATTTTGTTCCATGTAAAGCTTTATCTATGATTAGAGAATTAGAATTTTACTGATGTTGAGATAAAGGGACATGCCCCCATAAAGAATTTATATATATTTCTTGGTTAAGTCAGGAACCAAATAACGATGGGGGGAGGATACCAGGTTTAAAAAAGGGGAATTATGAAGACATGAATAATAATTGAGAATGTGGGTGGGATCTTTTCCTTATTCCCATTTCCATATTATCCCCCCCTTTTTTTGTTATTCAAGAAGTAACACTGATAGTTATCGTCAATAGAAGAAAATGACTTTTGATGAGGACTTGTGGAGTGAAATTTCGAAGGGAGTGCGGTGGTGCAGCTCCATCCAGGATACTTGTCCCTTCTCGAGTTTTGAGAAGGCGCGTCGTTAAAGGTCAGCCAGATACTATATGGGGAAGTTTGGAGAAGAGGACCTTCATCTAACCATTGCTGCTGGCTGGCGCCCATATCGTCGAATCGTGTGGTGAGGCACGATTACCAGGAGTATCAGCGGTTTGGGAGTGGCCATGTCCGAGGACAGTGATTACTCATCGCGATAGGGTGTGGCCTCCCTAACAACGAATTTATCCTGAAGACTAAAGTTATCAGTAGTTGGAAGCTACTGACCTGACTTTCAAAAAAAAGTGTACAGCAAGACAATACCAGTGTAGTTATGAACCTTATGAACTTTCAACATACACTTGGATGCATTCAAGTTTTTGTTAATCTTCCTCTTAGGTACCTTACCTTATCCTTCGTCTACGAAATGTGGGTAGGCTTTTCAAGATTTTAATATTGCTGATGAGTTTTGAGTTTGTTTAAATAGTAGTTACTTGTTTTAAGGATCTAAACAGTTTTTTTTGTTGATACTTAGTATTGCCCTCCTTGGTTAGTTGTGTTGACCTCTTGTCTAATTCATAATAAACAAATGAAAATACGCCATTGATTTAAGAAGATAATTAATTGTTTAATTTGTTCACTTTTACTTTGATATTTGAGAGTTTTTTTGTGTACATATTATCAACTGTTTGTAATTGTATGACTGCTAATGCTGCTCATGTATTTTGTGTGGGAATGGTGTCGTGTACCGTGGATGACGGGCAGTTGGGACGAACGACATCGAGATGGACCGGCTGGGAGAGACAGAGTTTGAAGTGGGGTGTTATTCTGCAGCTCACAGTTCCGCAGTCTGTTCCTGTCTCTGTCCTGAGTTGGTGCATCTCTTCGCCGTCTGCCTCCTGACTGCTTGCTATCCTAAGCAGTGCTAACATGTGAAATTATGTAGACCGCACTTGTCCCCCGAAAGGAAATTGTCAATACGTTATAGTAGAATTTAGAGTTGGTATTTATACTGAATTTATGACTGTTAATGGATCACATAGATGTCTTATAGAAATGATAGAAACATTTTTTTCAAACTTTAAGAAGTGAATTTAAGCTTTCCCAAGCATTGTTCTAAGCTTGTGGGACACAAGCTCCTGCCGCCTGGGGTGATGTCACGTGGTTAAAAATTGTTATCATTAATTTATAAATTATTTTATTGGTCGGGACTTGGTTTCCCTCAAGCTCAGATGTTGTAACACATTTGATCTAATTAGGGTCTCCGTGGGGCTGGGAGAGTGCGAGTCATGCACGTATTTGTCTGGGGACGCAGGCGTGACCGCGTTTCAGCCAGGCCAGCTGACGCATTATTTGCGGCGGTTCTGGAGAAATTCGGCGCAGGCTTGTTTACCGTTCTTTTGAGGCCAGCTGGGAGCGTAGATTGTGCGCAGTCGCCGTGCGCAGGCGAGTGTGGCAATCTAGCGGCCAGTTTTCTGACTACGTGGACATCACAGTATGAACGCGCGTGGCCGGCTTGTTTTAATAATTTTACGTGTTTGGAAAACACAGGAAAACTTCCCATCAGGATGTTTTTTCCGTAGGGGTTTTGGGGCCAAGTAATTTGGTTAAAAGAGATAGAAAATGTATCTTCGGGGCTGTAATCCTGTGGAAGGCCGTAATGCTGCCCGGCCGTGCGTCGTAGGAGAGAAGGGTTAGGTGAGTGAAATGGCGTCTGCGTGATGCTTTCAACTTAGTCTTCCGCAACTTATGTTTCTTCTCAATTAACTTTAAAATTCCCTTTTTGCATGATAGTAGGTATTAAATAATTTTTGAACAATGGTTTAATAACTTTTAATGAGGTCAGAACTAAAGTTTCCTTTTATTTTCCATTATAAACTCTGTAATTAGTTTATATCGTGATCCTTTTCTTACATGGTTATGATGACGTTATCGAACTAAACTGAGTTTTTTTTTTAAATCTTTTTTGTGTTAGTGAATTGTTCTTGATAATTTTAATACTGAAGTTGCGGAATAACTAATGACGTTTGGCATCACTAGATGGCCTGGAAAATTATGATAAGACTAAATTAAAATTTTTTGTGGGTAGAATAATGGAATCATAATAACAATGTTTATTTATTTATTTATTGGTATTTATTTATTGTAGAGGATGTGGAACGTTTCCCCTAATTTGTTGTCAATAATTATTTTCTTAATAAATGTTATGTGTTCTATTGTTTTTAGGGTTATCTTATTTTTCTCAGTATCCTGATTTTTTAATTCTAGTACCCTACAAGGATAAACCACTAAAATGATTCTAGTGCCGACAAGCTCTATGGCTAGTTAACGTTTTTATTTTATTATTTATCTGAGCTACACATTTAAGAAGAGAAACATCCCCCCCCCCCCCCCTGAATTTGAGACGTGACAATATATAGTTCTCTCTGAGTTTACACTTATTATCGGTTTTCATTGCAGCACAGTGTTTCCTGTTTTTGACGTGACATCTAATAAATCGATGAACGCCGGCTGCACGCACGAAAAAGTTTCCCGTAACGCACATTGTCCCACTACGATGTGTCCCGTTACGCTCATTGTACGCTTGCCCCGCATCTCTCTTCCACTCGATTGGAACAACCATCGATTTGACTTTTCAATCATGTTTTCATAATTTGAATTATTAATATTATGTTATTTAACGATTGTCCACCTATTTTCAGCACATTCGGTACGGTTATTTAAAAGTAATGTTAAATTTTCAAATACGTTTTTTTAGGAACAATGGTGTTTTACATTTACACATAATAATTCAAATTACACCCGGGATCTTTTGCAAATTGTTTTAAAAATATTGTAACACATTATAAATAAGTTTGGTGTATTTAAGATGCGTATTTGTAATAAAATCGTATTAGAAAAACGAAATAATATTATTCCCCTACGGTGCTGCCATTTACGGTGACGGACGCGGACCGAACGAATCGCTCAATCTATCTGCTTCTGCGGCAACCAGGTACTCTTTAATACATTGTTTCCTTTGTTTATCGTGAGGGGCGTTATTATTAAATAAATAAATAAATAAAATTTCGTGCCCGGGTCCATATTTGCATATAATCTTGAGCACTGGAAGACATAAACACGTAAAATATTCTCGACGAATTTTAATCTCAGCCCCAGCGCACCACGAGCATCTGGGTTGGAGATTAAAGCCAAAATTCTTTCTTAAACTTACTAATACTTATTTTATTAGCTGCAAGGCCATTTTTATTAAATTATTAAATTCTACGTTTAATTTCACGATGAACAAACTTCGTCGTTAAATATGTTATTGCGAAAAAGAGTAAAACATTCTCGACGATCTTGAAGTTAAATAGCATACATGTATAAAAGTTATAGTTAAAATAATCTCTTCGTTTAAGTAATAAACATATTTGAATTAATGAGTGCAAATAAATCAATCAATTAAATTGTAGATTTCATTTCACTCCTTCTTTGTATCCATACAAAATAGTGATAATTCAATAAAAAGGATTCAATTTTATTCATAAAATTTATCAATCATTTCATCAATGTTTTGTTATGACGTCACGTTTAACTATCGTCCGTAAACCGACTTTACAGACAACCAATTTTTATATAGGTTTACATTTTACATTTTCATGTTCCGTATTTCTGTTAAAACTACATTGACTTACGATTATTAAGAAAAACATCTAATGCGGCATGATCGTGGTACGATCACGCCAGAGTAGAAACTTTTCACTGCATTTGTACATTGTTAAAAGTATATGAACAAAACGCCTTTTTAAAGCTTACAATTAGTACCACTACTGTCTTTAAGGCCCTGTCTTACACGCCATGTTGATTTTGATCATTTACTCGTCATCATTGTTTACATATGCTATTGAGGCATCGAGTAAGATTTTCAGATGATAGTACTTAAATTACAACTAGTAAAAACCGATAAATGAAAAAAAGAAAGTGGCTAAGAGACTGACCCTTAAAGCACCATTAATGATCTTAATTTTAAATGAGTCATAATATACTTTCCTATGGAGCAGTTACAAGTTATATTTTTTTGAGCTAGACGTTATGAGGGCCTCAAAACCTCTTAACTTTGGCCTTCTTCCGCCCACTACAGCGCGCCGCGCCGCGCAGCCCTGCGGAAGTTTCCGAAGGTTCCGCTCGTGGGGGTCGCACACTACAGACGCCGTTTTATGATTCCGAACGCTCAGTTCCTTCAGTGTTGACCTAGTGTACAGGTTTATCGCGTGACTGGTTTTGTTTTAGTTTAGTTTTGTTATTTGTTTGCATGTTAGGTTTGTTAATTTTAACGTCATGAACAGCTCTGAGGAGGAAGATTTGTTTTTATATTGTTTACTGGAATCGGAAAAAGAGGAGAAGAGACGAAGGAAGATGTGGATTCACCCGATTAACAAGAAGAGAGAAATATACGGGGAATTCCATCACCTGTTTCCCGATTTACTTATAGATCATCGGAAGTTTTTCCAATACTTTCAAATGTGTCCGGAAAAATTCTACGAGCTTCTTCATATGCTCCGACCTGGGACATAGAAACAAAACACTACTTTCAGACGAACAGTATTGCCCGAAGAAATATTGGCTGTTTGTTTGAGGTAAATTTTTAATTTAACTCTTGCCTAGGCTTAAATTAACACCTCTTCCTACTTTTCGCCTGCTTAACTTGTCTACCCAAGCCTACTCTTTTCCACATCAATCAGCCACCTCCTTTTCCCAACTTCTATTACAACAAAGCCGTATAAAATTTATTTAATAATACTAAAGCCCACAAAAAAATAATATTTTTATTGTTTATTTTTAGCCTATCGTGCTTACTTTTAGCCTATAGCTCTTACTTTTAGCCTAAAGTGCTTACCTTTAGCCTATAGTTTTTACCATTCTCTACCCAACCCTCTTGTTATCTATATCACCACCTGTTACATAAAAATTTGCATGTTCAATCACAAATAAAATACCACTGTAATCACATAAGAAAATACAGTAGAATACTGAAGTAGAAATACTTAGTTTTTGAATATAAGTAGTAGTGTTATCTTTAAAAGATTTGTGCAATGGGAGTGCATGACTTGATGTAAGTTTTTGGACATACGCCATTGCTAAGAACTTTTTCTGTTGAAGAAAAACTAATAAATAAAATAAATAAATAAAAATAAAAATACTCAAAAAAAGATACAAAAAACACACAAAATTAAGCAAACAATTGCTGTTGTCAACAAGGATATGAACACCACAAAATATTCCGAAACAGGAATATGGTCAGCAAACAAAGAAAAAACAAAGAAAAATGTACTAAGAGAACGAAAAAATCCCCACAAATGATGACAACACAAAAATATTGAAACCCAAAATAATTCAGCACAACAGTTGAAGCGAGACAAAAAACATGACAAAACGAAAAAACAAACAAATACAATAGTTTTACCTAAACAGAAACAAGCGACGTTTCGGGAACTGCTATCTGCTCCCGTCCTCAGGCAGAGACGCACATGGTATGGAAACACAGGTGCGACTGAGAAGGGGCTGGAAAATGAGGGTATTTATCAGAGAAAGGGCTACATCTTGCTCAGCCAATGACAGACGAGCTGTCTCCCCATTGGCTGTGCACCATGTAGTTAAAGCGGATTGGTTATGGTGGGTTGAGTATTGGCTATTGTTTTGTGCTGCAGGGATGTTTCTCTCTTTATCAAAGGGATCCACATATTTTTTAATTCAATGCTCTGCTGGCTGAAAATATTTTTATTGCTAATAATGAAGGCTGATTCTTTGATTTTCCTTTTTATTTTATCGGATTCCTGTATGAGTGGTGTGGAGTCTTCCCAGAGAATTTTGTGGCTATTTTCCCATGTATGTTCAGCAAGTCTGGATTTTAGGGTTTCACCCTTCTTGCAGTTGTTTTTGTGTTCTTTGATTCGGGTGGATAGAGCTCTGCCAGTTTCACCTATGTACATGTGGCCACATTCACAGGGGATTTGATACACACAGTTGTGAGTTTGTAATTTTTCTGTGGCTGGTTTCACCTTGCAGCACAAAACAATAGCCAATACTCAACCCACCATAACCAATCCGCTTTAACTACATGGTGCACAGCCAATGGGGAGACAGCTCGTCTGTCATTGGCTGAGCAAGATGTAGCCCTTTCTCTGATAAATACCCTCATTTTCCAGCCCCTTCTCAGTCGCACCTGTGTTTCCATACCATGTGCGTCTCTGCCTGAGGACGGGAGCAGATAGCAGTTCCCGAAACGTCGCTTGTTTCTGTTTAGGTAAAACTATTGTATTTGTTTGTTTTTTCGTTTTGTCATGTTTTTTGTCTCGCTTCAACTGTTGTGCTGAATTATTTTGGGTTTCAATATTTTTGTGTTGTCATCATTTGTGGGGATTTTTTCGTTCTCTTAGTACATTTTTCTTTGTTTTTTCTTTGTTTGCTGACCATATTCCTGTTTCGGAATATTTTGTGGTGTTCATATCCTTGTTGACAACAGCAATTGTTTGCTTAATTTTGTGTGTTTTTTGTATCTTTTTTTGAGTATTTTTATTTTTATTTTTATTTATTTATTTTATTTATTAGTTTTTCTTCAACAGAAAAAGTTCTTAGCAATGGCGTATGTCCAAAAACTTACATCAAGTCATAAGTAGTAGTATGTAGTAAAAGATATTCAAGTTTATTTTATCTTTCCAGGAACAATTTTTGATATGAAATTCGAACAACTGAAAAGATAGTACGCAAATTACAAACACGACACATATTTTACAATTCCAGGATGACATTGTTATTATAATCCTCATGTGACATTTGGAACGTAGATACTGCTGGGCTTGAGAAATTGGTTGAAGAATAATGGCTGTATCCATAAGAAATTTGCTGTGCAGAAAACTGCGCTTCTTCTTGTGTTCTTTGATATTCTCTAATCTGAAGAAAGGGTGTTGACATTTGTTGGGAAACTTCAAAGTCATGTTTTTGAGGAGAAGGTGGCACAGAAATTGATGATGAAGCTGAGCACTGCTGATTATAGTCAATGATTTGTAATAGAGGAGCTGGCCGAGTAATGGCTTTCCAGCTCTGCATCATGAACAATTTGTGAAATTTTAGACTACTTTAATTTGTATTTCTTTTGGAAGAGTCCTCACAGTTTCTTACACTCCTTGAAAGTATTTCGTTAAATGATCCGCATGAGGCACAACTGTTTGAATGGGTTTAATGTTAGCTATTTGTTTTTTTGAAACTTACATAATATTGAAAAACAGCAGCTGTAGGGGTCATAGTTTTAGGTTTTTTCCAGCCCACAAAAGATGATCCTCTATTAGGTCTTTTATTTAATGACTTTGAGACCTTGTTTGTCACTATTTGTGGCCTGCTCAGATTCTTTGATATTTTGGTGTTGGTCTTCGCCAGCCGCTGATCCAACATCTCCAGTAGGACTACGTTCTTCAGCTTCTGAACTTTCTTGAGTATTCTGATTTGGAGTATTATTCACTTGTTCTTCGGAATTTTCTTACCTCGCAATAGTGATTTCTTCGTCAGAAATGTTGCTTTCTTGATCTCTCTGAATATTTACAAATGGTCTTACGAATTCCATTTATAATTCCAAACGCCAAGGTTTTATTTTTGTGTGAGCTTGGCCAGATTTTGTTTACCTTTTCTTCAGAGCCTTTCTATAGCATTCTCGCAATGATTTCCACTTCTGCTTGCATTGTTCAGATGTAAATAAACAATTAATATATTTTACAGTATCCAAACAAAATAAAAATGTTTTATCCTAAAATTTATTGTTTCACAAGTAATGTATACTATTATTATATGTAGGCTATACAGATTATCGCATAACATGTGAATATCCCTGACCACCTTGCCTACATTGATTCACAGACTAAGATGTTTTTAAAGTTTAATCCTTATTTGTAAATAAAATTTTTCGCTGATATCATAAATAATTAATAAATAAATTTTCCAGAACAGCTCAATATTTTAATTGAAATCCTTGTTTTCAGGTTCCTCTCCACTGATGGTACCTTCAGAACGATCGCATTTAGTTACCGGCTAGGTGAGACAAGTGTAAGAAAAATCATTTATGAGGTCTGTAAGGCAATGTGGTCTTCTATGCAACCTATTTTCATGCCTGAACCAGACAGAGATATGTGGGAAAAAATTGAAGAAGAATTCCGAACCAGGTGGAATTTTCGCAATTGTATTGGATCTATGGATGGTAAACATGTTCTAATTGACAAATCACCCAATAGTGGAGCTCTGTTCTACAATTACAAAAAAACATTCTCAATTGTTTTTCTTGCTCTGGTTGACGCTCATTATAGGTTTGTGTTAGTGGATGTTGGAGCTTTAGGCAGGAACATGGCCGGGGGGGGGGGGGGGGTATTTTCCAACTGTGAGTTTGGCAAGAAGATGCAAAAAAACAAACTAAACATACCTCCAGAAAAAGTCATTTCAGGAACAGAGATAGTCCTACCTCACGTTATCGTTGCAGACGAAGCATTTATCTTACAGACAAACATAATGAGGCCATACCCTGGTACCAAGTTAGCAGATGACATTGCAAAACGACAATTTAACTACCGACTTAGCCGATCACGAAACACAAGTGAGGATTCCTTTGGAATCCTAACGAAACGGTTCAGCACTTACCAAAGAAAAATGCAGATTTGGCCTGAATATATGACAACGTGTGTTTTAGCTACGACCGTACTACACAACTTTTTGCGTGAAGATTGCATCAACCTACCGGCTGAACTGGATGAGCCTACATTAGGGGTGCAATATCTCAGACGGGTCGGTGGAAAAGTTTCTGGGACTGCTTTCACGATCAGGGACAAATTCAAAACCTACTTCAACTCATCAGAAGGATCCGTACCTTGGCAAGATCGTGTTGTAACAGCTGGTACATTGAACACATGATTCTTTATACTACAAACAAATAAAATAATAATTTTATCATCATGATATTGATACAAATTTCATATTCTTGGTGTAGACCCGTAGTTTTATTTTCCTTTGTGATAATTTAAACTGGGAGTCATACATATTTCAATAAATTTACTATTTTGTTTTAATAGAGTGCTTATTTACTTACCAGGTTGGTTTAAACGAGTGCTTATTTCTTGCCACGAATTCATTTTGACACTGTTGTCGTGATATTTAGGATGAGACACATCGTAAATATTAGAATAACCCTGTACACATATCACCAGCTCTTCATCACTCATTGTCTTGTGACTTCTCTGAAAATAAAAAAAGGTGCATGCTTTAGTTTCATATGATCAAATATCTTATTACGACAATATATGAAACTTGGGCCAATTAGTATTGGCGAAGTGCAAGACACGTTACCAAATTCGTTACTGCATTGCTTCTTAGCAATTTCCACAAATAGTTTACTCCATGCCGCTAGATTACACTACTGGTACTAGTTTCTCCATGTTTCCAAGCACTTAAAAACGTAAGCACACTTCACACTGCCAGGTTAGCTGTCATCATTTATTTAAAAGTTTCCTATATTGTCGTTTTATAATATTTGATAAAAATTCATATACAAAGTTCCCTTTCACTAATCATCCTTTTCGAAACTTAAACAACATTACATTAGAGACCACAAACAGGAGAAGGGTAGCTATTTGACCGAGTCGCTTAAGTTTGAGGTTAGACCAAATAAACAATTTTGTGATCTCAAAAACATTTTGTTTACCGACCTGTTTATGTAAGTTTGAACATTGAAACAAAGGATTATCCCATTAATATAGACACATTAAAGATATTAAATAAATTAATAAATTCTCAAACTTTACCTGAAGTAATATATTTACTCTAGATAAGTACGGCCACGTGCGCAGATCTCATAAACGATATTTTTTCCTAGCCTAAGTTAATCTAAGTATGTAAAAGGGGGGGTCCAGGTTAGGAGATGACCTAAGTGTGTCTCAGGCCGAAGCCTATACACTCTACCATGCGGGTTTTTAACCATACAGGAGAAGGGCGCTTTGCATCGTGTGCTATTGGGGTTTACTGGCCAGCCATGGCTGCGATTGGCGCCATGACTGACGCCCCATTGGTCGCCTAGCTTAAAATCTAGCTAATGTGACCCAGGTAAAACCTGCATAGACACAGGGAAAACCCTGGGCCGGGTCATGCGGTGATCAATTAACATGCATTAAGCAAGCAGGTAACTACTGGACAAGAGGGAAGAAGGGTCAAGGTAAGAAGAGTTGAAAGGGCTGAAAAATCAACCATAAACAGACTCAAAAAAGATACCGATCATGACCGAGTGGCACCGAAGGCACCCGAAGGTGGTGTCAGCCCAACTTTCCTCCGTCTGCCACCACACACTGTAGCAAGCGGCCGCGCAGAAATATTCCGCTCCGAATTCTCCCGAGAGTTCCGGCGCCGGAACAATTCCGCGGCATACAGGGCTGCGCGGCGCGGCGCGCCATAGTGGGTGCATTCTGGTTTTAATACATGCAAACTGTTGATCTGGAATTATTTCCAGGGCTGCGCGGGGCTGCGCAGCGCGCCGTAGTGGGCGACGAGCCTAAGTCCTCAGCGGCCGAAATAATTATTGCATCACTTTCGCATGATGAGGTTCATGGTTTCGAATCCAGTATCCGGCAAGATCAAAATTACCGCACACTGCTTTGGCACCTGAATGTTTAGAGTCTCCTATAGTATTGTAGCTACCGTCGCGCTTGCTCTCTATGCTTAACCGTAAGGCGTAGGAAAACCTTACTTTAGCTTTGATTCCCCTCGTTTTATGATAGGCCTGAATTGCAGCTGTCTTTAACAGAAAAAAGGGAGTAAAATAAATAACATAGCTTCTATTATTACGTGACTTTAATGTTACTAAAAATTATATTTATAATTATGAAATTATTTTATGGTTTTGGTAAATATAAAGATTATTCTATATTAAAATTATTAGTTGCAATAAGTGTCAGAAATCATATGTTTTAAAGTTATAAATTAAACATTTATACTTAGCCTTTGTAGTATAAATCTTCATTTTTAATATATGATTTACAAATCAAATAATGTGTTCGTCTTCATATTTTCCAAGGTTAATTAAAAGAACCAACAGTTAATGAATTTACTACCGGTAAACTTAAAGAGTAAAGAGTTTTACAATACGTTTTATAAAACTTCGTATTCCAAGAAATTTCATTATCTGTATTCATGCTACGCATAAAATATAATTTTGCCTTTAAATTTCTTAAAGCCATTTAATAAGGATATATTTAACAGAAAACATACAAACAGTAAACGATTTTACAGGGTGAGTTTTAACTAGATCATCAAACTTCGGTAGAGATTCAACATAACAAAAGAAGTAGGAAACATTTTTACGTATTCTGGTCTGAAGTGCTTATCGAGGCGGGTATACGTGTTTGAAGTTGCAGCTGAGCAATATTAATATTGTAATTAGTAAACTATTTAAAATGGAACACTGAGCTTATAATAATGTTTAGTTAAATTAAATTCTACTACCATCACGAATTTTGTCCCTGTCGCAAATTATTTCATTGAATTATTTGGTAGTAGTAAAACTTCACAAAAAGTATGTGCATAATAAAGTGCTACTCCTAATTATTTCACTGAAATAATTTAGTGATAGCTACAACATTTCCTGTTTTTATAGAGCTTCATAGTATTGAAATTAATCCAGACGCTCAGTGTCGTATATTTGTTCAACCTATTCAGTCCTGACAAACCTGCAGCGGATGTTTGTCCATCGAATTAAGACTCACTCTGTATATGGTTAAAGTATTCAAATGTTAAGTGTAATCAGAGCCCTTGAACTTAAAACCCTCAAAATAGCTGCAGGTAGGCAATAAATTCTTGGTCTCAAACCTAGTGATAAATTACCCTAACATATCACATAATTTTACGGCAATTACGTATGTTTACTGTATATTTTTAAATACCTTAAAATTTCTTGTTGTTTTCAAGTACAATAATAAACTCCACACGATCCTACAGTAATGAATCGGTGTATTTTGTTCATATGATGCTTCAATAATTTTCATTCCAGCTAGGTTGTATGCGACTCGATAGTTTGAATTTTGTAACGTTGATATTAGTTTCGTATCCCTCAAGGTATGTCAAAAATACCAATGGTACAGTAAAATTGCAGTTTTAGTGTATGTTAGTATTCACTCCAGCCCATAACCCAGTAATAAAGAAAGTGTTACACGTATATATGTAAAAGGCACGCATTTTTCGTCTCTAATTTTGTTGTCAAATATATGTAATACATTAGCAACTATTTCTATAAAGTCATCTATATTTTCTCCATTAAAACATTTAGTTTGCCTAAGTGCGTTATAATGACTACAAAGTTTATTTTGGTTGCTGTAAAGTACTGTAGCAATATAACATCTATAGTCCAGCTAGATATGTATTTTTTCACGTAAATTTGAAATTAAAAAAAAAAACGTCAAAAATGGTGGTGAAACCGAAACTTACTACAGCTCGTATGGTATTTTGGAGCCACATTCCAGATGCAAGTGACTATAGCCTTAGCAAGAATGCAATATGCAAAATGTTCAGAAACTACATTTTAGAGCACCGGTTTATAAACTACTCAAGGCGTAGTAACGCAAAACAAGTTTTGGTTAAACTTCCAACTTTCTCGCATTTCGGCTTGAGTTTTTAAAACCATATTTTAAGAGAAAACTTTTAAAGACACAGACGTTAAGTGCATAAAACCCACGAAGTTATTTTTATTATGTTTCTACATCATCTCTACACTTGTTAAACTTTCAAACAGTGAAAAATATAAAAATTTAAATACAGTTACTGATAATATTTCTTTTTGTTTTATGATAAAAACGAATCATTAAAAGAACCCTAAGGTAATAAATAAGAATATTTTTTCTGTTTTAAAATTTTAAGTTAAAGTAATGGTGACATCTGGCATCTTGTGTACTTTATAAAGGACTGTGATTTTTCTTACGTTGCTTACGTGTTGTTGCTCTGTTTCGTCTTTGAGTTCCTTGCGTATTTCATAAACCCAGCCTACCATAACAAAAAATAAAATAAAATTGAAACACATTCCAGCAATATTCCAGAAACGTTACAGAGATACGGTTCTGAAATGTATCCTCAGCGCGGTCCTCGAGAGAGTTCCTAGGAATCTTACGCTGGAAAATGAGTTTCACGACGGACAGGAAGAAAGAGGGACGAAGATTTCTAACATGTTTTTCTACGTCATGCGAGAGCGTCCTCCCTCCCTCCCACGCAACACGCCCCGCCACGTGTCCCGTCCTCCGGACGCCACGGATGTGCGATCCCTCCGCCATCAATTCCGCCACGGCTCGACAACTCTCTTGTCACGGCGCCGCGACCACGCCTCGAAGACCTCCGCCGTCGTCGAACACGCCGTGACGTACATCGATTGGGTTGTCTTCCAGAGCATCCAGCGTCCTCGACCGCTCCCTGCTTCCCTCGCGCTATAGCTTCTCACTGCGTCGCCACTTCCCGCCTGGAGAGAGAGAGAGAGAGATGTTCTAGTGATATGAGCTCCTCCATGTCGCGCCGGAAAGCCGTCCGCTTCTGTTTCCTCTTGCCTAGGGTTTTAATTTACCCGCTTTTCACAAAGGCAAAAAGAGACATTTATTTCTGCTTCAGTGAATAGCGTTTATTGCAGTTACAAAAGGAGAACATTTCTTCGTAAATATAGTTTAATATACATGGTATATTGCGCTGTAAAAACCGCACGAAAGTTATTTACATTTTCAGTCATTTTAATTAACGTGTTCTTTAAATGATTATTCAGTAAGGAATTTTCATTTAATACGATTTCTTATTCATACGCCATTGCAGTTTTTCACTGTTAGACATGAATTAAAATTCATGAATGCAAAATAAAAATTAAAATGATAATATAAAACCACAGAAAACAAGCCTAAATCAGTTGATGTCAAACAGATAAACTGTTTTTGTTGAAACTGTTTCGTCGTTGTTAGCCCACTGTGTTCGTTTGGGCTGTTATTACTTATTTCATAACTGAATTCATGCCATGGATTTGAATGTGTTCGTCTGTGCCGTCGTAGTTGTGTGGTCCATAATACTTGATTACGTTCATCGTTGTGTTTATCTGTTTGACATCAGCTGATTTAGGCTTGTTTTCTATGGATCGATGTTTTTATTTTTTATAATTTATTTTGACTTTATGAATTTTGTTCCATGACAAACAGTGTAAAACTGCAATGGCATATGCCCAATAAATTGTATTAAATCATTTTAATCAAACTTCACATTTAAAATTTAAATCAGTATTTATTTTAATTGGGAAACGTGGCGAAAGTTGCTGTGCACCGCTTGGGTTTATCGGAGTGCTGCAGCTTAGGCACACATTCATTCCATCAATTCTCCATTGGCATGTCATTAACTTTAATCTTCTACAGTGGCGCCGGGATTTACGAAAACTTAGAATTCAGTACATTCCATTCTAACAAGTTGTTACTAAAAATAGCATCCAAATCCATCTTAATCCGCAAATATTTACTTCTTTAGGTGTAACAATCTTCAAATAGCTCTCCAGAAACTATTTGTTTATTTATAGCCTACAAGTTATTTGCCAGATATTACGTAATTAATTAGTCGTATTACTTACTCTTTGTTGTTAGCGCATGTTATTGGATTATTAATATCACTTACAAACTGTTATTATACAATGGAGACTTAAACAAAAATATTATCTATGTGAACTGCTACACGGAAATTCAGGCGAGCAAAATTTATCAATACACTTTCAAAAAATCATAAAAAACTAAACGGTGAGGACGATTTACCTGAAAATTCTTTCAGCCAATACATAAAACTTGTAAATTTTTTGCGAATGCTTCGGATTCGTTTGTTGCAGGATGCGTTCCCTATAAGCCGCTAGTGTTTATAATGGCACCTACAGCTCAGCGAGTTGGTGCGTGCTTCAGTTAGCGAAACAGGGGGTCAGTAACTGTTGTGTGACGTGAATTTTGCAGACATTTTAAAGCGAAACCACCTAACCAGTCATCTAGCAATGTCAGGTACGACGTTTGGAAAGTATGCATTGGCCAAGGCAAGACTCGTGGTCATCCCTCTGTGCCCGACAAGATGTGGACAGCCCACGGAAATCAAAATGGCGAGCGAGTCGTGAACAGTAGATGCCCCAAACAACGGTTTCAAAAATTTTGCCAAAACGTTTGCGCATGAAACCCTTCAGACGCCAGTTGGTCGCGACACTCAAACAACATGATTACGGTGCACGTTACACATTCTGCTCCTAGGTTCTTGCTCAATAACGACAACAACCTACACATGAGGTTAGTTTTCAGTGACGATGCCACATTCCACACGAATGGCAATGCGAATTGCCACAATGTGCGTTTTTGGGGCACGGAAAACCCTCATGTCACCATTGAGCATGAGAGAGATTCCTCGAAAATGAACGTGTCCTGTGCCATGTCTAGGGAGAATATTTGCGGGTTATTCTTTTTCACAGAAAAAAACTGTCACATGTCATTCCTATATCGACATGCTCACATTTTGTCTTCTGCCTCATTTGGGAGAAGATTTAATGACTTTATCTTCCAACAAGGTGGTGTACCGTCTCGCTTCCATTTGCTGTAAGAGAACACCTGATCACACATTTACCCGGGAGATGGTCGTGCAGGTGTTGACGGAGCGGTGTGAGGCAGATGGCCACCGCGATCACCGGACTTAACTCCATACGATTTCTTTTCATGGGGTTATGTCAAAGGAAACGTGTTTGTGCCACCCCTGCAGCTATATTTACCGGATCTGAAACAGCGAATCACATTGGCAGTTGAGTCCGTCACCGCCGACACATGGCACAAAGTGTGGGACGAGTTTAAATACCTCCTCCGTGTTTGCCGCGTTACTCAAAGAACGCATACTGAGTCACTGTAGCTTGCAAAAAAACTTTGAGAGATTCTCTATTGGCTGAAATGAGTTTCAGGTAAACCCGCCACCCCGTTTAGTTTTTATGAATATTTGAATGTTACTGGTCATTTGTGCTCACCTTGTAAATTGATAATATTAATTATTTTTTACCTCAAGCCCACTTGTCTATAAAATTTTTTATCAAGAAATAAAATAAACACCTGGAATGAAAATATTTATGAGCAATTTAAAATAGCATTGCGCTATTAGAAATATTCATAGAACTTAAGATTCCACTGATTACATTGTTGAAATTCAGAGAATGTTGTAAAAATATGGATACTCTTCTCAATGCTTAAAATAAGGAACTTCAAATTAATACGTAGGGGAAGCAAATTCCGAAACAAATATTGGAAATGAATTAAAATTAAAGATATTGACAAAATATATTCTAGCGGAATACGTGATCAGGTGAGGTGAAAATACATCCAAAGTGAGCCTTTTAAATTTATTAAATAACCAGTGTTAATGAAACCATGTGTCGACTGAGAGCTTGCCAACCAGTCGATAGTAAAGATAAAATCACAGAAACCTGTATCGAATTCATATGGAATCGAAAAAAAGTTAGTACCACAAAGAAAATTGTTTTTGTTATTTTACAACATATTCCTTCGCAAACCAGTTGCCAAGAAATAGTTTGTCATATTACAAGAAAAATAGTTAAATTCTTTACAAAACATGGCTATGGTTATTTTTGCACACATGAATTATGTTTTTTGAGATAAAACTGAGTATTTCTTACGAAAAATGATGCTACTTTTATATTTTAATTGATGTTTTAATCAAGTATACATTTTGTAAACCAATCTAAATTTAATTGAATCCTCAACAATTTTACTTTATTTTGTCTTGTGATGCTTAATAATGTGCGCAGTAAATACTGGAAAGCTATTCGGGGAAAGGTTCACAATGAAACTTTAACTATTGGAGGTACTGGGACAACACAAAGTATAAATGCCTGGGTAAGGTTCCGCCCCAGTATTACTGTAAAAATGGTTTTAAAGTGACAGTTGTTTTCATTTCAATGAAACTATTTACAAAAATCCGTAATTTTATATGAAGATTCTGTTGGATTTACAAAAATATTAAACTGCAGTTTCGGTAATATGTTAAATTTTTAAAAGTGATAGCTTGCGATAAATAATCCAAATACTTATGAAACTTAATTTTGAAAGAAAAACATATTTTTTGCATATGAAGAAAGGTTAATTCTTATAATTGCACATTAAATAACAGTTGACCAATAAATCACCAGTGGTAACCATCTCACACATTATATCTGCAGTTTTCGTGCTATGGATACAGTCATTAACCTAAATAATCTTTTCTCTGACATTTTTGAAGTCGTGCGCACGTACTTATATATGGAGAAATATGATGGAAACTTACGCTACCCACACTCAGCTCACCAAGGAGAAAATCCGCTTATCGAGTTTCGCGAGAGGTGAAAGATATATTTTTGAGCTTGCCAGTTAGTACCAAAAGATGTGAAGTGAAAAGTATTACTATCTAAAAAAAAAAATAAAAAAAAAAAAAAATAAAAACCTTCTGGTTAAACTTAAAGTTATGTACACGTAGTGGCCGCTGTTTTCCAGGTTACTGAAGATGTAAGGTAAAAAGGATATTTTTACGAAGAACCTCTTCTTTTATCTTTATACTAAGGTCAGTGTACTCCTCTACTTATTATATTTGTTTATTTTTATTTATGAACATTGCTATATGATTCTAATTTTTGAAAGGGTTTAGCACAATTATTCGTATAGTAGTAGAAAGAAATATTTTTACTGAATTATTGATAGAAAATAAAAATATTTTTGTTTTTAAAATTTATATATAATATTTATATATATTTAATATTTATATAAAACATTTATTAAAATTATAATTTATGATTGTTTTTGCTTATTTTCTTTTTAATTTCTTTCAAAAAGGTACATCAAAATATAATATGTATAGTAATTGATGTAAACAATGTTCACTAACGCCAGTAGTTTTCAAGTAATGATAGATCAAATAAACAGAACAAAATTTAAAACATTCGATTCTCATTCCAAATTTTAAATAATTTAATCTGTAAGTCATTATTTTAAAAAAGAGGCAGTATGTGTATGAAAGTTGCACATTAAATTTTTTATTACTTACGTAATAAATCTGTCGTATCAGTAGGTTTCTACTTGGATATTAACCTGTCACCCCCTTAAGACAGGAAAAATAACTGACATCTAGCTTTACCCTCAAAGGTCTTCGTAATTGAGGTGAAACTTTCAAAACCACTCATGCACACAAACACATAATCTGAGATTTATATGAGAAATTCGCAAATATGTTTAACTCACATTCAGAAATCCACGCACCTTTCAGAAACTGTACTTAAATTCACTGTTTCTCTCAAACTCAGAACTGTTGTTGAAATAACAACTTGAAATACGAGACCTGTAAAATTCTTGTTATTGTTTGGACGGGGGTTGTAATGTACAACATTACACATTTGAAATGCGTTCTCATTGGACCATGTCTAGTTTTGACCCACCCAAAAATACAATAATTTAATAACAACATTTCAAAATCCAAATGACCCAATTACATGAAAAATGGCCGTAACTTAAAATGTGTAAACAGCTTATAAACAATAGACACCGTCTTATTGAAGTTTAATTTCTTTAGGTGCGATAAAAAAATAAAGAGTGAATTTTAACGATGCGCGAACAACATGCAAAGAAATTCTTCCAGAATGAAAACTGGATACAAAAAAGGCAAAAGAAAATCATATATATATATATATATATATATATATATATATATATATATATATATATATATATATATATATATATATATATATATATATATGTGTGTGTGTGTGTGTGTGTGTGTGTGTTTAAATCGTATACTTTAGTAAATGATATTACATACCGGTACATATCATAAAAAAACACACACACACACACGCATATTTATATAGTGAATATTACTGATAGAAATTGTGTTTCTAAACACTTTCAAATTTTTTATATAAGTGAGGTTATGTTATACTCTTTAGGATCATTATGAAAAAAAAATTAGGAAAGTGAGTTTTTTCGATGCGCGCGCAGCATGCAACATGTATTGACATAATGAGAAAAGTCTGCAAACCAAAAAAAATTATAAAATTATATTTGTGAAAGAATTCTGGTCCATTTAGTTAAAAGGATTAATTAATTTTAAATATAAGTCGTAATAATTGTGTTTATAAACTTATTAATGTATTTTTTAATGTAGGGGAGACCGGGGCTAGTTGCAACAGGGGCAAGTTGCAACAGTGGCTCTAAATCATTAACCGATGGTACTAGTGTCGCACCACTACGGGAAGGAAAGGAACCATACGTAATTTTAACGGTATTAGTTCGACAAGTCGTAAACAGATCGCGCTTGGCTTCAGTCGTGCACAACATTCCTACTGTAGTCGCGAGAAAACTCACGCACGGATTACTTAGCTGCTGTTGTGTTGAATGTGTTTTTCGAAATTTAATATATTTGTACTTCTGAGGGCAGCTTATAGTGTTGTACTTATCTGTATATAATGACAAATGTTTTATAACAACGCCTCTAAGTGAATGACGGTAAGTAAATTCACGTTGTGTATCGGGGCTAGTTGCAACACATGTTGCAATTTACCCCAGATATCAAGGATACTTTTTAAAATGTTAAACATAAATTCATTTGTATTTCACTCGATTTCAACGTTTATACCTATATGTTCACGTTACATTAGCCCACGTATGTTAACTAACATAATTTGATTTTGTAAACTTTTAGGGCTTCACTAAACTATTTTATACATAAACATTGTTTTAATTCAACTTAGAAGTTACGAATATTTGAAACCAAAGCAAATAATCGAGAACTAGAATGCCGCAATTACTGTTTATAATATTTATGTTTCTAAATGCATTTTGTGAAAAAATGTAATAACTATTTTTAGTTATTATAGCTATTATTTTCCCATTGCAGTTACGATGAGAACGTATAAGAAGAAGACGAATCGAGGGGAATCACAACAGGATGTCATGGAGAGGGCAGGTAAACTTGTTTTAGCCAATCCAAACTCCAAAGACTGTTCCGTACGACAGATAGCAAAGATGCACAACATTCACTACTCTGCACTGTCAAGATACATACAAAAACTTAAGAAGATAAACATGGATATAACAACAGAACAACCTGAATTAAGTTTTGTCTCAGCGGGTTATCTACAGCCGCGGTGTGTTTTCAGTGCCGAACAAGAGTGTCAATTTGTCGAGTATCTCAAACGTAATTCGGAAATTATGTTTGGGCTTACACCAGCAGAAGTGCGCAGGCTTGCATATGAGTGTGCACTAAAGTTGGGATTACAGATTCCGGACCCTTGGAAAGTTAATAAGTGCGCCGGTCCAGATTGGTTTTCCGGTTTTATGAAGCACAATAATGAACTATCTGTCAGGCAGCCTGAAGCCACGAGCCTTGGGAGATGTATATCGTTCAACATGCATAACGTTTCCGAATTTTTCAATTAACTATCATCCGTTCTCACACGTCATAATATTTCAGCCTCCCGAATTTACAATATGGACGAAACTGGAGTGGCAACTGTTTTGAAACCTGGCAAAATAGTTGCTAAAAGGGGAGTCAAACAAGTAGGATCAGTAACTGCAGCAGAACATGGAGAAATGATTACTGTAGCGACAGCTGTGTGCGAAATAGGAACAACTTTGCCACCCATGTTTATTTTCCCTCGGAACAACTTCAAAGATCATTTTATACGTGATGGACCGATAGGTTGCATAGGTACTAGCACATAATCTGGTTGGCAAACAGAGGAAACATTCATCACAATTATAGATCATTTTGTCTCTCTTATGTTACCATCTCCTGAAAATCCAGTGGTTTTGCTTCTGGACAACCATTGTTCACACATCAGCTGCCAAGTCATAGATTTGTGCAAAAATAGAGGCGTAATTCTTCTTTCGTTTCCTCCACACTGTTCCCATCGCTTGCAGCCTTTGGACGTTTCAGTTTTTGGACCTTTTAAATGGCAGTGTGAAACTGGAATTAATTCCTGGCACAAAACAAATCCCGGCAAGACTCTAACCATATTCGATTTGCCAGCAATAGTGAAAGATGCCTTCTTGCACTCTATGACACCAGCAAACCTTACATCAGGTTTTCAGAAAACTGGTATTTCGCCTTTCAACACTAACATATTTTCAGAAGACTTTGCCCCTGCTTTCGTTACTGACCGACCAGATCCACACAGTTGTCAGACAGGCATGCAGGGAAGCGTTTCTTCTGAACCTGATGTGCATTCTGGACACATCATTATTGAAACAAGTGCTGAAACAAACATTCTTGCAATACCTGGTCCAAGTGTTTCCATTCAAGAGATTGTGCGTCCTTTCCCAAAAGCTCCACCTAGAGGGGAAACCTCTTGCAGAGGGAGGAAGAAAAGGAAGTCTGCAGTTCTCACTGACACTCCTGAAAAGAGAGCGATTGAAGAAGAAAAACGTAACAGGGAAGAAAGGAAAAGGTAAAAGGCTAAAGCTGAAGAAAGGAAACTACATGTAATCAAAAAAAAGAAAATTCAGAAACCTTCAAAAAATGACAAGAAAGAAAGGACAGCAAATTGTAAGAAAGTAACAAAAAGAAAATTAAACTTTAAAGAAGTTAGTTGTAGTGCAGAACAGGACGAGATATGTTTAGTGTGTATGACAAAATACAACAGGAATGAAGAATGGGTTCAATGCAGGGGGCAGGCATTAGCGGTTTGGAATCTCGTGCTACTGCGCACTGCGTCATGTGGAATGCAGGGCGCTCGGATTCGGATAAAAACGGACTAACTCACCTGCCTGCTTGACATGGTAAATTTCGCCGGTCAGCACAGACAATAATTTTCTGACTTGATGTACCCTCAATTTTCCAGCCCCTACTCAGTCACACCTGTGTTTTCGTACCATGTGCGTCTCAGCCTGAGGACGCAGATAGCAGTTCCCGAAACGCCGCTTGTTACTGTTTTGGAAAACTAGGTACTGTGTATGTTTCGTCTTCTCGTTTTGGTGTGTTTTGTCTCGTCTCCACTGTTGTGCTAAATTTTTTCTGGGGTTCAAGTTGTGCTCGTTCTCTTTGTCCATTTTTCTTATTTTTTTTCTTAGTTTGTTGACCATATTCCTGTTATGGAATATAATGTGGTGTATATATCCTGTTGACAACAGAAATGTTTTCCTTTTTTTTGTGTTTTTTGTCTTTTGGTTTTTTGTAGTTTTCTTCTACAGACATACATGTGCTTAGCAATGGCGTATGTCCAAAAGCTTACATCAAGTTATGCACTCACATTGCACAAATCTTTCAAAGATAATAATTTTGTGTAGTCTTAAACATATTGTGATAAGTAGAAGAGGAGGAGGAGGCATGTAGTCCATAAAGTGAAGTCACTTTTGCCTATCTGCAGAGGCTATTCTGGCTATCATAACAACAATGCCATTTCCAATGCTTTTCTTATGACAACGCCACTGTTTTGGTAGCCACGGTTTTTGACTTCAGATAATAATGCGGCAATGATTCTACATGCCTACTCCTCTACTTCATACCTCTATGCTTAAAATCTAGTTAACGTACAAAATAGTCAAAAATAATGTGATGTGTTTTATAATGCAAATAATAATCTAATGATCACATTAATAGTTAAAATGTTTAAGAGATTTAGGGAATACAATTAAAATGATTTAGTCGCGTACAAAATTTCTTCTTGTTTGTGCAAGTTGTTTAATGAAAATGATATATTTAAACGAATTTGATCAAAGATTTCACAAAGAAAAGTTAACTAGTTCATTAATGTTAAACAGAGACAAAATAATAATGGCACAATTTTTTATATACAAATCACTACAAAAACTAAGATAGGCGACAGTCAAAATACAACTTTACACAATACATATAAATTTTAAATATAAATAAAGTAAAATCATTTTATATAAATGACAAAATTATTAAAGACCCACCTCAATTACACGATGAAGCTAACAAACAATCTGTCTTATTATGTTACTATATGTTATGCTTGAACGTCAAAACTGTACAACTGAAACAATAACACTAGGCATTGTGCACTGTACAACATATTTCCACCATGGACACGGTTAACTAAAACTTATCTGAGTACACCATCATGATTATGTAGTAGTTTTCTTCATTTTGTTTCTTAGTTTCCTTTTTTCATCGTCTGAGTTTTTTGCTTTCATGTTCAGCTGTCTAACCCTAATGTAAGTCCTAGTATAAATATAAATTTAAAATATAAATAAAGTAAAATCATTTTATATAAATGACAAAATTATTAAAGACCCACCTCAATTACACGATGAAGCTAACAAACTATCTGTCTTATTATGTTACTATATGTTATGCTTGAACGTCATAACTGTACAACTGAAACAATAACACTAGGCATTGTGCACTGTACAACATATTTCCACCATGGACACGGTTAACTAAAACTTATCTGAGTACGCCATCATGATTATGTAGTAGTTTTCTTCATTTTGTTTCTTAGTTTCCTTTTTTCATCTTCTGAGTTTTTTGCTTTCATGTTCAGCTGTCTAACCCTAATGTAAGTCCTAGTTTTGACGGACAGTGGATCACTTCTCGTGGCACTTTCCCATCAATTGCATTCACGATATCATTAGTGAGTGTTTCAAAAACATTAATACCCTTGCAAACATACTCGCCATGCATGGCAATAAATCTATCTTCCGAAATTTTGATGGCATTCATAAGTTCGGAACTCGGAATAAGAAGGCCACCGTATGAAAGGTAACTAATCCAGCTACTGCTATCTGATTCTAATGAAAGTGTACCAAGCTCAGGATACTTAGTTTTGAAATGAAATGCCACAATACCCGCGATGTTTTATAACCCTTAGCTTGAAGTTATATCCTCGCTTGGTAGTTCTACTTCAGTCATGTCTGTAACCAGCGAATCAGTTGAAGTATTGACTCTGACTGTGTTCTGTAACTTGCAGGTTAAATTCATTTCCTTATGTAACAGTAATTGTGTCGGTTCCGCTACGTCGAAGTTCGTAATTCCAGCAGATGAATGTATTAAGCATGTCTCGTCAATTTTGTCTTCCGTGTTTGTTTTGGTAGAAACTACTGCTGCAGAGTGTTTACCCAGAATACAGTTTCGCACTCTATATTTGAAGTCCACTGGATTCAGGTGATTATTCTGGTGTCCCCATGTGTCTTATATAAGAAAAAAAAACATTCTAGGATGTCCTGATTCAGCTTAATTGTAGTCACATATCGAACATGTAAAAATTCAAATAAATCTTGCATGGATTTATTACAAATTTTTATACCTTCTTGGAAAGGCAATTTATTCTTAACTCCTTTTGCCCTGATAATTCCATGAGCTTTGTCATTTCATTTAAAACTTTGTCCTGCTGGTTTTTATGTGAGCCATAAGCATTATCAGGCTGTGATGAATTCATTACATCAAAACAGTCATTGAAAATTTTACAAAAATTCGCTGTGGCGGTGGAATCTCATGTTCCTAGATTATTTTCCTTTAAGTAACCTAAAGCTTGAGGTTCGCTATTCGATAAGAGCTGAACTGGTGTTTTAACTTTTTGCCGGCCACTGCCTTTCACCTCTAAATGATGTTGTGTTAACTTAGGCGCTAATTTCAAATTGTGCACTGTATTCTTTAGCAGTTGCTTAACAAATATTGTATCTACTTCCCCGCCACTATTTGTAACAAATTCCTTATCTAAAATGTGATTTCTTGCCAACTTCAGTAGGTGCGGAACATCTGCAAATACGAAAATGTTTGTAATGCTGTCACTGGAGTTCGAGAAACTAGTATTTTAGGTATTAATACCTAGCTGTTTCCATAACGCTCTGTTTCCTCCACCCATGTCGCTTACTATTGCTACAACCGGGATATCACATTCTTGTACTTTACGTATAATTTCTTTTAATATATGCTCGGACATGAACTGATTCAATTTTCCCGCCGCAAAGACTTGAGCAAGCCACAGAGCAGCGAGGAAGTATCCGCAGTCGCTCTGCGCTCCCATCCCAGCTCGGCGGGAGACGAGGTTTCCACGTGACGTCACGAGCCTGGCTTAGGGAGGGGGAAAGATGCGCGCGCCTTTACCTTCTCTCTTTCCTAATACCATGGGTTCAATGCACATCTTGCCAAAAATGGGTGCATTGGTCTTGTGCAAGAAAAGACTCTATGTATGTGTGTAACGACTGTGAAACAGATGATTCTGATACATGGGAGTAAGTGTTGCAAGTTACCCCAGCTGGTGTTGCAACTTGCCCCAGATCTGGGGCATATTGCAACACTTACATCACCATGAATACATAGCTCTAGATTTTAATACTTAACTGCGTTCTATGTTCTGGTAAGGTTATGTGACACCTAAGAGTTTCTAAGAAAACATTCCCTTTATTATAGTTTGATTTTTATCGAAACATAAATACTACAATGCAAAATGTGAAAAGTGTTGCAACTAGCCCCGGCCTCCCCTATTTATATAAGTGATTTTATGTACCCGTATGTCTATCAATATCATGTTGCTTCCATTGTCGTTGTGATGGAGTGTGTCTCATAGTCTCCTAGTCTTTTTCATTGAAGTGTTTACGAAGTTATGGTCCCGTATGTATTATATATATTATTATAAACTATAAATTTTTATATACAATTTCATTTAATGAATATTTAAAGTAATAAATTATAATAAAAATTTAGAATATTTATTGATTTTCACTATTAAATAAGATACATCTTAATTATTTTACTTATTTTGAATATTAATTTTTACACGTGTTTATTTTAATATTAAATAATGAGTATTTATTTATAATTATCAATTTGTTGAATTTATTATTTACCAACGGTATTTATAAAACTTTAGTCCTTTTAGTATTTTATTCGAATTAATTATTAGCGTACAAATTTTAAGTTAGTTTTTTATTACTTCAAGTAAGTGTAATTTCTAACGCGCGTACATAAATAAACGCCACTTTATCTTATTTTTAATTGTGTTAAAAAATTTTTAGGGAGTCTTTCAATACTCGCCAATAATATGTAAACATTTAAACACGGTAACGAGCAAATTTATGTGTTGTCATGCTGTTCATGTTGCAAATAAATTTATAATACAAAATTTAGTTACCAAAATTTTACTTAGAAATCCCTTTAAAAAAGCCGAGCGTAATTAATATACTAATTAATTAAATATTCGCTTTTCAAGTATATACCAAAAATTTTAGTCACGAATAACACACGTACTTTCTGTACCAACCACTAGGATTCGCTGCCTGAATAGTAATCGTTGCTTGCTAACATCACACGCAGATATCAGCATGAAACAACTAAAGGAAATTTATAACAATTTTAAAAGGCTCCAAATAAGTAAAAAAGACTGGAAAAAAATCCTAATCCAGGGCTTTGGACCTTATTTTCGACCAGGAGTTTTATTAAAATTCTGCCTATTTTGTTTATATATATATATATATATTACGTAATAATTTGAAGTTTCCGTATACGTTAGACGTTATACTTCTATGGAAATACTAAAATATTACTCTGAAACATTACAAAAAAGTATACGTGGAGTTCACGCGTGACAGAAGTGAAACTTTTTCTTATTAGGTATGTAGAGATAAATTATTACTAGTATTATTTTATTGAATAAAATTAAGAATTGAGAATTGTACGAACGTGGGTATGATCTCAAATAATAAAAAGGACTCACCAAACACTATTTAACAATAATGATTTACACAAGTAATTAAAATAATAATTAGTACATGAAAAAACAACATTTTCTTGCGAAGATGGCTGGTGGCGTGGTGCACAAAAGCAAGCTCAAACCCCGTTGTGTTGCCCTGTGTCCATGTCGGGATGGATGGCGTCAGGTGCAATTGGATCCCTACCACTGTGACCAGTCTATGCCTACAGAAAAAACCTGAGCCGCACGCCATCATGTGGAGCCCGCTCAAGGCTGCTCCAGCGAACACCGACAGCGCCAATAGCCCCGGAGTGGGGGTAGCGCGAATATGTAAGTGCGCAAGTGCGCGAGTGTGCATGTGTACACAAAGTATTAAAAAGTGTGCAAACGTGTGTAAAAGTATATAAATTGTATACAAAAAAATAAAGTGTACAAAGTTTTATAAAAGTGTATAAAATGTATTAACATGTGTAAAGTATATAAAAGTGTTTAAGAAAGTGTAAAAGTGTATAAGTGTGTAAAATTTTGTGTAAAAATGTCTGTTAAAGTGTGTGTAAATGTGTGTGTCAAAGTAGGAGTAAAAATAGTGTGCATTAAAGGCTACGTTAAAGGCTGTGTAAAAGTGTGTGTTAATTTTTATTTAAAAGTGTGTGTTAAAGGCTGTGTAAAAGTATGCGTAAATGTGTATGTAAATGTGTGTGTTAAAGGCTGTGATAAAGTATGTGTGAAATTGTGTGCCGTGCCGTCTTCTCCTCTGTTTGTTGCTCCACAACGTACTTAACTATTTTCCCTCCTCACCCGGTTCCCCCATCACATACCTAACTATTTCCCCTTATGCGATCTGAATTTTCGTAACGCTCGAAAATGGTTACCCTCGAAGCAAAAAGTTTCACTTGAAAACTTATTATAACAATAAGTATATGTTTTATATTTGTTTTTGTCTGAAATACTGAAATCAGTCTGTAAATAATTACTGCAAACAAACCTTAACCTTATTAAGCTAATTCATTATAATTTTAATATAATATTATTATGTCTTTATATTGTTAAAAATTAAAAAAAAAATACAGTTCGTACCAGTGTCGAGATTTGAATCACGTTAATTGAGGTCAACAAACGCGCGCTATACAGCTGTGCTACCGAGCCCATTGACATATTGCAACGTTAATTTATATTTTAATTATTGTAATGCTAGCTTTCTGAGGTATTTTTAAGCCTGAGATTACTTTTTGGTTTGGCTCACAAATACCTTTAGTATTTACCCTTATGTTTTCTAAATTGACTATGTATGGGTTTATGCTGCTAAATATGGGTCCGTTATCTTTGTGTCACATTTCCTTTCATCGACTTAAACGAAAGAATGTACTCCTACCATATGCAGTTTACTGGGAACTAAAATGTTTACACATCGATATTTGTTTGATAATCATTAAATAATACAAGGCATTGTAAAGCGACTGTTTAATAATGACTATTTAAACGCGCCAAAAGGTTATTATGGATTCGTAAGCAGAAGTATTCCTTTTGAATAGCTTGTCTTAACTAAATAATATATATGTATGGTTATTATTATTCTATAAGCAGTTCGGAAAGGTTTATCTTGAAAACCAGAATTGTGGTTTAAATAGATTTTAGTTTCCAGAGACGAAATCTAACTACAAAAAACATGGTGTACAATGAGATGTTGCGTAATTATGAACAAGATGAATTTCACGTGTATGTATTAACTGTTACATACTGTTTATTGGTCATAATTCCAATAAATAAAATATGTTTTTGTATATTTTAAAATATATTATTTTGAATTTAATTAGTTACATTTTGTTTAAAATATGGTTAATTATTTGCTAATGCAATACTAAACAACAACTCTTGCTTCGTACAAACAATACCAGTAGTCTCTTTGGTGCCGAATTTTGAACAAAAAATCATATGATAGTCATTCAAATCTAGACATTTTTATACTATCCTAGATGACGCGGTGAACTTCGTACCACCTAAAATTACTTTTATTGTAACTCTTCATAAGCGAGTATCAATCCTTATCAACCTTCCAACTCTATTTGATTGAGCACGAGAATTTTAGCCGCATCGTGTACGGTTTGGGTTTTGTTTGATTATTGAATGAAACTCGTTTTTAATTGAAATGAATTCAATGTTTTTTTTTTCATGAAATATAAATGCAGTTAACATTCAATTCAAAGCGTTCTGGTAAACTACATTTTTCGTTTTGTTTTCCGATGCATAAATAAACAAAGATGATAGCTTTTCGACACGCGACCACTCGACATACAGTTGTCCATGCACGAAACACGGAAACTCCAAGTTAATTCCGCAAACTTCAGTGGTCATCAGTGCGGTTTGCACGTGAAGTAGCTCGCCGCGCATTTAAATGACTTCGACGACCTATGTCAGGTCGTCCTCTCCTTGGCATTGTAATGAACCCTGTAAAACATAATCACTGAAATGTGTTGAACTTACCTTGAGAACTTAACTTATTATTAACCTCAAACTTATTCCACGGATTTTGCTAAAACCCATTTCAATTAATTTTTTGGTTATGTCTAAGCCTGCAAAGTCAATTTGGCTTAACAGAATGGCTGATCAAAATATAATAATTAATTTCGCTTTAACCAAATCTATTCCTAAAGACCACTTCCTTTTTTTTTTTTTTTTTTTACGAAAGAACGATTTTAAATGTTAAGATCTCACACAACCGCATAATAACAGTCATACAAGGCGCAGCTCTTATTTATCAAGTCTCGCTGAAACACATTTAATGAATTTGTGGTTTGGTCTAAGCCTGCAAAGTCAATTTACCTTAATAGAATGGCTGATCAAAATGGATGTTCGCAAAAAAGTAATTAAATTCGCTTTAACCAAATGATTTCTCAAAATCCACTACCCTTTCCTTAACGAAAAAAAAAACGATTTTAAATGTAATAGGTTTCACATTTGATATCAAACACGTTTCACAGTGCAGGCAGGTCCCCCTTAGTGTGGGGCTTCTTAATTCCTGGGGTGCAGGCCCCCCTGCCCTCGGGATCTAGCCCAGGAGATGCTTGATATCATTTGTCTTAAATAATTATCACTAATTTTAAGATATAGTCATTACGAAAATGAAAGAAGTGTGCACCCCACGCTTATAGTTATACAGTGTTGGAGTTCAGTATTTGGCTGTTGGACAAAAAACTTAAATTTAAATTTCATTTTAATATTTTTTGTTTAATAAAATCAAAGTTGTTTTTAATCTATGAATTTATTATATTTTGTTCAGTCCCAAAATAAAATAAAAACATTAAATAAGAATAATTTTAACAAATTAAAAATACTAAATATGAGTGATTAAATTATTTATTTGTTACAATGAACTTAAAATTAGTCATTAGTGTTCATGTAATCTAGTAATTTCAGCTAATGCATCAACATTACATGGAACCTTTCTTGTTAATTTAGAGCAATTAATTTCTTCTACTTGGAGACCATCCAGTGACTTTACGCGACTAAGAGCTACATAAGCCTGTACGGTAGCAAAGAGACGCGTTTACAAATAAACAACTGCATAATCTACAGTGCAGCCTTGCATTTTATGCATGGTAGATGCCCAAATCAGTATTAATGGCAACATTTGCCTTTCAGCAGTACCATAGCTGTATTTAGCTTGAAACTAAATGGCCATTGGTTTGATTATATGTACACCGTCTGTGCCAAAATCAACACTGACTGATTGAATGTCCGTATCATATACTTGATCACGCTGGAATAGTGGCCAGATAATTACAGATATAGTACCCATATTGCCATTTACTAACTCTGGGCACATTTTCCACCATAGAAAAACCTCGGAAAAACTGTAAATTGAAAAGAATATATTTTTGACATTTTTAAGATTTAGGGGCATTACCCACCCCCTACCTTTTTTAAACGAGCTCAATTTACACAACTACCCGAACTTTTGTATCGGAAACACACTCCAAATAAAAAAACTTTGAGTTTTAATATTTTCGAAATTTAGAGTTTTTACCCTTCCCCTCCCCCCAGGGTAATAGTCGACCCCGGGGAAAATTCCCACCATATCCCCATTGAATACACAAAAAGCCTGGTTATTACCCATACTTTGAAATTAGTAGTTTTTTTGGGCCTATGACCCTCCACTCCTCCATAATACTAAAGTCTTAATTTATCAAAATATTGTGTTGTCAGGGGTTCTTTATATGTATGCAAAATTTAAATAAATTCAGACGTCAGAAAGGGGGCAAAAATTGAATGGAAATATTGTATTACAATGTCCATTCATACATACATACAATTGAAGATAATAAAAGAGTGGCAAAAATCAAACCGTGTGCAAAGTAATTATGTAAATATAAATTTCATGGATTAAAATAACTTTACATTTAATAAATTATGAGATAAAAATTTGAAAATTTAAGTGTATAAATATATTATTCTGTATGGAAAACATAGATGTTAAGAGCTAAGTGCTTGTACAAGGATATGCGTAAGTTCGCTCGGCAGGGTGGCTCTCGGCGCGCACCACGGGGAGTTGAACACCAGAGGCAGTGCCTCAACTACTCGTCGGCAGCGCACGCGCCTTCCCCGCCCTTCTCCCCTCTCCCCCTTCTCCATGGCGTCGATATGGCGTCGGGGCGCCACTGCCGCCGCGTCTGCCGGCACGCGCTGTTCGATACGCGAGGGTCGACCTTCGGCGCTCGTCAGGCAGCCTCCGCCGCGGTCCTCTGGCCTCCGTGGTGTCCTGGACCTTCCACGAGTCTCGGAGGGGGTTTTACCTTCCACGGTTCATAAGATGACCCCCGTGCGATCCTCGAACCATTGAAGGGTCTCGACGGGAGTTTTACCTTCCGCGGACAGGTAACATTTACCCGGTTTTGGTACCGTCCACCGGCTTCCAAGTATTTTACCTGGGCGCGTAAGGGGATTGTTAATCCAAGGACCTCCAACCGGTTACCGAAACTTTTACGGATCTTGAGAACTACTTTATCGTCGTGCGAAGGAAGAGAGGCTGTTCGTCCGAGGACCCGCGGAGGGACGCCGTATCCATGGCGACCGCAGGGGCGCTCTTCCTGCTCCTGGTCCTCTTGTCTTGGGGTCCTGGCGGCGACTCCCTCACAGGCAAGAGATATCTATCACTCTTTAATTATCCTCTCGTTTTTTGTGATGAACTCGGTCGCCGAAAACTGTGATCAGAATAACGTAGAAACCTCAAAACTAGGTAATTTGTATATAAAACTAGCAGGCTAGTGTTTAGAGTAACTGAGAGTCCATTGTCTTGATCACTGAAGACAGTGTGAATTTTCGCAATGGAAACAAAGTTTATTGAGATATACAGTTTTGAAATCGTTCTATAGGACAAAATGAAGTATTTGCTATAAAATGTAAAACTTCGTGACCTTACAGCCTTGTGATTAACTATAATATTCGTGTTTATAACGCAACTCTCAAAAAGTTTATAAATGACTTAAAAGTAGGCCAAGCGATGAATGCGTTTTAATCGTAGTCCCAGAAAACAGCATAAACATAAAAACATTTTGGCTGAATTCCGACTTTCACGTTACGAGATTTTTGTAAACCAGGATAAACATTTACATGGAAGTGAGATAATTGTTTATGCTGTGTTTCAAGTGTTTTTTCAATACTTTAATATGGCTATGATGTTGATTTTGAAAATTAGTTCCCGTAATTTTACCATGATAACCGTGAACTAACAAATCTCTTGGATGATATGTACCCAATGTTCTTTGAAAATGTACTGCAGTAGCGGGTTGGCAGAAATTCTACACAGTAGGGGGATAAATATATATTGGAATTCCTCCTGGTCATTCTTGCAGACCGATTAAAATAAACAGCTTTTTAGCTTTAGATTTTTCACAGAAAACTAGAGGCTAACCTGCTATAAAAATTTACCGCGAAAATAGGGCATGACTCCAAAATCTTCATTATTATTTGGCTACACGATACACTGTAACACTCGCTCGTTTACTGATCCTAATCATTGTATCATGATGTATTTTACCAGCCAGCTAAAGCAAAGAAATTAAAGAAACACATGACCAAATCATGGTTAAACATAATGCGTGGCTTCGACTAGTTAATGAAGGGCGTCTCAATGGGTAATTGCAGTGAAATTTGGAGTCTAGCCTGGCAATAAGAAATAATGGAAAATTGTGTAAGTATCCATGTATTGGACGTGAGTAGCAGAACACATTTAATTGATTTATTTTAAAAGGTAAAGTGTTTTAAGAGTTTAAAACTAGAATATGTGGCTAATGATATTTAATCATTAAAATTTATTAAATTATTCATAAAATCTGCAACTATAAAAAATTCAATGAAAACTGGTAAAAAAAATATTTTAATAAAAACAGTGCTGCATGAAGCTCGTCTAATGGAGATATTACGTTCGATCCTTACCCCGGTAATAATTAAAAAATATTATGAGCACTGAGTAGGTCCCTAAGACATTTCTGAGGCAACTACAATCTCAGTGTCCACGTTATCTGAAAGCCTCTCGTGCAAAACCTTGAAACGTAAAACTCTATTCAAAAATGTTATTATATGTAATGGTGTTGGTGGCTCGAGAATAAAAAAAATCTGTGGAACGGCGAATTTATTTGAGAACTTTATTGTGCTCTTTCTGAGGTTCCTACTTTTTATTTATTCACGTTGGAGTTTGAAAGAACGCAGAACTGATAAAAACATTATTTGTAAATTATTGATGGATAGCATCTTAGCTCTCGGTAAACGGCAATTGGTGGGATTTAGTATGTTTTCAAAGCTTTTTCATTTTTCAGAGTATTTTCATTATATAGTTTAAAATTTCGCTCTGCAAATCGAATACTTAAAATCAACGTAGCTGTTCCGTCAACGAATTCTAGCAGTGGGTGCGGAAATCACGTGTGATTCGTGTCAATAAATGTAGTTGACAACACAATTTGCGTATATATTTAAATAATTTTACGTTCAATTTTGTGTCCGAATTTCGTATTTCAGGTTTATTTGCGTCATGAGAACACATGAATTAGCACGTTACCGAGGTTAGATGTTACATCCCTGGCGAGTACTGAAAGACTTGCTTACATGTTTTATGGCTTATTATATCGTCCCAATTAGGTAAATAAAATAAGGAAGGTTACCGACACACAGAGACGCTAAGACGGTTGACTTAGATATTGTTTTACGCTTCCCAGAGAAAAAACTCTCATTAATTCGCAATTTGTGTCGTTTGATTGAAAATATGTGATAACTGCTATTCTTGAATGTGCGATTTTTTACAGATAATTAAGCCTACATCATAAATGTCCACCTTTTAATTAGTGATTTCTAATCATTCTGCATTCAATGATTCTGTCTTAAATTTTAAAGTCCCCAGGGAATTTTACAGGTATTGGCCCTACCAGACAGCCATTATATTAGCCAAATAATCACTTACTTACATTTAACTGTTTAAAATAAATAATTCATTTTTAAAATTTTCAACTATGGAGCATTAACACGTAACAAAATACTTTTGACATTCATTTATTAGGAAAGATGATCGTGTAGGTCCCCGGTTGAATGCGCGCCTATTTCTTGATCATATAAAATGGTAACTGTAACATAAACTTTGACGAATCTTGTAAGAGTTGCCTCAATATTTTTGTGTTTCGAACAACTTCCAATTTTGCAAGTTCAAAGCTTGAATGGCCGTCACAATAAATTACAACTTTTCCATAGGCATATTGTGTAAGGTTACCTAACGGAATGAGTTTGGTTTCTGAAAATTTTATCTAAATTATTTGAAACGACTCTTATATTAACGAAGCAGTTAAAATAAAATGCATACAACATATTTGTGATTAATCATTCATAAAATTAAGCAACTCTAATTTAACATTCAAATTTTGTGATATTCAAGTTGGAGGCTCAAATGTACATACCAAAATAAAAAATGTTAAATTTAAGGCTTAATTCAATTTAGAATTTGTATTCAATTTACTGAAACAAATAATTAAGAGAAAATTATCAAAATTGGTCATCTGAATTAAATATTCTTCTTTTTCAACCACGTCTGAGAAGTTCAAATCTTTTAGATTTCGGAGGACACACTGTAATAATGTTCAGGGAAGGGAAAATCTCTGAATATGTTGAATACAGTATCGGCTAAAACTTCCGTAATCATGACTCGGACGCGCATGGAATCCATTGAAGCTAATTTACTATAAAGCTATGTTGAGTTTTTTTTCAAATATATCTGTATTTTATATATTTTATAAAATGTAGTTTTGAATGAATCTAAAGCATCGTCGCCTGTAATTTGAATGCTCCGTGGAATGAAATAAATATGTATGTCCGAACAAACGCGACAGCTTACCTATTCAATTAAAGTTAATTTTACGTAACAATACCATAATTTATGCTTTAAGACTCAAATTCATGATCTATGGCTTGTGGATGTGAACATTGAACCTTTAAAATATCTTGAATTCTAGCTTCCAGAGATTCCACGGAATATTAAATGAGAATTCGTTTGAAACCGACTTTTGACCTCTCTGAATAACAGAATGCTCTAGAATATCATTGACCTTAATGTATTCTCTGCTAAAATGTTCTAGTTTCTTGCATCCACTCTCCACGGTGATCACTTCCAGCCTTAGTTACGACATTTATGGGAATGTTCAGGCAAAGAGGAGTTGTGCGTGTGGTGTGGCGGAAGAAATGTTTATCTTTTAACTCTTTGCTCTGCTCCAAAAAAAGGTTTTATGGCCATTCCTACAGTTAGGGCTCCATCTAACATTCCACCCATGCTACAAGACTGACATATTTCGCTATTAAATAAGCATCCGTTCAAAAACTTAGCGAATTTTCTCAGATGATGACCAGTTGGGCAGTCATACATTTTTACACTATTCTGAATTCGTTATCGTTATTTCAGAACATTAACTGAGACTAAAAATATAACAGTACTTTCTTGAAGCACTTCATAAATCTGTAAAATATAATTGAACGTCAAATTTCTGACTTAAATCTTCCGCATACAATTCTTACTATCTTTTCTTACAGGAAAATTCTCTAGTGCTACCCCCAGTTGAGCTGGCCTAGTTCTGTAACTACTTTTATTTTTACCTAAAAATTATTAGTCCACCTGTTTGGGTTATCAATCTAAATAATAATTTTAAAAAGGGGGTTGTCTGTAAAGTCTGTTTATAGACGATAATTTTACGTCTTAACGTCATAAGAAAACATTGATGAAAAATTGCATACTTTTTAATTTTCAAATATTGTTTACAGTTTTTGCAAATTTAATTTAAATAATTTGCTTAAATATAATTACGAACAATTAGTTAAAAGTCCGCCTTAACCTGTTTGATATTATAGAAGATTTTCGGTAGTTGGCCAGTTCTTTCACGCTCGGCTCAGGCGGAACATGACACTTTTTCGTGCGTGCAGTTGTAAATCGATTTATAAGACGTTTTCACGTCAAAATGTGTGATACTTTAAAATTATAATGACTAACTGTAATATGTAACCTACAATGATTTAATGGGGTGATGCCATATAAAGGTATGGTTTTACGTCTTCAGTAATCACACATCAACTTTTTAACTTTTTAAATGGTTTAACTATAATAAAATGAATATATATATATATATACATTGCATAGCTTTGCCATGTAAGTTTCCAAAATTACATTTTTATCGTTTTTTGGATGTACAAAAATTAAATGAAACTAAAAAATTATATGACTTAAACTTTTATTTAATTGCATTGCTACTGAATACTTCTTGGTACGGTTTGCATTTATATCACAAAAACTTATTTTATTTGGTTTGGCTGTCAAAATCCTCACCAGTTATAAAACTTTGAAAGGCAAGTTAAAGTTAAATAATATTATCTTAAAGCGATTCCCTATTTCTTAAAGTAGCCAATAGCATTGCAATTAAACATTAAAAGTTTTAGTCTTGTTTTCCAGTTTATTCTTATTTTATTTGCGGCCCAAAAACGTAAAAAATGTTACTTGGCAGATAAATATTAAGAAATATGCGACGTATCAATTTTAAATTTTTTTGGAGTTAAACTTTTTAAGAATTATTAATAATAACGAGTGAATAACTTTAATATAAAATAATGTCCTGAGATGGGAGGCACCTCCTTAAATGAAAACATAAACCTTACCCAAAACTAAACTTGGGGTTCTGTGATGATTTTAGTCCAGGTTGTAAAATAAATAAAAAATATAATATTTATGATTGCATTTGCTATCTTCTAAGAAATATAAAGCCCTGTGAGTGTTGTGTAAATGGTGGACTAGGGGCAGGTTTCGCAGAAGATGCCGGGAGGTGCCGGGATTCAAGCTGTGGATTTTGATGTCACGCCGGCCATCTTGGATGTCCGGAACATTTGACCTTGAAGTTGACATTGAAAATTTGCCAACATTTTCCCGATATTCTTCAATATCCGCCAAAATTTCCAGTTTTTTAAAAATATTTCGTTAAAAAAATTAAAAAATATTCCAATTTTCGAGGGAAAAATTCCAGCTTTGAAAAAAATATTTCCAGTTTCAGTCCTCAAAAAAACCAACTGCTTCACAATTACCAAAAACGCGATAAATTCTTTAAAACTAGCCGCTCTAAACCCCACCTTCTCAATTAAGATGCCATGACCACATTTTCGAATTATGACGTAATCGTTGCAATTTCCGTTACGGCTGCCATATTGAAAATATATAATTATTATGTTATAAAATCGGAAAAAAAATTTTAGATAAAAAATTAATTAACATAATTTTAATAAAAAATATTTAAAAACACTGTTGCATATTTCGTTACGTCCGCCATCTTAGACGTTTATGACAATCGTAGCGCGTTTCTATACAGACACCGTCTGGGATTCTAGATCGTTGTACTTTTCGTTACGCTCCACCATCTTGAAAATCCGTAATTTTTATGTTAGAAAATCGGGAAAAATTAAAAATTATAAAAAAATGACACTAAACCAATTTTAATAAAATATTATTTTTAAAAAGTACGTCTTCGGTTCGAATATGGTGAAAAAAAATGATAGAAGCTTTCTCTACGGAAGCCACTGACCGACTGACATTCCACACTAATACCAATAAATATATATCGCCAGCTAGTATGACGTCATTTCCGCCGTCTGTATTCGTCTTCTGGAGGCCACCATCTTGTTTTCGTCTGCTAAAGTGTGCTACCTCCAAGTTAATTAAATTTTTGTCCAGTAGTGTGCAATATTCATTTATTGTTACTGAGGTGCCCGCCATCTTGAAATTTAGGTGCCATCAAGGAAATCCGTAATTATTTCGCTCTAAATTCGAGAAAATTCCAAATATCCTCAAAAAAAAATCACTTATTAATTTACTGATAAATCAGATCCACTCCATTCCATGGTTCGATACCTGGGTGGTTCTATAATTTTTAATTTAAAAAAAAAACACTTATTTAAAAATCCTGTTCAAAATCCTAAAAGCAGCATCGGATCCTAGTCTACCAGACACCAGTAAGTCGGTATGTCAAAAACATTTGAAAATTCATAATTTCATCAAAAATTCCGTTATTAATATAATAATATGCAATTGATTCCCATTCTTTGTTCGATCCTTCGCCATGGCAAAAAGGTAACTTTATGTAAAAATACCACAACAGTGACAGGTTCGAAAAATAAAACAAAACAAATTTATTTTACAAATTTAAAATTTATTACATAATTTCTACGAATACAAACAAGTAAATTACTAGCGTTTCTCAATTTCTACATTCTTCTTAGAAGACGAAGTGAGTCCTTTGCATGCCTTGACATATGTTATAGAGTCAGTTATGTATAACAGTTGATTAACCAGGCATGTCTATTTAGTAGCCAGGCACGTAACAGGCGGCCAGGCACATCCAGTCGGTGGTTAGGCACATTCAGTCTGTGGACAGTCACGTAATTGACGTTCAGGCACATCCAGCAGGTGACAATATGTAACCAGTTGGTAGTGAAGCCTTTCTATTCAGTAGCAGGAACGTGAACTGCGTCCAGGTGCATTAAGTTTTTGGCCGACATGCCCAGCTATCAGTCTAGACATGTCCAGTCAACAACAAGGCTCGACCAGTTGGTGGCCAGTTATGTATTTGGTGGTTAGGCACTTCACGTAGGTGACAATACGCGCCCAGTCGGTAGCCAGGAATCACTGTTCAGCGTTCAATACGTACGACCATTAGGTGGCAAGTCTTATCTAGTTGGTAGCCAAGCGCATTCAGTAGGGGGTCAAACACATCAGGTCAGTAGCCTAAAGATATCTTTCGTCGATACTCGGTGAACATTTTAATCAGTTCATGTAGAAAACCATGCGCATAAGCCAAGCGTCTCCAAATCATGAGGCAAATCATGTCCTGAGTACAGACATCAATTATTCTCATTCGTCGTAAAAAAGTAAACACATATGGATGAAAATTTCACGTTGTGTGATACCATCTTATCACATGAATATGATCTCGACAATATACGATAGGCTCAAAAGCGCCATTTTCTCTAATAGCTACAATGTTCTAATAGCCCCAATTGATCAACAGCTCGAAGTACTTCAAAGATCCAAAGCTCCAATTGCTACAACAGCTCGATCGGCTCCAAGGATCTTTCGTTATTTTTTTTATTTTTATCACACTATATTTGAACCAAGGATGTAAGTGAGCGTTAAAAATATTTTTTTTTTCATATTTGATTAATCAATTTTTTAATGTTTTATATTTTTTCAAATTTTCTAGCATTATAATAACGGATTTTCAAGATGGTGGATCGTAACGAAAATTACAACGATCTAGAATCCAAGGTGGTGTCTGTAACGAAACACGACACGGCACGATTATGTCGTACACGTCCAAGATGGCTGACGAAACGAAATGTGCAACGTTTCTGGAAGCCAAGATGGTGACTGTAACGAAATCTGCAACAGTGTTTTTAAAAAAATTTTTAATTTATAATTAAATTTTTTTTATTAACTTAAAATTTTTTCATAAATATAATTGCAACGATTACTTCATAATTCAAAAGGCGGTCATAGCATACTAATTGAGAAGGTGCGATTCAAGCGGTTAGTTTGAAGGAATTTAAGCCAGTTTTTAGGAATTTCGAAGCCATTGGCTTTTTTGAGCACTAAAACGGGAAAATTTTCTTTCGAAACATGTATATTTCCCTCGAAAACGAGAATTTTTTATTTTTGAAATTTTATGAGATTTTTTGGCGTAATTCTAACCATTTTCCAAATGAGCTAGAAACTTAAAAATTTTCATACATTTATGTTCAAAATCAACCGGAAAGTTCCAAAAATTATGAATTTTCAATTTATAACATCTTAAAAATTAAAAATTTTAAAAACCTTTCCAAGAGGGAACATTGTAGTATTATTAAAGAAGAATTGTTATGATAACACAATTGTTTCAATTGCCATTATTTTCTTATGAATATGAAAGCAAGGACGGTATGAAGGTATAAAAATGGGCCAAACCTTGTGTGGAGGTTTGGAGGGGAAGATCCCAGAGAGTGAAAACGAGACATGCTGACAACGCATATTTTTACGTCAATCGGACCTTCTTTCGGAGGTCCATTGTGGCCGAAAGGAAATACATTAGAAAACAAGAATTGCACCGTCTAATCAGATTTGGTAAGATATTAAATGTCGGTCTCGTGACTGTTTTCGTAAATCCGTCGTCAACCCCTTAGAGCAAATTTCTTAGGTAGTCGGTCAAATTTCTAAAGTTTACACGATCGTTTCGATTATTTTCTACGCTTAACTTACAGTTGCAATCTTGGACCTTGGCTGGCCTATCGAAGATGATGCGATCTAAAATATTTATCCCCCATGACGATTTGTCGGCACATATTTGGTTAAAACTTAAATTGAGTTACAAACTTCGATTCAGTGTTTTTTTCACAAATAATTACGTCAATTTGTTCATACTTATGGAGCACCTACTATCATCAAATTTAAAAAAGGTCAGGCATTTGAACGCGTGGTTATGCCTGCCAAAATTTACGACTGCAGCTATGTCATATAAGAAAGTAAATAAAAAAGTTAATAACATGTATGTAAAACACAATATATGTATTTTCCCCCTAAATAGACAGCTACATTCATCAAACTGGTTAAGGATACCTACATAATTGGAAAAGAACAATATGTTTAATATTTTGACGTTTTGTCATATCTCTATAGATTATAACATATATTTTGTTTGAAACACATAATAACTCTAGATTCTGCAGATATAATTTCTAATTTTTAATACTAGAATCATTAAATATCGCCCATAAATGGACCTTGAGCATTTAAATGCGCGTCAAGTTTTATGAATCTGGATGTCCTGTAGGTAGGTATATACATATAAACCAAATGTGGAATGTTAAGGACGATGTGTTTTTGAGTAATTTCTTGCTAAGTAAAGTTTTAGGGCGTTTTTAGGGACGAATATACGAACGGGGATTTTATTGGATGGCGTAACATGGAATGATTCAAGTCGAAGTTTCAATGAAATTATTTTTGGGTGTGAAGTTTTCATTCAGTGGGGGCTTGAATATAAACGGTTTCCGTTTCTCAAAACTAATAGTGTGTTTTACTACTCAACAGAATATTTCAGTTGTTAAAAACCAAATAAATATAAGTCATTCATATCACAGTAGCACCGTCAGAAAACCTAGAACGCAAGCCAGTAAAATCAGAAAGTGGTCTCAAATACATTATTATTGGGTGTGGAGTCTGTATCATTTGGAGGTCAAGGAATACTATTTTAAATTCTAATGTTTTACACCTAGGTGGATAACGAAACTTAGTGGTATTAGACATCTTTACTGAGTAAATCAAATACGCATTTGCAATAAATGTAAAGAACTGAAGAGCATCTTTAGACACAAGAATAGTTTTGTATTGATAAAAACCATGTTCCTTCCCAAGCGAATGACTTGTAACTCGTTAATGGTTATTCCTTCCGTCTCCCACTTCGCTATCAGTGAGCCGTAACTCAAATACATACATTTACATGTTTCTGCTCTGGTTGTAAGACTTAGGCATGGTTAGATGGAACGCGGAACTACTTCAGGTGAACAGGTTTAAGTAAACATATTTACAAACGCGAAAGTGTACGGTCACACGGCAGTTGGTATAAAGTATGGACAACTCCAGAACCGATTGTCTACTGCCATTGAATGAATGTGTTGTGGATCCCACTTATTTGAACAAGTGTACCTCTGTTAGAGGGAATTACAGCCAGTATCAATTTTTAAACAATACAAAATTGATCGTTTTTGTTACAATCTTTAAAATATTACATGTACTTGTGCCAGGAGCATTCTCTATCTTGTGTTTTTTTTGCAAAGGATTGACTATATTCTCAACTTTCAACAGCCAATCATAGAATTATGTAGAAGAAATGTCGTTCTAAACTACTTTGACAACCTGTTTAGGTTGAATGAGAAATGGCCTCGAACGAAACTGTTCAGACTGTGCGTAACTGTATGCAAAAGTTCAGTGTCCCGTGTAACTGCGTCTTAAATATTACAGTCTAGCTTTGGCAAGTTGCAAAGGAAAATAGATGCGCGTGTTCAAACATAAAACTTTAAATTGCATAATTTTCATAACTTGATAATATTTAAGTAATAACATATTCACATGAAAATTTACATACACGAATTGCCGTATTTTTATGCACGTATGTTTAAAGAGTTAATAAGTTATTTCAATATGGAGCTCTATTGAGTAGATATTGTTTTAACAGAAGAGTAAATAAGTAACAAAATTAAAAATGAGTCATGAGAAGTGAACAAATCATTTTATTAAACAGAAACACAGAGGACACATTATTTAGGAAACCGGATCGAACCTTTAACCTTGAAGCTGAGTAGAATCAAAGTTAAAATTTTTTTTTTAAATAATTTAAATTTTGAAAAATTGGAAATTTCATCTGTACAGAAATATTACCGTTAAAAGTAGGTTCAAAATAATTTTTTATGTCTCAAAGACGTGTATATAAAAATAAAAATTGTCGTTTATTTACCTAATATGTCTGACACTTAAAATTGGCCAACAGTTTCTAATTTTCACATTAATGATTATTCTTAATCTTAACATATATGTTTATAACAAATTTTTAAAATGTAGGCAGTGATTAAATAATTAATGCATAGACAATCATCCTATTTGTCATAGAATATGAAAATATTTTAAAAATATTTTAAATATATTTGAAACCTAATGCTAGCATAGACACCGGATCTAGACGGGCAGTTGTTTCTGAACACTTTAATTTACGATAAAATCTAAAACCAAAGTATCTCCTACAATAATTTACATAAAGTTTTGTGCTAGCTGCAGCTAATTTTTTGACATGTTTTAAAAATATTAATGATCTACAAATGCCATTTGGTTTCAGAGTGGGATCTTGTGGGACTTTTAACTTATAGCTTTTATTAAAATGTCATCTTCAAAAGTGATATAGAAATCACGTCATCATTTATTATTTATTTGTTATTAATATAATTAATAATATTAATTAAGGGCAACGCATATGAAATGTACTTACGTTCTGGAGAATAATCCATTTTGCAGAATCCTAATCGGTTCACTTTTCACTTTTCTAAACGTGTTTGAACTTGAGGAATATTTTGGTGCGTCACACGCTAGCAAAGCGACACGCTCGACGCTTCGAAACAAACTGAATTCCTGAGCCAGGTATGGACCCTTACCCATCCCTAACGGTGTTAATACGTGCTAGAGGTACCACTACTACTATTCCAACAGTCAAATGTTCCTAGAAAGAACTTTTTTTTTTTTTTTCGACTTTTGGCCAGCTTTTCGGGATTTGGGATCAGTGTGCGACGTGACCAATGCTATCTGGTATTCGACCAGAGGTAAACCAAGGTCGAGGTCCCAAAGCTTTGCACAAGGGTGTTCAAGGGGGTGGGAAGGAAGTGGAGGAGATAAATCCCCCCTTATCCTTAAATATATTATCATACCACCAATAAATGAAAATAATTTGAAAGTAAACAGTGGTCCTAATGAATCTAACCATCTCCCCTCCTCATTAAACAGAAAGCTTACACTCCTGACTGTAATGAATTTTTTTTTAATTTAAAAGAAATATTTTACTATAATTACATATGTTTTGAATTTGTACTTTTATATGAAAATAAATTTATCACTACAAGATAGTGTTCGCATTATTACTGGGATCAGATTCTTAACCGGGCATATATGCTTTGTGTTGTCCCAGCAACTCCAATAGTTAAAGATATTTGGAAACCTTTCTCGAATAGCTTTACAATATTAACTGCTCACAATATAAGAACAATAAAACAATATAAAGTACAATTATTGAGTATTCAATTATTTATTTCATGATATGCTTGAAACATTATTTAAAGTATAAAATCATGAGATAATTTTCTTAAGAAATACTCAATATTATCTCGAAAAATTTATTTCATATATGAAAATATCTATATCCATGTTTTGCACAAATTTACAATATTTTTTTAGTATTATTACAAAATATTTCTGGGCAACAGGATTCAAAAAGAATCTTTTCTAAAAGTACCTTTTTTTCTGTGTATGATATTGGTAGTGTCCTGCTGTTAGAAGTCATTGCGGATTGAACTTTTCCACCAACCACGTCTAAGGAATATTCGTAGTTCACGGAAGAGTGAAGACTAAAGAAACAAAGCCGGTCAACGACCTTCTTCAGGGCGTGACTTTACAAAGCGACTTGACTTTGGGACCTTAAGGAATCAAGACCTTTTAGTTCGTGTCCCACTGAAGTTCTGAGACATTTTTCGCAGCCCACGTATGCTGACTAATTAAATTTAGGAATTTTTATCGTCGGCGTACAATTATTTCAATATCACATATTGTTTAAAATAAAATATCGGCATAAGAATTACCTGGTAATTTTTTTTTTCTTTCGAGAATGTGCATATATTTGTTACTAGTTATTTTCCGACGTAAGTTAGTAATAAAATTATATTGTTATATTCAAACAATAAATACGAAACAATTACTGTGCATGCATTTAATTTTTTCTGCGAATATTTTAATGTACTTTCAAATGCTTTTTTGCATAATACTTGATTTTATTTAAACCTTTTATCATGAAAATATTAATTTGATTGCAGAAATGGTGAAAAAATTATTTAAATTCTGAATGACTTTTACAATTTTAAGATTTTAAGTCCTTTGTTTTTAACTCGAACTGTCCTCACAATTAATTTTCAAACTATTTTAAAATATATGCTTTGCAGTATTAAGTATTTTAACTATTTTATTGTTGTTATTCGATAAATCTTAAAATTACCTATTAAATTGTTGGCGGAAAATTAAAGCTTTAAAACTTACAAATTATGAGTTTAATATATTCTGATTGTAATACTTCTAAATATTAAGCATTTGAAGCTCTGTTGCACCGGGTGCATTCACCTTCAGTAGATACAAGAGGACTCTGAAGATAGACTACAAACCCCTGGTAGTAGCAGCGTGCTTATATTCGCGGGGCTGGAAAACCAATGCAAAAAAAGGAGGGGGGGGGGGCTTATATCGGACAATTGTTGTGTTGTGAAAACAGACTCCAGTGAAGCCCTTGTCTCTGTGGTACGATGAAGCTTCTGCGAAATCCACCGCGATGAAGCTAATTCCGCAGCATTTAGCGCTGATAACCCGAGGTCGAAGCGTTGCTACGAGAAATCACGCCCGCCGTCACGTCCACGTCGCAGCGAGGCAACTCTGGGCCGTAGAGAAGGAATGGCAGTGGATAGGGAGCGTGGGGAAGGGATGTTCCATGGCTCGGGTACCAAGGGTGCTTTATTGCCCCTGGGTACAGACACACGGTGTGCAGAGCTTCAGGAGAAACAACGCCTTTTGAAAACTGCTTAAGATATCCGAGTGGTGTCTGTTTATGAAACGAAAAGTATTGAAGAATGCGCAGAGGTTGGATAGGTAGTTCTATTCCCGTATTTCGTTTTTCAACTGTATTTTTAAGAGAGTTAAAGGGGCTAAAACCTGTGTTTTCAAAATACTTTTTAGACATGAAACGCCAGGTAATGATTATTGAAAGCACCCAAGGGCCTTTAATTAAATCTTAATCTTAAATTCTCCGCCATATAATGTTGTGGTTAGCGCTTAGCTCTCATAGTTGTCCCATGCACGAAGAGAAGACTGCGCACCAGTGCGCAGCCTTACTTACAGTTAGAGGGATACAAAGCTAGAAGCTCCAGCGAGCTCCGCGCTTATCATTCTACACCTCTGACCAGGCAGGGCCTCTTAAGTTCACCCTGACGTGACGAGATAAAAATATATGAATAAGTGAATTCACAGAAAAACTTAAAAATGATATGAAATGCACTGATATGATGTAGATTTACGACCAGAGTAACGTTAACAGTCTTCAGATTTTTTTAAGATTGGGATTTTAATAGCTTTAGATTAAATAACAGGTAGGATGCCAGACAAAATGTCATATCCCGGAACCTTTGTTTCTATAGATGGCCCTGAAACCAGCACTTAAAATGTTGCTATTCTAAAAATAATCATAACTTTACATTATATCATTGACATACTTTTCATTACCGGCTTATGCTGTTCGTCATATTTAACAAAAAAAAATTCATTGAGATTTTCAGTTATCGCCAGTGATGTGTTAAAATATAATCTCGGTAAAAAGCAAATTCAACTTTTTCATATTGCAAATACATTTATAATACCAAACTCAGACACTAAATATAAAGTAAATTTCTTAAAAATAATTCTGACCGTGGTAAATATACGTAAATTGAGTTCTTAATTATATTTCTGAACGTGAATCACACGTAGTTTCCGCATCCGCCACTAGAATTTGCTGCCGGAGCAGCTACGTCGACTATCGAATTATTTCATAAGATGACCGAAATATTAAACTATATAATGAAACGGCTACGATAAAAGTGAAAAATATTTGAAAAAGCTACTAAACTCTTGCTTTGGACCTGATTTTCGATAGGTGTTTTATTAAAATCACTGCCCATCTTGTAATAATTGATTAAACAGTTAATACGTTACGCACACGTTAGATGACTAAAACGATAACATAAAATATTAAAGTGTAGTTATACTTTTATAATTTTAATTTTGGAATGTCAATGAGAATTAGTGGAAATTCTTTTTTTAATAAACGTAAATTTTTATTTTATATTAAGTAAGTATATATATATTATGCCTGACTAGAATTAAATAATCATTTAAATGGACTGAGCTTTGCATTTAATAAGATTAATTAAGAAGGAAAACAAGTAAATGTATTTATATCTAATTGAATAAAGTACAATTTCTATAATCCAGTAATATATTATCCAAAAAAAGAATGTTCTTCTAGTGACAAGATTCAACCATATATTTTGAGCCTACAAACCATGCACTATATCACTGCGCTACCAGGTATTATGAGAGTTTGTAAAAATAATCTGTATTATGATTGCAATGCAACTTTTCTTAGGTATTTTAAAACTTGGAATTACTGTTAGTATGACTATTTTAGGTTTACCAAATATATTTAAAGGTAGTTTCACTATCAAAAAGGTTCATTTGGCACACCAATACGTTTGATAAGACCCCTTATGTCTAATAAAGTGACAATATACGGGTTTATGTTGCTACACGTGGGTCCACCATCTCTGAGAGACATTTCCGTTCACCGACTTCCGTTACATTTCATGAAATTACTCCTACCAAATACAGTATACCAAGAGCTAAGATTTTTACACATCAAAAAATCCTCAGGAATAGATCACAAAGATATATACTTAAAACACTTGCAAAACAAGCTTATGTCAGCTGAAACCCTAATTCGCTGCATACTGTGACCAATAAAAGCAATAGAGAACAATCTCCGTCAAACGACGCTACAACCTGCTGAGGAGATATAAGTTATGAACATGAATATATTTAAAAAAAGTGTCAAAGAACATTTCACCCCTAAAAGTAGGTGGCTCCTGCAATTGGTTAGTTACTGTATAAAAGGATACAAGATAAACAATAAATTTAAATATTTATGCAAGTAGAAACAAATAATCAATTAATAAATAAGTTCGTAGTCTACCTAAACATGCAACATGCAACAAGATGCATGTATAGGCTAGAATGTGAACAAGGCAATACGTCATACTTTACTCAAATAAATTTAAGCAAATATAAACAATGCTACATTATACATTGAGGTAGACACGTATACGTTAAGTAGAACATAAGGTATTTAAGAATGTGCCGCGACGGAACCGATCACGGGTTGAGTAGCGACGTAAAAAAAAACCAAGAAACAAGCAAACCACTTTTTGAGCGTGGCAGACCAAAATGAATTTAAATATGGAGAGTTACGAAACAAGTTACATGCTAAACCACTTAACAAAGTCAAACAAACGTACAACTCCAATAAACTAACTTTAAAAAAAAATTTAACCGACTTACAAAAAAAATTCCTACACTAAAAAGCGAAAAATAAAAAAATAGAGTTTTAATCCAAAATACAACAATGCACGTAAAACTTTAAATTTATTTTTGCCTTGTTTAGTTTAGTACACAGTATTATAATTACTTATTAATCTATCTACATTTAAGATTTATTTATGCAATCAAAACGTGACAATTCTTGTCCAAACCTTATACCTATAATTTGAATAAAATATCATTATTGGTATGTGCTACATACTGATTGGTTTGAAGTCGGTGCCAAGCCAAATAGGTAGTAGGTAGATGGACTAATGTGAGCGTAAGCGTGTATGGTGGTCTTGTAAGCAAAGCAACCCAAGCGGACAGAAACGAGCGGGCAGACTTCATTGACGGTAGTCTCGAATTATTGAATTTTATATGCGTTATCACATAGTTGATAGATTTTAATAATATGACTGTTGAACATTTATAGGATGATCTTTAATCAATTACAAAATATTTAGGTATTCCACTATATTTGTATTCCGGTATAAATTTAAGCTGTTTATATCTTTAATTTTTATTTTGTTTCTGGTTTGGCACACGCACGGAGAGACCTGCAATGTGGCGGGAGCGAACTTAGTCTATCTACCTACTACCTATTTGGCTTGGCACCGACATCAAACCAATCAGTAGGTAGCACATAACAATAATGATATTTTATTCAAATTAAAAATATAAGGTTTAGACAAGAATTGTCACATTTTAATTGTATAAATAAATCATAAATGTAGATAGATTGTTTAATAAGTACTTATAATACTGTATACTAAACGAAATAAGACCAAAAAAATTAAAAGTATTACGTGCATTGTTGTATTTTGGATTAAAACTATATTTTTTATTTTTCTCTTTTTAGTGTAGGGATTTTTTTTGAAGTCATTAGAATTTTTTTTTAAAAGTTGGTTTATTTTTCCATTTTTAGTGTGATATGGGTAGGTAAGTAATATATAGGTTAGTTAAGTATCTACATATAACAATTAAATTGTCCCAAAGTTAGCTTCATGGGCAGGCCTACTATAGTGTCTTTGACGGGTGTTGCGGCACGGCAAATTTCTGGTAGAACAATAAACTCAGTTTTTTCTCTTTAATAGAAAAGGGCACTACCATCACTTATCGTAAAATGATTGGACAGCCTTTGGAACGGGAAAGACATAAGTGGCGTTACATCAAATATTTAGTCGTGGATGAAATATCTATGGCATCCTACGGAAATTTGTCAATAATCCATTTACGGCTGCAGGAGTTCAAAAATAATAATTTATTTTTTGGATGTTTCCATGTATTTTTATTTGGAAATATTATGCAGTTACCGCCAGGTAAAGGTCATTGATGCTTCGAACAACCTTCCTGGTTAAATGAAGAAATTCATTTATGGCAACAGTTCTCCTTCTGCAAACTCACAATCAATGTGCGTCAAATAGCGTTGTGGAATTTGTTGATTTATTAAATAATTTGCTGTTTGGAGACCTTACAATCTCACAGTTGCAACTTTTGTGTGAAAGACGGCGAGTTGAACAGGTTGATGATTTCGCAGATGGCGTTGCAGTTAGAATTAACGATCAGATTGGTGAATGACTATAACTCTAAAATGACGGATCAATTACATCAGTCAAGTCGCGTTTATACCTTTCACGCTACCGATGAGTGGAGAGAGGCCGCAACCTACGGAAAAAGACTACCATCTACTGTAATTCCTCCTGATGAAAATAACTGTGGTGGTTTGTTGCACGTGCTTAAAGTGGACATAGGTTCGAGAATAATGTTAAGGCGTAACATATCAGTTACTGAAGGTCTCTTCAACGATGGTTTGGGAGTCATACGCAAATTTAGGTGGCCTGCTCTTCGTCGTGATCAATTAGAAGCAGGTAAATTGCCTGGTGCAGTTTGTATCAAATTTTATGATGAGACTATTGGCCCTTAAGTGAAAGACAGGGACGGCTTAATTGAAATAGCCCCTGTATCAGCAACATTTCAAGCAAAAAAGGCTATGGGGATGTCGAAAGAAGAATGATGCCATTAATCCTAATTTGGGCTGTAACAGTGCATAAGCTTCAGGGTACTACTTTAAATAAAGCCGTCATTTACTTAGAAAAAAAACTTTGCCAAAGGTCAAGTGTATGTTGTCCTTAGTCGATTGAAAAAATTAGAAGGTGAGCCAAATAAATTACTTAACAGACCACCTGATGAAAAATCATTACGAGAAATTGGAAGATTAAGACAATTAATAAGTAATTGTAATACTGTTTACTAAACGAAATAAGACAAAAATAAATAAAAAGTATTACGTGCATTGTTGTCTTTTGGATTAAATCTGTATTTTGTTGTTTATGACTTTTTAGTGAAGTGATTCTGTGTTTTGTTTGTTGTGTTACACGTCAACGTATATCCAAGAACTGCTAAGTAGTTTCTTTCGACATATTGCAGTTTTTTCTCTTAACTCATAACAGTTACGAAATGCTGTGGCTGCCATCGTCATCTCAGCAGCATGGAGATATGACTACTAGGCTTAAACTTCTGAATCATTAATATATCTCATTTGATTTAAGAGAGTTCAACAAAAACACAGTGTACATTCCTATAAAATTTCAGGATTTCCCTCGATTTACATGCGATCCCCGCTTCAGATAATGACTTGATGACAATGGGACCAATCTTTCAAACAAAAAAATAGAATTTCGAAAATTGAACCACAATTGACGGATAATTCGGTGAACACACATAAAAAAAATACATACCGTCGAACATAACCTCCTCCATCTTGAAGTCTGTTAAAGAAATATACTTACACGCCCATGACCGAGTCTGACACCGACACTAAGTATCTACTCAAGAGAACTAAACGAACAAGAAGGATTTTAAAACTGACATGGCTTTACATAAACAAGATAATGTATTTCTACGCGAAAGAAGATCTACGGGTGAAGGGGTGGGTAAAAGACACTATCATATGAAAAGAGGGGAGTGGGCAGCAAGGGTAAGAGACTAGCAAGAGGTGAAGTGGGAGGAGAGGTGACACTCAGAGCTAAATGACGGAGGAAATCGAAGATAGCCGAAGCACGGAAAATACGTAACAAATGCAGTTCACTGCAAATTGAATTCTCCTAATTGCAAAAATCAAACCCATAAAATTAAAAAAAAAACTTTAAAATTTTACCAACATATTTGTTTTTTATTGAAGAATATAAATATTCCGTTCATAGGGTTCTATAAATATTTGACATCGGACATTTATATTATTAACGAAAATGAGAATGTTTTAATATTGAAATTAATTACGTTTATTTTTATTGAAAATTTAATTATATATAAAATATTAATGCAATTAAATCAAATAAAGGTTACAATAAACATAATTGCATTCTTGGTTTGTTTGAATAAACATGGCACTTGACGCAATTCGGGAAGGCTTTGTTTTAAGACATAATAATGTTTTTTTCATGACCAGAGCACACATACTAAACAGTTTGGGTGATTTCAAAGAAATACTACATATTGTAGCCGTTACCATGGAGAGATTTCCGGTAAAATGACATAGTTTATAGTTTCATGGTCCATGCACCCCAAAACCATTGTCAAATCAAATGTTTATATATAATTATATATATATATCAAAATTATGCGGACATGATAACTGCCGTTATATTTTACAAATCAGTTTGGAAGTGATTTGTGATAAACAAAATATACTAGTGGAAAATCTTGGTCGAGTTCGTAAATGGGCAATATCGGATCAAAAGGGTAGAAATGGGAAGGGGTTTTTGAAAAGCAGAAAAATCGGTGTAACTCCCATAATAGGGAAAATATCACATCAGTTAGAACATATTATAACTCTTAGGAGTAATACTAAATTCTGTTGTCAAAATAAATAAATTTTTGATATGTCTGACCATAACAGCAAGTTGTTGAAAAAACATGGGGTGGAAATAATAAAATTAATTAAACTTCCCTACCTCGTAATATATCGAATTAATGTTGTATTTGTTTAACTTTTTAAAAAATTTTTTAAATTTTTGTCCTAAGTAAAGTAAATTTTATGTAACAAACCATTACTTCAAGGGGTGTAAATAACAAGGCTAGAAAAAAAATTACTTATTAATATTTATACTATAAAATCCCTTTTAGTTTATTGTAAAACTCCTAAACTTTATCTAAAACCTTTGGTTGAAATAACTTTTGATGAAATGAACTATTACCGCAAAAACATGTATTGAATTTTGAAATAAACTTTTAATTTAAAAAATAAAAAAACCGTTTTTATCGTTGACTATACTCCAAAAAAATGTTTTAATTTTTTTTATTCAATAGACAAAAATGCACCACAAATCTGTACAACTAAAAGCGTGGGATTCTCTCTTCTTTCATTTTCGTAATGACAGTATAGCCTACTAAAATTTTCGTAATGACTATGTTAAACAATTATTGATTGAAATTTTAAGGCTAATTATATCCAGAACCCTATTACGTATTTTAAGCTCATTATTGTTATAAAGTATATACAGTCATTTTCGTAATGACTATTTCCTAAAATTTTAGTATTGACTATGTACTTAAAATTAGTGATACAAAATCTGTTACAAATCATGTTTTTATTACTGATATAAAACTTAAGACATGCTATATCGTACACCGAGCTTTTAGTCATACAGTGTTGTGGTGCATTATTTGGCAGTTTAGACACATACTTAAAATTATTTCTTTTTAATTTTTAGTTTATTCAAAATTTAAAGCTTATATTTATAATTTTTTTAAACTATACGTTTATTTAATTCTTGTTAATATCAAAATAATTTTATTCTGATAAAGATGTGTTTTCACTAACAAAGCATAATAATTCTTATTGATGTCAGATATAAACAAGCCCTATGGTCAGACATACAAACTGTGTCATTTCTCTATGTTCACCAAGCCATAGCCTTGAAGCTATTACATTTTGCTATTAGTATAAGGAACTAGCTGTCCCTCGCCCGCTTCGCGTGGCATAAAATACATGCCAAGCAAGAGAAATATTAAATTTTGTTACTCTTGTGCTGTTACATGACTATTCCACGCACAGAATGTGAATTGTTATTATTTTAATAACATTTTATTATATTTTTTTTTGTTATTTGGTTATTTTTCCCGTGTTAAATGCTCTGTATTTGTATTTGGACGTATCTACGTGTGCTACACTCTATTACGCAGCCCGAGCTGACATTTGAGCAACAATTGGCAAGACCCCTCTAGGGCACAATTGACTTTAACGGCAAAATAAACTTTTTCCACGTATTTTATATAACAGCGTATTCATTGTTGAAAAATGACATTTTAAATTTGTGACATTTTGATATTTTCAGACGTTTTGTTGGAAGTCAGTATTTGTTTTAAAGTGTAAATTTCCGTTAACGGTGTTTTTGCTCCGGCCAATGGGAAGCCAAGTTAGTTACAAAAGTTAACAGTTTTAGAGCTTAATTGTTAAGAGAAAGTTATGTAATTGTGGCGGCGTTGTTTAAATTGCCAGGGTTTCAATCCCGTGTGTGTGTGTGTGTATATATATATATATATATATATATATATATATATATATATATATATATATATATATATGGCAATCCTCGAAGCTAAATTAGATCATCATGTTTAAATCGTATCAATAAATATATGTTATTAATACGGGGCACATCAGCACAGATGTGTTATTAGGAGTGAATCATGACGTGAGTAAGAACTGACTCATATTCTCCGTCGTAAAACGACCGTTTCCTGAACCAAAGGTCATACTATCCTGTTGTCTACGAATAAAAACACTAATTATTTTAAGAACTAAGTAAAGACATCCAAATATAAACCTTATAATTCAATTAATATCTATATACACGTCACAGTTCCTACCCAGAGGTAAAATGAGAGTTGAATCTCATATTGTTCTACCTACCCAACATACTGAACTAAGCCGAGGTAAATTTTTCCTAAATTAAACGTTAATAATAATAAATTATATTTTATCTACTTTTCTTCGATTTAAGAGTGGGAACAACGGAAATAATAAACTGAACTAATGAACTTTTGTTTGAGACTCATGTGTGCAACGTATTTCCTGCTTGTTGTAAAGACATAATTATATACCACTTGCCAAACAATAATTCAAATATACATTAATTTTATTAAAGACTATCTGTTAATCGAATTTTATTTTATTATTATTTAATATTGTGTATGATCAGAAATCCTCATTTTCCTTGTTTTTCTCTCCACCTAAACATTGAATCTGAAGTATTATTTTCTCTTATGTATTTTGTTTCACCTGTTTTTCTTTAACAACAAGGTAAATATATATGTAGGAGTGGCGCCCAGTATAAACAGCCAATTTAACAAGTACTAACACATAGTTGTAGTGTCACCTCAACTGCTTAGTTATAGAGCTATACACCTACATATATATATATATATATATATATATATATATATATATATATTCCATATTATATTCGGAAATATTTCCTGAGCAGAGGAAGAGAAATTGCACAGAAATGTGTCGCCTCAAAGTGGGGCCAGGAGAAAACACACACTCTCTTTACCAAACAGCTAATGTAAGCTCACGTAAGTTAATTTCTTCAACTCAGTCGTGAAGTATACTTTTGCTTCATGGAATGCACATTAGTCAGTGCTGCCTTATAATTTCACATCATTTTTTTGAAATTTTAAAATATGTTTTTAATTTCTGATAATACTTCTGATGGCTCAGATGTTATAGCGAAAATAGACAATTATTTATAAATCTAAAACTACGAACGTTTTGGCATACTTCTAGCATTTCCTATTTTGTCACAATTGTAATTTTTATACTGTTATTATTCTTACAGTTTGAAAAAAATAATTGATTACTAATTTTGTATGCAACAAATTTAAATTAAATTTCAAAAAAATACATTGCTCATAGCTTTAACTTTATAATAAACCTGAAAATTATTAAAATATATCAGTTAATATAGCTATCCTGTTTCAGTTGATAAATGAATCCAAATAATTAACACTAAAATAAATTGAAAACTTGATAAATATTTTTTTAACACTATAAATAAATTATTTTATGGATAGACTATTGAAAATAAATAACTGAATTAAAAACCACTTTACCTCTAGGTCTAAAAATATTTTGGAATATGAATATTTATTGATTGTATTACTGTTTATTTTCTAATTCAGTAGATTTAATTAAAATAAATAATTATTAACATAGTAAAAAATAGAAAATTAAAAACTTAAAACTTCTTTATATACAACGTTCTTTGTTTATGCCATTGGCTGAAGAATAACCAAGCTGTCAGGTGAACTTACTCCTGAGCATGCCACGTATGGTTGACCATGAGAGAAAAAGTCATTTCTTAAGTCAATACCAGCCATCTTTAAACTTTGCCCTTGTGCCTTATTAATCATCATGGCATAACAAACTTTAACAGGAAATTGCAGACGTTTAAATTCGACATGGTAATCTGATGGAATTAGAGGAATTCTTTGAATGAATACAGTTTATCCGTCATTCTGATATTAATGGTTTAGTAATATCACTATTTATGGTTTCAAATAATGAACTAAAGCGTCATTATGACCATTATTTTTTTTACAGTAAACCTGTCTTTTAATTCTATCTAATTATTCGCCAAACGTAGCCCTGAGACAGCTATCTTGATATACTGAAACGTAAATTATATTTTTTTTTGCTTTGCTAAGTATTATAATAAAATTTAATTAAAAATAGTTTAAAAAATTAAATTATAATCATAACCATAAATTAAATTTGATTAAATGTATAGATTATCAATAATTTAACAAATCAAAATTTAAAAAATTATGTTAAATAAACTTTAAATAATAATGAACGGATGTTTCTAAATTTAATTAAGAATCTAGTAATTACTGCTAAATGGAGATGGAATGAATATTTCAATTATTACTTCATAAGTTGAATTATTTAAAACTATGTTGATAAATTAATTCGGAAAATAGTAGAGTATATTTGAATTATACACTTTTAAACGGTAAAACCAATTGGATAAAAACTCACCAAAACGGCAAGAATATGAAGAATAACTTTCTATTGATTGAGTTCACTTAGTTTAATTTCACTCACTTTAAATATTAATAAAATCACTTTTTAATTGAGTAACACTTAACTAAATTATCAACAACTACTACATTAATTAACATTTTACTCAACTAAAATAGTCACAAAAAGGAAGAAAATAATAACAACAATTATATATTAATAATTAATCTCACTTATTTAAGCTAACTTAAATCCGGTCATCTTGATTTAATTAAATCAATCCGTTCTGTTTTCGAAAATATTTATTCTGACAGCTGTCTGGTTATATTTATATTTTGACACAATAAAGAAGTATTAAAATGAATGTCATTTGTTTTTATATATACAATGAAGTTATATAATAACTAGCGTAATTTTTAAAAATAAATAACCTATATCAATTTAATATCTGATACAAAAATTAATTACAAAATTAATATAATTTACAATTATATTTACATAAATTAATTAATCAATATTATTTACAAAATAATTAACTAATCTAAATAAAAATTAAATTAAAGTTAAATAAAATAACCAAACATAAACAAACTATTTAAAAAAGGTTTTTGGCCAAAATTTGCTAAAAAAAAATGGATTTAAATAATTTGATTTTAGAGCAATTAATAAAAAATAGAGATAGCGCTTGTCACGTAGTCACAGAGCTACAGTCATCACCGAGGCGATGTTTTTGTTTAGAAAGATAAACACACTCGTGAGCAAAATAATAGTGTTCTTACTGTAGACTTAATAAGTTTTTTAATGATTTTTCAATGTGTTAATATTATTTTGGCGATTTAGCTTCATGGGCAGGCCTACTAAAGTGGTGTCTTTGACGGGTGTTGCGGCACGGCAAATTTCTGGTAGAACCCTACACTCAGCTTTTTCTCTTCCAGTAGAAAAGGGCACTACCATGACTTATCGTAAAATGATTGGACAGCCTTTGGAACGGAAAAGACATAAGTGGCGTTACATCAAATATTTAGTCGTGGATGAAATATCTATGGCATCCTACGGAAATTTGTCAATAATCCATTTACGGCTGCAGGAGTTCAAAAATAATAATTTATTTTTTGGATGTTTCCATGTATTTTTATTTGGAAATATTATGCAGTTACCGCCAGGTAAAGGTCATTGATGCTTCGAACAACCTTCCTGGTTAAATGAAGAAATTCATTTATGGCAACAGTTCTCCTTCTGCAAACTCACAATCAATGTGCGTCAAATAGCGTTGTGGAATTTGTTGATTTATTAAATAATTTGCTGTTTGGAGACCTTACAATCTCACAGTTGCAACTTTTGTGTGAAAGACGGCGAGTTGAACAGGTTGATGATTTCGCAGATGGCGAATAATTATTTAATTACTGTCCGTAAATTTACGAAGATAGCTGCAAACCGGTAGGAGCTATAGATTATAATTTTTTTTTTTAATTTTGAACGCCCCTGCACTGCCCGTTGTGGGCGAAATTTCACAAAATTCGTTCTTGGTAAATTTTAACATGCCAAAAAGAATATTCTGGCCAGGTTTTATATCTATAAAACCTATAGTTTGAAAATGTGATTTTTTTTAAATTAACACCCTCGAAAACCCCCTTGCGGGTGGAATTTCGTAAAATCCGTTCTGAGCTGACGTCTACTCGGCGAAAGGAATATTCCTACCAAATTTCAAGTCTCTTGGCCTTATGGTTCCAGAGATATCGTAATGAGTTTGTACATAGGTGGAAATCTCTTTATATATATATATATATATATATATATATATATATATATATATATATATATATAGTACTGCAACTATGTATATTTCCAGCCCATATTAAGCTAATAATTTATTTTAATTTATATTTCTTCGTTCCATGTATATATTTTATTATTTGAAAACTCTTTGGATTTAATATGTATATTTTGAGACTAGCAATAGCAAGGACCCCTCTAGGAGCAATTGAAATGTAAACGGTAAATTGATAATTTGACACCGTGTATATTAATGTAAAATATTATTACTACTTGTTTTTATTTTAAATTTAAAGTGATATTTTGTGTTCCGCGCTATTGATGTGTTCTATTTAAAATAATGCAACTATCATTAGTTTTCGGCCAATCAGGAGCCGTATTTTAAATGTGGCACGAATTGTCAAACTTACTTAAATTAGGAATGTTTTTAAGAAGAATGTAATGGCCTATTAATGAATAGACACGTACATGACGTCGTCGGAAATTTATCCTGAAGAATAGCTAATTAGAAGTAGGCATACGCACCAAAGGGTGAAATAAACGGATTGTTAAAGTGTCAGTAAATATTAATATGGCTTTATCCAAAAGGATAAATATTCTAGGAGTGTATATCTACGTGTGTAAGAAATGACTGTGTCTGTTACTCCATTTCGTTAGTACGAAACACGTATCACATCCATACTTAGTTATTTTACGGCCTAACTTCAAAAAATACATTGAAAAACTGAAATATTGTAACATTAACTATGTGAATTTAATTTGGAATTCAATTTAACACACAATCTTAATTACCCAGTGGTCTGGGAGAGAGAGCATTAATGCTCTTACGACTTAAATTATTTTTCATCTAGCCGAGGTAAAACTTATGTAAATCATAATTATATACTGAATCTGAGTAGTATAAGTTTTCGAAACCGAACAAAAGAGACATTTGATTATTTAATAAATGTGCGAATCGTCAGTCCAGACATTTTTGTCATCTATATGTGTTCTGCAGTGCCAAAAATTGTTAGAATTTTGAAAAAATAGATATTTTTATTTTTTGATATAAACCTGAGATATTTTGAATTTCATTAATAAATAATTAAAATTACCATAGTGTTTTTATAACATTATAATATACCTATTATCAACGGTTCACCTACCTATAAATATATGTGTATATCTATCTATGTGTCAATACAAGTAAATAGAAATAGCAGTTAAGCTTGTAACTGCACAATATAAACTGACTAACAACTGAGAGACCTAGTAGGTAGGACACATATTAAACTGACTTACCAAAGTGGGGCCTAGAAGGAGCTACCTCTACTATATATATATATATATATATATATATATATATATATATATATATATATACATACTAAAGTACCCGGCGTTGCCCGGGCTGAACACAGGATGATACATGGTTCGCGAGTTAAAGCAAAGTGGATAGCGCGTTATATGACAGTGTGGTGGACATAGAGAAATGATACAAGATTGCTGTTTGTATGTGTATGACCTATGAAAGAAAAATAATATAAACATATTTATGTCTATGGCCTATTATTTTCTGTTTACCCATGTCGATCGTATGAATGGTTTAGAATTTTATGCGTTGCAGCGCCTTCTAGTGGCGAGTTATAGCAAAATAGATATCGTGAACATTTTCTCCGTGTTAAAATATCTATATTTACTGATTTTTATTGAGGTTGGTGTATATAAATATATGAATTATCTTGGGGGTCAAAACCACAAAATTTCAAAAATTTTAAAAGTTGATTCTCTTTCGATTTGGAGTGTTTATAAACCATTCGGGTTCCTCAACATCGCACTCTGCCCCTTCATGGGAGATGTCATTTGCCCCTTATTTTTTGAATGTCGGGACAATTAAAATACGTTAAACATGACTAACATAACTACCTTGTTGTTAGCTAATGCCCGGCATGCGTTGAAATGCCTCATTCATTCTATATGTTCAGTCAGTTCGTCGAGAAAGTATTGAACCAACCGAATATTTTCTTATATTGTTTTTAAATGTAAAACCAAATTTTATTAAAGTATTGAATCTAATGAAATAATTCAGATTTTGATAATCATTTGTTGGTGTTTTTGATGCATTTATTGAAACGCTTGGTGATTAATCTAAAATAGGAAACAAATACTTGATTTATAAGCCTCGGTGAAACGTTTTGTGATGTGTGATGCAGTTGAAAAATAATTTACCTTAAAAGTTGGGTTGAAACCTCGTTCTTCGATAGAGGTTCTTGGCCAGAAAGCAATGATGCCAGTGGCTCTGGCGGTAATTTTTACCTTTCCGCTCGCACAACAAAATCCTGGTGGTTCATGTGGAAATCTCAAAGCATTGCAATGTTGACAAACAGTGCTCATTGTTCCGAAATTGACCGATACATCCGCGGCGTAATTGACTGTTGAATCTCATATAAATGCCAAACGTTTATGTCGTAATGTCACACTTGGCAGTCTGTTTTGTCACCGTCCAAATTAGGCTTGAACTGAGCGAGTTGAACTCGACTGTATTCGCTGTTCTGGAGTCACGATGGATCGTGCTTGAGAAATTTTTATTTAATTTTCTTTCAAACGGTGTCTACGCTATTAGTCCGTCTCATTTACTCGACGATCATGTAGTTGGCTTGCGTTGTGCGTACGCCTCACTGGTGCCTTTAATATCAATAAACTACCTACTGAAATTATTGAATGTTAATTTTTATAATTTTAACCGTTAAGTATGCTATGCTATGAAATATGTTACGGTTATGAATGCACCAAAGATATGATAACCACTCATAAAATACTGAAATATTCAACGTGGTATTTGATGAATTTTAATGTTATGTTATTAAAACATGTTACGGTTTTGAATGCACCAAATATATGATAACTCCTGATAAAACACTGACATAGGTATTTAATGCGGAATTTTTGATATGAAAACCTGTGACGGCAGAACTCACGAACTGAACGAAATTTTCAGAATTTTCTGGTGAATTTGTCAAACAAACAAAGAATTGTGGTTATGTTTTTTACAAAACTTATTCAATTTCTTTAACAATAGAATATTTATGTCAACATTAGCAATCTAAATTTTTAACCCGTATAGTAACCTACATATTAATTTTATTATTCATTATAACCCGAACTACAATTAATATATATTTTCTTTCATTATAACACCCCCGCAATCCCCTTTGTGGGTGAAATTTCTTAAAATTCGTTCTCATTTGAACTCAAGATGACAAAAATAATAATTTCGCCAAATTTCAAACTTGTAGGAGCTAGAGATTAAAATAATAATTTTTATTTTTTTTTATTTTGACCTCCTCCGCACTGTCCTTTGTGGGTGGAATTTTGTAAAATCCGTTCTTAGCTGACTTCTATTCGGCGAAAGGAATATTCCTACCAAATTTCAAGTCTATAGGCCTTATGGTTCCAGAGATATCGTGATTAAATATATTGACTGTCTTCGTCACAATTTTTGATTACAATTGCCATTACCTCTTTCGTAATTTATTGTTTACTACAGCACATTAGTACTACATCACTACTACAGATATGCAGACATTAATAAATTAATAAAAATTAAAACAACAGTGGTTTTAGCTTATCAGTTAAAATTTATTCTAAAGTAAAATAACAAACGTAAATTGATTTAAAAACCTAATTTTAAAGGAAGACTGATCTAAACGTGTGTGTTCTTGTTAAAATAAAGCTATTTACCATATTTCAAGTATATGCATACTGGCTTGAAACTCGGCAGGGATGTTCTTTATATTTCATACACAATAACTGAGCACAGGGTTTTCCTAAAATCAGCCTCCAAGACGGGTTACGGGGGCGTTAAAAGATTCGGTGGTATTAACCCCTCCCCCGGCACATTTCCCGCCATAACACGACCAAGTGGAGCAGAAACATTCCAAATCAAAAAAAGGTACACTTCAAAAGTTTTTGAAATTTAGGGTTACTAACCCCTACCCTCTCCGAGGAGGAGAAGTTTGAACCCTGGGCACATTTCCCATCATAACCAGACCTTTCAGTTCAGAAAAACTTAAAATCTAAAAAGCATTGATTTGTAATATTTTCGAAATTTGGAATCTTTAAACCCCTCCCCCCCATGATCACAGGCGATCCCGGGGCCCATTCCCACCTTGTCCTCACTTCATGGATACACAAAAGGCATGGTTATTATCCTAATCTCGAAATTAGTAGTTTTTTGACCCTCTGAGCCACCTACTCCCCCTTAACTATAAGGTCTAAGTTATCAAAATAATGTATAATCAGGGGTTCTTTACATGTATGCCAAATATAAACACTTTAGGACGTGGAAAAAAGGAAAAAAATTGATTTGAAAGATTTTAATTCATAGTCTATGCATACATACATGTGAAGCGTGGTAAATAATTAAAAGTTCATTAGTAAAATATTTGTCGGAATTTATGTTTAACCATCTTAATATTACCTTTTAACTTCGGCCAAAATTAATTTTTATACGACAATATATATTAGTTTATGATATGAAAAATAGTGTTTGAAGGTCAAAAATAATTGCATGACTACCTTAACAGGCATAATATGAAATTTGTTTGGACATTCAATGCTGGATGCATTGATTTAAAATCATTCCGAATACTTTCGATTCATGGAATATGAGAAAATGTTTGATATGTTTTTTTTTTAATATTGACGAACATATAGGATTTTATGTACATTAAGCTCCAGGAGGTTATAAAAGTTTCCAAAACATTTCCACAAGAAATAGGTACTTCGAGATCTCGCTATGCCTGTAGGCTGTGCCGAAAGAGATTTTCTTCATTAATGAAGCTACAAGTGATCATTTCTGAATTATTTTTATGAATCAAATGTATCAATTTTCTTAAAAATAATTTGATATTTAGCACAATTTATAATAAAACCCATCTGTATTTACTTTTCTGAAATATAGCTTTGGTTAAGCTCTAGAATGAAATGTGAAAGTGTCTTAAAAACTTAGAAGCGCAACCTTAAACGGTCATTCTTTTTCTAATCGTGCTGAATTAAATAAACTATCAATAATTTAAAATATACAAAACGGTTGTTGTAAGTGTGAAAAACAATTTTTTATATTGTTTGAATGTCATTAACTTCAAATTTGACGCTCTAACTATGCTCTAAGTTAGATGAGCGAAATACTCGTAAGAACCTACTTCTAAGACTGAAAGAAAAAACACCTGAAAATATAAAAAAACCGCTTGATAAAAAGTTGTTCTCACGGTTTGCAATAAAGCAGCCAGAATGTTTCTATCAGTTTTTCAATCACACTCTTCATGTTATAATTTCTTTTCTAGTGTGTTTTAAGAGACGGGAGATTGGAACGCTAAAGCAAAGAGTTTACTTTGCGCGGCTATAGGTACACGCCTGGGATTAAGGCGAGAGTGGCACTGGGAGAGGATTAGAGCGACCGCGAGAAGAACCAGGAGGCATGGGAGGAGGAAGTATAGAAGCGAGTGTGTGCGGTTCGCATACATAAAATAAACGCAAGAAAACATCTCCGTCCTACTTTAAGGAAGATCACAAAAAATGTTCCCTGCAGCAGCATTAGTACAAGAAAAATATCGTAAAATTAATTCATCGGTTTTTTAATTAGCAAAAAATACCACTTTATATTTGACCATAAGAAACTGTTGCATTACATTTAACTTAAACATAAATTATTTCTATAAAATTTGTGTTCAGCACAGAAAAGTCTGCAAATCTTTTCACAGATGTATTCTTTACAAGATGTATAAGTAAATTATTTACATAAAACAAATCTAATGTCAGTTATATATTTTACTCATTTAACATAATTAATTTACCTCTTTAAAAAATTGGTTGTCTGTAAAGTTGGTTTACAGACGATAGTTTAACGTGACAACGTTATAACAAAACATTGATGAAACGATTGCATACTTTTATTAATAAAATTGAATCATTTTTATAGAATTATAACTCTTTTGTATGGATACAAAGAAGAAGTGAAATGAAATCTACAATTTAATTGATAAATTTACTTTTATTTACACTCATTAATTCAAATATGTTTATTACTTTAACGAAGAGATTATTTTAACTATAACTTTTATACATGTTTGCTATTTAACTTCAAGATCGTCGAGAATGCTTTACGCTTTTTTGCAATTACACATTTAACGACGAAGTTTGTTCGTCGTGAAATTAAACGTTGAATTTAAGAAAAATGCCATTGCAGTTAATCAAATAAGTATTAGTAAGTTTAAGAAGAATTTCGGCTTAAATCCCCAACCCAGACGCTCGTGGTGCGCTGGGGCCGAGATTAAAATTCGTCGAGAATATTTTACGTTTTTATGTCTTCCAGTGCTCAAAATGATATGCAATTGTGGCCTCGGGGACGAAATTTTATTTATAATTCATAAATAATAACGCCCCTCGAGATAAACAAACGAAAATATGTATTTACGAGTGCCTGGTAGCCGCGGAAGGGGATATATTGCGCGATTCGTTCGGTTCGCGTCCGTCACCGTACATGGCAGCACTGTAGGGGAATAATATTATTTCGTTTTTATTATACGATTTTATAGCAAATACGCATCGCAAATACAACCAAACGATTTTATAATGTGTTACAATATTTTTTAAATATTGTGCAAAAGATTCCGGGTGTAATTTGAATTATAATGTGAAACTGTAAAACACCATTGTTCGTACAAAACCGTATTTGAAAATTCAACATTACTTTTAAATAACCGATTGTGCTGAAAATCGGTGGACGATCCTTAAATTACATAATATTAATAATTCAAAAGACGAAAACATGATTGAAAAGTCAAATCGATGGTTGTTCCAATCGAGTGGAAGAGAGATGCGGCGCAAGCGTACAATTAGTGTAACGGGACACATCGTAGTGGGACAATGTGCGTTACGGGACACTTTTTCGTGCGTGCAGCCGGCGTTCATCGATTTATTAGACGTTGTAACGTCAAAAAATATTTTCAAAAATATTTATTTTTATCTTTCGATACTAAACCAAATCTGTGCTACTGTTAAGAATTTAATTCATACACTTCATTCTTTGAAAGTCATTGCAATTTTTTGTTGTAAAAGGCGTAAGTATTTGTTCGTTTTTCTATAATCACTTGAACTAAATAGAAACGAAAAGAAAACGCTTGATTCATAAATTCTGGCAAGGCATCCTATTTAAAAAAAAAAAATTGTAGTTTTATTTTAGACATAGCTTATATTGAAAAAGTATTTTGGTCGATTATGATAACATTTTCGCCTTCAGTTGATCTTAGGGGCAATGGCATTTTTATATTTACATTTATGTAGCATGTAAATAGTCCGAAAACTACTCATTTCTTACTCTTGTCAGTAAATTATTGAATTTTACCAAACTCGCATATGTTTGCATAGTTTTAAAATTACTTATTTGTTCAATAACAGCTTGTTGAAGTGTTTTATAAATAAACCACTTATGTTTGCCAAATATCAATGTTTAGCTGTTTATTTTATAATATTATTTGTTTTTCAAAAAAGTACTATTTTTAGCCATTAAAAATTATTTTTGACTGAAAGCCCTTAATTGGCTTCAGTCCAAAAATTTTTTTGTTAGCGATGGGGGATTATATATATAATTTGTGCTTTCAAGAAAAATTACTTGGCAGGAATAACTTTATCTCATTACTCAGTAATCATTACTCAGTCTCATCAGAGCAATGGACACCTGAAGCCACGCTCCAGGAATATTTCAGATGAGACGTGGATCCGTGAGTCCTCCAGGTACTGGCACTCGCGGGCCAAGCCGGCAGAGCCGCACCTCATCTACGCGCGATCAACGTCAGACTGACCTTTGACGCCTGGCGACTCAACGCAGGCTTTACGAGCGACGGTAAGCCGTGCTGGCTCAGAGCTCCCGCACGCTGACTCGCCAGACATTCCACAGCCGGGCATGGGCAGTGTTAACAGGCCTTCTCTATCGGCGAAGTGTTCTATGGAGATTCGGAAACAAGCTACCCGTTGCCGTATTTTCTGATTAAACCTTTCGTCACAAATCAAGAGTTTTCTAAAAGCGTGACTTCACACTGCAAATGTTTATTCTTTTTGTAAATGAAACATAAGTATTCATTCAAAATTACAGATATTTGAGAATTTCGACATTTACATGAAAACAAATTTATCCCTACAAAATATTGGGTTCAGATTCTTACCCGGGCATTCATGCTTTGTATTGTCTCAGTACCTCCAATAGTTAAAGCTATTTGTAAATTATTCCTTATATTGCTTTCTAGTATTATTTGCGTACGTTTATAAGAAATTGAAACAAAATATTGTCCAATTATTGAATAAACAATTATCTTCTTCATGGTGAAAATTTTTATGTTTTAAAGGAACATCAATTTAAATATGAAATAATGCACTTGTTAAAAAAACAACAAAAATCAGTTTTATCTAAAAAAAAACATATTTCATTGATGAAAAAATAACCATAGACATGTATTAAAAAAGTTACAATACTGTTACAATACTGTTCTGATATAAAAAACTATTTCTTGGCAACTGGTTTCCAAAGGAATCTTTTGTAAAAGTACAGATTTTTTTTATGTGCATGTTTTCACCTTAGGCATATATTTTTTTTTTTTTTTTGTATTTCGCCATCCAAACAGAGTAGAACTCGCAGGATATATCTGTACCTCAGAGCCAATGGGACCACATATAAATTTTACGATTTTTTATTGCATATTGTGTTTTAAAATTTTATATTCAATCGTAAGTCAGTTAAAAAATTTCTTAAGCACTTTGTGATCGTTATAAAAAACTAAGTCTAAGCCTTTGTTGAGCCCGATAAACGTAAGCCAGATACGAATTGGCTGTGGTTGTTGGAAAAAGTCAGTTAGTTGGATGAAATCAATTAAACGTTATTTCATTCCGGATGTACAGATATAAAGTTTATGTAAAACGTAGCATCATTAAAATACCAATCTAGACTCTCGTGTAAATTTTGCTCAATTTTTACTTAGTGTAATTTAACACTGAGGTACAGAAATGTGGGATAAAATATTTAGGCTTTTGCATCACAAAGGAAGTCAGATTTGAAATTATGCAATCCAATTTAATTACATCTGTGGTCTTAACTATACGTATATATGTTGAATTACTTTCATTGTGCTTATTACTATGCTTTAGACGTAAATCAGTAGCATCTATTTGGTATTCAGAGTTTCGAAGTCTTTAAATTTGGACGCCTTTGTCAAATGAATAAAATTGCGCAAAATTACGTGTCTTATAAAGCGTTCCATTTGTTCCACATCTGCACGAACGTGAAAACCCACGAATATAATTACGTTACATAATTTTGTTTCGGAAAGAGTACTGATTATCACACACTCGTTTAAGAATATTTTAATTGAAATGGAAACGCATTTACTTCAAAATAAATTTTATGACCTTTGGTTTTGGAAATATTTCTCAAATATGTTTATTTTCTATCTTGGAAGTCAACTGACAATATATATTTGCTATTTCGAATGAACTATATTCAGGCTTCAGCTCATTCAGTCTATTATTAAAAATGTATTAACTCCCTAACAAACAAATCCCCTCGTATGGCCAAACATTTGTGCTTTGCGACGTCAGCGCTTACATCACACGTTCTTCAGACCAAGTGCTGGAGATGCACTAAGTTTTGTCAGAATTAGTATAATGTAACTCTTACAATCTGTTCAAGATGAGTTATGGCTTTCTTTATTGGGCTGCAAGGAACAGTTCAAGTTTTACAACTGAATATATTTTTTTATAAAATTTACAAAATACGAGAAACTATCGAAAAATGTTTAGCTAGTCCAGCGCTACATGAATTTGTGTGTGTTTAGTTTTTTTTTTGTCACAGTATTCAGATGTGAAACTGCAAATGTTCTTGACAGCACCTATCAAAAAGGTTCATATTATCTTGAAAAGCGTGAATAGTCGCTTATGGAAATCCTACCTTTGCGCAGAGTTTGCGTAAAAGACCACTCTTACTTTCGGTTCTTTCTTAGAACTTCATTTTTTTTTCAAATTAAGATATAAAAATATATTTATTATTACAAAAAACAAATTATAATAATACAAATCGTTCGCTGCACGTTAAGGTAAACCAAACCTTAGTATACGGTTACAATTTTCTAAACGTTCTTTGAATGGTCCTTGCAATAAGAAAGATTGATTCAAGATATTTTTTTGTACATACGCCATTGATGTTTACACTGTACGCCATAAGAAACCTCAAAATGAACAAAAAAAATATGAAAATTATAAAAAAATTAACATGGGTATACACAGAAAACAGCTTAAATCTGCCTGATATCTGAAATTCAGAACAGAAAAAGCACAGAAAATTTTGTAAATTGAATTAGTCAAAAATTATAACAGCATAGATGGATAGAGTTAGGTAAAACGATGAGACCGTAGCAAAGAGGACAATAAATACAGACATAAAATGACCTTGAACAACACAGCAAAAGACGAACCTAATGATGATACCAAAGAAATAATGGGGACAACACACAGAGGTACAGGTGAACCCAGCGATGTAAATAAACATATACTCTGGACTTAACGATTGAAGCACAGAAGTCTACAGGAACTGAGATCTGTTACCGTCCTCGCTGATTTTAGCTGTTTTCTGAGTGTTTGCATGTAAAATGTTTTTGTTATTTTCAACTTCGTTTTGTTCGTTATTGAGGTTTCTTATGATGTAAAGTATAACCAGCAATGGTGTATGTCCAAAAAACATATTTAAAATTTTTTTGGTTACAAAGAAAATTTAAAAGCCTTCAACTGTCTCCATTCAGTAGGTAATTTTCTTCTTGCTTTATATGAAGTAACAATCAACTTATTTTATTTTTTGACTACTATTAATCTTATTAATGTTTTATATTCTACCTTATTCAAAGTATTTTTTATCGTGTTTAGAGATCACGGATAGAGAGAACAAGCAATGAATATGGGTAGCTGCTGTGATTTATTTTTAATTATAGATGAAGTGAAAAGTTTAACGAGGTCGGATATACTTTCCAGCCAAGCCTGCGCTTTAAAGGTATGTGCAAATAGTTTCGGGGTGCGGCTACCGTGAGAAACTCGCTGAAACTAACATCCGAGGAGGATAAGTTTACAAACTTGGTGCTGCTCATGAATACGGGGCCTCCAGAAAATCCACTGCTACGGCAGGCTTAACCATGATGAAGTGTCTGCGGGCTAACGAGACGAAGACGAAGGGTCGAGCTCACCTTCGTTTCCCCTGTTCAGCCATATTGGGTAATTTGTTTTCGACACGGTTATTCACCGGTGGTAAAGCCAAACGTTAATTCATTTCTTGAACCTCCTGCGGTCTGCGGATATTTTTACTTTTTGATGGGTGGCACCTTAGATCTCGGTATACGGCATTTTGTGGAAGAAATTATGTGAATGAAACGGAAGTCACATGAAATGGAAAAGTGTAACCACCGAGCGCTATCTATGCGGAATGGAGTGAACCAATATTCACAAAGCCAAAGGGAAACATAAAGTTTTAACTTTTTTAATGAATTTTATCATGGTGTGTAGGATTTGAATAAAATTACTTGTCGAACATCAGGATCAAACTGTGATTTATTATTTTTTCAATTCATTTCGCTGTTATATTAGCCATTTCATGATATAGTTTGAGGTTTCTGTCTGCTGATAAATGATTCGATAATAGACGCAGTGGTTCCGGCAGTGAATTTAGCGGGGGGTGCGGAAACTACGTGTGATTGCGTACTGAAATATAGTTAAAAACACACTTTGCGTATATTTATCACGCTTGGAATTTTTAAAAAGTATTTCGTCTCCAACTTTCGTATTAGAATTGTATTTGTAATATGGTAAAACTAGAATTTGCTCGTTTTCGAGGTTTGATGTTACTGGCGAGTAGCTATTGCAAGTCTCGCATACATGTTATTTAGGTTTGACGTCTTGTAAATAGCGACGACATATATCAGGGATGTTGTGCTGCGTTGAGCTGAGTTTAGTTGCATTCGCATGGAATGATTTTGGGATTCCTTGGGTGAACCTAAATCGGAGATGCCCGGAGCCGGACTCGAGCCTGGGTCTCCTGCAATGCGAGTCAAGTGTCTCACTTCTGTAGGTCGTGATCCCCGCGGCTCCACGCTCGTGTGTGCCATTCACTGCCACTGCGTGGTTGGATCCAAGAGGTTCGGACACATTTATGATTTCAAGGGAGTGGTCGTCTTTAGGTTTATGTCAATTTTAATGTTGATGGAAAAACTCAAATCTACTTAATAAAATTCTGGACACTGACTGACACACAACGCACAGCCTAAACCAGTGGGTCAAGGAGCATGACATTTTGTACAGGAGTTTCTTATACAACGTAGGTGAGCACTAAGGAAGGATTTATGAAAATTCAATCTCTAAAAAGGGATAAAAAGGGGATGAATGTTTTTTGTGGGTATATATATTTACATATATAAGTCATAGACATACAGACAGTGGGTATAATTACTCCATTTTCGCCAAGAAATAGCCATGATGCCATTACGTTTTGCTGTAGTAATGAATAAAGTATACTGTAAGAAAAATTAAAGATCTGTGCGTGGGTAGATCGCAAAGTATGTTGTAGATAACTGGATAGAATTTTCTATTATGTCATGTGATGAAAATGGAGATATATTTGACACATCATACGATATAATAAAAACATCAACGTACGGTAATTAGGTTAGTTGGAAGCTGTTAGGCGATTCTTCCCGTTTGTTTTATAAGTCTATCGAAATGGTAAATTTCAGGTCAAAACGGGCACTGAGGGTCAACCTGTTAAGCGGCTTAGGTTAACAGCAAGTCTTTTTAATGACCATTTTAATTCATATACTTCACAAGAAAATGTGGTTTCGCAAGTTTTTGACAGAAGATTTCCAAAAGCTACTTATTCTAAAAAAAAAACTAAAAAAAAAGCGTTAACAGTAGAATACCAGTAACAACTCTGTCGGTTGAGAGGCCGTCCCTGTATTCATTTGCGTCATACCATATCTTAGTTAAGTTGCCTCCGATAACGCATGTCATGCAAAACCCAAGGGGCTTCATACACGAATAGAACCCCAAAAATTCAGGAAAGAAGTTTCTAAAATAACCTTACTGAGCATTAAAAAGCAGAAGAAAAATATCAGGAATCACATCCTGAAATTGTGGAGTAACAAGTCACAGTGGGATATTCAAAGCTGTCAACAATATGTTATATTAATTATTAGTTTTCATATATTTTATTTATAATTCATTGATTTTTGAACATTACACTGCTCTCTGGACTGATAGACTCTATGATATTATAACAGGAGCATATCAATAATGGTTTGAACAATATTCATTATTATGAGGCGGCCAATAAAAATCCCGCATTAGATTTTGGCACCTTTTTGAAAGTTTTGTTTGGAATTTAAAAAACCTTCTGGTAATGCCATATTAAAAGACATTCAGTTTTTTTTTTTTGGTGCGTATGTACATCGAGAACAATCATTTTTAAAGTTGGTTAAAAATGTTATAAATAAGTTGATTCGGACGATGGAACCTACGAAGAAGTGAGTAAGCCTATTTTAATAACAGTAAATACACTTAAAGGCCGGGACACACATATCCGCACCGTGTCCGTGCCGCACCCTCTCCGAGCCGTGTCCGCAACACGGCCGACTGTCGGTGACGGAGACGGGAGGCCACACTGTTCCGAGTGTTGGCCGTGCGTACGGCTCAACACAGCCATCAGTATTGTCTCAGTTCTGTTCTCTGCGTGGTGTGTTTTTCTGATTTCGATCATGTTTTCAAAATTTCGGAACAGTGATCTAGCGATGATTGCCTTAGCTCTAGAAGAAGAAGAAAACGAGGATGCGCTGAAAAAGAGGAGACAAAGAATGAGAAAATGGGTGGACAGTGTATGGAAATCAAGACCCATAGAGGGAGAATTTATCACCCTGTTTCCTCGTCTCATGGATGATGACATCAAGTTCTACGGATATTTTCGAATGACACGAAATACCTTCCATCTTCTCCTCAACAAGTTGGAAGAAAACCTGAAGAAGAAGGATACTTTCTGGAGGAAATGTATTCCACCAAGAGAACGTTTGGCGGTGTGCTTAAGGTACGTGCCCATATTTTGTTAAGTATTTTTAAAGAGCTCACTAAATACAGATTTTCAAAATGAGATAATCAAAACTATTACCCAGGCTTCTCATTCTCAAGCCCCATGCTTTACGGTGAAACGTCTCGTTTTTAACCAAATATTCTCCTATCATATACGAATAAATGAGTTTATTTCCAAAGTACAAAAATTAATACAACACTTGTATAGCAGGAAAGTGACTGAACACGTGTTCCAGTAAATTTGTTTAGTGGACAAAATTAACAAAAATTGATTTAACTGTATTCAAAACATGAAATAGACTCTTATAATACAATTAAATAGAGTTCAGTCTTTCCATAGTCTAAATTGATGTTATTACGTTCTGCATTGTTATATTACTTTGTTTATGTCAGCCCAATCTTTAGGGAAGTCATTGTAATTTTATTTTAAATAAAGATAGTTTACATTTTTGTGCTTCATAACAGCAGTAGTGTTACTTACCCCTTTCATTCACTACCACGTTAAATGTAGTTTTGAAAAGTGGAAACAAGGGCTATGTACAGTATTTGGTTAATAAATCATATAACAGTATGAAATAGAACAAATTAAATTTGAGACAGTAAACTGTGACGTATAGTTCTGGTAACAATATTGTTATGGTAATTAATTAAATAAAACATAAAATGTCCTGCTCAAAAACATTAAGCTCAAATATCTCAGAAAATAATATTTGTTACATACGCTATTCATCAACTGACCCCTTGAATTGTATGAGAGAGTTACCAATGGTAATAAAAAACACATAATTTCAAAACAATTTACTTATATTAAACAATATTTGGTAGTAAACATGTTAATATCATAGTATTTACATTTTGAAAAACGTTGTAGGAAAACCCACGTTCGGATAATTGTGTTGAGGTGATTCATTGGTGAATTCCAAATGTGAAGAAGAGTCATTGGTGCCTGTGCCTCTTGAAAATGAAGCGTGGTTCATCGTAGGCAAACTAAGCGGGTTTGTCATTTGTTGGTGGCTTTCGTTAGGGGAATGGCGTTGAGGTGATTCATTGGTAAATTCCGAATGTGAAGAAGAGTCATTGCTGCCTGTGCCTCTTGAAAATGAAGCGTGGTTCATCGTAGGCAAACTAAGCGGGTTTGTCATTTGTTCGTGGCTTTCGTTTTTTAATAACTGCTTCAACTCAAACTCTTGCACAGTGGTGAAAATTACAGTTTTTGCCTGGTTCAACAATACGGGATCCAAAGACTTTAGAATAGGAGCTAAGCCAGCAAGAAAAAGTTCAACAGGGTGTTGAGAATTGGTTGCACTGACTTTGCTTTTTTCTGCCTCTTTTTCGGCTAATATGAACGCCATTAGTTGGCTGGACGGAGACTGCTGAGCAGGTTTTTCATTATTGGGTCCCCTGCGTTTAACGTTGAATGGCATAGCAAAGTTTTTGTTTTTCCCAGGAATGGCTTGCATGGACTCAGCTAGAGGAACTGGAGAGGTAGGCTCAACTGTAGTCTGAGAACTGGTACCAGGATATTGTAAAACATCGTTTTGGCTTACAAGCTCACTTTCGGGATCATGTTTAGGTTGCGCCACACTTGTGTCCAATTCAGAATTGTCACTTTGGTCTTCCATTGATGGCACATTTGAGAGGGTTTCTCTTTCCACAATATGAGGGAGCAAAAATTCTAAAACATCTTCGTACTTGTACCTTTGTTTTTTAGCTGCAGCTTGTCCTGATTTTGTTTTCCTCTTATGTAGAGTTCGACGAAACTGGTCACGAATTGAAGCCCACCTTTTCCTGCTTTCTTCCGACCCTCCTAAAACAAAAAAAAATATGGTTTTAGAATAATATAATAATTGTATGTTACAAACTATCATATCGTTGTTTTCAGGTTTCTTGCAACTGGGGATACTTTCAAGACAATTTCCTATAGCTACAGGCTGGGCAGATCAACTGTAGCTGCTATTATTCACAGTACATGTAAAGCAATTGTGGACGTCATTCAAAACGAGGTCATGCCTGTGCCAGATGAAGCAAAATGGAACATTGTGTCATCTGAGTTTTGGGTAAAGTGGCAGTTCCCTAACTGCATCGGTGCTTTGGATGGGAAGCATGTTACAATTCAAGCTCCGAAGTTATCAGGCAGTTTGTACTGGAATTACAAACACTCATACTCCATTGTACTTCTTGCCTTAGTTGACCCATGCTACAAGTTCATTGCCGTAGACGTCGGAGCTTACGGAAAAAATTCGGATGGAGGTATTTTTGTAAACTCTAATTTTGGAAGAGCTCTGGAGAATCGCCAGCTCAATGTTCCCACGAGTAGAGCACTACCTGGAACAAATGTCGAACTGCCAATGGTAATTGTAGCCGATGAAGCCTTTCCTCTCAAAAGTTACATGATGAGACCTTATCCAGGAAAAGGTTTGACAGATGACAGGAGGATATTTAATTACCGTCTAAGCCGAGCCAGGAGGATTTCTGAAAATGTGTTTGGAATTTTAGCACAGAAGTTTCGCATATTCTTCCGACGGTTGCAAGGAAAACCTGAAAACACAACTACTTTAATACTAGCTGCTTGCGTCCTCCACAATTTCATAAGAGAAAATGAAGGAAGTAACATGGCAGAATTAAATGAAAGCAACGAGGGTATTGAGGGCAACTGCTTTCTTGAAGACCTACCACGTGTACGAGGAGGGTCAGCAAGAGAAGCGTTTGCTGTACGAGACACATTCAAGGATTTCTTCAACTCTCCAGCTGGAAGTGCAGAGTGGCAAGCAAGGGCTGCACTGGCAGTATAATGCACCCAAGATTTAAGGGGTTTCTGCATAATATATCAATACATAGTGTAATATATTTTCATATTGATTTTTGCGCAAGTTGTAGTTAAAAATAAAATAAAGCTCACTTTCGTTTTTTTCGAATACCCGAAAATATGTATTTACCCTTTTTTTTTTGCACAGGAAATGTTAGATATCTCAAAACCAACTTAAGATATCTAACTGAAATATAACCACTTACCTAGGTAACATAATGCTACATCCTATGCATTATTAATACCTAGTCACTTTTCGATTTTTCTAACGTAATTTAAAAAAATTCAAATTGCAAATGTTGTTTTAAAAACTATAATATTTATAAAAGAAATTTGAAAATATTATAGCAATATGAAAATGGATGGAAATTGAGTACTTTTAATTACCTACAAGAAAAATGAAACACAATACAATATATCACAGTATTTTCATAGCATATTAATTTTCATTGTCATCGTAAACACTAAAAAACATTTCAAATTTGTATTGCCAACTGTTAGAAATTGAAATTTAAGATTTCTTTTATGGTTTTCGCTACGCTCGCAGTTTAGTGTTTAAGCCATTATTTACCTCGACCTGCGACCTCGGCTTTAAGCTGCAAAACAAAATGAAGGAATATAAACATTTAACATACCTGGTGCTTTCAGTGTCTCGGTAATGATTTTCCACACCCTTTCCTTGTATTCGGCATTCCGATATTTTTCATCACTTTGATCGTACAGGACAGGGAATTTCCGTACTTCTTCAATAAGTTTTTCGCTCTCCATGTTGCACGAGCCAGCACCGTCACCGTCAAAAAATAAACTGAACTAGTCTGCGACGGCACGGCCTCGGCGCGGTCTCCGAGCACCACGACGGTGCTGACGCGGTGCGGTGGTGTGTGTCCTTACACGTTTGAATGCCTTGTTTTTCTTTCTCGCCGTAGCACGTCCAACACTCGGCAGTGTGTTGGCGCGGACACGGTGCGGATATGTGTGTCCCGGCCTTAAATCGGTAATGCTTTACGTCCGTAAATACCGTGAATGAACAGCCACTTACGATTGAAAACTGAGATTAATCGCTAGTAAACGTACTACTTATCAGAGTTAATCCTTTTCCTATCGCCCCAGAGGTCTGAGAAACTAACAAGATATCAAATCTACCCTGAGATAAGCCAAATGAAAATAATTTAGTTTAATTGATAATTTAACTTTAATTTCACATTTTCTGTAATATATATATTTTTCAAACAGATAGAACTGTCCCTCGTGTGCATAAATAACATCAACAACTTTTTCAATCCATTATTTGTTGCAATAATCAGATAGAGAACATTTGAAGTTAAATCTGCGCACGGCGTAAAATTCCGGCCGATTATCAAGTTAAGGTTAAACACAGTTGTACTGGATATAAATTTTTATTTTATTTTTAAATAAAATTATTATTTTTTTCTTTGATGTTTGTATATTTAAATGATATTAGTAATACTGTCAATCAATGCAGGTTTCATTAAAGTACACACGTTTAAGGTATGAAATCTGTGAGTTTGTTTAAAAAAAATTCATAACAGTAAATGGTATCTAAGATACCTGGTGCCCTGGCAATATTAGAGAGAGTGAGCGTGACTGTGTGGTAGGTTATGTATACACGACACTATTAAACCTACTACAAATCAGTCACGGAGTCAGTTATGTATGCATATGTATAATAGTATATAACAGTCGCGGCAGAATACATCAACAAGCTGTGGCCAAGTATCAACGCACACATCCAGAGCTGAACAGAAGAAGAAATGTGAAGACTGCATATGCAACCAATTATGATGACAGCAAATTATTTCTCACAGAAGGATGAATGTCTGACCAATGTCACGACATTTGGCAAAAATGTTTACTGGCGAGAGAGTCACAGGCGAATATTTTTCCATTTGTTGTGACAATGGAAAAGATGTAATGACGGATTCGCGGATTTTCAGATCTGCGCCCACATAATTAGAAGCACTCTTTCTCAGTTAGACCTCACAGGCCAAAATATTCCGCGAGTATATTCGCTACTACATTAGCACTTGGTATTTACATCCATTGATAGCAAGGGGAACCACAGTGTTAGCGTAAAAAGAGGACCAATACCGTACAAAGCTTCGGGAGACATACAGTTCATGACCTCTCATTTGATGTCAACCATCAGACCTGCATATACATGTCTTTAATATGTCAACTCTCAACTAGCACTCGAGGAGAGAATGGGAAGATCTGAGAATTACAAATGCTTGACGACTGTCATGAGCTAGTTGGACACTGTGTTGCGACAATACAATGTGTACGCACAGACTTATAAGATGGTTAAGGATGTTGTTAGTCAAGTTGGAGAACCTAAAATAGTTAAGCTCGTGTATTTCAATGACCCAGAGAAGGACAAAAGAAGATACAATGGGCCGAATGCAAACGAGGTTGCGATCGTCTTTGTTGGAGAAAGCAAAAACCCTTCTCAAAATATGACTAACAGTTTACCATAACCAGCATGGACTACTCTACTCTTTCCCCGAGGTGAACTTAAATGGTATCCAAATATGACTCACGTGGGATGAAGACAAACTGCTAAGTACAGCAGGCTGACAATGCAGCAGTTCTACAAATACAGACTAATGGAGCGAGAAAACCATGGATTCAGTCCTCTTCATTATTGCTGCAAGCTCTTACAGTAATATTTGGTTTTCTTCCACTTGAGATATGAGTCAAACAACCTCTTCTATATTATTCAGAGTCAAAGCAAACATACAATTGAGAAGTATCAAGGCGTTATGGATGCTCTTGCTCAAGATGCAGCTGACCACAAAAGACCGATTGGAAGAGTCTGCATATTGCCTTCGACATTCCATGGGGGTCCAAGTTATATGCACCAAAATTATCAGGATGCCATGTCAATCGTGAACCGATATGGAAAACCTGATCTTTCATCATGTTCATGTGTAATCCAAATTGGCCTGAGATAACAAACGAACTAAAGCCTGGAAAAACTCTTTAAGACTGTCTAGACTTGGTGGCGATAGTGTTTCACCTTAAAGCCAAAGTTATTTTAGGCATGCTCAAAGATAGTTATTTTGGATTATTTCTTCTCATCATTCATGTTTTTGAGTGGCAATAACAGGGTCTTACACATGACCACATCATGATTATGTTGAAAAGTGATGACAAAATCAAAGAAAGAGAAATGATTGATGAAGTAGTCGGTGCTGAGATATCCGACGAGATGGCCGAATAAAATATTTACAGCATCATGACCCAGCATATTATTTAAATAACTGTGTGGAGAACTTAAGTGTGACTGTGTTATGTATGGAACATGGCAAATGTACTAAGGAGTTCCCAAATAAATTCAATGCTGAAACTCAAGAGAATGTCGATAGAAACAATCTTTATAGATGAAGAAATGATAATTCTTTCATGAAGAATGGAGCGAGGATTGACAATCGATATGTAGTTTCATACAGCAAGTTTATTCGTAACGAGTTTACATAGGAATTTGTGCGACTGTAAAGATGATGAATTATCATTACAAGTATGTATACAAAATTCATGATTGTACAAATATGTAATTCATCTCATAAACTACTGAGAATGTTGAAATTACTCGATACATTGATGGTAGAATGGACAAATCCAGAAGTAACTTGGCAACTTCTTCGATTTAAATTGCACTCTCAAAGCCACCACATTGAGAGATCAGCAGTTCATTTACCTAATCAAGAGAATATGATATTTCTGGAAGGTCAATAATTGTAGCCATTAGATAATGTTTCCTCACAAGATAAAAATCTGACTACATACTTCCAACTATGTCAGTCGAATCCTGATTCAAAAGAGCTCCTATGGATAGAATTTGGAGAATCATACCGATTCGTAAATGAAAATGAAATAAAAAATGAGAAAAAAAACTAGTGTGTGGTTTGGATTCGAAAATTTCTCGGATATACAGTGTCAGTCCTTGGAATTGTGAGTGATATTTCCTGCGACTTGTTCTAAACATTTGAGGGCCAACATGGTTTGAGAACATGAGAACTATGAATTTCATTTCATGTGGAACTTTCTAAGTGGCATCAAAAGCAAGAGGATTGCTTGAAAACGATTAGGAATGGTCGAGATGTCTTGAGGAAGTTTCAAGATATGTCAGTAAAATCTCTGAGGGATCTTTGCCATCATTCTGGCGTACTGCAGTACTCTAAATCCTACTCCTCTTGAAATATTTGATTGACATCTGGAAAGTTTAAGTGAGGATTTTTGAAGGAATCACTCAGATAATTTTTCTAAGGATAGATGCCTTGCATAAATCAATGATATCCTGAGACTTTACAAAGGAATAATTCTGCATTTGGACTCCTTGATCTAGTATTTCGCATTGATCAAGATGAAAGTTACGACCAGGAGGAAGATAAAAGACTTGTTGAAGAATGCTATGTCAAATACAATCGAGAACAGAGACATGTTGATAGTATTCTGCAAGCTTGTGAAGGAAGAGGAGACATTAAACTCTTTTCTATTGATGGTCCTGGTGATAATGGTAAAAGTTTTTCTACAACACTTTGATGCATATTTTAAGAGGAGGTGGTAAAATCGTAATTCGTGTTGCCTCAACAGGAATCACAGCGACAATGCTGAAAGGTGGAAGGACAGCACACTCAATGTTAAAGTTACCGGTGCCACTTAACGAAACTTCAACATCACTTTTCACCCAAGGTAAAAATGCATATGGAGAGTTGGAGTCTGCCAGATTGATTATATGTGTCAAAGTAGCTATGGCAAAATGACATTCTATTGATGTTCTCGATATGCTTCTTCAGATGAAAAGTACAATTTCATTTGAAGGCAAAATTATATTTTTTGGCAGATATTTCAGGAAAGGTTTATCTGTTGTTCCAAGAGGAGGTTGAACAGCAATCGTTGGAGAATCTCTCAAAAGTTTCAAGCTCTTCTACTCATCCAAATAATTCAGGTTCATACAAAATATGCGCTGAATAGTTTACGAAAATTGGGAAGCCCATCTGCCACATTCAGAAGATTTTGTGACGATAGCTTCCTGATTCCTAAGCCTTACATTACGATGTGGTAGAGCATATTTTTGGAAACGATTTTGACCCCTCATCCTATGATGCATTAAAATATGTTACGATCCTGACACCGAGAAATGATGATTCATTTAAAATGAACGACATGATTATCTACAAAATACATAGAGAAGCCAAAAGTTTCATCAGTATCGACAATATTGTCGCAATCGCCCTCAGTCTCCGTCAAGATCAACACAAATGTCACTCAAAATAAACATTAGGGGGGGGGGGTGGTAGCAGTAGAGCTGGTACAGGGATTGTCTAACCTCCTTAGGACAGGGGGTGTAGGGTGTTGACTGAAAGAAAATAAAGTATTATTTATCCCACATCGTTTCAGGTTTTATTTCTGGTAAACTGTGACCAACACAAAAGTAAATAATTAACTGATTAAATAAATAAATAAAGTCAATGTCAACATACTCTGGTAACAACAAAAAAAATAAATAAATCCTCCTTTGAAATAAATAAACATTAATTTATCTTCTTCTTAGAACGAGTATTACTTCTTTTTAAAATAACATGATTATTCTTAACGCACACCTCGACCCATCCTTAAGCTAAATTAACGAAAGAAAGTTTACATTACTGGATACCACACACTGCCTGCACTCCTGGAAAGAATCAAAACGTTAAGTCATCCTAACCCAAGTTTGAAATACGCCCCCAGATGTTACAAGAGGTGAAAGAAAATTACGAGTTCGCCATTACTTACAACACCGTCGAACGGCAGCACGCAGCTACCCGCCAGGCCGGGGCTCCGACAGACCTCCAGCACCTCACCGAGAAGAACCACCTCGCGCGCACCCAGGGTGGCCCCCTTTATTAAATCCACTTCACAACGTCATCACGACGAGAACAATCCACGCGAAAACAAAAATCCCGGCCGCGATTCCACAACACAACGCCATTCCGCCAACCGACGCTATCCCCCCCCTCCACCGGTCATGCTAGACTCGCACTTCTGCCACCTGGTGGCGACACAAACACCAGCACGTCACGCGCACGAACAACAACGCAGCGTAACCAACCAGGGCGGCCAACACTCCCGGAGATTCCAGGACAGGATGACGCAACCGCCCGCGCAGCTGGCCAGGCTCTCGGGCGGCGAATCACGTCACCGCCCCAGAAAAACAGAGAGCGTTAGCAATCTACCGCGCCAGGAAAACAAATCAAAGCCCGAGTGTCGCAAACAAGTGTCAGGAACTCACGCGGGCTCACAAAGCACTACAAGCACAAAGCCAAGTTAAAAAAAAAACTCTACACGTAAAATTTTACCGCGTGACATCACTCCGGACGACGAGGGCTTGTGCCCCACAAGCCAAGAACCACAACTTTAAATTTACAAACAAAGGATTGAAAGAAAATTGTACAATGTTAACTATTAAGATTACAAAAGAAGCCTGAGAGGCACGAGCCAATTCCTAAAAGTCATAGCAAGACCGGCCAGAGGAGAATCGATGACATAACAAACAGAGCTAGACTTAAAGACGGGTTCGAGGTATCCAAAGATTGATCCGATTGCTTACAACATAAAATTACAATTTCATATCTCCAATAATGAGTGTACATAGTTGTATTGAGCTAAATAAAGTAATCTTGAGGTACAAGCACATTTAAGCCTAACTTGACTGGCCTACAGCCGAGAGAGGCGGAGTATGGTGACAGAACAGCTCGAAGGGGTGGCGGAAGCCATGATCCCGGGGGACGATCTGCAGCTCGTCCCCAAGTCCAGGGCTCCACCTTTTGGAGTAGCACCCCTCAGCTCCAGCCATCTCTGCTGCATGTTGCCAGCAGTGCCATCCGTCAATACTGTGAAACTTTCATACCCAGCATCAGATTCATCAACAAAATAAACAATAACAACAACAAAAATAATCTTAGGTGATTCAAAAACATAAACTTACATAGGGGTAGCAACATACTTCAACAATAGAAAAGGACATACTCATAAATTTAACCTTTCATTAATGTCATTTAACAACAGTGTCTAACATAGGCAAATCTCAAACAAGGTAGGTATGGGAATCCCAAAACGCCTAACCATTGATGAACCCAGGTGCCTGTTTACCCCGCAGATTCAATAATTAGGATACAAAACTTACATCCTACAAATAAAGGTTAACCCGAGCAAAACAAGAAATTTGCAACAAAATATCCTTCCCCTTTTAAGAGGACCGAGGGCACAAGAGGATACGCTTCTAGGTAGGAACCAGAAGGTAGTTCAAAAGTTTCAAAAGTTAGTTGAAGTCCAAAATCTTCACAGAGTCGTAATGGCAGCAACCAGCTGCGGGATAGAACGTTCATCAAACTCATTAGTACAGAAATGTAGCACTGGCTTCTCAACGTAGCAATGCCATGATAGCGGCGAACCCCACTGCGACCAAGCAGTCTCGTCTCTTCTCTTCTAGAAACTGAGAGTCCACACATACATGTCGCAATCAACTGGGGTCATCCGACGAATGCACTTCCACAGGAGTCACACACAGCCCACAACAATTCCTGGATGGGATAACAGTTACTTTTTCCCACCACCAGGTACAGGCTGTATAGTCCCAGATCCTCGGTAATGAGGATGGACACGATGATTGATGCTATAACAGTTCATCTTCTACACTAGCACCACATGTCGAGTTTAAAGTTGGTTCTGGCTCTCCGAGTCCATGGAAATCTGGTTCAAACGCACAGTACATGACACTGGAAGGAGTATGGAAGGGAGGTAAAGGAGATAAGGAATTCTTTCTTGGCTTAACTTCCAATCCAGCATAACCTATCAAAATAGCAGACACCTAGGGTCATCTCTGGTTAACAAACAAAATCTAAATCTTTATAAACAATACACCAATGTGCCCAAATAATTAGTCGTAACTTACTTTGTTTTAAAAAAAACATAGCTAATTCTTCATTAAACAACAAATACCATTTTGAAATAATTACAAACCGCGATAACAGTAAACAATTAGGATGAGTCCATCAATCAAAGAAAATTTACCTCATGGTTCGATAAGTGTGATGTTTACAAGAAATTCATCACCAGTGTTACTAGACAACTTGGCCTTTATTACATTTTCATTACGTAATCGTTCTCGTAAGTCCATAGCCTCTCCACTCGTGGAGGCCTCAACAGGCGTGACTGGGGACGATATCTTCAAATTTTTCTGTGCACTTCGTTTAAGTTGAATACACTTCCAGATAAGAAAAGCCAACATACCAATTATAATTCCCAATATAAAAACCATAACAGTAAGTTCAGCATTTAACATAGCGGTCTCATCCAGTGCAGCTACACGTGGGAACGTTCCAATACCCACAAGGTATGGATTTCTAATAATAATCAAAAATAGGGTACCCCCTATCACAAATAATGCAATACTTTGAACATGTCTGACCATGAAACTCAATACTTCAACCGGTTTATTCAAAGAAATGGGGTCCAATCTAGTGAACCGAGAGACCGTGAAATTCAAATGAGGAATGGCAGAGGGCCAGTCCTCATCTAAACAATCCTCCAATGAGGGGAAAACTGTGTGGCTGGAAGCAGTCCGTGGAAAAATCTTTAATTTCTTTAACCTGGTCCAGGCTGCTGGGATCACATGAAGTAGTTGAAACTTAGACTTAGCTCTATAGTCACAAGGGTACAATTCATTAATTTTCAATTCACTATTCAAATACAATCGACAGTCACATGGAACTTCTATGTCCACAGCACCTGGTCGTTCTTCATCATCTATAATCAAAGTTTGGTTAGGATTCTTGGCACACTGTAACTCCACCTTGCCCCTAAGGTGAGTCAAAAAATAGCGTTCCGGCCCAGCCTGCGTGATCATGAGGTGAGTTCCGGAACGGCATTGAAAAGTACAAAGTTCTGCAAGTCTTTCGATTGTAACCCCCTGAAACAAAGCTTTGGGGCACAATGCACTTCCCATGGTGTCTCCTGAAAATCTAGGCACAAAACACAAATTCTCCTCCAAAGGCCGGCAGTCCAACAAGTTACGTCCTTGGATCGTCACTAGGTGGTTACCATCCACCGCTAAAAAGTTTGGTTCATGTTCTAGGTGACATGTATTATTCTTCCAATGAAAAGGTATACCAACAAACTGAAACAACTTCCAATTAGAGCTATAGCGTACAATAGGGATTTTGACTGACACATACAGACTTTCTTTAAACGCATTACATCTACAAATAGGCAAATGGAAATAAGCCTGAACTTGGGTACTACTAATTGCTAATTTATAACCATCTTTAACAAGGATAGTTTCCAAATCCTGCAATTTTTCCTGCAAAAGTGCCGGCGTAATCAAAACAGAAGGAATCTTATGTGAGCGGCATTGATCCAAAACTTCAATACGAGTTAGAGTGTGAGCTTGCTTAGCTAACTGAGCCGCTAATAATAATTGTAACTGAAAAGAGTGACCTATTTCTTTTACCATCCCGGAAAAACGAACTGTCATTGCTTCTCTAAAAGTTCTCAGGTAATCAGTAAGGTTAGTGAATTTCGTTTGAACTCTTTTCAAAACACTCGTCATGGCTTCATTAACAACACTAATAGAATTACTCAAATTGGCAAGCGCCACATGGTCATCTATGATTTGTGCTTCCATCTGATCAATATGCAGAGCAATCTGTTGCTGATTTAGAAATAAACTATCTACTTGACTGGTCACCGCCACATCACAACACCATCTTACAAAATCGCCAATAAAAGATAAGCCTCGCTTTTCTCTATTAACCACACTGTCATACTCCAAATTCTCACCAGCTGCATCATTTAGTTTATTCAACAGCATATCAGAATAAAACATAACCTGTTTTAATTCCCGGAAAACTGAACACCAGTCAGAGGATGCATTAGAGGGGCAAGAACTCAAAAGGGTTATCCCTTCATGAATTTCTGTTAATTGTAATGGCCAGGGGACCTTAAAATTTAAAGGTACCGATGAGGTATACAACATCACCTTTGGTAGGGGTTCGAAATGGGCACCAGCAATGACCCCCACTGTCTCAGGTTGGAACGGCGAAAGAGGCGCGTCATCCCCTCGAGACAGCACCAGCATACCCATCAGTAGCCACCAGCAAGTTGTCTTCATTATGAGGGCCCGAGTGGCTTTGAGGGTACCTGAAACACTCTTACGAGCGACTTAAAATAAAAATCTTAAATTGACAAGTCACTATGAAACAAAATTACCCAGGACCGAAATGAAATGTATCACAGGTTACAATACACAACAAACGAACACCAAAAACAAATACTTGATGGCCTTACAAAGAATCTAGACACAATACAAACAGGGTTCACAATTGACATCACCATAAAAAAAAAATAAATAAATAAACTCAGGCAGCAAAGAATGGTTTCATTCTTTCCACATTAGTTACCTCATAGCTAACTTTACCACGTTGACACTTTTTTAACCGATACAGATTATCAGATATTTTTTTCTCAACAACAAAAGGACCAAACCAGCGATGCAACAACTTCTCCGAAAGCCCCTTTTTCCGGATCGGAGTAAACACTAACACTTCCTGCCCCACCTTATAACTCACCGCTCGTCTTAGTTTGTCGTACCTACGTTTGTCTACTTTTTCTGGCTTGGGATTGTTATAGCAAAACACATCATTAAGCAAAGAAACATTTTTGGTCCATCTACGTAATTTTGTCTTAGGTCCTGAAGGCATTAACCTGGGGTCAGACTCATGCTTCTTAGTCACATCAATATCTTGCACAACAAAAACAGGTAATTCTAACGTTTTCTCTTTGCCCCTTAGGGTTCTACTACTAACTTCCTCTGCTAAATCATTACCTGCAAAACACACTGGAATTCGTTGATGCATCCTAGCCTCGTTGTGTGAATGCTCTTTTATCCTGACACAACCTAACCTCAAAGTAGGTTCTGATTCAATTTTGTTTACTTTAGGAGGATCATCTTGGGTTCCTGACTTCTGAACTTGGTTATCACAAGGGGGTGCGTTAATTTTATCATGTTTTATGTGTCTGTCCTTAGCCTCCCTCACCTCTGCTCCTTGTACTGGAATGCCTGCGGTGGGATGGTTTATTGTAAATAAAGTATTTCTGTTTCCCTTACATGAAATTACTGCCTCAAACTTAGTAAGAAAATCACATCCTAAAATAAGACCACGGATTGGTGTCTCTACCAGTCCTACTGGGTGATGATAAAAAAATTGGCCTAATTTAAAACCCAGCATAACCATGTGATTCAAGTGGTGGGTTTGTGCAGACACCCCTGCTACAACTCTGTGTTCTGCTGGTTTCCAAAAACGTTTAGGAATTAACCTACTATCCACTAAAGATACAGCAGCGCCGCTATCTATAAAAACGGGGATCTCTGTCCCAAAAATCTTAGTTTTTAGACTGAACACCCCATCGCACTTAAAAAGGGACATTGTGTTTTTACAGAATGCATTCCTAGTCTGTGCATAACTTTTCCTGCCTAGTTTCCCTGTTTTCTGCATATTTGGCTGTGAGCGACAGTTCCACTGAATGTGTCCCGGCTTGTTGCATTTAAAACAGATGGGTCTCCCATCAAAGGTCCTCTGGGGTCTAGCAAAGGTTCTAGAACCGGGATCTTGGGTTGTGTCTCTAGGTGTACTGTTGTGTTTCTGTTTGTTAAGATTATTTCTATTTTCTCCACTAGGTCTGAAATTTTGTAAGTGTATGGGCTGAACTCTTAAAACTTCCATTTCTTCACGCAGTTGCTTTAACTGTTTCCCCAACTCCATTAGTCTATTTTCTATTTTCGAATCCATTGTGTCTGCCTCCCTGATATTTCGAACAGGAACTTGTTCTGGTTTTACAGCCCCACTTCCCTTTAATCTATCATGACTCTTCGCATAGTATAGACCTGCCTCAATGTTTCTTAGATTTCCTAGCAACTGGTCTACTGTGTTGTTAGGAAACAGCATAACTTTCTCCACAATATCCGGTCGTAAGCCTCTTAATAAATATCTCACTTTATTGGCTTCTGGCATTTTGGGGTCAAGCCGATTACAAAGGTGAAGAACATCGTAAATAAAAGATTCAAATGGTTCCTCCCCACCCTGTACTCTTGATTGAAGTTTTATTTCCAGGTCTTCTACCTGACCTACACGAACAAAAGCAGTCTTTAAAGCAGTGGCTAATTCATCAAAAGTTTTCAAATTTTCCAATGTTGACTCATAACTGTCATGCCAGCGGCTAGCTGGTCCCCTGAGAAATGTGGGTAAATACGCAATACATTTTTGGTCATTCCAGCCATTGACCTTGGCTGCTCTCCTAAACTGTTTTATAAACTCATCGACATCTTCTATTTGTCTCCCCCAAAAATAGCTAGGTTCCACAAAAAATTTTCCTGCCTCCATTGTGTCGTGGTGGTCTTCTCTAGGTGCTGAGATTAACAAATGCAATTTTTCTTGTATCTTTACCAGGGGCTCCTCATCTGAACTACTATTTCCACAAATATCAGGTATCCCTGTCTTGTCGTCAGTACATAGGCTAAGAGTGTATTCATAAGACATGCCCAAACATAAAAAAAATAAACAGAATACTCAGTGTGTGGACATACTTAAACTAAAAAAAAAATAACCTTGCTCCTGATAAACATTCAGCCTCCTACCTAACCTGGCTTAAAAAAAAAAATCTTAAATCAACTGCTTATAATTACACACACACAATACCAAAAAAAAAAAAACCAATTGAAATACTAAAGTGCAATGTTTTTAAAAAAAAATTACTTAACTTAATGAAAATTTAAAATACTTAACTCTATAACAAGACCATTTCATTTTTACACTTATTCAGAGAACATGGAAGTAGGCATTCTGTCTCCACTCCTATAATTAAAACCTGAAAATGGAAGGTATGCAAATTAAAACTCCTGAATATGTTGTTCCTTGCTGATAAACATAAACACTTATCTCAAACACTGGCTGAAAAAAAAAGAAAATGATTACCATTACAGAATAGGCCAAATTTAAAAAAAAATTAATAATACTTTCTCATGCTTAAAACATTTATAAATAACCTGGCTGTACCTCGTGACCCCTGAAACAGATATGGTTAAAACCAAACATCACCATTACACCAAACAAATTTAAAAAAAAAAATAACACACACCCTACAATTAGACATACCCTAGCCTCACACCATTTTGTCGCAATCGCCCTCAGTCTCCGTCAAGATCAACACAAATGTCACTCAAAATAAACATTAGGGGGGGGGGGGGGGGTGGTAGCAGTAGAGCTGGTACAGGGATTGTCTAACCTCCTTAGAACAGGGGGTGTAGGGTGTTGACTGAAAGAAAATAAAGTATTATTTATCCCACATCGTTTCAGGTTTTATTTCTGGTAAACTGTGACCAACACAAAAGTAAATAATTAACTGATTAAATAAATAAATAAAGTCAATGTCAACATACTCTGGTAACAACAAAAAAAATAAATAAATCCTCCTTTGAAATAAATAAACATTAATTTATCTTCTTCTTAGAACGAGTATTACTTCTTTTTAAAATAACATGATTATTCTTAACGCACACCTCGACCCATCCTTAAGCTAAATTAACGAAAGAAAGTTTACATTACTGGATACCACACACTGCCTGCACTCCTGGAAAGAATCAAAACGTTAAGTCATCCTAACCCAAGTTTGAAATACGCCCCCAGATGTTACAAGAGGTGAAAGAAAATTACGAGTTCGCCATTACTTACAACACCGTCGAACGGCAGCACGCAGCTACCCGCCAGGCCGGGGCTCCGACAGACCTCCAGCACCTCACCGAGAAGAACCACCCCGCGCGCATCCAGGGTGGCCCCCTTTATTAAATCCACTTCACAACGTCATCACGACGAGAACAATCCACGCGAAAACAAAAATCCCGGCCGCGATTCCACAACACAACGCCATTCCGCCAACCGACGCTATCCCCCCCCTCCACCGGTCATGCTAGACTCGCACTTCTGCCACCTGGTGGCGACACAAACACCAGCACGTCACGCGCACGAACAACAACGCAGCGTAACCAACCAGGGCGGCCAACACTCCCGGAGATTCCAGGACAGGATGACGCAACCGCCCGCGCAGCTGGCCAGGCTCTCGGGCGGCGAATCACGTCACCGCCCCAGAAAAACAGAGATCGTTAGCAATCTACCGCGCCAGGAAAACAAATCAAAGCCCGAGTGTCGCAAACAAGTGTCAGGAACTCACGCGGGCTCACAAAGCACTACAAGCACAAAGCCAAGTTAAAAAAAAAACTCTACACGTAAAATTTTACCGCGTGACAATATCGAGTGTGATAATTCAGAGGAACAAAATAATTATCCCATGGAGTTTATTAACTCACAGACTCCTTCAGGAATGCCTCCACACATACTGAGACTGAAGATAGGATCAATCGTCATGCTGCAGGATAACCTAAACATAATAATTGTGCAATGGAACACGCCTGATTATTCTTAATATAGGTGAACATGTTTTGGATGCTGAAATCCTTATTGGTGATCATGTCGGCGAAAGTGTGTTCATTCCTATGATCAATCTATCTTCAAGCCAATCTGAGCCTCCATTCCGGATGAGAAGGCGATAATATCCTTTTAGGCTGTATTTCGTCATGAAAATCAACAAGTCCCAAGGTCAGACCTTTGACAAAATTGAACTTTATCTTCCAGCTCCACCTTTGGGCATGGCCAAATTTATGTCGCCTTTTTTGAGTCAGGCACTTTGAAGATGTAAAAGTTTTTGTGGCAGATTCTGTGAATCAAGGAAGTCTTGGCTCCAAAGTTTGGACATAAAATGTGGTTTATCGTGAAGTCCTATAGGTGATTATTTGATTTGTGCAGTCTAATTTTTCTTTGAATGCTTACAATGAAAATTTTTCTTTAGACTTTATTTGTTTATGCTGAAATAATTCCTTGCCAAGACCAGAGGGTAAATAAAGGGCATAGGCAGAACAGGTTACAAAAAAACTCTAAAATGGAGAAAAGTAGGATGGTTCCTGATATGTTGCCAATGAGTAATCATGCAGACTTGACCTGATGTGTAATGATGTGTAAAGCCCGGGCATCGCTGGGTTCTTCAGCTAGTCTAATTAATAAAACTCCTACACTGACTGACAGACAACGCACAGCTTAAACTGGTGGACCTAGAAATTTGAAATTCGAAGGAAATTTTTCTTGAGTAACCTATGGGTGCACTAAGGAAGGATTTTTTAAAATCTCATTCATAAAGTAGTAAAAAGATAAGAAAATTTCTATGAAACGAAATACCACTCAATGAATCACTCATCGTGAATTCTCAGGAATTATAAGACCTACAGACTTTCAATTTTGCAGGTGTTTTAATTTTCTTATGTAAAAATCCGCTAAGAAAGGATTTTACAAATATCTGTTTCCAAAGAGGGTTTAGGGGTCATTTAAACACAAAATTTTACATTTTTCAGCAATAAGTTCAACAAAATGTTTTGAGGTGTTAAAAATCAAAAATCCTGTTCTTCAAGTATATTTCCAACCAATTTGAAACTATGCAGTGATGTTCCTTACATTACGTAACCATCAACTGAGAGTTAGGTTTTCCGAAAATCAGCTCCCAAGGGTGATTTAGCTCAGGCAACGCCAGGTTATTCAGCTAGTATTTTATTAAATAGATATATTTACTGTCTTCGTTCTATTTGAATTCAGGAAGTGATGTTGGTACATACATAAATGTCAAATATGCCTTACAAGCTAAGAAAACATTGCAAAATGACAGCACTCAAAAGTCACATGTGTACCTCTATTAAAGATCTCTCTACGCACGCTGATATAAATATTAAACTATAAATTTATTTTATAACGGAATCAATAAATAAACTTTTATTTATTAATAACGTATAGGAATTGTTAAAGTTGTGGTTTAAAGCAGCACTAACATTTAAAGTGACAAGTGATGCGAACAGTGTTAGCATAAAATTTTAAAGCATTCAAACTAAGTATAGTAAATCTTGTAAAATAAGAATTAAATTGTAAATAAATCCGTAAAGAAGAACAATCAAAATGGTAATAAAAGTTTTTAACCCGAATAAAAATAAAAATGGTGTTTTGTATGTAGGTACAATTTATATCTTGCCATATGTAGCCTTCATCGCATTGAACTGCCTTCGCGTTTCAGGAACCATGCGGTGACAGCCATTTATCAAATTCGCTTAAAACTTAAAACCAATAACTTGTTATTTATTAAGATAGAATTAGTGTTCTATGAATTAAATATTAAAAATATAAAATACACATATACTATGTGTTTGAGTAATTAACACCGTTAGATATTTTTATAGAGATGCAAACATAAACAAAGGTTATTTGAATGCGGGAACCATCTAAGTGAAGGATATAATGGTGTCTAAATGGTAGTTTACGACATAAAATATTTACGTGCTATTTAACTAAAATATATGAGATTTTTTATTTCTGTAATGGTTAAACATATATTTTCATATAGTCATCTCTTTCGCTAAGGGCCGGTCTTACCATACCTTGGCAATGTCTGGGTAAAATTTATCTCCTTGGAAAATGACAAAATGCGTCCTACCACCTATGAGTAGGCGTACCTGGAAGATAAATAATTGTCGATTTTATCGGGAGGTAGAAGCTTTGGGTAAATCGCTACCCGGCAGATAACTATATAATCTGTGCGCCACATCGTGGCTCGTTTATTGCAATGTGTTGAATTGTGTTCATTTGCCAAAACGTGGTGCATGGACAGTAATTTTCTTCCCTCGTTTATCTAATTGGCCGAAGCAGGGTTCGTTGATGTCGTCAATAATGTTGGTGAGATTTTTGGAGACGATGACGACGATGAAGAGATCATTGAAGTAATCAATGCTTTAGCAAGAGGTCCACGTATTTTTAGAGAAAGACCAGACCATTTGAACCAATGGAACGGTAAAGAGTTTTCAGCGAGATTCAGACTAAGTAAAGATACAGTTCTGCACTTGGAAGAGCTTGAACCACTGATTATATCGCGAACAGACAGGTGATTGCTTTTACCAGAAAAATGCATTTGTTTTTACATTACAAATGTATGCTTATGCTATATATTCTTTAAAATTGAATGAAACTGATAGGTTTATAGGTTATATCGGACCATAACATGTGCATAATGTTTACATTGTCAACATCGCTTCAATAAAATATTCCTGCTTTTATTTTGTAAATTACATTCAGAATGTGCTTTATTTTGGCTGTTCTGAAATCTCAAAGTGCCTTTTTGTATTCCTACCCCAGTGTCCTAACCTACATGTAAACAACAGTTAGTCATCTTGTTGCTTTTATTTCCCCCAGAAATCATGCAGTCTCGCCACTGAACAAACTGTTGCTGACACTGCAGTTTTATGCCCTGGGAACAATGCTATCCAGTGTTGGAGATTTTGTAGGTGTCAGTAAAGCAACAGATTGTAGAATAATTAAACAAGTGACATTTGGAATTGCTTCATTGAGACCTGCATATATTAGAATGCCATCGACTGAGCAAGAAATAAGAAATGCTCAGACAAATTTTTACGAAATGGCCCAGTTTCCAAAAGTAATTGGTGCTATTGATTGCACAGATGTAAGACTTAAGTCCCCAGGTGGGTATTTTTTTAAAAATCATGTTTCATCACTATAATAGGGCATAAGTTTGCATATACATGATCTTTAGTTTTTTGCACGTTTTGCTGCCCCCCTTTGTTGCACTTGGTAAGCAGAAACTATGGTCACAGTGTGAATTACAGCTGTAGCCTTATTTGACAAGAATTGTTTTAAAGAGAAAGGAAATTCTAATTAAAACTTCCATAACATCTTCTCCTCGACAAGTGTTTATTTATATTCACAAATTACCGGGCGAATTTTCATCACAATGTAAATACACTAAGCCTTCGGTACTCTAATGTTTAGCAAGATAAAATAAAAATCTGAGGGCCAATCACAATCATCGTTTCTTCAATATCTCTGTCAAAAATATACCAACCTAACACACATCCTCGCTATCCACAGGGCAAGTTCCAGTTAGCTACACGGAGGTGTAAATGGGATGGTAAGACAGGACCATCGGGTAAAGGGTCCGGGTAGCTTATCCGCAGGGTAGCTACCTGGAAATTTGCCCAGAGGATGGTAAGACCGGCCCTAAATCAGTTAATTAATATCAAAACTTTAATATTTTTAAATAAGCTTATATTCCATTAAAATTCACGGATTTAATATAGTTTTATTAATTTTACTGACTTTATAGAGAGCATGCAATGAATTGTACAGTCTCTATATTTTTCTAGTTGATAATTATGTATAGTGAAGTTATTTTTTAATATTTATTTACTATAATTTAAATATTCAGAAATTACTATAAGTTGTCGACGTTTAATAACGCCTTAAATAAGGTATTCATATAAAGTTTTTTTACCATGCATAAAATAATGTACAACTAATTAAAATATGCAAGTACAGGATTTAACCTCGTGCATGACATGCTTAAAATTCACAAAGTTAGAAGAGTCATACTGAGTAACTCTTTATTTATTTAGTTTCTTACAATTCTTAACTTCTTAACTTCGGGTGATATGAATTAATGTTTGTCTAATAAAAGTTACCCGATTTTCACCTCCTTGGTGGTGGTACTCAAAATTATTTGTTTGTCTATGCATGTTTATTAATTGTACGTTATTATTTCCTTATTGCTTGCTAATATTCTCAAATAAGCTAAAAAATTTTATTATAAAACTTTATTTACTAATATCTTATTATTTCCATTTAACGGTGTTTATCGTAAAATAATAATAGGATTATGTACAATGTTACAAAAAAGTATTATTCATACCCAGTAAATATGAATTTACTTTGTTAGCTTTAAACGCATTGTTCGAAAATTATATAACCGAAACTAATGCCATTTACCATTTAGCACCTTTGCAGGATAGTAATACATACTGTTTTTAGCTAGGCAGGTATAATCCAAATGTATATACAGCCCGATGTGCTACTCACTGACTGACTTTCTTATTTATCTGTACTAATTGATACCCACTTCCAAAAGAGCTATCAACTCGAAATTTTACAGCAGGTAGATCTCGTTCAATAACCGATTGAAAAATTTAGAAAAGTATTTTTATTTTTATTTTATTTTTTTAAATTTTAAACTTCCGAACATAATTGAAAAACTTTCAGAAACCTATCAAGTCATGCCATCGTAGTATTGTTATAGAAGAATCATCATGGCAATACCATTTTTAGAGGTGACTAAATCGTTTAAAAGATATGGCTTCTAATAATTTCTTAAAAAAAAGTTAATTGTTGAAAAAACGCTATAAAATCACAACCAGTGAATTTTAACGACACTATTTGATTAAGCATTTTTCACGGTCGGACCAATGTTTGTTTATTTGTAAATCATGGCAAAGTCTACAATAACACGTGAGCATAGAATAAATCTTTGCTCCCTTCTGTGAGCAATGTATTGTTTACCGCAAGAAGGTACTGAAAAACATGGCGTCCTCAACGATTCAACCTTTTCTGTATGTGCCATCTCTACAAACCTAACATGCGTTTTTCTTTAATGTTTAAGTTACTACTGGAAGCGTGCATGGATTCAGGTTAAGATTATTTTAACAAATTAAGGATGAAAATGTAACTATCTAAAATGTTAGACAATTCAGAACCCGCTGGATGTTTCAGGTAAATGTGTAACGTAACGTGTAGTCAATAGCTGTGTTTGAAGAAAAAAACACTTTACTTATTTAGTGTCACAAATTATGCGATGAAAATTATAACTGTTGTGTTTTATTGGGTTCTAACAAATGAATGTTTTGGTACGTTTAAAATACTAAAAACTTTTTGAACACTTGGTTAGGTTACGATAACAACACTTAAATACTGAAAACAATTTAGAAAGATTTGTTAGGTTGGCATTCGAGGGACGATGAAAGAATCAAAGTTGTTGAACAATCCGTTTTCATATTTTTTACCATGAAATTCCCTCCAAGGAAATTACTTTTACAGCACAATTCAGAAAACTATTTACGGCCCTAGTCCTAACTTTGTCATACCATTGATCAATTTAGACTCTCAAATTGTGATTCCAGTTATGATGGTTGGATTTGATAGGATGTAAACCACCACAACTGTTAATTTAATCATTATTAAAATCCCATAGGGCTTATGTGAGAAATTTTCATAGCAGTCATGAGGAATGCCGACAGAAGTGAAAAATTAAAACTATAAACAAACAGTTGCTATTTTTGGATATTCAAATTAATCGTTTGAGCCAGCTGTGAATGTATATATATATATAAATATATATAACAAGTAATGCATACGACATATACCAAAACATATCTTATTAATACGCACCTTTAGTCCCTGTACTTCAGTCCTGTGCATATGTGAATCGAATGATTGTATACAGTGTTAAAATTGTGTTTTTGTTCAATTTTTATTTTAAATCTTAAGTATACGATTATTGTGCAGTAAAAAATTAGTATAAAATATATTTTAATATTCTCATAAAGATATATAGATTGAATAACGAAGAAAACGGAGTCTTTGTAGCAACATAACCTAAAAATTAAGAACATCATTATTTATTTTTTTAATACCTACAATTAATATGCAATGCGTATTTTATAGTAATTTAGGTGTTATTATACTATCGCGATAAAACAAATTTGTTGTGTGATAAATTGCGAAAACGTCTCTGATTTTTATCAACAAATATTTTCTTATGTTACACAATTATATTTTACAAAGTTAGTATTACTTATTTCAAATTATATTTGTATTTTCTTAATTCTATTATTAATATTTAAAAAAGTAAATTATATAAGTTATAGGTACTAGTACGAACATATATAGTGTTATCGTTAACACGTCACGTGACCATGTCGATTGACGACTTACATGAATTTACTCCCTATCCAAAACTTCCTATAGAAATTTCACTTCAAAAATTAACTGCGCACATAACTCATTCAATAATATAAATTAAAGATTTGTTCGTCTAAGTAAACATTTTTTCCTGTCACGCATATGCATAAAATTAATAGTCCCTATTTAGAACTCATTCATGGTTAAATAAATTTTATTCCTTACTTGTAGTATAATAAATTTAACAGGTTTAATGTGTTTAAATCTACATATAAAACCATTTGTTTGAACAAAATTATGGAAACACAATTTAAGACGCATTATTTCTTCTTAAGAAATATGATAACTACATTGCCAATACTGTTAAACTTTTTGAAATTATTAAATAGAGAAGAAAATGTCTCAGAAAAATATAAAACATTAATGAAAATGTAAGTTCTAAAAAATAACTAATGCCGTAAGTATTAAATGCTATTACGTAATTTATAAAAGCCATCACTTTTATCCATCATTCTCATCATGCACCAGTCCTATTGTGGAAATTTGTAACATTTGATAATGATAATGAGAAGCAAGGAACTGTATAGTAGAAAGAAAAAAGGATCAAACCTCATGTGGTTGTTTGGAAGACCAAGCTCCCAAAGAGCGAAAGAGAGATGAGTTAGAAACGCATGTTTTGAAGTTGATGCAGACCATTCTTTGAAGGTCAGTGTTGACAAACGATAAAGCATATGAAAACATGGAATGAACCTCCGTATCGGATTTGATAAGATCTGAAATTTCGGTCTCGTGACCGTTTGTGGTTTCTCCAACGGTAATTACTTAGTTCGAGCCAACTTCTAGTATTCATAGTAAATTTTATAAGTTATTTTTTTTCAGCAATGGCTGCAGTCTTCAAACTTGGCATGCCTATCGAAATTAATAAGAATTAAATTTTTTGTTCCATTACGATTCATGTACTTTCATAATTTATAATTTAAATATAGTTATCATATTAGATTTAGTGTTTTTTTAAACAATATATTTTTTTCTCGTACTTGTATCGATCCCTTATTTTAAAATTTAACATATTTTAGGCAGTTTGACGTGCAATTATTCCTGCTAAATTAAACGTTTCCATCTATCCTATAAACATATAAATAAACGTGTGTGTGTAAAACACAAAATATATATTTACCAAAAGTTACAGCAAGTGCCTTCAAACTTTTATAAATACAACTCCCTTGTAAGGTTCTGGGGGCAAACTTATCCAATTTTTACCATTTTATTTGTTGAATATCAAGCAGTAGTAAAGGTATGTTAGGTAACTTATTCTGAACGTTATTAAAGTTCAATTACAGTGTTTGGAGATGCGATTTTTTTAAGAGGAAAAATTCAGAACAATAGTAAACAAGTTCTGAATATTACTTTTCGTCTACTTTAATGCGTTCTATCTTACCTGTCATTTGATCATATTCAATGAAAAAATAATAATTATATAATTAAATACTGTCTTTTAATGCCATGAAAAGTTAAATATCGATATAAATAAAAATAAGCAAGGGAGTAGGTACATATTAAGACTAAATTATTTCTACTGAAATATTGAAATCGGATATATATTATTTTCTTCACAAAATAAAACTTCCACTTTTTACCCTCCATAAAGATATCTTATATCAAATATGTATATATACATATACAGCCTGCATGTATCCGGGCCACGCAGTTGAAATATTCCTAAAACATATCCGCGCGGCAAGTTTGTCGGGCGCGGTTACACTGCACGGCGCGGCGGTCGCGGCCCTGGGCTCCGAGGCCGGGAGTTAAGCCCGGAATAATTAACGCCGTCGCGAGAGTCTGCCCAAGTAATCACGTGTCCCGGCGCTAAGGTCTTCGTCCGAGAGTATCGAAAAGGGAGGGAGAGGGGTTATCGGAGGGGCCGAGTATAATCCATAATTAGTTTCTACGAACGTGATCGCGTGGCTAACGGTCGGGCAGGGGTCAAAAGGGCCTGAAAGGAAGGGGTGAGGAGAGGAAGGAAGCTAGTATCTATGGGCAATGAGGGTTCAATGGGTAGAACGGGGGAGGGGTAAGGAAGGGCAGATGAGACCGTCAAGTAGTTTGGTGCCCATACACCCACCCATCCCATCCCCTTTCCTCTCTGAAGGGCAATTTTTTCGCCACCGGACCCCGAGATTAACCAGTTTTCAGGAGACTCGAAAGGAACCCTCGGAAAATCAGGGGACGTGGCAGCTTGAAGACCTTCGCGGGCAGTTTGTACACATTTGCACTGGTGCACTGTAAATATTTATTGTAAATGGAACATTAATATTTAATTAGAATTATAGATATTAGCAAATTGGTACATTTTTTCGGAAACAACTGCACCACTGCAAAATAGTGTTCGCAGTAATACTGGATTTGGAATCCTACCCGGACATTTATGCTTTGTGATCTCACAGTACCTCCAAAAGTTGAAGTTATTTTTACACTGTTCCCTGAATACATTTTCAGTATTAACTGCAAACATAAATAAGCATAGTAAAAAAATACATCCCAATTATTGAATATGTGGTTATCTTTTCTTTTGATTAAAAAAATATGATTGAATAATACTTACATCAACTAAAATTTATAATTATGAGCTAAATTTTCTAAGAAAGACTTTGTTTTATCTCTAAAAGCGTATTTTATATATGCAAAAAGAACCATAGCCATGGGTTTAACACTTACAATATCTTTCTTAAATATTAAAATCTATTTCTTGGCAATTGGTTTCCAAATTAACATTGTGTAAAATTCAGACATTTTTTTTTCTTTGTGACCAACCGATCACTCACGTCGAGCTGTAGACCTCTATTTAAAAAAAATCTTGTGTTTGTGAAAATTATCTATGTACTAAGAGCTGTATAGAAAATATTAGTTTACAATTTCATCGTTTTGGTACCCGGCTTAATATGCGTAGATGACGATTTATAACTGAACTAGTTAGTTTTAAGGGTCAAAATAAAATATCTTAGTAAATACACGTGTCCGACTTATCGATACTCCATTAGATGGCTCGCAATTCAAAGTACATGTACACCGATGTATTTCGCGGTGTACTATTGGTCTGCTGACATTGAACAGTCTGGATACGGAACGGTATTTCACGCTCAGGGATGGGAGACATAGTTGAAGTTGTGGAATGAATTGCAAAGTAAGGACGTATAACATACAATAAAGTCAAGTTGGTCATTTTCCTCTGGTTCAGTCATAATTATTTTTTAATATTTTACGGAAATTTAATCTGTTCAAATAAACTTTAAGTATGTCATTTGGATTTATGTAAGGTTATAACATTGAAATAATTTTTCGTAATATTCCTGAAGTTTTACAATTTTTCTTCTTGAAAATTAATAAACATTTTCAGTATCTCTTAAAAATATTACTGTTCTTATAATATATATACATATATATATTAAATGCTGCATTTTATATACTATATAAACATATTTATATAATGCAGCATTTAATATAAAAATAGGTGATTTCTCTTCATGATATGGTTCCAAGAAATATAGAATTTTTGAAACTATTGTTGTAAGTTATATTTTTAATAAAAAGAAATTTTTTTCAAGCAGAATTGGTAGTAATTTTTAAGTTGGCCTAGTTAAATATTTAAAGGAAAATTAATGGAATATGCAATTCCCTTACCACAGTCGTAAAATGCCTCGATGTACCTATCAATAAATTTGCAAAACGCGGTCGTTTACCCTCCAGCACGTCCGCAGATGTGATTGGATGAAATATGCCAGCGCAGAACAAATAATGAATTTTATCACCCCTTTTCCCTCTCCTTTCTATACGGCTGTTTCCTGTTACAAACCGGCAAATAAAACTCAAAATTCAATGAATGTTTATACAAGCTGGTTTGTTCGCGCCACGGATTTTTATTTTCTGTCGCCACGCCTGGCTGGACGAAGCAGAATAAACACGCTGTTATCTCGTGTAATCTCGTTTATCAATCACGGCCGGGCTTCCGGTGATAGCGGCGTCGTTTTATTTATTCCTAGCATCGGCCCTGATTCGCGGAAGTGCGGTGGGCAGTACGGGCCAGTGGTGAGATATGCGGCACTCTGACAAGGCGACGGCTTACCGAAGATTGCCAGGTTACCGTTAAGGACGAGTTAATGAACTAAGCAAGGAACGAAACAACACAAGGAAAAAAAAATAATAACGAAGTTTGCAGATACCCGTCCATAAACTACGCAAGACGGAAAACCGTACCGCAAGCATCGGCCGACTATCAACTTCTTGCATTTCGGCTTTGCGTTTCCGACTGACATATTTGAAGTGAAGTATTTTGAAAACGTTTTTAAGTCGCAGACATTATAAATATATAAAGCGACAATGTTATTTTTATTATAAATGCCTAGACGTTTCCACTTGTTAAACTTTCGCACAGTGATCGTAAATGACCCTTTAATAACAAATGATTGAAAATTCAATATGTTTTTAGGATTAACTTAAAATATCAAAAGATGTACGGTGAAGAAAGTTGTTTTCTACTGTTTTATTCTTTCAAATGTTTGGGTTGGAGAAGTCTTGCAACTTACATCCTTTATAAAATACCTTGATTTTCTTGTGTTGGTAGCGTTTTGCGTTGTGCGTTCCTTGCGTAATTTATAAACCAGGCCTAAGTCTCGGTTCCTCACACCGAGTTGGTTATTTAAGTTTTCTTTTAATTTTCAATTACTTTTTATTTAGGGCTTTGGCTTAAAATTTCTTCTAAACAACTTTTTTAATTGTTGTTAAACAATATTTAACTTCACTTTCAAGATGTGTCACGCAATGATTACAAGAATATTTGCGCGACTTTTTACCGCTAGTTACTAACTGTTGAGGAAATTTGTATCGAAACATTTAATGTAAGAGAGCTATCATGATGAATTTAAAGGGAAGGCACTTGACAAAAACTTAAAAAACAATGTGGAATGAGAGGCACTTCTTCAGAATCAGATTTACACGCCATGTTTGATTTTTTTTTATTTTCTCGTCATACATATTAGTTAACGGCTTTTTAAGCACATTAAACACAATACCTTTCTTGCACTTGTGGCTTTGTCTCAAATATTTACAGAGATATGTTCTTACTCTTAAGAATGTGTGTTAATGGTCACGTAATTGATAATGATTACCAAAATTGGTGTGAAATTATACACACATTTTACTACACAAAGTGAATACCGTATGAAAATAATTGTGACGAATCGTTTTAAAATTTACAAAAAAAAAGCCCACAGAGTAGAGTAAAGCCTTAAAATTAAGTTCTAAACATTCCGTGTGAGACCGAGCCTTAATAATAAGGGAGAGTTGCACGTAACCTTGTGTATGGGTGAATGCTGAGGTCAAACTACATGTCTCACTATACGCGTCTTTACCTTTGTTACTGGTGGAGCGCAGACGTCTGGGTCTAACTCGATAACTTTTAGAATCTATCTGTGACACTGGAGTTTTAAGCGCGCTTTTACATTGTAGCGGAGCAAATAAGGGATATGTCAGTTTTGATGATAAAGATAATGTTTTGGTTTCGTCACAGACATCGTTTCGAAAAAAAGTAGAAAGAAATTTTATGAGTACAGTTGTTTTTTTTATGTCCATGAAAACACTTTCAATTTATCTCTTCCCCATTGCAGGAATAACTGAAACAACGGACAAGTGAAATGATAGGAATAGAAGCATGAAACTGGCCTCAAATTGTACAATTCTCATAAGTGGTACCATTTTTTCCCATTTATGAACATTCATTTGCAGATCATCACCTGATGTTTGTCTACAAAAAAACTGACAACTAAATAAAGTCGTTCAAAAAAACCGTTTATAGACAATGAGTGACACAAGGATTCGCAATACTATTAGCACTACATCTGAGAGCTGACCAATTTGAGACAAGTTATAAGACGTAGACTATACAAAAATAATCTTTGTTTTAGTTGCAAAAATGCTGAAGGCCTGCTACGAGAAAATTCGTGAAAGTGCCTAGCCCAATTCCAAGCTAAGTTCACGTCAACTCCAAATAAAGTGTACCACACATGGAATAAAGCTATTTTAAGCTTCATAATTATGCTTAAATTATTTGTAAGCATTCGCATGACAATTATGCACCTCCTACAGCATTCCGTAACAGGCGCGTTCCATGTGTTCGTATGTAAAACCTTTCAGCGTGACGATGAAAGACAAAGTTGAATTTCCTATTTGTAGTGACACTATGTAGAGAAACCTGAGATTAATGCATTCTACTCAAATTAAAAACTTTTTTTTTACAAAATGTTATAAATATTTCTGGCTTTTCGTTTCAGTTTAAAGACAACTGTTATTTACAGTGACACTATTTAGAGAAATCTGAGATTAATGCATAGTACTCAAATAAAAAACGTTTTTTTATAAAAAGTTAAAAATATTTCTGGCTTTTCGTTACAGTTTAAAGACAACTGTTATTTTAAGTAACATTGCTGAGAGAACTAAATATATATTAATCTGTTTATGAGTCAGATCAGAAATTAGGAACGAACAACAGCTTAATGCGAGTTCTTTTGACTTGCGGTAAACACAGTTGAACGAAATGTAACCTGTCCTATATAAGGCAAAATTTTGCTTAAGATTGCTTTGGGAATAATTTCCTTAACTATTTTTATGCTATATATTTGTATGTTTACCCATTTATTTAAATTAAAGTCGTAATTTTATTACGTTTGGTTCTTAAAACTGGTTTTTATAATTTTAAGAAATATTAATTTTAAGGACTTCAAAAAAATTATAAATTTAAATTCTTGCATAATCTACTCTTTCTCATGTTACAAAAATGTTTGAAATAGTTGTCTCTTTAAATTGTTTGTTGTGAAAATTGTTATGTTTATGATTTGAATATCTCATAAATCTTATTTCTTATATCCCTTATAATCCAGAAAACTGAAGGTTTTAAACGTGATGAAATAAATCATACTTACAATAATAATTATAAATTAATACTAGGCAAACAACGAAACTACGCTAAAGAAGTAAAATAAAATTGCAATTTCCTTTAGGATTTTTTTTGTCCAAGCTAATAAGATTCTCAAAAAATTGCGTAAGCAGATTATTGTTAGAAAGTGCTAGACTTATATAAGAATCACTTACCTAAAGACGGTTTAAAATTATCTTTGCCAGTAAAGAACGTGTTCTTGCTCAGATACAAACCAAATCAGGACTTGATGTAAGTTTTTGGACATACGCCATACATCAAATCAATCTTTCAAAGATAAAACCAAATCAGGTTATCAGCATATAAGGAAAAGTTGTTCCTCAAATTAACTTTTTAAAAATATACTGCTATACAATTGTGGTAAATACAAAATATTAATTTACGTTTATGCACGTTATAATAAAAAGTAGGGTAGTCTAAAATTAAAAAAAAAACTACTCAAAGTTATGAAATTCGGTCTAGTCAGCTGGCGCCCAGTCTCGATACCCGAGAAGGAAATTTTTCACAAGTAAAAAAAAAATTTCCATCCGTTGGGCGAGAGAGCATCATTTGCCTCTGGCTCATTATTTCTAGTGAAAAACACTTCAGGGTCATTTATCATTTTTGACGCACGCGATTTTTATGGTCTAAACTATCAGAAGTTCTTCAAATGCACGTTAAAATCTAATTTATTAGGCTGTATTTGTAATTGATCGTTAAAACCTCCACTTTTATCAATCATTATTATGGATTTTTTTAACGTGGTGTAAACAGTATAATTTCGTCAGTCCGGAAAGCGGGCCTAGTACTGTGGAGCCTGAGCCCACCGCAACTTTGTACTTTTGACGTCAGACAGCAATCATGGATGTCCTTGGTCTTTGGTAATTGGAAATTTCCCGTTTTTTACCGAAAAGGTCTTAAAATTACACAACAATCCCATTTCCCCTTTAAAAATTTACCATGCACTTGTATTTTTCTTCAGAAGTAGTGGAGGACTGGCTACAAAAGCCTACTATCTAGATATAAGTGTGTCTATGAAAAATTCTTCTTCCTACAGAACTTACGCCATTTGATGAGCAAAATGTGGTGCACACAAAGCATTTATTTGTGCCATTAAACGTGGTCTTCATCTACGCAACCACCTCAATTATACTTTATATGAAAATGTTACTCAATAGATTAAAATATCAGCACGTGCAAGTAAAAATAACATCAAGCATGGTATTTTTCATAAGTGGAGAATTGTCAATATGAATAAAAGTACGAAATAACGTTTTATTATAAACTAAACCTCACATGGGAGAAAATAATTCCGAAGAGTGTAGGTTTATAATACTGCTATTGTGAGTAACACCACGAGGTAAATTGTTTAAGAAACGTAATGCTCATGATGAAATAGGGAACAAGTAGGGAATAAATAATAGCGAAATTCCCATATCAATAATAGTTAATCAAGTAACAAAATGTTATTTCTTATTTATTCTGTGACAAAACGGCAGTTGAATAAAAATATCACAAGGCTATTTCATGCTTATTCACTATCGGTTTTTAAGTAATAGAAAATGTGGCTTACGTTTCCATGAGATAAAGGTCCTCTCGTTGTTCTCCCACCACCCGGCACTACACACGTTCCTTTGTTGCTCCATTCCGGCCTCATCATACCCTACTCATAACCCAAAACACACACTGGCTGTTACAACAGGCCTGTCAACGGTTAGTGACGATGCCAATTCCATTCCATTCATCTTGGCTCTAAATGTCTCAAGCAGAACAATATGTAGATAGTATAAAATTCACTATAAAACAGTTTTTAAAAAACGTTATTAAACAACATATCAATGAGATACAGATATATATATATAAAATCGTTTATTGCTTTAATGGTAATAAGCAGGAATTTTTCTATATACTTAAAGACGTGTTACATTAAAAACAAACAAATGAATATTGTTTAGAAAATAAAACCTCTTAAGCAAATCATGTTTATAAACATGTTTAGACTTGTAGTTATACAAATTATTATTAAAAATTATATATGTTGGCAAAAGAAATAGTTTATTCCATAATGTATTATAATAACTAAACAAATACTAAATCATAAAAAAATAAATGTTAGGAATTCTTTCAGTACTCGCCAGTGAGGTGAAATATGTAACCTCAGTAACGAGCAAATTCATGTATTCTCTTGTTGCTAATAGACTAATAATACAAAACTCGGACTCTAAATTTAGCACACAATTCTCTAAAATAATTCCTAGTGTAATAAATGTATGCAAAAAGGGTTTAAAACTTTATTTCGGGACGCGAATCAAACATTGTGACAGCACACGTTGCTAGAATTAACTGTCGAATCATTCGATTATAGCAGACCGAATTTTTAAACTACACGATAAAATGGCTCCGATAAAAGTGAAAGAGACTTGAAAATTACACTAACACAACTATAAAACATCAAGGACGCTTTCTTTACACGTGCAAAGTAGATCTCCTTGCTTGGGAAAAATTTATACATGGATTTATTATGGGGTTTTAAATACCTTATGTTGATAAATAGTACATATACAGTATATATTCTTTCACACATTGTTTTACCTAATTAAAACTTACCTTTATATATTACAAGATTAATGTACATATATATAACTAGAACATATCTCAAACTCCACCAATACCTTTCAGTGCTCTTTGTTCTAATTTTTTTTTGTTTTTAGGAAAAACCAAGAATATAAATTCCCTTATTAAAACCAAATAATATTTCTGTTTAACAGGATGGTAGGGGAAGTTGGGGCAAGATGGGGTGCTAAAGGTGCAATAAATTACCAAGCAAAAAAAATATTTATTTTATAATCATCTTGCATTGTCTTATTTTCTTTCAAACACATTGGTCAAAACCGTAACAATATGTTACATTGACGATATAATTACGTTTGTTCAGAAAGAAGCAAATATTACCCCGAACCCAGTGGTTGTTAGGAAAAGACGGGGTATGAGTAAAAATTAATAATTTCAAAATTTTTGCAGGTATTAATTAAACTAAAATCCTAATAATCAGTTATGATATGTCATTACATAAAAAAACTGTTATAATGACTATATATCAAGTTTTATCGCTTTCGTGCACTTTAAATGTATAAATTTAGAACATTTAAAATTTAAATTATAAAACTAAACTCGTAAACAAAAAATCGCTTATAATAAAAAGGCAAATTTTATTGTTATTAATGTTTAGTTATTACAAGAATGTATGTACCATTTAGTCTTGCTTACAATGTTAACAAATTAAATTTACTTCATTTTCTTCATCTTCCCTTCAAGCACAGGAGCAGTGTGCCCATTTGTAGCAAACACTACATAGCACCCATCGTTCATTAGACTTGTATTATTGTCATCTCTGTCATTTCCCTTTGTAATTTGACCTTATCTGAAACTTTGTCTTCGAGCTCTTTTTTATAATGAACTTTCAATGATCGATATTTTTTTCTTTCGACATGTAATCTGTTTTAATTTATTTTTTCCTAAGGAAGAGTTATAACCAATCCAGAGATGTGAAAGCATCCATGTTTACTGATTCACTGAGGCTGGAGTCCTCTTGGTGGCTCAAAGGCACATGATGTAAGCATCCAGGTATGTGGTCGACTACAGAGGTACCAGGATCAGCTGTTTAGGCACGCAAAGTGGATATTAGTTACTGACAGTATCAGCAATTTATTTTTTTTAGCCTGGTCAGTAGTGTATGATGCATGAAATGAATTGGGAAAAATATTTTGATCAAAAGGATAAATTTCTCACCTTGAAGCGGTTTATGGTATTGCCCGTTGTCACAGCACTAATGAAGGCTTTTCCTAGAATCTCAGCAAACTGAGATCGTGTATGGTCACGAGACGTTAATTTGAGATTCTACACACAAACATTTAAGGACATGAAGAAGCTTACCTTTCATGTTAGCGGGTAAGAATAAACTCACATCTTGTGACATCATGACGCATAGATAAGCTACGGCTGTGTGCGGCAAAGACAGTGCACTTTCACACAAAAACCATAGACAAAAGTGGAGACTTCATTCCAACACAACATCGAATTCACTGTTACCAACTCCGGATTTAGCAAGAAGAAAAAGAATAAATCCCGGAAAACGGTTATATATATATATATAGATTATGTGAACTGGTGTGAAGATCCTTCTAGAACATTTTAGAATCATCTCTATAATTAAATTAAACCAGAGAATTGGAGGGGCAATAGGAGGGAAGGGGGGAGATAAAATGGGTTAATCGGGGTTTTGACCAGTTAGGGATGGAGCAGCAGGACCATCACCACCAACATCATGAGGCATGAGAGAGAGAGAGAGAGATCGACAGCAGGAAAGGTGTTTTGGAGAGCTAAGTATTGGTAGGGTTGTAATTATCTGTTTTGAAATGGCCAGTAGAGTTTGAATTTTTGGTGATGATAATAACTTTCATATTGTGTGTAGTATCTGTTGGACTTGTGTTTTTGTGAATATGATGCACATGTTTAATCTTCAATGTTAGCAGTTTTTTTTGTTTAGGTGTTCATAGTGTGGATTTGGCACTCGTTCCATTTTCTGCACCTCCTGTGCATTTTCTTATTTTGCGGCCATATTGCTATCAATAACTTGATTTACCGCTCCAAAGACCTTGCCTTATGAGTTGGTTAGTATTTTCTTTAAAATATTGGTAAAGATAGTAAGCATTTAAATTTAGCTTATAAATGCTGGCTTTTCTAGCCTAGAGCTTATACGAAAGAAAAATATAAAGTTTAATATAGTATTTATTGTGTGAAAATTATAATATTTGTTTGGACTGGAAGATATTTATGATTTATGTTAAAGATTAACAATAAACTTTGGAACTAATTTTATGTGTTTGGTCAATGTTCTGCCACCTTATATTTTTCAGCATAGGTTTTGTCTCTTTGATTTTGTTTTTGAATTTAATATGAGGTTAGGCCCCATCTAAGCAAGTGTTTACCTTGTGGAAGGTAACAAGAGTTAATGCTTTCAGTGGGAGTTGGGACTCTGATGGGACCCGGCCTCAAAACTGAACCATGATAACCACCTTTCCTGGTTGCGATCTTAACCAATTAGTTGTCTCTTGGTGATAATATGTGCTTAGAGGTTTCATAACTCCAACTTCAAGGGGTTGTAGCCTGTGTGTGCAATTAGGCGGAAAGCACATTATAACCACCCTTTTTTTCTGGCTTTATCGAGAATTTTTAAAATTTTAATATGCATGGGATGCCCATCCAACAGGAGAAGAGATGGGTGTTCTTTTGATGCACCTGCTTACTACACAAACATCTTAGACAACCACTCGAAAAAATCTTTTTTGTATTCAAACAAAAGTTTAGCTACTGTGCCCACGTTCCAGGAGAGCCACTGTTTAACAGTTCATACTCCATCATTTGTTAAGGGTATACAAGCATAGGAGGCATGTGTGTGCCAGCAGCATTCATGCATGATTCAAGGTAAATTGTCTTCCATTTGCCAGCTGAAGTCAACGTTCCAACCCTTATTTTCCTCTAGCAGCAATAATTTTAGTAATCGATTTGGGGACGGCTGAAACGACAGACTCATCGTAGGTATAAATCCTGTCTGTGGTGACGCTGTAGCTGTCGTAAAGTTCTCCCAGTATCTTATAAAATTGCAAAACAATTTCCTAGTTGAATGCTGTAGCACGAGCTATTTATGTAGTTTCGGGTTTATGAAACGATATATCATAATTCCTTCTGAAATAACCGACCGATCGATCTGCACCTACTTTTGGTCTCTCTATATTAAAATTATGTACAGTATTTCATTAACATCTAACCAGGTTGTTTTACTGGTCTGCTTATAACTCTGAACCATTCCTGAAACAAATAAAACAAAATAAATATTTTACATTGCAAATTCCCCGTATATAAACAAAGCCATTTATTTAAATTTAAAAATTCACATCCCTTATAGATCGATTTTTATTCTTAAAAAAACAATTTTTATAAATAGGGGAAAATACTGTGGCAAGACAGTGTACCTCCCCATCTTACCCCGGCCATTCTTCCCCGTCTTGCATCAAACCACGCCTTATAGGTTATAACGACATACAATAATACAAATACACGGTAAAATTATAATAAAAACTCAATTTCTATCTTTGAAAGGAACAATATTGATGGCATGCTAAAATTTATTGTGATATATAAATTCAACTTACCGGTGGATTATCGTAAAGTGCTGAAAAATACATCAATGTTGGTCAATAATGCAAACTTTTATATTAAGTAATGAACAACTGATGGAAAAATGGTTCCGGTTTTCGTACTGTTTTCTAAAGTTCCTTTTATTTACTTCCAACTGTCTCCGTTTGATAGCAATGGCTGACAGGTCTGGAAGAGCCACTACCCCATATTTCCCCACTGCCCCGTCTAACCCGCATTCCTGTACTATTGGTTGTTAAAAATTAGTACTTACATTGCACTTAAGTGATCCATTAGTAGGTTGATATTCTTGAATTTACTTATATAATTTTTGCTTCTGTTACACATAAGAGGAGTAATCTTGAATTCTTAAAACCGATGTAACTTTTTAACTATTAATTTTAGAGCAAAACAGTAAAAGTATTTCCCCTTATTAAATAAAAATAATTCTGTTTAACAAGTTGGTACTATTGACATCTCTAAATAAAATTTAATGGCGTGCGCTTCTCCATATTTCCTGTTACACATTTCCGTTCCTTTACTTTCGTCGCATTCACAAAATTTCTCCCACCGGTAGCCATATACCAAGAGATAAGATGTCACACATAAAAAAAAAATCTTTAAGTATGTTCGAAGTAGAAGAAGAAGAAGAAATTAACATAGGAAATTCTTTCATTCTGTCATGATGACGTTAAAAAAACCCTATCATTTCTTTACATAATGGAGATGCTACATTTTTTTTTATAAATTAAAACAAAATGTAATAGATGCTTTTATCTCGGTTTGTATTCGTCAAGCTTATGAGTAGCAAAATCTATTAAAATTGAAAGTTCGTTATTTTAAAATACTACAGTATATAAAACCAAACTTTATAAGAGAAAACCAAATCAAAGCCTTGTTCGAAGCCTGTGCTATAAATAACAGATGCCCTTTGGAATCAAAGATTTTGTAATGGACACCCTTTCGCCTAAGGCATTCAATTACAGCCGCTAACAAACTAGCCTGCGAACTCATTTAAATAGGCCCGAGGCCGATAGTGGACATCCTTGCCATATTGGAAAATTGATATCACACCGCCTGATAGAAAACACTCTATCAAAGTATTGACCATTGCCATATTTGTCTAAATAAAATAAAAATAATTATGTGACATCTCACATGAAATTTAAATTATCTTTCGCTCCAGCGGATATAAAATTCAGTATAAATCAGTATAAATTTATACCAGCTTCATAAAGAAATTCCCGGATTTTCGCTACAATTTTCAGTACTATGATGCTATCGCTGTGATACTTCGACCTCATAACATCAGAATGACCATTGTTTTTGAAACTAATGAAACATACAATTTGAACTTAGTTTCCTCATAGTAGGAAACTTAAATAAATAATCCACTCTTTATTTAAAGCTCTCGTTAAATCTACACTTTCATTTCTGCAGCCTTAACACTTATCAATATCATAAAATGAAGTGGCTTGTACTAGAACTCTATTCTTTCTCGAAAACGGAGAAGTTCACAAGCTGTCAGAAGCTGTTTTTTGTAATTTTGTAATTTTTTGTTTTCATTTATATTTTTTTCTGTTATTAAGTAAAACGTGTGACGGTTTTCTCCGTTTCTTCCAATTATTCTTGTAAATATTAAGATGGTTTTCTTCGTGTGCTCCCGATTATTCTTGTTAATATTTTGATGGTTTTCTCCGTATCTGTACTACCACAAAGTGTCCGTAAAGACATTAAATGCTTATTTAAATGTATTTTCAGTATTATTTATATACTTTCCTATTGTTTGAATTAACCTTCTCTCGTGTCAATGTATTTTTACGAGCACGCTATTGTTGATTTACCTCAACTTGAAAAACACTATAGGTCTAACCTGAAAACAAGAACTTATAATAAGTATTTTGAACCATATCATTATGAACTTATTTTCATATGCATTGTTGGAAGTCCTACTGATTTTTCATGTATGTTTCATCCTGTTCACATTTTTTATTTGAAATCTTATTGTTTTTCGAGCTATTACTTACCTGTGATTTAACACTATTGTTGTGACCGAAGGCCATGAGATGCTGCTCTGGATTTCCCAGACAGGGTCTTCACGGGATTCGGCAGCACCGGAACAGGAAGTAGATTAAAAATTAAGAAATAAGTTTTTTTTCTGGCGTTACCACGTATAGGCTGAGGCCTAACGCCTTGGTGTTTTAAAATCTAAAAAATATGGTTATCGTGTATTGTTGCTTATATGGTGTAATGTAAAATTGTGCATCTCGATCCAGACATCGAAAGTGAGTAAAGTTGTTCTGGTACTAAGAAAATCATTTTAGATGCAAATTGACTTGAGTTTCACTACTATTAAAGGTACGCCATAAGCAAATAGCGTCACCATTGTATTAAGCAAGGGGCTTATACTAAAAGTGATTTTACGCCCGCATTAATTCTTGAACTGTACCATCATGTAAACCTTGTAACCTTTAAACATATTTTGTAACGAAGATCAAATATTTTTGGCTGTTTTTAAAGAGAAGTACGTTTTCCGAACACTCAGAGGTCCTTCAGATCGATTTAAAATTGCTTCTACTGAGTAATGCCGTGTGCCTTAAGTAACTATTATTTTCTGTTTTCGTTAAAACTATCTCTTTGAAGTTAAACTACAAACATTTGTAATTTATCTGTGCCTCCGTAACTCCCAATGAGTTTAGCTACAATTAGACTCCAGAAGGGATTGATCACATGTAAATTTTAAATATTCAAAATAATTATAATATTTTTTTTTGCTCAGAAATAAAGCCTATAAAATATAATAAATTTTCTACTAATCCTCAACTACGTCATACACCAAAGAGAATTGTAAACTTATTGTAAGATTTTTATGTTTATTAATCTTAATACTGTTTAAATAAGATTTTCAAGGTTCTCAGTAAGCAGTGTTTGGTTTTATGTGTCAGTGTTTTGTCGTTAGTGAAAGTGTTTGCTGTGTTTTGCCTCCTGTTTACAGTCATTTTATATACCATTTCCACCTTCACAACTATATTTTCATTCAGACTGCTCCTAATTTTAAATAATAAATCTTCCACCATTAAATATTTTTGTTTCTCTCATCATAATCCTCTTGTTATTTCCTTTTCTAACTTCATTCCTACAAGCATACCATAGTCTAGGGTGCCATAGCATACTGACCACATCCCCTACAGCTTATCTGCAATATGAGTCATTTGTTGTTGGCTCATTTATTTTAATGTATCTTGTGTTCAAGGGTTTTTGTAAAAATTAGTTTTAAATGTTTCAACGAGTCATCAACACCACAGATTAAACATTTTCTTCACCTCTGTGGTATCACCCACCATACTTAAGTATTAATTCTGTAAGCTGGAGTATAAGGTTAAGTTCCGAGCTCAGAAAACAAATCAAAATATACATAGGAGGAGGGGACTGCCCAGAGAGGGGAAGTGGCGCCCGCAACGTGGTGGCTCCGAAGAAATAGTGCCGAACATAGCCACTACAAGAGTAAGTGTGCATTCTACGTGTTGGTACCAGGGAAACGACTTCTCTACTGTTGTACTCCAAAATGTCATTCAACAAGGTGTATGAGTTGAGGAACCGGTCTGAGACCAGCAGTAATATGGGCGAGACTGCAGCACCTGTGCCAGTCCAGGAACATACGAACACAGCACAGGCCAGCCAACAAGAAAAGTACGAGCAGGTGTACCAACATCTACTGGATGTACAGCATGGACAGAACACACAGTCCTATGCAGCCATACCTGAAGGTATACTGGTGCTCACTGAACACAACACGCCAGAGAGTTGTGAAACCAACAGGGAAGGTGGGACAGCAGCAGCCACACCTGCAGCTGCTACTGGAGAGGGAAAGGCACCAGCAGAGGAATCGGACATGTCTGCCCCCACCACTCCTACAGGTGACATACCATCGGCTGATTTAACCAGCATCTTGCTGATGTTGTAACGTATGAAAAGCAAGATGGACACCAACGCCCAGAACATGACTAGACTGAGTGAAAAGATTGATGCAGTCACAGGGCAACTGGATGCTAACCTCTGCGAGTTAAAGAGTGAGCTGAATATAAGGATAGAGAGCTTAGATCGCCAGCTGCAAACAGGCCTCAGTGACCTGGAGGTACGATTGGATGCCAGACTGCAAGAGCAATCTCAGTCAGTGGGACAGCTGGCCAGACAAATGCAAACACAGCAGGAAAGGGTGGAAAACTTGGAATCCCACACCACGTCTCTGATTAGATTTTTGGACCAAGTACGGATGGAGGGACAGGGACAGTCGCAAGTGATCCACCAGAGGCTCGAACACATTGAAGAAACCACAGTCACTCTACAGGCAAGAATTGAAACTGTTGAGTCAGGATCAAGAGCAGCCGCCGAACAAGCTGCACAGGCATGTGCCAGCGCTATAAAGCAACAAGTCCAACAGCGAGTGGAAGAGCTGCACAGCAGGATGACGACAACAAACACCTCCATGACCGAGCTACCCAGCCTGCAGCCTGCAGTGATAGCCAGCCAAGACTTATCACCACCCCCAGCTATCTCATCACTTGTCACACCACCTCATCCTACCCCATCGTGCAGCACCCCACATTTTGACCAGGCCGCATTATTGCATCATCTAGCCAAACATTGGGCCGAGTCCATGCCCATGTTCTCTGGCAAGTCATTGGAGAACCCAGTCAGATTCCTCAATAAATTTGAGGAATACGCAAAGACTTTCTCATTAAGTGACAGTGAAAAATTGAAGTGCCTGAATGTAGCACTCAAAAGCACTGCTTTTTTCTGGTGGGAGCTCCAGAGCCTACATGTCACCTCCTACGAACAGTTCAGAGAAAAGTTCAGAGCACAGTTCTGGAACTTAAAAGTGCAAGGCAATTTGAGGGCTCAATTGCACACGGACCGGTTTGACTGTCGCAAGGGGAGTAGCCTGGAAGCTCACATTTCAGCTATGTATGAGCGTACCCGGTACTTAGATATAACCATGTCAGATGATGAGTTCATAGCAACCATGTTGACACAGCTCCCACTCGCCTACCAGATCCAGATGTCGGGACACACATACAAAGATGTCACCGAATTGCGAGATCATGTTCTGGCAGTAGACAAGCTGCAGAAGCTGCAGCGAGGGCAAGGAGCTAAGGATGAGACTGAACGAACACCTCAGCAGCCTCCCAGTAAAAATGTGCCAGTGCACAATTACTGGCAAAATCGGCCCAAGGACGATCGCCAGGCAAATGTGCACACCCTGACATGGGAGAGTTCAGGTAAAAATGACGAGTACCTCAGCCAAGGGCAGCAAGGGAAAAAGCACAAGGGCAAGTACAACCGCAAAAGCAACCGTAACAAGCCCTACCACAAGACCACCTGGTGGTCTAGCAAGCAGACCTGCAGCGACGGTGAGGAGGACCCCAACAGCCAGTTCCAGGGGAAGACATCAACTGAATGGCCACCCAGGAAGTTCACCTACCCGCAGCGCTACGCCGAGTCAGATGGTGAGGCTGACTACCGTCACCAGGACCAGAAGCGGTTTTATTCTGACTACGCTAGTGGGAAACCTGACTTCCGCCCGTCACACCGTAAGACCCCTGCCAGTCCAGAGAGAAGCTGCAGACCACAGTATCACACCGGCTCATCTGGCGGCATCCAAAATCATTTTCCATACCCACCACCCTCATTCTCATCGCAAGACAATTCCCAACCTCAACAGGGCTACTTCCAGCACAATGCGCAAGTGAATCCTGTTGCTGCAGAGTTTCATGCAGCAGTAAACAGGGCTGCTAATGGTCCAAGTAATTGGACAGGGCCTAACCCAGCAGGTTCAGCTGCCCAGCAGTGCAGCCAGAACAACCAGGATAGAGCGTTAAACTAGAACGGGTCAGGTTTGCATCGCCCCGAACTCATACCCGCTATCCAGAGCCTACATGTCACCCCTTATGAATCTCTGTGTCTGGATAGATCGGTGGCGATCGACCCGCTCTATATGCCCAAATTTGACATGGAAACTGATCAGGCAGAACTACCCACAGGTAGTGAGGTATAACAGTTGATCAACGACCGCCTACAGTCTGAGGCGCAAGCAATGCAAAGAAGGAAGAGTGCTTCTAAAATCAAGCAGTTCAGTATAGGAGACCTAGTGTTATGCAGGAGTGCAAGCGGGAGCAAGAAGTGGGACCATGTTACCAAGAAGTTGTTCTTGCTGTTCAAGGAACCCTATGTGGTCATAAACAGAATTCACAACAACTGCTATGAGTTTGCAGGCCCTGCCACCAACAAAATCATAGGCAGGTATAACCTAACCCAACTAAGGGCCTACCACAAGCCTATTGTCCCATAGTAACATGTGTTGTTTGTGTGTTAGCTAATAGAATTGTTTTTTTTTCATGTGGAGTATAGAAACAACATTAGTGTACATGTTGTATACACTGTGTAGTCCTATGTGATCAAGGACCTGTACATCGAACACTGTTAAGTGTGTGAAGTTCAATGTTTCGTGTCCAAGTCAGGACCTGTGCTAGCCAAGGTTGTACGGTATGCTGTATTTGTTAGTGTAAGGAAATGCACTAGTCTGGTTGCCTGATGAGCTTAAAACCAGTGTGTTGTCTCGTGACGGTCTAAGACTAAGGCTCTGCCGCACTGGGATTTGTTGTCCAGCACTAACCTAGGGTTATTATGGTACCGTAATGTATGGATATGGCATGACCTAAATGAGTATGAAGCTTCGGTGACACATGTGAGCAGGACTAGATGTCTACAAACAGTGAAATCATGTTGTTTACTCTGAAGGAAAAAAAAAAACCTACTGATCCACTATAGTGTGAGCTAACCAACCTAACAAGAGTGACTACTATGTGTTAAAATTTTCGCCGACCATCTGTGTGACTCCTAAGCAGGGCATGCACATTGCATACTACAAGCACAAGAACACTTGCAACTACTAAGCCATGCACACTCTAACTGCTAGTTACCTGCAGATATGTTACTCCTTCTCGTAGCACTCTGAGCCTTAGCTTGTCGTTGTATCACCCACAAAGCTATCTTATTTGCAAAAAGAGAAAAATTTAAAAATTTAATAATGTTTTGCAATTTAAAAAGAAAATTATGGAAGCTTGATATGAAGAAATTTGTGTAATTTATTTTGCTCTAATCAGAATGAAAGAAAAAAACTGCATTGGAACTGATTTATTTTGGAATTTGATTTTATAAATTATGGGCCAAATTAATTTTATGAACGCCGAATATTATTTTTGATGTGTAACACATAATTCGAAGCACTGTCATCTTGAGGATCACACTGTCACGCGAGTGACGTCAATGTTGTTCAGCAGCACATGATGATGTGATTGTCTTCTGAGTAGTCATCCACAGTAGAAAGGAACACTGGTGTCACGAGAGAAAGTCTGCTCTTATGCTGCCCAGTTGTTGTATGAAGTCACTGTAACAGAAGTGTGACAAATGTATAAAAGTGCAAGAAATTTTTATATGTCAGTGTAAATAGGTGTAACACCTGACTGGAAGATCATGAAAATTCTTGAAATGATATGAGACTCTGCATCAGCCAGTAGCTGACAGCCTACCTAACAAGACAACAGCATTCTGCAAGTAATCTACTGTGCAGCTGTGTCCAGAGTAACAGAGTGAGAGACTGTGAAGAATCAGCTGAAAGCCTCACCATATTCAAGAGAGAATACTGAACCTTTCAAAGACTGTATATAAATTATTATTCATCTGGCAAGAAATAATAATACTAGTCTTGAATACTAATAATAAATGCCAAGGTATCATAAGAAATGATAATATTTGATTATGTATAAGCTTAAGTATGTATATAATTTTTCAACTGGTTATTTTTGTGTATAAATATTTTTCTTGTGTTATGTTATTATTTAATAATCTCTTAGAATTGTTTTCCATGTAAAAAATAATTTTGATTTGTGATGTATGAACACCTAACATCACATGAAAGTGATATATCCATATGTAAACAAAACCAAAATCACTGAGATCAAATTGCAAAAACAAAAAAACAAAAAAAACTCTTAAAATATGTTGTAAAATTTTTAATAATACTGCTAATTGCATTAGTAGTCAACAAGTTTACTCAGCTAATAGTAAACAAAATGCTGTTTAAACATTTTAAGTATTGTAAATATTTTATGTTTGTTATGATTCAAATCACAAGACTGTTATATGTCAGTAAAATAAGCTGAATAGCAATTGTATACTATATTATCATGATGTCTAAGGATAATAATTAGAATGAAAACAATTTTAATCATATTTCTGAAAAAAAAATGCCAACCAACCCTGATAAGTATTTATATTGTAATTGCAAGTTTTATGGTAACAAGTTATAGTATAATAGTACAGTACCAAGGCTAGAGTACTATATGTAAACAAAGCCAGCAAGACAGTTAAACCACTGTACAACTGAAAGACTAGTTAACCAAGAATAAAACTAGCAGTACCATTGTGTAAATAGTGTATTCCTATCATATTTAATAATTATAGCAAAATATTAGTGTTTAAGAAGTAATAAGATGTTATGTGATTGTTGCATACTATACTGTATTCTCATAAGTCAATGATAATTAATTATAAGAATTCTTAATAATTTCATATTTTTCATAATAATGATAATTTTTTTTTGTATGTGATCACATCCCTATTGTTGTCTTACACCAATGCGACAGTGAGGGCGACTCCAGACAGCAACCAGTAAGCACAGAACATTGTTATGGTTATTTATGGAGTAAGTTATGGGACCGCGAGATACTAGAGACACGCCTGTCATGTGCCCAGTGCGGAAATGAAAACGAGTGTAGGACACGGCCATGTACTTAGCGGTGCGACGACAGAGCTGGACCCGCTCCAACGGGACGTCCGGTCGACGCCACGTCCGCTGACGCAGCTGCGTCAGCATGGGACCTCCGTCCACCCCCTGCTGTACACCACTGGTCCCCGTGTGGGACGGCTCTAGGGCTGCCCTGCGGACCGCGCCCCGGCGCTGCCGCGGGTGCTGTCAGGACTCGCCGCCGTCAGCCGCTCGTCCCCACGAGCGCGGGTGACCCCGGCACGGCACGTCCTGCTGCCCTCTCGGTAGCAGGCACCCTCCGCGATGGCGTGGAGAGGACGTTGCTGTCTGCCCCGGCGTGGATTGGCACTCCACAACGCTGTGGTGACACCTGCAGAACGACTGAGGGTTGTTAATGGTACACCTAACACTGAATCGCCGTCCACTGCACTCAATTGTAAGTAAACTCACCAGTGTCCTGAGTCTGCCTGATGCTAGACACCCTCCTAACACCTTACCACCAGCACGACGACGAGACGACGGAGTTTTCGCGCCATTTCTGGAGCGCGGAGCAGCGAGGTGTTGCTTCGAGGACGGCCGGCGGGAGACGAGTCACTCCGAGCGCCAGCACTTGGTTGGTCGCCGCTCGCGCGCCAGTTACCCCCACCCCTCCGCCAATTCTCAACCGTCGCGCGGGAACCTGAAGCGCATGCTACGTAAGACAGAGACAGATGGGCTATCACTAAACCGGCGGCCACGTGCTTCGTATCTCCTGCGTTTTATTGTTACCCCATGGGACAGCTTCTGTACTACCACAAAGTGTCCGTACAGACATTAAATTCTTATTTAAATGTATTTTCAGTATTATTTATATACTTTCCTATTGTTTGAATTAACCTTCTCTCGTGTCAAAATATTTTTACGAGCACGCTATTGTTGATTTACCTCAACTTGAAAAACACTATAGGTCTAACCTGAAAACAAGAACTTATAATAAGTATTTTGAACCTTATCATTATGAACTTATTTTCATATGCATTGTTGGAAGTCCTACTGATTTTTCATGTATGTTTCATCCTGTTCACATTTTTTATTTGAAATCTTATTGTTTTTCGAGCTATTACTTACCTGTGATTTAACACTATTGTTGTGACCGAAGGCCATGAGATGCTGATCTGGATTTCCCAGACAGGGTCTTCACGGGATTCGGCAGCACCGGAACAGGAAGTAGATTAAAAATTAAGAAATAAGTTTTTTTTCTGGCGTTACCACGTATAGGCTGAGGCCTAACGCCTTGGTGTTTTAAAATCTATAAAATATGGTTATCGTGTATTGTTGCTTATATGGTGTAAAGTAAAATTGTGCATTACGATCCAGACATCGAAAGTGAGTAAAGTTGTTCCGGTACTAAGAAAATCATTTTAGATGCAAATTGACTTGAGTTTCACTACTATTAAAGGTACGCCATAAGCAAATAGCGTCACAATTGTATTAAGCAAGGGGCTTATACTAAAAGTGATTTTACGCCCGCATTAATTCTTGAACTGTACCATCATGTAAACCTTGTAACCTTTAAACATATTTTGTAACGAAGATCAAATATTTTTGGCTGTTTTTAAAGAGAAGTACGTTTTCCGAACACTCAGAGGTCCTTCAGATCGATTTAAAATTGCTTCTACTGAGTAATGCCGTGTGCCTTAAGTAACTATTATTTTCTGTTTTCGTTAAAACTATCTCTTTGAAGTTAAACTACAAACATTTGTAATTTATCTGTGCCTCCGTAACTCCCAATGAGTTTAGCTACAATTAGACTCCAGAAGGGATTGATCACATGTAAATTTTAAATATTCAAAATAATTATAATATTTTTTTTTGCTCAGAAATAAAGCCTATAAAATATAATAAATTTTCTACTAATCCTCAACTACGTCATACACCAAAGAGAATTGTAAACTTATTGTAAGATTTTTATGTTTATTAATCTTAATACTGTTTAAATAAGATTTTCAAGGTTCTCAGTAAGCAGTGTTTGGTTTTATGTGTCAGTGTTTTGTCGTTAGTGAAAGTGTTTGCTGTGTTTTGCCTCCTGTTTACAGTCATTTTAAATACCATTTCCACCTTCACAACTATATTTTCATTCAGACTGCTCCTAATTTTAAATAATAAATCTTCCACCATTAAATATTTTTGTTTCTCTCATCATAATCCTCTTGTTATTTCCTTTTCTAACTTCATTCCTACAAGCATACCATAGTCTAGGGTGCCATAGCATACTGACCACATCCCCTACAGCTTATCTGCAACATGAGTCATTTGTTGTTGGCTCATTTATTTTAATGTATCTAGTGTTCAAGGGTTTTTGTAAAAATTAGTTTTAAATGTTTCAACGAGTCATCAACACCACAGATTAAACATTTTCTTCACCTCTGTGGTATCACCCACCATACTTAAGTATTAATTCTGTAAGCTGGAGTATAAGGTTAAGTTCCGAGCTCAGAAAAAAAAATCAAAATATACATAGGAGTGGGACTGCTCAGTATGCTCTTGATTATTAATGTTGGTTTCTTCAAGTCCTTCTGGATATTTCTGAGAAACCGATCTCTACATGAAGGATTTTTTACTTAATGGGGCATGTCATTTTATTCAGAGTAACATTTAATTAGTGAATTTATGCTACTAAATCAGCTCTTACAATACTTTTATCAGGTGGAATTAACAACATATATACATATATATAATTACTCAGTCAAATAGTATTAAGTTCTGAGACATCTGAGAAACACTAACATGCAAAACGAACTTCCTTCTCCTTGGTCCATAGTGAAACCTTCTTTCTTTTGCGATCGACAGTGAGCATCCTGCATACCACATAAAATAAATTAATATTATTTACCTGCAAGCAACACGTGGCGTCATCTGTTGTTGAAAAGCAGAACTACTTGCAACATGTACCTTTGCATGAGATAAATTAACTCTCACCACTGAAAGGAGCTATTGTTATCATTTGGAGCCATGTGTTCACGAAACCTATCAGTCTCGTAGCCACGTAATCCTGCAGCCTCGCAGTCACATAGTCAGGTAGCCTTGTGTTGTGTCTTACATAATTTTTATCAGTTGGAATTCAAAAAAATTAACAACCATTACTCAGTCAAATAATATACCATGTGACATCTGAGTAGCACTAACATGCAAGACGAACTTCCTTCTCCTTGGTGTCTAGCAAAACCATCCTTCTTTTCGATCGTTAGTGAACATTCTGCATCCCACATAAAATAACTAAATAATATTTACCTGCAAGCAACACATGGCGTCATTTGTTGACAAGAATCGGGACAAATTACAAGTTCCTTTGCATGAGATAAATTAACTCTTGCAGCTGAATGGAGTCCAAGACATTTAGAGCCAAGTAGTCTCGCAGCCACGTAGCCTTGTGTCGTAGATGTTTCGTGGTTATTTAGCCTCGCAATCACGTAACCATGTGTTCTGGAAGCTTCGTAGTCCTGTAGCTTCGCAGTCTCGTAACCTCGTAGACACGTAGTCGCGTAGTCTCGTAACCGCATTACTCGAAGTCGCGTAGAAATGATGCCTCGGAGCCTCGTAGACTTGTAGCTACATAAACAATTAGCCTTGTAATCTTATAACAGGATGCTGCTGGAGAATTTGGAGCCAAAGAGAAAATTCAGCAGAAGTTAGATGCAGCAATTGGAGCCTTGCAGACTTGTAGCTTCGTAGTCAAGTACATACTCATGTAGACATGTAGTCCTGCAGTCTCGTATCTTTGTAGCCTCCTAGTATTGTAGTCAAATAGCTATGGCCTTAGACTTTTGGGAGTCAAAAAGACTGTTGGAGCTATTTATAGATGGATTCAATGACTAATAGAGCCTAAAGACTGTTGGAGCATTTGGAGCTGATGGAACTTTGCAGCTTTGGAGCTGTTGGAGATTTGGAGCTTTGCAGCTTTGAAGATTTGGAGCTGTTGGAGATTTAGAGCTGTTGGAGCAGTTGGAGCATTTGGAGATGTTGGAGCTTTGGAGATGTTGGAGATTTGTAGCTGTTGGAGCTTGGGAGCTGTTGGAGTTTCGGAGCTGTAGGTGCCTAGCATATTTTGGTTAGATCGAATTCCTGAGACGAGAACGTATAAAACCACATAGAATTTTTTTGATCATAAGGGCTTCTATTTTTTATGTTGTTTTGACTTGTGTATTATAGTAAATGGTTCTTGATTTGACTAGAATATTGTTCCATCAGGTGCAAGTATATAAGCGAGTCCTAGACATCAGGTCGCTCAGTTTGTTACTGTCATCGACGGTATAAAGATCACCTAGTTTAATTCATCTGGTGTATAAGTCGCGTAATTACCTGTTCTTGCGAACTTGATGGTATCTTTACCGTCTTTAATGGCGAACTCGATGGAGGTTGTACCATCGTCTATGGGAACACTGATTTCAGTGACGTAGATGATGGAGCAGATCCCGTTGGAAACGACGACATCATCACTAGAGGATACTTCAACAGTCGTGGTACCACCGGCGGAAGAGAGCTTAACGACTTGAGTGCTGGCTGCACAGGAAACCTCGATGAAAGTCGTTTCGCCCTCGATGGAGATTTCAGTGGCTGGTGATTCGACAACAACTAATGAAAATCGGTGCCATTACTGTGACAAGATTTTCTCAAACATCAGCAATGCTCGTCGACACGAGAAGAGAGAGTGTGCTAAGAATCCTCCTCGAAAAATGTTTAGTTGTGAAAAATGCCATAAGCAGTTTGCCAGAAAAGAAATATGAAAAAGCACATGGGGACATGCAAATGCCCTGCTGCGCGGCAGAAAGTAAAGGTTTCGGTTCAACAACAGCGAATGATTGATGTGCATATGAGTATGCCTGGAAATGTAAAAACTGCAGTAACATCGGCATCTGGTTCAGGTTCGTCTTCGTCACCACGGTATTCTTGCAGCTACTGTGATACGTCGTTCGCATTTTCCAATGACGCACGGAGACATGAGCAGAGCAAATGTGTGAAGATTCCTACTCGTACGAAGTTTCGCTGCGATGAGTGCCATGTTTGGTTTACACGCATTGACAGTTTGCGACATCATGCGAAAAAATGTGAATGTGAAGTGCGTGTGCCTACTGCTGAACTACTTGCTAAAATTTCGACTCCTCACTTTTTATTGGAGACTCGTAAGCGTACAAGTAAGGAAACCGATGTGCAGCAACCGAGTGATATGGCGTCTGAACATGGAACTAAACCTAAGACTGTGTTCGGTGCTCTATATGTGAATGATAATGGCTTCTACTTGGCGCAGTCTGCATTTCGTGGAACATTTAAAGGCTACAATTATCTAAATACGAAAAGTGATACAAAAGACATTGTAATTTTCTTGATGATATCAGTCAGGACATAATCAATCAGCTTACTGATGTCGTAGCAACAAACGGTCCATTAAAATATAACTTGTGGTTGGACTGTATACATGGAAAGCCATATCCGTTATATGGTAAAGTGAAGAAGTGTGCATTCAAGACATCGGCTGCAGTAATTTACAGTTCTAACGATGTGAAGCAAACTGTTAACCATGGTGACCAGAAACAATTTCACGAAGAGGAGGACTATGTCGGTAAATGTTCTGGCTGGTCTCTGTCTAGTATAAACTGGTTGGAGCTAAGAATAAGTCATTTCACGCCTATGCAGACCTAAATGATTAAATGATCGCTAACTTTCGCAAGTGTTCCTGTAGTGTATTAAAAATTAAATTATAAATATTATGTTTGTAAAAGAACTTGCGCTGTTTTATTTTCGTACCTTTCATTTTTGAGCTATTTTAAATAAATAAAAACTTTATTTTATTTTTACATAAATCGACGAAAATGCTTAATGGCAGTATCTTCACGCCGAGGTTGCTGGACAGGCGGCGGGGTATTGTGCCCACGCGCAGAGTGCAGCGGCGTCGACAACAAAGCGCCGCTATTAATCCGTATTGTTCGCAGCGGCGCCGGAATGCTGGCTGTGATATATGTTGAGCAGCAGCCGTTACTCCGTGCCCGCAGTTATTTTATTGTAGCAGTCACGATACGCGCGGTATTGTGGCGGGTGAAAGCGCTTCGGATCAGTGGCAAAAAAAAAAAGAAAAAAAAAAACACGATTCGCACATTGAAAATTACTGAAGAAAAAAGCATTTTAAAGTGTGCTGTCGTGTTACCATAAAAAAAGGTTGATTTGTTTGTCTGAGATATTTCCCCCCCCTGAAAACAGTGAAAGAGAGGTATGGAGATAGAGAGAAGACCGTTCTCCGTTCTGTGGTTGCGATACCTATTTCGTGGACATTCGTCCTGTCAGATATTTTACGCTGACAATTAAATTTTTTTAGGGTACATAAAACTATTTATTAGCGACCATGAAATCCCTTTCTTACTACCAAAACTGATTTGTGGGTAGCGACGAAATAACATTAGTGTTATAAATTATTATGTTTTATAATTTAAGTATATTACGTTTATAGTTCTTATGAATGCGGAATGTTTACTTAGCATTTTACGAGGCTTATCATAATAGTTAAAAGGATAAACTATGTGGCTTTAATGCTCTCGTAGGTTTATATTGTTCCCAGGATTTCGTTATATTTACAAACTATATAATAATATTTTAAAAACATTCTCAACTTCTGGTTCTCTGACTAAAACATGCAAAAAATGTTAGTATTAAAAATAGGCTTGTAAAGTAGAAGGGTTATTTTTTCAAAAGTAAAGAGTTCAAAAAATTATAATAAGTAGTATATAAAACTATTAGCTCGGACAGGCTTCAGGCTGTGGTGCCTGTGGCGCCGACCACAATCTTAGATTGTGACGACATGGCGGCCTTCATTTATGACGACCTTGACCATTGGCCTTGACCTTTTACCATGAACATTGAAATAACGTTCAAAATTTACCCAAATTTGCCCAAAATCCGTCAAAATTTCCATATTTTATGAAACAAATTCCACCAAAAATCACAAAAAATATTTTGAAAAATAAAAGAGTCCGTATTTTTAGGAACAAATTCTCTTTTTGAGGGAAAATTTCCCATTTTATTCCTCAGAAATTCAACAAATCAGAATTAGAAAAACCTCAAAACACTTTTGACTTAGAAAGAACAAACGTTCTCCAAAAAGGCTTAAATTCCCCAATGACAAGCCAACCTAAGCCTCTAATGGCCATCTAGGATGACCTTGAACTGTCCGTAAAATTTAAACTCTGTAATTAATAACAAAACAAATAATTCCAAAAAAAAATATTAAAAAAAATATTGTTTTCTTTAAATCATTAGTTACTTAATCCATTTCAGTCCCTGTTGTATTACCGGCGAAAATGAAAATGTTAATTCTTAATAATATATTAAAATAATTCTAAATAAAAATTAAACAAATTAATAAAAATTTCTTATGACACACAAGCAATCTTCTATTTTGACCTAACAGATGAAATTTTCTTTACGGCCGCTATCTGGAATAGGGGAAAGGCAACTAAGAGTGCGCACCTAACAAACAATATCAATATATGACTACATTTCAAATTTAAAATAAAAGTTTCAGTCAAATTTCGTTTTATTATTTTATTATGCTTCCATTTTCATATGCTCAATCATGTAGAAATATTCAAATTGTTATAAAACACGCAAAAACAAATACATGCAAATGCGCACTCTTAGGTGAGTTAGCTCCTAAGAGTGCGAATTGTTTACTGTAAGAGTGCGCACTTAACACAGATCACAAGTAAATGTTACAGATCCTTCAAATGACGAACATTGCTCATGCCACCACTGTAGGCATTTAATACACTATGACCAGTCATCTGAGATTGGTTCAGTATATCTTTAATCACATCCTGGACAGAATACATCACTTTCCACAGTCTTTGAAGGTTCACGCATATTTAATGGACCTAATGATTTTCCCCTCTTATTTAACTTCTGTGAATCTTGTGGTCTTTCTTTCCACTCTCAAGCAAAATAACATTTTTAAATGGCGAGCTTGTCATTACTTCCGATCTTTCCTTTGTCTCTTGACAGCTATGATGCTGTCTGGAGAGATTCCTTCCCCTTCACTCTGATCTATAATCATAGGGCTATTATTTTCAGTGCAGGTGGAAGAGTTAATTTTCTCAACATTTTTATCTCATTTGATACAGAAGCTAGCATTTGGTAACCCAGATTAATTTCACTAGTCGACAGCTCAACAATACTATCACTCGGCGTATCATTCTCATCAGGGTCCAGCTACATGAATCATATACCTAACTAGTCGATGGTATTTGGTCCTGCATTATTTCATTATTCTCACTAGACAATGAACATTCCATTTCAACTTGAGGATAATTTTCAGTAGTTGATGGGTATATGTCAAAGCTAGAAGGTCTCATGTGATTTTTCACAGTTTGTACAGAAGTATTTGGAGCACGAGGAAGCACCTCGTTGCCAGTGTTCATTGGTTCCTCTAGATATGTCCTGTCAGTCACATGAGATGGGATAAAATTCTCGTCGCTGAACACATCAGGGTTATAAAAGATAAATACCTGTTGCGCGAAATAAATTTTTTGCTTTCTCCATGGTATCAACGTTCTCCTATGAATTGCGGAACAAAACATTAATTTCATTATTATTGGAAACTGCACGGCCGCACTCTTGTGGACCAACTTTGTGCGCACTCTTAGGGAATGAGCACGAGATATGTGAAAGACCCGACAGATAGTAGCACATACCGCAAAAGCTAAACTGACTTTATCGACACGAATGCTAATAATCATGGCTGTTACGTAGTATACAGTTAATGAATGCATCTATGTTTACCTAATTGCTAGAGCTTAAGTTACGCGATTATATTAGTACACGAAAACAACAAAAAAAAAAGAACTTTCACCATTCAAATCGTCAACTATTATATCGCAGCTGCAAGTTTCACGCCATTCGTTTGTCACACAGTAACGAACCAACTGAGGCTATACACTTTTTTTTTTCAATGTTTCCAACTTTAAGAAAATGGCACAACGCACTCTTAGGGGATGCGCACTCTTAGGTGCCATTACCCTATCTGTAATTGTCATCATATTTTAATGGGAAAAATTTTACATTAATAAAGAAATGTTACCTATTAATAAAATGTTAATAAAAATATATTAAAAACTGTGTACGTTTTGTTACGGACATCATCTTGGATTCTAGTTAACTGGACTTTTCATTACGACAGCCATCTTGAAATACTTAATTATTATGCTAGAAAATCAGGCAAAAATTTAATATTTATAAGAAAGTAATAAAAATTGATATGAAAATACTCCGATATCTTGGATTTTAAAGTCACGACCGCCATATTGTAAAGCGTAATTATTATCATATTTTAACGGAAACAATTTTAAAATTTTAAAAAAAAAATTACAAAATTTAAATAAAACACGTACTAATGTCCTAGAATCGAACACAGTGAGGGCATAAAAAAAGACAGATCCTTCTTCCACGCAACCCGCCGGCACACTGAACTCCCACCACTAATTCCAAGGTATATATCGTCAGCTAGTATAACATGTCCACTATCTTGTTTGCGTCTGCTAGAGGCATCCATTGGTTTTTGTCAGCTAGAGTGCACTGCCGCCATGTTAGTTAAAATTTTACCTGCTAGATTGCAGTTATCATTTATTATTACTGTGGCACCAGCCATCTTGACATTTAGGCACCAATTTGGATATCGTAAATAATTAGCTAGAAATTCGGGAAAAATTCCAAATTTTTTATAAATCACTCAATAATTTACTTATTAGAGATGGATTCCTGTCCTGGGTTCGAACCTTGGGTTATGCAAAAAAAATAAGTAAAATATAATTAAATAAATATGGTGGAATGTACTAAAATAAATTAAAATACCTCTACACCAGCCTCTAGTACGCTGATGTGGACATCGAGAACATCGTCGTCGTTTCGATGATGATGATGTTAAAGGTGATGGATCAGCTTCATCATCTGGCAATGGTCGATATCTTTTTAGCCTCTGCTGTAAATCCAAGGGCATGCCAATCGTTTTTACACTCCTTCGACGAAGTTCGCCAATCACCAACTCATGTGACAGTTGTTTCAAAAAATTCTTCTCCTCATTGCAGCAAGGCCATTACCTAGGTAAATAACTTGAGAATTGATGTCAGCTATGTTCAGCATAAAAAACCAAATGAGCATTGGCCATCTTTTAGTGTTTCTAGCCACATTGTATGTTGAGCACATCTGGTCAGCCGTATCTACACCACCCTTTGTTGAGTTATAGAATGTTATTATTTCTGGTTTATTTTGTTCCCCAGAATTTGGGTCTATTGCACTGCCATCATGAAGCGTTGAAACAAGAATGACATTTTTATGTGGTTTTGGGATATATGATACAATAGTCATTCCCTCACAAAACCCAAAAACACTGGTATGTGTTTTTCTCCCTTTTGTAGCGACGAAAGAAGGCGGCAGCTCTTTTTTATTTTTTTTCAAGGTATCAACATATGAGAGTTTCTTATCTTTCAGTTGGTGGACAAGAGTTAAGTCACTAAACCAATTATCTGCCGTAATGTTGCGACCACTACCAAACAAGGGTTCAGCCAATCTTGTCACTACATCAGAGGGCTTATAACTTTGCGCGAATTGCCCTTCCGGCTGCTTTCCTGGATAGATTTCCATATTGTGGGTGTAAATCATTTTTGCATCAACTAGAGAAAAAACTTTCAAGCCATACTTATTTGGTTTGGAAGGTATATATTGTCTGAAAGGACATCGACCACGAAATCCTGTTAGCATTTCGTCAATTGTCACATTCTTCCCAAGAGAATAACTGCTCTTGAAATTCTTCACAAATTTTTCAAAAATCTCCCGAATCGGTGCACGGCGATCTGTTGCTTTTCTCTCTAATCTAGTAGTATGATCATCAAATATTACGCAACAAACTAGAGTTTTGAATCTTTTTATATTCATCACTATTCCAAATTTTTCAATGCCGTCACCATCAGTCCCCCACAATTCTTCCAAACTCTGCCGATTCCCTCGATAAGCTCCTGCTAAGTACACGAGTCCAAAGAAAGCCCTCATTTCTATTATGTCTGTTGTTTTTATATCTCTTTCTCTCGAAAATGATTCTGTAATACTTCCAATATGCTGATTGGTGAATCTGACAATATCATCTAACATGTCATCAGAAAAGAAGTTATCCCAACAATCAACAGCAGATTCTGCGTTTCTGGCATCCCCTATTACTCCAGGAAGTCTAGTAACAATGTTGTGTGGTGGCCTTCGCACTTGTCTCTTAGGAGGAGTACTTCTCCATTTTGTCTGATTGTCTTTCCCCCAAAAGAAATTAGTACCTTCGTCGTTTTCTTCATTACTGCTACCCTCTTCTTCATTCTCCTGCTCACTTTCCGAGTCAGAATCGCGTTCTTCCTCCCCATCTTCAGATGCAATGTCACTTTTTTCGCCAAAATCTTCATTACTTTCATCATCATCCTCCAGCAAATAGCCCGTAATTTCTTTCCAACGATCAGGGTTATTCAAATCATAGAATTTTCGTGACATTTTTCATGAAAACCTGCAACAAAATTCAAAACAAAATGTATATCATATGTGGGCGCAATGTGTCTGAAAAACACAGGGCAAAATCATGCATATAATAAACACTAAATTTCAGTGTATTATCTCATAAAATATACAAAATCATTAATTTACTGTATAGAATTGAAAAGTACACACTTCACAAATTGTGATGAGTTCGGGCGCAATGTGCTTCTCAGGCCACTTTGCCAAATGCGAGCATAATATTTGGTTTAACACTAACTCACATATACACACTGAAAGAACAATGATAAAAATACAGCTACTGTGGAGCACAACCCACACTGCCATATATTGGCATCCAAACAAACTAAAACATCTGACCTGTGCCTGTCAGATCAGTTGCGCCCGACGGAGGGTTAACAGACTGCTTCACATCGTCGGTATTGTAGACAGGAGTATTCACCGTCTTGAATGCGTAATTCTTCTTCTGGTCCTCGAACGGATATGATTTACAATGTACGCAGTCTAGCCACAAGTAATATTTTATAGGTTCGTACGTTGATAATATATCATTAAGCTGATTTATAATTTTCTGCTTCATATCGTCAATAAAAGTACAAATATCTTTGCCTCCAACTGTCTTTGGCTCCAACAGTCTTTGGCTGCAACAGCCCAAACTGCTCTTATTGCTCCAAGTGCTCCAATTTTCCAGCAACTCCAAGTGCTACAATGCTCCAATTGCTCCAATAGCTCCAAACCTTACATTGTAACTGGACTGAGTGTATGGTAAATCATATCCGTTCGAGAACCAAGTAAGGAAGTGCGTATTCAAAACAGTAAATACTCCTATCTACAATTCCGACGATGTGAAGCAGTCTGTTAAACACAGTATCAAGAAACTCTGACGCAAAGAAAAATACTATGTAGGCCAAGGATCTGGCTGGTCTCTGACTTCAGTTAACCGATTATAACTAAAAATTAGTCAGTTCAAGCCAATGCCAAATTAAATGTTTATAATATTGCTATCTTCAGCAAGTGTTCCTGTAGTAGAATATAAATTATGCAATAAATTGTTTTTGTTTATTTTGGAACCTGTCACTTTAAGGTTAAATGGATGTGGTATTTTATTAAAATAATTTTTTTTTGCTTTGACCAAGGGTTGAACTGAGTAAGGATATCTATCGTCTAAATTAGTAAATTAATGGGCGATTTTTTGATGATTTTTGGATATTCATCCGAATTTATAGGTTAATTATTACGTATTACAAAATGGTGGTCAATATGTTCTCATCTGCTTACCAAAGGCTGGTATTATAAGAATATATATCTCTTTTAGGATTTTTTTGACCATATTTATTATGAGTTTACATTCTTTTAACCTGAAATTACAATTTTGGCATTGATAAATTTTCGAACCAACGACAAAAATCAATGAAATAAATCAGTATATTAATGAGTAATTATTTTAATGACAATTGGACTTTTTCCGAATTTCTAGCTAAATAATTACGAACTTCCAAGATGGTATTCAAATTTCAAGATGGTGGAAGCTAAAGTAATTTAAAATTATTACTGCACTCTAGTGGGTAAAAGTTAAACTAACATGGTGGTAGATCACTTTAGCAGACGAAAACTAGATGGCGGACGTGATTTCATACTAGCTATATATATATATATATATATATATATATATTGGAATTAGTTTTGGGAGGTCAGTCTGTCGTTGGCTTCCATGGCGGAAGGATCTGTTGTCATATCTTTTTTTCCTTACCGGGTTCGAACCGAGGACTCATTGATGTAAGTGGGTTTTTAAAATAATATGTTATTAAATTTAGATTAATTGATTTATATGAATATTAAATTATTTCCCAATTTTAATGACAGTAACCGATTTTCAATATGGTGGCCGTGACGTCATAATACATGATGGCGGATTGTTTTTATTTACATTCATATTTAATTATAAATTTTATAATTGTTCCCGATTATATAGCATAAAATTTATGGATTTTCAAGATGGCGAACGTAACAAAAATTGAAACATTATAGAATCCAAGATAGCGGCTTTAACTAAACGTTTAATATGATATCATACACAAGTAAGATGGTGGGCGTAGCGAAAAAAACAACGTTTTTAGAAGGAATATGCTTACTGTAATGAAATGTGCAAAGGTTTTTTAATATTCATTAAAATATTATTAAAAAATTTTTTTATAAATTTTTCAACTTTCCCGATTTTCTAGCAGAAAAAGTTCTGATTTTCAAGATAGTTACGATGATTGCAGCAATTACGTCAAAATTCGAGATGGCGACTGTGACGTGAGAAATTTTTATTAGTATGTTTAATTTTTACTAAGAATTTTTTTAAAATATATTATTAATAAATGTCATGTTTACTCTTGCCGGGAATTGAATCGTTAACCGATATCGATTATTTAACTAAACATTTGAAGAAAGTAATCTTTTTTAATATTTTATGTTGAAATTTTTGGTCAAAAATTAAAGAATTTGAATTTCACGCACAAGGTTAAGGTTATTCAAGATGGCCGTCAGAGGCTAAGTGTGTCTTGTCGTTGGGTAATTTAAGCCTCATTTTGGATTTTTTGTTCTTTCTACGGCAAAATCTTTTCAGGTTTTTGGGATTCCGAGTATTTCAATTGTTAAGGATTAAAACGGGAAATTTTCCCTCAAAAAGGGAATTCACTCAAAATGAATATAGGGACATTTTAATTTTTTTTTTTTTTTTTAATTTTTGGTGGTTTTTTCTCCTAAAACTGGAAATTTGGATGGATTTTGGGCAAATGTTGGTAAATTTTGAAGATCATTTAAAATGTCAAGGTAAAAGGTCAAGTTCAAGGTCACAGAAGAAGGCCGCCGTAACGTCACAATCCAAGATTGTGGTTGGCACGAGAGGTACCACAGCTTTAAAGCCTGTCCCAGCTAATATTTTTCTATACTACTATAATGGTATATTTGAAGGCAAAATCAAAAATGGTCAAGGCAAATTTAAACTAAAATAATTTTACATGCCTATTTTGAAGTAAATATTTTTATTTCGATAATGTTTGGCATACAATACGTTTTATAACACGAAATAGCCAATGGTTATATTTAAATCTTAAAGTAAAATATATTATTTTCTTTCTTAAATCATGTTGTTTGAATTAGAGCCAATAATTAAATATTTATCATATTAAAATGTGCTTAATATAGACAGAATCAATTAATAAACAACACTGAGACCAACTTGTCACAAATTAATATACAATAAAGCAATTATTTAAAACTGAAATTTGCCACAGAATTCGAAAATAATTTCAAAACACTCCTTAGTTATTAATTTATATTTATATTGAATTTATAGAAGAAAATATAAAATTTTAGTGTTTTACCATTAAAATTATTGTTATTGTCAGCATATTTATTTAAATTGTTTGTGAAGTTGTTCTTAATTTTGGTATTGTTATTTTGTTAAAATATAAAATTTTAGTGTTTTACCATTAAAATTATTGTTATTGTCAGCATATTTATTTAAATTGTTTGTGAAGTTGTTCTTTATTTTGTTATTTTCTTAAACTTGTGTTGTTAATGCAAAGCATTTAATTGAAATAGAGAAACCTGTTGAATCTGCTTGAAAAATATTTTATTTACGTAGTGTTTAATGCATTCTCCAGTGATTTTCAATGGCTCGCAATAGATTCTACGATATAAGTGTTCAATTGGCTGTGGACTAAAAGAGGACGCGATGTTCTTCAAGGAAGTTCTCCCGTGGTCCTCGCGTGATGAAGTCTCGGAGGGAGGTTCAACACATCATCCCTTCCATCGCCGCTCCGGCTCTGATGGATGAACGGACGGATCTAGGCTGTCCTCCTCTCGGGGCAGAAATTGTGATTAGCCCTTCCCCGCCACTTCGTCCTCAAACAACCACCAACCAAGCAAAAAGTTGTTTTTCATCCATGTACATCTGAGCCATAAATTGTCATATTTTCCTGGCTCACCGTTAGGCTTAGCATAAATTAAATAAATATTTTTTGTATTTTTTCTGTAGCCTATCAAAATTTTATCCCAGTATTGTACTCTCATACTCAATTTTGTCTCCGGCCGTTTCATCCACGGTCTCCCACATTACTCAAGTCCTGATTAAGCATCGTCTCATGTCTCACTGCTCATCTGCACGTACGCGAGTGAAATTTCGCACCCCTTCAGTGCTCTGCGCACGTCCTGCCACACGCTACCTTAGCTTCCGTCAGCCCTCTTAGGTACACCCGTAGCTCAAGCTACAAATGACCTAAGCAACTTTCGTCAGGTTCGCCGGCACAGGTTACAGTCGGTCCCGACACGCCTCGGGAGTCCTGTAGGCAGCCTAATTTTTTTTCCTAACCTAAATTAAAACTAAGTGTGTTTGGGAGGGGTCTGGATTAGGGACAGACTCTAAGTGCGTCTCAGGCCGAAGCCTATACGCTCTAATCATGCAGGGGTAGCCATGCGGAAGAGGGTGCATGCATCGTGTGCTAGGAGGGGATTGGCCAGCCATGGCAGCGATTGGCGCCATGACTAACTCCCCTCACTGACTATTCTAGACTAAAACTAGATAAGTTGGGCCCAGGTAAAACCTGCATAGACACAGGGAAAACCCTGGGCACTTACATGCGGGATGCAAAAATTCATGCATTAATACATGCGGGTTGGCTACGGGAGTAGAAGGATGGCTCAGGAAGAAGAGTTGGAAGAGTAGAAAATATCTACTAAGCAAGGGCAGGCGCTTGGACATTTCTGTCCACATTTTGGTTTGGGCATGACTGGTTTTTAGGGGGTGACTTTCGTCGTTTCCCGGCAGGCTGCCAGCCAGCCAGGTTAGCTGAAAGAGAGAAATGCAAATTACAACTATAATTATAATTATATGGCCGCAGCACCCAGGTTGCCCCAGCTACTACGGCCATGTATGCCCGACATATTGTGCTGCCAGCCTGGGCATGTCAATCATTGGCTAGTCCAATGTTGCTTATTTGCACCGCAGGACGTGGTCAGGCACATGGTCAGGCACCTATTAAACGACTGTGAGTCTGCTTACTTAATAATTAAAATATGCGTATATTAAATAACATAATTATATGTCCGCAGCACCCAGGTTGCCCCAATTGCCGCAGCCATGTATGCCGACACGTTGTGCTGCCAGCCTGGGCATGTCAATCATTGGCTAGTCCAATGTTGCTTATTTGCACCGCAGGACGTGGTCAGGCACATGGTCAGAATCCCATTAATTAATTCTTAAAATTATACTTTAAAAAAAAAGGATGTTTAATTCTAAATCTGGAGCTGCCAGAATACGAGTGTCGATCTGCGCGGAATTTTCTCGCCAGTCCGCAACCGCGGTGTTGGGGTCTGGCCTCAGCAAGTGAATGTGGGTTTAAATTGTTTTCGCATTTATTATAGAAAGTTCGTGTTGTGCGAATGTAAAAGTCTTGCAGAGTTTCCGACTCGGTTTCCCTATGCAATGCTTCTACTGGACAGTACCTCGGGGCATCGGTAGCGATTCGAATACACCTGTTCTGTATTCGCTGTAGTTTGAGTAAGTGTGTAGGGGCAGCTGTTGCCCAGACTGGGGCTGCATATGTGATTATTGGGCGAATTAGAGCTTTGTACAGCAGTAGGCCGGTTTTGACCTTGCTGCCACATCGCCTGCTCATGACTGGATATAGTGCACTAATCCTAGCCTGCGCTTGCGCTCGCTTAGTGTCAATGTGGTGGCGCCAGAGTAGCTTCCTATCCATGTATACGCCTAGATATTTCACTACGTCCTTATGTGGTGTTAGTTCGTCAAACAAACGTATTTGCGGCCTATGTTGTGCTGGCGGGAGATTTTTGCGGGTAATCACAATAGCCTCTGACTTGGTTGTGTTTACTTTGATGCGCCAAGTCGTGCACCATCGTTCAAACTCAGTGAGCGCGACTTTTAGTCTGTTTGTAGCTAGCTGGAGGTTGTGGGACCTGCTATACAGCACTGTGTCATCTGCATAGCAGCCCAGCTTTACTAGTCGGTGTGCGGGGCGTGGCATGTCACTGACATATACATTAAATAACACAGGGCCTAAGATGCTTCCCTGTGGAACACCTGCTCTTATTTGTTTTAGGTCAGATAGAGCTCCTTCAGTAAATACTCTAAAGGTTCTGCCTGCTAAGTATGACGCGACTAGCTTGATATAGCAGTCCGGGAATCCTGTTTGGTAAAGTTTGTAGATTAGCCCCGCATGGAATACTCTGTCGAAGGCTTTTTCTACATCTATGAACGTAGTAACTACGTAGTCTTGTACGTTAAATGCGCTTGTGATTTCCTCAGTCAGGCGCACTAGCTGATGCACTGTCGAATGTGTACTGCGAAAGCCGAACTGTTCATTCGGCAGTATGTAATTCTCTTGAATTTGTACATTCAGTCTGTGTAGTATAATACTTTCCACGACTTTAGACACAGTGCTTAGCAGACTGATAGGTCTGTAATTCTGTGGCAGTGTTTTGTTTTTGCCTGGCTTGTGGAAGACTATAACTCTAGCCTCTTTCCACTGCGAGGGGAAAATATTTAACCTAAGCATCGCATTTATGCGTTCGGCTAGATATTCTAGTGTTTCGTTCGGGAGTTGTTTGAGAACAACAGCCTGAATGCCGTCATTCCCGGGAGCTTTTCGCGGCTTCATTTTCTTGATAGCACGCTTTATTTCTTGCGCCTGTGTGAGCAGAGGCGCAGAGATTGTGGGTTGTCGCAATTTAACACGGATTTCGCGGTAAATTTGCGCTGTGAATAGCCTGTTGCAAGGCTGCATGTTGGGCTGGAATGCTGTTTCCAGTGTGGCAGCGAAAGCTTGTGCCTTGTCACGTGGCTGGAAGACTACGCCATTGTTTGTTTGTAGGGGCGGGATTTTATCCTATTTGTTTAAAATTCGCTTTGTCATTGTCCAGGCGCTTCCGTCCTGGGTGTCGAGTCTTGCGATTTTAGTTTCCCACTGGCTGCTTCGCCAGAGTGAAATTTCATCGGAAATGACTGTTTGTAATTCATTTATTCGGCGTTTCGTCTGCTGTGTGCGACGCCGTGTGTATTCACGCCGCAGTCGATTTTTTTGTGAAATCAAGCTGCGGATGTATTCTGGCAGCTCGTCGTGTGCTAACCTAACCTCCTTTTCCGGGATGCACTGGCTTATACCATCCTGGATTTTGTTTGTTAACTCTAGGATCGCGGAATTTAAATTATCGCCATCTTCAATGTTTATTTCGGTCGCATCAGGGAGATTTATTGTAAGGTAGTTTTTAAATCCTTGCCGGTCCGCATTTCTGTAATCCCTGATTTTTCGTGGTGGGTTGGAATTTACGTTGGCGCCATCGAATATCAAATGAACTGGAAAATGATCCGATGACATGTCGTGTACAACCTCGAGTTCGAATCCCGTGTTGACACGTTTGTTCAGGGCAATATCTAAAATATCAGGCATTCTATTCAGTCTGCCGGTGTCATGCGTGGGCTCGGAGGGAGCATGTACATGGTAATTTCTATTAAGTTGGTGGGTGTAGAGTAGTCTGCCGTTCGCTGTAGTGCTCCTGCAGTTCCACTCTATGTGTTTTGTGTTGATGTCACCTACAGCGAGGAGGCCCGGGGCCGCCCCATACAGAGCGTCCAGATCCGCCTCGCTGAGGGACCTACTTGGTGGAGCATACATGGAGATTAGTTTAATCGGTTGTCTATTTATGTTTAGATTGATTCCTACTGCCTCGAGGTGTTGGAAGTTGGGGAGCTGGCAAACAGAGTGTTGTACACTTGTGTGGACAGCAAGAGCCACTCCGCCGCCTCGTGAATCGCGGTCGCGCCTGTATATTACATAATTCAGTATAGTCAGCCTATCTGTCGGCGTTAGGTGCGTTTCATTTATCGCAGCTATTTTAATTTTATATTTATCCAGATGGTTTATTAGTTCCGGTATTTTACTTTTAATGCCACGTGCATTCCAGAATAGGAGGTCATGTAACTTAAGACTATTGGCCAGAGTTGTGTGACAGCTCGGGTCCAAATTAATTACTGCCATTGAGCTTGGCAGCAAGGGTTTGGACGAAGCCCATTGTGGTTGTATTTTGTCCGCCAGAGGGACAGATTGGTCGCACCAGATCACCATGAGCTGACACATGGGTATTATGGTCGCTGCAAGGCTTGAGTCGGTGGTGAAAGTCTTGGATTGCTCCAGGACTTTCATGAAGTCCGCAAGACCTAATTGCGGGGCCAGCTGTTCGCGGGGCGCGGGCGGGGCAGTTGGCTGCACTGGGGCCTCTTCAACCGCCATGGTTTCCACAGGCGCAGGAGCTGCCTGTGGCTGTGCGGGCGCGGGCGTGTGCCTTGTCGGGGCTGCTGGGGCAGTCTTGGCTGCCAGCAGTTTGTCCTGGGCAGGCTGGTGGGGCCTGTCCTCCGCGGGCTGGGGGTATTTGCCCTTGCCATTCTTGTGGCCAGTGGCGTTCTTTTTGAACGTCCTGGTCTGGGGCTGTCTCTTCCCGCGCTGCCACGGGTTGTTTGCGAGGACTGGGTAGTCCAGCTCATTGCAGCTGGGCTCCCAGTGGTGCTGCAGGGGTTCGAACCTGCTCCCGCTGGCCTGGGCCAGATACTGGCCAAAGGTCGGGGGCTGAGGGCCCCAGGGGTTGGGTCTCGGGGGGCCACGGTGGCCCTGTGGTGTTCGCCGCTGAGGGGGGGGGGGGGGGGCTGTTCGGCAGCCCTCTGGTTCTGTCGCATGTCGCGGCGGGATTGTTTTTCTCGCTGCTGGCGGACCTGGGGGGGGGGGGGAGGTGCCTACGACTCTCAGTTTTGTAGGCCCTGCAGCCCTTGTAGTTGCTGCAGTGTGGCTCCTGGCAGTTGGCGCACTTCTTGTGCTCCTGCTGCCCGCCAGTAGGGCAGTCGGTTGCGCTGTGTGGGCCACTGCACCACCTGCACACAACCTCTGCGCAGCAGCCTTTCCCCACATGGTTAAAGCGCTGGCCCCTGCTACATTGGGCTGGTCCCTTTGGGCGGCGGTAGTCATCTACGCGGATTTGCATACCGGCAAATTCGCGCAGAGACTGAATCCTTTCGCTGTCGCACGATTGCGGCACCTCGATAACGAGTGCGTCGCACTTCTCACGTCTCTTCCTGTTTTCCAGGAACCAGTGGTTCTGGACTGGAAGGTTGAGGGCGGCGAACTCCTCTTGGAGGAAGTCCGAGGGCGTGTGGCGGTGCACGCCTCGCAACACGAATTTTTTCGGCACTTCGTGGTGCTGGAGAAGTACCGAGTGCTGCGCGCCTATGGCCTGAAGGGCCTTGATCGCTCGCGAGTACTCCGCGATGGTGGCTGTATGGACCAGTATTTGGTCCTTCCCGCGGTTTGAGCAGGTGAAATGCTCAGTGAGGGCGTTCTTCAACGTGTGGTAGACTCGCGGGTATTGGTGTCCCTGGTCCAAGAACACGAACAGCGGTTTCACGCGCGGGACTTTGGGTGCTGCCGCGGGTGGCTGTTGAGCGGGAGGGCGGGGGGGGGGGGGGCGGTGCATGCCTGCTCGGTCGCGGGAGAGGTCGCCATCTCGTGGTGCGACCTCTTCACCTTTTTTGTGGCAACTGTCTGCCAGTCGCCTTGTGTCTCGTCCTTCTGAGGGGAGGGCATTGCCGCTTCCATGTCCGTCATGATGTTTTAGTTCGCGTCAGTTCCTCACACTCGTGAGCACCCACTGACCGTCCCCCGGGACTAAGTTAGCCGGGTTCAGGCTAGGCTGAAGGGGATCTAACTGCCCAGGTGTCTCAGAGCTCGTCGGTCGTAAATATTACCGTTATCTGGTACCGTTACACTCTCTCTACCTGCCTGCGCACTCTGGGTGCACAGGCTACATTTCAGGAAAAACACTGGGTAGCACTGAGAAGTGCTACACACAGCTATAGGCGCGGAGCTCCTCTTCGCACGTCCGTCCTCGGCCAAGGCTCAAGGCAAACTCCCTCTTTTTCGGCCTGTAGGCAGCCTTTCCCACTACGCAGCACTACCCCCTCCCCCCTTCTCTTTTTTCCTCTATCCATTCCAGATCCTTCCATCTGGATAAACTCCCTCCCTCCCTCCTGGTCGCTATAACAGACCCCAGGCCGGCGAACGGACAGCTTGCGCCATCTCCCGGCGGCACGGCGAACTAAATTACCTTCTCTTAGGCGTCGGAGCGAGCGCTCTGGCGGCCGCGACCATACCTAATCTAAGTTCCCTTCCTCCCCGACAGAGCTCGCACCAAGAGGGCTCCATAGGGTACAAGTTTTCGCTAGTTCCCCCCCGCGGGACTCTTGCGTACCAACACAGAGTCAGTTCCTGTTGTCCTTAACAGAGCGCTCTGCTTTGCACCTCTGAGGCCCCTTTAAGTTAGTCAATGAGCCCTCCACATATAATTTTTTTTTTGGAGGGCGGAGCAAGTACTCCGCCGGGCTTATTCTAGCCAATCAGAGGCCACTTCTCCCACTCCCTAAGACTCCGGGCCTCTCGCTCGAACTTAACTTCATGTCACCTGGAAGAGCGGGAAATTCTTCCTTCGGCGGTCACCATGATAGCATCTCGTGCCGGAGCTTCATCGGCCGCGCCTTTAACATATTCAGCCGCCGCAACCTAGTTAAGAGATGTGATCTCTCAAGTTTGGGAGTGTTCCCTAACTTTTTTTTTTATTCTTCTGGTTGGCTATTTGCCATTAGTTTAGCCAAGTAGTAATTTCGCATTATGTATCGCGACGGTTCACCGCGACTACCCACGCCGCCTCCCTTCGGGGAGTGACTTGACTTAAATTCACTGCAACCCCCAGATCGGTAAGTGGAAAAGTCAACGTCCTGTTTGACAATTGTTGCCTCCCCGTTATCCTTTTTCCCTAACTTATTTAGTTTACTATTCTTGACCACTGGATTCCCTTTTGGTTCCAGTGGGGTTCAAGACTTGAGTCAAGAAATGTTTCAAGACTCGAGTGAAGTTTCCTTTCAAGACTTAGTCTGCCAAATTTACGCCGATCCTTCGGAGATTGAATCCCAGAACCTCTTAATTATGCTCCGCCAGTGAACAGTCCGCTATGCAACATTTTGAATATGTACTCCAGCACCAATCAGAGCAATTAATGTTTTTTTATAACTATTAAATTTATTAATGTTAAAACTAATATGGTTATTTTCGTAGACTCATTTATGAAACGTATCATAAAATTGTAACTAATGACTTTAAATGGCCCGGGCCCCCTTTAAAATAATTAATTATTGATTCCAATAATGTTAATTTTTTAATTTCAAAGAACATAAAAATAATATAATGCAGATTTTAATTAACAATAAAAAGGGTAAATTTTAAGCAAACATATTTGTTTTTCACTTCAAATAAGATCCTCCTTCCTAGTTCCCTTTGTGAGAACTAATATTTTTGGTTGCTCCCTTGTGTCCTCTGAGTGTACAGTAGTAACAGTTTCGCCCACTTGATGCAGCTTCCAGTATTTTCATAACTATAGATAAGTTTCTTTAACTACACAAGGGTCACACATCACACGAAAAATTTCAAGTTAAATTTGATAAAATCCCTGTGGACTTATTAGAGTTAAAATAAACGGTTTATTCCATGTACTGTAGTTGTAGATGTAATAGTGTGTTTCATAGTTTAATGGAAACACAATGACGATCAATGTTTTAACTGTGTAACTCGACCTCAGAGAAAAACCGTAAAAATTTACACATTCGGTGTTCGTGTATTTTTACCTTTTCGTCGTATAATTCAGAAAAAAAACAGATAGTGTTTTCGCATATTACATGGTGTAAAACTTACGGTTGTCGTTTAACAATGTCCATCTACAATTGCATTAACATAAAGTAGAATTACACGTTATATAATAATAATAGTAATAATAATACACCAACAGGGTGTGTGCGATCTTAAAAACAAACAATATTAAATTCCAAACACTATTAGAAATTCTGAAATTACTCGCTTTTATCCCTATGTGTCTATCAACAAAATTACTACATAATCATGTCATTTTTTTTTACCAAATATAGGTAAATATTCTAAAACAAATCATCACTGGTGTAAAAATACACAGTTGCCTTGTAAATTAAAGAGACTATTGAAAGTTTTACACTTATAAGTATGCCGCGCGCAAACTCACTAGAAGTTGAGTAGTGACCATATTAATTGAAATCATAATTAGTATTGAAAAAAAGTAAAATCAGAATATTAGTAGAAAATGTTTTATTATTTTTTCTATTCAACTTTCATTTCACGCTTCTTGTAGTCTATGAAAAATTTTGTCGGCGTATTCTGCGCCTCTTCTAGCCGGCTTCCCCACTTGCCTCTGGGTGTGTGTCTGGAGCCTTCGTCACCCTGGGGGGCTGTTGCCTTGTCGGCCGGGGGGAGGGAGAGGGAATGCGCAGATAGCGCCGTCGTGCTAAGCTTTGCCGCTGGCGAGGGTTAAATAGGGAAGGAGTGGCGGGGATGAGAGCGGGCCAACATCGGCCAAGTGAGACGAAGGCCGCGATAAGACTTCGATGGCGGGTTCGGTGTTGCCGCGCGGCGACTAATCGCAAAGGTTTGTTCGGTGAACGCGGGCCTCCCCCGGGGTCTCGGGAGAAATCACTGAGTAGGGTTTCCGGAGCTCACGAAGCTAAACGCAGTCACGTGCACCCGAGTTGGCAGATTCGCGCGCGCGGGACCGCAACAATAACATTTGCATAATTCACAAGTTCTGTTGCGGTGAAGGCGAGAGTGCTGTCACCCGGTTGTCATAGAGAACTCCGAAACCACTTGGTAGCTACTTAGTGCTCATAAATTTGCATGAGTCAGGGGTTGAAACCAACGACAAATAGTTCAGCGTGATTCCTTAGTGATAGGAACACCTATGATTTCATATTTTACCACCGACTAGAAGTTGATTTTACACTCCCAATATAAGTAAACAATTCCATATATTTATAAAAATTTAATTCCAGGGGGCAATGGCTTTTTAAACATATATTTCTTGGTCACAAAAATGTAATACATAATAAAAACATATATTTATGAAACTGCTTAAAACATATTAACATTGATAAAAAGTTTTCATTTGTAATAACTTGCATTACCTAAATCTGCTTTTATAGATATTATGTAACAGTTTTACTTAACGAACATAAGTAAATTCTTCGTTCTTTAATATTGTTAAAACGCGAGAGACAAGACCGCGATTTGTGCTAGGTTGGTGACCACGCACCGCTGCTGACGTCACGCGCCGTCCATTGACGTAAGTCATATATCGCCTGCTTGGCGTGATTACAAGGGTCCTCGCTAACCCTTCCCTCCTTGTCCCCCACGCATTGTTATCATTGTTATTACCAACTTTAGTAGCCTGGGAATTTAGGGCTTACAGAGGCCGCTGCGTGGAGTGGCGTGAATAGGCGTCGCCATTTTCAATGTTTCGGGCGTCGGGTCGGGATGGGATGACGCGCCTAGTCACATCCGCTCTCGTTAGTTCGAGAAGGGAGCCACATGTACATAAACAGCGACGCCGGCCTCCACGGGAGTTCCGAGCGAGTTCCCAGACCTCGTATGGTTCTGCGAGTGAAGGGAATTGCGGCCTCGGCGAAGAGGATGAGTGACCCCCTCGAGAGTGGCGCGACGTAGACGAAGGGATCAAGATAGTGCGACTGAGTGGCGCGAGATTGTGTGTGGACAGGTGCGTGGTAAGGGACGAACTACTGTCAAGCGTAGTTCCAGTGAGGATTGCGAAGTTAGGAACTTGACGGACATTGAGTGACTTGCGAATAAATATTTTTTAAGTGCCAGTGATTGGTGATCAGACATTTTTAATACAATTATTTATTTTTAATGTAAATATTAGTAATTAATTAAACTGCAATAAAAACTTAATTGTTATTTATTCCTTACGAACTAAATTCGTCCCTATTAGTCGTAAGAATATTTTTCAAATTCACCAACATATTATATTTTTGCAAAGACATACAAATTCAATAATAAAAGAATTATCATGGAGAAATTCGTGACAAATTTAACCCACGTATATTTTGACTGGTATTAACATTAAAAAATGAACATAACATTTTATGCACATCAAAAAAGTCCTGACATTACTCATAAAATATTCCAAAATTACTGTAATTGTTTCGAATACTTACAATATTGTTAAAAGGCTTTATGGTAGTAACAAAAAAATTAAGAACGTTAAAATTATTTTCCAATAATCCATGGTGCTTAATTTATATTTGTTTGAGATGAAATATACGGCGTTTCAATGGTTAATTATCCATACAATATGTACGTTAATTAGTTCGCTTGCATGTTTACCGACCAGTGTGTAGTGGAGTGTAATATGGACCCGGGCTCAGTTGTCTTAAGAATTGCCACCATTTTGGATTAGTGACGTCACTGCTGCAACGTCGGATAAAATATTAGACCCTTTTCAAGCGAGGCAACTAGTCGACTCCACCAGTTGAACTGACGGGTGCTGAGGGTTGTAACGATGTAGCATGTGATTGGCAACCGCCCGAACTCCTTCAAACGCAGACAACTCGTCCGCTCTGGCGGGTGGCCAATATGCACCTGTACTGCTCACCTCTTCCCCACCAGTAGACTCAACATAAGAGCCACCAGTTACCTAGTTGAGTCCGTCGAGGTGGTAATGGAGGGCGTTCCACCTGTCGGTTTCAATGTGGAGCAGTATGCAGGAGAAATTTGTAGTAGTCCGGCAATATGGCATAGGCTATGAGGTGTAAGTAATTTAAGGAAAAAAAAAAGTAGTGAAGCTCGCAGGGAAGTGGCATGAAAAAGGCTTTGCATATTTAACAGCATGGACCCTATCCAACAAGATACAATATTTCATTCACATTATTAGAAAAATTATAAACTAACATCGTACTGACCTCCCGTTGGGAAGAGAAGTTGATTGCACAAGTTGACCAGTGTGAAACCTGCCCAACAATAGTCTTCACACGGCAGTCAACTAGTTGAGTCAACCAAACCACCTCGTCTGAAAGGAACCTCATGCCTGTCGGCGCGAGAGGCTGCTGTGGCGAGCAAGGCTGAAGCAGAGGTGTCTCTCCTGTTTGCGTTGGCGCAGCTTGCTCGTTAGCGGACCTCCCTTGGATCGAGAGCCGCGCGAAAGCGAGCGGAGGCGCTCTCGAGACTGTGGTATCGAATTACGCTCGTTATCCCGTTACGCGCGGCCTGCATCAGCTGAGAACCCCGCACAACCAGTGCGCTCCCTGCAGGTAACTATCGCTCAGTTAATGTCAATTAACTAATTACCTAATTACCTAAACCAGTAAAATGACATGTTTTTAAAAATTAAGCTTATGTCAATATAATATAAGTATTGTGAATTTATAAACATTCTAATAAAAAATTATACCCACGCTATACTTTTTTACAAATATCAATAAATACTACTGATACAAAAATGTTTAAGGTAAAATTCTGTACACTAAATAATAGACTGTATTAAAAAAATCTATTTAAAATTATTACTTATAATATAAAGTCCTTAAAATACAGTTTTAAGTTTTTGTCTGTTTGTTTGTTTGCTTGTTTGTGCCTTATGTTTGTTTGTCTGTTTCTTTCTGCATTAATCGAAAACTGTTCGACGGATTGTGATGAAACGTTTTTAATAGTAAGGCATTGGGCTAGATTAAAAACTAGGCTATATATTGTTACGATCGCGCTTGGCTACAGTGCTTGGCGTCACCGCGCTCGTTCGGCCTGTCTGCGCCCCCTTCCATCCGCATCCTCTCCCTGGTATCTCGTGTCATACTGTCTCGCAACATCCTGAACTTCGCAGCGCGCACCTGCCTCAGATCGAGTTACTTAAAAGAGGCCGCACTGCTGCATAAAAGGACTCAGACATGTTTATCGGCGCGTTTTGTGGGAACCCGATGCTTGTTGCGTTTATCGGCGTTCTTTGAGCAGCCGCCGCGTCCTTCGAGGACTCACGACGCGTTTCTGGGCATTTCGACGGCGAAGGTCGCGCGATATCTCGGAGACATGCCCGATTGTTCTGGACGGGAACCCAAGGGCTATATAAAGTGGTTGGGCCGACCTTCGAGTCAGTCAGGAGTTCAGTGGGGAGTTCTACCGCAGCGGAGTTTCCGGGGCGATAGTGCCGCGGGTGCGGCAGAGTGGCGAAGTCCCTGGACGAAGGTTCCAGGGCAGGGAGTGAGTGAGTTCAGTGGAGTCGGGAGTTTCCGGGCGATAGAGTCGCGGGCGCGGCGGAGTCCCCAGTGAAGTTGCGAGCGAGTCGTCGTGTGAGATCTCGGCGAAGGGTGTGACGGCGGCGGAGTGCGGCGACGGAGTCCCGCGGCGGAGACCGAGTGAGTTCAGTGGAGTCGGGAGTTTCCGGGCGATAGAGTCGCGGGCGCGGCGGAGTCCCGAGTGAAGTTGCGAGCGAGTCGTCGTGTGGGATCTCGGCGAAGGGTGTGACGGCGGCGGAGTGCGGCGACGGAGTCCCGCGGCGGAGACCCACGAGGGGTGCTGCGGCGAGAGTTGCGCCAGAGGTGCGGCCCAGCGAGGAGTGTGAAGCGAGTGACTGGGGAATAGACATTTCTTTTACGTGTAATTAATTATCTGCCAATTTAGAAGATTATTTGTAAGTGACAAGTAGTGGTAATAAATAAAACTGTGTGTGAAATAAAATCTATTAATTGGGCTATCCTTTACGAACCCCCGCAGGTAAATCGTAACAATATTATTTAAAAATCCCATCCGTGAAGGTGTGAAAAAAGGGAAATATGTTTTTTAGATGCGATGTTGAATGTAATTAAGTTTTAGAAAAGATATAAGTCATCAATAACAATCTAACAAAATTTACTTTACCATTTTGAGAAATTTAAACCCTAAGTTTTGAAAGAGGTGAAAAAAATAGTTTTGAGATAATTTTATCAGTAGTGTGAAAATGGTGCTCCACGCCTGGCTTCTGGCTAAGGTGCTGAGGTGCCGACCGCAATCTTGGATTGTGATGTCACGGCGGCCATCTTGGATGACCACTTTAAACCTTGAACTTTGGCCTTGACATTGACGGCCATATTGTATCCGCCATTTTGTTTCCGCAATTTTTAACTATGACGTCACCGTTGCAATTTCCGTTATGGCCGCCATCTTGTAAATCCGTAATTTTTATGTTAAAAAATAGGGATAAATTTAGGTAAAAAAATTATTTACCTTTTTTATAAAAAATTTACACTTACACCATGGGTCTCGGAGTCCTTGGTTCGAACCCGGCAAGAGCAAAAAAATTATGTCAGCTACTTCCTCCTCGGAAGCCGCCAGCAGACTGACCTCCAACCACTTATGCCAAGGTAAATATATAGTAAGCTAGTCTGACTTCATGTCTGCCATTTTAAAAAATCTGTAATTATTATCCGATTTAATAAAAGACATTCTAAAATTTATAAAAATTAATTAATATAAATATAACAAAATTCTATTTTAAAACACTAATGCACGTATCGTTATTGCCGCCATTTTGGATAATTGAAATAATGCAAAATCCGTTACGCCCGCCAACTTGGGCGTGTATGACATAATAGTTGCGCGTTTGTTGTGGAAACCATCTTGGATTCTATATTGTTTTTTTTCGTTATGCTCCGCTGTCTTGAAAATCCATTTTTTAATACTATAAAATCGGAAAAAATTTAATATGTATAAAAAATTTAATTAATAAATATTAAATAAAATTATTTAAAGCAGACACATACGCCCATGGTTTGTACATGGTGAGGACAAAAATAAAAATTAATGACAACAGATCCTACCTCCACGGAAGCAACACACAGACGACCTCCTATCACTATTGCCAGGGTGTGTATGTATATGTATGTATATATATATATCAACAGCTAAAATGACATAATGTTCGCCATTTTATTTTCATCTGCTGGAGGCCACCATCTTGTTTTCGTCAGTTAGAGTGTGCTGCCATTTTTTGATTTTTGTCCACTAGAGTGCAGTATTCATTTATTAATAACTAGCCGAACCCGCCCGCTTCGCTGGACGTGAAATAAGGTAACTGCATTGAAGGCAAATAATTAAGTAATGACTGTTATACGCAAGACCCCATTAAAATTCGTATAGTAGTTGTGTAGAACACCGCATACAAACAGACAGACAGAAAAAGAATTACTGTTTTACTATAGTAAGATAGATAGATTATTCTTACATGTTTACATCCATGCAGTATATGAAAAATCAGCATGCATAGCCCTATACCTATAACTATACGTAGCTGCTGCCCACGCCTTTCTCCACATGGAACTTTGTATTATCTTGCACCATTTAGAAATTTAAACATTATAACCAAACAGTTGATACAGTTGTAGTAGTTTTCTTATGTTCACAAATGATAATATTTCTCACCTCTATTTCAGTCTTTGCAATAAAAATATGTTACAACCAAAACTTTGGGTAAATATGTTTCTTCTTTCAAAAGTAATGTCGGGAAGACACTTCATAAAATTTCTTTGTAAACCACATTTACTGTTTTCCCATCTTGAGCTAGAATGTAAAGATTGTCTGCATTACTAACCCGCGAGCAAGCCACATACATCTGACCGTGGGAAAAACAATCAGACCTTAAGTCGACACCAGCTGCCTTAAGACTCTGACCCTGAGACTTATTTATTGTCATCGCGAAACAAACTGATATTGGAAACTGTGTGCGCTTGAACCCGAAAGGGAAGTTATTCGGGATGATCGGTATGCGTGGTATTAAACCGTTTCACCTGAGCCACATCCAGTAAGAATCTCAGCTTCGATTATATTTCGATGTAGAGAAATTACTTTAAGTCGGGTTCCATTGCACAATTTTGGGGGAGTAAGGTTCCTCAGAAGCATTATTGGAACACCGACATTGAGAACAATTTTGTGAACAGGAAGACCACTTGCAGTGAGAGAACTCAAAAACTGAAATGGATAATTAGTGGCGTCGTCCTGATTAAGGACGCTGTTAAATGATGTGTAAACCACTTCAGCCCCATTCAATTCGTTTAAATTTTTTTCATTGAATGCAGCAGCTTGGTCATTTCTTGGAGTGAGTATGGCACGTTCACATAACCACGTATGTTCCTGATGTTGTATGTTTGACACATCCCCGAATACCGAACGTATGAGTTCGTCTTCCGAAGATACGACTCTGCCAAGTATTTCTGGAAGCGTCACCTGACCGTGTTGCTCAGGGAGGGCACCTTCTCCAACTTTTAATAGAACACCGGAAAATTCTTGCGCATGAGAATTACCACCCAGCTGTGCTCTCATGTTAATTGTTAATTGCAGTTTTTTTTTTATTTGAGGCCAGAGGTAATAATTCTTCAGTGAAGCTTTGATTTAATTGGCTCTAGTCCCTCGACTTACAACTGGTAGAGTTTGCCGAAAATCTCCAGAAAAGAGTAGTGTGACATTCCCCATTGACCTTTCATCGCGCCTAATGTCCCGTAGTGTCCTGTCCACAGCTTCAACTGCTTTTTTATTCGCCATCGTGCATTCATCCCAAACGATTAGAGAGCAATCTTGTAACACTTTTGCCATATCACAATTTCTTGTTATGGAACATGTAGGTGATTCATTAGTGTCTAAATCGATTGGAATTTTTAACATAGCATGAGCTGTTTTTCCACCACGGAGTAAAGTAGCTGCAATTCCTGATGAAGCCACTGCCAGGGCAATCTTAACTTGTCGCCTGATCTCAGCGAGAATTGCTGTTGTCACGAAGGTTTTTCCAGTACCACCGGGGGAGTCCAAGAAAAATAGCTTCCCTTCATTATGAAGTACACTTCGTATGACTGTTTGAAATACATCCATTTGTTCTAGATTGAAACGACTACACTGGTCATTTACTGTGGTGGTCAATGCTGCAGTATTGTAGCTAGTCTCAGCAACATATTCGCGATTGAGGCGTGGTTGATCGTGTAGAATTTGGGGAACAGGAAGGCCATATTCACTTACGGAGTTGCCCCCAATCGAAAACACAATATCTTGAATGGAACAAAGGCAACTATTGATTACTCTTTCGTCATTCGTATCAATTTCCTTGTCTGAATTGTGTTGTAGGAGGTGTATGAAATCTTCAGAAAGATATGTCTTGTATTTTTGCCATAATGCCAAAGGATCTGAAACACCACAGAAGACCAACATCACAGCGAACAAATGACGCAAGTGTTTGGGACTATCACACAGGCCTCTTCAAGAGTTTCGTCCCAATGTTGGTCTCCTTCAAGCAAATTGAGTGCCCTGCAAGCTGCTTGAAATGTTGCATGCTCTTCGCCATTGACTGTTTTCAAAAAGGTGAATGAAGTGGGCCCTCGAACATTATGCAACAACATGCGCAAGTAATAGCATTCGCCATTGTTGGGGTGAATGGTGTACACTCGCCCTAAAGCAGCATCTCTACACACTCCTGGAAATTCCTCCACCAGCTGACCGCGTCGTCGACGATTGAAAACACGTCTTCGCTTGTCAAAAGTGTAATAAGATGGTACTTCTTCTTAGGTTAGCGTTTTTGCAAAGTCATCTTCTTGACACAGATTGAAAAAAGCCAAAAGTGAGGTTTGCCTAGGATTTTCCACATGGCCTCTTACATTTACAGGGTCAAAGTATGTCCGCTGACCATTTTGCAGATGAACATCCAGATGCATGCCCGTGGGATGTCGCTCGTGTATAGAGAATCCTAGTATTCGCCATATGGCTTCAGAGGTACTTATGTAGCATCCGGTTTGGTACCTGGTAACTTCGTCTGGTCGTTTCCTTGCAGAGCAAATGCCGCTTGGTCGTTCCCTTTTTTTACATATTTACAAATGTACTTTATTGCCGAAACACTGTTGCAAATTTCCACGTTGATGTGTGCACAAAACGTTTTAGAGAGTAAGGGCGAGTAAGGAACAATCCAGCTATTATTGATTGTAATTTGCTGTCCGCATACTCTACTTTCTCCAGTGAACCCGCCCTGTTCTGGGGAACGACGTCGATACATGGGATATCTATTTTCACCTGTTAGTGTGTTCTCTGTAAGTGTGCGGGGATACATTTTCGTACAGCGGCCACCTTTCATGCAAGGAGAGCACCTATTTATGGTACCACAGGGGCCATGCACCATATGTGTTTTTACGATGTGGTAAAGCACTGGGTCCTCTTTGGGATCAGGAAATTCGGCACTTATCAAACTGTCGATATCAATGGGACGTTTTTTTTTTTTTCATGCAACCAGAGTAGGATATGTGCGTGAGGAAGGCCGCGTTTCTGCCATTCGACACTGTACATGAAACATAATGCTGACCCAAAAACCTTTTCTTTATTAAATTGTAATATACAAAAAGGGCATTGAAAGTTGAAACAAATATGGCGACACTACAAACTGTCAGGATCTTTATTTTTTTCTTTCTCTCTACTTAGTTCCTTACAATAGCAAAACTTAATGGCTTCTTATAATGATTATATTGTATGTAATAAAATTAAGATTTCTTTTCTTTCGTTGAGCCAATTTTGATGAAATAAAGCTTATATTTCTTTCTCTGCTACGCTCAAGTTAACTTGAAAACCTCATTAAAATTCGTATAGTAGTTTTGTAGAACACCGCGTACAAAAAGACAGACAGACAGACAGACAGACAGACAGACAGACAGACAGAAAAAAAAACTACTGTTTTATTATAGTATAGATAGATAGATGAAGCACCTGCCATCTTTAAATTTGGGTGCCACCTAGGAATTGTGTAATTATTGACCTTTACATTCGGTAAGAATCCTATAAATCATTAAATAAATCACTCTTTAATTTACTGATTGATTCGATCGATTCCTATTCATGGTTCGATACCTGAGTGATGCAAAAATATAATTTTATGTAAAAATAACAATATCAATGAATATTGATCAAAATCATAAATGTGGCGTAAGTTCCTCATATACCAGTCTCTAGTAAGCCTATATTGAAAATCCGTAATTATTTGGCTAGAAATTCTGGAAAAATTCCATAATTTATCTAAGAAATCACTCATTGTTTTACTGATTGAATCAATCGATTCCTGTTCTAGGTTTGATCCTTGGTCACGGTAAACAAGAAACTTATTTTAAAATATCACACACATGACAGGGGGAATGTGTCGTTTTGCCTAAAGGCGTTTTGCCTCACTTTAGACAAAACACCGTTTAGGCAAAACGCCGTTAGGCAAATCGCCGTTAGGCAAAACGCCATTAGGCAAATCGCCATTAGGCAAACCGCTGATAGGCAAAACGCCATTAGGTTAGGTAAGGTTAGGTAAGGGTAGGTTAGGTTAGCTTAGGTTAGGTTAGATTAAGTTAGGTTAAGTTAACTTAGGTTAGGTTAGGTTAGGCAATATGCTGCCAGACAAATCGCCATTAGCAAAATAGCATTAGGCAATTCGCCATTAGGCAAAACGAGGTTTTGTCATCATAGTAACATTTTAGGCAAAACGCCGTTAGGCAAATCGCCGTTAGGCAAAATGCTGTTAGGCAAATCGGAGTTAGGCAAAACGCCGTTAGGCATAACGCCATTAGGCAAATCGCCGTTAGGCAAATTGCCGTTAGGCAAATCGCCATTAGGCAAATCACTGTTAGGCAAAACGCCTTTAGACGAAATGACTTTAAGCAAATCGCCGTAACGAATTCATGTTTAGGCAAACCGCCGTTAGGCAAATCGCCTGTTACTCATGACAGGTTCAAAAAATAAAACACCACAAGTTCTTTTAAAAACATGAAATTTATAGAATAAATTCTACAAATTCAAACAAGTTACTCTTTTTATACAGTCTTCTTAGAAGGCGAAGCGAGTCCTTTAGAAGCCTTGACATACATTTTCGAGTCAGTTATGTCTATGCAGTTACCAGGCTCGCAATCTACGACCATGTGCATTCAGTTTGTCGCCGCCATGACCAGTTATCAGCTAGACACAACCAGCAGATGTTTAGGCACATTCAGTCCGTGGCCAGGCATGTATTTGACGTTCAGGCGCGTCCAGTTGGTGACAATACGCGTCCAGTCATTAACCAGGAATGTCTATTCAGCGTTCAGGTACGAACGATCATTAGGTGAGAAGTCATATCTAGTTGGTAGCAAAGCGCATCCAGTAGGTGGTCAAACACACATCCAATTAGCAGTCAAGAGGTCTGAATTTTCGCTGATACTTGACAAACATTTTTAACAGTAGGTAGGGGAGACCGGGGCAAGTTGACGATTTTAAGCTTTGAAATGGCCTTTAACAGATAAATAAGCATATATAATATCTAATTTGGTACCAATACGAAGTACATACTAATTTCTACCTAAATATGTAAAAAGGTTGTATTACTTTGCGTAGTTCCGAAGTTATTGACAAGAAACCAATTAGTTAGCACATTCGTCATCTTGCCCCAGGAGTGGGGTAAGTTGACGAACCTATTGGGGTAAGATGACGAAACCAAAATATATATATTTATGGACAAAGTAAACAATAGTTTTATAGATATCCTACACTAAACAACGTGCAGGATGTAAAGAAGATATATTGTAACATATTTGAACGACTTTGATATAATTCCTTGACTTCATAATTGGAAAAGTTTTCGTGCCACCACTCAGAACATGTGGAACACTGAATCCAGTCTTCATTTGGAGGTTCCACGTAAACTTCTTCACATGCAGGGCAAGAAACGCTATTTAGGCTTTATGGTTTTGCTACAGAATTATCAGAGCTTTGTTTTTCAGTTTTCTTAGTTTTTTTTTTTATTTTTCTTCTCTTCATTCTGCTTCTTCTATCTATCTCTTCGTCACTCCAACGCCTCCTTTCCGTTTTCCGCTTATAATATGCCTAGGCATCTACAAAAAAATCAAACAAAATTGTTACGACTATTAACACAGGAACTATTTATAATATTTTATAATTTCATTATTATTTTTATTTTACTTAAATGTTCGTCATATCTGTACATCATTGGTTTAAATAACACATATAATACAAAATAATGCTCACACTGTCATTACCTATGGCAAGTTGACGATTGCAGGGGCAAGATGGCGAATTCGTCATCTTGCCCCCGTCAACTTGCCCCAGCAGCCGTATTTTTGCTTTACCAAAATCACGAACAACATGAACAAATTTTCTTCAACAATCTATACACTAAAATACTCCCAAAAGTCAGCATTTCATTTTACATATATAAACATTTAAAACAAATTGACTCTTTTCTCGTAATAGCTTAACATACGTACCTTCAATATTACAACAATGGCTCACGAAACAGACTGCCTCTCAAAACTGCCACATTCAAACTGACTGGAAAATTCCGCTGCACCTGCCTAGTAGGTGCAGATGGTGACACACAAGGTCACAAGTGCGCCAACCGTCTATCTGTGTTTCTGGATTAGTTACATACGATTCGTCATCTTACCCCGTTCGCCAGCTTACCCCGGTCTCCCCTACATGTACAAAATCATACGCATAGGCCAAGTGTTTCCGAACCAAGAGGTCTCATTCACCGATATGCGACCAACATTTTAAAAAGGTCAAGTTCAATGTCACGACAATATACCAGTCTCTCAGGACCATGAAACCGGTTATGTCCAGAAGACAGACTTAACGATAAACAATAAAAAAAAGGAAGTACAATTGGAAGTATTATCAAAGAAAATAAAGCACAAACGGAAGCACAATCAACGAAAAAAGCACAATCGGAAGCACAATTGACAAAAAAGGAAGCACAATCAACAAAAAAGAAAGCACAGCCAGAAGCAAACTGAATGTAAAAGAAGCACAATGAACAAAAAGGAAGCACAATTGGAAGCACATTTGACAAACAGGAAGCATATTTGGAAGCACAATCACCAAAAAGGAACCACTTTTTAAGCACAATCAAAGAAAAAGAAACACAATAAGAAGCACATTTGACGAAGAGGAATCGCAATAGGAAGCTCAATCAACGAACAGAAGGACATTTACGAGCACACTGAACAAAACAGGAAACACATTTGGACGCAGAATCAATGAAAATGAAGCAGAATAGGACGCAAATCAATGAAAAGGAAGCGCAGTCAACGAAAAGGAAGCACAATCGAAAACACAATCAACAAAAAGGAAGCACATTTGGAAGTACATTCGACATAGAGGAAGCACAATCAAACAAATGGAAGCACAATCGGAAGCAAAATGAAATAAAAAGTGGTATTTTGAGAACTAAGTCTTAGGTAGAAATCAGAATACAATAATAAAATATTAAATTTTGAATTTAAATTATTTATTTTAAATCCCAAAATTATACACGTCAAATTAAACAAGTGATAGTTGTATGAAGCTAGCCTCCCTCTGCTCTTTAAATATGGAGGATACTTCGTGGATGTGCGAGTAGTTCCCTCCACGAACCGATGCCACCAACAGTCTCAGGCGATCAACCAATATGTTAGGATCTTCCCATGACACATAATCAATATCTTCTGCTATCGTCATCTTCCTGGAATGTATGTCATTAAAATTTTTATGATCACTTTCGTCCCAGTGTTCATTATAAGCCTGATAAAAATTATTTATTTCAACACGACGTTTCCAACGTTTCGGTTTCAGGGCTTCATCACAACTTTCGATATTTGCAGCTTTAGGTGCTTCATCACAGCCCTTGTTTTTGTCACCGGCCTCATTGTCACTATCGCCATCATCATATAAGTCATCGTCTTCATCAAGCTTGATGCTAGAATTCGAAATCGGTGATGTCGAAGTTTCTTTATCGTCTCCAAGCTTCGTTTTTAAGAGTCCGCCATTTTTACAAAGTACAGAGGGTCTACTTGAATTCGGTTTAAATGTATTCTCACTTTTCATGTTAAGGATTTTTCCACTGTCATGATTCTTCCATAAATCATCATTGTCTTTCAATTTAAGTTCTTTGCCGAGATCAGAAGAGCCATGAAAATAATCTAGCACAACATTAAGCGGTCATCAAAGCAAACCAACCATTTAAATTAACCGCGCACATAACTGACTTTACTCCGCAAAAACAGGGTGCTGGCAAACACATATAAATTTAGCAGAGTCTAAAAGGTTCAGTAACTTTAAAATTAAGGTAGTGCTGTATGAAATAGCAAGTAATAAAAAGATACCAACTCTTACAGTAGATTTATCATTAGGTAAATAATTAAACATTTTGGTAAAGGTACAATACTAAAAAATATATATATACAACTAAAACAGTATTAGAAAGATACATTTAAATTCATTATAAGAGGACGTTTTACTAAAAATAATTTGATTTCACATTGTGATAACAATGGGATGAGTTTGATTTCATTTATTTATAAGTGATAATTATTATTAGTCAGAATACTATCTCCAGCTCAATTTACTTGAAAGTATATAAATGTTGCCTAACTAATAAATCTATACTTCTCAATATTCACATACGCATACTTATGGTAAAAGAGATAGGGGCGAACAATTTTTGATTTTTTAAAGGAATAACTCAGAAGCAATTCATATATTAGAGAATAAATTTGATAACTCTGCTAAACATTTCAAATAAAGATGTGATTGTTTCAAATATCTGAAAATATTGAAGGTATATGAAGCAAGGTGAAATATATTAATTATTCTGAGGATAGATTTAAACAAAATAAATGAAAGTGTAAGTGTAAAAGATTCCATTTTTCAATTAAAATGAAATCAGCACGCGTGTAACAATTTTTTTTTTCAACTGGCTACTTCATTAAATGCAAAGAAGGTAGGGTAGACCGGGGAAATCGGGTCAATTTTTTGAAATGCCTGAATAAGTATAAAACCAATATTAATTTACCATAAAATAATCTACAATAATTTCAGTCATACATTTATGTACATATTTACATACAAACCTTAGCCAATCTTCCTTACGAATTTACATTAAACTTGATCAAAGGAAAATGAAATGTTTTGACCCGATTTGGACAGAAGTGGGGTAAATCGGATCACAAGTGGGGCAAATCGGATCAACAGATTTTCTTTACTGTTTTGACAGACACATTCCGCATAGAAACTGTTTACACTAAAAAGCATTGACACAGCGCTCATGGTACCACATTTTGCAAGACTGGCACTGAATCCAGTCTCCAGCAGTGCAGCTTCTGATGTCTTTGTATGCAATTTTGCTCATGTTGCAGAGAACATCTTCCTCATCATCCTGGCCTTCTTCCGAAATTTCCAACTCGGATGTGTTTTTAGTTTTTGTTCGCTTCTTCGTCTTCAGAGGTTCAATTTTGCTTTGCTTTGAACTTAATTTAACACCTGCTTCTTGCTTTTCAATTTCCTGGATTCCAACAACGTGCGATTCTATTTTGACAGTAGCCTTAGAGAAGCAACAGTTTTTCGTTCACCTATTCTCTTTGGTGTTAATTTTTCCGGTGTTGGTAACAGGCATCTCACTTCTTCTGTGGTGCTCCTTCCACTTACATATTTGGCAGTGAACTCGTAATTCTATATTTACATGGATAATATTTTCATTATTTTAACATGTCCTAAACTTTAATATTATTAAAAGTACTTACAAATTTTAACTAAAGTTGAAGTCATGTGCCTTAAATTCATTTTTTCCACTTATTTAGACTAGGTCTTAACTTAAAAATTGAGAAAGAAGAATAAAGTGCTTCACAATATATAGCAAATATATGAAGCGACTCGATTTCCCCACTGTATGCAGTGACTGGTTTTACCCCAACGGCAGTGACCCGAGTTACCCCATTTCGCACTTTTAAAAAAATAAAAATATTATAAATTCTGTCAAACATATAGAGCTTCAGTAATGCAGAAGAATGTTAATTGGGTACATATTTTCGTACTCCATTACTTAAACTACAATACTTTTTCGAAATGCGAACGTAAAAGCTTATTTGAAACAAAATAAAACTTACATTGTTAAGAATTTTCCACTTCAGGACTACACAGGTTCGGGTTCATGTCGCACAGACTACCAGAATGTTGTTACAGACGATGTTCGCCTTGTAGTGGACGGTTGTATAGACAGATAGCAGCACTCTTTGGTAGGTTCCGTAGACTCCAGTTCATTCTTTCACCCCAAGACAGCAGATCTTGTTACGATAACCCGGTTTACCCCGTGACCCGATTTCCCCCGGTCTACCCTATATGAGTTGTCATAAATATCAATCATAACCTCGAATACCTTTAAAAGGGACTGTTAAAATCGGGTACTTATTTAAACAAAACATTAAAAGGGCTTACGCATGACCACTATTAAACGTTATGTTTAAACGATTTGGGTATGAATTAAATTCGTTATACACCTGACCGTTTATTGTGTCTATATCTTTAGTAAACATATTTGTAAATAATAACATACTTTTTTTAAAGGGGTCAAATGACAGCAATACTCTGAAACTACGTGATCTAAGCCGCCGATTATTAGCTAGTTTATAATATGTATTAAGTTTAGTGAATGAAATTTTAGTGAATAATAAGTATTTATAATACTAAATTATTTTAAAACCATATGGCACAATTTTATTATTTACATCATGCAGAGTATAATTATAAAAAAATTAGATATATAGAGCACGTAAAACCACCTTTGTAAAGCCGGCTTCCCATAATGATTTTTTAAAATAAAAACATAACATTCAAATACCCTCACCATTAACTAACATTTATACGTACACATTATAAAAAGTTTTACAATCCTTGCAATAATACATGTTCATAATAACATTTTAAATACATGACGGAATTAATATTATTCGTTGCTAAATTTAAGGAGAATTTTCGGGAGGAAAAGCGTTACATATATACTTATTGTTCCGTACAGAAATATAATAATAAAAAACCACTCACAGGTCATCAAGTTCAGCTACATACATATTTGGCTAGTTAAAACAAATAATTTTCAACAAAACTTTGTATTAAATCAATAATTCATTACTTGATGAGACCCATAACTGATAGAGTGAAGTTAATACATACCAAGACAAGCTGCGAAGCATCTGGGTTAAACGGAAATGTCACTAATGACAAGAATCAATTAATTTAATGAGTTTCTTGTGGATGTTGTCTAATTAATTAACTAATTAGTTTTACTTTTGAACAAACGTATTTTATTTTGCAGTGAAAAATAAAAATTTAATGACATATAAATTAAAATTTTTAATTAATTTTATTAATAAGTGAGTAAGAAAGTGTGAGTCAATGTAATGCATTAATAAATTATGCCACCACAGTAAGAATTCTGACGTTAACGTTTGTATATTTACAATAATAAAATAATTTCAGATTTATATTATGAAACAATATGTGTGATTAAAGCTAGACATTTTCCAAACACTATACAAAATATCCTTAAAAAAAAGAAAAAAAAATCCTTCCTTATCAACAAATATTTTTATTACAAGTGGTAATTTAAAGATTTGTAATAATTGATTTATATAATAAATGTTCCCTTTTTTAAAGCTTTATTTAAGTAAACCTTTTGTTACATTTTATTAAATAACAATATATTTACACTTCTAAGTACAAATGTAAATCTTTATAATATATCATAGTTGCTAAATATTAAACTTAACATCCAGTGAGATGGGCCTAGGTCTGTACATTGCACGTTCAGCCGTACATTTCTGAAAAAAGCTCCAGAAATCTTTGAAATAGTTATTAACTAAAGCACATGTCCAAATTTTATATTAGTAATTTATATTTATTGTAAAGTTGTTTCTCTTAGTATTTGATAATTTAAATATTGGAGAAAAAATTAAGAAAATTTAAAACATCGGTTGCGGACGGTGCAGAAAGCCGACAAAGAAATTTACATTCAATAAAGTGAGGTTTAAAACATCCAAGCCCATATAAAACTTATTCTGCATGCGCACAAGCCAACTGCTGGTTTGAATAGATCCTTATAAAGCTAAGTAGGAGGAGAAAGTTAAAAAAAAATGTTATCTGCCTATGGAAAATGACCATTTATCAGTAGATTAAAAATGAATTAATTTCCGAACTGTAGCTAATATCTGTTTAAAGGGTTTTATTAGAAAACCAGTATCCACATATCATTCATTTTGTTTTTTTAATTGAAAATTATGATTTGAGATTTATTTAAAAAAATGGTTTTCTAATTGGAAAATAATGTGATACGATTTTTCAAAAGTAATTTTAAAATGAAACCTCTAAGCTTGACACTTAATTTACTTGTACAAAAAAATCAATATGTCATGTTACATCTATATTTTACACTCTTATGTTGCCCCGACGTTCATTACAATGAATGTCTGCATTCACCTTACCATACTGATTGATTGTTATCCGGGTGATTTTTGTGCCACAAACAGCACAAAAGACAACATTCTTGTGAAATATTACGTGATGCAAGGTAAACTGTTGTATAATAACAATATGGTGTAACCCTTATATACGCTTGTATACCCTCTTCCACCATTAATCTAGGCTTTATCTTCGACACCTGCTAAAACGATTTCTGACGCTAAGAGGTTGCGGACGGTGCAGAAAACTGGTCGGATCCCATTCCCTTGAGCGGGTTTTACGTGGTGGCGTGCGGCTCAGGTTGAACCCTGCCATTCTGCAGGGATAGGCGGGTCTTGTCGGTATAGACCCGCCTGCGCCTGACGCCAGGGATTATTTGAGCAGAAGGCAACACAATCGGGTTTGATCTTATTGTTGTGCATCGTTGCATGGGTCATATACGCAAAAAAAAGTGTTCTTTCAAGTTCGTATTATTTTAATTACCTGTGTAAATCTGTATTGTTAAACAGTGTTTTATGATTATTGTTTTAGCTGTGAAGCTAATTTAATGCTTTTCACGCTTAAGTTCAACAGGGTAATTATTTGACGCGAATTATTCAGTGATTAAATAAATCATACATCGTATTATAATTATAAACCGACGAGTTTGTAATTATGTTGAGTTCAACTAAGAATATGCTAGTTTGTAAGAAGTTTAATCTAATACCCTGCGTGGAATAATGAATGTTTTTTTTCTATTTTCTCTTAGTGGCAACATGGTTATAATGTAAAGAATTACCGTGAGGTAAGCCCGTGCAGTTTAGTTATCGCGTCGCGGAGTGGCGGAGTAGTATATAATAGTATGTCCTAGATCAGGCTTCAGGCTGTGGAGCCGAGAGCCGACTCCGCCATCTTGGATTTGTGACGTCACGGCGGCAAAAATTCCTCAAAAGTCCTCAAAAATGACTCAAAATGACTCAAAATTTCCCGTTTTAAGAAAAAATTTCCCGTATTCGAGGGGAAAATTCCCGTTTCGAGGGAAAATTTCCCGTTTTATTCCTCAAAAATCCCAGCGGCTAGAAATGTCCTGATAGAGGCTTAAGCATCCTTAACTCAAGCCTCAGTTAAGCCTCTATCAGGATGTGACCTTGACATTTGAACTTGACCCCGACGGCCATCTTGGATCCACCATCTTGGATGACGTCATTTCGTTTTCTCGAACATTCCGGCATTGTGTTATCCGCCATTTTGAATTATGACGTCATCGTTGCAATTTACGTTACGGCCGCCATCTTTAAATTTTTATTTATTATCCGATTTTAATGAAAAATTTTTTAAAAATTATAAAAAAAATTAAAAAATAAAATTTTAATAAATTATTAATAAAAAATTACTTTTTTGACACGGAGCTCGGAGTCCTCGGTTCGAACCCGGTGAGGGCAAAAAAAAATAAAAATGGTGACCGATCCTTCCCCTGTGGCGGGGGTGCTGGCAGACTGACCCCACCACTTATGTCAATGCACATATACCATCAGGTAGTATGACGTCATGTCCGCCATCTTGAAATTTGGACGCCATCTTGAAAATCTTTATTTATTATCCGATTTTAATGAAAAAAATTCCAAAATTCATCAAAAAATTAACGTATTTGAATTCTGTTTAATTATATATATGTACGTCCTTGGTTCGATTCCCGACGAGAGTAAACAGTCGATCCTTCCTCCATGAAAGCTACCTAGACTGATCTATCACCACCAATACCAAGGTATATATCATCAACTGGTATGACATCATGTCCGCCATCTTGTCTTCATCCACTGGAGACCACCATCTTGTTTTCGTCTGCTAGAGTGTGCCGATATCATGTAGTATAATTATCTGGTCACCACACCTTTGACCTAGACCTTGAACTTTGACCTTGACCTTGAAATTTGACCTTGACCATGAACTTTGACCTTGACCTTGAACTTTGACCTTGACCTTGAAATTTGACCTTGACCTTGAACTTTGACCTTGACCTTGAAATTTGACTTTGTCCTTGATGTCCATCACGGATCCGTCATTTTATGTTCAGTACATGCTACCAGGAGTGACCACCTGCTGGAGTACACCATCTTGTGCGTGTACTCGTATTACCATCATGCTAGTTTTATTCTAACATGCTACAGTGCAGTAATCATTTATTATTACTGAGGTACCCACCATCTTGAAATTTGACCGCCATCTTGAAATCATGTAATTATTTAGCTAGAAATGCGGAAAAAAATTCCAATAGTCTCCGAAAAAATCATTTATTAATTTACAAATCGAATCGATGGATCCCTGTCCACGGTTCGATTCTTGACCAGAGACAGTTGTAACTAATTATTAAATAAATGTTAGGTTCTGTTTTCCATTACCTTTCGCGGAGTTTATTAATCATTCACTCTACGAAAATCAACTCAAGTCAATATACCGGACCAACGAATTAAATCAGTGCCGATTAGCCTATTATGAAAGTCTAATTTTTCAATAATCTGAATAACATATAAGCCGTTCATGTACAAAGCCACACATTAAGATCAATTGCCTTCAGTCCATGAGACCGAGTCATGTCATTATCAGACGTATAGGCTAGTCATTTCAGGACCACATAAACTTCGTAATCCATCGTGACATTTTTATACATTCTAAAGGACCAAGTAACCTTGTAAAATATTTTAGTAACACGAAGAGGTGATAAACTAGTAAATATACAATCACTACATTTTGTACTACGCGCAATCAACAAAAAAGGAAGCACCAACAACGAAAAGGCAGCACATTTGGAAGCACCGACAACGAAAAGGCAGCACATTAGGAAGCATCGACAACGAAAAGGCAGCACATTTGGAAGCACGGACAACGAAAAGGCAGCACATTTGGAAGCACCGACAACGTAAAGGCAGCACATTTGGAAGCACCGACAACGAAAAGACAGCACATTTGGAAGCAACGACTACAAAAAGGCAACACATTTGGAAGCACCGACAACGAAAAGGCAGCACATTTGGAAGCACCGACAACGAAAAGGCAGCACATTTGGAAGCAACGACAACGTAAAGGCAGCACATTTGGAAGCACCGACTACGAAAGGCAGCACATTTGGAAGCACCGACAACGAAAAGGCAGCACATTTGGAAGCACCGCCAACGAAAAGGCAGCACATTTTGGATGCATCATCGAATAAGGAAGCACATTTGGAAGCTCCATCAATTAAAAAAGGCAAAAAGGAAGCACAAGTTACGAGATCTAAGTCTTAGTAAGAAATCATAATACAAGAAATAAAAACATTACATTCTTATAATTTAAATTATTTATTTTATTGCTTTACATTATACAAATGCAAGTAAAACAAGTCAATATTGTATGTAGCCAGCATTCCTCAGTTCCTTGAGTATGAAGGATATTTCTTTGATGCACGAATAGTTTCCTGCACAAAGCGAACCATGTAGAAGTCTTAGCCGGTCAACCAATATGTTTGGATCTTTCCATGATGTGTAATCATTCTCTTCTACCACCATCTTCCTTGCACCTTTATAATAAATATTATGATCTCTGGTGTCTTCCGTTTTACCACCAACCTCAGGGTAACTTTCATGTTTGAGACGGTGATCATCACAAGCTTGATCAGATTTATTTAATATATCACGTCGTTTCCATCGTTTTGGTCTCAGGACACCGCCACATTCTTCGATCTTGGCAGCTTTAGGTGCTTCATCATAGTCTATGTCTTTGTCAACAGCCTCAGAGTCACTGTAACAATCACCGTAGAAGGAATCGTCTTCACCCAATTTACCGTAATAATTCGATGTTGATGATGTTGAAGTGTCTTCATCGTCTTCATGCTTCCTTTTTAGGAGTCCATCATTTTTACAAAGTAGGAAAGATCTACTTGAATTCGGCTGGAATATATTCTCACTTTTCACGTTAAGGATTCTTCCATTGTCTTCATTCTTCCGTAAATCATCAACCTTCTTCAATTTAAGTTCTTTGTCGAGATCGGAAGAGCCAAGAAAATTATTGTCGTAATGCAGATCACTCTTCCTTAGGCTAGTAGATTCATCGTTGTCCTCTAGCTTGTATGCAGGCTTGGCGCTACAAGTTCTGCCATGTCTTTTTAGGCTCTCTCTCCGCGTAAACGACTTGCTACATCGAACACAAGTAGTATGTTTTGGCCGGAACCGGCGCAGGCTTCAGGCTGAGGTGCCGAGGTGCCGACCACCATATTGGATTTGTGACGTCACGGCGGCAAAAATTCCTCAAAATTCCTCAAAAATGACTCAAAATGACTCAAAAATTCCCGTTTTAAGAAAAAATTTCCCTTTTTCGAGGGAAAAATTCCCGTTTCGAGGGAAAATTTCCCGATTTATTCAGTAAAAATCCCAGAGGCTGAAAATTCCTAATACTGGCTTAAGCAACCTTAACTCAAGCCTCAGTTAAGCCATTTCTAGGAATAAGGATATCATGGCAGCCATCTTGGATTGTGACGTCACGGTGGCCATCTTGGACGAGCTTAACGTGACAATGTGCGTAACGTGACACTTTTTCGTGCGTGCAGCAGGCGTAACGGGACACAGAGTAACGGGACACAGCGTAACGGGACACAGCGTAACGGTACATAACGTAACGGGACAAAAAGATCACGGCGGCCATTTTGGATCCACAATTTTTATGACGTCATTGTGTTCTAGAAAATTCCGGTGATGTGTTTTCAGCCATTTTGAATTATGACGTCACCGTTGCAGTTTCCGTTACGTCCGCCATCTTTAAATTTATTATCCGATTTTAATGAAAAAAAATTTAAAAATTATAAAAAAATTCAATAATAAAAATTTTAATAAAGTATTTAAAAAACAAACATTTACGACACGGAGCTCGGAGTCCTCGGTTCAAACCCGACGAGTGCAAAAAAATAAAAATGACGACCGATCCTTCCCTCGTGGTGGCTGCAGGCATACTGACTCCCACCACTTTTTCTTTCAAAGCATATATATCGTCAGGTAGTGTGACGTCATGTCCGCCATCTTGTCCTCGTCTGCTAGAAGCCATCATCAGTGTATCGTCGGCGAGAGTGCGCTGACGACATGTTAGTTTAATTTTTATCCGCTAGAGTGCAGTTATCATTTATTATTGCTGTGGCACCCGACATCTTGTCATTTGGCCGCCATCTTGAAAATCCGTAATTATTTAGCTAGAAATTCGGGAAAAATTCCAAAATTCATTAAATAAATTTGTTATCTATATACTGATTGATTAGGTTGACTAAGGTCCTTGGTACGATCTAGGACGATGCAAAAAAAATTAAATATAACATCAATTTAACATAATAGTAACAGGTTCGAGGAATTAAACACCACAAGTTCCTTTACAAACATAATATTTATTACATAATTTCTTTCTACTACAGGATCACTTACGAAAGCCAGCAATTTTATAATCATTTAGTTCCACAGCGGTGTGAAATGACTTATTCTTAGCTCCAATCGGTTTATACTAGACAGAGTCCAGCCAGAACCTTTACAGACATAGTCCACCTCTTCTTGACAGAGTTTCTGGATACCGTTTTTAACAGTTTTCTTGACATCGTTAGAACTGTAAATTACTGCAGCCGATGTCTTGAATGCACACTTCTTCACTTTATCATCGAACGGATATGGCTTTCCATATATACAGTCCAACCACAAGTTATATTTCAAAGGTCTGTTTGTTTCTACATCATCAGTAAGCTGATTGATTATCTTCTGTCTGATATCGTCAAGAAAATTACAAATGTCCTTCGACTCACCGAACGTATTTAGATAATAGTAGTCTTTCAACGTTCCACGAAATGCAGACTGCGCCAAGTAGAAGCCATTATCGTTCACTTGTAATGCTCCGAACACAGTCTTAGGTTTAGTTCCATGTTCAGACGTCATAACAATCGGTTGCTGGACATCTGTTTTTTTTGTTGTACGCTTTCGTGTCTCCAATCTAAAGCGAGGAGTCGAAATGTCGGCAGGTAGTTCAGCAGTAGGAGCACGGACTCCACCTTTACATTTTTTCGCATGATGTCGCAAACTGTCAATTCGAGTAAACCATTTAAGGCACTCATCACATCTATACTTCATGCGAGAAGGATTCTTCGTGCATTTGCTCCGCTCATGTCTTCGTGCATCATGGGAAAATGCGAACGACGTATCACAGTAGCTGCAAGGATACCGTGGTGATGAAGACGATCCTTTCAGACCCGATCCAGATACAGGCGTTGCAACAGTAGTACCATTTCCAGGCATTCTCTTATACACATCGATGCATCGTTGTTGCGACGAAACCTTTACTTTCTGCCGCACAGCAGGACCTTTGCATGCCTTCATGTGCGTTTTCATATTATCTTTTCTGGCAAACTGCTTACGACATTTCTCACAAACAAACATTTTACGATATAGGTTCTTGACACATTCGCTCCTCTCGTGTCGCCGAGCATTGCTGTTGTTTGAGAAAATCTTGTCGCAGTAACAGCACCGATGTTCGCTAGTTGTCAAATCAGCATCCATTGAAGTCTCCATCGAGGTCGTATCGTCGATCGTCGTGGTTTCCTGCACATCCAGCTCAGCAGTAATTAAGCTATCTTCTGCTGGTGGTATCACATCTGTTGAAATCTCCTCCAATGTTGACGTCATCGTCGTCGTTGCCAACGGGATCTGCTCCACCATTGTCGTCGCTGACGTCAAGGTTCCCGTAGACGATGGTACAACGTCCATAGAGTTCAGCGTTAAAGCCGATAAAGATGCCATCGAGTTCTCAAGAACAGGTAATTACGCGACTTATGCACCAGATGAAATAATCTAGGTGATCCTTACACCGTCGACGACAGTAACAAACTGAGCGACCTGCTGTCTAGGACTCGCTTATATACATGCACCGGATGGAATAATACGCAAGTCAAATCAAGAACCATTTACTATAATACTAGAGTCAAAACAACATTAAAAATAGAAGGACCGACAACGAAATGGCAGCACCGCCAACGAAAAGGCAGCACATTTGGAAGCACCGACAACGAAAAGGAAGCACCATCAACGAAAAGGCCACACCGCCAACGAAAAGGAAGCACATTTGGAAGCACCGACAAAGAAAAGGCAGCACATTTGGAAGCACCGACAACGAAAAGGCAGCACCGACAACGAAAAGGCAGCACATTTGGAAGCACCGACAACGAAAAGGCAGCACCGACAACGAAAAAGCAGCACCGCCAACGAAAAGGCAGCACATTTGGAAGCACCGACAACGAAAAGGAAGCACCATCAACGAAAAGGCCGCACCGCCAACGAAAAGGAAGCACATTTGGAAGCACCGACAAAGAAAAGGCAGCACCGCCAACGAAAAGGAAGCACATTTGGAAGCACCGACAACGAAAAGGCAGCACCATCGACGAAAAGGAAGCACATTAATTTGTCATTGACTCCAATATTCATTGGCTCCAATATTCATTGGCTCCAATATTCATTGACTCCAAATATCCATGAGCTCCAATATCAATTGGCTCGAATTGCTCCAAAAGGTTCCATCAGCCTTTAGGCTCCAACAGTCTTTTGGCTCCGATAGTCATTGGCTCCAATAGTCATTGGCTACAATATTCATTGGCTCCAATAATCATTGACTGCAATATTCATTGGTTCCAATATTCATTGGCTCCAATATCCATTGGCTCCAATATTCAATGGCTCCAATATTCATTGACTCCAATATTCATTGGCTCCATCAGTCATTGACAACTACAGTCTTTTGGTCCCAAAAGTCTTTTGGCTCCAAATATATTAGGCTAGAATTCTTCGAGTCTAAGAGACTATGAGACCACATGGCTACGAGTCTAAAATGATCTAGCTGGTTACGAGTTATACATGGCTTGCGAGGCTACAGAGCTACGAAGTTTCTAGTACACAGGTTTACATGACTGCGAGGATACAGGACTACAAGTCTGCAAGAGTACTTGACTACGAAGGTACTCGTCTACATGACTCCAGTTATCGCATCTGTCTTCGATGGAATTTTCTCTTTTGCTACATCTACACCATCAGCATTATGTTATAAGATTACAAAACTACTTGCTTACGTAGCTTCAAGTCTACGAGGCTCCAATACATCATGACTACGAGACTACGAGCCATGAGGTTACGAGACTATGCGATTGCAAGTCTTCAAGGTTACGTCATCGCGAGGCTATAGGACTACGAAGCTTCCAGAACGCATGGTTACGAGAATGCATGACTAATTAGCCGCATGGCTACGAAACTTTATGTCTCTAACTGACTACAATAGCACTATTCAGTGGTGAGAGTTAATTTATTTCATGCAAAGGTACTTGCTGCAAGCAGTTCCGCTTTTCAACATCAGATGACGTCACGTTTTGCTTGCAGGTAAAATAATATTTATTTATTTTATGTGGGATGCGGGTTGTTCACTATCGATCGCATAAGAAGAATGGCATCGATAGTCTTCAAGGAGAAGGAAGTTCGTCCTTCCTGCTAGTGCTTCTCAGATTTCTCACGGTCCGCCATCTTGGATTGCGACGTCACGGCTGCCATCTTGGATGGATGTGACTTTGACCTTTGACCGAAACCGCAGGAATGATCGCAAGCACACGGATTAACCATCATAATATTGGCAAGAATAATCAGGAGCACACGGAGAAAAACGACACATGGTTTCTTTGACATCATAAAATTACAGAAAAAAATATTTAAAAATAAAAATAAATTAATAAAAAAATTAAAATAAATAAAAAAATACATAAAATTCTGGCTTGTACTAGAACTCTATCTTTGCTCAACAATGATAAGTTTACAAGCTAGCAGAATCTGTTTATGTATTTTTTTATTTATTTTAAATTTTTTTATTAATTTATTTTTATTTTTAAATATTTTTTTCTGTAATTTTATGATATCAAAGAAACCATGTGTCGTTTTTCTCCGTGTGCTCCTGATTATTCTTGCCAATATTATGATGGTTAATCCGTGTGCTTGCGATCATTCCTGCGGTTTCGGTCAAAGGTCAAAGTCACATCCATCCAAGATGGCAGCCGTGACGTCGCAATCCAAGATGGCGGACCGTGAGAAATCTGAGAAGCACTAGCAGGAAGGACGAACTTCCTTCTCCTTGAAGACTATCGATGCCATTCTTCTTATGCGATCGATAGTGAACAACCCGCATCCCGCATAAAATAAATAAATATTATTTTACCTGCAAGCAAAACGTGACGTCATCTGATGTTGAAAAGCGGAACTGCTTGCAGCAAGTACCTTTGCATGAAATAAATTAACTCTCACCACTGAATAGTGCTATTGTAGTCAGTTAGAGACATAAAGTTTCGTAGCCATGCGGCTAATTAGTCATGCATTCTCGTAACCATGCGTTCTGGAAGCTTCGTAGTCCTATAGCCTCGCGATGACGTAACCTTGAAGACTTGCAATCGCATAGTCTCGTAACCTCATGGCTCGTAGTCTCGTAGTCATGATGTATTGGAGCCTCGTAGACTTGAAGCTACGTAAGCAAGTAGTTTTGTAATCTTATAACATAATGCTGATGGTGTAGATGTAGCAAAAGAGAAAATTCCATCGAAGACAGATGCGATAACTGGAGTCATGTAGACGAGTACCTTCGTAGTCAAGTACTCTTGAAGACTTGTAGTCCTGTATCCTCGCAGTCATGTAAACCTGTGTACTAGAAACTTCGTAGCTCTGTAGCCTCGCAAGCCATGTATAACTCGTAACCAGCTAGATCATTTTAGACTCGTAGCCATGTGGTCTCATAGTCTCTTAGACTCGAAGAATTCTAGCCTAATATATTTGGAGCCAAAAGACTTTTGGGACCAAAAGACTGTAGTTGTCAATGACTGATGGAGCCAATGAATATTGGAGTCAATGAATATTGGAGCCATTGAATATTGGAGCCAATGAATATTGGAGCCAATGAATATTGGAACCAATGAATATTGCAGTCAATGATTATTGGAGCCAATGAATATTGTAGCCAATGACTATCGGAGCCAAAAGACTGTTGGAGCCTAAAGGCTGATGGAACCTTTTGGAGCAATTCGAGCCAATTGATATTGGAGCTCATGGATATTTGGAGTCAATGAATATTGGAGCCAATGAATATTAGAGCCAATGAATATTGGAGCCAATGAATATTGGAGTCAATGACAAATTAATGTGCTTCCTTTTCGTCGATGGTGCTGCCTTTTCGTTGTCGGTGCTTCCAAATGTGCTTCCTTTTCGTTGGCGGTGCTGCCTTTTCTTTGTCGGTGCTTCCAAATGTGCTTCCTTTTCGTTGGCGGTGCGGCCTTTTCGTTGATGGTGCTTCCTTTTCGTTGGCGGTGCGGCATTTTCGTTGATGGTGCTTCCTTTTCGTTGTCGGTGCTTCCAAATGTGCTGCCTTTTCGTTGGCGGTGCTGCCTTTTCGTTGTCGGTGCTGCCTTTTCGTTGTCGGTGCTTCCAAATGTGCTGCCTTTTCGTTGTCGGTGCTGCCTTTTCGTTGTCGGTGCTTCCAAATGTGCTGCCTTTTCTTTGTCGGTGCTTCCAAATGTGCTTCCTTTTCGTTGGCGGTGTGGCCTTTTCGTTGATGGTGCTTCCTTTTCGTTGTCGGTGCTTCCAAATGTGCTGCCTTTTCGTTGGCGGTGCTGCCTTTTCGTTGTCGGTCCTTCTATTTTTAATGTTGTTTTGACTCTAGTATTATAGTAAATGGTTCTTGATTTGACTCGCGTATTATTCCATCCGGTGCATGTATATAAGCGAGTCCTAGACAGCAGGTCGCTCAGTTTGTTACTGTCGTCGATGGTGTAAGGATCACCTAGATTATTTCATCTGGTGCATAAGTCGCGTAATTACCTGTTCTTGAGAACTCGATGGCATCTTTATCGGCTTTAACGCTGAACACGATGGACGTTGTACCATCGTCTACGGGAACCTTGACGTCAGCGACGACAATGGTGGAGCAGATCCTGTTGGCAACGACGACGACGACGTCAACATTGGAGGAGATTTCAACAGATGTGATACCACCAGCAGAAGATAGCTTAATGACTGCTGAGCTGGATGTGCAGGAAACCACGACGATCGACGATACGACCTCGATGGAGACTTCAATGGATGCTGATTTGACAACTAGCGAACATCGGTGCTGTTACTGCGACAAGATTGTCTCAAACAACAGCAATGCTCGGCGACACGAGAGGAGCGAATGTGTCAAGAACCTATATCGTAAAATGTTTGTTTGTGAGAAATGTCGTAAGCAGTTTGCCAGAAAAGATAATATGAAAACGCACATGAAGGCATGCAAAGGTCCTGCTGTGCGGCAGAAAGTAAAGGTTTCGTCGCAACAACGATGCATCGATGTGTATAGGAGAATGCCTGGAAATGGTACTACTGTTGCAACGCCTGTATCTGGATCGGGTCTGAAAGGATCGTCTTCATCACCACGGTATCCTTGCAGCTACTGTGATACGTCGTTCGCATTTTCCCATGATGCACGAAGACATGAGCGGAGCAAATGCACGAAGAATCCTTCTCGCATGAAGTTTCGATGTGATGTGTGCCTTAAATGGTTTACTCGAATTGACAGTTTGCGACATCATGCGAAAAAATGTAAAGGTGGAGTCCGTGCTCCTACTGCTGAACTACCTGCCGACATTTCGACTCCTCGCTTTAGATTGGAGACACGAAAGCGTACAACAAAAAAAACAGATGTCCAGCAACCGATTGTTATGACGTCTGAACATGGAACTAAACCTAAGACTGTGTTCGGAGCATTACAAGTGAACGATAATGGCTTCTACTTGGCGCAGTCTGCATTTCGTGGAACGTTGAAAGACTACTATTATCTAAATACGTTCGGTGAGTCGAAGGACATTTGTAATTTTCTTGACGATATCAGACAGAAGATAATCAATCAGCTTACTGATGATGTAGCAACAAACGGACCTTTGAAATATAACTTGTGGTTGGACTGTATATATGGAAAGCCATATCCGTTCGATGATAAAGTGAAGAAGTGTGCATTCAAGACATCGGCTGCAGTAATTTACAGTTCTAACGATGTCAAGCAAACTGTTAAAAACGGTATCCAGAAACTCTGTCAAGAAGAGGTGGACTATGTCTGTAAAGGTTCTGGCTGGACTCTGTCTAGTATAAACCTATTGGAGCTAAGAATAAGTCATTTCACACCGCTGCGGAACTAAATGATTATAAGATTGCTGGCTTTCGTAAGTGATCCTGTAGTAGAATAGAAATTATGTAATAAATATTATGTTTGTAAAGGAACTTGTGGTGTTTAATTCCTCGAACCTGTTACTATTATGTTAAATTGATGTTATATTTAATTTTTTTTTTGCATCGTCCTAGATCGTACCAAGGACCTTAGTCGACCTAATCAATCAGTATATAGATAACAAATTTATTTAATGAATTTTGGAATTTTTCCCGAATTTCTAGCTAAATAATTACGGATTTTCAAGATGGCGGCCAAATGACAAGATGTCGGGTGCCACAGCAATAATAAATGATAACTGCACTCTAGCGGATAAGAATTAAACTAACATGTCGTCAGCGCACTCTCGCCGACGATACACTGATGATGGCTTCCAGCAGACGAGGACAAGATGGCGGACATGACGTCATACTACCTGACGATATATATGCTTTGAAAGAAAAAGTGGTGGGAGTCAGTATGCCTGCAGCCACCACGAGGGAAGGATCGGTCGTCATTTTTAATTTTGCACTCGTCGGGTTTGAACCGAGGACTCCGAGCTCCGTGTCGTAAATGTTTGTTTTTTAAATACTTTATTAAAATTTTTATTATTGAATTTTTTTATAATTTTTAAATTTTTTTTTCATTAAAATCGGATAATAAATTTAAAGATGGCGGCCGTAACGGAAATTGAAACGGTGACGTCATAATTCAAAATGGCGGATAACACAATGCCGGAATGTTCGAGAACACAATGACGTCATACAAATTGTGGATCCAAAATGGCCGCCGTGATCTTTTTGTCCCGTTACGTTATGTACCGTTACGCTGTGTCCCGTTACCCTGTGTCCCGTTACTCTGTGTCCCGTTACGCCGGCTGCACGCACGAAAAAGTGTCACGTTACGCACATTGTCACGTTACGCTCGTCCAAGATTGCCATCGTGACGTCACAATCCAAGATGGCTGCCATGATATCCTTATTCCTAGAAATGGCTTAACTGAGGCTTGAGTTAAGGATGCTTAAGCCAGTATTAGGAATTTTCAGCCTCTGGGATTTTTACGGAATAAATCGGGAAATTTTCCCTCGAAACGGGAATTTTTCCCTCGAAAAAGGGAAATTTTTTCTTAAAACGGGAATTTTTGAGTCATTTTGAGTCATTTTTGAGAAATTTTGAGGAATTTTTGCCGCCGTGACGTCACAAATCCAATATGGTGGTCGGCACCTCGGCACCTCAGCCTGAAGCCTGCGCCAGTTCCGGCCAAAACATACTACTAACACAACTTATCATATTGCGCAGTGGATTTTTAACACAGTCATTCTTCTCGTGTTGTCTTTTATTCTTTCTCAAGATAAACTCTTTACTGCAAAACTTACACCTATGTTCTTTCGATACAGCGTCAGATCCCAAATCGGAATTCATATTAGTTACTGAGACTAATGCCAGATACCAATTGAGTGTTTTAAATTAGATTCAATACTTAAATAGAAATTTTTTCATATTTCATCAGCGAGAATTAATATATCTCATGCAAAAGTACTTTATGCATGTAGTTCTGCTTTTCAAAAACAGATGTCGCCATATGTTGCTTGCAGGTAAATAATATTTAGTTATTTTATGCGGGATGCGGGATGCTCACTAACGATCGCAAAAGAAGGATGGCTTCGTTAGACTCCAAGGAAAAGGAAGTTCGTGTTGCATGTTGGTGCTCCACAGATGTCTCATGGCGTAATATTAATTTGACCGAGTAATGAGATTTGTTAATTCCACCTGATAAAAATATTGCAAGTTTTGATTTAGTAGCAGAAATTATCGAATTAAATGAACTCCAAATAAAATGACATGTCTCATTAGAACAAAAAAAAATCCATGCAGAGAGCGTATTCTCAGAATAGTCAGAAACACTTGAAAAAACCACAGGAATGATTGCAAGAACACGGGATAACCATCAAAATATTGTCAAGAATAATCAGGAGCACACTGAGAAAACCACTATAATATTAACAATAATAATCGGAAGCACACGGAGAAAACCATCATAATATTGACCAGATTAATCGGAAGCACACAGAGAAAACCACCACATGTTTTCTTTGATATCATAAAATTACAAGAAAAAATATTTAAAAATAAAAATAAATTAATAAAAAATTAAAAAAATAAAAAAATGCATAAACAGTTTCTGCTAGCTTGTAAACTTATCATTGTTGAGCAAAGATAGAGTTCTTGTACAAGCCAGAAATTTATGCATTTTTTTTTATTTTTTTTATTTTTTATTAATTTATTTTTATTTTTAAATATTTTTTCTTGTAATTTTATGATATCAAAGAAAACAAGTGGTGGTTTTCTCTGTGTGCTTCCGATTAATCTGGTCAATATTATGATGGTTTTCTCCGTGTGCTTCCGATTATTATTGTTAATATTATAGTGGTTTTCTCAGTGTGCTCCTGATTATTCTTGACAATATTTTGATGGTTTTTCCCGTGTTCTTGCAATCATTCCTGTGGTTTCTTCAAGTGTTTCTGACTATTCTGAGAATACGCTCTCTGCATGGATTTTTTTTTTCTAATGAGACATGTCATTTTATTTGGAGTTACATTTAATTCGATAATTTCTGCTACTAAATCAAAACTTGCAATATTTTTATCAGGTAGAATTAAAAAATATCATTACTCAGTCAAATTAATATTACGCCATGAGACATCTGTGGAGCACCAACATGCAAGACGAACTTCCTTTTCCTTGGAGTCTAACGAAGCCATCCTTCTTTTGCGATCGTTAGTGAGCATCCCGCATCCCGCATAAAATAACTAAATATTATTTACCTGCAAGCAACATATGGCGACAACTGTTGTTGAAAAGCAGAACTACATGCATAAAGTACTTTTGCATGAGATATATTAATTCTCGCTGATGAAATATGAAAAAATTTCTATTTAAGTATTGAATCTAATTTAAAACACTCAATTGGTATCTGGCATTAGTCTCAGTAACTAATATGAATTCCGATTTGGGATCTGACGCTGTATCGAAAGAACATAGGTGTAATTTTGCAGTAAAGAGTTTATCTTGAAAAAGAATAAAAGACAACACGAGAAGAATGACTGTGTTAAAAATCCACTGCGCAATATGATAAGTTGTGTTCGATGTAGCAAGTCGTTTACGCGGAAAGAGAGCCTAAAAAGACATGGCAGAACTTGTAGCGCCAAGCCTGTATACAAGCTAGAGGACAACGATGAATCTACTAGCCTAAGGAAGAGTGATCTGCATTACGACAATAATTTTCTTGGCTCTTCCGATCTCGACAAAGAACTTAAATTGAAGAAGGTTGTTGATTTACGGAAGAATGAAGACAATGGAAGAATCCTTAACGTGAAAAGTGAGAATATATTCCAGCCGAATTCAAGTAGATCTTTCCTACTTTGTAAAAATGATGGACTCCTAAAAAGGAAGCATGAAGACGATGAAGACACTTCAACATCATCAACATCGAATTATTACGGTAAATTGGGTGAAGACGATTCCTTCTACGGTGATTGTTACAGTGACTCTGAGGCTGTTGACAAAGACATAGACTATGATGAAGCACCTAAAGCTGCCAAGATCGAAGAATGTGGCGGTGTCCTGAGACCGAAACGATGGAAACGACGTTATAAATTAAATAAATCTGATCAAGCTTGTGAAGATCACCGTCTCAAACATGAAAGTTACCCTGAGGTTGGTGGTAAAACGGAAGACACCAGAGATCATAATATTTATTATAAAGGTGCAAGGAAGATGGTGGTAGAAGAGAATGATTACACATCATGGAAAGATCAAAACATATTGGTTGACCGGCTAAGACTTCTACATGGTTCGCTTTGTGCAGGAAAATATTCGTGCATCAAAGAAATATCCTTCATACTCAAGGAACTGAGGAATGCTGGCTACATACAATATTGTATTGTTTTACTTGCATTTGTATAATGTAAAGCAATAAAATAAATAATTTAAATTATAAGAATGTAATGTTTTTATTTCTTGTATTATGATTTCTTACTAAGACTTAGATCTCGTAACTTGTGCTTCCTTTTTGCCTTTTTTAATTGATGGAGCTTCCAAATGTGCTTCCTTATTCGATGATGCATCCAAAATGTGCTGCCTTTTCGTTGGCGGTGCTTCCAAATGTGCTGCCTTTTCGTTGTCGGTGCTTCCAAATGTGCTGCCTTTTAGTTGTCGGTGCTTCCAAATGTGCTGCCTTTTCGTTGTCGGTGCTTCCAAATGTGCTGCCTTTACGTTGTCGGTGCTTCCAAATGTGCTGCCATTCGTAGTCGGTGCTTCCAAATGTGCTGCCTTTCGTAGTCGGTGCTTCCAAATGTGCTGCCTTTTCGTAGTCGGTGCTTCCAAATGTGCTGCCTTTTCGTTGTCGGTGCTTCCAAATGTGCTGCCTTTTCGTTGTCGGTGCTTCCAAATGTGCTGCCTTTTCGTTGTCGGTGCTTCCAAATGTGCTGCCTTTTCGTTGTCGGTGCTTCCAAATGTGCTGCCTTTTCGTTGTCGGTGCTTCCAAATGTGCTGCCTTTTCGTTGTCGGTGCTTCCAAATGTGCTGCCTTTACGTTGTCGGTGCTTCCAAATGTGCTGCCTTTACGTTGTCGGTGCTTCCAAATGTGCTGCCTTAACGTTGTCGGTGTTTCCAAATGTGCTGCCTTTTCGATGACGGTGCTTCCAAATGTGCTGCCTTTTCGTAGTTGGTGCTTCCAAATGTGCTGCCTTTACGTTGTCGGTGCTTCCAAATGTGCTGCCTTTACGTTGTCGGTGCTTCCAAATGTGCTGCCTTTTCGTTGTCGGTGCTTCCAAACGGCTGCCTTTCGTAGTCGGTGCTTCCAAATGTGCTGCCTTTTCGTAGTCGGTGCTTCCAAATGTGCTGCCTTTTCGTTGTCGGTGCTTCCAAATGTGCTGCCTTTTCGTTGTCGGTGCTTCCAAATGTGCTGCCTTTTCGTTGTCGGTGCTTCCAAATGTGCTGCCTTTTCGATGTCGGCGCTTCCAAATGTGCTGCCTTTACGTTGTCGGTGCTTCCAAATGTGCTGCCTTTTCGTTGTCGGTGCTTCCAAATGTGCTGCCTTTTCGTTGTCGGTGCTTCCAAATGTGCTGCCTTTTCATTGGCGGTGCTTCCAAATGTGCTGCCTTTTCGTTGTCGGTGCTTCCAAATGTGCTGCCTTTTCGTTGTCGGTGCTTCCAAATGTGCTGCCTTTTCGTTGTCGGTGCTTCCAAATGTGCTGCCTTTACGTTGTCGGTGCTTCCAAATGTGCTGCCTTTACGTTGTCGGTGTTTCCAAATGTGCTGCCTTTTCGATGACGGTGCTTCCAAATGTGCTGCCTTTTCGTAGTCGGTGCTTCCAAATGTGCTGCCTTTACGTTGTCGGTGCTTCCAAATGTGCTGCCTTTACGTTGTCGGTGCTTCCAAATGTGCTGCCTTTTCGTTGTCGGTGCTTCCAAATGTGCTGCCTTTCGTAGTCGGTGCTTCCAAATGTGCTGCCTTTTTGTAGTCGGTGCTTCCAAATGTGCTGCCTTTTCGTTGTCGGTGCTTCCAAATGTGCTGCCTTTTCGTTGTCGGTGCTTCCAAATGTGCTGCCTTTTCGTTGTCGGTGCTTCCAAATGTGCTGCCTTTTCGTTGTCGGCGCTTCCAAATGTGCTGCCTTTACGTTGTCGGTGCTTCCAAATGTGCTGCCTTTTCGTTGTCGGTGCTTCCAAATGTGCTGCCTTTTTGTTGTCGGTGCTTCCAAATGTGCTGCCTTTTCGTTGTCGGTGCTTCCAAATGTGCTGCCTTTTCGTTGTTGGTGCTTCCTTTTTTGTTGATTGCGCGTAGTACAAAATGTAGTGATTGAATATTTACTAGTTTATCACCTCTTGGTGTTACTAAAATATTTTACAAGGTTACTTGGTCCTTTAGAATGTATAAAAATGTCACGATGGATTACGAAGTTTATGTGGTCCTGAAATGACTAGCCTATACGTCTGATAATGACATGACTCGGTCTCATGGACTGAAGGCAATTGATCTATATGTGTGGCTTTGTACATGAACGGCTTATATGGTATTCAGATTATTAAAAAATTAGACTTTCATAATAGGCTAATTGGCACTGATTTAATTCGTTGGTCCGGTATATTGACTTGAGTTGATTTTCGTAGAGTGAATGATTAATAAACTCCGCGAAAGGTAATGGAAAACAGAACCTAACATTTATTTAATAATTAGTTACAACTGTCTCTGGTCAAGAATCGAACCGTGGACAGGGATCCATCGATTCGATTTGTAAATTAATAAATGATTTTTTCGGAGACTATTGGAATTTTTCCCGCATTTCTAGCTAAATAATTACATGATTTCAAGATGGCGGTCAAATTTCAAGATGGTGGGTACCTCAGTAATAATAAATGATTACTGCACTGTAGCATGTTAGAATAAAACTAGCATGATGGTAATACGAGTACACGCACAAGATGGTGTACTCCAGCAGGTGGTCGCTCCTGGTAGCATGTACTGAACATAAAATGACGGATCCGTGATGGACATCAAGGACAAAGTCAAATTTCAAGGTCAAGGTAAAAGTTCAAGGTCAAGGTCAAATTTCAAGGTCAAGGTCAAAGTTCAAGGTCAAGGTCAAAGTTCATGGTCAAGGTCAAATTTCAAGGTCAAGGTCAAAGTTCAAGGTCAAGGTCAAAGGTGTGGTGACCAGATAATTATACTACATGATATCGGCACACTCTAGCAGACGAAAACAAGATGGTGGTCTCCAGTGGATGAAGACAAGATGGCGGACATGATGTCATACCAGTTGATGATATATACCTTGGTATTGGTGGTGATAGATCAGTCTAGGTAGCTTTCATGGAGGAAGGATCGACTGTTTACTCTCGTCGGGAATCGAACCAAGGACGTACATCGATATAATCAAACAGAATTCAAATACGTTAATTTTTTGATGAATTTTGGAATTTTTTTCATTAAAATCGGATAATAAATAAAGATTTTCAAGATGGCGTCCAAATTTCAAGATGGCGGACATGACGTCATACTACCTGATGGTATATGTGCATTGACATAAGTGGTGGGGTCAGTCTGCCAGCACCCCCGCCACAGGGGAAGGATCGGTCACCATTTTTATTTTTTTTTTGCCCTCACCGGGTTCGAAACGAGGACTCCGAGCTCCGTGTCAAAAAAGTAATTTTTTATTAATAATTTATTAAAATTTTATTTTTTATTTTTTTTTATAATTTTTAAAAAATTCTTCATTAAAATCGGATAATAAATAAAAATTTAAAGATGGCGGCCGTAACGTAAATTGCAACGATGACGTCATAATTCAAAATGGCGGATAACACAATGCCGGAATGTTCGAGAAAACGAAATTACGTCATCCAAGATGGTGGATCCAAGATGGCCGTCGGGGTCAAGGTCAAAGGTCAAAGTCACATCCTGATAGAGGCTTAACTGAGGCTTGAGTTAAGGGTGCTTAAGCCTCTATCAGGACATTTCTAGCCGCTGGGATTTTTGAGGAATAAAACGGGAAATTTTCCCTCGAAACGGGAATTTTTCCCTCGAAAACGGGAAATTTTTTCTTAAAACGGGAAATTTTGAGTCATTTTGAGTCATTTTTGAGGACTTTTGAGGAATTTTTGCCGCCGTGACGTCACAAATCCAAGATGGCGGAGTCGGCTCTCGGCTCCACACCCTGAACCCTGTTTCAGTTGGCGGACATGTTACACATTTTTCATTCATACGACGGCAGAAAATTTCCAATGTCTATGAATGCATTGCAGTATGCCTATGTAGCATATTGGCATAATCTGTAGCGCTATAGATCAATGCTAAGGTGATATTTGCAGAACTACAAAATCAGTCTAATAGAATTCTCGATTACATCTTACCTATACATAATATAAAATTAAATTATAAATTAATGTATTGTAATCAACTATAGCTTTGATATCTACTTAACAAATTTTCTTTATGGAGTGAGTTTTTCAACAGTGAGTAATGTTTATTAACATTAATAAATATTAGTTGATAAATAATTATTGACATCCTGATTTATAATGTTCTTATTTCATATTTTTAATTGATTTTTATTTTAATAAAATTCCTGATAAAAGCAAAAATGTCAAGATTATTAAATACTCTATAAAGATATGAAATCCAAAAAACCGCGAGATATTTTATCATGCTATTCAATTGTATAAATGTTTTTGCTGAGTAAAACTAAGTTATATTATAAACTAGCTTAAAACATGCTGCTTCGCTGGAGCTATTACAGAGTATTGCTGAAATCTTACGATTGGAATTATAGTATGTTATTAATTCCACACATAGTTACTAGACGTAATAAATTTTTCTTGTAATTAAAATATATTTTTTGTATGCAAATGCCTTTTAATTGTTAGTATGTATAAATATATAAAATTATATTTATTATTCAGTGGATTTAAAAAATTCTGTTTTAGAGTGATCAAGTTTATATTTTACCTGGATGAAATCACACTTAACTGCTTCCTGTTAATGAGGTAGATAATTTTAAAAACTGTTAAACAGGCAACTATTTTATTTTAATCTGGTATACGCCATCTTTTACACTAACACTTTCATTTACTTTGGTTGAATTTATGCTCAGAATAATTTAATTATTTCTCCTTATTACATATACCTCCAATTAAATAAGGATTTTTAATAGAATCTCATCTTTATTTGAAATAAAGAGTACATATATAAAATTTACTGTCTTATGTTTTAGTTTATTCTTATATTTCGTAGTACTATTTTAAAAATCCACAATTTTTCCCCCTACTCTTTTTCCACACGGATGCCCAATTAAAAATTCAGTACTAAGTAAATATAGTAATATCCGTTAACCAAACAAATAACATACTCATCCCGCATTTGACGTTTCACATCAGATGTGAATACCTAAATAATAATTTATATTAAGATTAAATTTACCTATCAATACTGATTCAATAGATTTAAGTAGAGGTAAAACAGCTTGTGTATGTACAGTAATACACGTTGCTGTTTCACTTGTCTTCTGTACTGTTATTCTCTCTGGACACTATGTTATTGTTATTATTATAATTGGGCACCTTTTTCTTCTTTTGTATAAATACAGACTTACTGATAGTGTCGTATTGTGATAATATTAAGATACCAGGAGATAACTTCCAGAAGATGGATGCAACTGACATAAGTTTGAAATAAACACAAATAAAACTGAGAAAAACTGAGAATATTTTATAATGTATGAATGTTGTGGAAATGTATAAGGTAAATATATGAAGCTGCAATAAAAATATATTAATGGTTTGGGGGCACAGGACACAAAACACATTTTTAACACTGCAATTACACATACATACTATCTTACAATGCACTAATACTAAATATACACAAGAATACACTCATAGATGCAATTGGCTTTGTATTGACGTAAGTTAGAATAAAAAAATTATAGATGTTATTAAGTGTGATTAGGGAAGACCTGGTGATGTATAACTGGATCAACTGACGGTATTTATGGTGTGATAGATTATTCAAAAGTTCGTTGCTTGCATTCAAATGAAAATAGGTCCGGAAACGATTAACTCAGCTTTAAATGTTTACTATTTTAGTTTTATGCAGTTGTATCTCAAATAAACTCTTAAAATGTACCACGGCTACATAATTCAGTGAGAGCAACGATATCTTGACACGCAGACCACTGGTCTATTATTCCAGCTTAAATATGTCCTCGAAAAAATGTTAATTAGCAAATGTTATAATAGAATTAATTATTATTATCTTGACATGTAGCACAGCTCGTAATTCAAACCAAATTTCCAACGAAGTTACTGAATCGTTATGTAGCATTACTAATATAATCGTGGCTATAATGTCGATGGCTTAAGCTTCCTTCTAATTATGGAAATAATTAAGTACAACGTAGATATTTCCTGCCAGATTTACTCACGGCACGCCCCGATATCGTGTAGACTCTGATGCACTATAACTTATCACCACATGTAATATGTTAAATAATATAAAAATTTCTACACGTCGGCATTGGGCTAAGCCTTACAAAGGACGCCTCAGACATTCCTGTTTTTATATTCTCCAATTTCTCCCTGTTGTACAAAAGTGTTATTGTTAGCTTTAAAATCAGATTGCTGATTTGCTGCTGTAAAAACATAACAGAAGGCCTTCGTACACATGTACGCAGCAAGATACAGGTAAGTGAGAAAAATAAATAAACTAACAATAAATTACAGTTAAATACCAAAATACCATAAAACAATTTCAAATAAATCCAGTTCATGATAGATTGCAAACTAAGTGCTGTAAATGATGTAATGTCTATTGTTGACGAAATTATAAATCAGAGTTTCTATTGTTCGTGGCTGTAGCTTATAGACACTTATTCAACAATATAACATAATTCTGACATTACAATAATAAAATCTTAAAATATAACAATTAATTTGACAATAATAAATAAATAAAATCTGAACGAAAACTGTTGTTATCGTACATTTAATAAACTTATTAATTATTTAACTAATTATAATGCCAGTTACATCTTAAGAAGTGATATTTCGGAGAACGATAAATAAGTTTTATTTGATCAGAATAAATTTCACCATTTAAAAAGCAAAACTTTTGAAAATTGTAAAAAAAATAAGAGTTGGTAGATTGTGCATGTTTATAAATAATTTCACATAACTTACATCCTACTTGAGTATTTTCAGAGATAAGAATTTTATGATAAAATAACTGACCACATTTTCACTGTTTTGCGGACGAATATAGAAAGAAAGGAAATGGTATAATATGACATTATATCTAAATTTTGTACGTTATTCTTTCTCAGTTTCATACCTTCATATTTATTTGCTTGAGTATATGATTTATTTTATAAAACAACGTGCCACCGTTTAACTAGTTTTGTTATTGAATATCATTTGGTTTTGGAGTATCATTTTTTTTTGGCAGTTTTCGTATTGTTACTATTGGTGCTCAAAATCATTTTAATGCTTAATTTAATTCTGAAGTAAAAGATTTAATTTTAAGAATATACGTACACACAATATTAAAACCGTGGTAGTTTATATTCCTATGTATATTTTTGGTATCCAATATCATTTAAAACGCTTAATTTAATACGGTTAAATAACTATTAATCTTAAATCATACCTACCCTCTTTTCACACTTAAGGGGTTGAATTTCGTAAATTATAAATTTTTTTTGCTAATTTGTATTCGTATTTTTATTATAAGTAGGTCTACCCAATATCATTTATTAAGTTTATTTAGATTCGGAAATATAATTATTAATCTTAAAAACATACACTTCTTTTAAACCTTAGGGGTTGTAATTCGTAAAATATAAAAATTGTGGTTTTTGTATTTGTAATTTTATAAATGATACCCAATAATAATTTATTACACTAGTAAATTTGGAGGGATAATTATTATTCTCTAAAATATACTTACCCATTTTTCACCCATTAGGGATTGATATTAGCTAAATTAAAATTTTTGATTTATGTTTTCGTATATTTATTTTTGGTACCTTACATTTATTTATCTTGATTATTTTCACATATATAATTAATAAATCATATTGAAACCATACTTACCTCTTTTTCTCTCCCTTAGGTGTGGAATTCTGAAATAATATACACACAATTTTTTTTTAGTTAGACGAAGACCTACCTTTCTAATAAAAAACATCTTCAAAATCCGTCAAGTAGTAGCGATGATCGAAACAGACACACAGACGTAAATACAAACAGACAATCATACAAAAGTTTAAATAACATTTTTTTGAGATATGAGTTATGTATATAGCCATCTCGAATAGTTTTTTATCATTAAAAACAATGTGTAAGTTACTCACTTTCTGCCTCGAACAGTTTTAATATTTTTTGGATGTGGTTGAGAATAACATTTATCGAAGTTGATTTACCTTTTAAATTGTGTATAAGTTTTAGTAAGAATTGTTTCATGCTGTATTTGAGGTCGTGAATATCTTAATATAACACTTTATGGTGAAATATTACAACAGTGAGTAATATTTATTGTTAATTAATCATTATCCTGAACCGTTCTTTTTAAATGAGTAATGATTTTTTAATTTATGTCCATTTAAAATTATATTCTTTCTCTATTTCCTTCTCTCTGTTGTTTTACCCCTTACGATATATTTACGTATCAAGGTTTGAATCACCAAAGCAGTTTCACTTCTATCACAGGTAGGTACTGAGTTACACGCGCTCTATTTTTAGTTTTTACTAAACCCTCAAAGGAAAACAACCAAAAATTTTTTGTATTAATTCAGCTTAATTTTCTAAGGAAATTGACATTTTTTTTTTTAAAAGGAAAATTTTTATGTGTAGGCCCTTGTAAGTATGTAAAAATATTCGTGTTTGGTGGCTTATTATGAAATGAATATTTGATGTTGAGATCAAATTTTTAGGTTAAATATATAGCGTTTTTGTGACGTAATTATTTTATGACTGTTTAACGCAACAATGAAACCCAATTTTTAACTTAATAATGTAATGTTTCCTTTAATATATATTATAAAATGATAAATTAGTTTTGTAACATCTATCATGATTAAACGGTGTGAAAGCATACTGAGAAGAATAAGTTCATCTTCTTTTAAACTCTGTTCGAAGTTTAGTCTTACATTAATACAAATAAACAAATTTGAATTATTTAATTTAAAATAAAATGTGTTAAATAGTATAGCGATATTTGTAACTAAAACTTATAAAAACGACCATACTGACTTTTTTGCAGCAGGCTTAAGGTAAAAACATTACTTATAAAATGTTGTATACATATGATTTGAAAAATAATAAAATTAAGCAAACAAAACGTTTATTAAAATTTTAAACGTAGTTTACTCCTGTTTTCGAATCACTATTGCTGGCTATGTCTTGTGAGTTATCGTTATAAATTGAATACAATGTATATAACCTTAGTAAACGTGTTTATTATAACGGATGAAAAGTACATTAATTATAATATTTACATAGCACATTATCTTGATGTGCGAATCCGTTTACGAGTTATATTTTGCTATGAACAATATAACAAAGAATTGATTTTGTTATGCTCGTTCTGGTCACGTTTGCCTCTGTAGCTCGATCTACAACGCTATTCCATTTCGTCCGTGATCCCACCTCGACAACCCGGCAAGCCACGCCTTGCTGGAAAACTTGACGCGCGCCTCTTCGACGCTGTCTCATTACCGGCGACGGCGCAGTTCGTTCGTTAACGTCTCCCGAAGTTCCGACCCCGTCTTGCCCCGTGGGGAATACTCCTCGCCGACGCGTCGCCACTTCTTTCCGTCTTGTCGCTTTGTTTTTAGTCGTCTTGTCTTGTCGACTAGTCTTGTCGTCCAGTCGCCTTGTCGTTCTGTCGTCTTATCGTCTTATCATCTTGTAGTCTAGTCGTCTTGTTTTTTCATTACGTCAATTTCTTCGTCTAGTAGTTTAGTCATTTTGTCGTTTTTCATGTAGTCCTTTTGTCGTCTTGCCTTTTTATCGACTTGTCGTCTTGCCGTATTTTCGTTTAGTCGTATAGTCGTCTTGTCATCTTAAAATGTTTTTCTTCTCGGATGCTGGCTTCATGGAATTTTGGTAAAATCTCTTGAACTCTGTCACGTCAAATGCACACAAATTTTTTGATTGTTTGATTAAATATCACTAAAATATTTAGTTTATTTAATTAACCTTACTATACGTTAACAAAAGTTTATAATTATTTGACCCGTGATTTTCATTTTACAGAAACAAAGATGTTGTTTGGTTAGTAAAAAAAAATTTGACAGGTTATTTGGAGACTAGCTGCAGTACCCGGCTTTGCCCGGGCTGAACACCAGGTGATATATTGTACGTGAGTTACAGCAAATTGGATAGCGATATGTCCAGTGTGTTGGACATTAAGAAATGACACATAATTACTGTTTGTGTATCTGTGACCTATGATTTTCTGTTTACCAATGGCGATCGGTTGAAAGGTTTAGAAGTTGATGCGGTACAGCGCGATTTAGCGGCGAGTTACAAAAAAAATGGATAGCATAAAAACCTTCTTCATGATAAAAACAATTCGATGTGCCAACTTTCATGGCTATCGGTCAAACGGTGTAAGAGTTTATCGACGTCGTACATGCTAACATCCAATTATATATATTCTTATATTTCGAAATTTTAGGGCTTTCACTTTTGTAGAAAGTGGATGTTCAGGACCTCGAATGGTTTGGAACAACTCCATCTCGAAAGAAATGATATTTGAAATACCAGAAATTTTCGATATTTTGGAGCTTTGTCCCCAGAGGAAGAGGGGTGATTTTGAGGACCCTGAATGGTAGGGAAACACTAAAAATCGAAAGAGAATAATTTTGTAAATTCTCTAAATTTTGGGGCTTTGACCCCTGAGAAGGTGATGTTGAGGACCCCGAATGGCTCGTAAACACTCCAAATCAAAAGATAATAGGTTTTCGAAATTTTGGGAAATTTTTTTATTATTGGGTGTTTGACTCCATGAGGGTAGTTTGAGGACCCCGAATGGCTCGGAAACACTCCAAATAGTAAAAAAGTATACTTAAAATTAAATTTTTTTTCGTAATTTTGGGGTTTTGCACTCCCCCCTCCCACAAAATTGGGTGGGAAGTCGACTTTGGGTGAAATTCCACCATGCACCGGACACTTTATTCGTAATGACTTAATTTTAATACAATTTCCTCCAATTATTCGAAATTTTGTGGCTTTCACGTTTGGGAAAAGGGGGGGGGGGTGGTGGTAAAGGACCTGGAATGTTTCGGAACACTCCATCTCGAAACAAATGATATTTGAAATTCCTAAAATTATCGAAATATTGAAGCTTTTTCCCAGAGGGTGTTTTAAACTTTCGAAATTTTGGGGCTTTAACCACCTGGTTTGGGGGGGAGGGGGGTGATTTTGAGGACCCCGAATGGCTCGGAAACACTCCAATTCGAAAGAGATATAAATGAATATAAGAATGTAGGCATTTACTGTACTCCTATCTACCATAATAACAATATTGACAAATAGAAAAACTTATTACCTACCTAAGAATAATTTTCTAAATAAATTAATAAATAACTAAGAATTAACGTACATACATAATATAAAACTTCAAACTATACACACCAAAAAAAAAAACTAAGAATGTTTGTGAAACTATTTTTTTATGTCATAATGTTTAAAACATTTGTAGGATTTGTTTATATGTAAAACTGTGGTTGCCATATTTCGCTTATCCAAAGGAGTGTATAAATTAATAGAGATATCACTCCCTGTACACACCACAAATCTTTGAATTAAGTAAAAAAATAAAATAGTCCAAAATAAAACAAAAAGTATTAATAACAACTAATTTTAAAAAAAATTATTCAACTGGAATGACAATTTTAACATCCACCTAAAATTTAATAGAAGTAGGTAGGTAAGAATACACATATATATATATATTAATTAATTAAATTAAAACATACATAAATAAAATTATCTCACACTCAACCGAACATAATGTTTAAAATGAAATAAAGGAAGATGTAAGTAACTATTCTAATTAATAAAAAAAATCAACCTACCTGAAATAGTAAAATTCAAATTTTTCAACAATATATTACATAATTGATTAATATTTCTGGTCTTCTGTCTCAGTAGCCCTAAGACTCTTGACGCTTAGCAGATAAATTATAAACACTAAACCAAACTCCTTGCAAATAAGTAGGTACTGTAAAAAATATATAACAATATTGACAATAGAATAAATAAGTGGCCCTACCAACCTATGAATAAATTTCGAAGAAATTTATAAGTTTAAGAATTTATATACCTACAATATATTAAACTTGAAACTATCCACACAATAAAAACCTAAGAATGTTAGTGAAACTAATTTGTTTTATTTGTCATAATACCTAAAATACGTATGTTTCCAAAATAAAACCAAGTATAAATAATGACCAATTTGACAAAAAAAAAATTGTACAACTCAAATGACATTGAAAACATACACGTGAAATTTAAAAGAATAATGAGTGCCCTAGGTAGGGAGAAAAAATATATATAAGAAATTAAATTAAAAATGGGTGCGTGTACTTAGGTACGCGCATTAGAAGTTATACTTCCTTGGCATCATTAAAAAATATTTTTTAATTGCATGCAAAAATATTGCGTGGAGTCCCTCCGCGTGGAAGAAGTGAAACTTCGTAATGTGGAAATGAAAATAGGAAGTGGTAGAAATTTATTTTTAGTGAAATCATATTGTATCAAATCAAACTAAAAAAAATAAAGGAAATAAATTTGTAACGATTCATAGATTGATCTTCAGAGAGAGAGAGAGAGAAAGACACCTATTGAATGTCTATAAAACTTACTTTTTTATGTGAGCAGATTTTCATGAAATAAATCATGAAATCATTCAACGATAAAAGCTGTTTATTTAATTAAGCGGACGGGTTCGCCCCAAGGAGAAAATTGACGCGGCGATACCTCGTGGACATTGAGAAATGACACACACTCACTATTTATGTGTTTATGAAACATGATTTTTTTCTGCAATTTAAAATGTAATATACAAAAACGGTATTGAAAATTGAAACAAATATGGCCACACTACAAACTGTCAAGATCTTTATTTTTTTCTTACTCTCTACTTAGTTCCTTACAATAGCAAAACGTAACGTAATGGCTTGAAAGCTATTGCTTGGCAGGCATAGAGGAATGACATTAACAGTTTGTATATCTGTGACACACATTACATAAAATTAAGATATATTTTTGTAAACCGTTTGAAGATTATTTTTTAGACTAAAGATAGCCTATGTCCATCCCCAGGATATAATCTATCTCCTTGCCAAATTTCATAACGATCCGTTTAGCCGTTCATCCGGGAAAAGGTAACAAAGAAACAGACAGAGAGACAGACAGACAGACAGACAGAGTTACTTTCGCATTTATAATATTCGTTTAGTATAGATAACAGAATATTTTTGCTATTTAAGTAAAAAAAAATTCACTTAGCGATAAGATCGTTCAAGTCAACTAAAAACTTGTTTAAATAGAGACAAACCATTAAATTTGTCGTAAAGAATTTTTTTTTAGTTACCTTATGAGAATGTGACTTAAATATAACCTTTTTATGTTCAGCTAATAAAAATACAGATTCATCTATTATATATATTTTTTTTTGTGAAAACAATATCTACGTTTGAAAAAAGAGTTTTAGTTAAAAAGAACAACTTTTGATTATCCTGGAACTTTTAATATAAATATATATATAAATACATTAATATATATAAAGCCAAAACAAACTATATATTTTTTGTAAATAAAACAGAAATATTAATATAAAATTACAGATATGTGTATATTTTATATAAACATTCAAACAACTGTATCACTACAAAATAGAGTTCGCAGTAGGTAATTACGGTTCAGATTCTTACCCGGGCATTTGCGATTTGTGTTGTCCCAGTACCTACATTAGTTTAAATTTGTAAACTGTTTCATGTATAGTTTTACAGTTGTAAATTTGCACATTAATAAGCAAAATAAAAAAAATCAATTTAATATTCGATTATATTTTTACGGTTTGAAAATAATCGTCCTTAAATAAAATATAAAATTATGCGCCAACTTTTGTTATTAATACTCAACAATATCTCGAAAAAAGTTTTCATGCATGCAAAAAAAAATATTGTTGCCAAGTGTTGTACAAAATTACAAAACATTTCTTGTGGTATTACAAACTATTTCTTGGCAACGGTTTTAAAAAGGAAACTTATACAAAAGTAAAGAATTCTTTTCCTTCGCAACCAATACGTTCCCTCATTGTGAATTGAATATAATTTATCGTCTTATCACGTTGCAGAATAAGAGTCAATTTTTTGGTACATACCCCTGACATGAATTAACAATAATTATGTTCCTTAATGAGTTCTGAATCGTTGACTGTTTAGTTTATGAGCCTCTGTAAATTTGAGAGTATGAAAGAGTCCTATTTCAGCAATTCTGCGATTATCCATGCCGCGCATTATTTTACTTGTATAAGATTAATATTTTTCTATTTTTGTAGATATGCTTACTTCGTCCTGTCTGGTGCAGGCTGACGCAGTGGTAACAAACTGAATCCAGTTGCAGAGTAGGCGGGAATGAATCACGATTCGGCCATTCTTATCATGAGATGAATTAGGGGATAGTTCCTAACAATAGACAATGACCGTTTTTTCACAATTATCCATGGTATGTGCCGTTGTGTTATAAATCGTTAATAATTTTGCTGTTAGAAGTATATATTGGTAGGTCAGGGATAGAATTTAAGGGTGAGGATTAAGAGGATGGGGTCAATGTCCAACCGCGATCTTTTATTGCGACATCACGTAGGCCATCTTGTGTGAACTTGACCTTTGACCTAAACTTTGACCATGACGTTTGAATTTGAAGTTAGCCATTGATCTTGACCTCGTACACCATTATAAATTCAGTCATTTTGAATTCCGTCATCATGACATCCAGTAACCCACTCGTAAAAGTTGCAGTTTTCGTTAACTTAGAACCTTCTGCCAAATTGAATTCTGGCGTCACTTGGATCTAACATTAAAGCCGAATTTAGATTCTGACATCATGTCCGCCGTATTGTTTTCGTCTGCTGGAGGTTGCCATTTTGAATTACACCCTGACACCAACATGATTTTTTTTGTTCTGCTAAAAAGCCATATCTCGGATATCGGATGTTTATTTCTGCGGATTGTTCCTGGAGAGTGCCAGCATCGCGCTGCCTCATTCACATGATGTTGATGTTCCGTTACCTACAAATGTTGCTGTGGTCCTTATCAAAAATTTAATTTATTTTTTTCAAAATACATTGGAAGCGAGATAACTGGAACCATAAAAACTCAGATCTCTAGGCTGGAAAACATAAACATTGACCTCACGGCCATTGATACATATACCATACCGCGAATTAAATAAGGTATATAAAATAATCCCTTTCGGCACAGTCTACAGGCGCAGGTAGATTTCGAATTACCTATTTACTCTGTAAATATTTTGGAAACTTCTATAAACTTCTGGAACATTTTAAGAACTTAATGTACCTAATATATTTATGTTTTCTAATATTAAAAAAAATTAATTAAATATTTGTTCATTTTCGATGCAGCGAAATTATTACGAATATTTTTAACTGGATGCCATCGCAATTGAATGACTCAGATCAAATTTAGTATAAAATGCCAACTAAATAATTATTTATTTTTTTAACCTTCAAACTTTATTTTTCATCCCTTGCATTAATTACGTGGTCATATAAAATTTGTTTTGCACCAAGGTTTAAGATAATATTAAGATAGTTTAAAATTAATTTTAACAAATTTGATACTAAGAAAGTTTTGATTTTTTAAAAATTTCAAACCATCTTTTACGTTAGTAATTGGTTTCATCAAAAATTGTTTCAGCCAAAGTTTTGGATGAAGTTAAGGATTCATACAATATATTTTAACGCAAATTATAAACATATTTTAAAACGTAATTATTATTTTTTACTTTCAACTCTTGTTATTTTCACCCCTTTCAGTAATGATTGGTAAACAAAAAATTATTTAAACAATAGTTTTAGTCAATATTTAGACAGTTAAAAAAAGGAATGGGTTTTATAGTGTACCGGGTAGGGAAGTTTTATTTATTTTCCGATTCTAACAACAGGGGTTTTCAACCCCTTGCAATAATGGTATGTATTATCAAAAATTGTTTCAGACAACAATTTTAGATAAAAATTATAATATTTACAAACAATCTGAACGGATTTTATAGTGTACCTAATGAGGGAGTTATGAATTTTTTGTTATTCAACACCTGTTTATTCCACCCCTTACAGTCATGGTAGGTTGTATAAAAATGCTTCTTACCTATGTAGCCAGTTGGAGCCACGTAGTCTCGTAGCCTTGGAGCCTTGTAACCTCGTAGACTAGTAGCTTTGTAGTCAAGTAGCCTTTGTTGCCCTGTAGCTTCGTAACCAAGTCAACTTGTAGCCACATATATTTGGAGCAGTTAGGCCTAAGACAGTTGGAGCCAAAGCATTTGGAGTTAAATACAGTTGTGGACACACACAGTTGGCGTCAAAGACAGAGACATTGTGGCCTACCGTAAATAAGTGATCGCATCCTACTTAGTTGAATGTTCGTGATAATGTACATAGTCAAGCCTGTCTGTATTATCTTATTCTACTGGTGAGATCGTATCCCTGTACCTTATCCCTGTGACGAGATCGTATCCCTATAGCGAGAACGTATCCCCGCTGATTTGAATGTTCATGTATAGGTATGTCCTTTTCTTTTTGTGTGCTACCATTGGTCGAATTTTTGTCCAAATTTGCGTCCATTTCGTTAAATGTGCTACAATTTTTAACGTGCTTACAAATGTGCTTCCTCTTTTTGAGTGTGTTTCTTTTTTTTTAATGTGGTTTTGTCTGGCATATTATTTCAGTGGCCATGAGCATATAAGCAAGGACTGGTTGATGCGACTCTCAATTAGTTACTGGCTACGGCGGTGTAAGGACCACCTAGTTTGACTCATCAGATACACAAGTCATGTAATCACCAACTATTTTTTTATATCTTGATGGCATCTTTGCCGTCTTTAACGTCAAACTCGATGGAAGTTGTACCATCGTCTACGGGAACCCTGACGTCAGAGACGACGACGACAACGCAGATCCCGTTTGCATCGTCGATGGCAACCATGAATACCTTGATGGGTACAGTACCATTGACAGCGAACATCTTGTCAGCGACGACGCAGATCCCGATGATAGCGATGTCAACAACCCTGGAAACTTCAATGGTTGGTGGTTCGTCAACAACGATCGAGCATCGATGTCGTTACTGTGACAAGATTTTCTGAAACAAAAGTAATGCTCGGCAACACCAGAAGAGATAATGTGCTCAGAATCTACCTCGCCAAGTTATTAACTGTAAAAAGTGTCACAAGCAATTTACAAGAAATTATAATTTAAAATAAACTTGAAGACATTCAAAGGTCCTGCTGCGTGGCTGAAAGTAAAGGTATCGTTACAACAGTGAATGATTGATTCGCTTAAGAGTAAACCGGGAATTGGTACTACAGCAGTTACATTAGCATCTGGTTCAACGTGGTGACTAAATCATTTTGAAATGAAAACAAAGCCAAACATAATATATTTGTGGTTTTGAAGCACTTCGTTAATATTCATTGGTACTCCTAATTGATAATTTCTTTTTTTAAGATTTAACAGACGTAACACTTACCTACAAAAATATTTTAATTTCTTCGGTTCTTGCTTTAATTTCATTAACCTTTCTTTTCGTAAAGCGGTTTTCTCAAATATGTTAATTAGCTTGATATCTAAAGTTTTCAAATTTACATGATCGTGTTTATTATGACTCAGGATAGATGTTTCAAACCCAAAGCAATGTTTCGCATTCATACTATCAATCATGAAAGGGATTTTTTTGGAAACAGTTAGAACAATTAGAATACGCTTTGGTGGGTTGACCTATCTCGTTGTCATCGAAAGCATTCAGCTACCGGCTCACTGCCGGAGCGTGACCACGCGGGGATTGGATTATTGAACCTTTCATGTGCAACTCATACCTCTTTTGTGTGTTGTGGCCGAAAAATTAATGGAATTTTTACAAAAAACGCTGCATTGGAAAATTTAACTAAATCGTACCAAACAAGCACGAGGTGTGATTTTTAAGTAAGTGTGGTTTTGAAATTCGGCCACTGCAGCACTGCGGTCGGCATTACGCGCATGCGGGCTGTGTACCTACATCTGTTGGCCAGCCACAGTCGTCATTACGCAAACATTCAACCGTGTTTACGTTTGTTTGTATTTAAAATCCCGCCGCCGACTAAGAATCCCGCCGACTGTGAAATACGCGGTTTGATTTTTTTTTCTTAGTGCTAAAGACATGACAGTGGCTGAAATTCATCGTCAGATCAGTGAAGTGTATGGAGAAAACATTACGACCGATGGAATGGTACGGAAATGTTTTAGATGTTTCAAAGATGGCTATACGAATATTCACGATGAGGAACGACGTAAAGACCTTCTGTCATTTCTGAAGATTTGGTGCAGAAAGTTGACGACGAGTTAAAAGAGAATAGAAGTTTTACGATTTCGTCATTATGTGAATATTTTCTCCAAACGCTCTGCTGATCTGACGATGAATTTCAGCCACTGTCACGCCTTTAGCACTAAGAAAATGAATTACAGCGCGTATTTCACAGTTGGAGGAGTAATTTTAAATACTCGCAAACAAACGCAACAAGGTTGAATGATTCCGTAATGGCGTCTGTGGCTTTCCAACAGATGGTACACAGCTCGCATGCGCGGAATGCCGACCGCAGCACTGCTGCGGCCAAATTTTAAATCGGTACTTACTTAATAAACACGCCTCGTTGTAATGAAATATCCACGTTAATTATTTGCTTACTCTAGTAAAGAATGCTTCATATTTATAAAAGAAAACACCTATATAATAATACGTAATATAATAGTATTGAAAATCAAATATAATTATCAATGGTTAAACTTAATGGTTTCTTAAAAAAAATTATCTTGCTTCTGACTTTATGTGAAAAAAATTAGAATTCAACTTAACAAAATTTTTTATTTTGCTAGGAATCTAAAAATAAGATTAGCTTAACACTATTTCTAAAATGTTTGCGTCTTATAATAATATATTTTTGTATTATTATCAATTAAGATATTCACCATTAGCTCATTTAAAATATAAAATATTTAAGTTTTTAATTGTAAATTTAGCTCTTCGAAATAAATTCAAGTAAACTGAAAAAAAAAAAGTTTTAGTTACTTTGCAGCATTAATATTTTCAGAACCTTTAGAGCAGTGGTTCCCAACCTTTTTTTGATCAGGGACCACTTTAATTTTATTATTATTAGCAGGGACCACAAGGTTAAAAAATAATCTCTATCAATCTAAAAATAAACTTTAAGCCTAATCGTTCAATGTTAATCGAAACGTTTAACATAAGCAATCTAAGAAACCAAAATAAACATTAATTAATAGTGTTATGATTGAAAACTTATATTTTTAGTACACAATTCAGTTTGCATCAATGAAATTTTTGAGCTTGAATCTTCTGTACAAGATCTTGAATTCTTGGGGTAATATTTTTGCTCAAAGCTACACGCATATCATCACTTACTTTCAGTCGATTCCTGGATTTGTTTTTAATGATCAGTAATGCATAAAATCCTTGTTCGCATAAATAAGTTGTTGAGAAAAGCATAAAATTGAGCAAAGCGATTTCTCGAATTTTAGTATATGAAATTGCTTTCTTACACCAAAACGTCTTCAAAAGCGTCCTTAGAGTTCCTGTCATTTTGTAATTCAATAAGTTCTTCTTGAATTTCTTCTGCAACTTCTTTAGCGTTAGTGCCAAAAGGGTTGCGTATCAGATTTTGGTCCACATTAGCTTCTATATTGTTATATTCTGGGAAGTAACGGTTGAATTCATCAACCTACGTTTCCAATGACATTTGCTGTTTTTTTGTATGCTTTCCCTAAACATGACATACTTTTTGTCGTCAAGGAGTACCTTCAATGTTGCAAACGTACTATAATTGCCCTCGCCAACTTGACTAATCCATAACTTAAGTTTGCAAATAAAAGCACGAAGTTTATCTTCAAAGTTAAAAATATTTGCAACGCCTTCTAATTGTCTGTTTCCTGAACCTTGCATTTGCAAGTTCAACTTATTTAAGTGTGTAAAAATATCCACAAGATATGCCAATTGGAACTGGAATGTGAAATCAGAAAACTGTACTAGTAAGTCTTCCATTTTTTTCTCACCTAGAAACAACTCAACCTCTCCTCTCAGCTCGTATAATCTTTCCAGCATATTGCCTTTCGACAACCAACGAACCTCTGTGTGAAAGAGGAGGTTCTCATGGTTGGAGTCCATTTTAGTGCAAAGTTTTTTTTAAAAGGCGTGAATTAAGACACTAATTTTAATGACATTTACTACTTTTATGGCCAGTTTCATTGTATCATTAAGGCATTTAGAAAGAGTCTTGGAAGCTAACGCCTGGCGATGAAGGATACAATGCGATGTTAATGTTGACGGATTCCTCTGTTTGATTAACGTTGCTAGACCGGAATGTGATCCTAACATCGCAGGAGCACCATCCGTACAGAAACCGACTAGCTTTTCCCACATAATGCCATATTTATGGAAATATCCAGTTATATTCATGACGTCGATACCTCTTGATGTCATTTCCAGTTCCTGAGAAAACAACAGTTCTTCTTTTATTATGTTGTCGTCGTCTAAAAAGCGAACAAAAACAAGTAACTGAGCACAATTAGAAATTTCAGTGGATTCATCGCACTGCAAAGCGAGGAATGGTGACATTTTAATTCTTGAAACAAGTTGCTTCTCGATATCATTTGACATGAGTTCAATTCTAGCTGTCAGCGTGTTGTTCGACAAAGATATATCTTAAATTATATTTTTTTTGCTTCTAACCCTAAAACTTCTTCCGACGTCTTTAATTAAACAATGTTTCACAAGATTTTCTCCTATTGTGTGAGGCTTTTTTGATAGTGCTATTAATTTCAATACCTCAAACGATGTTATCTTTAAAAGATTTGTGCAATGGGAGTGCATGACTTGATGTAAGTTTTTGGACATACGCCATTGCTAAAAACTTTTGGCAGTGATATGCGGTAATTCTTTCACTCAGAAGCTTTTGGCTGGCTTTACGGGTTATTTGTTCAGCCTGTTTGCTGTTGACCGGGTATTTGATTGTGAGTCCTCTAAGAATGGCTCCCTTACTGCGACATTTACAGAGAAAAGTCAAGTTATTCGAACATTGTGATAAATTAATTAATTTCTTTTCCAACTTCCTCAGAGAAATATGCATACCGGGTCCATACCGGGTATTGATGTTATCTTTAAAAGATTTGTGAAATGGGAGTGCATGACTTGATGTAAGTTTTTGGACATACGCCATGGCGTATGTCCAAAATCTAACATCAAGTCACCTCAAACGATGCTACTAATGTTTTTTCAGAAGATGCATATCTTGTACCACTAGGCCCGAGTTTTTTTTTTAATTCTCCAATTTTCCTTGAAAGAACTCTGGTGGTCGGTCAGAAAAATTTAGATGAATCGTTTCTAGGTGACGTTTTAATTTCACTGGCTTCAATGCTTCGTTCGCGAGAACAGTTGCGCATATAACACATTGTGGTTTTATTTCTCCATCACTTTATATCGAAGTAAATCCAAATTTAATGTAACTTTTATCATATTTTCTCTTAGGCATCATTTTTGAAAACAAAACCAAAATGCAATAGAATGTACACTGTTATGGTTATATATTATGTTTTATGCCAAGTAAAAGAATAAAAAATAATATAGCTAAATTTTTTCATAATTCATAAAATAAATCATTAAATAAATAAATAAATATATACTGTTTCCAAAAAATTCTAACCTCGCTATCATTTTTTTTACAAACTTAAATCTTTACTACACAATTTAAAAAATAATGTTGTCTAATCGTTAAAAACAAGGGTCTTGGTGGTTGGGTAGGTAACTTAAATTTCCCTTAACCCTCTTGGCGCCTGTCTCAAATGTACTAATTCTATGACGGTTATACTAAAAGTGCCAAGTCATTTTTAAATTAATTACATATCTGGAGTTAAATATTTAATAACTTTTTCCTTTAATAACTTTTTACATTTAATTACTTTTTTTACCTTTAAAACGTTTTGTAGATATAAATTTTTTACATCTTATAAATAAATGATTCTTGGTCATTTTTTAAGATTAAATAAAATGATATAATGCATTTTTTATTTATTTAATTTTAAAGTTCTCGTGAAAAAGTTATATTATTTTTAATGGATTGGCGCGCGATTAGGGCATGGTTATCAAAGTAATATTCTTGGCACTAAGAATTTCGTGGTAAAATATAATCATTACAACTATTACAAAAGTGAGTTTCAACGCACAATAAACAACAATAAAGAATAACTGGCAGTTTATAATATACACAAAACTGCTTATTATTTATTGATAAAGCAACTTAATAGTTTGTTTGCCAGAAATATATAATTTTTTTAATATTTGCAAAATAAATTTTTATAAGCAGGAACACATACTTATGTAGAAAATAATAAACTCTTATAATTTACAAAATAATCAAAATATAATTTAAAAAAAATTAAAGTTGAATTTCTCACAACGGAAAGTTAAATTCCAAACGAAGAAATGCGGACAAACACAGTACCAATCTGTTTCACAAGCAGTTCGAAAACAACATGAGAACCCTGCTCTCTATCAGAGAAGGAAGACAGAAGCGTGACAGCTCTGATCTCTGTTTGAGTAAAAGCAACTCAATAGTAGGGCGAGTCAAACCGACAAAGGTAGAGTGCGCTGCAAGTGTCGTAAATGCGTCTTTGAAAGAAAAAAATATTCAGGCCGATTTTTCGATCCTCCAATTTGTTTTACGACACAGAAAAAGCGTTTTATCAGACTTTGGCATTAAAATAGTTTATGGTGTTTTTATTTCGTTATGAAACACCTAAAACAGCATAACAACAATTCAACAATTTTATGATAGCATATTTTTAAGAATGTTTGTGGCTGGCTCCACTTTTTAATTTGGGAGGCCAGTGTTCTTTTACTATTATAAATTTTAATTTCATATCGCTTTATTTTATATATAATTAGGTTTTCAACTAACTGTCCCTAACTGTAGTGAAAATTTGTAATACACAAACACAAGAATCATACGTAAAGTAACGTCCACATTATGTTTTGTAATTGCATGTTTTTATTAAAAAAATTTTACAGAGAAAAATGCGTAGCCGACTTACCCTTTTTATATGTTATCAAAATATCCATAAGAATATTGAGGAGTTTCAGATGTTGACCCACTAAACAGCTAAACAGAATCACTAACACAACACTGCTGAGCAAAACAAAAGAAAACGTACGACTGACTGACCGGCTTGCGCCATAATGTTTAGTCAGTTGTTTGCCCTTCCCCCGGTCGCCTGCGCGCCGCGCTCGATTTTGTTCACCGACGCGAGTTCAAAGTTTAAAATCTTTCACGGACCATATTTTAGCTCTCGCGGACCACTAATGGTCCGCGGACCACTTGTTGGGAACCACTGCTTTAGAGACTTACACTTCCTGTTTTATCAAGCAAGTAAATATTAGCAATGGCTTTGGCAGAATTTTTGGTAAGTGCAGTATTTTTTACATTATTTCAAATTAAAATTTTTCTTGTATCGGAGCCTAAAATAACCATAATTTTTAATTTTTTACTTTTAGAATGCCGTGAAAATCCCTTTTCATAATACAACTCTGTGTGTCTTTAATTATTTATGGTAATAATAAAATTGGGAATAAATATTTGGTAATTGTCTTTATATTTTTATTGTTTACTATAAATGTTTTATGTTTCAAATAATTATGACAAGGATTATAATTTACGAATAATTCTAATATCGTAGGTATCTTCAGCTAATATAGTTTATAAAATAAAATAAAAATATAGAAGTTTCCATTTTCTGATACTTGGTTTCATTTATCACTCCGCCTTTGAAAATTCACACGATATAATCATGGTTCCTATGTCAAACAACGCAGAAAGCAAGGCGAATCATCGCAACATCGTCTCACGTCGGTAGCGCTTATATATGTTTTCCATGATTTTAGGATCTCTTTTTAACAACAACAAAAAAAAGGTGCTATGCATAGGGTTCAGGAAAATTTCAGCCCACAATGGAAATACTTAGCAATTATTTTAATGAAAATAAATTAAGTGAATACGTTTGTATGGGCGTGGTAATGGCCAACGCCGAGAAAAAAAAATGGGTGCTAAAAAAAAACAAAATGTCTTCTACTTTCTCCTCTTTGTGCTGACACCCGCCAAGTGTCAACCTCCAAGTTGCCTAGGTGAAGTATTTTTTCCTCCCACGTCCATTCTCATCCTCTTGTTCGGAATGCCAGTTTTCTGCCACCTCCCATATATCCACCGGCGTTCTTTTTTTGCCTGCTCATGGCCTACTTTATATTCAAAAGCGGCCGAGTGTGTCCGCCCGGGCTCTCTCGCTGAAGTGTCGTCGCGAGGCTTACAGAGTTTTGTGGAATGTTCCTACACCCTTCGGAGAACATTAAAACTTTTTTCCTCGCAGTGAACAACCTTTGGTAAACGGTGAATGCTGAAAGTCATTCTGTTTGATCTAGTTTGGTTACGCACTTAATGTGTTACTGCCTAAAATGTATTTTCAGCTCATTTGTGGTATACTTACCTTTCATATTACAGCTAAAGTAAATATTTTCATTATTATTTTTAATGTTTAAAACACATGAATCTGTTTTGTTTATGGTCAACATTATGGCAGTATATTTAAATGGTTTGTATAATTGTTTGCGCACCATTTATTTATGAATATAATATTATAATGTAAAAATTGGTGGGTCATTATATTTGTTACAAAATCTCGAGGGATGAATTCAAGAACGATTAGATTAAGAATTTATGAGAACATTGTGTTTCATAACTGATGTAAGAAATATATTAGCGTAGTAACACGACTATATATACATATACCTATAGATATATTTATTTTTTGAAAGATTGTAGACATATAAACTACTAATTGTTAGAACAGAAACGGTTATACGTCACTCTAAAAAAATCTCGAAGCAGGCTTCAATGTATTATTGAGGCTTATTTTTCAAATTTTATAGGAAATGGCGTGTGTAGTCTGAGTGCTGATTGTAGCGTTAAACGGATGTACTTGAGCAGCGCCACTGCTGTTGGTATTAGCTCCTGCGGATCCCCCGGGTAAGCCACCTTCCACACGTTGTTATTTCCCCTCATTGCTTGAGGCGTGTATGCGTTATTTAGGGCACCTTAAAAAATAGGTATGATTGAGCGCCATGTTTGGTCCCGCACGAGAAGGGACGCCGGCTCGCGGCCAGAGCAGCAGTGCGCCGCGGTGAACTAGTGTCGTCACTGTCCGAATAAAACTATACGAAATGTTTTTGGTTCTGTAACTTAAGTTTCACAGCCGCCCGTGATTCAGTTTTTAAAACTGTTTTAATACAGTAAGCAAAATTTTTAGGCTTGTCAGATGATTACGTTCATTTTTCTTTACGGAAAGATTATATTTTATTAACTACAGTAGGTGCATAATGTAAGCATGTGTAATGTGTACTAAGCGTCAAGTATGAAATTTACGTTTCCTCACAGTCATCTTGTCTGTTTTAGAGTTCGGTGCTCTCTCGCGTATGCACAGAGAAATGGCTATCGGAACTGCGGTCTCAAAAGTGATATTAATATAAAACTGTAAGGTTTTTGTGTTTAAAATTCGTTGGGCTCGTTTATATGTTCATTTTTGAATAAACAAACATGGCGTACATTTCAATCATGCGTGAATGTTCAAAAACGAATACCTTCGCTGGAAATACCCATTTTAAAATTTACTAGTGCATTATTAATTAATTTGGCGTTTTCTTTACGACCAAGAATAAACAAATCTAGTTTTAAAAATTTTTTTGTAAAAAATATTGAAAACTTAATAGCATTCATATTCACATTCAAATACACAATTAAACTTTAACCTACTATGACTGCGAAAAAAATACACATCCAAAATAGAAGGAAGATGCAATTTTATCGCACTATCCAATCATAAAATAAATTTAAGAATAAAAAAGGATCATTTAAAAAGACAATAATTTTATAGAGGCGTGCAGGGCGAGTTTAATAACCAACCAAAATCTTACAGTAAATCAAAAGGTTTATAAATTTACAAATGTTTAACTTAATATTCAAACAAACACTTTAATACTTTGTCCTGTATCGACCAGAAAAAATGTCCCAATAATTGCTGAAAACAGTCTCACATCAATGACGCCGTATAAAATGGCACTCATTACCTAGAAAAATCTGCAAGGCTAACAAACCTAATTTACAATAAAATACAATATAGGTTTGCCTCGTTTCAAAAGACTAAGTGAATATGTAATGTACTATAAATTTATGGTACAACCAATAACTAGAATATCTAAGTGGGCCTAAACAATGTTCTAATAATGATTATCCGCTGCGCAGTTGGTGTTACCGAAAGAAGTGGCTAAACGGCAACTTGACGAAGCAACTCATGTGTCTCTTAGGGAGTAATGAGGTGCAGCTCGCAGTACCATCATTAATGGAAGTCCTCAGAATAATTCAGGACGTTAACAAAACAAATTAAATGCCTAGACACTAAGGCTAGGGCCACACTTGCGACCTGGTCGCCGCGACCAGGACGCTGCGACCAGGTCGCTTTAATGCATTACATACTTTCTTATGAGGCTGGCCAGACATGGCGACAGGCGACAGCGACACGTCGGAAAACGCTCGAGTGAGCGTTTTCGGGTCGCGGCGACAAATACGCTCGCCTTTATTTCTTATGTAAGAATCTTTCGAGTCAGCTAAAATACTATTAAATTTCTAAATGCACTGCGCGTGGTAAAACTACCTAGGCCATGGCCAGTGTAATTGTTGTCCAGGCATATATGTCTGGTCAAAAACATACATCACTATGCTGATAGCAATTGCAGCACAGTTCTCATTTTCACAACTGAAGACACGCGAATTATTTCCTTGAGTACTACGGTGCGTCCAACTGTCAGACTGTGGCAACCACAGTCAAGGAATAGTATTGCATTTGCAAAAAAAAACGGAATTTAACTCTAAATGCGTTAATGTAAAGTGGTAGTTCAAAAGTACTGCAACACAGTCTCAAAGGTAGTCCTAAAACAGTAATTATGTTAAATCTAAGGAACTTCAAATTTAAAGAGAGCTGCCATTTAGAAAATTGCTCACAATCAAGACTAGTCCGATGCAGGTTGTCTCGGAAATACTGCGCATTAAAAGTGTTCAGCACAATACGAGTGACCTTGAAATACTAATGACTTTTAAAGGGTGGTATTCCAAGACGTTCCGGTAAGGTAGAGAATAAACACTGCTTTGTTGGATACAACGGTAACCTAACTTGCGTGAAGTATTCCTGAAAGTGTTGAAACTGAAACCCAGTAAGGAATCAAACTGGCTACAGTTTAAAAAAACGATGCCCTGCACGAGGCTAGAAACTGGTTTAAACGCATTCTAGCTAACGTATAGCAACCATCTATACAATTCTTACGGCAAAAACTCTAGAGCTAACAGCAACGTCACACGAAATAAATGGTGTTATTCTAATCTTCTCAAGTACTTTTTAAAGTTGCGATTATTTCTTAATAATACCAGAATAGTTTCGTTACCATAGAGTTTCATTTGGAACAGCAATAAGTTTTGTATGTTCCGCAATATTGACGAAATCCTTACTAATATTATAAATGCGAAAGTTACTCTGTCTGTCTGTCTGTCTGTTTGTCTGTTTGTTTGTTACCTTTTCCCGACTGAACGGCTGAACGGATCGTTATGAAATTTGGCAAGGAGATAGATTATATCCTGGGAATGGACATAGGCTATCTTTTGTCTAAAAAATAAATTTTAAACGGAATAAAAAAAAATTTATCTTAATTTTATGTAATGTGTGTCATTGATATACAAACTGTTAGTGTCATTCCTCTATGCCTGCCGAGCAATAGCTTTGAAGCCATTACGTTACGTTTTGCTATTGTAAAGAACTAAGTAGAGAGTAAGAAAAAAATAAAGATCTTGACAGTTTGTAGTGTCGCCATATTTGTTTCAATTTTCAATACCGTTTTGGTATATTACAATTTAAAATGCAGAAAAAAATAATGTCTCATAGACACATAAATAGTGAGTGTGTGTCATTTCTCTATGTCCACGAGGTCTCGCCGCGTCAATTTTCTCCTTGGGGCGAACCCGTCCGCTAACTTAAATAAACAGCTTTTATCGTTGAATGATATCATGATTTATTTCATGAAAATCTGCTCTCATAAAAAAGTTGGTTTTATAGACATTCAATAGGTGTCTCGCTCTCTCTGAAGATCAATCTATGAATCGTTACAAATTTATTTCCTTTATTTTTTTCGTTTGATTTGATAAAATATGATTTCACTAAAAATCAATTTCTACCCATTCCTTTTTTCATTTCCACATTACGAAGTTTCACTTCTTCCACGAGGAGGGAATCCACGCAATATTTTTGCATGCAATTAAAAACTATTTTTAATTGATGCCAAATAAGTATAACTTCTCATGCGCGTACCTAAGTACACGCACCCATTTTTTCAATTTAATTTATTCTTTATATATTTTTTCTCCCTAACTATGACACTCATAATTCTTTTAAATTTCACGTGTATGTTTTCATTGTCATTCGAGTTGAACAATTTTTTTTGTCAAATTGGTAACTATTTATACTTTGTTTCATTTTGGAAAAATACGTATTTTAGGTATTATGACAAATAAAAAAATTAGTTTCACTAACATTCTTAGGTTTTTATTGTGTGGATAGTTTCAAGTTTAATATTATGTAGGTACATAAATTCTTAAACTTATTAATTTCTTCGAAATTTTTTCATTTTATTTGTCAATATTATTTTTTTACAGTACCTAATTATTTGCAAGGAGTTTGGTTTAGTGTTTATAATTTATCTGCTGAGCGTCAAGAGTCTTAGGGCTGCTGAGACCGAAGAATAGAAATATTTATCAATTATGTAATATATTGTTGAAAAATTTGAATTTTACTATTTCAGGAAAGTTGATTTTTTTTATTAATTAAAATAGTTACGTGTAATTGCCATCTTTCTTTATTTCATATTAAACATTTTGTTTGGTTGAGTGTGAGATAATTTTATTTATGTATGTTTTAATTTCATTTATTTTCTTATATATATATTCTTACCTACCTACTTCTATTAAATTTCAGGCGGATGTTAACATTGGCATTCCAGTTGTATAAATTCTTTTGTCAAATTAGTTGTTATTTATACTTTTTGTTTCATTTTGGACCATGTTTTTTTTTTTTTTTTACTTAATTCAAAGATTTTTGGTGTGTACAGGGAGTGATATCTCTATGAATTTCTATACTCCTTTGGATAAGCGGAATATTGCCACCACAGTTTTACTTATAAACAAATCCTACAAATGTTTTAAACATTATGACAAATAAAAAATAGTTTCACAAACATCCTTAGTTTTTTTTGGTCTGTATAGTTTGAAGTTTAGTATTATGTATATATGTAAATTCTTAAACATACAGCTATTTATTAATTTATTTAGATAATTTTTCATAGAAAGGTAATAAGCTTTCTATTTGTCAATATTGTTATTATGGTAGATAGGAGTACAGTAAATGCCTACATTCTTATATTCATTTATATCTCTTTCGAATTGGAGTGTTTCCGAGCCATTCGGGGTCCTCAACATCAACCGCCCCCCCCCCCCCCCAGGTAGTTAAAGCCCCAAAATTTCGAAAGTTTAAAAAAATTATATTGGTCTATCTCTTTCGATTTTAAGTGTTTTCGAGCCATTTAGGGTCCTCGAACCCCTCGTTCCCCTCAGGGAACAAACCCCCAAAATTTCGACAATTTCAGGAATTTCAAATATCTATTCTTTCGAGATGGAGTGTTCCAAACCATTTGAGGTCATGAACATCCACTTTCCGCAAAAGTGAAAGCCCCAAAATTTCGAAATATAAGAATATAAGTATATATAATTGGATGTTGGCATGTATGACGTCGATAAACTCTTACACCGTTTAACCGATCGCCATGAAAGTTGGCACATCGAAGTGTTTTTATCATGGAGAAGATTTTTATATTAACCATTTTTTTTGTAACTCGCCGCTAGATGGCGCTGTAGTGCATCAACTTCTAAACCTTTCAACCGATCGCCATGGGTAAACAGAAAACCATAGGTCACAGATACACAAACAGTAATTATGTGTCATTTCTTAATGTCCACCACACTGGACATATAGCTATCCATTTTGCTGTAACTCACGGACAATATATCACCCGGTGTTCAGCCCGGGCAAAGCCGGGTACTGCAGCAAGTTGAATATATATCTACGAGTTAATAGCGCAAGACGCGGGTCCGCAACCTGGACGAAATCAAAGAAAACGGAAGCTCTGCGTATGCACAGAATTTTGGTAACAGATAGGCCACGGGTAGGATCTCAAAATCCGTTCCTCAAGAGATTGGGACTGGCCGCGACCTAAATGCACTAGTAATACGGGTAGGGAACATGTGTAACGTATTCAACACCTAAACCCTTATTTTTTTTGTCTTGGAATACCGGCCTAAGGGACACTTGTTTAAGTCAAAAGTTTAATAGTGTCGCAAGCACTGATTCTTTCCTCTTGCAGACATGATCAAAATTTACGCAATGCTTTAGGGAAATCAAAGTCGTTCTTTCAGAGATGTTAACTCACCAGGCTACATGTGAATATGTTTATGAAGTTGACACCTTACTTGCAAGCACGTACCTCCGAGGCTGAGGGCAGGCAGGCTGCCAGCACAGGCCAGTCCGGGCAGAGCTCGTGGATGGTCGCGAAGACAGGCCGCAGCGAGCCCAGCTCAGGCCAGCTCAGGCCAGCTCAGCTGCTCGGCAGTTGTGCCCTCTGGGCGCTCGTGAAGTCTACAGCTCTGCGCGCGCTCCCAGCGCCGTGCCGTGGCCATTCAACAAATCACGAGTTCAGCCGTGGTTTTGATACGAACGAGGCAACGCCACTTAATCCACAGCATGCTATATAAGCGCATCATAATAATTATCTTTAAGCTTATAAATATAATAATTTTGTAACAGCTTATAGAAAAGTAATCAAACCAATTAAACATATTCAAGCAAAAATTGGTTGTCTGTAAAGTCGTTTTACGGACGATAGCTTAACGTGACAACGTCATAACAAAACATTGATGAAATGATTGCATACTTTTATGAATAAAATTGAATTATTTTTATTTTAATGTTAAAAGAATAAATACTTGAAATTATACTAGTAATCAGATTTTTAAAATGCAAGAATAATTTACATTTATTGCCGAAATTGTTGTTGTAATAAGCAATTAAAACCACATTAACTTTTGGTTTAAATATAATTATGAACAAGTAATTAAATATCTAACATAACCTATTATTAATGCACTCGACAACATTATGCTACTTTTTTAATAATAAAGGAATAAATACAGCGTAACGGGACACAGCGTAATGGAACAATGTGCGTAACGGGACACATTTTCGTGCGTGCAGCCGGCGTTCATCGATTTATTAGACGTTGTCACGTCAAAAAATTTTTTACTTAAGGGTTACTAATACAAAATAAACACTAAATAGACAACTAAGTAAAATTCAATTTTAGTAGAGACAAGTTTAAAAATGTTAATGTAAAGAGGCGTCAACATGCTTTATTATTTACACAATATAAAACACGAAAATAAATATGTTACAAAACCTGACGATAAAATTAAAAATATAAACCGTAGAAGACTTCAACATATTATAAATTCCCCTTACAATTTCAATTATAAATGTTCACTTTCTTTTTGTCCAGAACCATGGATTTTTACAGTTTTGTTTAAGAAAAAAACATATTAGGAATTAATTTAAGAACAAAAATAGTGCCCATTATTAAATTTTAATGTTGGCTTCCATTTATCACGTTTGCAATTTTGCAGCCAAGCAGCACTTCAAGATTCATCAGTTGGAAATTTAAATAAACGAAAAGCAGCGGCTGTGCTGTTTGTACAATTATGTGCAGAATAGAAAATTCTGTTAGCAGTTATACGCTTCCTCTAAGCTTCGCCATCTTGCAAGAAGAAAGGGGGAACTGAAACTGAAACAGCTGCCTCTAGCAACCTTTCTTCCATGCGTTAGACCAAAAAATAACATGAAAAGATAGTGAGAAAATGGGATTATCTGCGTTTACTCAAAACCAATGTAATCTTATACCTTTCATGTATATCTTAAACCCTTATATTATCAACATGGGATAACACGATACTAAATATTTTTTGACGAAAATCGGTCTGCCACATCTGATAAACGTTAAAATTCTTTGTATTATTTTTAAGTTTTATTCCCCACCGTATTATAAAGTACATGTGAATGTATAATTCCTTAACCACTGAAAGTTACGAGCCTTAGTAAATAAATCTCCTATGCAAATATTCCTGATGAAAATACGCTAAAACAAGAGCATTTTTCGAGATTGCACGAGAGCGCCGTACCCGAAAACATACAAGACGATTGTGAGGAAGCAGTAATACCTACTGACGTGTAGTAAAAGGAGATTTTATACTGGTCCCTTAGTGCTCATTACACACACTGACATTATCCACCTACGTTCTTTAGGAAAATAAAACATCCTTCGGTAACGGAAACTGAACGAAAACCACTGACAAGCCTTAAAAACTGGCCATATGTATTAATTTTTTTTTGCTGGTGCATTATAGAAACTGGTGTAAAAATCTGAAACTTTGACGGCTGCAAACATTATAAAATAGAACCTAAAATTTTCGTCTAGAATGGTTTGTCGGTTACTCAACAGTGACGCGAGTTTAGTTTGCCGCGGCGTACTGCTGCGCTGACCACGAGCCGGCGTCCCTTCTCGCGCCGGACCAAACATGGCGCTCGATTAACGGAGGATCCTGAGCACCGCCCTCCCTCCAAATCAAGCAAACTTCTTTCCGGCCGTCACGGTCCGCCGACACTAGCGCGCGGTGGCTCGGTCCAGCATTCTCTCGTGACTGGGTTGGTCAAAACAGGGAGCTATCAGACGCTTTTTATAATAGCTCAAAGCTAGTTCAAACCTTGGGAAAATAAATAACACTTATCAAGTTACGGTATTTTAGTTATACTTATCCAACCTATAAAGTATTCAATTATACTTATTCCCCAATTAATTAAATTATCTAATTGTTATTTATTTTTAAATAAAAGAAACGGAATTATTATTAAAATTATCACGTGCTGAATCTTGTCAAAACGAGGAAGACAGCTTGAGGTAGTATAAGTGACCGGCGTAATAGATGCAGGGAATCTCATTCGGTGGTCGGAATATTTGTGAAATATGATTGAATTTTCTATGTAGGCACTGTGTACAACAGAAAACAACATTGATATGCTTTCTTTTTAATTCCCTATCGTTGTGTTAGCTAAATAAAATGTTACATTGCCTTAGAAATAAATTCTACATGCTAACGAAAAAATTGCTAGTCTTCCTAAGATATACATATTTTGTACACATATACTTTTATATATTGCTAGCATTTATAACTATAATTAATGAGCACCATAAATCATTTATTGATTTGTGACCCGTTCATTATGAATTAAAAGCTTGACAAAAACGCATTCCTGTTTGTCAAGTTGGCGATCTTGTAGCACAACTACGATAAAAAAAATACGCGAATATTCAATAGCACCAAGTGTCCACATTGTGTTTATATTTTAATTACGTTATGTTGTTGTGGGAGAATAGCCTGACAGGAAAGCCACAAAAAGTGTAGACTACGATTTTGTGATTTAGTTGTTAAAGTGTAATTTCTTGTGCCTTGTGACTCGTGGCCTGGATAAACTGACATGAGTTTTCACTTTGACCGGACACACCATCCAATCACGGCCGCTCGTATGGATAGTCACAAATCTAATGTAAATAGCTTTAAAGTTTAAATTCTTACAACACCAGCCTTTGGGTGTTAATCACCCATCTAGATGACTGAAACCTCGCACGCAGAAACGCCAAGCCTATCGTTATTTCACCGGACGTAGTTTTCAACCCAGAAACCAAGAAGTTTAATAATCTAGCTTCAAAAATGTACAATCTATATCTATTAACTACTGTAGTTACCGAATTATATTGGGATTCGTAACGTTAGTTTGTCTTTAGTGCGAAAATGTTCCTCGAATGAAGTTCGTGCCATTTCCAGCTTCGGGATGTACTGCTTGAACTTGTAACTGACTCCATCCTTCACTTAGTTTTCGTATTTGTGTCTCCCGCCGGTAATAGTTCCAAGCAATGGATTAAGTGTCCTGCTCTGTTTCCTTTCACTGAGCCATTTCAGGCTTTATTTTGATTTAATCCCATATATGACATTACGTGTTCCTGTTTAATAGTTCTAGTTGTTCATGGCAGTGAACATGATTGTTAACCGTAGTGGATGCTTTGTAGAACCACATTTATTTGCAATTTTGGTAACTTTGACCGAGTGTGAAAACTGGGTGCAAGTGTTAAAAGTGGACTGACATGGAACTCATATTTCCTTTTTCGATAATGTTGCGCCACGTCCCGAGTGCGATCAGGCGTTTGTGGGACGGAAATGTGACAAAAACTGTCATGAAAGCCAATCGCTAATCGTTAATGTATCTTATTTAGGACAGCTCTAAATCGTTTTAAAACACTTCTGCCATACAAATAGAAATTCTTCAAACATCCATACATTTCTGAAAAATGTTACTCGTAGTTATGCTGTATTGAAATAAATCCGTTGTTTAAAATATATGAAATCCTATTTCACTCACAATCTACCGCAATAAAGGGTTATTATTATGTCATGCACTTAAAAAAGTATTAATAAAGTAAATGGTAAGTAAATTTTAAACAAAAACGGAAGATTTTATTTTGGAAAAAAATAATCATATGTTTTCTAAACATGTACCTAATGTTTTGTTTCATCTTAAATTTTGTCTGTGTTTGTTAAACAGACTGTTATATTAATTCAGTATTAATTTTTAAAATAATAAATTTAACTAGTTGATTCTTAAAGTGTAATAGTCTAGGATTACCAAGTAAAATATGATACGACAAAAAAAATCTTAAAACAGAAGATTAATTTTTAAACTAAAGGCATCTTACACGACGCGATTGAACGCGGACCGAATTTTATATTGTACATCTATGAGATTTTGTTCGTGAAGGCAGCACTACAAATAGCGTTCTAATTGAACAAATATTATAGAAATGTATATTATATAACTTAAATTCAATAGTAATTAAAAATGTGTTTGAGGGAGTTTTAAATATATGTTTAAAAATAATAATAATTTTTTTTTCTTTCCTCAAGAAAAAACTATATATTTATGAGATATAAATGTTATACATATTAAGCCTATTCTAATTATATCCCTGTAAATTATATGATTTATTATAATTGTGTTTAAGAATGACATTTGATTCCCTGCCTGAAGCATGTTACTAACACCTATCGATTTATTTTAACGTTATTCAAATATTGGACTCGTCATTTATATTTTGTGTCTTATTTATCTTTAAATAATTGCGGTTTGGATTCAGTGCCTGTGGGATGTGCATTGGTGTGTTTGCACTTGTCTGCTATTAACAAATATCTCCCCAAACAAACTTCAAAGAAATGTTATTTTAATATAGTTTTAAGTTTATCTATTTGCTAAATTAATATTTTGCTAAATGAAAAATTTATTTTTAAAATATAAGGTACGACCACTAAAATAAAATAAAAAATTTAAAATTTATAAAAAAAAGAATTTATATATACATACAATGTTTTTTGTAACCTCTTAAGTCACAACAACAGTTTTACTGTTTCTATTTCAGTTTCTAGTTTTAACCGAAAGATTAACCCTATGTATTTTGTAAGTTGTGTAGTACCTTCCTCCTCTCTACTACACAAGTCACCCCCCCCCCCCCCCCCATTTTTCTTTCTCATGAACGTTTGATATTTTGACACTGTTATTTCACAATAGCTTAAAAATAATTTTTGCCCCATTTTCATAGCTACCCTTTTCATACCATATATTCTTTTAAGTGCTTTCCGTACACTTAAAGCGTACAGATACTATAAGTAAATAGTTTAACATACTTATAAATACAGCTGACGATACAAAAAATTGTGAGGGAAGTTAGGTTCATTGTTCTGAATTTGTAGTTTTGATCCAGATTTCCCCCCCAGAAAATAACTTGTTATCCAGTATAATCGATCAAACTAAAATGAATGGTTTGGTAGATCTTAATTTTACCCTCCCTCTTTGGATTTAACGCTGATTTAGTTTTGAACACTTTGATATGTTTGCATACTTCGGTATACTTGTGAAGTAACTGTTCCATTAATGGGAATGAGTAGATTTTAGGCACAATTATATATATTAAATTATTATTATTATTATTAATATATATATAATGAGAATCTCACTCAATTTTTCGTATTTGTATAATTTTTTAATTTCTTATAATATTTAAACTTATTGACAATCTTCTGTAATTCATTGCAAAATTGTTACATAGAACCCTATTATTTCTTACATCTTGTATATGTCTTACTCACTTTTTGCATACTTTTACGTTTCAACACTTTATCCTTCAAATGACTTTTGCTAAATATGGTACTTACATTTAAACGTAATTTTATACTCATGCTGTTTCAATGCACATTTGACAAGATAACACTTCTGTATATAATAACAATAAATGTTTTATCTTTTAAGAAATGTACATGTGGTAAAAAAAATAATACTTTCAATCAAAAAATTTTGAATATACTGTACTTATGCATACATTTTAATTTTTATAATTTACCTGGAATAAAAATATATTTTTGCTGAACACAACAATCGTATCTCAAGAGGTCATGTTATTTATCACTTACGCAAAATTATGCTGTAATAAATTAAGGCCCATGACATTTGGCATGGATTATTTAAAAGGTCAAAATTTCTAAGATCAATTAGCATCATTAAAATAGCGAAGTACCTGTCGTTGCCAGGGCGTTAGGTACAGTTAAGAGGCTTCTTTGAGGGGTATAAGGAGGGTTTTGATAATTAGATAAAGTCAGTTTTTTTTCTTAATGTCGAGTGTGCAAAATGTCATCAATGAACTCAAAATTCTGCTTTTAAAGGTGTAAAAGAAACATGAAGGTGGTTCTTCGAAACATCATTTATTTAGGGAAATTGGAGCAATTTGTTTAAAATAAAATAAGGTGGCCATTTTCTTCTTATTTTGAATATATGGTGTGTGAAATTTCATCCTGAAGTACCAAAATGCTGCCTTAAGTACTTGAAAATGTGAGGAGGTTGAGGCGACCGTTGCCGTTAATATTAGCTGTAGACAGTAATTATTCTCTAACTTGGAAGGTCGAGCGTAAAAAATAATTAAATATTTTTAAGGTAACAAACTGAAATAATTTATTTTCATAGAATAAATATTGCATAAGTAATTAAATTTTTTTAATTCTTATGCGTATTTTGATTTATAAAAATGAAATACATATAAACTTAAACATACATTTTCGACTGAAAAATAATTATTTATTATGATAATACTAACACTGTTAGAAGTTACAGTTATTTACGGGCTTTTCAAATTAAATAACATTTCTTCATAGTTTTAAATAAGTGTGTCTTCGCCAAAACTATGCTTGATTTATTCTATCCATATCAGTATCTTAATCTAACAAGTTGAACAGGCACGCGGAAAAAGAAAAATTGTTTTGTTTAGGTTTTTAAGATAGCACTAGTGATTTGATTAACAATTTAAGATGATTCTTGTGAGTAGTAATTAGGTAATCGGAGCATCCTCAAATTTAAGATGAATCCGTGAATGTGCACAGGATCCATGGAAATTTTTGAAAAATTTTTTTTTGTGAAGTAAAAGTAAAAAAAAATTTAAACATCGTATGTGTTTATTAAATGCAACAAAGCATTTTTGAAATTTTTTTGAGCTTTGATTTTTATGTGTGTCTGCCGAGTATATATAGTTTTAGGGGAAGAAAATAATATTCTAGTTCAATACACAATGCTTCCCTTGTTTAGAGCTCCGTACGTACTCCGCCAACAGCGACCGGAGTCGTGGAACGACACGGGGCAGTTTTAACGCTTTTGTAAACTTTGGTCCCCACCCGATTGCAAGGGAAAAAGAGATCCCGCGCATGGTCGTAACTTTTTACGCGCGTGGATCCGTCGTTCTGATTTTCTAGTGAAGGATGGGGAAAAAAGGGGGGAGAGTGAGGGTGTTCGCTTCGTGTGACGGCGTCCGTTTCCGCAACGTCTAACGACCGGGAAGCGATCGCTAAGTGCCGGTCGCAGAGTATCGGAACAAACGAGAGTCCGTTCCGATTTTTTTTTTTTTTCCATTTCGTCGTACGAGCTCTCGCTTATCCGCTCGCTGGGCTCAGCAGTTTTCCGCCAACGATGGCAAGGGAGGGGAAATGGAAAAATGTCTAGCGAATGAGGGGGGGGGGCTGATACAATTTGCATAGACGACCACAGTCCAGCGGTGTTTGAGTCGCTAATTGGAACGGCGAGTTCTTGGTCCACTGAGCATTCGCTGCCTGGCTCGCTGTATATAAAATGTCGCTGTATAAGCGATATTTACTCTGGTTTCGTTCTCAATCCGGGAACGTTTGGAACGAGTTTTTGGTCGTCAGGGGAATAGAGTGATGCTCCCTGTGTGTAGATGCTTGAGTACGAGTTCTGTAAGCCCCGTTGGAAATCATTACAGACCTGCAAAATTCGCGATATATATAGATATATATATGAGATAGTTTTGAATACTCGCTATCATACATTTAAACTGCATTTCTATTGGTCTATGTGTAGTTTGGACACGCCCAGATAGACGAGAAACCAATACTGACAATACACTGTAAATTAATTTGATGATTGGAACTGAAATTATCATGTAAACTTAGAGATATTTGTTTATTTGTACATTTTACATGTAAGCCAGTGTATCGCTAAGAAAATAAATGCTCGCATTGCTACTGAGTTTGGATTCTTGCCGGCATTGTTGCTTTGTGTTGTCCCAAGTTCTTCATTTGTTAAAATTATTTGTAAACCGTTCCCTTAATATATTTCGAGCATTTTTTGTGCACATTAATAGGCATAATACAAAATATGACCTATATTTGAATATTCTATTACCTTATTCGTGGATTTAAAATGTTCGATTGATATAACATGAATCAATATTTAACAATTTCTGTAAGTGTGACATAACTTAGGTATATATATATTCAGTATTGTTTCCAAAAACGTATTTAATATATACAAATATAACTTCAGCAATTTGTTGTAACAATTTACTGTAGTTTTCTTGTATTACAAATTATTTCTTGCAACTGGTTTCCAAAGTAATATTTTGTAAAAGTACAAAAATACGTTTTCAGTGCACAAAACTTAAATTATCGATTCACATTATGTCCACCCAGAAGGTAAAATTTTAAATTTATTTTTGAATAACTGTGTGAAGTTCATCCTGGCATCCGAATTAAAATCGCGAATTTCGCGTAGCTCTGGACGTCACTAATGGTTGTGCTTTGTGAGTGGCTTAGCTCATGTCGTTCTCTTTGACACCGTGGCTTCATGGTCCAGACCGATCTCTAGCTGTTTTCATATTCTCTCGTGTTGCGAAAACAAGCGAGTAGTATTACCGTTTTACGCTTCATTGCTTGCTAGATTGATACACGGAAACAACAAATGCCAATATTGCAAAAAAAGGTAGGGCACGATTCTAACCTATCAAATAAAGGAATGTCTAAAAAAAATCGCACAATAATACTCGCTATTTTAACAGCTTACCTAGGCCGTTCTATGAGTATGCGCAGAAAAAAATAGTTTTTGAAGTGAAAATTCTTTGCCGAGGAGGCTACAAATTTTGAGCAATTTTCTAGGGTTACGAATATTCCGATCGCTCGGGGGGAATATTTATGTACGTGGTGGGGGAACCTGTAGAGGAGGAGACGATAAGGGAGAGGTATAAATGACTCAGCATACTTTCACACTTGCATATACTTGCACACTTGCATACTTGCATGCTTTTACACTTGCATGCTTGCGCAAAAGCATACCCATACAGCACAAAATGTTACAGATATGTTTCAGAAATATAACTTTTGAAACATTGTAACATTTTTGAAACATTTCGCAACCTACCTGAAACATCTCGGATATATTTCAGAAACGTCAAAATGTCCGCTCTGTGAAATATTTCAATGAAACCTCCCTGCAACATCAAATGATAACGTTTCTGAAATGTTTCCACTAATGTCCCATCAATATTTCTGAAACATTTAACCGAAATATTTCCATAAATGTTCTGAAATACGTATAAAATGTATCATGTGACCTAAAATACCTCTGTAAATTAGGATGACTGAGGTTATATTTATAATTTAAAAGAGTATTGCACTTTAATAGATACCATAATGTTACAGCTGCATTGGTAAGCTAGTTGCAGTGAAGTGCAGTTACTGTGTTCCAATTCATCACAGCATGCCCTCGTACACTTCCTCTTGATCACTTTGTGCATAATGCCCCTTGACCACTCCCTTAGAAAGTGTTAATCGGTGGATTGATATGATCTTGTTCGTATCTTCTTGTTTTCGTCAAGTTTTGCTTGTCCTTAGTAATGTGTCATTTTTTGATTATATAAAAAAATAGATATTGTAATATTACTTTGTTTGAAATTATTTTAAAGATGTGCTCTGGTAGGGCATATAATGTAAATTTTGTCGTTTTTAATGTAGGTAATGATAATTGATTATATTACCTACTTAATAATTTGGCTTGCACAATTGCTGATAAACCAATAAAAAATTTGGTTATTATTTCTATCATATGTAAGATTAAAAAGGCCTGCCGACAAAATCCAACATTTCATGTAAATTAATGAAACCATATTCTCCACCCAACTGAGATAAATTTTATATATATATGAACCAAGTTAAAGAAATAATTTAATTAATCTAATTAGACATCATATGTTTTCCCAGGTCAGCGTACCAGACTTGTCTAACATTAATTTTACAAACTATTTTATTATTCTAAAACAAATTATGGTCACGAAAGTAAAATTTAAATAAGTCTTCAGTATGCTTGCAAAGAGAATGAAACTTACATGAATGTCATAGGAAGCCCAGCACTGGTGTCCATGGTTCCTGTCCATTGCATTTTATTTTAGTGGGGAATTTGAATGTGATATAGTGGCAGGCAGGCATGCATCTACATCAGTACATGGGAAAAAAGGGGCAAGTTAATGCACAAAGGTTCCATTATTAAATACAATGACAATGTCATCTTGTAATGAATAAATTAAATTGATGCTCCCCAAGCTATCTGGATGTGATCTCCTTATGCTCAGCACAGAAAGTATGTTAATATGTATTTACTTAATCCATAACAACCAAACCCTCTTGCATAGGAGATATGATTACTGAGCATTTTAAATTAAATTTTCACAACCCAATGTGTTATGGCCACTTCAAGTTTGTTTTTGAGTATCATAAATGAGCACTTGTCCATCGATGTCTTTATCTGTATTTGAACAATGTCTTGAGAATTTGGGTGTGGTTTTCTATTGCATTCCATTTGTTGACATTCTCAAAAATTACGACACTGTTATTGTGTACGGTATCAGTGGTTTAGATAATCATGTGGTATTACATTAACTTAAAATACTTGATACACACAAGAAAAAAAATTGCATTCAACCTCAAACAAATGTTATAGAAATAAAAAAAACTAATATAAGTACCTATATACAATACACTAACATATTATAATAGAAAATTACTTCTTGTATGTTGCACAGGAAACCAGTATTAACATAATGAACTGCCATGAGACTTGACCTGTGCTCGTATTGTGATGTACTTTTCTCCTTATTTAATGCTATAGTATATATGGCTGGTGCTTGTGATTTGGACATTTGCAAGAAAAAAATGTGTGCTTGAAAACTCTCAAAAGACATGTACAATTTTATGTTATAATTAATGTATTTTTCTTCTTAAACACACGTATACTAATTTACAGAGGGTCTAAATATGAAACAATGCAGTCTTAATACAAATTTATCATATAGCTTTATAATAGACATATTATTTTCCATTTCACACAAGCTCAACATAAATGAGACTGGACTGGAATCAGCTGTCCTCACTAAACGAAAAACTTGTCTGACCAGCCTAAATGAAGTGAGATGGTGTAGTAGTGGAATATAAATGGGAATGAAACAAATGTGCAATGAGAAATACTCTTTAACATTGCAATGTCACTTTCCCTAATTGAAAGACTTATTGTATCAGACAACAGCTCAAATTGATCCAGCTTCCCTAACATTGAGATGCCAGTGACTTGCTGAAGATACAATAGTGACAGTCCATAAAAAATCTGGTTTCCTTAATTTTTTCTATATATAGCTTGTTAATCTACCTAAGGTTCGTGGATTAAGCTAGGTTTTATATTTGTATTTTTAATACTACCAAATTGACTAAATAAGGATAAAACAACAAATACAATATGGAAATAGTGTATAGGGGCTCTAAAATCCAAATTTTCAAAGTAAATGCACAAAATAATATTAACACAACAGTTATTCCACACAACCTATATTCAAATGAGATCAGAAATTTATTGTTAACAAATAATATAAATAATTTTGTAATATGCAGAACAAAATTTTAAAATAATATGCATGGCGAGTTATACTTTGTACAAAATAGAAGGTAGCTAGTTTGGCCTAACTCGTCAACAATGAAGTCATTAGAGAGAAACTTATTCAATCAGAAAATAGGGTATTGGATTGTAACTTATATGATCTATGTTATGAAACCAGCCAAGAATGCACCTGAAGTAAGTAAAGAACCATGTATAACCATAATCAGAAAGCCACACCAGGTCAGACCAGGTTCTTTCCATTTGAATACTTAACAATAGAGGCAAAGATGCAAAGGGGTATTTTCAATAACAAATAACAACGTAGTCTGAGAAGTAGACTTTAATAAAAAAAACTATATATATATTATATATACAATACATGAAATTTTTAACTGACTCTCTATGCAGATGTTCTTGGAGATTTTTGCTGAAAAAAAAAGAAAAAAAAAACAATTATTTTTAACATGTTTAATGTCAATTATGACATGTATGTGAGATTTTTAAACATGTAGACACTAAGTTGTTACATTATTTATTTTTAAATTAACATTCAAACAGAAAAAAAAAGTTTTAGATGCCAATGATAAATTTCAAAACTGAAAGCATCTTAAAAGGGACAAATTGGTATTGCAACCAATGCATTTTTTTAAAACTTATTAAGCAGGAATACTTCTTCACTGGGAATTTATTAACATGCTATTTACATTCCTAATAATCATTTTAATGGTGTCTGGTTAATGCAGAGGCCCGCCCATGACATTGTATAATAACACATTTTAAGCAAAGTTTTAAAAGAAAACTTCAATTTATCATGAAAATCCTAATGATTTCCTAATAAATGTCTGTGTGAACAGTGCCTGTGATGTTACATCATTACAATTCAGCCCATGTTTTTGTGCAAGAATACTCTAAAATTTCTAGTAATTTTTTGAGCCGATTCTCAATATTATCCTTTGTAGTGCACATTTTATGTTTATTTTCATTATTTAAATTGCTACCACTACATAACTATACACATGTAATCTAATAAATCATCATTAAATGTGTTTCCTTTATTGTCATATAATGGATGGAATTAGGTTTTGTCAAACTCTCCAAATCGAAAATAATTGGTTACTACCATAATTTAGCATAAGAAAAACTAATTTAAATAGAAATACCAACGATGCTTATGCTTAGTACAACACAACTCAAAGACTTGTACCTTCTCTGCGGTAAAGGACAAAATCTATTTCAATTATTTTAACCTGAAATCCCAGCCCACCAATAAAATGAAGGCCAGATTGCAGAAATAACTTTGTTAAACGAAATGGCAATTAATGAAACCGCTGTCTAATTATATGTGTAGGCCTAGTGCATTCACTTACAATAAATTACTTTTATGAGAAGCCAGATATAATAGCAGGATTTATTAAATTTCCATTAATAGTAATACGTAGGCCTACAACATACGATGTGAGTACATACTACTGAGTGCAGAACATAATAAAAATAATTACTTAACCAGTAGAATTGTAAATTATTTCAAATTAAACACTTCAATATTTATATTAAAATAAACACAACATAATTAATTTTTGTGTTGTGCACAGTAAATAAAAATAAATTACCCTTAACTACATGTTATAGGTTATGAAATATATTTAATTAAGTATATTATAAAAGCCCGAATAAAATAAATTAGTTTAATCAAATGCTATTAAAACCAAAATATTTAGGAACCTATAAGCATATATTTGTGTGATTTTTAACTAAAGATAGCATTAAAGGGACTAACCCATACATTAGCATTCATGTTATACAGTCAACGACCATATAGCGGCATAGCTACAGTAAGTAGAAAACTTGTTAGATGCTTTAGCAATTTTATTAAATCGCGAATATCTTGTTAATGCATCACATAAATGAAAAATCAGACTGAAAACAGCGCACATATAAATATGGCACGGGAATGTTTGAGCATAATAAGCGTACACAAGACAAAAAAAAGAAATTCCACAATATTCTTATCTTTTAACCTACAGATTTACACATTTCGAAGACGCATACAAGATTGTTTCTATACTTGCTTAAGTGAGAAAGTAAAAACAAAAAAATAGTAAACTAACAATAAATAAATAATGTTCAAACTTACAATTTATTCACCACATATAAAAATCCAAGTACCAAAATACTGCGCCAAAACAAAAAATAATACACAAAGACATCAAAGATTTCTAAACTTCAGTGCCAACAAGCATGATGGGAAGTTTCAATATAATGTCTCAGATACATTTCAGAATCAACCACAATGTAATGTTGCCAAACGAATCTTGCTGAAATGTATCTGAAACTTCATTATAGACATGAGTACTATGTGTTCATGTTTATGAAATATTCCAGAAACATGACAGTTGAAATGTAATCTATTCGAAACATAGTAATGTTACTGCAATATCACAGACATGTTACTGAAACATTGTGTGCTGTATGGGTAATTTCGGGATCGCATACTTGCATATATTATTTTTGATCTGTGAGCTCAGCCAAAGAGGATTATGTTTCTTTTATCTTATCAGTAATATAAATAACCTTATAGTTTAAAATAAACTAAAAAAAAAGCTTTTATAGTTGAATAAATTAAAAATTAAAAAAAAAATTATTTAAATGTTTTTCAACGGCCAAATAATGCACCACAACTCTGTTTAACTAAAAATGTATGGTGCTTTATGTGTGTCTTAAATTTTATATCGGTAATAACACTGTGATTTTTAATAAATTTTCTATTACTAATTTTAGGATATAGCCATAACGAAAATTTTAAGATATAGTCATTATGAAAATGAATATATGAACTTAATAACAATAATGAACTTAAAATTAGTAACGGGGTGCTTCAGAGCCACAAATCTGTAGGATTTGCATTTGGGGCCAGCGGAAATTTACGAGGGGGGGGGGGGGTTACCCGAGAATTTTGCATGTGAGGTTAACCGAAACGTCATATCTGGATAGTGAGGGGCTTTTTGATTCCAGGAGGACACGGGTTCCCCTGGCTCCCCCGGGATCTGCGCCCAGGGGGTGCTTCATATCATCTGTCTTAAATATTTATCACTAATTTTAAGATATAGTCATTACGAAAAAGAAGAGAGCACCCGACGCTTTTGGTTATACAGATCTGTGGTTCATTATTTGACTTTTAGACAAAAAACTTAAATTTAAATACAATTTATTTTAATTTTCAGTTCAATCAACGGAAAAGGCAATCGGAAACCGACGCAGAATCATCCAAAGAATTCTTCATTGGCATTGTTGCTGTCACCACTCCACCGAGATGGTTGGGGTTACAAGCTGGTCTTTAGACTAACAAATCCATCATCGAGTGACCTTTGATATTTTGGGATGGGTTTTCTGTGCTCGGATGCCTGCAAATCAGAACTGACGCAGTGAATGCGAGAGCAAGTTCAGTAGTTGATAAATTAGTTTTTAGCTAAAATGCCTTCAATTTTTTTTAAATTTCAAATATCATTTCTTAGCTCGAGATTACTTCATCATCTTTCTCAATCCGCCAAGCCACATTCCACTAGGAAAAAGTTATAACGACCTGGCAATTAAAGACCAGACGTGAGCTGCCAAATTTGCGTCATTATTTGGAAAGTGGCTGTAATTCATTTTACACTTTACCTGCTTATTCATAGGACCATATGTATACTGTTAAAAAAGTTCATATTAAATTAACGAAGACGCTGGTTACAAATCATCCAAGGATCTTAGTAAATCAACGGCTAAGTAAATTTACGGGCATTGATTATACTTTCTTTGATCATTAATCCCCAATATGAATATCGGTACTTTAAACAAAAGTCGGAAACAATTTTGAGTATTAAAAACTATATTCTTACTTCATCGTGTGTCTTTACCTTGCTCAAACTCATAACTCGGAAGTAAGAATACGGAAATGTTTCGACGAAGATCCAGTTATCATAAATTGCCAAGTTTTCAGGTTCATTCTTCATTGAAAAGTCCGTAAACATACCTGTTATTTCTGGCAGTGTATATTCAACTTGCCCTGGAAGATGAGAAACCAAAAAATTTAATAAAATCTTAAATTCCAAATAATCCACTCATATGCAATCCGACTGGGAGGTAAAATGTGGACTCATATCCAATAAACAATTGACACCAACTTATTTATGTACAAGTGTTTGGAGTTCATCCTGGTGCCAGAAAATAACGTACACGCTGCAGTAGACCGGAAAAATTCGTTAATTCAATGACTTCTAGGGTAGCCTCCATTATCCTCTGCATTTCTCAAGCAAACAAGCGTGTTCATTGGGTACTAACTTGTGAGGCAACTCCACTGGGTAGCCAGGGGCGGCCCTACACATTTTTCAAGTGTAAGCGAACAACATTTTGGCGCCCTCCCCCCCCTCAAAAAATTAAAAAAAAATCGAAAATGATAACTTTATTAAAAGCGCTTTTGATAATTTTGGTTTACAAAGCAGTACCACGTGGTTATCTGTAATATTATTTATTCACTCACTACTTTAATAAATTAAATAATGATATTAGATAAAATAATTTACAAACTTGCATCAATTTTTACAAGAATAAAAATGCACCTATGTTATAACTGTACATAAAATAGAGAATGTAAATGAATATAACTACACTCACATTATAAGAACGTATGGCAAAACAAAAAATATATAATTAAAAAGAGATTTTTCTGGCTTTCATTTTTGCGAATTCATTGAGTATGAAATCGGTGTTAATTTCATTAAGCAACTCATTTTCAATGGCCATTGTTGCCAGCCCACTCAAACGCTCTTGAGACAAAGTTGATCTTCAATAAGTTTTTATCAGTTTTAACTTAGAAAGACTTCTTTCACCACTGGCCACTGAAACCGGAAGAGTCAGAAGAATTCTCAGCGCAACAAAAATGTTTGGGAAGGTGTCCATATAACCATTTTTGGTTATGAACGACAACACTTTAACTGGAGAACTTTCAGAAGGCAGTGGCGGTTTTGCGACAACCTCCGACACTGACAACTCTTCGACACCAACATGTTTGGCTAACATTTGTTTGTCCAATTCCTTTACGGAAGTTGAAGCCGAAAAAAATCTCTGTAAAGCTTTCGATTGCTTCTCATCTTCTTTCGCATGTTGTAATTTCCTATTGCGGTTAAATGACCCAGATGTTTTTTTTTTACTACTCGACATTATGATAATTAAAAATAATTACAAGAACAACAACACGAAAACCACAGCTGCACAGCATTATTAGTTTATAGGCAAAAAAATTAACTATAACCTTCACACAACCAATTCGAACAACTCCGTTGACACAACTAATTCGGGAATGGCATTTCCATTTCACGTCAATATCGTCCTATTCCCACGCTGCCGTGCCGAGGTATTATTTACGGACGAGTTAATATTACCTAACAGACGCGTTGGAAAAGGGGTGTGGTGCCTGGCGGTGTGTGTGTACATGTGTGAGAAAGAGAGATATCGTCTGCTCTACAGTGCTCTGCTGCGTCATGCGTCTTGCGTGATGTGAGTTGGGCCCATCAAAATCGTTCCGACGAGACGTCACACTTTAGAGGGCGTGGTACATAAGTTAATAATAAACACCTTCACAGTATGTCACGAGAATGTGCAAACTAAACAAGAACAAATAAGTAATGCCATGAAGAAACACTCTACTCTAACTGCTTGTTTATTAACAAATATTCTCTTCTCTTTGATATTAGTGCTTATTATTTCATATTTGGGGCCGCGGCGGCCGAGCGGTTAGATCGATCGCCTTCCACCAAGGCGATACGGGTTCAATTCCCGGCCGGGTCACGTAAAATAGGTACTAATATGTACCATGGACAAGGCCGGGGGTTTGCCGCCTTCGGCGGCTCGGCGCCCCCCTTTGACCAGCGCCCTACGCGGCCGCGTAGCTTGCTTATACCTAGGACCGGCCCTGTGGGTAGCTTGTAATTTGAAGCATCTTTGGTAGATTGTCTCTCATTGGCCCAGATGGCTCCAGTTAAACTGCGAGCTACTAGCAGAACCAGCAAAATTATACACAGGTTTTAACTTCAGACCATCACAAAATGAATCCGCCAATTTTTCCGGTTTCTACTCTGCAGTTTGTTACACTTTTAGGCGTTCGGCGTTCCCTTCTTTAAGATTCATGTTCAAATAGTTTCAGACACTATATCTTCTAGCCAAACACCAAAACCTCAAGTGGTTTATCAAAATAATGGTAGAAGGACAATAACTATAAATGAGGTCGAGTTTTAACACATTGGAAAAGATCTTTTATTAAATTTATCTGTTTAAATTGCTTAAGAATTGTTGTAACATATTGGGAGATTATTAATCACAATGTCGATTAAAGCAAATAACCTTGTTGGTTAAGGGGCTTATATGTAATATATAAGAATGTTTCATGTTAGGTAGTTTTACAACAAATTGACGCCGTGCAATACATTTCACACGATATAAATGACTATAGAGAAAAGTCCTACTTACAAAAATCAAAACGGTCTCCAATGTAAAACAGTAACCCAAAAAAAAAAGTTTGTAATACTACATTAAATATATTGTAACTTTGTACAACATGTGGCTATGGTTATTTTGGAATACATGAAATACGTTTTTCGAGATAATACTGAGTATTTAGTACGAAAATTGGCGTACAATTTTATATTTTTTATTAATGTTTGATTCAAGTATAAAATTTTAACCATAGAAAAGATAATCGAATATTCCACAATTTTAATTTTTCATTGTCTAATCATGCTTATTGTGTGCGCAGTTAATACTGGGAAGCTATTCAGGGAACGGTTAACACATAACTTTAAATAATGTAGGTACTGAGACTACACAAATTACAAATGCCTGGGCAAGAATCCAAACCCAGTATAGCTGTAACCCTATTTTGTATTCATACAGTGGTTTTCATGTAAATGAACAGATTTACAAATATCTGTCATTTGACAAAAATATTTATGTTACATTTACAAAAATAACTATTACATTGTGCCGCCGGCGTGCTCTTGCTACACATTACGCACATTTCCACACTTTCATTTTACTTGACAGCCTGCAGGTACTTGGTTACTGTACTGTATTTTCAGCTCCTAATAATATAGTGCCTAGTTTAGTTAAACAAAGTTCCACTCTGGAAGATACACATTTTTACAAATAAACTCAAACATCATTATTACTGTAAACGAACAGTGTCATCAGAGCCGTAGCTTGGATTTTGTGAATGAAGGGGGTCAAGTACAACTACTTCTTTCCTTTTTTTATGGCAACGTTTTATTTTTAATTGAATCAGAAAGGAAAATAGATAGTCACTCTAAAATCTCAGGGAACTACAACGTTTACACAAAGATTTCTTAAGTAATGATTTTACTTGAGAAAATAAAATTGAACACTAAATTTTTTTATTTTTTTTAAAACTTATTTCTTAAACATGTAACACACGTGTAACATTTTTATGAACGACATGCTTACGTGTGCAAATTGGCATTAAATATTGAATACTTAAAAATTTAATTCTTACCGCTTCTGTGTATGAGGTATGGCGGGTTATAATGGGGAGGTGATACGTTATTAAAATCCACTGAGTATTACAGTAAATTTTCCGAAATAATCTCGCTGTAAACATTTGTAGCTGAGTTGCTATAATTTTATTATTTTGTTTTAATTTGTTTTCTTGATTTTAAATTCTGGAAGGGGGGAGGGGGAGTTCTGGAAACCACGGACCTCCCCACTGGCCACATCCCCGGGGTCATAGTCTTATCACGTCCTGAACCTCGCTCACGTTGAATATCCCGTCCATCGTGGGACACACATCAGTCATGTCCAATACAACTCTCAACATTACAAACGTCAGAAACACCGTGCATGCTTTAAAGGGAAAAGGAAGGATGTAATTGATAGAATCTCTTGACCAGCGTTGTTAGTAAGTGTAAATTAAGAAATTCGCCAAAACAGCCTTTATTCCCTTTTTTTTTTGCAGCAAAATGAAAACCCACCAGTTATGGTTTAAAACCGTTTGGTAGTCCCCCCGATGTATATTTGTCGGTATTCACAACACCAAATATTTGGTTAAGCAAAAAAAAAAAAAAAAATCGGTAATATCTTTTAAGTGGCTTATCAGTAAAAAAAAAATAGTTTTAGTTGGAAATCATGTATAAAGCAAATCTTATTTTTAGGGGACACAAAAAATTTAATTTTTTCCCGATGTTGTTTGATAGTATCTACATCGTTAACACCAGTAGCTCATTTTTGAAGGGAAAAAAAGACACTTATTCACGTGTTGGCTTTACTCAAATTTCTATAGAAATTTGAAACGGGATGGATTTGTGTTTGTGTATCATCTGTGTGTTTATGTAAAAATAACAAATCTACATTTAACGCACAATGTATGTTCATAGTCTGAAATTTATATCACCACATATCACAGTGCTAAGCGCCTTAATTTTATTTAAATTTATAATTCCATATTTAATCTACATGAAAAAATTTATGAAACATTTTATTTGTACAGTGACATACTTATAATTTCCGCAAATATTTGACATCCGTAAAAAATTCATTGAATTTTTTTTAATGAGAATATTTCAGTTCTTTTTTGTATCACAGGGTCCAGAGAAAAAAAAAAACTAAAATTTCCCACTAGAGCAGTTTTGTGCACGCTCAGTACTTCATCCTCATATTTCCCTCCGAAAAGCTTTAAAGGTCTTTGTTGCTGCGTTTCCATTTTTCCCAGCGCTAAACATCTCGCAATATGCGTCCCCGTCCGGAAACGACGTGACATTAAGAGACATGCTGTTCGCATGATGCGGATTACGAATTTCCATTAACGGATTTACAGGAGGGGGAAAAATGTTTAGGTATTGACTGAACTCCACGTTCTAAAAAATACCATTTGCAGGTTTATCATATATTTCTCTTTATCAGAGCAGTGAAATTAATGAGCAATGCCAACGGCAGGAAATATTGTTCCTTTCATCTCGTTTGCCCGTTTTTATTGGCACCTTGGTGAGACTTCAATTCCAGCTCTGTCTTTTTACGCCGTTAGAAAATATTTTCTCATATCTTACTCGTAAAATTGCTGGAACCAATCTCAAGTGCCGTTCGGTTTGAAAAAAAAGCATATTCTTAATGGTAGGCATTTTTTTTTAAATTAAAAGCATTTGCTTAAGCGAAAAATACATGTCATTAAATAGCGTAAAAATTATTATTTAAAAGATTTAAAGAAAGTTTTTATTATTTAACATAGTTTGTGCTAATACGTTAGCACAATATCTTTTTACACATATTTTTTTCATATACTATATATATATATATATTCGTAGTTAAAACAAGTGGCAATAAACAATAGAGTTTGCAATGAAGTTTCAGATCAGCATGGATAGCTATAAGACAAAAAATTTATCTCATGTGTGTATTTTAAATGGTCATAAAATTATTCGTAGCAGCGCGTTCACATATTTAGTTCTAGTGACGGAATACTGGTAATAAGCTTTTATTTAACATAATGATATGACAATTCGTTTTTTAAGGAATAATTGTTCCAGTTTGAAAAATTTTCAACAAATTAAATACGTTTGGATTTATATTTTTAAATAATGGATTTTTTTCTCATTATTTGAACTTGAGTATATGAAGTGTAATTTTTTGGATAAATTTATTTTTAAAATTAAAATGTAATTAGTGTTAAGAAAGTTTGCTTTTTATGTATGCAAAGTATGAAGAAATACTACTTTCATATTTTATTTTACTAATACATTTTATCATACCATTATTTGACTTTGAAAATAAATTACTTAACTTTAAAAAAAGTATAACTTTTATTTAATAACTTATTAAGCGTAACTACCACTGCTTAGATTTTCAGAGTTATTGCCCGATTTTTGCAAGTATGATCTAAAAAAAAAAAACTATTTTTTATAGAAACTTAAAGATGCAACGTAATTCGTTGCTCGAACTTTAGGGGTAACGAATAAATTTTGTTGTACACCAATTGGTAGTAATAAAAATGTGATGGCGCCACAAAAAACAGAAAATTTTATCCGTTAATGCTTCGAAAACGAGAAGTTTATATGAGTTGTGTGCAAGTAGTTAAAATTTTGAGAGGAAAATGCCACAGAGGTTTTTCGCATACGCTATTATCAATGTTTTATTTCTTAACTATTTAAGTTCAAAGTTAGGGACGATTTATAAATATGATAGAAGAAGAAATAGATATATATTTATATTAATAATTTTTTTTTAATTTACGATGGCCTTTGCTTTAATGCACCATGAAACGAAAAACATTTTAGAAATTTTTCGGTTGCTACACCATGGAAAAAACTACAAGAGGAAGTATTTCTTCAAAATCTACCTAATAAAGTTTATTTATTTTATTTATTTGATTGGTTTTATGTGTCATCCAACAGCTGAATGCCATTAACCGAAAGGCAGAAATAAAAAACACACATTTACATATAAAAACGAGTTAAAACAAAAAAAAATTAACATACATATTGTCAAAACATATGTTACAACACAACACACAGATACGAACGCATATATGTGAAAAAGGTCATCGATATTATTAAATTTTTTAAAGCTTTCCCATAAATTATGATAAGAATGCATCATGCTTGCAATGTAATGCATTCAGTATGACATTTTTTTATGGCATGATTACACATTATTTTTTATAGCACGGTTTGCAATTATTGTGTATAAAAGCTTAAAATTAAGTTCCTCCGTGTTTCCGTTGCTCTACGTGGTTGCAAACAGCCTTCTTTAATTACTGACCGCATACATGGTGCATGTTTGTGCGTCTTTGGTAAGCAGTGTCCTTCTTCCATCCACGTACGAAATAAGTTGTTAATTATAAGTCAATTAAGAATTTTTGAATACTCCGTTAATATTGCAAACCACATTTTTAGACATATTTCGCTACATATTATGTAATAAGTAATTTTTGAATCATGCAACAGTAAACAAACAAAAAACAATAAAGGCTATCTCAAAATTAATTTATAAATTTTTTTAGCTTTGAAAGATTCTTGGGTTTTTACAAATATAAGTGAATTATAGCACAATCATGATGAGCACATCATCCACAAAACATAAAATAAAATGGTTTTAAAGAAAAAAATATACATACAATGCAGTACAAACAACAAAAATTTCACTATGATAAAATTACTTAATTTTGGCAGCGCGATTCTGATGATGTTAGTGTTCTAGGTGGAGCTTACCTATCATGCATATGACGAATATTTCACAAAATTTCGACCTTTATGAAGGACTTCTTCTGACATATGTCAGGTCAGTTAATTAAGGTCTACATCTCCAACTAGGGATATACTTACGGAATATAGCTAATCACCTTAACAGACATTTTACTCTAATATAATTTTTGAATTCGGAAAACCAAATAGAGCAAAAAAATTTATGACCAAAGGTTAAAATTGTAATAAATAATTTTAGATTAGAACAAAAAAGTTAAATTATTATTGTCTAGAGATGTTTCGTTTGATAAAAACGTTTCTTAATATAACATGGTTTTTAAACACTAACTGGTATAGACTGACCGGTACACTGCAAGTTAAAACAAATTAAATATTTAATTTAATTTTTGACAAAAATTTATCGAATTAAGACCTTTTTTTTATTTCCTATATTTACAAAATGAATTTTTTCAACCATTTTGTAAAAAGAAGTTAATCATCTTTTCTATTGGTGTACAAATAGGGCCTTTTTTACGTTCTTGCATAAATATTATCATGTTACGTAGGAACAAATATCATTTATTTACGCATACAGCTATTTACACATTACCTTAACTTTTACGTACTAAGGAAAATGTAATTTGTTCTCCGACCTCCACACTGAAACATATTTATCTATTTTACTCAACGGCAAACATTTCGGTTAATAAGTACATAACGGAGCGAGGTAGCGATGTTGTAAGACAATGTACTCGTATAACGTAGGACCGAGGTTAAACTACGGTCCTTCCATTCTCATTTGGGAAACCACTGAAGTGTGTGAGGTTTTTGAAAATAAACTCTGAATTCTTTAAACCGTTCTACTACGCAGTCTATTGACCTAAGGTGAAGATGATAAAAATAGGGAAACGAATAAACCTGTGTTGAGTAGAAGCAAACCAAACAGTGTGAATGGCTACAGTCTTATCGTTGTCACCTTATATTACACGAAAAAGCTTTTAATTTAAATTAGATTTGTTCGTTGATAGTTTTTACAAGGTTGTTTCCCAAATACCTTGAAAACTTTTAGCTGCTGCCGCTCCTCTTAAAATGTCTATTTTAAATTTTGCCGTTGAAACTTCCATAGGATTTATTGTTTGTATCAAAACAAGGAATCATTTTTTAATTTCATATGTGAAAATAGAAAAAAAAATACATTCTCTGATATACAAGGCCAATACAATAATATTAATTATTTTTAATATTACAATTTGTAAAACAATAAAACAATTTTTTTTTAATTTTTACTGTTAACTTAGATAACACTCCGAAAAGTTTACGTAGTTTGGAGGTACCAATTGTAAAAAAAAATAATATTAATTTTAAATTGAAATAATTAAAAATTATAAATATAGTTTTTTAATGCTAGTCGAATGTCATGTAATCAAAATTACCTTCTGCTATTCAATAATAAAATAATTATTTGACCTTTAAAACAAGTAAATGGCTGTTATGAATTTTAGTGATTTGCATTTGTTTGGGAAAATATTTTTCCTTTTTATTAAAAAAATTTTTAAATATATAATTTTTCCTTTAACTGAAAATTTTTACATAAATATGTAAAATAATGAAAATTTAAAATATTTTACATTAATCGGGGGGGATTGTTAAAAACTGGTAGTAATAAAACTATCCTTGATTAAAAAAGTATTTCAAAAATAAAAAAATGATATATAATATCATAAAAAATAATTGTTTTGAATAATAATAAACTAATAATAATATCACTAGCATTTTTTCCTCTATTGCTTCAATATTGTATATAGCATTTATTAATTTAGGTAAATTAATGTAAAAGTTACATATTTTTTATTATACATTTCGACAGTTTTTGATAAAAAATCAGATTTTTAACAATAAGTAAAATTAAATCATTTATTCAAAACATACTTTAAAAATAATATTTTTTTTTATTTAAATGGTTTGGTTTCTTCCATTATATTATGTCGCTTGTTTTGAGTTCTAAACAAATAAAATGTTTATAATTTAAATCCACAATACCTACCTATAATTAGGATTTCGTTAAAAAACATAATTCATTTCACCCTTAGTATTGAAAAAATCTTCTCTGAAACCTTGACTTTTATTTAAAAACTTTCTTGTTCAGTAGTTAAAAATGAATTTTACTTTGTATTTGTGTAACAATAAATAAGTTTTAAATATTATTAATAATTTACTTTAAAGTGATTGTGTTGTATGTTTTAACAGCAAATATAAAGGTCTTAAAAAAGTAAAAAAAAAACACTTCAGAGCGTTCTATAAAGTTCAATATCAATTTATGTACTTTAAGAACAAAACGTAAAATGTAACGCTTTGGATGGGTGGAGTCTCAAGCGAAATTTACCAAAAGGTTTTCTGTAAAATTGACAAGTTTCTGATTTAGTTTTATTTTGTAAAACTATAGACAAATCTTTACTGAATTATTTTTATGGGTATTTTTTGTAGGAAACTAAATATCCTGGGCAAATAAATATGTATTTATGGTTAATAATTTTTAAAACAAAACAGAATAAAAAAAACTGTATAGTAAAAAAATATTAATTTTTACTTGTTGGGATGAATGCAAAAGATAGTGTTTAAGGGATTGAAAGAAAACAAAATTAATTTTTTTTTCTCTTTAGAGCTGGGACTATAAAACACTTCTGGAGTTTTAGGGCATTATGATACCCGCTTAAAAGTTGATATGTAGTGGTGCATATCGCAGGGTGGAACGACGTCTCGTTTATGTTTTGTGGTAGAAACTACGCCCAGGCGGTTTGGTTCCGCCTTAAGACACAATCTCACTCGCCATGTTGGTTATTTTTTAACCTTATAATTACTACTAATCAAAAAAATTTAGCGCGTTTTTTTCCCGACAGCTCACCTGCAAAAATATTTTGAGTGAGCATAGCCATAAACACTGCTTGACCTTTTCTGCTAATTTGTGAAAAATTATAAAGATCGAAAAAAAAAAAAAAGAGCGCGTTTTACTCAGTAAAATTAATAGAAGGGAATTTTCTTTGGCAATACAAACCTCAACTCGTAAGTATATCGTGAGGGGAAAAACGGCAGAGAGAGGGAGGTAAAGAGAAAGACAAAGAGGAAGAATGCAATTTATAGTAACGACGAATTATCAATAAATATTACTCACTGTTGAAATACTCACATAATAAAGAAAAAAAAATTCCGGGTTACTGTTTCTTCAAACAATCCTGCCATTGGGAACACGCCATATCTCTGAACCAAATATGAAATTAAAAACTGATTGAGCTATCTATGGGGGAAATACAGGAACTGTCTCAATAGCGCTCTCTACACTGCTAGTTGAACAAGGAGGAACGTTTGCGGGCTGGTAGAAAATATAAAATTCAAGGCATTCACAACTGATTCTTTAGGATACCTTTATACATTCTCTGAAACAAGCCCATGCACACACTCTCTGAATTATTCTTTCATCCATATATCTCTATCGGTTCTATTTTTTTTTTTGGGCGGAGAACGAATCACCGCACATAAAGAAGAATGAAAACGAGCTCAGCCACGTTTATAGCATAGTGCTTTCATTATATATCTATGGCCAAATACCTATTATATGTTCTTTTCGCGTCAAAAAATTTTCACAACAATGTTTCACGATAACGTTGCATTGAAATTCGGCTTTGATATTTTACTTTCATCGCACCCAAAGAAGTTTTACTTCAAAAACCGAAATGGCGTGTGTGACCAAGTCTTAAGAACTGGCATTACACAGTTAGCAGCAAGGCGGGTGAACACCTCAAGAGCGGGGCTATGCTGACGCCAGACAAGCGACAGGCTGTCAAATGCTGTGAATGCCCACAGGCGCGGGGCTGCTGCTGTTGTCATTGTTGTGCTAAAATCAATATCGCGTCGCCGGAGACAAGTTTTCAAGCGAAATCGACCACCCTGCCGAGTGTGTGTATCCGTGGTCGATATAATAAGCTCTAGTCCTAATTTTTGAAAGGTGACGTGTATGCGTATATTTCCTTGTATAGATTTGTAGACAATAGTCTGCCTCACTCTCAGATTGTAGCATAGAGAAAATGACACTGCTACAAATTAACTACTACCTAGTTGTTAACATTAACATTATAGTTACGTATACTTTTGTGATTATATGAAGTTTCAGTTCATTTTATTTAATATATTATATTTAATAATTTGTTAATTTTTACGACAGTATAATAAGCCTTTTTATAGTTATAAAAGTTTTATAGGTAGTACATCATGAAAGGATATTTATCAGTGCTAAACACTAGGCTAATTATTATGTTGCAGGAGAAACTATTTTTGCAGTCGGTTTCTATTAATAAAATGCATTCCATTAAATAATTTATATTGTCGGTGTGAGCTAAAGCTATTAATGTTAAAATGTGTTAGGACAGAAATGGTTGAAATCATGATGGCGTCTTTCTGATGTTTTTTTTTTCTTAGAAGAGAGAATTAAATATTATCTGATGATGCTATTGATGAAATACAACAAAAAATCGTACTTCTAAAAATCTCATTACAAATTTGATTTTTAAAAATAATTTTTTTACTACATTCAAAAACTTTTTTTTCACTTATAAAGTTGTGCCCAAACCTTTGTTGTCTTTGGATGTATCTACCAACATAGCACACTGAAACAAAGATAGCGCTTATAGCAAATATTGTGCATTGAAAAGAGACAGAGTAAATACCGATTATAATGCACACTGCAATATAAACGTGAGAGACGCTTTACCAAAGAAATATAGCAGTGCAGTTGGCATGTAATAGTGTTGATCGGAGGAAATATATATCTTATGCCAATATAAGTCTTTTACCCATTACTGCGGGTAGTGAGCACAGGAAAAACCATGACGTCCCTATGCTTTTCAGGGAAGGATAGTTTGCTATTGCCTTCCTCAGGATGGAGGTGGAAGGGACATCACTAACGCCCAGTCCTGGACGAGTCTTTTCGCCGCCCCACCAGCCAGAAACGCTAGACCCTGGACCAAGTGGGCGGACATATCTTATAGTAAGAACTCCAAATAACAGCGACCCGCTTAAAGTAGAATTTTTTCGACAAACATTGACTGAAGGTTCACAAAAATAAAAACAGCAAAAAAATATATGCATACGATTACGGTCTATAGTACTTCCCAAGGCTGGCTAACGCCTTTGAAGTTGGAGCTTAACAAAATGTGTGGTGCAAATAACAGAAAAAGTGTTTAAAATGGGAATACTAAGTGCCACTTGCATAGTCAGGTAAGTAAATTTTAATCAATAAACTTTGCAGATTAATCAAATGTAAAAAGACTCTACTTTGCCTTAAGGCTGTTCAAGAGGTCCAAAAATCGTCCCTACTTCAGAATGACTTCAAACTGATACATCACTCACAATAGCATGAAAACTGATGGCCGAACACCGTGACAGCGCTGTATAAGACTCAGGGTCGCGCCCGCCGCTGGGCATTCAGTGGCGAGACAGCCTCCAAAGGGGGAGGGTGTGTCGCTCCGCTCCCGAACAATGGAAAGACGACGCGCGTATGAAAATGGACAGTATCACTCCTAGCGGAGGGAAAGCTAACTGCTTGTAGGCTGGGAGCAGGTAGTCGCGCTGGCTTGTGGGAGCGCCCTTTGGCCAAGGGGTGGGGGAGGATGTGACAGACAACAACTCGGAGCTCAGAGCCCACTGATCGCTGGTCGCCTTTTCGTGTCGTGGCCCGACGCCTGGCTCGCTGGCCAGCAGTGCGCGGCTTCACACGTGTTCCTGCTCCACACCTGCCATCTCGAATATACTTCCTAGATTCTTTTTAATGATGCTTCATCCACACGCATACGGCCTGTGCAATATGTAAGCTTATATAACTTTTATAGTTATAGGCATAAATTCTTTATTTGCTTTTTGTCTACATTCAATATTACAGAGGTGTCATCGCATTTAGCAGGGTGACGCTAATACATGTAATGACATTTTTTTTAAAATCATGTTTTATTAACGTTACCCGATTTATGCAATAACTATTTTTAGAGGATGGCGCACAAGCTAACACGAAAATACATTACATATTTAATGTAATAAGGTAGTTAGAGATATCATTGATGTGTCAGTCAGTTACACATAGCACGCCGACATCTCTCCGCGGCAATCCGGGTTTCTGGACAAATACCACTTGAGATGTTTGGTGTTTGAGAGACGCGGTGAACGCCGTGAGTCTGAGCGGTGACGCATCATTTGCATCTCGCCGCTCGTCAGCGCCGTTTTGAAAATATTAAAAGTACTTTGTAGTTGTCACTACAACACTAATATAGAGTGGCACATTGACAAATATTTTAAGTAAGAAAATATATTGTAAATAAAAAACAAATGCACCAGACAATTCAACATTTCCCCTCTGTGATAGTTGTGCTGCACACGGAAAACCGGTGATCATACTTGCAAAGTGAGGTACTGATATTTTTCCTGCTTATTTTGGGATAACTGGCAAGATAAATCTTGGCCGTTTTCGTCAGCAATTTTTTTTGAACGCCTGCTGCGTTAATTTTTGCTGTCATATATTTTTCCCAGACCTGAAAGTCATTAATATCAAAGTAAAAATGATTTCAGTATTGAAGGAAAATATAATGCTGTTGTTGGCTAACTACATTAATTTAAGTTCATATAAGTAATGCTTATTCTTAACGTTCATAATATTCGTGTTAATTAGTGTGTCGTTATTTATTAATGTTGAGGCTATTACACTTAGTAGTTTGGTGATATTTGTTCTACAATATAATGCAATGGAATGTAACCTGGTATTATTTCTTTCATGGAAACGCAAAGTACGTGCGCAATGCACTAGGCAAAGAAACGTAATCATCATTGATAATAATAATTGTAACACCTGTTCAATTGAAGTTTCGTGTTTTCAAAATGTCTCATGTCATAACGGGAGTGTTCATAACGGAAAATATCTCTTCGAGTTGACTGTAGCCAATTCCAATGGTCACAGCTCCCCAAACAGCAGCATCATTGATATCTTCAGCCTGGTTTTTATTGTCAGAAGTTATGTGTTGAACTTGGTCGCAGGATGCACATACAAATTGCAATGTATAAAAAAAACCGAACGGGTTTCTTTGTGGAAATTAAATTTTCCCATGGTACATTCCTTTTTGTGGGATTTAAGTGATTCCATTTGTTAGATTATATGTGCAATATCGACACATCTATTACCACACAGCTGTTTGGTGACAGGAATGTGATAGTCGTCTTTTTCAACTATCAACTTAGGTAAGTCACCATCAGACTCCTCAGATAAGTCATTGTGCCCATTTTCTGTTGTGTCGCCAATTTCTTAGCCGACATCACGAGTAACAGGCGATTTGCCTAACGGTGGTTTGCCTAAACATGAATTCGTTACGGCGTTTTGCCTAACGGCGTTTTGCCTAAACGGCGTTTTGCCTAAAATTAGGCAAAACGCCTTTAGGCAAAACGACACATGCCCGACATCACTACTGGATAGCAATGGCTCAACTAAAACATCTTGTTTCCTGCATGGCCTGTAAAAAGAAAGGAATAGATATGAATATGCCAATATACATGTATTTAAAAGATGGTTTTGTTTCATGGTAAGTAATTTGTTTTAGAGCTAAGGGTAGCTTCACTAAGACACCTTCCGGTAGTTAAATATAGCCTGTGACAATTCTGAGTTGATGAGCATGCAACGAATCCATGAAGGAATAAAATATCTAAAAAGTAATATGATTTATGTAGTGCTTATTATTAAATTGTACGAACATATTACCATTGTTATGCTGCTTCATTTAAAATATTGCAGCATATTTTTTAAGAGAGTTAATATTTAACTGAACTATTAGACCTCGTTGTTCTAAACAAATGCGATTTCTTGTAATTATCTTGTAATTTTTTTAGCATCGCATGCGCAATGATACTAATAACGATATTTGTAAATGAGTTTAGTAGTTCTTTAGATCCTGTTTTATTATTTTTAGGGAATAACTCAAGTACATTAAAATGTTTTACGCGATATGTACATATGTACATGTGGAAACTGCTTATTACGTAGAAAAACTTTGATAATAACCATTAGTACAGCATTTTCACCTCACACCGCATAATTCAAATATGGCAGAAACAACACAGATAAAATAATAATAACTTATTTATTTATTTTATGATATATGGTGCCATTGAACAGCGTGAGACAAAAAGTGCCTCCCACAATGCAGATAACATAAAGAAAAAGAATGAAAAGAAACACCCTACACACAAGATGTACTACAAAACGCTATTACTGATGTCGAAGAGACAAACAAGAGATAACAAATATAAAATATATATATATTATTAATCAAACACACCAGACGTATTTAATGTTATTTATGTGTTGATTCCAGTTAGAATTACATTTGTCAGTACTTTATTAGCATAGGCCTATATAGCGTAAGTTATTTAACTTAATTAAATGTAAGTAAAAATGTCAATGTTACATGGCATGCATGATTATGTGCAATGGAAAACGATGGGACCTACAATACTGACCATCACTGAGAGAAAGAAATGATTTCGAGGATCATAATTTTCCCTATCAACAAAATAATACGTTGAATTGTGTGAAATAAATATATGGCTGTTTAAATTAAATTATGATTTGCCCCAAAAATGGAATGTTTGTTTTCACACAGCTTAGGTGATGTTTATGGCTGCATTCACAAATAATTTTATGCTCATAAAATATTAAGGATTTGAACATGGCCATACATGTTCGTACACAGTGTAAAATAAACCTTATATGTTGCATCACTATAAAAATAAACTGTAGGATGTTTAATCGAACTTCTAGTCTGGGACCACGTGTTTAGGAGTCAGTTTATAAGAGAAAATGCCGGTTTAAAATGCTTATTAAAAATTTAATGTTATTAATGGATGTATATTATCGCTTAAATGGTATTAGCGTGTGTACGTTAATCCACGTTTCATTTATTATCTTATTTTCGTAGAAACTATATCATCTTCACATTTTATTATTTAATTAAGTTTAAATAAAAACATCGACAAACAATAAATAATTTTTAAATAAATAAACAACAAATAATTTTTATTTACACAGAAGTTCCGAACAAATCTTCAATGTGTAAAGGCCTATCCGAACCAAGATACTCAAAATGACCAATACTATTTCCATGTAAATGCAGGCCGGTACTCATAAAACTGATTTGGTTGTAACCAAAACCCCTAAACAGGGTGCTTCGTTTATTTACTGAAAACAAAATATTGATTTGCCTCTACCACGATGTACGTAATTGTTATTGCAAAGATGTTTATTACGCGCATGTATCTGTCGATGATGTAGAAACAAACAAACAGATGTTTGGATAAGGAAATTATTTTAAAATATTTTATTTCGTACAAAGGAACGGACAGAACAAACACATGTTAGTGTGTGAAACTAAGTATTGTTTGAAATTAAAAACATTCATTTATATATATATATTTATTTATATATATATTTATATATATATCCAATACTACTATAGAACTACGTATTTATATCTGAGCATCCTATTTTGCCCTCCTACCACATTAATGTGGCAATAAAAAAGTGACATGGGATAATGAATAACATGGCACCACTAAAAAACAAACATCCTTTCTAGAAAAATAATATTTTACGCGAATTGTTTTACATTTTAATCTTACCTCTTCAATTGAAGATTCGTGAGATCGAAATTTTTATTCAGAAATGTTAGGCACGTCCATCACAGATGGTAGCTCTTTGATTAGGCTGTGTCCAATCCCTATGGATATAGCACCCCAAACCAGAGCATCATTGATGTCGTCACAATACTCCGGTTCGTGAGATGTAATTTATTTGGTTTGGTTGCATGCATCACACTGGAATGTCCAAGTCGAAAAGAGGCCACTGCGACTTTCTGATATGAAAACAAATTTCCCTAACGTACATATTTTCTTATGGTCTTCCAGTAGAGCCATTTCTTTCATTAGATGGGCAATATTCACACATCTGTTTCCTCGAAGCCTCTCTTCCAAGAAAATGTAGTTAATGTCGTGCTCAACAATAAAATCAGGAAACTCGCTTTCTTCACCACTACCTTTGAATATATATACTGTATAGAAGTCGCCAGCCCAGGTTAAAATTTCTAATACGGTTTTGAGGTAGTTGGTTAATTCACCGCCGCAATCGCCACCATCTCTAGGGCATCGACTTGTGGTGGTCCCTAGCGGACAAGTGTCAAACTCTTCAAACACCCCTTCCCCCTCATGTTGAACGACCTTGAGCTGCAGTGAATGATGGATGAGGGGTGCGGGGAATGACAGCGGGCGACAGTGCTGCACTCTAACGTGTAAATAACAACTAAGACGATACAGTTCCCAAGCTGCTCATCATAAGCTTCTGAAAAACGTAGAGTAAATCCTATCCACTCGCGACTTCTATACAGTATATATATTCAAAGCCACTACTTTCTAGTAAACTCAATTGATTATCACACGACTGCTTTTGCTCTTCAAGAGAAACTTTTGTAAGTGACAAGATTGTTTCTTCGCTGCGTAATTCTTCGTTTGACCTGTATAGTGATAAAAATTAGTAAGTTAATATAAATGTGACAGAAACGGTGTATAATTATTCAAGCGTTCCAATAAAAAATTATTTCTAGAAAAAAGTACATTCCAACATTGAGGTAAAAAATAACAACGAAAATTTGCGTTATTCATTTATGTGCGTGTTAGACTTCAAAATTCTTACAGCAACCATATGAGTGTGGCTTGCCTTTTTACAGAGGCATATAAAAGCTTTTTCTTTGGGAGGACACAAAACCAATGAAGTTACGCAGTTGATGATACACACTTACGTACAAGTACATTATATGCTGCAATTTAACCTTAAAAAAACAAAATCAGAAAACTATTCTGTGTAAAGGAATGCAGTTAATAGAATAACACAAATATTTTAAAAAATAATCTAATTGCTGGGTATAAACAGTAACAACGATTTCGCAGTAATTACTACAATACAAACTACTGCTAGAGTCAGCAAAAATAAAATGTTTTAATGAAAATGATGTCTTTATTACACTTTACCAAATACTTCGGTTTAAATTTGAAAATCGTCTTGTAGTTACAGCCTGATGCGGAGTCTAAGGATGCAGTGAATGGAGGTTGGCACGTTTGTGAGGCGGGCCGACCCACGCGAGGAAAAGACCTGCAGCTTCCAGCCAATCGTGAATAATGCCCGAGATAGGTCGAGGTGCATAGGGTGCGAGCGCCGTAACGCAGGGACAGGGAACAGGCGTATCTCCGAGAAACCCCGCCGACCAATAGCGATTGCTACATGCGGAAATCCGTGTGACCAAGCCGCGACGGGAATCTAACCTGGATTGCATAGATGGTAAACCTGCGTTCTAGCGCCAGCCAACGCGGCCTTTTTATTATTTTTTGTTCACCATAATTATTTTATTACAAAAGGATAAAGGGGGGGGGGGGGGGAGGGGCAATCCGATTCATTAGCAAACAACGCGCACCATAATAAGTAACGAAACATCAAACAATGCCAAGATAATATGCAGTATTTACTTTTATTTTATAGTTTCAGGATAATTTCGTTTCAAGCTAAACAGTTCTAAAGATTCCTGTATTTATACTCAGTAGTGTAACGCAACAATTCAAGACAAAGCCGCCGCGCCCTCCCCTCCTCCCCAAAACTCCTTTTTTCGTTGTCATGAGACGAGCAGAGCGCATTTTGGTGTGAATATTTCTCCCGCACGAAACTTTTGCAACGGGAGGGGTTAGTAATTCTTGCCACGGTGACCTTGAAAGGCGGTCCGCCCAGCCCCTACCCGGCGTCAGCTGATATGCAGGTCATTCACGCCGCGGAGACCTAGGCCATTACGCGTTACAAGTCAACCCACAGCCATATTATGAGACTGAGTCGTTGGCCAAGGGAAATTTGACTTGAATGATGGACGAAAATTCAAACGAATGACTAGGCAGTTGTGCAATTTCAACCACACATGACTGTAGTACAGTGGAGTGATTAAAATTGTTATCCTTACACCAAAAACTAAAAATAGAAGTACACATAATAGTACTTTGTGTTGGACAGATTATTCTATAACATGGATAGGGTATCTTGTATTGCGTTTACATACATTATTTCTACACTGACATGAAAAATACATTGGCATTAAATGGAGCAGCAAGATTAATTCTTTCAACTGTTGCACATGTGCCTTGTAATGGGTCGCGAAATTTCAGTATCACCTTAGCTGCAGCTGCAAACTCATTATCTTCTAGATTTGCAACCTGAAGCCTGGATTTTTCTAAATTGTATCTGCTTGTGTAACGAAAACTGTGCAATTTTGTATTTTTTTTTCAAAATCATTTTTAGACCATTTTTAGTAAAATGTCAGTTTATTAAACTCGAAACTAGCGCTTAATTACTAAATTTACATGCATTAAAAATAGTTTATTCACGTTCGTCTAAGTACGATACCCATTCACATATGAAATTTCGATCTGATCTGATAACGTTTCAATACTGTCGTCCAATGTACTGATTCTTCTGTTTGTCACGGTTGTATTTTGTTATCTACGACAGAAAATGACGTGAAACTTCAATAATATTCAATAATATTCAATAAGTATCTATTTTTAAATTATTTTTAATGGCTAAAGGTAAATCTTTTACGCAAAAAAATGCACGCGTTTAGTTTCAAAAGGATTTCAATACGATAACCATATGAGTTAGGTAAATTTAACACCCTAGTCGAGCTGGTATTGACTCATTTTTGGGATGCCCGACTTTGACTGTTCGATTTAAATAGGTACTGTATACATGAGCGTATTCAATTCGAAAAGTGTTTCGAAATCGTTTAGAAAACGAAATGGAAACATGGTAATTGGATACCTCATACGAGTAACTTTTTGTCCAGTTTTTTGTTACGTAACCTTGACCCGAAAAAGTTAGCAGAGATTATAACGCGATTTGTTAGTACTGTCATAATGAGGTAAAAAAAGATATAACTGCAGTTTACTCAATGAATAAATTAATTATTTATTAAGAGTAATTAGATAGTGAGATTGTGTTATAACTTAAAGATAATTTTTCTACAATTTCGGTAGTTACAAGCTCGTATTCGGAATATTTTCAAGTTTCTTTACATCTTTCTTAAAATATAATTTTTTTAAATTTCGAATAATTTATTTTTCTTATTGCATACAGAAAATTACGAAATATAGCATAAACATTTCCAGTTTCTCTTTTTTTATATAATTTATAAACTTACAAGTACGATACACCTGAATCACAGTTGCAAAAGAAAATTAGGCTATTGGCTGAGCAAACTTTTTTTTTTTCAAAATTCATTAGCATACTGAAACCCTGAATAATGTATGAATAAATATACACCTCAAAACGAGCGTATGACTTAACTCGAATTTGTAAAACATGTTCCGGTTTCGGCCTTGGCTTTTTTCTTCTTCCACAACTGCCGCATGATTTTAGATTTCTTACTTTTCTTCAAAATGCTTCTCGGCTGCCTTTTTCTGTTGGACATGTTTTACAGTTTCAGATCCACTCTGCTTACAAAACCACTTCGTACGACTCACACTTCACAAAATGCGCGCGAAAGTGGAATTTTTTCCCGGGAGACTGGCTGCCCACGCGAGAGCTGGTAGTAGTTTCAAGACATCTCGCTTGGAGCGCCAGCGTACAGTCACAGGCTGACAGGTCGCGCGCTGGTAACGGAGGCGATTTCCAAGTCTCGCGCGAGACCCAATCATGCCTCCGGTTATTCGTGGACCACAACTACGTTTTCACTCGTACATTTACAAACCATATACCACTGGAAATTATACTTTCGAGGCTAGGGCAATGGCTAAATATTAATTGGAAATAAAACTCAATTAATTTTATAACGTAGGTTGAATATAGCCCAAACTTTTCTGTAAAAAATTATGTAACACTAAATATGATGCCAAAAATGATCTAATGGCTTTTACTGAATACAAATTTGACATCACCCTCGCAAACAATATCGTACACCAGATTCTATTTTCTTGTCATCTGAAGTTAAATATTTTTCTTCATTTGCACGAATTCAATTACAGAATTGAAAATTTAATAAATCCAAAAAAATTAATGTTATAAAAATTTGAAATTTTTTAATGCATATACCAAACAAATGTGTGTCATGTATACATCAACTAGGAGTTCCATACTTTTTTATTCCATGAAATGATTTAATGTCTTGACCAGCCTTAAGTCACGACTATGCAAGCCGGTATATACATTCTAATAATGTTTAACTGCACCATTTGTAACCACCACAATACTTACCGCTCCCGTAAAATAATTTTATTCTTAAATACAAAGTAGTAACATCATTATTTCCAAAAATATTTATGTCGAAATCTATCCATTATTATTTCAAAGAATAATTTATATGGCATTGACAAATGTTGTGTTAGTTCTAGATTTTAGTTTTATTTAACACCATATATATGCTTCGTTATGAATCTTAATTTCTTTCTACATTATTTCCTATAAATTTGTCGTTCAACTCCAACTAAAAAGGCTTATGGAAGCCTTGGAAGGCATTTCATACATTGAATGTTGTATATGTTTTCAAATACGTATTTCTTCGTCAGTTAGAATCAGACTCACGTAATTCTAGTTACTTTTGTAAGCCATTAACTTTAATGCTTCAGTCTAAAGAGTGAATACCAATAATGTGCTGTATCTTACACAACCAGAACGCGAATAAAGTGATCCACATCCTCCAGTTTCGAACCGCATCAAACAGTGGACGGTATCCCCCATAGCGTGGACATCGGACTCTCTCGGACACGGGACGCTGTCATAATACTCCGGGTATCGGCGGCCTGATGAGCCATTGATCCCTCCCCCCTTCTATCCCGCGTCCTCATTCCCCGGCGTTTAATTGGGCCGCTTGTGCCTCTTGTGCGTTCCGGCGGCGTCAGCTGCTGCGGCCCCGCCATTTGCATGCGGCCCCGTGTCGGGTCGCGTCCATAGACTAGGTGTATCGTGTAGATCGACTCGCCAACAGAACAGTGGAGTCGGCGACAAATCTATGATTCAAGTCACTGTTGCCAACGATCTGAAAGCAAAACTAAACCCTGTACTTTTTTTGTACAGAAATATTCATTCAAAATTACAGATATTTGGAAGTTTGTACATTTACAATAAAACAATTATGTCACTACATAATAGTGTTCGCAGTAATAAGGGGTTCGATTCTTGCTTGGATATTTATGCTTTGTGTTGTCTCAGTACCTCCAATAGTAAAATGTATTTGTAAACTAATCACTGGATTAACTGTGCAAATAATAAGTATGATACAACAAAATTAATTAAAATAATTTAATATTCTATTAGTTTTCCTATCGTTTAAAAAAAATATATGTTTGAATGAAACAACGATTGAATTATAAAATGTTGTGCCAAAATTCGTAAGAAATACTCGCTATTATTTCGAGAAAAAAAACGTATTTTATGTATGCAAGAATTAAAGTAGTCATTTTTTTACAATGTTCCAATTACTATCTTGTAGCATTACATTCTCTTTATAACTGGTTTCCAAAGGAATATTTTTTTTCAAAGTACAGAGATTTATTTTTTTTGTACAAAGGATAATACTAGAAACTATTTAAATATCTTGATAAGAATACGCTCGAAATCATCCGTAGTATGCCAGCATAAATTAATTTGAAATAAAGATGTTAACAGCACATCAGCAAGTAAATAACGTAAAACTTAATTATGAAAAAAAAGATTCCTTTCAAATACAAATGGTTTGATCTCATTTGGGCGTAAATTAAGAACATGGCAAATATATCGCACACGTTTACACATACCGACCCACGTTTTTATTATGCTGTTCCAAAAAAATCCATGTAAATTTTTTTCACCAACAGTTCACCACAAGTAAAATGGAGGTAAGAAGTAAAGAAGTGGATGTGTGCAATATTTGGAATTTTTATAGTTAAAGTCAAAATGAGAAAAAAAAACATATGCCCCGTTGATAAGCTGGATATCAAATTAATTTTTAATGTTATAATGATGTTGATCGCTTAATTTCCTGCTGTTGTATTGTTAAAATACACAGATTTTTTTAAATTTATTAAATTAAAAAATAAATTGACGCAAAAAATAATTGAAAGCTCTCTAAATAAAAATGCAATTACACTAAAAAAAACTCGGACATAAAAAGTGACACAAGATTTCATAACCTTAACGACGCAAAGCAACAATCGCAGGAAGCCATGGCACAATTTGTGACACTTTTATTAGCATGTTTGCTGTTGAGCCGTGTAGCCATTTGTACAGAATGATTTATGAGTTTTTATCGCTACTCATCGTTTAGAGGAAAATACTACATGTATTTGTAAGTCTGTTCATGATAGTTCAAAAGAATTTAAGAACTTTAGAAAAATTATTTATCTAAAGATTACACGTCTAGAGGTGATGTGTAATAAAATCATGTTTCTTACAGTTGGGCGTTACCATTGCGCGTAATCAGCTTACGAAAAATGTGAGCGAGCCTTTCAGCACTTGCCAGAAATGTGTAACATCTTACATCGGTAATAAGCGCGTCCATGTGTCCTCATGTTGCAAATACACTTATAATATGAAACACAGACATTAAATTAAACTTTGGAATCTATAAAATAATGCCGAGATGTTAAATATATACTCAAATTGGGTTTTAAACTATATTTCAGGAAGCGATTTACACATAGTTTCCGCAACCACCGCTATAATTCGTTGCCGGAACATCAACATCAACTATAGAGTCATTTAATTAGCAGGCCGAAATTTAAAACTGTGTTATAAAACAGGTCTGAAAAAAACAAAAATAAAAAAATTTAAAAAAATACTAAACTTCAGCTGTGGAATTGATTTTTGACAAAGGAATTTTATTTACATACTGCCTTTTTAAAAAATAATTTAGAAATATACTGTAACTTCTTTCTTTATCTTTGTTAACTTTGGTGCACGGACGTGAATCACTTTTAGTTTCCACACCGGACGCTAAAATTATCTGCCTAAGTACTAAAACCCAGCTTGGGACGTGATTTTCGACCAATAATTTTATTAAAAAATAACCCAGATTGTTAAAATAAATAAAAAAGTTTCCCCTTTAATGTTTCCCTCCGTCTTTGTAAAATTTGATTGACGACATCAGCCACAGTTTGCAGCACCGAGGTTGTCACACATTCTCGTTCCTCAACTTCCATTACATTTACGAAATTGCTCCCACCGAGGGACGAATACCAGGAACTAAAATGTTAGACATTACAAAAATGTTTTTACTCTACTCCCCACGTTCACCCGTGAGTTAATGTACCGCACGTGTGGCTTTAAGTGGCTGTATTTTTGATCAATGTGACAGCGTGCAGGATACGTGTTTGTGCACAATTAGCTGTTCACTGTTAGGCGTTTTTGACTAGTGATAATACTCTTCAATGGGACCCAGTTTAAATTAAATTATTTGCTCCAAATGGTGCGAGAAGCAGGCCTAGTAAGTGGAAGTAACTCCTTGTGAACCACCCTGTAGTCCATGGTCGCGCCGCCCCCGAGACGCGCACGTCTGTCGGGCGGGTGGCCGCGGCGTGGTAATCAAGGGGCGGACGGGGCGCGAGGTAAGTACACTCCGGTCAAAAGTGGCCCGGCCTCTCCTCGCTCGTGGGGAGGGCGTCGAAAAAGGAAGGCGAAGCCAAGCGGGACCACAATCTTAACACGTCACAGTCAAGTACTGCGCTACTCAAAACGAAGTTCAGTGCCACGCAGGTATCATGCGAGCATAGTTAGCAAAACTCGCTATTTTACAGGAGAAATAAAATTACGATAACTTGAAAATATTTATTTTCTTGTATTTGTACAAATGGCTACCTTTAAATAACTTAATTTTAATTTTTACTAAGATAAGGTAAGATATACACTGCCTGCTGTAATGTAATATGTACTTACATGATTATTTCACAATTGTAATTAAGCTTGATGAATTTTGGAATTGTACTTCATAGCATTATATCGCGGTTATTAATTTTAAAAGGAAATAAAAATATTTTTTTGAGGTATTTAAATAATTATAAGTTTAAATTTTTGGTATAACAAAGCTGACGAGAAGTTTGATTTCCATATTTCTTGAATGGTTTTGCTTAGGTTTGTAAAGTAATTTGTGTTTGATTTATTTAATAAAATGTGTGCTTTTATTCACTGTTTTAAGTGAACACTTGTTAACATGAATGCACGAAAATTAAAGTTTTACATTTGTTTTAGTGTTATGTTCTGAATAAAGAGAATATGAACCCAATTTAGTTATGATAGATTAGTTATAAAAATATTCCGCGTGAAGCAATGTTATCATTAGTTTCAAGTGAAATTCAACTGGTTTTCATGTGTTTTAATATTTTTCGGCTAAGTGTAAGTTAACATATATAAATATAAAATTTGAGTGCTGAAGTAGGAGACATCTTCACCGTGTTATTTTTCGAACATAATCAACTTAGCGTGAAACTAACGATAAAATAAGACAAAACATTTTCAACAACATTAAAAATTAAGGTTTTTTTATAGCAACTATCCGCTTTTAAAATATAACCATACATCTACCCTCTTTATTAAATTTTAAAATATATTTACAGTTAAGCGACAACTAGACAAAAAAAATTCGTTGTCTGTAAAGTCGGTTTACGGACGATAGTTTAACGTGACAACGTCATAACAAAACATTGATGAAATGATTGATCCAGAAGAAAAGGAAATATCATATTCGGCCTGAGACTGAGCCGTAATAGGTTTTTGCAACCAAACCATTTAGGCATTAAAAATATTATATTCTTTGAGGAATTTTTTTTTTAAATTTTTTTATCTTTTGTTTGATAAAATATACCTCTGCATACTTTTATGAATAAAATTGAATTATTTTTATTGAATTATCACTATTTTGTATGGATATAAAGGAGTGAAATGAAATGTGCAATTGAATTAATAAATTTACTTTTATTTGCATTCATTAATTCAAATATATTTATTACTTTTGAAATGTTGCGTGCGCCATATTTATTTTTACAAGTACAAAAAAAAATTTCGCAGCTGCCGGGTTTCGAACCGACAACCTTTAGTCTATGAGTTCAATTCAATTTTTCAATTTCAGAAGTTCTTTATTCTGGTATTATCATGCACGTGCGCTTTACATAGGTACATTTGACATGCCAGCACATTGTGCTCTTTTGCCATTGATAAATACATTGATAATTTAAAGGTAAGTGTACATTGGTTATATATAATATTTACAGGTTTACAGTAGTTTTATAATGATAGTTATTGAAGGAAAAAGTTTAAAAAACCTTCATTATGTCTATGAGTTAGGTACGCTAACCACACGCCCACGAGGCCATACTAAGGCAGTGCAGTTTCAAATGACATATATGTATTTATTTATACAAACTTTGTTCACGGTAGGGGTATAATATTAACACGATTTTATAACAAATACGCATCCCAAATACACCAAACTTATTTATAATGTGTTACAATATTTTTTAAAACATTGTGCAAAAGATCCCGGGTGTAATTTGAATTATATTGTGTAATTGTAAAACACCATTGTTGGTTCAAAACGTATTAGAATTTTCAACATTACTTTTAAATACCGTACCGATTGTGCTGAAAATCGGTGGACGATAGTTAAATTACATAATATTAATAATTCAAACGACAAAAATATGATTGAAAAGTCAAATCGATGGTTGTTCCAATCGAGTGGAAGAGAGATGCCACGCATGCGTACAATGAGCAAACAGAACACATCCGTAGTGGGACATCCGTAGTGGGACACTTTTTCGTGCGTGCAGCCGGCGTTCATCTATTTATTAGACGTTGTCACGTCAAAAAGGTTTTATGAAACAAGTTTGAAAATATAATTTCCTTCAGTAAAAAAAAATCGAGGTGACAGTGTTAAAATAAGGATATTATAAAAGGTTTTGCCACAAAACATTTTTTTTTTAATTTCCTATTCCCACCCCAAGATAATTTTCGTAATATTCTAGGCAATTACAACGAGGTATATTTAATGGATGAAATAACTTTAGCAAGCTAAGTGTTTTTGTTTTATTTTACTACACGCAAGTGTTAGGTAGATAAAAAATACTACCTATTGTATCCATTATATATTGTATTATATATTGAATTATTTATTGTATCCATATATATACACACACACACACCAGCTGACCCGGCGAACTTCGTACTGCATAACAATCAATGAATGGCGTGTTAGCATTAAGCTAAACTTAATTTAGGATTTTATTAACGTAATAAAATGAATACTAAAAATTCAATAAAAGTACAAAAAATAAGTATTTCAATTGCGTGTCAGCAAGACATTTGCTTTATTGAAGCTATGTATTTTGCTGCATGGGTTACAATCGGGTTAATTCTCTTCAGTGAAGCACCTTGTGATATACGACAATTTTCGATTTGTTATCAGGCGCAAGAATAAAAAAAGCGGATAGTGTGCTGACACGTGAACATGCATCATACAATTGACCATTGTGGCTAACTCCCCTTATGCCGGGGTAGTTGTTCACGTCCGCACCCACCACGCCAAACCGTGTACGCGTAACTTATAACATCCTGAGTTTCTAATGGATTTAAGATTAAGATACACGCATAAACTGACTTAACTAATGGCAAGTGCGCAAATAGCTGTACTAGCATACTTAACTAAAATAATTGAAAATTAAATTGTAGAGTCATACCAACAAAAATAAATGGACCTTATAAGGTAAACTCTAGGTGGCATTTTAAATTGCTATATTGACAGACTAATTAATAATTGACAGATTACCGACATTTAGTTTCAGACAAAAATTACAAAAAAATAAATTCTAAACCAAAGTCCCATAAGTCTCTTACGGTGGAGGAGGGGGGATAAAAATTATGACGTTCTTCAGGCCTTATATTCCACAACGCTAAATACAGTCGCCGCACTATGTTTTCAAAAACACATCTTCTTTAAACCAGGCTTCGTACCAGCGGGGAAAACAAAGTACTAAAATCCAGTCGTGTCACTTACTTGGTGCTGGAGCATACCTTTGATGCAGTAGACTCTCGTGGTCGGGCATAAACCCCACTCGCTATTTGCGCCGCTAGCAGCACAATGCTTCTGTCGCTTGTCCACTTGCCCCACACCGTCGCGCACTCGTGTAACACCACGTTTTATGCTTTGCGAAACTAGCCATGGCATTACCGTCACTAAAATTGAAATAGTGATAACAAACTATAACCGTCCAAATCGACGAGCCGTGCGAAATTCCACTTTTCTTAAAATCCATTTAAATAACATTTGAGTGCAGCAAACCTTAGCAATTTTTGATGATTACAGACTATTCCTGTTTACTCTCGTTCACGTAACGAACCAAAAGGCAAGTCCCCTATGGCTGGGATCCGAGTTCGCACGTGCTAACACTGTATACTTCACGAGCAGTTCCAAAAAAAAAAAAAAAAACGCTCCGTCGCGGCCGGATGTAAAAAACACAGTCCCCTGCAATCAGCTGGGAGACGACTCCCACTCTTCACGTCACCTGACGTCACGCCCCCTCCTCTATACCACCCTTCACTCCGCTAGATAGTTATCTTTAATTCTCGTAAGTACCACTACACAGTAAGAATAATTAACGTAAAATAAATAAAGTTTAATAAATTATTACAATGAATAAATAATACAATACACCACTAAATAATATAAATAATATAAGTGCACTCGTAAAAATTCTGATACCAATTAAAATATTTTTAAGTTTAGAGTTTGCACACTACCGCACTCTATATGATGACGGCCAAGTTTATTAAAGAAAAGCTAGAAGCACTCATAAAAAGTATTTAAAAAATAATATACACATAATACTTAAACAGTGTAATAAGAAAAATAAATCAACTTGGAATAAATTGTATACAATATAAAAATAATTAAATCTAGGGAGACTGAGGCCGCGCAAGTGGCCTCAACCACCCCGACAAAAAAAAACTTCTTTGAGCCCTTTAACTATCAGGTCCGTGACACATAAAGCAACCCAAAGAAACACGTACAAGAGAAGATAGAAACGCGAAATCGACTAAGAGAGAAACTTGAAACAGACTCGTTTACACCAGAAAGCAGACTCGAAAGCACAAAAAAAAAAATCAAAAGGCACGACCTATATCAAAAGTCTCAAAAATGTTTTACACCACCCAAAAAAACTAAATTGAAATTTAAACGAGAAAAATACTAAATAAATTGACTATTTCAGAATAAGAGCTTACAATTCACAAAACTGGAATTACATTAAATGCTTCGAAGCAACGGTCCTAAAGGGTACTAACTTTTAAAATCTGACCTAAAAACGCTGCCCTAAAACCTTTTAAACAAATGCTGTAGCAATCTAAAAAATTCTTATCAAAAATATACGTATATAAAATGGCTAATACAAATATAAATGCAAAAAGCAAAAACATATCGTAAAAATTACATACTTAAAATCTAAAATTCTAAAATACAAAAATATAATAATAAGTTTATTAGACCAAACATCACATTTTAGATCATTTCACGAGCGAAGGCACACCCAATCTCATTTTATTTTCCATCTAAAGGCAGTTAAGTGAGATTGTTGAGAAATTACAAAAAAAAATATTCAAAATTAAGCTGTTCAACACCAATTCATCATAATTCATCTGGTACGTTCCTTTTCATATCCGCCTTTGCCTTTTAGCAAAACTTTTCTACGTGGCCTTTTTTCGCACAATAATTACATTTAAACAAATTCTTCGCACTATTCGGACAATTTACCTTATAATGCCCTTCCAGGCCACATTTAAAACAAATCCCTTTATTACCCCGGGATACATTCGATTTACCCAACACTCTTTATACTTTATTATTATAGTTCCCTGAATCCCGCCAGGCTTGCCACACATTTTCCACTTCGATAGTCCAGGTAAACAAATCCCTTACATTTGTAGGCCTCTGTACAAATGAGCATTCCCTCCTTTTGCTGGCGTACATATTTTCAAGGATTATTTCTATTAATTCTCTATCAGTAAGACTGGCCTCAAATACCCTATTCATTGATAAGATACTTTCAACAAATACCCCTGTGTTTTCTTTCTCTCCTTGAAAACGGCACACTTTCTCTTTAATCAGTATTTATTTTAATCTACGAGGGAAAAGATTCTCCCACAAACTGGATTTAGTGTGCTCCCAACCCATACCATTTTCCAAACAACGAACCATTATCTGTCTAGCTACGCCTCCACACTTTCCTACTAAACACCTTAACAAGTTCTTATCTTGGTCAAAAATTCCCAAATCCCTCACTTTTTCTTTTTCCACACAAAACTCAATCAACTCCACAGCGTCTCCTGTTATAATTTTCGGGATATTGTTTACGTATTCTACCAGCTGATTTTTCTCAATTTGATTCACCCAACACATTTTTTCACTAGTCGACCCACTATTCCCCAGTGCATCCTCCTCCCGACCTTCGTGAAGTTACACACGTAATTTGCTTTTCCAGTGGGTTGAAAAAAGTTTCCTGAGCCCATCAATGTCCTGGTCCTCGGCCGCTACTAAACCCGCCGCTCGAATATTAGCCACCAACTCAGCTTTGCCTAAATTATATAACCAACTTACGGCTGATTGTAGGTTCAAAGATACTCAGAATTACTATCACTGTAAGTACCCACAACAAGACTGCCGTAGAAGAGTGGCGCACTTGTGGCCAACTCCCCTTATGCTGGGGTAGTTGTTCACGTCCGCACCCACCACGCCAGTCCCGTGTACGCGTCACTAACAACATCCTGAGTTTCTAATGGATTTAAGATTAAGAGACACGCATAGACTGACCTAACTAATGGTAAGTGCGCAAATAGCTGTACTAGCATACTTAACTAAATTTACCGACAATCCCGGAATCTCTACAGTGATAGGCACAATAATTGAAAATTAAATTGTATAGTGATACCAACAAAAAAAAATGGACCTTATAAGGTAAACTCTAGGTGGCATTTTAAATTGCTATATTGACAGACTAATTACTAATTGACAGATTACCGACATTTAGTTTCAGACAAAAATTACAGAAAAATAAATTCTAAACCAAAGTCCCATAAGTCTCTTACGGTGGAGGAGGGGGGATAAAAATTATGACGTTCTTCAGGCCTTATATTCCACAACGCTAAATACAGTCGCCGCACTATGTTTTCAAAAACACATCTTCTTTAAACCAGGCTTCGTACCAGCGGGGAAAACAAAGTACTAAAATCCAGTCGTGTCACTTACTTGGTGCTGGAGCATACCTTTGATGCAGTAGACTCTCGTGGTCGGGCATAAACCCCACTCGCTATTTGCGCCGCTAGCAGCACAATGCTTCTGTCGCTTGTCCACTTGCCCCACACCGTCGCGCACTCGTGTAACACCACGTTTTATGCTTTGCGAAACTAGCCATGGCATTACCGTCACTAAAATTGAAATAGTGATAACAAACTATAACCGTCCAAATCGACGAGCCGTGCGAAATTCCACTTTTCTTAAAATCCATTTAAATAACATTTGAGTGCAGCAAACCTTAGCAATTTTTGATGATTACAGACTATTCCTGTTTACTCTCGTTCACGTAACGAACCAAAAGGCAAGTCCCCTATGGCTGGGATCCGAGTTCGCACGTGCTAACACTGTATACTTCACGAGCAGTTCCAAAAAAAAAAAAATAAACGCTCCGTCGCGGCCGGATGTAAAAAACACAGTCCCCTGCAATCAGCTGGGAGACGACTCCCACTCTTCACGTCACCTGACGTCACGCCCCCTCCTCTATACCACCCTTCACTCCGCTAGATAGTTATCTTTAATTCTCGTAAGTACCACTACACAGTAAGAATAATTAACGTAAAATAAATAAAGTTTAATAAATTATTACAATGAATAAATAATACAATACACCACTAAATAATATAAATAATATAAGTGCACTCGTAAAAATTCTGATACCAATAAAAAATATTTTTAAGTTTAAAGTTTGCACACTACCGCACTCTATATGATGACGGCCAAGTTTATTAAAGAAAAGCTAGAAGCACTCATAAAAAGTATTTAAAAAATAATATACACATAATACTTAAACAGTGTAATAAGAAAAATAAATTAACTTGTAATAAACTTTATACAACATAAAAATAATTAAATCCCGGGAGACTGAGGCCGCGCAAGTGGCGTCACCATGAGAAAAATACACATTTTATAGTTTCAGACCACAAAAACTTAAGGATTGGCCTTGTGATTTGTTATTCGTACTAGCGAATGCAAGACGAATCGGAAATTGAATGCGATAAACTCAAAGGGAATATTAGTTGGGATCATCGGAATCCTCGGAATGAGAACTTCCTTACCTTTGAATTTTCTTTTAAGTATCATCTTGTGAATCACATTGATCATTAATTTTCTTATAACGAAACGCGTTCCATTTCAAAGTTATAGTAGGTTTATATTTCGAAGCGTGATGGCTACCGAACCAACCTTCAGTATTAAATTGTGCGGTGGTAAGCCAGGCACATACAAGGAGTTTATAAAATCACTTGGATGGTTGGTATCTTCGTTTTAGTTTTTTACAGTCAATAGATTTGAATTAATACAGAGTATAAACGATTTGATTCTGAATTACGAAGTTTAAGCCATCCATATTTTTGTTCTTAGCCGCCAAAATTGCTCGCTCACTCAAATATTTGTTATATTTGTTGTTAGAAATTATGTTCAAGAACACCTTGTTAATGAGGTCGTCTCTCTATGAGACGAAATTGCTTAAATTCTGAGGAAATGAAATCAATCCGCTCGATTCGTCGACAGAAACACGGCCATTACCGATAGTCAGCAATTTCTTTAAAAAATCTTCAGCAGATGGATTGTTCAGCAATGCAACTCTCATGTTTGCTGCCAGCTGAAGTTTCTTCACATAGCGCCACAGATTTGATGATTTGAGGCAAGCGTTTATTTCATCGGCAGCTGTAGATCTTGGAATGACTGGCAGTTATTGGCGGAAATCGCCAGACAGTAAAATCATTGCGCCTCCAAAACATCTCGAGTCATTGCGCACACCTTTCAATGTTCGGTCAAGTGCTTCAAATTCGCATTTGTGCGCCATTGTGAATTCATCCCAGATGACGATTTTAGATGCTACTAAAACTTTGGCCATTGCGGAGTGTGTCGAAATTTTACATGTCAGTTGTTCAGTAGTTTGAATGTTTAACGACCATTTTAACACTGAATGAGCTGTATGGCCTCCTTCTAACATCGTGGCTGCTATTCCAGAATTAGCAACTGCTACCAAAATGTCGGATCTTGCATGAATAGTGGCCAAAATCAATTACATGAGGAATGTCTTTCCAGTTCCCCCAGGGGCATCAAGGAAAAATAAGCACCCATTTCCATCATCAATTGCCTTTGTTAATGTATTATACACTTTCTTCTGTTGGGGGTTCAACAGGGGTACATTCGTTTGAACTGATTGGTCTGATGCATGCCGATCATATTAATTTTAACTTTCAAGTTGTATGTTTGTAAGAATTTATGCTGTGAATCTTCCAGGGGGTGTAATGATCCAATTCAATGGTTAATTGGCCTTTCAATCTGTAAAGTCGAAAGCAAAGTCAATATTACTTATTTAAATCACATTTTTTTTTCAACTCATAGGATACCTTATTTATTTTAGAGGCAAATACAGAGTAAATAAAGTACCTTGAATGTTGGATTAAATCTCTGTTCTTCAATCATCTCTGCCCCAAATGAAGTAATTTGAAAACAGCTATTATATTTTTGAATGCTCACTAGGAAATGTCGTGATTCTTGTGTTTCGCCACGAAGTAATGAATGCTATGGCTGAGGTATCGGAGTCAATAATGGGAATTTAAATTGCCATTAAGGCAGCACAATCTAGGAGTTTCTGTTGCAAACTTCAATGCGCCACAATGTTCGTAAACAACGTCCATTGGACCAATGCGTACGAAAGGAGATGCGAGCTGTTATCAATTGCGCAATCGTATAGAAACGCTGCTAGATTCAAATCAGCACTTGAAGCATTACTTCCTGCGCGTTGAAGGTTATATAATTGTTGATCAGTGCGATAAGCTCGACGAATACTCATTGCTAACCGAGCCGTTTCACGGGCTGCCTCTCTTTGCTCTTGTGTTTGAGAAGCACGAAGACGGCCATACTAACACAGCGCTCTTATCTTGCGATTTCTCGTTCTTCTTCAGTGGATTGATTCGCAATGTTCCGAAGCCTAATTGCATTACGGCTTTGTTGGAAAAAAATTAGATCTTCTTTTTCGCGGCATTGTAAATAATAATACTCGCACAAAAAGATTTATTAATAACACTCACACAAAACAAATTTATTGGTAACCTTTATATGTTTTTTGACGTGACAACGTCTAATAAATCGATGAACGCTGGCTGCACGCACAAAAAAGTGTCCCGTTACGCACATTGTCCCGTTTCGCTGTGACCCGTTTGGCTCATTTTATATTTCTCATTGCTAACCTGAACCTCCTAGCATTACGACTGAGTCCGTGGCGTAATTCTGTTTTCATGTATTTTAATGTAACATTTTCATTGCTCTTTGCTAACCCGTTCCTCCTAGCATTGCTGCAGAGTCCGTGGCGCAAAATTATTTTTGAGTGCATCTTGGTGTTGGGTAAGCCATTTTCCTTCATGTAATCCTTGAAACACTCCCATTCGTTTCCTACTTTTCCTATCATCGTCCTATCCTTAACAGAAAAACACAGATTGGAAGAAGTTAAAAAGCAAACATGTATAAAAGTTATAGTTAAAATAATCTCTTCGTTAAAGTAATAAACATTTTTGAATTAATGAGTGCAAATTAAAGTAAATTTATCAATTAAATTGTAGATTTCATTTCAATCATTCTTTGTATCCATACAAAATAGTGATAATTCAATAAAAATGATTCAATTTTATTTATAAAAGAATGCAATCATTTCATTAATGTTTTGTTATGACGTCACGTTAAACTATCGTCCGTAAACTGACTTTACGGACAAACAATTTTTTTTCTGTGGTAGTGCTGTAGTGTTAATGTGATTGAGTGATTCATTTTAATTTATTTTAATGATAAAATTAAATAATTAATCACAAAATTTCTTAAAACAATTGAACCAAACATGGTGACAACAAATTCTTTAAAGCTTTAGTTTTTCTTACCCTCTCTGGTATATTGGGTAGAATAGCATCGCGGCTATTGCTTTGCGGACATAGCGAAATACTCACAGTTTGTACGTTTGTAACTTTGTATGTCTATGGCCAATCTGCGTGACATGAGCCAACAATTGTGGAATATGGCGGCGTTCCAAACCTTTTTTTTTAAGAATGAATTTTTTCAGTGAAATTTATCAATATTTTAATAGTTATTCTGCTATTCGGGGGGAGACGAAACCAACAAATCAGAGATCATCAAAATCGGTCTAGCTGTTCTTGAGTTATAAATGGTGTAACTAACCCGACTTTGTTTTGTATAGATAAATATATCACAATTCTGTGTAAAAGTTATTGCCGGAATTTTTCACAAATATTTTCCAAACTGATACATAAAATTTAACAGTGAAAAATCTAGGACGAGTTCGTTAATGTGCAATATTCAACCAAAGGAGTTGAAAAGAAGAAAGTTTTTTGAAAAACAGATAAATCGCTGTTACACCCATTATGAAAAATACAACATCCGTTTGAACGTATTATATATGACTCGCCAGAGCAATACCAAAATCTTTTGTCTGAAAAAGCTTTTGATACGTTCAACCAAAACTGCAAGGGGTTGATAAAACAAGGGTCGAAAAAAAAAATTATAACTCCCTACGTGGGCACAACTTAGAATTCGTACACATTTAGTAATAATCTTGCAATGTGCATATAAAGTTTTGTCTAAATAATTTTTGCTGTAAAGGGTTGAAAAAAGGGGTAGAATTAAAATAAATGAATAGTTTTCTTAGTGTGTATATTATCAAATCCGTTCAATTGGTTGGTAAAGTTTATTTTTTTCCCCAAAAGTTTTGCATGTAACAAGTTTTGATAGAAAGAACCATTGTTTTAGGGGATTTAAAAAATAAAGGAGTAGAATCAAAACATATATATTACGTACCATTTACACTGTTAAATCCGTTCTGCATTATTGTAAAACCTTATACAACTCAAACAAACCATATACAACTCTCGTCTGAAACAAATTTTTTATATGAATAACTATTACCACAAAGAGTAAAAAAAAACACGGGTTGGAGAACAAAAACATATAATAACTCCCTTCTTAAGCACACCATCGAAATCGTTCTTATATTTTGTAAATCATATATTTTATCTAAAACTTATCCTTGAAACAATTTTAGATTAGACGAACGATTGTTGCGATGGTTTATAAAATAAAAGGTATAATTTAAAAAAGTAGGTTTACTATCAAATTGGTTCAAATTCGTTGTAAATCTTAAAACATTTACTTTAAACATTTGTCTGCAACAATTATTCATAGTAATAACCATTAATGCAAGGGGTGGAAATAAGGGTAGAAAGATAAAATTCCATTACTTTTTTATATGCTACCATATCCATTATAATTTAATTAAACCGCATAAAACATTTTTATGAAACAATTTATGTTGAAACGTACTATTACCTTAAAAACAGAGGTGGAAATTTAAATAAAAAATAAAACACCCTTTTCTTTAAATTCTTCGGAATTTTTTAATAACCTTCTTAATGTTACCTTAAACCTTCGTCAAAAAAAAATCATACGATTGCGTAAAAAGTGCAAGGGTGGAATAAAAATTGCTTTACTACCTCAGTAGCCATAATATGAAATTCGTTAAGACATTGAATGCTGGTTACAATGAGTTAAAAACCTTCAAAATAATTTAGCTGCATGGAATATGATAAAATTAGAAATTGAACTTATTTAATACTGGTGAGCATACAGGATTTTATGTAGGTATAGCCTTCTACATTTAGTTCTTTAAATGTTTCAGAAGTTTATAGAAGTTGCCAAAATAATTCCAGAAGAAAAAGGTACTTTGAAAACCACCTACGCCGGTAGGCTGTGCCGAAAGGGATTTGGTTTTTGAATTTATACTTCTTATAAACCTTTTCCATATGAAAAAAGATTATTATTGTGGGTTGATAAACTTTATTTAGCATGTTTTAAGTGCTTACGTACTTATCATATATAATTTATAATTCATTTTAGCACAGTATCGTTACTGAATTTTCTTCTCGTAAACAGTAGGTAACTTTTACACAAAAGTGTTGCGATATGATGGTAAAATAACAGCAACATTTCTATTTCATTCAACTAAAATATCCTTTATTGTTTAATTAATATCGTAAAGTGTTTAAATGAACTAAGCTTTATACTAAAATCATATAAAACGTTCTTTTAATGTTTGTTTTAACGAAGACTACAACAGGCACAAATTTTCAAAATAATATGTGAAATGATTGTTATCATCACAGTGATTTTTTAAGAATTGATATTCGTGAAAGATTTGTTTCATATATATATTTTTTATATGTGTGTGTGTGTGTATTTTAAATTATCTAATAATGAAAAAAAGATGTAATCAAAACCGTATTTGTAATTTAAAAAATTGATCTTTGTATTAAAATATAGATTTTGAGGAATACATCGTTTTTTAAACGCACCAGCGTAATTAAACATTAAAATAATTATTTTTATAAATTATTTAGGAACTTTTAAGTGAGACCACTGAATAATCATTGCCTAAACGATTTTACTGAATACCTAATATAAATATTAACGAAAAATTTAGTCAGAAGTTTGCTGTGTTGTTTGACGTTGACTTATCAGAATAATACATTAAAGGATGCAAATTAATTTAAAAGTTCGGTGACATTACTGAAACTTATACGTCCTTTACGCATTTTCAATAAATTTCAACATTAAAAGCAGTATTATAAATTGTTATAAAAATAATTTTCATTGAATATTTTTATTAAAGTATTGTTTACTGGCCATTATATTGCCATTAAAATTTAAACTCTGTTCAGTTTAATTTAAAAACATCACCATCTATGAAAACAAATCAAGTCATAATATGAAACACGTAATGTTATACATTAAAAATTAATTTATTGTGATATATAATTCAAAATAATTAATTACATTTAATTTTTTAACCATATAAAATTTTTTAAAGCTTAATGAAGCTATTAATACCACTCATCTATTATCTAGAATTGCTTAGCTGCTAAATTAAACTAAACAATTTTCATTCACCTTTTAGTCTAAAAACAAGCATGTGGTCTTTGATAGGTGTAAGAAATTGCATGAATTCATAGGAACACTTTTCAATTCCACTCCAAGGTTTTTTAACAGTGCTACACGTTTCTGCTATCATCTTATTGAATTCATATTGTTGCCAGTACTTTGAAGCACTTGAACTCTACAAAATGTCCAGTTTATCACTGTTTTACCTTAATAAACTTTCAACGGAAGGTTTACGAAACTACTCAAGATGTCTGCACTGAGCTCCATCAACATTTATTTCCGAGATAAAATTATATGATTTGTTTGTTTACAGATTAAAACCATATTATTTGTCTGTTAATATGGAAATTTTATCGTGTTAAGGTTACCATATTATTTAACTAAAATTATATTGTTATATCAAATATCCAACCGAGGACGGATATTTTTCGAAACAATCAGTATAATAATTTAAAATTTATTTAATGAATTTTGGATTTTTTTCCCAAATTTCTAGGTTAATAAATACACATTTCCAAAATGGTGTCCAAATTTTAAGTTGAGGTGCCATGAGAGATAACTGTCTGTTAGTAAATAATACTGTACTCAATTAGTTAAAAAGTAAAATAATATGGTAATGCACTATACCAGATGATATGTGAGTAGTATAGGAATGGGCATTCTGGCGCAGGCTTCAGGCTGTGGAGCGTGGCGCCGAGCCACATCTCTGACGTCACATCCATCTCTGACGTCACGGCGACCATCTTGGATGGTTGTGACCTTGACCTTTGACCTTGACCTTGACCCCGGCGGCCATTTTGGATCCGCCATCTTGGATCCGCCAATTTGGATGACGTAATTGTGTGTTCTCGAAAATTCCGGCGTTGTGTGTTCCGCCATCTTGGATGATGACGTCACCGTTTCAATTTCCGTTACGGTCGTCATCTTTAACTTTTTTATTTATTATCCGAATTTAATTAATTTTTTTTAAAAATTATAAAAAAATTCAAATAATAAAATTTTAATAAAATATTTATAAAAAAACAAACATGTACGACGCGGACCTCGGAGTCCTCGGTTCAAACCCGGTGAGGGCAAAAAAAAAATAAAAATGGCGACCGATCCTTCCCCCGTGGTGGTTGCAGGCAGACTGACTCCCACCACTTTTTTCAAAGCATATATATCGTCATCTAGTATGATGTCATGTCCGCCATCTTGTCTTAGATGCTGGAAGCCATCATCAATGTATCGTCGGCTAGAGTGCGCTGACGCCATGTTAGTTTAATTCTTACCCGCTAGAGTGCAGTAATCATTTATTACTGTGACACCAGCCATCTTGAAATTTGGCCGCCATCTTGAAAATCCGTAATTAATTAGCTAGAAATTCGGGAAAAAATCCAAAATTAATTAAATAAATCACTCATTAATTTACATATTGATTCGATCGATTCCCGTCCTCGGTTCGATACCCGATCGATGCAATAATGTTTAATTTTATGAAAAAATAATAATTTCAATAAACCATGTTAAACTTTCGTAAAGAGACTTTAAATCCTCTACTACCATCATCCTATCAGACGTCAAGACTACCATATTGGAAATTCGTAATTTTAATGCTAGAGATTCGGGAAAAAGTTTAAAATTCATTAAATAAATTTGTAATCTATATAATGATTGATTCGATCGATTCCCGTCCTTGGTTCGATCCCTGGCCGATACATAACAACTTTAATTTTAAAAAAGTACCAGAAAAGTGTAAGGTTTGAGAAAATAAAAAACACCGCAAGTTCTTTTACAATCATATTTATTACATACATACTACACTACTACAAGTACAAAAAAAATACACAGACAAATTACTAAAGTTTTTTGGATTTCTCGATTTCCGCATCAGCCACCCACGAATTAAAGCGAGGTGGAAAGCCCCACCACTTGACGTAAGACAGTCCATTTCTTCGTTTTATAATCTTCTCCACCAAGTACGTATCGGGATACAACGTAGGCTGAATCTCTTCGGCATAGAAGCCGCCATGGATAGGTTTGTGGTCCAAATCTTCGAGGTAGTAGGTCCTAGGCTCTGATTCACGAACATGTGTCACACGGAAAAGTTCGGGACTCCAGTTCGCAGTGAAACCTTTCTCGAAGATACCTTTCTGCTTGGAGATCCGCACAATGTCGCCGACGTTAGCTTTACGCTTTCGTGGATCTTTCTTCTTCGTGTTGGGAAAAACTGTTTGAAGCAGGCGATTGTCCTTTACGTCCTTTGGCTTCATTTTCGTGGTAGAATGCACAGTGGAATTATACTCGCTTATTAGTTTCGGCAAGATGTCAAGCCACTTGTAATTTCCGTTAGCCGTGAACTGTCGCCACATCTTGGAACGCAAAGTTCTGTTAAACCTTTCGACAACGGAGGCTTTGACGTTACTAAATGTAGAGTAGTGTTTGATGCCATACTTCTTCATCAAAGCCTTGAAGGTTGCATTGTAGAATTCTTTCCCGAGGTCCGTTTGCAGGTGCGACGGTACACGTCCATCACGCAAAATATTGTTCATGGCCTTGGTTACGTCAGTTGCAGTCTTTGATTTTACAGGTCTAGCCCAAGCGAACTTGCTATAAACATCGATGACTGTCAACATGTACTTGAAACCTTTATTCAATCGGGAATACTGTATCATCTCAACAAGGTCCACCTGGAATAAATCGTCAATTCCACGAACTATGACTTTGCGACGAAGGTATTTTCGTCTAGCAGGAGCATGAAGTTCGCGAGCGATTCCGGTTCGACTCATTGTATGTAGCCGGCTTCCTTCAGTTCTTCAAGTATGGAGACTATTTCGTTGATGTGCGAATAGTTACATACACTAAGCGAAGCATGTAGAATTCTAAGGCGATCAACTAATTCATTAGGGTCGTCCCAATATACATAGTCAAATGTCTGACCACTTTCTAGCTTTTTTAAACCTTCTCCGTGTATTGTTAGTTCACTGAAGAGATTAGCGAGAATGTCGATTTTTTCATGATCTACGTCTTTATATACACCACTATCTGGATCGTTATCGCGAAAATGTGCGTTGGTTAGCTCTAGCAGTTTTTTGTACTCTTGTAAGTCGTTGTGAGAATATCCTTTAGGTTCCCTGCGAAACAGCAATTCGTACAGACCCGGAGTCCCGCGCGTTTTGAACTCTGCTACGCGCACGATGTTTCCTGGTAGAAAGTCTATTTCTTTAGCACCGAGGAACCACTTATTATGTTTTCTGTACACTCCGTAGGTCGTGTCATTATTCCGGCTCGTAAACGATATCAGGTATGGTCGGACCATTGCATTCACTTGATGTCCCTTTTTCGGTATTTTCTTCTTGTGCATGGACTCTGTACTTGTTAAGTCCTCTTCTTCTCGATCTGGTTCATACTTTCTCTTCTTTACAGTCGGCATTTCATCTTCAACTTCTGTCTTCACAATGAAGGCTGGTTCTTCCTTGTTTTTAAGTTCGTCGAGGCGACTAGTGATTGGTTTAAATATCTCCTCATTTTCCATCTCACGTGCAAGTCTGGTTCGTCTAGCAAGTAAATATTTTTCACGAACAGACTGTATAGCTCGATGAAGGTCACTGGCCAGGTCCGACATTGTACTGGCTAAAAACTTATTGCAAGACCTTCTTATATACTTTTTTATTCGTTCGCAGAAACTTCTTTCTTGTGTTTGGCCAAATCTGAATTTGTTGACAAGTGAGATAGTGATGCTTTCAGACTACTTTGAAAAGTCCTCAGATCGTCCCGTCTTTGTGCATTCGATACTTCGATCATGTCGCGAATGCGAGAATCCGAGGCTTCCACACGCTGGTCGATGGCAACGAGATACTCAAGTAATTCCTTTTTCACCCCGTCTATTTTTTGAGCCAGTAGCGAAATGTATTTGCGGATATCGCTGTCATGAGACTTGAGAGCAGTACGTAAGTCTCGACTGCTACGTCCAAATTTCGAAATGCTATGACTCATGTTTGGCGATAAACTGATCGAAACCTCGTCTGTACCTGCCCTTATATAGAGGCCAGTCTTTGACTATAACTAGGAATCCGTGTTCTTCTTTCCAACACAAGGAGCACATGTCTTTGAATTCCTGGAATGTCATGTCGGTGTTTACGTGATCATCATAAGCGTGGCGTAAATTAAGTTCGTCCATGCGAAACAAAACTATGACATTTGCGTTGTCTCGTAGGAGATGTTTTGGTATTCTACTGTACGTCTGACACAGGTAAACGCAGTCTACCTTGGCGTGTCTGCCCATGGAAAAGTACTCTTGTATTATGCCTTGTTTCTCGCACATTACATCGTCGAAAACAAACACGGAATTGGCTTTTGCTTCGCTTGGAGGTACAACATCGGTATTATCGCTAAACGGAAAATACTCCAGACCATCCACCGAGCGTAGAACAGTTGCTAGGCGCTGGTACTTTGGCTGTTGCAACGACTTGGAATACAAGTAAACGTTCTCGAACCGAAGACCGTTTGGCTCCTCCAGTAAACTCAGTAAAACACACGTCTTGCCACAGTTTGACGGGCCCGCCATTATGCATCGTACGGCGGAAGGCAACAGTAAGCCATGTCGTGATTCACGTGCACTAAATACATCGTCTTGCTTAATGCGTACGGGCAAACACACGTCTTGCTTGACGACCTGCATTGTACTAAAGTATTTGTATAAAAGAAGCGTATTTATACTTTCTGGTCAGTTGTGCGTAATGACTCGAAGAGGTAAGAACAAAAAACACATCGGCGCGGGACTCGTAAACTCGCTGATAAACAATCTACCATTCGAGCTGCACATTCCCGGCTACAGATTTTGCGGCCCCGGCACGAAACTAGCGAAAAGGTTAGCTCGCGGTGACGTGGGCATTAATTCACTCGACGAAAAGTGCAAGCAGCACGATATCGCATATTCATTAAGCAAGGACCTGGAATCTAGGCACAGAGCAGATCAGATACTGGCACAGGAAGCCGAAGATATAAGCAAATCGTCGGACGCGGGACTAGGAGAGAAAATCGCAGCGTGGGGCGTATCTAAAATCATGAAGGCAAAGACGAAATTAGGACTGGGCGCTCGTCGAGCCAGCTCCATCAAGTCAAAGACTAACTCACGCAAGACCAAACGCAAGACTGGTGCAGGCGTGCAAAAAGCCAAGCAAAAATTACAGACTCTCGACAAGAAGATTATAGGAGGATTTCTTCCTTTGCTTTTGCCTGCATTGGGTGCTCTCGGCGGCCTCATAGGTGCAACGAGCGGTATAGTGCGGGCAGTCAACACTTCGAAGAATGAGCGCAAGCAGTTAAAAGAAGCACAGCGACACAATGCCAGCATGGAAGCCATTGCCATCGGTAAAAAAAACGGCGCAGGACTCTACTTACGACCTCACAAGGCAGGCCGAGGCATGAGGAAGAAACGAATGAAAAAATCCTAAGTTCCCTACCGAAACGACCGCTCACCAACGTAGATTTAATAAAGTACGCACGCAAACTGAAAATACCAAATTTCCGTGGCGTGTTTATGCGAGATACTTTTCCCAGCAAGCCAAAGACACGTGAGCGCGCCATAATTAATTTAGACACGTCGTCGGGTCGAGGCACGCACTGGGTGGCGTACATAAAGTCTGGAAAAAAAGCCACTTACTACGACAGTTTCGGTAATTTGAGGCCTCCGCCAGAACTGCGACAGTACCTGGGTCGAACCACTAAGTTGTTTTACAATTACGAAACCGAACAGAAGCCTAATCAAACAAACTGCGGACATTTGTGTCTTCGCTTTTTAACAAACTAAAATTAGCTGACATATAAAAACTGCTACTTAAAGGTTGTGCAGTGATGATAATTTATTAGTCATGTCGATAACACTTACATTGACAGGTCACGCATCTGAACTGCGGGCGGTTCATTTCCCGCCTCTGGATTTAGACGGAGAATGGTGTATCGGACTCGTAGACTTTCAAACGTATAATGCCATACCTAATATCGACGAGGAAAACTGCAAGATCTGCTTCCTGAAAAGCGATGGGACCGCTCATGAAATACAGTTACCTGTTGGCTCTTACGAAATTGACGACATTGCAAATTACATCAGGGATATGTTACCACAGGATGTAGACTTTCAACTGCGTGGAAATCCAAACACTCAAAAAAGCATTCTAACATGCAGTGAAAATGTCGACTTTACGAAACCTGGCACCATAGGTACGATGCTCGGATTCGAATCAAAGGTTTATGATACGGGAAGAACGTACGAATCTACGCGCGCAGTAAACATTTTGCCTGTGAATGTCATAAGAATAAACTGTAATTTGGCAAGTGGAACGTATCTCAACGGAAGACTAAGCAACATGCTGCACGAGTTTTCGCCGATGGTCCCGCCAGGATATAAACTGGTAGAAGTACCGCAAAGTATCATTTACGTTCCAGTCGTCGTGAAGTGCGCACACGAAGTCGTCGTCAGAATCGTTGACCAGCGAGGACGATTGGTGAATTTTCAAGACGAAGAAATTACATTACGTCTGCACTTGAAGCGATGGGCATAAAGTTCGTAACACCGAACAGTTATAAAAGAAATCGTATTGGCGTGAACAAGAACAGTTCTCTACCAGACATCGGTGCATTAACACCTGACAACATAAAGTATCTTCTCAGTATTGGGCAAGTGCCGAATAAATATGGAAGACGAAATCCTCAACGTGGAATATCCAGTCATTTTTGAAGACAGCATTACGAAAATGGAATTGCACGAGTACCAGCCTTTCCTGCTCGGACCGTACGCACTACCATCGGAAGTACACATTGCAGTACAACACCAAGATATTTGTACTTTACCTTCGCAGTCATTTCTACGTATAAGAGGCACGCTTACAAAAGCGGATGGTACGCATCCGACAACGACGTCAATATCCTGCAATGGTATTCTACACCTAATCGAGCGCATTACTTATGTACTCAATGGTGTCGAGGTAGACCAGACGAGAGATGTAGGCATAACATCTGCTATGAAAAATTACCTTTCGCTCACGCCAAATGAACTGTCTGCTGCAAAGATGGCCGGTTGGGCTCTCGAGGATGAATATAAGCTTCCGGTTTATGCCGAAGGGAAGTTCGAAGTTTGTGTTCCTCTGTCCATGCTTCTTGGATTCGCTGAGGACTACAAGCATATAATCATTAATTCGAAACAAGAGCTCGTACTGCTTCTAGCCAACACGCACATTAATGCAATTGTCGCCGCTTCAGAAAACCCTCAAGATGTCTCGCTAACACTACAGTCTATCGAGTGGATGCTGCCCCACATCCAAGTGAGCACCGTTGAACGAGTCAAGATGTTGAAGAACATAGAAAATGGCAAGAATTTCGATGTGCCATTCCGATCCTGGAGCCTGGAAACTTATCCTGGCTTGCCCCATAGTCAGCGTATCAATTGGATAGTAAAGTCCAGCTTCGCTACGGAAAAACCAAGATACATCATCGTCGGGCTTCAGACCGGAAGACAGCTCAATGCAGGAGTAAGTCGCTCCGTATTCGATAACTGTCAAATACGCAATGTAAAAATATTTTTAAACAGCGAAAGTTATCCGTACGTTGACATGAACATGGACTTTGAAAGTGGAAGATTTCTTCTAGCATATCAAATGTATGCCAAGTTTCAGCAAGCTTACTATGGGCGGATACAGTCACCGATACTGAGTCCTGACAGTTTCAAGAACAAGGCACCGTTAATGGTGTTTGACGTTTCCAAACAGGATGATCGAATAAATTCAAACATCATCGACTGTAGGATCGAGATAACGACTAGCGGAAATATTCCGCCAAACACCTATGCTTTTTGTCTGATACTTCACGATCGGCTTGCTTCGTACAATTGTCGAGACAAACTTGTGAAAATCCTGACATAAATACTGTTTCGTTTTCGATAATAATTCAGTTACGATCGAGCATTGCTAGCGACAAGATGTACTGCAACCTGCAAGGTTTCCAGAGCCAAAATGGATTCGTGCTCAAGGAAATTAGCGTCACCTCTGGAGACAAGACTCGAACCCACAGCTTCCGACCTCCGTATCCGTGGAAACTACTAGACGAAAAAAGTAAACAATCGAACGAATGGCTATGTAAATACTACCATGGCCTGGAGTGGGACGAAGGAAAAATTCCGTACCACCAAGTGAAAAACACACTTCAAGATTTACTAGTTCAAAACGAAACAATCTACGATGCCGGACCTGAACAGAAGAAATGGCTGAGCAAGTTGTGTGACGACAGAGCAGCTGAAATCGTAGATATACAGACCGACTACGGCTGTCCTTCCCTGCGCAAGCTTAGTGCAATATATGACATGCAGCCATGTGACAAGTTTGAACGTGTCTGTGCCTGTACAAACTCGCAGTTAATGCAGAAATGGCACACACAGTGTTAGTAGGAGCCTGCATATATAAATGGCGTACCTACGTACATGCCTTCAGTTGACGTTCGACCTGCAAGAAGATGTTTACGTTTCATCCTGCTAACGTGTACGTGAGCGCAAGACCTAGCTTCAGCAGTGTCGAGTACAGCTACTGGGATTCCGGGTATCTACGTACATATACAGAAACCTGTGATGGAGGTGCTCAGCATTGGCGGTTTGCGCACTTTCCTGTGTCCTACGAACCGACCCAGCAGCTGGTAGATTGTTGCGAACCTGGAAACTGTGTCGTCTATCACATGAGACCACACACAATCCTTCCTGCTAGCATCGCTGAGGTAGTCGCCTCGTCTGCATGTGCAACACCAAACATGGACGTGTTGCAACCTGTTGCGACCTGTGATGCATCTACGCAGACGTCCAAACGGTGTGCGTCTCGTCGTCGCAGTTCAGGCAGTGAATCTGTCCCAACTAGCACTGAGCCAAAGCCCAGGCGTAGACGTGGTCACAGACGTCATCGACCATGTCTTGTCGGAGTTGTCAACGTCGCAGAAGATGACCAGCTGGAAACCTTTGTTCCTTATCCTGTGGCCTGCAAACCAGTTGGAACCGGAGTCAACGAACCAGTTGGAACCAGAGTCAACGAACCAGTTGGGACCGGAGTCGACGTGTCAGTTCGTGCGGCATTAAAGACTTTGCTTGTGAAAATGCTTGATTCCTTAACCTAATATGTATTTGTGTAATTTTTATAAATAAATGTGTAAAACTTGAACTCGTATGCTTTTTATTTCTACAATTTTTAGGTACCTAATAGGAAAAAAAAATAATTTTAAATACAGACATTATTTTGACTCATGAGGTATACCAGTAGACCACGGGTATATAAGCGAGGTTCAGACGACTGGACCCGCAGTTCACCTCTGGTCGCGGTGCAGTACGGACGTGCTCTCTCCATTAAGTTTCGTGAGATTTAGTTATGTCGACCGGAATAGAATGTTTACCGACAGCAGCTGGGACCTCGATGGCAGCAACGAAGATGGAGTCGGAGATCCCGATACCGACTGCAGAGGAGACCACGGCGGCGGTGGAGATCCCGATACCTGCTGCAGAGGAGACAACGATACGTGCTGTTCCATCATCAGCTGAAGTTTCACCATCTGCATTCCAGACATAAATTAATGAAGAGCGTACATTGCGTCAGTGCAAATATTGTGACGCATCTTTTACTAAACATACGAATGCGCGCAGACATGAAAGAAGCAGCTGTCAGAATAATGCTCAAAGAATACAATTTCAGTGTATAAAATGTAATAAACTAATTTCACGTCTCGATAGCTTACATCATCATTATAAAAAATGCTATCGAGACGTATAATGAACATGGTTATTGATTTGACTCATGTGTTGTACCGGCTAATGAGACTATATAAGTGAGACCCCAGGTGATATGGACTTCAGTCCGTCTCTGGCTGCGGTGATGAACTGCTCGGATAGTTAGACTTGTATAACATAATGGACCAGTATCTATCTATTCTTGAGAACTCGATGGCATCATTACCAGTATCAACACCAACCTGGATCGAAGGTCTACCATCATCAGTGCAGAGCCCGATGACAACGATGTCTACAGCTACACCTGCTCTCTCAGCACAGCGGGAGATTTCGACGCGTGCAACATCTTCTGCAGAGCAGACCTCAACGGCTTCAGAAGTTAACATGTCAGCAGTGTTACAATGGTTGTCAACAGTTCCAGTGGCATTGATGAAGGAAGGTGCATCCAACAGTGTTCCATCATCCGGCTGCACGTACTGCGAGAAGATCAAAAACTTGAAATTACGTGATTATGTAATACACAATTGTAGTGATAACTCTGAACGCATTAAATATCAGTGCAACAGATGTTTAAGCAAGTTTGTACAATATGGAAGATTAAAACGGCACCTCAGGAATTGTGATAGACTGGCTGTACATTCATCGGAATCAAGCTGTATATTTTGTAACAAAACATTGGCAAATATTCAAAGTGCACAACGACACGAAATATATCACTGTCCTTTTAATGAAGTCGATAATTCTGCTTTGTGTGCAACTTGTGGTGTACCAATATGTCGACCTGATAGACTGAATAGACATTTAAAGTCATGTAAAGGACTTAGTCTGTATAGTAAGAAGACTGTTTCAATCGAGAAATCCACAAAACTTTAGTAATTTGTCTGTGTATTTTTTTTGTACTTGTAGTAGTGTAGAGATTGTGTAATAAATATGATTGTAAAAGAACTTGCGGTGTTTTTTATTTTCTCAAACCTTACACTTTTCTGGTACTTTTTTAAAATTAAAGTTGTTATGTATCGGCCAGGGATCGAACCAAGGACGGGAATCGATCGAATCAATCATTATATAGATTACAAATTTATTTAATGAATTTTAAACTTTTTCCCGAATCTCTAGCATTAAAATTACGAATTTCCAATATGGTAGTCTTGACGTCTGATAGGATGATGGTAGTAGAGGATTTAAAGTCTCTTTACGAAAGTTTAACATGGTTTATTGAAATTATTATTTTTTCATAAAATTAAACATTATTGCATCGATCGGGTATCGAACCGAGGACGGGAATCGATCGAATCAATATGTAAATTAATGAGTGATTTATTTAATTAATTTTGGATTTTTTCCCGAATTTCTAGCTAATTAATTACGGATTTTCAAGATGGCGGCCAAATTTCAAGATGGCTGGTGTCACAGTAATAAATGATTACTGCACTCTAGCGGGTAAGAATTAAACTAACATGGCGTCAGCGCACTCTAGCCGACGATACATTGATGATGGCTTCCAGCATCTAAGACAAGATGGCGGACATGACGTCATACTAGATGACGATATATATGCTTTGAAAAAAGTGGTGGGAGTCAGTCTGCCTGCAACCACCACGGGGGAAGGATCGGTCGCCATTTTTATTTTTTTTTGCCCTCACCGGGTTTGAACCGAGGACTCCGAGGTCCGCGTCGTACATGTTTGTTTTTTTATAAATATTTTATTAAAATTTTATTATTTGAATTTTTTTATAATTTTTAAAAAAAATTAATTAAATTCGGATAATAAATAAAAAAGTTAAAGATGACGACCGTAACGGAAATTGAAACGGTGACGTCATCATCCAAGATGGCGGAACACACAACGCCGGAATTTTCGAGAACACACAATTACGTCATCCAAATTGGCGGATCCAAGATGGCGGATCCAAAATGGCCGCCGGGGTCAAGGTCAAGGTCAAAGGTCAAGGTCACAACCATCCAAGATGGTCGCCGTGACGTCAGAGATGGACGTGACGTCAGAGATGTGGCTCGGCGCCACGCTCCACAGCCTGAAGCCTGCGCCAGAATGCCCATTCCTATACTACTTATGTGTATTAAGTCACACTACTGTTTCTTGTATCAATTACTGAAAACAAGATGGCGGCGATGTCCTCTATCAGAAGATGTATGTTAACTAGCGTTCCTGGTAACGAGTACTGAACACAAGATGGTGGATCAAGGATGGTCATTGTGGTCAAGATTAAAGGTCAAGTTCAAATATAAATCCAAGGTCAAAGCTTAAAGTCAAGGTCAAAAGTAACGCCCAAAGTTCCAGGTAAAGATCAATGTCAAAGACCCAGGTAAAGGTCAAAGACCGAAGGTCAATGCAAACTGTCAAGGTCAAGGTAAAAGTTCTAGAGAACAAAAGTTAAACTTCCATGATCGTAGAGCACTCTAGCAGACAAAAAAAATATGGTGTCCAGCAAGATCAAAACAAAATGTCGGATGTGACATCATATAAGCTGACGATATATACCTTGGCATTAGTGGTGGGAGTTCTGTCTGTTGGTGGCATCTGTGAAGGAATGATCTGTCATCATTTATTTTTATTTTTTTTTCCCTCTCCAGGATCGAACCAAGGATGTGAGTGCATTTTTTAAATAATATTTTATTAATTTTTTTATAAATTAATTTTTTTTCCCGATTTTCTAGCATTAAATGACGGGTTTTTAAGCGGGCGACGATTAATGAATATGCAACGGTGCTTTTAAATGATACATTTTGATTACTTAATTTTTTTTCATAAATTTTAAAATTTTCCCAATTTTCTGGGATAAAAATTACGGATTTTCAATATTGCAACCGTCACGAAATTTGCTATGGTTTTTTTCGGTAGTAAATTTTTATAAATGGAATTTTTTAAGAAATTTAAAAGTTTTTCTGATATTTTAGCATAAAAATTACTGATGTTCAAGATGGCGGCCATAACGAAAATTACAACAATATAGAATCCAAGATGGTGTCCATAACGAAAAGCAAAATTTTTGTTGAATCCAAGATGGCGACCGTAACGAAATTTGCAATGGCGTTTTTTAAATAATATTTTATTAAAGTTAATTAATTAATTTATTTTTTAATTTAATTTTTTTTCAGACTTTCTTGCATAAAAATTACTGATTTTCGAGTGGCGGCCGTAACGAAAATTGTGAAAGTTACGTTTTAATATAATATGGCGGCCATGGCATCCTAATTTTCAAGGTCATGACCTCGGAGGCTTATGGAGGCTATAGATACGGATTCTTAAGCTTCATTATGGACTTTTCAATCCGTTGGTATTTTCAGGACGAAAACAAAAAATTTTCCTTTGAAATGGGAACTGTTCCCTCGCAATAGAGAAATTTTTTAATATTATTTTCCGTTCCCCCCCCCCCCCCCCCCCAAAAAAAAAAAATAAAAAATTTATGCGGATTTTGGGGAAATTTTGGCAAATTTTGAGTAATTTTTAGCAAACTTTGAAGGTCAAGGCCAAGGTTGAGTTCAAGCTGAAGGTCAAGGTCATCCAAGATGGCCGTCATTACGACAAAATCCAAGATGGCGGTTGGCATCTCCGGCACCTCCTGCCGACTTACACTTCTTACGTTTAAACTAAGCTAGGATGTCATAGAACTTATTAAGGCTTTATATGTCCAATAAATACCTTTTCCTACATTTAACGATGATTTAGATTAGGTTACGATTACCTATACGTTATTAGATATTAAACCATCAATAATAATTAGCATTGATAATTTATTTGCTCATATTGAAGAAAATTATTAAAATGAAATTATTATTATAGAAACTATAAAATATCTTAGTAATAAAATTTCCAGTTTCCTTAGTCAAAGTATCGTTAAAACGTTGTTTAAAACAAAACAATGCTTGTTAAAGTAATTTTTGTAAACTAAGATAATCGAAAATTAAATTATTATTATATAAACTATAAAATATCCTAGTAATAAAATTTCCAGTTTCCTTAGTCAACGTATCGTTAAAACGTTGTTTAAATGAAAACAATAATTGTTAAAGTAATTTTTGTAAACTAAGATAATCGATGTATATAAAATAGGATGTTGGTATTTATGTGTGACGTTGATAAACTCAGACACCGTTTGACCGATCGCCATGAAAGTTGGCACATCGAAGTGTTTTTTTCAAGGAGAAGGTTTTAATGCTATCCATTTTTTGTAACCAGCTGGTAGATGGCGCTGTTGCACATCAACATCAAATTCGTTCAACCGATCGCCATTGGTAAACAATAAATCATAGGTCATAGACATACAAAAGTCAATTTTGTGTCATTTCCCCATGTCAACCAAGCTATACATTTTGTTTTAACTTACGAACATTATATCACCCTGTGTTCAGCCCAGGCCAAGTCGGGTACTGCAGCTAGTTCAGTATATGAAACCATCACTTAAAATTTTTTAAATGTAATAATTTGCAAAAAATATATCGCTATCAATATTCCTTTCGAATGGTTGTTTTACTTTTTTTACTTTTTTGTTATGTACAGAAAATAAAAAAAAATATTTTTTTTATATTTCTTTATTAACATTATTTGGAAATTGTATAAAAGTCTATATAATTTTCAGTTAATTTCGACTTGTGTAAAATAAAAAAAAAATCATACTAGTTTAAATTAAGACGTCCCTTAATGTTAAAACTTCGAGTTGATTTATACCTAAGTATTAAATTAAAATTAATTGCTAACATTTTTTTAATGCTTATATATAATTTAAAATCTTCAAGAAAAAAGGATGTTCACAAAAAAATTAAAAAGTTTAATTATATTCATACTTAAATAAAAGTAATTTAAATGAAAACATATGTAGTTAAAAATAATGGAACTCTTTCTCACCCTAAAGCGATATTATCTTTAAATAAGTAAATTTACTAGCTGTAATTTCTAGGAAATGAGACACTTTGCTCGTTAATTGGAAATTTTGTGCTGCTTTCGTGCTTATCTCTTATAAACAGGTTTTCCTCTCTCCAGCCAACATTTAATGCCAGACTCAATGGATTTATTGCTTAGTTATACTGAAGCGAGTAGGAAAACTTGTTTCCATTCTGTACGCTTTAGCGTTTTATTACGGAATAAAATTACCAAGACTATCACTTTGGTGAAAATTTATTACACAGTGTCATTATTCATTGTTTAAGTACTTGTATTTAAATCAACTGACTAATTTCTTAAATATAAAGATTATAAAAAAATTACTATTCGTTGTTAAAAATACGCACCGGGAGAAAGGTTAAGTGTTTTTGTGCTGTGGTACGAAAACGCAGAAATGCCAATCGTAACATTCGAACAATATTTATGATACGCCTTCATTTCTTTGAGGATGTTTTAATGTACACGCAATTAAATCATCTCCCAGATTTTCGTTTTTTTATGCACGATATTGCCAGATTGCCCTACAATACAGCATAGTAAAAAGAAGGCAAATTGTATAGAAAGATACAATGTATAATCTTATTTCTTTATGTATAATATTTATATATAATATTATATAAAACTAAAATATATAAAATGCTTTGTTAGTACGTAAATACACAGTTTTTTCAATCACCACCAACCCCAATAAACTTCCCTTTGGGGTGGTAAATACCGCTTGGTTTCCAGGTAGTTTGGTCGCGGTGGGTGGAAGTGGGTGGTTGTGGGTGGCGAAAATGTTGAAACATATATTTCTGTCCTTTTCTAACGCATGAGAACTTCTGAAAAGATCTCAAAATTTCTGGAATGATCTAGAAAATTCCAAAATGTGTAAAACGGTTATAATTGATCTGGAATGTTCTAGAAAGTTCTAAAGCTTTCAGGAAAAATCTAGAAAGTTCCGAAATTTGTAAAACTATTATAATCGATTTAAAATGTTCGAGAAAGTTTAAAATATCTGGAATAATCTAGAAAGTTCCAAAATGTCCAAAACGGTTTTCATCGATTTAGAAAGTTCGAAAATGTTCTAGAAATTTCCCAAATGATCTGGAAATTTCCCAAATGATCTGGAAATTTCCAAAATGAGTGCAATTTATTATGATCGATTTAGAATGTTCGAGAAAGTTCTAGAAATGTCTAAAATGATCTATAAAATACTAAAATGAGTGCAAATTATTACAAACTATTTAAAAAGTTCTAGAAAGTTCTAAAATATTTAGGATTGATCTGGAAAGTTCCAAAATGTGTACGAGTATTATTATTGATATAAAAGAACCAAATCGAAGTGATGTACATCTAAATATTATATAGTGTTCTGGTACTGGAAATTTTGGTATTTGATGGTATATATACCGAAATTAAGTGACTTTTCATCAGTTTAATCGTGTTTGCAGTCGAGTAAAGATCAATTGGAATCAAGAGTAAACAGTTACAAAAAAAATCAAGTATTTTCACAAGTGAAGAAGAACAAACTATTTGAATGTTCTGGCACTACAATATCCGCTAATTTTTTGGCAAGGTGAGGATGGTTATCACTTTAATATTCAACAAAACGATCCAGCTACAGAAGTCGAAACTAACAAAAAAGTATCACCTATGCAATTTTATGCTTATCGAATTATGACAAGAAATGGAGAATTTAACCATATTTAAAAATTGTCGCGAATTATTTCAGCAGTTTATTGTAGATATGTATGCTAAAATTGAGACGGAAAGATTAGAATTTATTTGCCATTATCAACGAAAGTTGCGTTCGGATGAATACATTCATTTGAAAAATGCTATGATGAATGATGGAAACGTCGATAACATGGGAAAATTGGTCATCTTGCCATCTACGTTTACTGGAAGTCCACGTCACATGCAAATATATGCTCAAGATACTTTAACTTATGTCAGAAAACACGGCCAACCAGATTTAATTACAACATTTACACGTAATTCATCATGGGTGGAAATAAAAGGCGAATTACAATATGGACAGGCGGCCAGTGATCGGCATAATATTGTTGCCCGAGTTTTTCGTCAAAAAAAAAAAAAAATTTACTGACGTCATCGTAAAAAATCAAATATTTGGTGCTGTTACCTGCTGGATGTTTTCAATTGAATTGCAGAAACGCGGATTGCCACAATCTCACAACTTAATTTGGTTTAAAAATATAATTCAAACGAATCAAATAGATGATATCATCAAGGCTGAGTTTCCAAACCCGGAAGAAGATCCTGATCGTTATAATATAATAGTGAAAAACATGGTTCATGGCCCATGTGTTGAACTAAATAGAAGTTCTCCGTGCATGAAAGATGAAAAATGCAAGAAACGTTATCCAAAGCCACTTTTGAACGAAACAGTCACCGGCGAAGACGGATATCCGAAATACAGACGTAGACCACTAGAACAAGGTGAATTTACAGCTAAAATTAAAGTACTAGGCATTGAAGAAATTCAAATTAACAATCAACGGGTAGTTCCATACAATCCACTTTTATCCAAAATGTTTGATGCCCATATCAATGTTGAATACTGTAGTTCTGTCAAATCGATTAAATATGTGTGTAAATATATTAATAAAGGCAGTGATATGGCTGTTTTTCGGTAACCAAAGTAAACCAACTTGATGAGATAGTACGGTATCAAATGGGTCGTTACAACAAAACCAACTAAGCTATTTGGCGAATTTTAATTTTTCCAATTCACGATCGAGATCCGCCGGTTCTCCATTTATCCGTCCAGTTAGAAAATAGACAACGTGTGTTTTTCACTACAGAAACGGCACAAAAAGTTACGACAGAAACACCAATACGAACAAATTTATTAGTGTTTTTTTTTAACTATGCCAGAAAGATCCATTTGCTAAGACTTGACTTTATTCAGAAGGAATACAACAAGTGAACAATTTAATCCTCAAAAACGTGGAATTCCAGTAGGACATGATGGAGTATTCAAGAGTAACACAATAGGACCTGTCTACACAGTGCATCCAAAAAATGCTGAATTTTTCTATCTACTTTTATTACTACACACTATTTGTGGCCCAACGTGTTTTGAAGACCTAAAAAATATCAATGTTACATTTGTGAAACATATCGAGAGGCATGTCAAAGATTAGGTCTACTATAGAAAACGATAAACATTGGGAGTTAGCTATGAACGAAGCTGTCCAAACAGCACCAGCGAATAAAATTCGTGACCTATTTGAATTATATTAACTACATGTAATTCTTCTAATCCAAATAGACTATCTATTAATTAAATATCGAGAATATATGAGCGATGACATCTTGGCTGAACTACGACGACAAAACCCGGACTTAGAAATTGATTTCAATGAAGAAATTTTTAACAAAGCTTTGATATTGATAGAAGATAAATGTTTAACAATATCTAACCAAACGTTAGTACAACTAGGTGTTCAATCTCCTAAACTAAGTCATTTTGATGCTATTAACAGTTAATTTTTAAGTGAAACAAATTATAATATCGACAATTTGGGGCTTTACATTCAACACAACAAACCCTTATTAATTCAGAGTCAAAAACAGGCATATGATATAATAATGGATTATTATAGAAAACAGCAAGGTGGCATATTAGTTTTAGACGCACCTGGTGGCACTGGAAAAACATTTTTGATCAATTTAATCCCAGCTGAAATCCGTGCAAAAAAATAAATTGTTCTCGCCCTGGCATCATCGGGGATAGTGGCAACACTCATGGATGGTGGACGAACAGCGCATTCTGGTTTGAAATTACAATTAAATGTAGCTGACTATGAATTTCCGGTATGTGACATCACAAAATCATCAGCACGTGGACAAATATTGAAACAGTGCAATGCCATTATATGGGACGAAAGCACAATGGCCCATAGAAAATTACTAGAAGCACTCAATAGAATACTTCAAGATTTACGCGAAAACATAAATATAATGGGTGGTGTGTTGTTAATACTATCAGGTGATTTTCGTCAAACGCTTCCTGTCATTCCCAAATAGACGCCGGCAGATGAAATTAATGCTTGCTTAAAGAAGTCGTCCATATGGGAACACGCAAAAAATAATCAAATTAACAACGAACATGAGGGCGCAGATTTCAGGAGGTGAAAAGGCACAAGAATTTTCTGAAATATTTTTACAAATAGGAGAAGGAACCTAGCCAATAGACGAAAATACTGGCCAAATAACATTAACTAATGAGTATATATCGGAAAAATTCGCGGGTTCAATGACCTCCAGGATACATTCCAATATCCTCTACACACTCGAGCAAATGCCAACTGTTAATTGACTGCTGAATTGTGAGTCGTTTCGACTTGGTGGCCTATGATTCGACACTTCTATGAGTTTCGGTTTCTTATTGGCCCTCAGTCCTCCAGATTAACAGTGAACCAATGACAGAAGCAACACTAAGGTATAATTATTTGAATTTTAGCATAACACGAAATGAACCCACGAATTTTTTAGGTCTCCATTAATGAGTTATGTAATGTTGTTGAAACACCTGAACAACTTATTAATGAAGTATATCCAAATATTGTTGAAAATTATACCAATTGAGAATGGTTACGCGACCGAATTATTCTAGCCACGAAGAACGACTTTGTCAACGACATCAACAACATCATCCAGGAAATGATTCCGGCGGAAGAGAAAATTTACATGTCAATTGATAAAATGACTGATGAGCTAGAAAGCGTAAATTTTCCTACCTAATTTTTTAATTCATTAAATAATCCAGGAATGCCATTACACTGTCTTATATTAAAAATTGGTTCACCAGTTATTTTATTACAAAATATGAACTCGCCGAAACTGTGTAATTGTATGAGACTCTGCATCAAACAGCTACATAATAACGTCATCGAAGCCACTATAATGACTGACAAAGGAAAAGGAAAGATAGTATTTATACCATGGATACCTTTAATATCAAATGGATTGCCCTTTACTTTTAAACGCCTACAGTTCCCGGCGAAGTTGGCTTACAGCATGACTATTAACAAATCACAGGGCCAAACATTCCAGTACTGCGGAGTTGACTTAAGGGAACCATGCTTTGCACACGGCCAATTATACGTCGCATGCTCATGAGTAGGATCACCTCGAAATTTGTTTATTTACAGTCCGCACAAAAAACTATAAATGTAGTGTATAAGCAAATGTTGTAAAAATAAATTAAAAACATGAAATAATATTAAAATAAAAAATGTAAATATATAATACATTTCAATATATAATGTAACATGTAATATGTATAGGAATAATATAATATGCAAATATGTAAATAAAACATGAATTTTTCATTTACTAAACTTTTTCTTAAAATTATTTTAATTCGTTAATTAGTTTACTCTATATACACCGCATGTTTAATGGCCGAATAAGTCTCTCAATATCGAAAATATAAATCTATAATATCTATGTTAAAAATGTATACTCGTATATATTTTTATACCATTAGACATGCGATGTATTTTAAACCGAGCAACGTCGGGTTTCGCTGCTAGTATATAATATTTTATAAAGAAATTAACATAAAGTTAGGAAACTAATTAAAATTCAAAGTATCATCTTTACTAGAATACACATGTAACCGCTAAAAAGTAACATTGATGTTGGCATTGTTTATTAAATGAGAATATTAATTTTTTTGTTATGATTGGACGATGCTAATGAAGTATTCTACTTAATAAGAATGTGTGAAAAATAATATGTAATATTTTATATGGTAAATTTTTGCTATTACCTTCGGGTTTAAGTTTTTTGTTTGTTTTATAGTGTTTACATTCTTTGTTTATAATTTAGTATTTCTTTAAAAGATTTAGAGAAAGGAAAATATTATTTTACTTGTATTACCGAAGTCTGGGTTTTTGTAGATTGATCTTAAAATATTTTTGTACCTACGTTTTTCCTGGTTACACTGTATGTCACAAGAAACCACAATAATAAAAAATACTAATACACAGAAGACAATCCAAAATTAGCTGATTTCAAAGTAAAAAACATAGACAAGTTATAAAATCCCCTGAAAATAGTTACTCTAATATTTTCTGACATTTCTTTTACGGAATTTTCGGTGCTGTATTTATAACTTTAAAATAAGCAGGTTTTGCTTGTCATTTATGTATTTGCGCCTTTGATTTGGTTCGTTATTGAGATTTATTTAGTCATTTTACCATTTATTCCAAATGTAAAAAAAAATTAACTCTGCATTTTAAAGTAATGTTAAAATCAAGGTCTTATATTTAAAAAAAATCAGTTTAGCTATACGCAAAGCAAAGTTTTGGGGCGAATACAGTGAGAAAATTCAAATTCTGCTGGAAGATGTTTGTATACAGAAACCGGTCCCATCTGAAACCAAAGTCATTGCAAACACAAACTCGATTTACCCAGTAGTAACTCACACACGATAAACACTTGCTCTACCAGATGGGTCATGAAATGATATTAAATAAAAAAAAAAGTGAAAATAACCATAGTCCAGTAATCTTTAAAGGTGTTTCTGAACAGTAAGAAAGTTATCAAAATAGATTGATTTTTAGGCTGTAGTTCATATAAATGTATATCTCTTGTAATAATTTCAACAAAGTAAAAAATAACATATATTATTTCTTCAGGTGCATGAATTAAATTCATCTGTTCCTACATTATTTTGTATATCTTATCAGTTACATAAATTGTAATAGTAGATGCTATAAATATTACTGGTAAGTTCAGGTATTTTTTTGGCTAATATATTATTTATTTTCACTGATTAAAATATGGCCACAAAAACTTTATCAGTTGTACTACAGAAGGCGTAATAAAAGTGCAAATATATGCAACAAGAAACAAACTAGTATTATGTGCACCTATATAAAAAACTAACTTTATAACAGGTGCACAATACAAAAACCAGTCCAGAAGGTATTATATAACATAAGCAAAATAACAAATTCAGGTAAATATGTAGTGTACGGATTAGCGCCAAAAAAAATCGTACAAATATAAAATAACTTTCATTATATGCTCTTTTACGTCCTCTTTTCATAACCGCCTGCGGAGATAAGAAATTCCAAATACTTTAGGAGATATAGAATTTTTTAATTTTCATATTTGGGCAATATTTGTTAAAAAAAAATTTAAAATTCCAAAAATACCTTTATTCTGTGCTCTTTAACTTCCTCTTTTCATTAAACCCGGCGGAGATCAGAAATTCCAAATACTTTAACAGATATGGAATTTTTTAATTTTAATGCTGTGCACTGATGCGGCATTTAGAATGATGCCTACGATTCATTCATCCTTCTGGACATACCCGAATACTCACGTTGGCAAGCCTTCTTTTCTTAAAATTAGCAAGAAGTAATTAAAAATACTTTAAAACATTGTGGATGGTTGGTTATATTAGGTACGTATAGCTACATTAAAAAAACAGTAAAATCATTTTATGGTTGCTTAGCAAATAACTTTTTAATATGTAGCTATCCAGCGCTAGGAAACCGTTTACATGATTTCACAGTATTTTTAATGTAGCTATCCTAACCAAATCAACCATCCACAATGTTTTAAAGTATTTATAATGTAGCTAACATAACCAAATTGACCATTAGTTTTCATGAGTTTCATATTTATTTACAATAAACAAAAACAAAAAACCGAAGATGCACGATCGGGCGTTTGCCTCTTGTCTGTTGAAAGAAGGCTTGCCAACGTGAGTATTCGGGTATGTCCAGAAGGATGAGTGAATCGTAGGCTTCCCGCGTTCACCATTGTTGCTTGTTTACAAGTATGTTTTTTTTTTTTTTTTTTTTCGCGACGTAGTTGAACGACTACATCACGTAAAAAGAAAATTACGTGAGTTCCTACTGTTCATCCTTTTTCCCGGTTTGTTAGGTCATGTCAGCTACATTATAAATACTTTAAAACTAAACAACCATTAAAATTAATTTTTATTTTTTTTAATGTCCGTTCTGTTTCAAAGTATTTATACTGTAGCTGACCTGACATATTCTACCTTTGTCCCGTTTTGTTAGGTCAGGTCAGTTACATTATAAATACCTAAAACTATACAAGTAAAATTAATTGATATTATTTTTAATTTCCGTTTATTTTGAAGTATTTATAATGTAACTAACCTTACCTAATGGAAAATTTCTGTTATTTAGGCATTCACGCACACACGGCAAAATATAAAATGGCGTCTGTTGAATGATTACATAGGGCTTGTATTGCAAAATAAGAACGGATATATCTCCAAAAGTAATTGGAATTTTTTATCTCCGCAGGCGGTTATGAAAAGAGGACGTAAAAGAGCATATAATGAAAGTTATTTTATATTTGTACGATTTTTTTTGGCGCTAATCCGTACACTACATATTTACCCAAATTCATCACACATAAGCAGAAAATTAGACTTAGAAAAAACTTACTGGCCGTTGCAAAAAAAAAAAAAACTAAGATACATACATACCTCTTCAAAATCCCATTCTTTCGTGGCCCTCTCTCATTAATTTTTTGTGTTGTTTTATCGTAGTTCTCCTTGCTGTGCCTCTACTTCAAATGCCAAAAACCAGAATTTTTAATTTATATTTATACACATAAACACACCTTAAATATCCTTCTCCTTCCCACCAGTTCACCTTCCATTTTCTGGGAATTCAGATCATCAGTCAAGCTTCTAGATCGTTCTAGAACAGTATTCACTATTCTGTATTGCAGTCCAAAATATCGATACATAGACGAGGATTCCGCTTTTTTCTTTTTCTTGCTAAGCTCTACACCTGTCCGGTTGGTACCACTGAGTGAGTTTGGTTTTTCAGACAGCAAAAGAATAACTCAACCTCATACTTAGTCTGTGGTTTTAGCTGAATACTTACTTTTTTGGCATCACACTGCAGTGCTCTATCTATGACACAATGACGACACATGTTTTGTTTTTCGTGCAGTAAACGCAGGTAAACTACATCCAGAATATAGCCACTATACAAAAATTATACAGACAATATATATCAATGTTGAGAACAGAAACCAAGGATTCTATAAATCAGTTTGTAAATTTTACAGCTGCACCATAATGAAAGTGAGGCTTAAAACTAGAATTTACATACGATTATGGCACTTTCAAAAAGTAAAAAAAAAAAAAAAAAATGGTTGTCTGTAAAGTCAGTTTACGGACGATAGTTTATCGTGACAACGTCATAACAAAACATTGATGAAATGATTGATCCAGAAGAAAATGATATATCATAATCGGCCTGAGACTGAGCCGTAATAGGTTTTTGCAACCAAACCATTTAGGTATTAAAAATACTATATTCTTTAAGGAAGAAATTTTTTTTTTTAAATTTTTCTATCTTTTGTATGATAAAATCTACCTCTGCATACTTTTATGAAAAAAATTTAATCATTTTTATTGAATTATCACTATTTTGTATGGATACAAAGAAGGAGTGAAATGAAATCTAAAATTTAATTAATAAATTTACTTTTATTTCATTCATTAATTCAAATATATTTATTACTTTTGAAGTGTCGTGCGCGCCGTATTTATTTTTACAAGTACATAAAAAAATTTCAGCCGCCAGTATTTGATCCATCAACCTATCGATTGATAGTCAGCGATGCTACGCGCACAGCCACGAGGACATATTAAAAAATAGGTTTCAGATATTATAAATTAATAATATTCCACGCATGATATTGGTTTGAATTTCTTTTAACTAGCATATTCTGTTGGACTCGAAATATTAACACGCTTGTGGGCTCATAACTATAATACGGTGTGTGATTCAGTTGATAATATAACTCATGACAAATAATTACCAATGTCAAACTAAAGCGTAAAAAGTATCATACCAGCAATAGATATTTAGTTACACAGCTAAAACAATACTCATATAACACTGTTTCAATATACTGATTTACACTAGTAATTAAAATAATACGTTCTTGTAACAACGCCATATCCTTGCGAATATGCTCCCGTGGCGCGGTGCACAACAATATCCTCGAACCCAGCTATGTTGTCATCTGCCCCAAGCCGTGTGTGGCGACATGCGCAGGCGTGATCCAACCGGCGAGACCCGCCTATCCCTGCAGCATGGCGGGGTGAAACCTGAGCAGTACGCCGCCACGTGCCGGCCGAGATCTCTGTACCGTCCGCAACATACCAGAGAGATGCCACGCATGCGTAAACAGGACACATCGTCGGTGGTCGTCTCTCGGGGCGTGCGCATCTCTCTCGCGGGCTGTTGGCTGGGAGTTCCCTGCGCCCTATTGGGTAACCGAAGGCTGGCAGTGCGTGTGGGATTTGTGTGCGTACTGGGGGCGGCCTAGCAGTGCCAACTGCTACCGACCGCGTCCCGCGGGTGGCGGATACGGGAACCCAGCTCGAGAGTTGCAATCTCGCTGGGGTGGCTGTGAATAACCAATAGCAGTCCGCGGACCAATGGCCAGCCTGTGGAGTCGTTATCACGGCTGTCGGGGAGAAAAGTAGCCTTAATGTAGCTCGGCGCTCGGCAGAAAGCAGTTCCGTCGGCGAAGGCACCGCAGGGGAGCTCGATGTGCCCTGGATGCGAAGTGTAGACGAACTGCGGGCTGGAACTTGCGGAGCTGTGGAATGCCGCGCGCACAACGGAACTGAACAGCATCGGAATTCTGAAGGAAGAGATGGCGGCGCCTTCAAGTTGGGGCCCTGTTGGAGCCAGTGGTAGCCTGGGCGGCGCGCCCTTCAACCGACCCGGGAATTTGGGGGGCAAGAGGGTCCGACTCGCAAGATACTTCATTCGCCTGAACGACTTACCCCCACCCTGGCTTGAAAGGTCGTTGGCTGTTGACTGGAAGAAGGAAGATGAAGATGGCGCAATGTCAGGCTGCATTTCGCTCCGAGAGCCAGCAGTTCGAGCTGGTTTACTGGCTCGTCTGCCCACTTCTGTTTTAACTGTGGCTGCCTGGGCAGCTGTGGCTGGGCTGACGCGTGAAGTCGCCCGCCCCTGGATGCGCATGCGCCCTTGGTTAATAATAACCCAGGAGCTCCCAACTTTAAATGCGGGCCGCAAGGCCCAAGCACCCAACTCCAGCATGGTTGATTTTTCAGCCCCTCCAACTCTTCTTACCTGGACCCTTCTTCCCTCTTGTCCAGTAGTTACCTGCTTGCTAATGCATGTTATTTGATCCCCGCATGAACCGACCCAGGGTTTTCCCTGTGTCTATGCAGGTTTTACCTGGGTCACATTAGCTAGCTTTTAAGGGGCCTCCCTAGTAGCATCAGAAGTTAGCGTAACACTATGTTTTTAAAATAATGATGGGACTTTATTAATCGACACTACGAATCTGAAAATTTTTCACCCACGAGAAGATACTACACGAATTGTCTGTATACTTTTACATTTTTGTTTTTTTCTATCAAAATATGAAATAAAAAAACACCAACTTGTCCAACTTTGGGGCCATTTTATACTGCTTAGGAGAATGACAGAAAAAAAATACAAGTCTAGAAAAAAAGATAATTTTTTTCTGAAGAAATTCATGTATTTAAAACATATAGTCATCGCTTTGAATTCCGAGATATCTTTTCCGCAATCTCTGCAAATCCTGAAAGTTTTACACCGTCTCGTGCTGCCGCTCGGCGAAGCCAGCTCGCAGCCACAGCTCAGGTAGCGTGGTGGTGGACCCTGGCCCGGAGGGGAGGCAGGCTACCTGTGTGTAATGACTTTAGGCCAAATAAGTTTAGGCCAAACGTCTTTAGGCCAAATAATTTTAGGTCAAATGAGTGTCACAAACTTATTTTAGGCCAAGTGACTTTATGTCAAACAATTTTAGGCCAAATGACTTTAGGCCAAATAACTTTATGCCAAACACCTTTAGGCCAAATAATTTTAGGTCAAATGACTTTAGGCCAAACAAATTTATGTCAAATGGTTTTAGGCCAAATATGTTTAGGCCAAACATCTTTAGGCCAAATAATTTTAGGCCTAATAACTTTAGGTTAAAAAAGTTTAGGCCAAGTGAATGTTCTCAAACAGTTTTAGGCCAAATATTTTAGGCCAAACGACGCGCTCCCCGTGCGTTCGTGAGAGGGAGACAACCCACAACCGGCACCGGTAAAAGATAATCCCGTGACCGAAAGAAATTCTCAGAATTGCTTTTAGTGTGCCTCGCCAGAGTACAATGTGCTCGACTTACTCTGTGGCTATATTCGTGTATCTCTAAAACATTGCTTTTGTTTAAACTACAAATATCCTAAAGCTTACCATACTAGATCATGTATTACGAAATAAAGTATTGAAACTAATCAATCAAAACATTGAAAGTTGTCGTACAAACTATTTATTGGTGGCTTTACAGTCTCGCTAGCTAATTCGACAAAATTTTAATTTAATTTTTAACATGAAAATACACTTTATTGTTTTTCCTTCTGTTTTTAATAAAAATTCAAGAAACAATTATTATACTACCCAATATTTTTTTTAATTATTTTAGTTTTCCAAAATGATTTTACACATCTTACAACGCCGGGGAAAAATTGTATACTGGTATTAACCAAATTGTTAACTATTTACAAAAGTTTTGATACTTAAAAATGTAGGTTTATATAAAATGTATTTTAAATTAAAAGAAAAATCGTATTTTGAAAACTAAATGTCATTTTGCTATGCTTTTTGGTTAGATAGATATCTGATTGTCTGCACTGTTTTAAAAATGTTCATGGAATGATAAATAAAAAATAAAAAACTAGGGAAGTTCTATATTAAATAAGCTAGTGAGAATTATGTAAATGTTCCTCCTGGCGCAGGAATCACGAGGAGGATTGAAGATGAGGTCAGTGACCGATCGCTCACATATGTAGTTATGGATGGTACGTTATTAATTACAAAATTCAAAAACCATTTTGATGTTAAAAAGTATAATTAGTGGCAATGTTTAATAAAGATGACGCAAATTTTCAGATAAACTTATTTCTACAGCTCGATTAATTAATAAGGGCAGGAAATAAATTTTTTACAGCAATTATACAAAATTATTAAAATTTTACTAACCACAATTAATTTATCCAAAAACCAAAATTAAGTAAATATTGCCCACACATTACAACATCCACGAAAGAACCTTGCAAATTATTTTTGTTAGATGCATTATTTTGCATTCAAGTTCTTTATTTTTTAATACTTCACCTACTTATAATTGTTACATATTTGGCACATAGTCCGTCACGCCCAATTAAAGGGCCTGAATAAGTAGAACGCGTTTCTGATCAAATTGCACGCCTGTTACTTTACCTGCAACCCGGAGCGGTGTGAAATAAATTATTGTACATTCGTGACGTTGGCAATCAACTTAAATATTTATGAGTTAAAACAAAACATAACTATAACGGATAATCAAAGAAATTGTGAAATTTTGAAAGCTTGTTCTGTTTTTATATAGTACACAAAGCAGTTAAACCATAAATTATTTGTTGTTGAAAAAAAAATAATCCTTAATCTTTCATGCTTTTTTTCATTTATTTTTATTACCAGATATTTCCGTTGAAGTAATACTTATATATATATATATATATATATATTTATATTTATATATAGCAATCTAGAAAAAAAAATAAGGTAGCCTTATTCCAAATATGTTATGATAGACGTTAGTTAACTAAGAAAATAAATTCGCTTTACAACCACAGCTTGTACACAAGTCGTAAAAAAAACATGAGTTCTACTTACAGGCCGTATTGAACGTAGGGTAGGTTTATGAAATTACAACAGCAATAAACATATGGCTGAGTCTGCTTTCATGTACACCTTTTTTTTTTAAGTTATCACTTTTAAAGCGGGTAAAGTGTATCTATCAAGTAGCTTAGCATTACCCAAAGTGAATGTCGTGCTCCAGAAAATGTTCGAACTATGTAATATTCGTATCACTGTTGCGTTACAGACCTGCAACTTTTTTCAGTGCGCGATGTCACTCTTATGTAAAAATATGTCGTGTTTAGCGCAAACGTGTTCGAATGAATCCACATCGAGCTGCCAAAGAATACCTATCGATGTCGGCAACATACATAAGTATACAAACCAACGTTTACAAGTGTATTCATACGTACGTATAAAACTGGCGGCGGGCCATGAGGCAGTTGGTTCTTCGCGTACAGTCCACTGACGGGATAAGAAGCGTCAAAGATCTTATATGGCTATTCTGTAAACTTGTATGTCATTTCACTGCCTGCTTTAGACAAACAACATCCATTACTTTTAGCTTTGGCTTGAAAAGAATTACTCCGGCCGGCTTTCTTATATGACTTATTTCAGCTCCTCGTGCGACCAGTGTGTATAATTAGTCCGCGGCCTTATCTTTGGGTGAAAGTTATTTGGAAGGGAAGTTGTATCAGTAATGTTCATCATGTATTACATAACAATTCGACTTAGATACGCACATGTGTTTTTAAAATATATGTTTAATAACTTGCAATACAAAGTATGTGTTGAATTTCATATATTTAATTTTTTTTACATTATGTAGGAACACAATAATCACAATATTTCATGAGAAAATTTTAAAACATTTTACAAAGCAATCTCTAATTTCTTCCACACCTCATGGTTAACCTTACTATTTTATTTCATGTTTCAGTTGATTTAAACTGTCTGGAATCATAATATGACGGACAATGAAGAATATTAGTTTCAGTAAATTTTATGAGAGGATTTACTTATTACATTAAATATACCTCAATTTTTTACCTCAAAGGAAAAAAGTTGCATATCATTAAATGATAAATATTTGTTTCCCATTAATATAGTTTATGAACATAACTTATTGTGATAATACCTACATTATTCAAATTGTGTTTTTGTAATGCTCTCCTATTGCAGTAAAACTTTTGGGCAAATTGAATAGCATATAGTCGATCTTTAACATAAGCTTTTGGAATACATAAATATAATAAATTATGCTCTCGTGATTTCAACAATTAAATATTTCTTCGCATGAAAAAATTAACTAACTAAAAAAATATTTCAGTAAATTTATACTCAAGGACTAAAAAATTTTATTTTTATTTTAAATAATATTGTATGTATGTATACTTTTCTGAAAAAAAGTAGATTCAAGAAAACAAATTTTCTTTTATTTTTATTTTGTTCTTGAAATTACTTGACAAGCGATATTGAACTTCAACTTTATAATTTCGGTATAGCACTTTTCGATTTATTTTCTCCAAACGGGAATTAAAAGTTATGAATAAATAACATTTTCCTCTATAATTATTGCAGCCGTATACTGAAAAGTTTAACTTTCCTTTATTTGCATGACGCGGTGCTCCTAACTACACAAAATTTTTGTTATTTATTTTGAACGTTATATTTATGTTTCCTTACAAACTTAAATGAACCTCTTAACATTTAATTTTATCAAAAGTTAAACAATATAAGTATCAAGTTAAAATATTTTTATGTGAATTTGTGGCTATTTTGTTGTTAAAAATGACACTCTTAAGTTTGAATGAAAGTGAGATATGATAAAATTATATTTGTAGCTAAAAACAGATAATTCATTACAAATTCAATCTTTTGTTACATGCATATTGCCAAATAAATTTTACAATATATTAAATTCTATGCATTTGAATCTAGTCGTATATTCTGCAGCATTAATTCCTATAAGCAAATACTTATTACGTACAATGTACTTTTAATCCTGTCGTATAATTATGCAAAAAATTGTATCAAAAGTATTGTTTCTTCTATGCGGTTATGGTTGAAAAAGAAAAAAAGTAATTTATATTATTTTTAAATTCGGTTGTTAGTAAGAACGCGTATTTAGTGTAATACGACATATATTATTCTGTTTATTAAAACACTAGCTGCCCGACCCGGCTTCGCACGGCTATACTAATGGAAAAAAAAATTAAGCCACATCTCCCATTTACAGTAATGGTAAATAAAAAAAAATTCAGTGAAAATTTTTTACAATGCTGTAGAATGTACCGGAGAGAAAATGAATAGCACCGATGGTTTCCCGACTCGTGCACGCAACGTACAACTAATGTACCCGTACTTCGCTACCAGCAGTCTACAGGCAGATCACTCTTGCGCCGCTCATTATACATGCCCCTCCTTGTGGGTACGCCACTGCCGCGCGATGCCCGTTGCCATGGAGATGCAGAAGGCATGAACAATACAAAATCCTGTTCTCATGCAGACAAAGTACCCACTGTTGCCTGGTTTTAACCACCCATGGGATCTAATTTTCGGATAATGTCATCCTGCGTAACATAAGGTACATTACCATGAAGTTTCAAGTCTGTAAAATATATATATTTGAAAAAAAGGGCAATTTTTGAAAATTTTAAGTACCCGCCAAAATTTCAACGGTGATGAGGACTGCACTAACAATGAAATAGTCGTTGCCATAGAGACTAATGAAGCATCAACAAAGCAACAGCCGTTGCCATGGTGATTTCCTATCAAAAACTGGAAATTTTGATATATTACGCCCCCGAAACTCCCCTTGGGATCGGATTTCCGCAGACTCCGTTCTTAGTGAGCGTCTACATCAAAAATGAGTAACTATGCTAAATTTCAAGTCAATCGGGTGTATAGTTTTAGAGATCTCGTGATGAGTGAGTCAGTGAGTGGTATTTTATCCCCTTGGTGGTAGAATTAAAATCCTTAGCGGATGTCTACGTCATAACATCTACCTGCATGCCAAATTCCATCCCGATCCGTCGAGTGGTTTGGGCTGTGCGTTGATAGATCACTATGTCAGTCAGTCAGTCACCTTCGAGTTATATATATATATATATATATAGATTAGTATCGATAACTCTATTTTATATTTATCTGTCTATGTTATATTTCAAATTGATTCTTTTTCTTCGGCTTATGACAGCAGCAAATTTTGTTTTATCGCATATGTAATGTTTTTATGTTTTGCATATTATAATAATTAATCAGTTAGTATTGTGGGCGGGTGAGGCTTTTTCACAAATGGACGCGTTCTTGGCGGCTAGCAGGTAGGACGCGTGTATTACGCAGGCTGGATAGGGAAGTACGACTGCGGGCGAGCTCCAACATGATAGAAGCAACGGGAGTAGTATCACTCGGCTATTTGTATAGGTGGGATAGCTGTGCGAATGGTAGAACAGACCACGGGTCTATGGTGAGGAAAAAGGTCCCAAGCTCGACATCCCGACGATGAGACCGTTTACGATCTGTCGATGGATCATCAGGAAAGTCAACAACTTCTTCAGAAACTTGAGTCCCTCTTTCAAAATTCAGTTTAATACCTGGAGATGACTATATTCGGTGTTCTACCAAGCGAAGCATACTCTTAATTCATTACTAGTTGATGTTTAATATTTTGACGCAAAATAAAATTGTGAATTAGCTTACTTTGCTCATGCCAGGTTTTACAAGTTTTGTCAAAGTTAATTAAATGAATAAAAATTGTGTCCCTTTGCTGCTGGCTACCCGCAAGAAATTATAATGGTGAATAATAATAATTTTAAGTCGACATGTAATATTATATGATTTTTATGGGATTGTGTTTTGGTAATGGTGTGTGTAACTGTCTTGTGTATTTTATTACATTAACTTCACGTAACGAATTGTCTGAACGTAATGTTATTGTTTGTTTGTTTTAATATTTCTTTTTATTGAACCAAGATACATAGTTTGCCGCTTCGAGCGACTACAGAAATGACAATACAATAAGTTTACAGTATTCCAAACATTTTAGTTTCCTCTACTGTACATGGGGCGAATATTTTTTATGTTATGTTTACTGAAACCATTATACGCGCTAGTGAGATGTTGCGATTGAGTAGAAGGGAAAATATGTCTTAAAACCCTGCGTAATGTTATGGATTCCATTCATTCGTTTACTCTGTGATCCGGAGGGTCTGTTATGACTGAATACATGTGCACTTACTCTATGTAGAGTGGCTTCATTGAGATGAAAGTAAAGCTCACGTTGATGAAATACTTATTAATTAAAAAATAAAAATGTTATTTTATGCTTCAATTTCTGTTAGTGTCGTACACAGATTAAAAATGTAATGCAGTTCCTCAGTTTTATGTATATTGAAATTTGTTCATGTGTAGAGTAGTTGTTAAAAGCATAAAAAACATATATGACGAATTGTTGTGTATTATTTCCATTAGGCGTGACCATGAAAATAGATAAGATTTTATCATTATGTGAAATCTACATTTGAAATGTTGGTGTTTAAATAATTTTAAGAAAGCGTGTGATCTTAAAGCACTATTTATCTATTTAGGAAGTAGGTAGTTTCTTTGATTTTAGAAGGTTTTTTTAAACAAACAACTAAATTAATTCAAAAATTTGAACTACTGCAAGCAAAAAATACTTTATTCCTTTTTTATTTAAAAATTAGCCATTGTATTCTACCTTGCTTACACTCTATTATCGAAAAAGATTTTTTTTTGACAGTGATTAATACCGTAAATTAATACACAAAACATATATGTTTTCGTATGATACAATAACAGCTAGTGACAGTGACGAAATCAAAATTATTTTGATAGTTTGTATAGAAAATCCCCAACAGTAGTGGTGGTATATTTAGGGATTTCTTTGTAGATGGGTAGACTACTATTTCACAATAAAAAGGAGTTATCGTCAATTATCAAAGCAGCCATATTTCGTATCTTCTTTGACAGCCTAAATACAGCACCAAATGATGTACTTGGCTAAAAATTAATTCCAGCTGCATGCGTAGCTTCCGGGAGGAGGGGAGAATCTCAGGGTGGCCCAAACCTCCCTGAAATAAAAAAATCCGTCTGAGGGTGCCCGCTTGCATTTGCAAAATCTTCACGTTATCCCGCGGGAATCATGGGAATCCTACAGATTTTCGCCTGTGATTCCAGCTATACATTTCACTGACACCTTGAGCACAACAGTCAGTGCACACTGAGTTCTTCCATACCACCCGCACTTGTCTTCGATAAAATCTGAACTCAGGTGGATTCAGCATGACTGACTAAGCCTGCAGTCTGAATCCACCTGTAGGCCGCTGTTGCAACAGCTAAGAAATTTACACTGCTCGTAGTGAACAGTCTGTATGTAACTCGGAACGGGATTCCAGTTCATTCGTGTATACTTATTCATCATATTATGCAACGTTAAATTCATTAAAAATATGCAAAAATAAAATGCTAAACATGTAATAAGTGCCAGAAAATAATAATATGCAGTAATATTTAGTGTAACTAAATACGACGTGAACCCTGGAATACAAAGTTGACGATGTGACGTTGGTGGGAACACTTGTTTGTTCCTGACATTTTTTTTTCTTTACAGAATTTTAAAGTGAGTTTGACATGCACTTTTTCTTCAGGAAGTAATTTAAAAATTTCTTTGTCGTTGTTGCGATTTATAAAGTTGATTTGTGTCTAAGAGTAAAAATATTTAATATTATTTTCATCATTTTATTCCCAGTTTTATTACTCAATCTATTAGTAGGACGTGATTTCTCGTCGCGGTGCGGAAGACTTTTATGAATGAAAGCATAATGTTCGTGCAAAACCATTCATCACACAAATGTCAGTTCGAAAGTATAATGTTGGAAATTTTTTTTTAATTATAATAATTTTTACATTTTTTTTCTGAAAACACAAGCTAACGCATCAATTTTTGGTGACAATTTTTTGTAATGTATGTAAATCTCTTAATTATGTAGAACATAATTAAAAAATAAAAATAAATGTTTTAAACAGAATTGACGATTGTTTGCATTTCATGGATATGGACTGGATCGCAACACTAATTTAATGTTTCAAGTTAATAAACACTGTCAGGAAGCAAGCAAGGCAATATGAGAACATTATCTTTTAGTTGAATGTAGCGAAAGGGAAAAACAGTCACCTTTCTTGCCACGATCTTGTTCGCAGATAACGCAGGTATAAGTAATAAATGGACTCCACACAATGACAACCCTCATTATTCCGCCCCCCTCGCTGAATCGCCCTCTCCCCCCTCCCCCGCGACGCAGGCGACAGTCAAAGGTATATCGCCCCGCCCAACCACTGGCAGTAGCACGTGGCCAGTGGCCCCACGCGCTAAACATTTTTACTATGGAGGCCCCTTAAGCTAGGCGACCAATGGGGCGTCAGTCATGGCGCCAATTGCAGCCATGGCTGGCCAGTAAACCCCAATAAGCACATGATGCACGCGCCCTTGTCCTGCATGGTTAAAAACCCGCATGGTAGAGTGTATAGGCTTCGGCCTGAGACACACTTAGGTCCTCCCCTAACCTGGACCCTCCCCTACACACTTAGATTAACTTAGGTTAGGAAAAAAAAAATTGCAGGACACATCCGTAGTGGGACATCCGTAGTGGGACATCCGTAGTGGGACATCCGTAGTGGGACAATTTTTCTTGCGTGCAGCCAGCGTTCATCGATTTATTAGATGTAGTCACGTAAAAAAAAAAAAAAACTGGGTGCGTATACCTACTTACGTACGTGCATCAGAAGATATGGTGTGAAAAAAAACTAACTTCAATTTTGCATGCAAATCATTAATGTAAATAAATAGCACGACTAGAGTGATGTTATATGTATGGTTCCTAAAGAAAAAATAGATATATTAAAATAATTTAAATAATACTCAGTATTAAAAATTAATATAAACATATATATAAAATTAATTATTTACTTTAGTAAAATAATCTAGATAAACTGTATTAATAATGAAACACTTTACATATATACTGAATATTTATTTTCATAAGTTATTTTAATAGTTTATTAAATAACTAGCTAATAAACCACGACTTTTCTTGCACAATTTTTGAGGATTTCTAAAATCTTAACTTCAAAAAATTTAAGTGTTAATCCAAACATTTTTACTAAATAAATGGACAAAATAAATTTTCAGATGCAGAAAATTATGTTCATAACATAACTGTTTAAGAATGATAGGTTTTGAGTACATATCTATAGGTCCTTTTTTGTAAATATTAACTCTGATTTTGAAATTTCTGTTTCAAAGTGTTCTAAGATATAGTTTACCTTGATGAATTTACACTTACCTACTTTTCATTTTATGAGGTAGACAATTAAAAAAAAAATATTCTAAATTATTTTAACAAAATTTATGCTATCGTTTAAACAGAAACATTCATTTACCATGTTTAGAGATATTTTAAGAATTAATAAGTATTTCACAAATACCTCCCATTAATTAAAGATTTTTTATACAATCATTATCAATATTTGAAATATATAATACAGATATAAAATTTCTTATACAACATATAAGGTGGCTCTGAGTTTACTAAGTACTTATAACTTAAAGTAACCACAATTTTTTTACAACTGAACTCTTTTTCACAGGGATACCAAATAAAAAAATTAGGAATGAAGTAAATATGGCAATACCTACTTACCAAACAAAATACAAATCGAAATCTTTTCTTTATTTTAACTGCAAATATAACATCAAAAACAATTACAATATGCTTATTTTTAAATCGAGGTAAAGTTATTTTAGCCAATAGTGAATTATAGATCCCATTAATATATATATATATTTAAAATAATTTACTCCTGTGACAAACTAAGAGGTTATATTTAGGAATATGTTGAATAAGAAAATGTTGTTTAATATATGTTTTTTAGACATTTCCTTTTATTAAATTAAGTATTATTTGATATAAATGTATCATAATTTTCATTTAAAAATACTATTTTCATAATTAATTCTTTAAAAAAGAATAACTTCAAAATGTTGTAAGAAAGAGTTTGTAGATGTTGAATGTCTGTAATTAATACCACATACTGCTTCATTAGCTTCAGAGGTACGACATTTTAAATAAACAAATCAACAATCTTTTTACCCATTTTGCGTCGAATATAAATATGGTAAATGTTAAAAATAATTTAAATCATTATATCAACTTAATTCTTAATTTGCTTGTATATATTATGTACTACTATAGAAACTTACGTGCCCCCGTTACTCTTGCTTTAGGGTAGAATATAGAGAAAAAAAGGTGAAAGAACTGTACATAATACATTATTTATGCTAAGTTTTCTACATCCAGTATTATGTTATGAAGCTATGACATTTTTATGATAAAACATAACCTACTCCTTTTTCCCACCGATAAAAGACGAAATCCGGTAAAACTTAAAAAATACAATTCGTAACTCTGTGTACTTGATATCTATTCTAAATATGTAACCCTTAGATATAATAAACAGGGAAATTTGCATTTTTCTTCTTTACTCCTAACGTTACCCCTTTACGCACCTTAAGGGATGAATCTTGCAATCAAGTAAATTATTATTTTTACAATTGAGTTTAAATAAAACTAATTAGTTTTGGGGATACGGATTTTTAGAATAAATTAAAACTCAATTCATTATCACCCCATTAAAAGAAAAACTTCTATAAACTCAAAAAAGCAATACATAACTTTATATGAACTTTTTTTAGTATCATACTTCCAGTTGTAATTAAATTGGAATTGTTCCGTAGTTTGTTTTAAAAACACACCTACCCATTGTACCAAACTTAGAGTTTAAATAAAGCAAAATGTTATAACAGTGGTTGGTAGTTTTCGTGTGTGTATTATTAGCAACCTATTTATTTTATTGTGCTATTTAAATTCAAACTTTAAAAAATTTACCTTTAAACCAAATTCACTCCTTTTTTAAAACTTTTTGCTGGAATTACGTAAATTGGTAAAATTGTAGTTGGTAGTTGTATTATGTTTGTTGTTGGTGGATAAAATATTTTACTATACTTAATAATTTAAATTGAGACATGAATATTAATCAAAATATACTTACCTTTTTTGACGCGACAACGTCTAATGAATCGATGAACGCCGGCTGCACGCACGAAAAAGTGTCCTGTAACGCAATTTGGCCCACTACGGATGTGTCCCATTACGTTCATTGTACGCATGCGCCGTATCTCTCTTCAACTCGATTGGAACAACAATCTATTTGACTTTTCAATCATGTTTTCGTCGTTTGAATTATTAATATTATATAATTTAACGATCGGTCACCGTTTTTCAGCACAATCGGTACGGTTATTTAAAAGTAATGTTTAATTTTCAAAACGTTTTTAACGAACAATGGTGTTTTACAGTTACACATAATAATTCAAATGACACCCGGGATCTTTTGCACAATGTTTTAAAATATTGTAACACATTATAAATAAGTGGTGTATTCGGGATGCGTATTCGTTATAAAATCGTATTATAAAAACGAAATAATATTATTCCCCTATGGTGCTGACTTCTACGGTGACGGACGCGAACCAAACGAATCGTGATTTCTATCCGCTGCCGTGGGAACCAGGCACTCGTTAATACATATTTTCCTTCGTTTATAGCGATGGGCGTTGTTATTATTAATGAATTATAAATAAAATGTCGTGCCCGGGGCCACAATTGCATATAATTTTGAGCACTGGAAGACATAAAAGCGTAAAATATTCTCGACGAATTTTAATCTGTGGTTTTGATTGCTTATTACAACAACAATTTCGGCAATAAAGGTTAATTATTCTTGCATTTTAAATATCTGATTACTAGTTTAATTTCAAGTATTTATTCTTTTATTATTAAAATAAAAATGTTTCAATTTTATTCATAAAAGTATGAAATCATTTCATCAATGTTTTGTTATGACGTTGTCAGGTTAAAATATCGTCCGTAAACCGACCTTACAGACAACCAATATTTTTTAATTATTACGATTGAATTTCGCAAAATATAAAATTTTTGGTTGTAGTTGTTTCTTTATTATTAGTACCCATCATCATTTAGCTACTACGATTTATTAAATTTGGAGATATAATAGTTAATCTTAAAAAAACATAGGTACTCTTTCACACCTTTATGGTTCAATTTTGCAAAATATAAAAAAAACGTTGTTAGTTGTTTTCGTATGTTTACTATTTAACCCAAAATTATTTATTACGCTTAATTTAATAATGAGACATAAATGATAATATTAAAAACTTACTTTTTTCACCCCTTAGGTGTTGAATTATACAAACAAAATAAACAATTTTCTTGTAAGTTTTTGTATGTTTATTTTTGGTTCCCAAAATCATTCATTACGCTTTATTAAAAACGGAGTTATTATTTAATATTTTAAAACATACTTCCCCCTTTTTAACCCCTTAGGGTTGATATTCGCTAGCTATAAAAATTGTGGAGGGTAGTTTTTGAATGTTATTTATTGTTACCCATTATCTTTTCTTAAGTTTGATCAGTTTCAGTGATATAATTAACTACCGTTAAACGATATTTAACCCTTTTACACCCCCTAAGGGGTGGAATTCTGTATTTTGACATAGACTAGTTTCTAAGTAAGCTAAAAAAAATGTCATCAAATCCGTTCAGTATTGATTGACTGATGCTCTAACAAACAATCAGACAAAAATTTATATATATGTATATATACACATATATTTGTGTTCTCAATAATGTAAATAGCCATATGCAATAGTTATTTCATCATTTCATCCAATGTACATATATTTTGCATTGAAATTTTTTTATTATTAGTATATATAATGTTACAATTTATGATGCAAATAAATTATTTATATTAGAACCTATAATAACATATATTAAACCACTTGAAAAAATTTATAAGCAGAATTTATATCACTAATATTCACAATAATTTTTTTTTAATTATATGGACCAGTATTCAATATCAATCACTAAGGTTTATGATTGAAAAACACATATGAAATTAATATTTATTGAAGCTATACTTCTTATGAGAATTTCTCGCGTTCCTTTTTAACGCTGCCATGGAGGGGGAAAAGAAAGATACAGAGATAGCCATTGAGTGATTGATCGATGGTGTGGGGTTACTGATAACAGGAAAAGCGTATGCTTTCATATACTTTCAAATACTTTTGTGAAAATTTACATACTTTTTCATACTGTTGCATACTCTGGCCTACTTTCGCATATTCTTTCGCAACTCGTAATTCGCAACTCTTAACTCTGAACTCTGAGGTTGGATCCTGTGTTAGCATTAACCATTTGACAATATGTTTAGACATTTCCAATAAGGTTATTTATAATATTTTTAGCCATCTTAAACACCTTGAATATCTCTTAGATGCCACTGAAAATATGGACAATATACTCAAAGTCTATTTTCAATACATGATTACGAGTGTTTCAAATATTAGGGTATCGTAAAAATTTCCTCTCCCTCTCACGTGTGAAGTTTCACTTGTGACGCACGCGGCTATGCACCAATGCGTTTTTATAATTCAAAACGAAAAAGGCAATCTTCAAAATCTTTTATATTTTTATGATAATATTGACTTAAGTACTTAACATTTGCCTGGTACACATACATAAGGAGAACTGTAGATAATCATAGGGTACATTACTTGGTAAGCACACCTTTTAAGTCCAGAAAGCTAACATAAAGTCACACGCTGGGTTCACCTAGCGACGAACACAACAAATTGCAATACAATTGTCTGGATCACAATTAACATTCACTGACATCTGTCAACAAAAGGTGCTACTTCCCTAGTCAATTAATGGTATGCCCGCTTACAGAAATTTTTTCACTGAATTTATACTTTACCAACAGTATATATAATATCAATCCACTACATTCATTATTATAAATCTATTAATCTTTTCCATGCAATTATTAAATTAAATTAATTACTACCCCATGTAAGTATAACTTCTAATGCACATACATGAGTACACGCAACCATTATATTTTATCACGCCAAGTAGGTGTAGCTTCTAACGCGCGTACTTAATTTGTATGTAACCTTTTTTAATCCTGTCAAATTTTGTTGCTTGTCTCGCGCGCATCGTAATTATTCTCACTCGTAATTGTATAAAGCACTTAAAGTATTATAAAGTAAAAAATCAATATAATTTTCATTCGTTAACTATTTAGTTGTAAAGCAACTAAAGCTTCCGTTAAAAATGATGAATATAAATATCACTGAAAAAAGCTGAAACTTTCCGCCTTGTCAAAATATGACGCTATACCCCTAACATTTTTTATAACATTTGCGCCATGGACTTAGCAGCAATGCTAGGAGGAACATGTTAGCAAAGAGCAACTCTGTAAGCTCATGGAAACAGAATTCATACAGCGTTATAGAGTTCATAGGTGAGTCAGTGATAAACTATTTATAATATTTAAACTGATAATAAATCTGTTCAAGGTAAAAAGGCTGAACATTGGGTAAAATTCTATAAACCAACTATTCGAAAAGGCTATTTATATTAATTCTTACTCAAACATTTATTTATTAATTTTTTTATGTTTGTCTGTTTGTTTATATATTTGTTCCAGCATCGATTAAAAACTAATTGTTGGATTATTATGAATTTTTTATTAGGAACTTCTTTGACTAAAATAAAAAACCAAGACTATATACGTAAAAAATAATTCAACCCGAAGGGGTGAAAAAAGGTAAATATGGTTTTAAGTTAATTGGTTAAAACTTAGATTTTTAATAAATATTGAGGAATTATATTTGGTATAAGTAACAAACAGACCAAAATGTTTATCAAATTATTTCATATTTGAATTGTAGATCCGTTAAACAAAGCAAGCGCCTCGTAACTTTACTCACCGACACTATGTAATTAAATAATTATAAATCTATATATCGTCGCTTAAAATACAACACTTCCTAGGTGACTTTTTTTATTTTTTTCTCTGTGGAAACGTATACATTTAGTGTCTTCTTACGACATTAATGAGAACTTTCTAATAATTAATTATGTAAATCTAAAACAAAAAAATTCTTTTGTGTTATTATGTTGGCTATTGGAAAAAAATTGCTCTTTTGGTCACTTAGGTGGTGTTGCTTCTTAATTAAGCAACTATAAATATACATACATATACAAACATTTTCCGCAGAGGACCGCTCGCGGGTTCGTCGCGCTAGCGAGGCAAGTTGCGGTCATCCAACGAATGTCCCCTGAGACGTTGGCATCCCAGCACAGCGCATGTGGGACGCGTGTTGCTTCCACCCAGGGGCGGCACAGCGCCCGCCAATTACAGCTGACTGAAATATTCATCACGCGAGGAAAAAAAAATAAAAATAAAAATAAAAAAATAATTGACGCACGTATGCATAAGTGCGTGAGCGCATGGTGTGTTAGCAACAATTCACGGTGAAAACAAGGTTCTTACAAATAAATAATATATATATATATATTTTAACTTTTTACAACTCTCGCTGTGTATTTGTTACTTTCATTTTCACACTTTTTTTTATTTTAGGTTTTTGATTTTTTTCTGTGCATTTAAGAAGGATAAGGCCACGCTATGTTGAGTTTTAAAATAGGCATTTTGTTAAAGCTTGCACCATAGCTACCGTATGAAATGTTTCGACTCGACATAGCATAGAGCTTAGTTTCAGGCACTTTTTAAGTCAAAATTATTGGAGCAAAGAAATTGACATGTTAATTGTAGTCTCACTCATGTGAAAGAATCATCTTACTCACTAGAGGTGGTTAGTAACAGATTGTTATAAAGCTGTGGTAAGACATAATTTATTCCTTTTGCGACACTATTTAAGATAAATAATTCCGAAATCCAATCCTTTCCAAAATTTTGAAAAACTTCAGTTTCTGAAGATTATCCCCCCTCATTCTATGAGTGTTAATTGGATTTTAATGATAGTGGCAAGGTTACAGGACCCATATCGTCGCAAAGCCATATATCTTATTATGCAACTGTCACCTCAATGCTTTGTTTACTCATATGTATGTGTTTGAGTGTTTAGTTTTCTTTACTTTTACTGTGACGGACTTTCTGTTTTTCATTTTATCACAATTTATTTCTTTCTGAACAGTTTTTATAATCCTTGTCTATGTTTACATGTTTGTGCAACAATTTATTGCGTCTTGTAGTGTTGTGTAGATTTTTACCTGCTGTTCTATTTGTCAATTTTTTTCGGCATTTTGTTCCTTTTTTTATTTATCTTCGGCAATGGAGAAAAATTTTTATATGCAAATATTCAGCAATATTTCTATGTGCTAATACATTTAGTAAAATACATCACATCACGATGTTTCGGGTCCGATTCCCATCGGATCATTGTTTTTTTCCGCGGGCGATGTTGCCACGTCGTTGCCTGCAGAACAAGCCACCGTGGTCTCGGCTCACGCGCTCGCTACACGAGAGAGAAGAAGGAAGGGAGAGAGAGAGATGGTTGTTGGTCCCTGGCTCGCCGTGGAAACAAGGGTTGGAGATGCGCGAAACCACTCAGAAACAAACAGCTTATACGGCTGGCTATGCGCGGCGCGAGGGCGGAAGTTTTGATCGTTTCAGAATGCGAGCAACATTTCTGAAACTCCCGCGCCAGATTTCTGGCAAAGCAACACGGGGTCTTGAGAAACCATTCCCACACTTTCGTTGGATAGTCTATACCTTCACTTTTTTATCCACTTTCTGAGTATTTACGGTTGAAAGTCAATGGAATACTTTTGTTAAAATATAAACGATATAGATAGTTGAGTATTAATTGTTGATAAACTAAGACAATAAGTACATATGTTTACTATTAGATGTGACATGTAAAATTCACGATATTTTCAGGAAACCGGATAAACTCCACATACTTGTACATAAATTAGTCTCTATTTTCCATTGGTTTCTTGAAAATTTTACCATCCGTAAATATTGAATAATTTAAATTGTTTAACTTTTGTAGTGCCGTAGTTAGTTTTAAAATTTATTTTTCTTCGTAACCCGTAAATACCACAAAAAATACTGAACAACATTATACCACCAAAGCATTAAAATCCACTGTAAATAACACAAACTAAACTTTCCTTAGAATTAATATGCATCATTGAGGTTACAAAGTAATTTAAAAAATAGCAGGAATCAACCTTAAAAATGTATATCAGGAACTTTACAGAACATGCCAGTATCACATGAACATAAGAGAAAAACAGCTACTAATAAAATTAAACTAATGGTCCTTAAAAAATGACCGAATAAATAAAACAGGGAAAACTTGAAACACCAAATAGCAAAGAGAAACGCTGTTTAAAAATAAGATCACTGAAAAATTAAGTACTGAAGTAATAACACATACAAAAAAAAATTCAGGGCATTTCGGGGCTTTAAATCTGTTACTTTCAACAAGCGAAGCATTGGATTGAAGAACGCCAAACCATCAAATAGGCATGAAACATTCATAATTCAGCCATAATATAGCCATTTTATAGCCTTAATACGGTCGCTATAATATCCATACGAAGTTTTAGCGGAAGTTAATACCAGAAACTAAGGATTCCATATACCTATCACTTTGTAAATTTGACAGTTGCACTAGAATGAAAGCGCGGTTGAAAAAATAGAGTAAGCATTCCATTGTGACGCTCATAGGGGTAGAATTTCAAACAGTCACATGTTCATAATAATAAAATGTTTCGAGGTAAAATAATTGTATATTGGAAGCAAATATCAACAAAAGTATTGGAAATGGCTATTTAAATTATTTGAAAATCAAAAATATCGGTATTTTAGTTTTGTCGGTTTGTTTGTACGTTTGTTCCAGCGTTATTTGAATATTACTTGACGTATTTTTATGAAAAACATTTTAGGAACTTTTTAGACTAATTTTAAACCTAGAAATTATATAATTCCATTATTTAGGATTATGAAGGGGGTAAAAATGGTTCTTATATAGTTATTTAAAAACTCCGAAATTAATAAAGTAAGATTAGAGATATTTGTAAGGGAGTTATGAACATATTTTGTCATTCAACATCTTCATATTTCCACCCCTTGCAATAATGGTTGATTGCATTAAAAATTATTTCAGACGAGAGTTATATATAAGCTTCATTTAAATGTTTTACAATAAATAATAATAGATTAAATCGTGTTTTTTAAACTACCTTTTAGCAATTGTTAGAGTTATTAAATCTTGTTTCGACAACAGTTACAAAACAAATTATATGTTTGGAATAGAAAATGAAACGTATTTGATGTTGTACTATATAAATGAAGTAATGATTTTGTTTTTATTTCATTCCCGGTTTTTCCACCCTTTACAATTATGATTGGTTATTTAAAATTATTATTTGGACAAAAGCTATTTAGTATTTCTTCTAAGAGTTAATTTTCGTTCAAACGGATGGAATATTTAACAAATTATGGGAGTTATAATGATCTTTCTGTTTTTCAAAACATTCATCTTTCCTACCACTTGGTTGTTTTATGCCCATTAACTAAATCAATCTATATTTTCCATTACTGTATTTCGAGTATCAGTTGGAAAGTGATTTGTGACAATTATTGCAGTTATCATGCATCATAATGGTATATACACATGTTGTAATTTGTATGTATATATATTTATATTTATATGTATATATGTAAAACAAACTTTTGATTTGACGATGGTTTTGGGGTTTATGTACCAGGAAACGAAAAAATTATAAAAATATTTTCCGGAAGTCGCGCCATGGTAACAGCTACAATAGGTAGTTCATCATCTAAAACTACCAAAAAAAAAACAACGTTTATGTAAAGTATTGTTCTCCCTCCAAATATAAAAAACCATCCTTTATAAAAGGCGTGGGTTATGAACTATTTTAAAAAAAGGTTTCTCCGAAACTAATACAGTAGAACATAATATATTTAGTAAGAATTGTAAAAATAATAAAACAAATTTTTAGCATTGTGAGAGATTCCACCTTATGAAGTGTAAAAGGATTAATTTTTGTTTTAATAATTAACATCAAGCATATACCGAGACAATTTTTTCTTCGCTTTCTTTGCAATTCCACCTTTAAAGGTTTATAACCAAAAAATCATAACTTCAGTGGAAATCAAGCTGGAGGTAAGAAACTGATAACGAATAACATACATTAGTTGTCTTGCATGTTTTTATATTTTCTTGGGAATTTACTGCAAAGGGGCTAAAAAGAAGATAATTAAGAATGTTTTTTTAACAAAATCATATTTCTAAAGAAAATCAAGAAAGAGGTAAGAAAATGACCATTAATTACTTAAAATGTTTGTTAGATTAGTTAAATTTATCTTTCTTTGTTATATAACACCAAAAGTAATAAAAAGGTGGTAAGTTTGAGTTACAGTTATAAATTACATCTCAAAACCAATTAAGTGTTAGGTAATAACATACATTATATTTTTTCATAGCATGGTTTCAAATGTACCATTTCTTTGTAAAAATACAGTAATTGCTAATTTAACATAAAGACATATATCTGAAGTTAAATAAGTTGGACTTACGTTTTCCGGTAATGTTTATAAAAATGCAAAATCTACTAACCCTCTTTTAATACTTGCGGAAATACTACTACAGCTAAAGGTGCGAAAAAGTTGTAAATATGTTTTAACATAAAAATAATATCTATTGATTAAAATTTTTTTAACATTTTCAATTTATTAATAAATATATAAATAATATATTAACCTATACAGTCTTCTCTTATACAAAGTTTTCCAAAAATATAACGTCTTAAGTTGTGACGGAGGTGTACTAATATTAAAAAAATGGTATCCATTTTATCAGTATTGGCAATACAAATTTAAATTCATAATTATTGTATTTTTACTAACAATATTTTGGATTTCATACCTGAGGTTTAAAATAGAGATGAGATTGTTTTTATTTGTTCAACGAATATTGACACAATATACAAATCTGTACTTCTGAATTTTCACATTGTCTTCCCTGCTGGAGAAGATGAGAAAGGTGAAACATTTAGGTGAATTTAGTTGATTAATAGTAAATACAACAAATAATTATTTAATGAATATGTTTAATAGGAAATTTTTTTAAAATAAAGATTCGGTTGTTTCAAAAATATTTTAATATTTAAGAGTTCTGTAGCAAGGAGAAGTTAGATATTTCATTTTAATAAACTTATTATTAACCTAAACTAATGAAAATGTAAGTTACACATTGGCTAATTTGTAACCCCGGCCTCCAGCAATCTCAAAAACCTTGATCACTACCGGGGTCTACAAAAAACCTTCCACACACACCGCCACAGGGAATCAAAGAAAAATAAAAAAAATCTTATATGTACCCTTCCCCCGTCTTGAGTGTATGGGATTCATAAAAGATTCTATAAGCAACAAATTGAAGTGGGGTCGATGGGGCGTCACGTGTAAAGCAAACAGACGTACGGTATAAGAATTTAATGCAATACTGTTACTGAGAGTGATGACGCCGTACAATAATAATAATAATATAATTACATTTAGCACTGACATGAACGATTAATAAGTGATACAGGGAATATAAACGCAACAACACCATGCGCATGGATTTACTAAAAAAAAAAGGAAAATTATTATGAGATATTATTATAAAAGTTAAAAAAGTCTGTATGGCCATTTTCACCGAACGGTATTTTCCACATTGTTTTTGCACCAAAGTATCGAGCTATATCGAGCACGCTTTAGAAGTAGTTTTAAGTTGTTGGTGGTATTAATCACGTTAGCAGCAGGCGTTAAGCGCAGTCACAATCGTTTTACGTAGCAATAAGTCAAATTTCAATTTTCTTTTTCCACCTTCCGTGCAGGTGAACCATCACCAGAAAATAAATAAGGGTCTCTAGTCTTACTTTCAGAGTCGCAGCAAGTCCGCCGCTGCCGTGGCACTTGACCACCCCGGGGCACCAGCGATGTCCATCGCCTCGCGTCTCTCCAACGCGTCCCGGCCGTCGAAACCTCCACGCTCGTTCAGCGTAGGCACCCACCCCTTGCGGTCCGTCCACTCCGGCGTCACATCGAGCAGTCTCGCTTCCTCGCGGTCTTCACTCGGAGTATTCCACTCGGAAATCTTCGGCTCGGCCCGAACATTACCGAAAGTGTGCAGTATAGTGTACCAACTTAACACTCGCTAGCTCGACAGTAAATTCAGAAAAGTTCAAGTAATTAATTTTACCAATTAAATTACCAAAAAGTAAATAAAAGTAATTAAATATAACAAGAAATTGAATAAATAAAAAACAATTAAATAAAGTGACCAGCAAGTAATCAGACACGGTCGAGGCAGTTACCAACATGGTAACAACCTCCCCCCTTAAAAAAAAAATTCGCGTGCCAGAGGTTTGGGCTGTTCAACCACGTACCACAAAACTCCCCTCACGAACAACAGATAGCGAAAAGAGAAGCAACAAGGAAAAAGAAAAGCTCGGAAAAACTCGCAAGACACAAAAGTTACGACCAAAAAGCACAACAATTAAAAGCTCATGAAAACAGAAAACCCCAGTGACCCAAACGTCTACCGCGCGTTCACAAAAAACTATTCCTATATATATATATATATATAAATCTAGGGAGCTATGATATATATAAAACCAGGCAAAATCAACACAAAAAAATTAATCATCTGTTTTATCACAAAATTTCTGTAAGTGGCTTAAATGAGCCTTTCTAGTCTTAAAAGCATTCTCACAGTCTTCCAAAAGAACCGTAACCGGTCCTAAAAATCTCACAATCCTGAATGGACCCACGTAGGCATTTTCCAGTTAAGCACTCTTATATTTACTTTTCTGGCTCAAAACAAATTGCCTACACAACACTAACTATCCTACCATAACATTATTTTCCTTTCTACCTTTATTGCATTGGATACTACTTTTCAACCTTGACTTTTCAAGATTCTCCGCAGCCAATACCCAACTTTTTTCTGATAGTCTGGGGCTCGATGTAGCCAAACATTCTGGAGGAACGCCCCACACATTCAATAGGGGATGCCCAATACCGCGCCCTAGAAAAAGTTCCGCAGGAGAAAATTTGGTAGAATCATGTTTGACCATATTAAAAGCTAAACTTAGAAACTGTAAACGTTCATCCCATCTCCGTTGGTCTTTCTGATGGAATATAGTGAGCGCCACGTTAATATTCTTATTGAAACATTCTACAAGATTCGCACAAGGATAATACCCACATAGCATGAAAGCTTGCAGCAAGCCTGTCAGTTAGCTTGAATTTGGCTTGCTATGCAAGCTTGAAGCATTAAGCTTGATTCAAGTGCTCTGTCATCCATTGCGACCTACACTTGTTTTCGGCTAGCTTGCCAAAGGCATGAATTAAACTTTCCATGCAAGCTTGACGCATCAAGGTTGATTCAAGCTTGATGTAAGTCTTCTGTGAGCTATATCGATCTTTTTTTTTTCGGTATGCTTGCCGAAGGCTTGAATTTGACTTGCCGTGTTGCAGCCCTGTTGCATCCTGGGATTTTAGTATTTTTGTTTCCGTTTCCATGTTCCATTATTTTTTTCTGGCCAGAGCTAAAATACTCCATATTGCCGAAGTTGAATAAGGCTATCAAGGTAAGTTACTGTGTAAATTTATTACTTTCTTAGGCAAATATATTGTTATTTTTTAATAAGGAAATTTTTATAGATGTGTTGTGTTAATGCTTATTATGATCTACCATTCGTTCATCTACCTAATTGAATACAATTCTTGTTGTACTTAACATGTGTTTATTCGAAAATAGGTCTGTTTTATAAACATAGTTTTTTTAGATTGGATGGTCGTTTGGTTTGAATACTTTCATTTTATTTTTTAAAAAAAATAATAATGAAATAATCTTTTAACTCGTTTACACTAAAAATGAGCAAACCATACGTTTCAGGCCTTCAATTTTTTTCTCTTTTATAAACCTTTATGAATTAATTTATTTCGTGAAACTAATTATTGATAGTTGTGTTTTAAAATAATGCAGGTTAAGGCAACAGAAGTTTTGTTAAAAATAATTTTGGGTACGGTTATAGAAGTTATGTTTAAAAATAATGCAGGTTACGGCTTTTTTTGTGTTGAATGGCCCGGCTATGGGCATCTTAATTCGACACATAATTAAATTAATATGATTTAGATTTATCCTTCCTTATGATAGTTATACCGATAAACCGTTACTTATCAAGGCGCTAACACATCGGCCTAGCCAAAGGTGTTACAAACTTAACCCCCATGAAAGGGTACCTATTACAATAGGCCTGATTCAATTCGTTAACAATTAGTTTACTGTTTTAACATAAGTTTTTGTACATTAGTACTAACATTAAATTAAGAGAATGGTTAGAACTTCATTAAATACTGAAATCATTAAAACTTTTTGTTAAGGAATCAAATGAAGTGATTTTATTAATAAAATTTTTTATATAGGTAGATATGTATGTGGTTAATGAGTGGGTTATTGCAGATTTTTAAAATTTATTTAAGCATGAAGGCCTACTTAAATGATACTATGAAAAAAAAGTTACTTGCATTTTCTTACTTCTTACATGTTTAATGATAATTTTGTGAAAGTTCATTGCCATTTATATTAAGTATGTGTATACGTAGTTGTTTACCCTTGTAATAGTTGTTAGTTACATTCATAGCATTAAATTGTTTAAAAGTTGGCGAGGTTAGGAAAGCTATGGAAAAAAATTCTCAAAAGTAGTGTTGAAGGTTATGTTAGGTGTATTCATTTAAAATAGGTAATGCTTAACTTAAGTTCTCTAATAATTTAACAGTATTTCTATTAATGTATCTAACCTAACATCAGTTAGGCTAGGTTTATAAACTACACAGTGATTGATGCAACTCCAACTAAAGCCCGCTGCACACGACACAATTTTTCTTATAATATTGTACAAGAGATGTTATCCTGGCTTGCTATAAGTTTTGTCACTTAAAAACTTTCTGGCTACGAGCAGCCCTGAGAGATCGGTTACTGGTTTAGCCTAATATCAGTGTCCTATTTTTCATACGAGTTTCACTACAATATTTAAGCAGCGGCCAATCAGAATGAAACAAAACAACATTAGAATTTGGCGCGCAAGATTGAGAAACATAAATATGGAAGGAAAGAAGTGGACGAAAGACCAATTAACAACAATAATAAATTTTTACATGGAAGTTCTTTGTTTGTATGTGGTGAAAGGTAGTAATTACCACAATAAAAATTTTCATATTGCAGCTTTGAAAATAATCGTTTTGATAACTTATTGTTTTCAAAATGCTCAGACCACAACCATCAAAGTAGCCAGTATCATGTGCAGCGAAAACTTGTAGCATAGAAAGTACATCAGCTTGGAAACTTGAAAATTGTAAACTATCCAATACTAAATCTTGTAAAAAACATTTTGTCGTGTGCAGCAGCCTTAATGCAACAAAATTACGGTTGTTTATAATAGTCAAAATCCAAGGTGTTAGGCCTATGAATTTTACGATATGAAATTCTATAAAAAGAACTCTCTATTGCTCGTTGGGGGCTAAATACATGCACAATTTCATTGGCAACATGAACATCATAGAAACATTTATGTTAGATTCGGTAGCAAAAAAAAATATATCGATCAATGAAGAGAGCAAAACTTGCCCAGTATTTGCTTGTTATTTTGTCTATGGCAATGGCTTGCAAATTCTATATAATTCCAATCCTGTCTCCCTAAGTTTCCTTACGAGGCAAAGATACCATTATAATTATTAAATGAGGGCTAAGAGACATAACTTTAGAATTCTTGGTCTTTTTGAATAATAAATTTATTAATGCATCTTTTGGACGTTAGAAAAGAGGCATTGAAGTAATTAGCTTTACAACTTATAATTGACCAAAATTGTTGTGCACAGCTTAATTAAAAGTGCAGTATACTTGGATCTGCTCTTGCTAGATATAATTTAAAATTTTGGGGATAAAGTGTCTGAATTCATCTTTATTGTGAATATGGCTGATATGTTATTTATTTATTGGTTTTTGCAGCTGATGTCCTGAAACTTCATAAAGTTACCTATATTGTGGTGAAGGAAACAATCTGCCTGTGGCTGCAACAGAGCAAAACAAGAGTAATGAGGAGGTAAAACTTTTGTTATTCTAACAACTTTATTTTAACAACTTTTTTATTGTAACATTGAAAGTTGTCCATGATTGTATTTTTGGCTAGTTACCTTTTATATACAAAAAAATTAATTTTGAATTTTATTTTGCAATTTTCAATTCTGGTAGTGGAATTTGGATTTCCAGATTTTTGTCTTATAAAAAATTAAGAACTACAGACTTTCATTACATGATATTTCTCATCTGTGTATTTCTGCAACAAAAATTAAAATAAAATATGTTTGGTTTTCGATTCAGTACTGCTTAATTTAACATTTGTTGAATTTTATTTGGCGCACAGTTTGAATGGAATCTTTAACTATGTAGTTTCTTTTTCTGCAATGTGATGATAAATTTACGTATGTGTTTATACTAGACTAGGATACAATGAAACCCCTTATTTGAACTGTTCGTGGGCACAAAGTAAAAAAAGTGTAAAATAAGGGAAATGTATGGAAAATCATTTTTTGTCAAATAACTGTCATATTATACAACCTGAACATATTGCACTATCATATAAACATAACTATTCCTTATTATGAGTGTCTGAAGCATATCTAAAAATAATAATTCACATTTAATCTTAAATATATTATTTACATTCTGTAAAGTGTAGGTAAGCATCTATAAAATACATACGTACTTTCATACTGTAGTTGGCAATTCATATCAGATGTTTGCAGATTAAGAATATTGATAAAAATGTGAATACATAAGGATAGTTTACTAAAGCAAAAGTTACATTTAAAAAAATCATACAGCAAGTTTTACAAAACCTTATTTCAGTATTTAAAAAAAAATCAGTAATTATGTAGTGCATGGATTAGCGTCAAATTGTTTTTTAAAAATCTGAAATAACTTTCATTATTTATGCTCTTTTAAGTCCTCTTTTCATTACAGCCTGTGGAGATAAGAAATTCCAATTACTTTTGGAGATATAACCGTTCTTATTTTGCAATACAAGACCTATGTAATCATTCGACCGTCACCATTTTATATTTTGCCGTGTCTGCGTGAATGCCTAAATAAAATAAATTTTCCATTAGGTAAGGTTTGTTAAATTATAAATACTTCAAAATAAACGGAAATTGAAAATAATATTAATTAATTTACTTGTATAGTTTTAAGTATTTATAATATGACTGACCTGTCCTAACAAAAAGGGACAAAGGTTGAACAGTAGGAACTCACGTAATTTTCTGTTTACATGATGTAGTCGTTCACCTACGTCGCGAAAAAAAAAAACCATACTTGTAAACAAGCAACAATGGTGAACGCCGCATGAGTGCGTAGGATGAAAATTAAAAAAATATATATCTCTTAAAGTATTTGAAATTTCTTATCTCCGCCAGGTTTAATGAAAAGAGGAAGTTAAAGAGCACAGAATAAAAGTATTTTCGGAATTATAACATTTTTTTAAACAAATATTGCCCAAATATGATAATTAAAAAATTCAATATCTCCTAAAGTATTTGGAATTTCTTATCTCCGCAGGCTGTAATGAAAAGAGGACGTAAAAGAGCATATAATGAAAGTTATTTCAGATTTTTTTAAAAATATTTGACGCTAATCCGTAAACTACATATTTACCAAAAATTCCAATGGTCATTTAGTCATTTGAAATTGTCAATCCAACCAATGAATACATATATGAAACTTAACAATTCCGAGCCATGTAGCTGAAATTGAGCCTTTTGTCTAATCAAAACACAGTTTTTGGGTCATTCCAGGGCCCTTGCACCCACCAACCATTCCTTCTAAAGTACTTTAATTTCCTTATATTTCGATTCATGAATGTATTTTATATGTATTAGAAACACCACAACTGGGATGCAGTTTCTTCAATCATTTCGTGATTTTTTACAATTTTGTTCAGAGTGGAAATCGGCACGCCTAACCTTTCAGTGAGAGAAACACAAGTTTCTGTGTCATCGTTCATGCACTTAGTTGAGTTTTTCATCAATCTAAAATGTTATCCTTGTTTTTTACATGCTACCATCTTGTAAAAAATGTACAGATAAAAGTAAAATTTTTTTATTTACAATATTTATTTATTGCTGAAAAAGTTAGACGTTGACTAAGATTAACACCAGAAATAAATAATGTACGTAATTCTGTATGTATAAGTACTAACAAACATAAAGAATTTATATCAATTGTAGCTCTAGCGTCATGTGCTAATGTTTTCTCGAAGCCTGCCTTTACTGGGCCAGTGTTGGCAACTTGTAAATGCCATTTTTAGTTTCACGTGTTTATTCGCCGTTTCACGTGTTTATTCTCGGACAATTCTTTTACAGTTTCATCATGTATGGCGATTTCACCAAGTTGCTTGTGTGTTACGTGTTACATGATTTAACTAGCAAGATGGATGCAATTTTTGAGATGTAATTCACGTGAAAGTATTGTATTGGACTAAATGGGAACCAAACGGGACCTGAAAAATATTGTGCAAAAAATGGGAATTGTAAATAACGGTAACGTAAATAAGGGGTTTCACTGTAGTAAATTTCATAACAAGCTAAATGAGTGTGCACAATTTAAAGATGTGCTAAGTGAGAGATTGGTTTAACTACATGTGTATTAATCACTTTGGCTATTATGATACTAAATAAAAATATTTCTTTGCATCACCCATTTATTGTGTACTCATCTCATTGTACAGAGAATTTTAGCATGATCTCATTATTTTAGGTTGGCTCTTGTGGACATTGAGACTGTGTTTGGCAGTTCATATGTGTTGGAGAAATCTTAGATAGAATATGGGGTATAATTGGTAGCTAAATATGCCAAATCTAATTTGTGGTTCCAGTATATATCTACATGTCAATATAGAACTGGCTAAAACAGTATCATAAAAATACCGTAGACTATTGGTCTGTATATAGGGCGACTATTTTTAATTAAATGAGATATGTGAAAATTGGAAGTCTCCTTATTTTCGCACGCTAGACAAAGCAAGTGGTAGTTCAGAGGAAGGAAGTAGCTCTGAAAATGACCACAACTTTATTATGGAAAGTACGTTTAGTTGAAAATAGAGTACACCAAAGCACACAAATCCATTTAAATTAATAAGGCGTGAAACTAAAATATTATGATAAACTTAAAAAACAAAACCTAGGTATTTCAAACTAGAGGCAGAATTTAATGCATAATTATTGTCGTAAGTCTTAGTACACACTAAGAAATAGTGTGACAATGCGGGCTATGAAATGTAGTTTACTCGGAACGAGATCGCGCACACTGCAACAATCGGCGAGCTATCGATAGTGGTCGGCGACGAAGATGGGACGTGTAAAAAGTTATAACTTTTGAAAACATCTTTTAAAAAATTGACACATTAAATTAGTAAGCAGTGATATTTAAACTAATAATAAGTTTTGGGTTTAAAATACATCGTTTCTTACGGGACTAGAAACTTAAAGTTAACAGCTTTTAAAAAAAAGTTTGTCGTACTAAGAAAATGGTGGGACCAATTCATTCAACCATTTTGAACGGGAAATCGTAGGCATTGTGCAATTTAAATCTTAAATGAGATTCACTATAATTTTAATTACTGTACTTTCTTATTATAACTACTAAACTGCCTGACAACAACTTGAAAACCGATTCTGTTTCTCGTTGTTTTTTATCCTGTCATGTTTACTATTTACTACCTACACAAAGCACCGGGAACCGAACAACTTGGCCAAAACATCATGCAACGTTTATGTGAAATAATTTTTTCCAAATTTTAACACCCTAGCCCTAAAATAACAGTTCGACAATTACACATGCGCGACGATTATATGATAAAACACAGTAAATATTTTGTAATTGTTTTCTTTTGACTTTTGGGGTAGGCCATTCAAACATTTTTCAAAAAAGTAAAAAGATAAATAGACACAATAAATTGTTATACATCAGTCAACACAAATAGGATATGTCACACAAAAGTAATGACTAATGAATTTTTACATTTGTTTGGCCTCCTGAAACTGCAGGTTGCCTGATAATAGGGGGTCGCCTTACATTCGGGCCAATATGCACATATTTTGTTTTAGAGTATGTAATAGCATATGTATTGTCTGCCCTATTTTTATGCTAGCCATGTTGTTGATTGTTAGTATGTAATTTGTGCAGTAAAATGTTAAAACCTTATGACTTAATCTGAAAACAACAGATATTTATTGAAATGCCAATAATAAGTAGAAGCATGTGTCATTGTTTAAAAAATTTTTTTGCAACAGGTATTTGTAAATGTGTTGGTTAATGTGATGCATCAATTTCAGTGTTTATACTTATATATATATATATATATTTTTTTTTTGTTTCAGAGGAAACAGAAAACAGCAACAAGGACCAGCTGAAAATTATCCAGGCCACTAAAATTATATATGATACTATAGTAGATTGCTTATTGTATAAATTATAACATTAATAAATTTTTAGTAACTGTAATATGCTTTGACTTATTTCTCCTTTTGTTTGTCATCTCTGTGCTTAAGTTTTTTTAATTTTGTAATACAGTAGACTCCTGGTTATCCGGTGTAATGACTGGCAAGGGGTCAATGGATAATTGAAAAACACTGTTAAAGTGATGTTTGGGGAAATATTTTATCCCGACCTCAAGACAAACTCTGTAACACCCGTCCCTTATAGTTACACCTCAATTTGTTTTAGGAAAACAGTTTACTAATAAAAAACTGATTAAACAACCTCAATTGAAATTCTAAATAAAAATATATTTGTCTGGCTTTATCAGCAGAGCTGCTGTTGACATGCAAAATCTCAGAATGTAATAGTTGGCTAAACACTCAATTTTTTTAAAATTAGACAATGAAGGAAGCGAATAGGTATTAAGGAAAGAGCAGAATACTTTTTGTTGACATTGTCACACTTACTTCCGACATTTACTCATACTTATGACTACTTTGAGAAATTACTTGTGAAAAGTTGTATAACATTTAGGCTTAAGTTCAATACATTACCAAATTACATAATACTATTAAGTTAGGTTATTGAATTCATACAAGCTATTTTGCTATATTTGTCTTGCACACATTTCAATACATCTCATAATGTCCAGAACTTTATGTAACTTAAAAGGTAGAGAGTTAATGATTGATGTGGTTTCTATATTCACATGTCTGTAATTAAATTTTTAGTAGTAAAGATCATAACAATGAAGCAAGTGTATGTATAGCATACACTACTTAAACAATGTGTATTATGAACCAGAAACTGAGTGGTAATCTTTCTTTTGAAGTATTATACCAATGACAGCAATTTTATAGTGTTATGCAAGAAAACTTTGTAACTAGGAAATATGGAGTACGTTTTAAAGTGATAAAATGGCACTGAATCTTAATTGTTTGCATTATTGATATGCTACATTAAAACTCAATTATTATTTTTTCATTAAATTTTTTTCAAAATCTTAATATGTGCAATTATCTGGTATCCATATATAGTTTAATATGGTTATAATACAAAAAAATTACAGTGTGTGTTGTTTTCTGAAACACCAAAATACAACAGAAAGTTTTGTAAATTATTATCTTTTGCATACACCTTTTGGGTCTCAAGCCTGAATCTTTTTTATTTAATCAACTTACCTAGCAATTGTTGAAGCTAGTATTACCACACAAATTGTAGTTGAATTCATTGCAGCTGACTGGGTAATATTCCTTTTGGATATTGTTGACTGAACAATATATGTGATACTTTAGGTTGTATTCTTTTACCCTTGCATACTCTTGCCTTAAGAATATCATGGCAAGACTGGCACAAGTTTGTCGCTACAAGCCTAAGATTGTCGCGACAAGCCTGGCGCAGGCTTGACACTGCAAGCCTGGCACAAGCTAGTCACAGCAAGCATTATGCAAGCTTGTCGTGGCAAGCCTGCCACAAGCTTGTCGCAGCAAGCATTATGCAAGCTTGTCGCGGCAGGCTTGCCGCAAGCTTGTCGCGGCAGGCTTGCCGCAAGCTTGTCGCGGCAAGCCTGCATCAAGCTTGTCGCGGCAAGCCTGCCTCAAGCTTGTCGTGGCAAGCCTGCCTCAAGCTTGTCGCGGCAAGCCTGCGGCAAGCCTGCTGCAAGCTTGTCGCGGCAAGCATTATGCAAGCTTAATGCGGCTAGCTTGCTGCAAGCTTGAATCAAGCTTGCCATGACAAGCTTGCAGCAAGCTTGTAGGCTTGTCGCGGCAAGCTTGTTGCAAGCTTGATATGGCAAGCTTGCTGCAAGCTTGTCATGTGTAAACTAGCTTAGCTTGAATCAAGCTTGATTCAAGCTAACACACTTGTCGTGGCAAGCTTGATTCAAGCTTGCAGGCTTGACACGGCATGCTCGATTCAAGCTTGATTCAAGCTTATTTTGCTATCTGGGTAAGGGCTAGTCGTAGTATGTTTTATACCCCATTCAAAACACATCGCGTTAAATTTCGTACTGACTAAGTAACTAGCATTATCCGATATAACCTGCTCCGGACCGCCAAATATACTCCACACTCTACTTTCCAAGGCTTTTACAACTTGATTACTCTTCATATCTCTCATACTCAACAGAAAACTAAATTTCGTGAAACCATCGATAACTACCAATAAACAGTTATTTCCAGAAACTGAACGCGGTAGAGGACCAAAAACGTCTATAAAAACTCGTTGCCAAGGCCTTACAATGGGTTCGACTGAATACAGACCCACTTTAGTATTCCCCGCTTGTTTTGCTAGCTGACAAGCACTACATTCCTTAACATACTTCTCGATATCGATTTTCATCGTGGGCCAAAAAAAATGATGAGCTATTTTTTTCAAGGTTTTGTCTATTCCGCCATGGGCACCTAAGGCGGAATCATGGAAATAAATTAATACCATACCTCGCACTCCATTAGGTAAAAAAACATTTTCTTATTATCTTTAATTCGATACAAAACCCCTTTTATACATCCATACCCCTTCTTTTGCATATCATCAACATTTCTCAAATTTTTTTGTACATTCTCATCCTTACATTGCCACTCCTTCATATCACAAAAGGCTTCAGGATAATTACTTAACACATTACAAAACTCCTTATGCGACTCCATTTCTTCTGGTCCTTACTCACTCGTCTCCCCTTTTTCTACATTTTGTTTTTGTTCCAAATCCCCTTGGTGGAATTCCTGAGCATCAAACATGCGGGACAGCGCACCGGCCACCACATTATCGGCTCCCTTAACGTGTTTTATGTCAAACCTGAATTTCGTTAATCTCATAATCCACCTCCCAATTTTTCCTAGTTGGCGGGG